>NC_081833.1:8547500-9797500 GCF_030867095.1 Alligator mississippiensis | reverse complement strand
AATACTACATTGAGTTGGCAAGCCGGTCAACTGACTGGTCAAATATTGTCAATTGACTCCATGTTTTTTGACCAGTCAAAGATTATTGTAATTTTACCAAAAAAAAAAAAAAATGCATTTTTTATAGTTTTCTTGACAGAAATATGATTTTTTTTTTGTTTTTTGACACATTTCTTAATGGAAAATTTGAGCTTTTTCTGTGTATTGTTTGGATCTATTAGCATTTTTTTTTCTTTTTACAGTTTTGACCAATATTTGACCAGCCAAATTGACCAAGCTTTATTTGACCAGTCAAATACCCAACCCTAGTTCTCATCTACTTTCAAGCAATTTCTCCCCTTGGAATTTCAGCTGCTAAGTTTAGCCCAACTGGAACACAAAAATAGTTCCACAACTTAGTAAGATGAAGAATGTGGGACTCAACACACTTAAATTTATACACTGACATAAATGTGAAAGTAAAAGCAGAGCACAAACATAATAGTTCTAGCACAGACAGCCATACTGACTTGGATGGGTTCGCACAGACACCAATGAGGACACAACTTAGAGTCATACCGTAGTGGCAAGTAAAGTGTGACTGTGGGAGAGAAGCAACTATGCAAGAAGAACGGGTATACATACCACAATGACAAACAGGGCTGGAGCCACAAAAGCCCAAATTGCTCCGTTCTCCAGCGAAAGCCAGCAACTGCAGAGAGAAAGCAGGATGGTTACTTTCTGTTCCCTACTGCAAGATTACACACAGACGCAGTCATTTAATTAGAACCTCTCCTAATCAGAAAGGAGGAAACACTGTGTCAAAGAACATTTGGGAAATTCTAAAATAGGAGATCTGACAGAGCTGACTGCTTCCAGCTGTACCAAAGGAAACTCAGGCAGAATGGCTCGCAGATTTGCATATCACAGATGGAAGGTAGCAATTGCCTGCCCCAGCATGCCTCAGGGTGGTACAAGGGAGACACCGGGAGAGAGAGAGAAAATGGATTATTTGTCATTTCCGACAGCTGCACTATATACTATGGTGTTCATCTGATGAAGAGATTGCTGGGGGCATTGTCTTTGCAGTAAGAAAAAATGTAAGACTTCCTCTCTTGTTCTTCTAGCTGCTCAGGGATAAGGCAGAGCTAGGAAAAGGGACAATAACTTCAGGCTCATATCTGATCTCCTCAGTTTTGAATGGGGAAAAAAAGGAAGAAAAAAACCAAACGGAAAAAAATCCATTCATTTAACAAAAACCTGAATCATCCTGAAATGGCAGAAGCACAGGATCTTCTTTATACAACAAAAGAAAAGTTACTCATTTGCTCAGACTGGAACGAGACCTTACCAAATATATTCCACTATGGACATTTGCTTTTTTTAAATTCTAAATGTATAATATCTGTTACCCAACATTCAGAATTTTAACCTCCAAACCACCTCTAGATCTTCAGTGATTATTATATCAGGTTTGCCTATTAAGGATTATACTTGTATAGAGAAAGGGAGATACAGCCCTGACTCCCTTGGGGGCTGCTTGGAGTTTAACATTGTGTTACTAGATGTATCACTGGCATCAATGACTTCTGGAGATACATACATGAGCTTCCATCAGTCTCTATCTATAGCCCAGCCATCACAAGAGGGGGACAGGGTGCCACGCTGGGTATGTGGTTTATGATGTCCTCAGTGCTTCCTCCCTAGCTTTTAGAGACAAATATGGATCCAATTCACAGGTAGTAACCCTCTTTATTCCTGATCTTCCTAGTTGGTAGGGTCGGAAGGAACCTGAGCAATCATCAAGTCCAACCCCCTGCCATGGCAGGAAAGAGCACTGGGGTCAAATGACCCCAGCAAGGTGTTCGTCTGGCCTCCTCTTAAAGACCCCCAGGGTAGGAGCCAGCGCCACTTCTCTTGGAAGTTGGTTCCAGCTCCTAGCCGCCCTGACTGTGAAGTAGCGCCTCCTGATGTCTAGTCTGAATCTACCCTCTGCCAGGTTGTGACCGTTATTTCTAGTCACTCCTGGGAGTGCTCAGGGGAACAGGGACTCCCCCAATGCCTGCTGGTCCCCCCTGACTAGTTTGTAACAGGCCACTAGATCCCCCCTCAGCCTTCTCTTGTGCAGGCTGAACAGGTTCAGGTCCCTTAGCCTCTCCTTGTAGGGCCTGCCCTGCTGCCCCCTGATCATGAGGGTGGCCCTCCTCTGGACCCTCTCAATGCTGTCCACATCTCTTCTGAAGTGCGACACCCAGAACTGGACGCAGTACTCCAACTGTGGCCTGACCAGTGCCTCATAGAGGGGGAGCATCACTTCCTCGGACCTGCTCAAGATGCATCTGTGGATGCATGACAAGGTGTGGTTGGCCTTCCTGACTGCATCCCCACACTGCCGACCCATGTTCATTTTGGCATCAATAATGACTCCAAGATCCTTTTCTGCCTCTGCACTGATGAGAAGGGAGTTCCCCACCTGTAGGTCTGCTGCTGGTTCTTCCTCCCCAGGTGCAGCACCTTGTACTTGTCAGTGTTGAAACCCATCCTGTTCTCATCTGCCCACCCCTGTAACCTGTCTAGGTCCGATTGCAGCCTATTCCTCCCTTCTAGCATGCCCACTTCCCCCCACATCTTAGTGTCATCAGCAAATTTGAACAGGGTGCTTTTTACCCCCTCGTCCAAGTCACCGATGAAGATGTTGAACAGTGCGGGTCCAAGGACCGAGCCCTGGGGGACCCCACTGCCCACATCCCTCCAGGTCGAAAATGACCCGTCCACCACCACTCTCTGGGTGCGGCCCTCCAGCTAGTTAGTGACCCATTTGACTGTGTAGGTGTCAACGCCACAGTCCCCTAGTTTTTTAATGAGAATGGGGTGAGAGACAGTGTCGAAGTCTTTCCTGAAGTCCAGAAAAACTATGTCTACTGCTACACCTGCATCTAAGGATTTTGTGACCTGGTCGTAAAAGGCCACCAGGTTGGTCTCACAGGACCTGCCTCTAATGAACCCATGTTGGTTGCCCCTAAGCATAACCTCCCCTGCTGGCCCCTCATGGACATGCGCCAGGATAATTCTCTCAAAAAGCTTACCCAGGATCAAGGTAAGACTAACTGGCCTATAGTTCCCTGGGTCCTCCTTCCTCCCTTTTTTGAAAATGGGAACCACATTGGCCCTTTTCCAGTCCTCTGGCACCACACCAGAGCACCACGAGTGCTCGTAAAGCCGTGCCAGGGGTCCCGCAATGACCTCTGCTAATTCCTTCAGCACTCTGGGGTGGAGGCCATCAGGACCAGCTGATTTAAATACATCCAGTCCCTCCAGAAGTTCCCTGACTAGATCCTCAGTGACCCTGGGCCTGGGTGCGCCTCCCCCAGGGCCTGAGGGGGTCCTGGCGGATGGGCTGATCTGGTCCCTGCTCAGGAAAATGGAGGCAAAGAAATCGTTAAATAGGTTAGCCGTGTCATTTGGTGCAACAACCAGATTTCCTAGCGTGTCTTGCAGAGGCCCCACATTACCCGGTACCTACTTTTTGCCCGCTATGTATTTAAAAAAGGACTTCTTGTTGTCCTTGATCTGGGTTGCTAGTCCCAGTTCCATCTCTGCCTTGGCCTTCCTGACTGCCCCCCTGCAACCCCGAGCAACCGAGGTATAGTCTTCCCTGGTGATGGCCCCTCCCTTCCATTGGGTGCACGCCTCCCCTTTTGCTAGGAGACATTCTCTTACTGAGCATCTGAGCAGACATAAGGTCAAAAGGCATTTCTTTCCCCAAACCACAGATAGTTTGGGGGCACTTGATATAAAGTGAACAAAGCATATAAGTGAGGTGCTGCACCTATTCAATATCCCATTGACTTCAAACTGCTTTGCCAGTGCTAAATTTGTCCAATTTGACTTGGCCCCACCAAGGATAAATCATTTCAACAAGATACATGTTGTGATGAGGACCTTATTTCGTTTCTGTAACCGTTTTGCACATTTTCCTAGCATTGAGGCCTCTCCCCCAGACTCCGGCCTAGCTAAATGCTAAGTAGAGCAGGGATTTATCGCCCCACTGCCCTATCACAGCTATACCGTGCAGAGCTAGCAAGGTGCATCTCAAGATGGAGTTGCCTAGCCCCACATGGACAGTCTCCACAGCATAAGATCATTTACACAAGGAGAGCTCTTGCATGTTTAACATTAAGCACCTGCTTAAATACTTTTCCGAACTGGAGTTGTAACCAGCAGGTGACACTGTCAAAGGAGGAAAAACTACAGCTGTAGACCATCTTAGTAACATGCAGTATGCCAGGCACATGCTCACAAAACTCAGAGGCATTCATCACATGCCTCTGAGAGAAATGCTGGAAAGCAAAGGGTGCCTCAAAGAACCAATCACACATTTCAGCAAGGAAAGACTATAAGAACAATAGTTCATTTAATCATGATCATTGCTAAAAGCCATTTCACAATCCTTTCTTCAAATGCATAATCTTCTGTACATTATTGCACTCAAGTGGAGGAAGATATATTTCTGCCTGTTTAGTAATTTGGCTAAAAAATTACTTTTCATCCCGGAGCATAAATGGCTATAAAATGGTTTCTAAGCTTTTTTTCCGCAAACAGTCCAAACGATGCTAGTTTCATCCCCAGTCATTTGTAAATGAGATCCAAGAATCATGACAAGCTAAGAAAGGTTTGGCAGACATTATTCCTCAGGATGAGTTTTACACTTTTAAATAAACATTAAGCTAAAATGAAAAACTTTCTCCTGGAGTACTTGGCTATTTCCTTCTTTGACAGAATGACTAATTTGGTGAAGGAAAGGAATTCAGTGGACATAATATTCTTGGACTTTAAAAAAGCTTTTGACACATCCAGTTTGATAGTCTCATAAGTAACCTGAAGAGATGTGGGATAGGTAGAAGGATACGTAGGTAGATGAAGAATTGGCCATGTAACCCCAAACAAAGAATTACTAGATCAATGTCACAATAGCTAGAGGTTTCAAGCTGGGTCTTCCACAGGTGTCTGTTCAGGGGCAGGTGTTGATTAACAATTTTACTAATGATTTGGATACAGGACTAGAAAATATCCTCATCAAGTCTGTAAGCGACACAAAACTGGGAGGAACTGCAAATACTTTGGAGGGTTAGAATTTAAAAGGACCTTGATAAAACAGAACTGAGCCAGAGACAACAAAATGAAATGCGCCACAGGAAAATGTAACCCAACACCAAGAGAACTAAAAACAAGATGCACAAATGCAGAATGAGAGAATTGCTTAGGCAGTAACCCTGCCAAGAAGGACCTGGGGGTTCTCACTGATCACAAACTCATCCTGGGTCAGACATGTGACTGTTGCAAAAGAAGCAAGTGGAGGTCTGGGTTGCATTAACAGAAGCATTGCATGCAAGACATGGGACGTCATACACACTTCACTAATTTAGGTTAAATTGCTTTATTGAACTTCTGTCCCAGACCCCGCCTCCAGATTCAAGGTAACTCTCACTGAGGCCCACTGATTTGGGGCTCAGTGAAAACACTGCATGCAGTTCTGGGCTCTGAATTTTAGAAAGGACATAGAGAAACTTGAAAGACTTCAGAGGAGAGTGACAGATGATAAAAAGCTTGGGAAATAAGATATATGAGGAAAGGTTGAGAGAACCTGGTATGTTTATTCTGGAGAAAAGAAGATTAAAGGGAGACATGACAGCAGATTTCACATGTTTGAAAGTCTGCCATAGTGAAGAGGGAGAACAACTATTCTCCCTTTTCACAGAGGGCAGGAACCAAAGTCATAGGTTTAAATGGCAACAAAGCAAGTTTCGATTAAAACTCAGGGAAAAAAATACTTTCTTAACCATAAGGACAATCAGATAAAGGAACAAGCTGCCCAGGGAAATGATGGACTCTCCAAAAGGGGCTGGAAAAGTGTTTGTCCGAGATGGTTTAGGAATAGCACACTTGCATATTGTAATTTGTATGGGGACTGGACTATACATGACCCTTAACATCTATTCAACCTTTGATTCTATGATTGTACCACATCCCTTGTTTCTTCTAGTGAAAAAAAGTTGAGAGAGAAAGAGTGAGGGAATACTTGTTTCAAACAAAAACAGAGAAACCCCCAAACTTTTCATTTAAAACGTTTTATGGAAAAAGCCTATTTCCTTCATTAAAAGTATTTACCCTATTTGGACCAGTTCCACTCATTGTTGAGTAAACTGGAGCGATGAACACGTTCCATGAAATCTCGGGTTGTTCACGGGCATCACAGGGCTCTACGCCTAGATGCCACCTACACCCATGGCTAATACACTCAGTGCTTTCCCGCTCTTCATTTTTATAATGATGGGTCCAAACTTCAAAGGAATTCAGATCCAGATCTGAACATGGCTTTAAACTTCCAGAGTTGGGCACAACCCTAGTAAATGCACAAAGAGTTGCAGATAAAAATCCCAAAATGTAATGGATCTACCATAAATAGTGATAAAGCCAGGAGGAGTTGTGGGCATTCAGAACCAGGCGGTATTGGAAGGTATACAGCATTAACCAAGGACCTTTTTTACTTTTTATTGTAACTAAACTTTTGATACTCACTTGCCCTTTTCTCCGTAGCTGTCAGTGGCTGACGTTGCAGAAACGATGCAAATCACCAATGGGCACCCTGAAAAATTCAGAGATAAGTGACAGAGTTAGAAACAGGACTGCACTCTATTCCTTCCTTTCACCAAACTTGGCAATTTCATGGGCAGCAAAACAGATGAACGCACAGCTCGGAAACACATGAACTAAGACTCTATCTGCAGCTACATAACCCAGTCACCTGCAGACAGACTACCTTTAAACAGAGGAAGACATTTCAATACAAGAGTTTATCCTTTACTCTCAATAGCCAATTAAGAAATTTGGCCTGAATAATGGCCTTTAAAAGGCAGTTGTGGCTATTTTTTCCCTACACATATCAATCCTTTCTTATATCCACTTTTTTTGCTTATAAAATCTCCCTCTCTTCCAATGGTGGCCTGTAAAGCATCACCGGGCTCACCTCCTCAGTATGTACTTCCAATCCAAAAAATAATCTTAGAAAATAGAGTCGAGTCTCCCAGGATGAAGATAGTATAGCAATATTAATGTTCAGTTACTCTCTTGAGTATGACAGGAGTAGGAAGAGACAGTTATGAATGAACTGAAGCAAATTAAGATACCATTCAGATGCCCAATCAGAACACATTTCCTCATATGAATGAATGGGTTGGACTAGCGGCATATGTATTTTTTAGTAAATTATGTTTCCAGAAAGGGCTTGACAATCCCATTGCACTGCCTCCAAGAAGGTGGAAAAAATGTTTTACATGATTATAGAATTATTATACAAATCCTGATAACTGTGCTTCTGCCATCAACAGTAGCTGTGCAAATCTGGCCCAGAGCGTGCTGATATCCTGCTGTGCCTCTTCAGCATTGTTATTCCAAGCCACTAGCTGGAGAGGAAGTAAGGTTCCTATTGCCAACAGTTGTGAACTCGCTCTTAAAGCTCTTTAAATATTAAATTATCTGTCAGGCCCTTCTAAAATGTCTCATGTAATTTAATATAAAATGACAGGTGTTTTTTATCATCTTACAGAATTTAATCATCATGTCCCTGCCAGAGAATTGTAAAAGATGGCTTTAAAAATCATACTGAAAAAGATGATTCTCCATTAAAATCTACAGCTTTTTGCATTAGTTTCTACAAAACGGTCAAATTAATTTCTGTAGAACTTTATTGGATTTATCCTATTAAATGTTATAGGATTGGTCCGTAAGGGTGAACATATAATTTTAGGAAGAGATGCTTAAATTCTTCAATGATTATAGTCAGCATCAACCCATCCTTCTACATGACAAGGATATGCAACCGCTAACAAATAAAACCTCTAGGTTTTGCTTCATACCTAGCTAACTTGTGTGAAATTATTCCTCATTAACATAAGTGGGTCCTTAGTCTGAAAAGCGCCAAGCTGAAGAGTGCATTGCAATGTCTAAAATATTTTTGAGAACCATCAGTTGGGTTTATTGGGGAAAAAACCACACATAGGAAAATCCTTGCCATTCATGTGAAAATCCTACCCATTCATATCTGATGCCTAGAACAAGTCCATTCACCTGTTTAAGTGTTGGCTACTGAAGTGGGGCCCATATGCCTTTACGTGAGCCCTGCTCTTGGGAGTGCCAAAAGCCCAGATTTTTACTATTGCAAGCGCGGCGGAGTAAGAGTATGTATAATGCTGTAATCAGGTGGGACAATTACAGCTCATGTAAATAAATCTGAAGAAGTTGGCAAATATGAACCCTTACTTGACAGCATAAGAAGAAGAAAGATGCAGTGGTTTGGACGGGTAACAAGAAGAACTTTGAACCCTTGCCAATACCATCCTGCAGGGTGCTGTGGACGGACAAAGAGGAAGACCTAGGATGAGCTGGACCACCAAAGTCACCAACTGGATGGGATAAAAATTGACTGACTGTATAAGAATTATAAAAAAAAACGGGTGGAAGAATGAAGGAAATGTATTGCTCCATCAAAGGTGCCCCAATGGGTGGTGTGGCCTCGGCACCGACTGGCTGAGTGAAACAAATCTGAGGTAGCTTTAGTCTAGCTATTTTAGATACCAAGAGTATCTATTTTAGTGGACTATTTAGCTATAGTGGAATATTTTAGATTTCACTACTTGTGGAAGCAGGGGCTGCACAAACCAGCCTGGTACTCCAGGTATTTATTCAGCCATTGTGGTTTCACTTCTGCTGAGACGCAGAGTACCTAGATTAAATCTTACTCAAATACAACTATGTATACCAGACCCTCGGCCCAGTTTTTGTTGCTTGAGGTGACCAGTTCTGTGGTGCAAATTCCCTTCCCAGGGCAAACAGGCACCACAGAGGCTAACCCGTCACGTGTGCTAATAAAGCTTGTGCTTACTCTGTCTTACCAGCTTGCCTGTTTTCCAGGCAAACTTCAGATATTCGGAGGCTTTAACTTGATTGTTTATCAATTTTAAACTGCAGTGAAGAAGAAAATTAAATACAGAGTTCTTCGGCAAGATAATAAAACTTATGCAGATAAAATGTAGTGCAGTCATCTGGATAACAAGAACAGTTAATTCAATGAATGTAAAATGGTCTTCAGCCTACAGCACCGTGTTTCTCCTTACTTCACATTAACAGGATTTTAAAAAGATAGGTTGGGGTGGAAAGCAGCATGAGGCTCATGTTACTATGAAGCAAATACACTGTTCTAAGAAAAACGCATTCAAGAAATGCTAAAAGGATTAGAAACAAACATGGTCACCTGAAGGGGATCAGAAGACTCGATCTGGACCGAAAAGCTGCCATGGGCTATATATTCCAAAAAAAATTAAATGTGTTTTCTTAATCCTTGGTCAGTATGTAACAATTTTCAACTAGCTATAAGATTCAGATAGCATTCAAGGACAGTTTATTCTAGCAACACAACGGGAAAGGTGCTAATGCTGTGCTAATGCTGTTTATTACCCACGTAAGAAATAGAAGTCACATTTTTATATGGTGCATAACATTTCTCAGTTGCATTTTACAAAGATGTACACTGCTTCTACCTCCCATATTCAGATTTATGTAGTAAGCTGTACTTTTGGGTATGCAGTACCAAACACAGACCACCACAGTATGCTCCGCTGTTGGCCAACTGATGGTACTTGCAACATGCGCTATCAGAGCATGTCACACAATACAGCATATGCATAAAGATGTATGGGCCCACATGGCAACAGAGATTTCAGATACCGTACGCTCAAAGTTTGGAGAAGGTGTGATCTGAATTTGAACTTCACAGCTTGGAGCTATCTGTATAAATGGACTTAAACCGTCACTCTAAATCCCTCTATATTAAGCAAGCTGAGATATACATTCCAGGTAAAAATGTATATCTTAGGCCTTTTCTAATGTGACTCTGGACTCTCACCAATTAAGCAGGGACAAGCACTCAGCTGGTATCTTAAACAAAGCTTACCTTCAGGTTAGGTACAGATATTTGGGGAGATTGTGGGGAGGCTAAACTGCATTAAAAAGGACCATGTGAGCTAACTTAGTTCACCCAGGTGCAGACCTTACACTTAGATCCCTACCTAGGTCAATCCAAGTGCAAATTATGCAGAAGTTCCAGGTAGGTTGGATCAGTCAAAAAATGGCTGACCGGATCCAAGTTACCTGTACCTTGGAGGTAGTCTAACTTAGATTGGGTGCAGCGGGGGCTGGGAGAGCCCAGCCACTGGCCCCAGCCCCAGGGCTGCACCTTTCCTTCCTCCCCTCCAGCACTGGTCTATTTGTAGCTCCCCAGCCCTTCCCCCATAAACCCCGCTCGCTGCCCTGATCCCCACCAGCTCCCCATGGACTCTGCTAGTCCCACCTGATCCTGCCACACCATCCTGGGCCCCACCGCCTCCTCCACAGACCCTGCTAACTCCCTCAAGCTCCCCACCAGACTCTGCAATTTCCCCAGTCACTCCAACCCCCTGGTGGACCCCACTAATTTCCCCAATCCCTCCTTGTGGACCCCACAAGCCTTCTCAAACTCCCCTGTAGACCTGGCTACCCCAGATCCCTCCAAGATCCCCCACTAGCTCCCCCATCCTGACTTCCTTTAGATTGAGTGGCCATTTTTAAGGTGATCAGACCTCCCTCTAACCTCCCCAAAAGCCTGTATGTACCCCTACAGTTAAGAATCTAGTAAAACTATTTCTATTTGGGCGTTTGTTTCCAGTCCCAGCCCTTGCAAAGGTGTCTGAAAATGAATACCCCACCTAGGGAGGGAAAAAGCCATGCAAATGTTTGGCACCTCAAGGTTCAGTTTGAGGCAGTGATTTTTCCAAATCGGTCCTTCAGGCTCGAGAACTAAGAGTGTATGTATACTGCAGGCTCCAGAGAGACCCCCAAGCTAGCTGAGGTGCCAGAAGCAGTCCAGTCACAGCAGCATGGGTTAATTTACCGTACTTCTCAATAAAATTAGAAGCCTACACTGAGCTCAGGGCTGCCATGGCTAGACCATTTCAGGTATCCAATCTGGTTCATTCATAGCTAGTTCAGATGTCTCTATGCTGTAGTTTCTGCTACAGCCATATCCAAGGTTACAATCCATGTGAGGTAACCAAGCACAAGGGACCCAATCCCTTTAGGCAAAACTCCCATTGAAGCCAAATGGGGTTTGGTTTCTCATAGACCTAAAATTAAGTGGTAGTTCTATATTGCTAACAAAGAAATGTGGTACTTTGACACGTCTTTCATGTCGCTGTCTAGTTCCCATGCACTTTATATTTCTGAGGTGCTGACAAAATTTAAAATTGAAAAAAAACTTATAATATTTCAATCCACTTCCTTGGACTTTCTTCTATGTGGAGAGAAAAAACAACAGAAGTAGCAAGGAAGCTTCTCTATAGAAAACCTATGGCAAGTTATTAACTCTAAGACATTTATTCTAACTGTTCAATGTTACGTACAAAATTCAGAGAAGCATCAAGCACAAACAAAGAACATTTCTTTGAAACGCATGGAAAAATGTATTCATTGGTATGATGCAGGAAAGACGAGTCTCCATTTTGTTTGGCAAGAAGTTAAATCTCAGTTCCTATTCCCCTCATCCATATCTCTTGGCTTGTCCAGGGATACTGGAACTAGCTCAGTTAAACAGCAACAAATAAGTGGGCTTTAAATGGATGGAATCTAACCATCCAAGACAAAATATCCTAGTTCTAAGAAAAAAATCTAAGGGACTAGAAAATGATCTGCAATGTGGGAAACATGTTCAGTTCAAATTCCATGGTAGTAACGTCCCATACAACAAATTAGATCGTCAATGTCCTAACAAACAGGTGTGGGGAAAAGCTATTTTTAAAGTTTGATATATTACTCTATATCCATTATGGTGAATCACCAAGGCAACAAAGTGTTTCCCCAAACAATCTCAAAGTAGTGTTCAAGGTATCATCATCTTCCTAGAACTGATCTTTTTAGAATTACTGGCAACTGGAGGTTTCTAATTGTAGCACTTTTGAAACTGAAGATAATGAAAGCCTGGGACTAAAGGCTCCAGTTGACTCAGGGCATTGGGTAGTCTGATTATTTGATCACTGTTGAACTCCTTTCACCAAAGTAATTTTTTCTGAAACATAAGAGTATCCGCTAGGATATTAGTCATACGCAATCAAGAGCTTCCTTGTCCGGTCTTGCCTTAAGTTCCAGCTTTGTATTAATACAGATCCTGTCAAATTTTACTCACACGTGTAGTCCAATATGCTTATATAATAAGGACTGTTTGCCTGGGTTTGTTAAATCAGGCCCATGTCATTATGCCAGAAACTGTAAGTATGCAAAGGCTGGATTTCTTTCCATTTAAGATAAAACTGACGGATAAAGAAAGAGGAATCTTACTTTGACTAGTATGAAACCAACCAGCTCTGCCCTCAATCACTGAAATTCATCTGGGCTGGTATTTATAAGCAACTGAGCCACACAAGTAAAACTGGCCACTTGGGTCAGACATCTAGAAAGTCACATCAAAGACAAACAGGTTTCCCTTGCTTTGTGCTGTACGTGCGTTTCTGGAAAACGACACATAACTCAAATTTGCATAAAGGGAACCCACTTTACAATGTAAGAAATATGTTCCAAGACCTCGACTGTACTGACCCCCAGACCCATTTCTGCCACTCTTACAAGACAATTTTGGTACTCACCAACACCAGACAGTACACACAAGCACAGGGTGGTGGTGAATGTTACCATAATGGGGATGGCAACTACAGAAACACGTGTCGCAGACAACGAGCGAGGAGCACAGATCCACACAGAAGACTATATTTTGATGCACGTCACTCCCACAATGCACCGAACAAAGCACCTGACTATTGGCTTCCACCACATTGATTGCATAAGAGTGAATTTACCTTTCATATAATGAATTTTTGGTATAAAAAGGGTCATCCTATTAGAGCTAATTCGCACATACAGAACCCACATAAAGCGAGGGAAACCTATATATTAATGTGCAGGGGAACAAGATAACAAGTGAACCTTTTTTGACAACTGCATTAGTGCAAACACTAACTTGCTGTCTCCCTACGGCTGAATGCTGATTAGTTGGAATATTGTTGCAATATTTTTCATCCTTTCTAATGCTCTACTGTTATGACAGCAATCTATCCTCCTTGTTAACAGATGGATAACGCAGCTCCCGCATGGAAGTCTGTCAAATGGATGCCACCAATGAAAGCCTCAGTCAAGTGAGAAAAGTGCAGATGTCTGTGGAGGAAATAACTGTGTGTGGTTCTTTTGCCTAACGGTGCCATCAGGGACAAAATTTTCATGTCTCCTGTACAAGCTGAGCCACAGTTCAGCTCTTGACTTAGCCATTCACTTCACCCTTATTTCACAGCCAAGTGTCTTTTCCGAGAGCTGAGAGGGCTTTGTTAATATGTGTAAATTCATTCCAGAGCATGTATTTCCCTGCCACAATACTTCTATCATGTTCATGAACCAGTACCCCAAATCAAAGCTGTGTGTGCATTAGAACATGAGCCCAAAGATCCGTTAACACATTGCTGCGGAAGGCAGTTTTGACAGGGCTGATTTTTAAATACACATTTCCAACGTTGTACAAAGCCAGAATACTAGCAATAAAAAGAGTTGCAAACTGAAATACCCAGGTGTCCTCAGCATTCCTGACCCTTTCATGTCCCCATGAGCCTCCTATGGAAGTGACATACAGGAACATAATAGGGCTGTGTGAAGTGGGCCCTATTCGATTTGGATCCGGCCCAAATCCGGGGCAGTGATTTGATTCATTGATTTGGATTCATAGATTCATAGATGTTAGGGTCAGAAGGGACCTCAATAGATCATCGAGTCTGACCCCCTGCATAAGCAGGAAAGAGTGCTGGGTCTAGATGACCCCAGCTAGATACTCGTCTAACCTCCTCTTGAAGACCCCCAGGGTAGGGGAGAGCACCACCTCCCTTGGGAGCCCGTTCCAGACCCTGGCCACTCGAACTGTGAAGAAGTTCTTCCTAATGTCCATTCTAAATCTGCTCTCTGCTAGCTTGTGGCCATTGTTTCTTGTAACCCCCGGGGGCGCCTTGGTGAATAAATCCTCACCAATTCCCTTCTGTGCCCCCGTGATGAACTTATAGGCAGCCACAAGGTCGCCTCTCAACCTTCTCTTGCGGAGGCTGAAAAGGTCCAGTTTCTCTAGTCTCTCCTCGTAGGGCTTGGTCTGCAGGCCCTTGACCATACGAGTTGCCCTTCTCTGGACCCTCTCCAGGTTATCCGCATCCTTCTTGAAGTGTGGCGCCCAGAATTGCACGCAGTACTCCAACTGCGGTCTGACCAGCGCCCGATAGAGGGGAAGTATCACCTCCTTGGACCTATTCGTCATGCATCTGCTGATGCACGATAAAGTGCCATTGGCTTTTTTGATGGCTTCGTCACACTGCTGACTCATGTTCATCTTGGAGTCCACTAGGACTCCAAGATCCCTTTCCACTTCTGTGCCACCCAGCAGATCATTCCCTAGGCTGTAGGTGTGCCGGACATTTTTCCTCCCTAGGTGCAGCACTTTGCATTTCTCCTTGTTGAACTGCATTCTGTTGTTTTCTGCCCACTTGTCCAACCTGTCCAGATCTGCTTGCAGCTGTTCCCTGCCCTCTGGCGTGTCCACATCTCCCCATAGCTTTGTGTCATCTGCAAACTTGGACAGAGTACATTTCACTCCCTCGTCCAAGTCACTGATGAAGACATTAAAGAGTATCGGATCACTGTCCCTGATTCGATTTGGCCAAATTCAAATCTGAACGTTCAACGCTGATTCGGAGAATCAGCAATTCGGCCATAGACACAGCTTTAAATGTTTTTTCTACATACCTCAAGGTACCAGTGTGGCTTGTGAACGCTGCGATGCTGGGGCACATGGAACATCCCACAGGAGCGCGCGGGGGGCCTCCGCATGTTCGGCGGCAAACTCAGAAGTACTTCTGGTCCACTTCTGGGTCCGCCGGGGAGCGCACTGGGGGGGCCGCCCACACCCAGGAGGCACCAGTCACCGAGCTGGGGGTGGGCAGGGCGCAGCCCCCCACGTGCTTCCTTGCAGACTCAGAAGTAGACCGGAAGTGCTTCTAGTCCACTTCTGGGTCTGGTGCCGTGTATGCTGGGGACCACCCCCCCCGTGCTCCTGTGGGACGCTCCATGCACCCCAGCATCACAGCATTCACGAGCCGCGCTGGTACCTAGAGGCACGTAGAAAAAACATTTAAAGCTGCATCTATGTGCAGATTGCCAAATCTTTCCAAATCTCTCCGAATTGATTCAGAGGATTCTGATTCGATTTGGAGAGATTAAAGGGTCCTCTGATTTGATTCGGACTTGGAGATTTGGCCACTGAATCAGGCCGAATTTCCACTGAATTGAATCAGGGACCAAAAGTTCACGCAGCCCTAGAACATAAATACTGAAAAAAGAAAAAAAAAAATCCATTATAAACAGCACCATCCATGATCGATTCAATGGATGTCAGAGCCAAATTACAGACGATGAATGGTAGTAGCACAAACTCCAAAGATGCCCCTGGTATTTATCAGGTGATAAACAAGCTGGGTGATAAACTTGACTACTCAAATTATTTCAGGGCTCTTTTGTCACATTTTCAGGAGTGACATGATGTCAGATGTGATTAAGAAAACCCAATGGCCAATTCCAATGCATATTTCTCCATGCTGCACCTTAAGAGCTAAAACAAAACAAAACAATTTCCTCACAACCTGATTTGTAATGACAGATATGCATTTCTTGAAAGATTTTACTTGTCTCAGGTGGAACAGTTGGAACTCTACTTTTTAAAAGCTACCTGAACTACCTGGAAGGATCTTCGTTGCAAATACTTCATGAGGCAATGCACTGTTGTGGTTTGGTTTGGATGCTGTGTTTTTTCTGCTGCCTGTCTCATCCAGTTTCTTAGCTATATTCATGGGAACACGTCTGTCTCATATTACTCCTACCAGAAAGATCAGTGTTAGTACAGAAAACCCTTCTATCTCTGTCCCTGGGTAGACCCTTCTACACTCGGCTTCCTCGTGCATTTAGTGTCCCACATCTATTTTGACTGCGGGCTCCTAGGGCAGGACAGTGGGCCTGATTTTGCAAATTGTATTCACAATACCACTAAAACCACTTTTTAGCGGTTTTATTGTGCCAGGGTGGGTCCAGGTCGGCGTTTATTGTGTCAGACTGCCACAGTTTAAGTCAAATCATTGTCCTAATTACTACAATAATATGGCAATATATCAGGTCATATTGCAGTAGGTGGAGGGACAGGGCAAAATTGAACACCAGCACTACTCATGTGAGTTATCTTTACTTGGTAGTAAAGAGAACTTGGCAGGACTGGAATACCTTGGTTTTCCTACTCTGAGTCTGCATGGGAAACATGTATTCTCAAGCAAAACGTGTTGATCAGAGGTGCCAGCTTCCTGAATCAGAAGTCATGTAGTGACCCTTAATTAGTGCTGCTGAGTCCTGGTGCTGCACAAAATGGCTGTACTGCTTCTGGCTTAAGGAGCAGCCTGTCTAGGGTGGCACCACATGTTTAAGGATGACACTCGGGGGCATGGAAAATTGACCATATCAACACAATCTTAGTTTTTCACGCAACACTATGCAGACCATGCTTACTTAACAAAAAACGTTTGCATTGTGAGTAGTGACAAGCTTGCATCATTGAGCGTACAAATCATAAACGAATATATTTTCGCCTGACAGTTAATGATAAATTGTATAGAAAGATAGTTAGCGATGTGAGTCTGAAGATAGGCAGAAGGTAAGACAGGGTGACATGTCATAGACTAACTCTTACAGAGAGGCAAGAGCTTTCATAGGCAAGAGTCTACTCCCTCATGGTATCTGAAGGAGACTCTCACCTACAAAAGCTCACACTACTCAAAATGAGTTATCCTATAAAGTCCCACCCTGCCCTGCTTTTTGAATAATTTGTACATGAAATAACTTAATAAAAATTACTACTATAAGTAAAGCTACCTATGAATGAGATTCCAATTCTAATTATTTATATTAATTCGTATTTCTATTGCATTTCCAAACAAGAGCCAGGTGACACTTGACCATTTTCTTTTCCATAGACTTGTGAAAAGACTATTTTATGTCAGCCCATTTGGATTTGCATTATCTGAGTCTTGGGCTGAGGTTTGTTTTGAGATTTTTGAACCTAAGTTTCCTCTTGTAAGTTCAACTCCAAATCATGAATTGCCCCAAGTTTCTCAACATTGCCCCAAGTTTCCCTTTACAGAGTTGTGATTTTATAAACATGATCCAAAACACTTGAGTTTTTCTTATGATACCTGGTTTCTCTGCAAATATTTCACACAACTCTTCTGAAAGCTCTACAAAATGGCTTCAAAATGTTTGTATCAACTAACAGCTGTAAGATACATGAGGAATGCCATTGGCATGCAAACTGGCCATTCCCTAAGGAACAAAACTGATTTTAAACTAACTAGCCTAAGGATGCATTCCATAAGTCTTTAAGTAAAATTAATTAACAGAAAGTTGACGTGAAGCTAGGTGGTAGAATGCACAGCTGTCATTAGTCAATACTGTCCTTTTAATTTGCATTAACCTTGCAGTCTCCAGGAGGGAGGGAAAAAATCTTACTAGCCCCAGGTTCAATTAAAATCAACCAGGTTAACACATCTGCTGGGATCCTAGGATTCAGCAGCATCAAAATTTGGCACCACATTTTGGCAGTTTGATGGAATACTAAAGTAAGGTTAATTTCAAGGTGAAAATGGCTGATCATAATGTATAAAAACAAAATGGATAATAGCAATGAATAATCGTTAGATGTGAACATTAAGCATGCATGAAGACTGAAGCTTTGGTCAGTAACTTACTACACTGTTCCATTCAACCAGACTCGCTTCTCTGATCTCTTATCCTCAGGGCCCCTATTTCATCTACAAATTCTGACTCGAGACCAAATTCAATCTGAATTTGTACAACTGGGTGAATTAGGTAAAGATCATGTACAGTGCAGTTCTGTTTTTTACTAGTTTTACAGTGGTAGTAGCTGCCTGAATCCATACAGCCAGGTGCGGATTACGGAGGAGGGGAGCAAAGGCTGCAAAATATGTCTCCCTTTCAAAAAATTCCAGCCATTTGTGCATTCTTTTAGGGATTTCTATTGGTCTCTTTGGGTGAGTTTCCTACTTCTGTTGTCACCCCATACAACAGAAAAAACTAGCCAGCGAGGAACATTTAGGAGCCATGGGCAGCGACACTAGATCAGGGGTGAAAGGGGATCATAGCTCATGCACTCAATTAGCAATCATGTAAACAGCGATAAGAGTTAACTGCCCCCGCAACAAATAAAAGTGTTTGTATACCCCAAGGACTTTCATTAGTTGAAGAGTTACTAGGCACTTCTACACGTGCCTCCAACTGCGTAGTTGTTACTGCACTGTCATTTAGTATATGCTTTAGCAAGAGCTAAATGACTGTGCCGTAACTGCCATTACTGCACAATCCCAGCAGCGCACGGATCGTTTCCAACCCTACTGGACAGTAGCAATGAGCTACTACATAGTACTACATAGTAGCTCATTGCTATTGTGCAGTAGCCTGGGTGTCACGGTTCGTGCCTGCCAATGCTACTTCGCCATAGCGACGAGCTACATTGCCAAAGCTCATCAGTACAACGACATAGCGTCTCGTGTAGATGTGCCCGCTTATTAGCAGCCATGTCCAATTAACACCAGCTATTTTGTCTAGGATGTTCTCCAAGGTGACTGACAGTGCTGTAAGTGAACATGATATTCCTAACCTTTTGCAAAGAAGCAATGATGCCCCAAAAAAAGGGTAACTAATTAAGCTACAGTTTGCTCCCCCCTGTTTGAAAGAGATCATGTAACCCTTGGATGTGTATCCAAAGACCGTTTGAAGAAAATTGGCTAGAACAAGATTATAAAAAATGGAAAAGAAAATGATGAGCAGAATAAAAAGGTCATGCTAAAAAAAAATGTAAAGCAGGTTGCAGATGAAACACATGTAAATGAATGGCATTCTGCTATCTAGATCTGCAGCATGCAATAGGTATTATATATTCCAATTATGTCTGCAGTAGGTCTGTATTATTATTATAATTGGTTTTGATTCTGCTTCCAAATGATTCCATGGGGAAAAGATAATGCATGTTTTTAAATATTTTTAAAATTATCCGTAATTATTCAGATAGTCTCTTCTTTGATACGTTTTCATAGTCATCCTTTTGTCTCTGTGTATCAGTTTCTTTTTTTTTTCTTTAATTGTGGAGCTTTGTCAAGTGTCATTCACATATCTCTAGAACAATGACAGTAAGATTTTTTTTTTTGTGTTGTGCAAAGAGTTTTGAATAAAATATTCACCATGCAGGCAACTCATAGTTTGGATCCTGTATTTGAAGTCGTGAATTGCTGTCTGTGGGATTCCAGTATCCTAGGATCAAATACAATACTGTGCAATTCAAAATAATTTATATAGCAAATACATACTATACAAATGATATGGCCAGGATTCATACATGCAGTATCACTGCAGGTTTTAAGAAGATTCATGGGAAAATGTTGCTGAACACGTACCCCATCCAATTCCATAGTAATATAAATGCTTGCTCTCTTCTGACCCAAACACTTTGATCACCATGCTGTAAAGATGAAATCCTTCCACCAGCATCCAAGCAAAAGCACTCAGGAAGAAGAAATGAAGTAGAATGGCCAAGATTTTGCATGGCACCTAAAATATGAAGGAAACAAGAAAAAAGTCAAACATCTTGATGACTTTTTCCCAGTCTTGTTTTTTCTAGGTTGTATTGCTAAACAAAAATTCACTGGAGTAAAAAAAAAAAAAATGCAAGAAAAAATAACAAAGAGTATAACATTTTGAGCTGGCTTCAAAATACTAGTCCTCTTAAAGGTTCCTAATCCTCCTCCCTCCCCCCCCGAAATGCCAGGTTGTACTACCCAACCCAATAAACTGTTGCTCTGTGCATTCCAGATGCATCCAACATGGCAGTAAAGTCGATGAGGATTTTAGGATGTTCTAGAGGTGATGGAGTGCAAGGTAAATAACAGACATTAAGAGATATGGAAATGAAGGATTTTTCTGGCTTGTGATGAGAGAAGGAATTATAGGGTTCAAGCAGTATCTCCACTGAAGGTTTGGTGAGAGTCAGTGGAAGAGCTGACTTTCAGGGGAAATCTGGACTCCCTGGAGTGAAATGTAATATTTATCTCAGTCTCTAACTCCGGTTGCTCCTTCATCCGCTGTTCTTCACAGTAAACACAGGACAACGTTTGGATTCAAACCTATTGTATTTCAGATGTGTCTATCCCAATTTCACTTAACACCTACAATTAATGAAGTGTCTTGGAAGATGTTAAATTGTGTCACATTTGGGTTATAATAAGCCATAATTTGGCCATGAGCCATATCTGCCTTATGGCAGTAATCTAGTTTAGTTTGGCTTGTACAATTATCTTCCCAGTTTGCCATAGCCTTCATTTCTCAATATACAAAACTGTATTTGCCAGGAACACGACTAGTAGTAAAGGCAGAAAATTAGGAGCCGATCCCTACCAGAGTTTTTCAGACCACTTAAATCCCCTTTAAGACTATTTAAGTCCTCATCCATAGCTCAGTGAGTGGTAGAAAATTCTGGAAATAGGGAAAGCACAGACTTTTGTTACAGGCCCACACCACTCAAGGAGTAAGACCGTCCACCCTGGATAAGCAGGAATAGTATATTCCGTTTCAAGAAGTTGTTTTGACGAGAAATAAAAGCAACTGCAACAAAAGGAGAAACGTCAATACTATGAGAAAGTATCTGAAGTGGAGATACTCTTCTCAGATCATATTTATAGCTAAACTCATGGGCTTCAGACAGAATACAGGAAATGTAAGGATGTGCTTTTAATTACCGGGTTTCTTTACAGGCCGTCATAACTTCTCTCACCAACTGTTCCCCAAAGAGATCGTTATAATTTTCTACTAAACCCTTATGAAAAAAAACAAAGCCAAATCCCACATTATTCTCCACTTGCACACAGAACACCGTCCTTTTGCCACCAGTTTGCTTTTTCAAGCATGACTTATTACAAGGCAGATGCAATTGCCAATGATCTTACTGCAAGGCACCCTTGGTTAATATGCTTTCAGTTTAAGGTATATTTTAAGACCCCTTTTTGGACAGAATCCCAGAGATATCTGAATACTGCATCTTCCTGGCATGCTGATGAACACGGCAGTGCTTTGCAATCACAACATCCATCAAAAGGCTTCTTAGATACCTATTGACTTTCAGGAGGCTTCTGCTTGTTTACATAACACTTAAACGAAAAGACAAAAAAGCAGTTTTTATTTTCCTTTTCGGTGCCCTTCCATCACCTGGGCAAAGCACACAGTAAGACTCCGATTGCCCAGATACCTCTGTGCTGAAATATTGTTGCCAAGAGGAACCAATGTGCTGCCTCCGCTCCTTCAAATGTTAATTAGCAGTTCTCTTTGTTACACTTGCTTAGCTGCCATGTGATGGCATTTCATCCTTTCTGTGGGTGTTTCGGGACTCGATACTGTAATCAAAGTTTGGATTTAGTTGACGTAGGCAAGATCAGGAACTGTCCTGCTATTCTTGCACTGCTCCAAATCAGCATACAAATTAATTTTAATAATGATACAGCGGGTGTTTTGAACCGTGTTGGTGATCTTTAATTGCAATTGCCTGTTTATTGACAAAACACCCTGGTTACTGTAAAAATATCCTGGTTAAGTTCTTCATCATAAACTCAAGGGCCAAAGTATAAAATGGAGCATATTCCAACACCCTGTTGTTTTCACAGGAAAGCTGCCCCAAAAGAAAAGCATACAACAGAAAACTGACCTACAAAACAGGCTTGATCTATCAAATAAGAACTGTCTGACTTGCCAGTCAGAACACAATTCATAAGCCAAGCAAGAAAAAAAAATCCATTACAGCTTCAATAAGTTCATCCAAGGTATGTAGTACATCCTCAGGTATGTGAACCCTGGGTTTTCCAAACAGCCACATTTTTTTTCACTAACTTGTAAGTGCTGGTATGGTGTTACAAACTGTTCTCTCTTTTTCTTTATTTAATATGGAACCACATCTCTACTCTGAAGTTTGATACAGTACTGTGACTTGTAACTGTGGTATTGTATACTCTTCTCTCTTAAGCTTAGGATGTGGTATAGTGTCCTCTCTAAAACTACAATCCCTTTACATTCATTCCTACGCATTAATCTAAGTGTCTTTTGTAGTAAAAGACAAGTCATCTTTTTGAAGAAGCGGCAAAACTCACGGCAGCTGTTCACAGTACTAGTGTTATGTTACAATTATATATATGACTATACTGTTGTCATTATATTATGTTTTATTAAAGCAGGAAAACCAGTATTTTGTATCAGAGTTCAAATACAAACAGGTCTGTGTTACTGCAGCGTATAGCATAGCCTGCTCTGGTTGAAACATCTGACACACGTTCCTCATCACTGCCAGACCTGTGATTGATTGTTGGGTTGGCTGGTATAAACAAAAACCCGGTCCAACCAGGGAGGAAGGTTCATAGTGCTCTGGTTGTTCAGAAGAGTAAGGCAGTCTAGCTATTGCATCAATGAAGGCATTGTGTGGCTGGGGGGAAAGAGATGCCAGAAACAGTGAATGGCTGAACAAAGCCAAACCAATATAGAAGCAAAAGAACTTCTGATGGATGCAATGAAGAGATGCAATATGACCAGTCATCTGGTACATAAAATACTACATAGTGGGCACGTCTACATGAGATGCTAACTGCACAGTAGCCAAATAATGCTACGCAGTAGTGCGTTACAGCCCAAACAGTGCTAATGCACTACTATACAATATTATTAGGCTACTACTGAGCTCTAGCATCACTAAAAAGGTGTTCACCAGCACTACCGCACAATAACTCCAGTTACTGTACATTTATTTAGTACTTGATTATACAAGTATTTATTTAGTACTTGATTATACAAGTACTAAATAAATGTGCAGTAACCATTGCACAATAGCATCCTGTGTAGATGCTCCCACTATCTAGAAAAGGAAAATATTTCTGCTATGTTTCATTTCCACAGGCCCAGCAGCTCAGTGTCCAGATATCAGCACTCCTCAGAGGTGGATGTTCACTTAGGCAAACTTTCTAAAATCCAGTTTATAATAATACTTGCAACCCAAGGAGCAGTTTTGTCCAGGCATAAAGAAATCTATGAAACTGTCCGCTCATCATAACTCCACACACTGCTGCACTAATCCTTTGGCCCTGAGTTTAGGTAAGACACCCACTGGATTATAGCAGAAACAAAAGTAATATGTTTTTTTTCTTCTTGTGGTTTCTTTTTCTGTCTATGGGTTAGTATTATTCTGAGGGAAGGAGTGAGAATAGTTCGAGCTGTAGAGCTACAAAGGATTAGATGCATATTGAGTTACGGCAGTAAAGTATAATGCTATACACAACACGTAGGTCACTGTAGTTTTCACTGTACAGCTCGAGGCTAACTACGCTTGCTTTTCCCTTGCAAAATATACACAGCTTTGGAAGTTGCTTCATCAGCTGCATCCAGATGTGCAGGCATGTGTGGTTTGTGGTGCCACAAGTCTCTTTGTAGCACCACAAACTGCATGCCCAGAACATTAAAATGGAGGGGGTCTGCAATTCTAATAGCAAAAAAACTAGCGTGGTGCACATCAGAGGAGCATGCGCCAGCAAACACAGAGGCTTGGGCCTTCCCGGAGATGCTCTGGCCAGCAGCCACTCCTTTAGTTGTCCCCTGGCTCCTCCAGCATGCTAAGAGCCAGGAGGAACAGGGAAAGGGCAGTCTCCCCGAAGCATGGCAATTCACCCCACACATGCAGGGGCGTGCACTGCAGCAAGAACTAGCAGCACAACTTTACACCGCTGCTGTTTTTGCTGCTGCATGAGGATGCACCCATTGCGAAAACTTTAAGGCTTAACATTTTTAATCCCACTTTGATACATGAGATTCTCTTAAAGGACACTTGTGTTCTCTTGTGCATGACAAGATCCGAAACACAGCACAGCGAGTTTGATTGAGCAAACAAATTCATCTTGTAGTGACAGGACTTGGGAAGTTATTGGGCTGTCATTTGGTTGGCAAAGATGCTTGATAGGCCTGTCAGCACCAGCAGAAAACATTCTATATGCAGAAGCTGCTATCACTTGGGGAAAAAATATCTTGGCTTTAGGATTAATTTTGTAGCAAAAGCAGTAGGAACATGTTATTCCAGTTTATCTGGTATTAAGCGTAAGATTTTTTTAAAATCTTGCCCTAAGTTTACTACAAAGATCTCAATACTGTTAAGGGAAAGAATTGCTCCATTTTATAAGTGTACATCCACTGAATACGTTTTTGCCTACCCTCCAAATGGAAAATTACTGTAGTAGACAGTGTGAATGTGTAGGTAATGTAACAGATCTGCTCAACTGGCCCAAATACTGGGTGTTCATGCCGCTATATTTGCTCTCAAAGATTAAATGCCCAGACCCCAGGTGATAGGGGAGGAAGAGAAGACACTCTAAGGGCAACACCAGCCACGAGGATGGTAGTTTCAGGAATGGCACTGCTCCATCATGACTGTCTGTTCAGATAACATCGCTCCCAGGGCATTGCTATACTTTTCTTGGCTACACTGAGCAGAGTGTAAAATTAATAGACTATATTCTTCTGAACTAAGCAGGCTTATCTCTAGCAGAAACAGAAGCAGCAGTGAATCACGGCATCTAAAATAAACACTTTCTTTTCCCATGGTATCATCCAGCCTATGCAATTAAAACAGCAATTAAAGAAAATCAGTGTTAAAAGTAGAGCAGTAAGAGTAAGAGCAGAATATGTAGTAAGAATATAAGAATAAAGAAAGGATGAACTACAAGATCAAGGCTCTCAAGCCATCTAACTGAACACTAACTATAAATAATAATGTTGTTAATATGCCTTGAGTGCTTTTCATATGTAGGTCTTAAAGATATATACCATATTGTGTCCCTACAATTATTCCTAATTTATATGCGATGAAGATGAGACACAAATTAAGTGACATGTTCAGAAATGACAATCTCAAACACTTGGCAGGATACAGGCCTTGGCTCCTACGCTACATGTAGCACGTGTTTCTTATGTCTTACTATGGACTGTACTTTTAATAGGAGTCAACTGCATAACTCCTGCAGAGGCAGTGGCCATTTTATGCTAAGATTCAGCCTTCTGCAGAAGAGACCAACACATTGTATTTTCTTGGGGAAACTATATAATTTTATATTTTGCTGCCCTCACTGTAAAATAAAGTTTGGCTAATGACCAGAAGTGGTTGGGGGAGGGGGGGGAGCTGATCATGGAACAACATAACTAAGTGCTAATTCCTTGGGCTCATTCGCTTACCCCTACCTCACTTGTATATCTGGGAATTGAATAAAGATCAGTAAATAAATGAAAATGCCATTAGAGGGTGAGCAATGGCTACTTTCCAGCCCTGACTTGCTGCCAGAATGAAAAATTAGGCTCAAAGAGGGAGAAATGAAATAAATGTTGAAAAAAAATTGTAAGCGTTGGAAAGGAAGGAAGGAATTATCCTGAGATTGACTTGGAGCAGTTTGCTACTTTAACTTGCATCTAGTGCTCCGACTAAACAGAGGAGCTGGAAATACCTGCAGCCAAAAATAAAGTGGAAAATGAAAATAGATTTGAGTACAAATGTTGAAGGCTAAAAGGCTGATTTTCTATTGCCACTGGCACCCGAAGGTCTCAGTTCTCTGTTGCTTACATATTGCCTACAGTGTAGAGTGGGTGTAAAATGCCACCTTTCTGATTTGGTAGCTCTTCTTATCCCCTTTACACTGGTGTAGAGGACGGGACAAAGTGGAAAGCAACAGAGTATTACCCTCTTCGGATGCAGACTTCTCCCAAGTGTAAGGAGCTCACAGCTGCACTATGCCCAAGCAGAGCTGCACCAGTTGAAGTTAACATCAGACGTTAAAAACAATTTAGATAAACCAGCTGAAGAGTTTGAGATAACAGACGACTTTTTCCGGGCAGACTTATTTCAGTTTAATTTAAGTCTATTTCATAAAATGTTCTAGTTCAATCGAAATACGCCACTACTAAATGGAAATTAGTGTCTACACAGACACTTCGATCCTTTTTACAATGCTGTTTTTTGTTTACATAATTTTTATCCATGCGCGTTGTATGGCCAAGACCACAGTCCCACACAAGGTGGATAGCACTTGCTTAGGATTTTGGTGGAGCTGGATTTACCCAAAACCCAATACACAGAATGCTTGAACTGGAAAGGCAACTGTTAATTCTCAACATTTTTTAGAGGCTGGCAGGGAGCTGGCAATTTGAAGGTGCTAAAGGTTTTTTGTTCAAAAGCCTATTTCAGTTGAAATTGCAAGAGAGACCATGACAATGGCATCCTTTTCTTCTTGATGCTGTGCTATGCCGTATACACATTTTATTTCTCTCAAGCCTATATCCTGTTAGTGGAGTTTTAACATTATAACTGATCTATTGAAGATTATTTTAGTGCGTGGCTTGCCTTACTTTCTATTTCAGATGCTGTGTTTGTGGCTCTTTTCTGTTTTCTCCGTTTTATTTTCCATCAAACCCTTCTCTATCATTTCCTTCCATGCACCTTATCTAGTTCCAGGCCTGCTTGTTTTTAGCTGAAAGAAAAGTCTGGGAGTGAAATGCTATCTTCTCTTTTGTGATTTCGGCCATCCTTAGCTCCTGTACTGTGCACCTCAAGGGCTGACCTGTTGGTAGGGGAGACAAGTGCCGCGGCCCCTATTTTGCTGAAAATCAGAATTGTTTAATGCTGTGGTTCTCAGACATGAGAGAGACAATGCTGTAGTGGCATATGTGGTGAGAAAGAAATGACGCTGCCATGGGCTGCTAGCAAGGAAAGCGTAGCCCATGGACTCTAGCTGGTGGGGTGGCAGAAGTTATGAACACTTCCATTTTATTCCTTGTTGTGCCAGTGATTCACTAGGGGACAATATTTGAGTGTTTTACTTTTTTGGGGCCTCCGTTTACCCTTCAGTAAGATGAGTAAAGTAATCCAGCTTTACAAAGTGCCTTTAAATTCACGGTTGAAAGTGGTGATGGAGATAATAGATATTTCTTATTGTTGTTATTGTTATTAATGTTATTATTATTTATCAGACTTTTTTTTATTAAGCTACCTACATTTTGCGTTGACAGAATTAAAAGGCACGAGACCCTCATATTTACTTGTACTGAAAATTGAAAGAGTGACGGATGAGTAGCAACTGCCGTTTGCTTGTCAGAAGCAATACAGTACAACAGCTGATCTCCAAAGCAGCCAAATTGTTCCCTATTGAAAGAGCAAAGTGCAGTGTAAAATTATTTCAAAATAAGGTTCTGTTTCTTCCTGAAGCAGGTGCCAATTTATATCATAGGATCTGGCTTTAATTTTCAATAGCATTTTTTTTAAACAAACAAAAATACAAAACATAATTTCCCCATAATTTGTGGGAACATATTTCATGTTCTTCTGTCAGCAGGATGCCAAGGCTATTGGCATTTATTAGGTACATCTAGGACTGCAGGCTCTGCAAATTGGTATATATCCACAGTTGTTCAATTCAGTTCATCATCTAAGAGTTTTGCAATTCCCACTGCATCTGTGATTGCAGTGTAGCAAAGAGTAGATATCAGCTAGGGTGTCTAGACTGTGGAATAAGCTGCCTCCAGAGGTGGTGCAACCTCCTACCCTGGAAATCTTCAAGAGGAGACTGGATGGTCACCTTGCTGGGGTCACCTGACTCCCAGTCATCTTTCCTGCCTTGTGCAGGGGGCTGGACCCAATGATCCCCCGAGGTCCCTTGCAGCCTCGCAATCTATGAGTGCTGGCAGCGGTCTAGCCACAGCAACACAAAGCTCAGCACATGTTAGATTGCCTTTTCACAATGTTAGATCCAATAAGTATTGAATGATGGTCTCCTAAGTAACTTCTCCTAGAGTGAAATCCTGAACTGCAAAGAGGTGTTCTGACTCTCCATATGATGCCTGGGGTGAGTTAGGCACCAAAGAAAAGGATCCACAGAAACCAGCTGAGCATGTCCCTGTCTAAATTGGTTAGAAAAGAGAGAGCCAGAGACAGGCCATGGGTCCTTTTGGGATCCTGAGTAATGAAACTTCTCTGGGCTTAGGCTCTTAGATGGCAGCATCCAAAAGTAATATTTTATACTGTCTCTGGTTAGCTCAGGAAATCTGTCCTGTTTTGATGAGTGATGACCCCTCACTTCAGTTGTACACTCCACCATCGCTCCCATCTGGACATAATATATTGCTACACGAAGCAATCAGCCAATTAGAACTCCAACTAGTGCAGAACATTCTCATGGATCTCCTCAGCAACACATCAAACTCATCCAATGTCCTCCACCAATTATCAAATTTGTAGGAGCTCTGGGATAAGGACTGAGGTCAAAAGACCTCCTCCTTGCTTTCTTGGGCATTAGTCCAAGATTGTGGAATGACCTGCCAGAGGAACTAAGTTCCATCAAAGACCTCATTCACCTACCATTTATTCAACATTGTATTCTCTAATATGTACACTGAACAATATGTACATACTGTAGGGAAAAAACACTAACAAACAAAAGGCCTGTTGAGAGTCTCTGGGCTAGGGTCAGACAGGAGAGCAATAAGGGTGATGTCATGGTGGGGGTCTGCTGTAGACCACCAGACCAGGAAGAAGTGATGGATAAGGCTTTCTTCAAACAGCTAGCAAAAGTTTCCTGATCACAGGCCCTGGTTCTCATGGGGGACTTCAATCACCCTGACATCTGGGAGGGCAATACAGCAGTGCATAGGCAATTCAAGAAGTTTTTGGAAAGTGTTGAAAAGGCCAACTAGGGGCCATGTTCTGCTTGACCTGCTGCTCACAAACAGGAAAGAATTGGTGGGGAATGTAGTAGTGGATGGCAACTGGGGGAGCAGTGACCACGAGATGATAGAGTTCAGGATCCTGAGGAAAGGAAGGAAAGAGAGCAGCAGAGTAAGGACCCTGGACTTGACTCGCTTAGGGAACTCATGGGCAGGATTTTCTGGGAAGCCAGACTGAGGGGGAGAGGAGTCCAGGAGAGCTGGCTGAACTTTAAAGAAACCTTACTGAGCGTGCAGGAACAAACCATCCTGATGTGCAGAAAGACTAGCAAGTATAGCAGAAGATCAGCTTGGCTTAGCAGGGAACTCTCCCATAAACTAAACCACAAAAAGGAAGCTTATAAGAAGCAGAAACTTGGACAAATAACCAGGGAAGAATATAAGAGCATTGCTTGGGCCTGCAGGGATGAAGTCAGGAAAGCTAAAGCGCAGTGAGTTGCAGCTAGCAAGGGATGTGAAGGGTAACAAGAACGGTTTCTACAAGTATGGCAATAGCAAAAGGAGGATCAGGGAAACTGTGGGTCCCTTTGATATGGTCTCCCACAACATTCTCCCAGGCAAGCTAAGGAAGTGTGGGCTGGATGAATGGACTGTAAGGTGAACTGAAAACTGGCTGGAGCATCAGGCTCAGAGGGTAGTTATTAATGACTCAATGTCTAGTGGGCAGCCAGAATCAAGCGGAGTGCCCCAGGGGTCAGTCCTGGGGCCGGTTTTGTTCAATGTCTTCATCGCCGACCTGGAAGATGGCATGGAGTGCACCCTCAGCAAGTTTGCAGATGACACCAAGCTGGAGGGAGTAGTAGATACACTGGAAGTTAGGGCTAGGATTCAGAGTGACCTAGACAAATTGGAGGATTTGGCTAAAAGGAATCTCATGAGGTCCAACAAGGACAAGTGCAAAGTCCTGCACTTAGGACAGGAGCAATCCCATGCACTGGTACAGGCTGGGGGCTGACTGGCTGGGCAGCAGCTCTGCACAAAAGGACCTGGGGGTTACAGTGGACAGTAAGCTGAAAGTGAGCCAGCAGCGTGCTGGTGTTGCCAAGAAGGCCAATGGCATCCTGGGCTGCATTGGTAGGTGTGTTGTCAGTGGGTCAACGGAAGTGATTATTCCCCTCTCTTCAGCACTGGTGAGGCCACATCTGAAGTCCTGTGTCCAGTTTTGGGTTCTCCACTATAGAAAGGATGTGTACAAATTGGAGAGACTCCAGTGGAGGGCAACAAAAATGATAAGGGGGCTGGGGCACATGACTTATCAGGAAAGACTGAGGGAACTGGGCTTATTTAGCCTAGTGAAGAGGAGACTGAGAGGGGACTTAATAGCAGCCTTTGACTACCTAAAGGGGGTTCAAAAGAAGATGGAGCTGGACTGTTCCTAGTGGTGGCAGATGACAGAACAAGGAGCAATGGTCTCAAGTTGCAGCAAGGGAAGTTTAGGTTAGATATTAGGAAATTCTCACTAGAGGGTAGTAAAACATTGGAACAGGTTACCCAGAAAGGTAGTGGAAGCTCCATCCTTGGGGTTTTTCAAAACCCACAAAAGCCCTGGCTGGGATGATCTAGTTGGGGATGGTCCTGCTTTGAGCAGGAGGTTGGACTAGATGACCTCTTGAGATTCCTTCCAACCCTCCCTTTCTATGATTCTATAACACTTTGCTGGGCCCACAATTTCCTTGGGAAGAGAATGAAAGAAAAAAATATGATAATAGATAGTGGTCATCTCAATAATGCACAACTGAAAAGTATGCAATTACTTTGGTGATAAGACTAGTATGAAAACATAGAATGGTACCAAACAGAAATTGTTTCTTCTTATATGTGTCGATTATGACAATAAAAATAGTTTGGGTACATAGAAACCCTTATGTGATATAGGAACTGGATTTTTTTGGTTTAGACAAGTGCTAAAAATGAGAGAGAGATTTCAAGGAAAGCATTTGTGGGCTTGGCATGAAGCATTCATTCCCATAGAGGTACCTTGCCAAAAACCCAATACTTTTTATCTAATACTTACTGTCCCGGGGTTGAATTGAAAGCTGATGAGAAGAAGGATCTGAGCCACTAAGATGGCAAAGGACAGGTTGGCATGGATGTGGTAGCGCTGGTTACGGATGGTGCTGACAGACCTGGGTAAAGAAGAAAAGGTTCATAACTAAAATAGTATTCCACAGAGCAAAAGTACATTTGATTTACTTGCAAGTTTGTTTGCTTTTTTATTATTATGAGTTTTGGGTTCTTTCATCTTCCAGGAGTAGGCAATATGTCATTAGGTTCAACAGTACGCTGACATGACAATGAATTCACCAAAAGCATTGATTTGCACGTGAAATAGTTGTATTAATGACTGGTGGAAGAGTATTTATAAAAGGCCTGAGCTTTCAAGGCTCCCAGAACTACAGTGGGGGTAGAGGTAGATTAGCACTTTGCAGGATCCAGCCCCATACCTCAGCACTTTAGCTGGTATCTAGCACAATAATTTTATATGCAAGAATAGATGAAGAACAGTATATGCCTAAGTGCCTGGGGAATGCCCACTTTAAGGAGGGCCTGACCTTGATTACGAAACCTGAACATTATCACAAAACAAACTAAATGAACCCCTCCCCATTGGCTTTAAAACAGCAGGCTGGAAATCTTATAAGAACAGGCTTTCTTAGGAGTTTTCAATCACTTCATTATGTTCCCAGTTAGAACCAGGAGGGAAAAAAGACACACACACACACACACACACACACACACACACACACACACACACACACACACACACTTATCTGAACATTTCAGAAAATCAACATAATTTGATTCTAAGAAGAGAAGAATGTTTAGGAACAAAAAGCTTTCTTACTTAATGAATCCTGTTTCTAAGGGCATGGGTAGACGAAACAGGGGCCCTAAATTGAAGTGGTGGGTTTTTAAAAACACCGTTTCAATTTAGGACTGATTAAATCTCATGTTGTGCACACACCGGACTTACCTGCCTCTTCATCAGAGGGTTCAAAGGGCAAGCTGCCAGTGAGTGGAGTGGTCCCTGGGCAGCGGGGGGGGCACGCACGCTGGTGCTTTCCTTCAAGGCAGTGACACCACCCTCCCCCCCCACTGCCAGGAGGCACTCACTCGCTGGCACCCGGCTCGGGCAGTCCTGGGGGGCACTGCAGTCACGGAGGGAAACACCAGGCCCCCACACAGCTCAAGCAGGCTCCAGAGCAGGGGGGAAAAAAAAGATCAGGCTCTCAGCTTTTCTTGGGCGAAGCCTGCCTTCCCAGGCTGCTGCCAGGCTGCCTGCAGGGCTTCCTGCAGAGCTGCCCAGAGCCTGGTGCTTTGCTCCACAACTGTAAGGGCAGCAAACTAAAACTCCTCCTTGGAGTTTCAGTTTGCTGCACCCCAAGTCATTTAAGGTGCATTACACTGCCGAATTTCCTACAGTGGCTGGAATTAATGCGCAATACACTGCCAAGGTGTGCAAACACCAACACCATTGAAGTGGTGCAAAAGCACTTTAAAGTGTCGTGCACACACACCCCTTGTTTCGTCTGCACATAGCTTCAGTTCCTACCTGTTCGTTTTAACTGTTTAATGGTAAATGGGTGGTTGTTTGGTATCAAGCACAGTAGTGTATTCTATATCCAAACCAGACTCTACCTATGCCTGAAGAAGGATGTTTGTGCCCGAAAGCTTGTAAAGAACAATTTTTCCAACTATTTAGTTGGTCTAATAAAAGATATCACATTTACCCAAAGAGCCTCATCTGCCTATACCCCAAAATGAATATTTCCACTCTTATAACATCTCATTTTACAACTGTTCTGAATGACATATCGCTCTTGGGCATGGTAAGACAGACTGAAAGAAAAATACTTTGGTTGAGTTTTTGTCATTGTTTTAACACCCAATTAGAATGTCAGAAGTGAAAGAAAAGAAAAGAAACTGTCCGTATCCTAGAAGCAATTCGGAGACAAGCAGTATAGTACAGTGGCAATCTCTCTCTAGTAATGAACTGCACATAGACAAACTGAAGCATCACCTACCCAGGAGGCAACCAGGGCAACACACGTAGATACTGATTATCTATTTTGAGTGTGTACAGTAGCTAAGAACTTCACAAACCTCATTGTCATTTAACACTGTATTGAAACATTTCTTTTCAGCTTCCTAATAAAGCCCTACCCTACAATGAAAACCTAATCAAATTCTTTTAACTTGGCATGGTACAGCTTTAAATTGCTATATATAATCTGTGCGCTGAGCCAAGGAGTTGGGTCTATGCTCTTTTTAACTCTTTTCATATCTCCTCTTCCTATAGGGGCACAACAACCCAAGTGTCCTCACCAGCATTGTACTAAGTTATCACCAAGCTCCATCCCTTTTCAAATACATGAATAGCCATTGTTTTGAGCTCACAACCAGAAGCAGAGCAGATCAATTCCACTCTAACCACTCCCCACATCACACATATGGAAAGTGGAGTTTGCAGTGTGTTGTACACTGAATTCAGGCATAACCTGCAAAGACTTTCTAGAGACCTAGAAATAATTGTCACAAGATTTGAACAAATTGAATAAATATTTCAACTAATTTAGTGTCTTTTTAAGCAAGGCCATAAGCATGAATGCTCTAGTTTCTAATGTGGGTTCCTTAACAGGATGTGCAGAAGTCACACTTAGGTATTCAAATCATCACCTTAACAGCTGGAACCCAGTGAGAGCTAGTGGTAAAGGTACTGGACTGGACTTGGGAGACAAGGACTCATTCTCACTCTGCCACTGATGTACTGGGTGACCTTGGGCAAAGCACTTCAAATCTTTGCACCTGTTTGCCCTCTCATCTTTTGTCATATCTATTAAAACCATATACTTTCTGCAAGTTTGTTCAGAAATGTGTTGTGCAGCCTGGCACAATGTGGCCTTGATTTCAGTTCCACTACTGCAATACAAGTAATAATGAAAAATGCACTTAAATGCCAAGTGCATTCCCTGACAAATGTCCTCTTGATGGTACATTCCCCTAAAGGGTCCCCATATTTCTAACAGAGACTAACATGCAAAGGGATGTAGCATAGACCCTGGCATTAATTTCACTTTCTCTGCACCATTTATTTGTCCTAATAGAGCAGCTCATTTGAAAACTAGGCTGGCAGAAATAAACTGAAGCCTTGAAAACAAATGTGGGATTGTGGACTGTATCCGATTCCTATGAAAAATCCAAGATAGATTTCATAGAAATTAGAGACAGGAAACGCCTACACAGGGTCATCTTATCCAGTCCTATCCACCTCTTCAGGATTAGAGATTATTGTGCATTTTCTTTTCCAGTGTCCATTCTAAAATACTATTTTCCTAAGGCAACAAAACTTGAGATAAGGAGTAAGGTAGACTCTCTTCATACCGCTAACAGGCAATATAGAGTGTTTGGGAGGATTTTTGAAATAGATAACTATCAGTTTAATCTATTTTCATTATTAACACATACCTCCTGTGCTAATGGCAATTCCAACAGTTAAAACCAAATTAACTATTGACTCTTTTACCTACTGATATTTAACCACCTAGGCCTTATTTTCCTCTCAGTTACACTGACGCAAATCAGGAATAACTCCAGCATGGTCAATGATATAACTCCAGAATGAGCAAGTGGAGATGCAAGCCCAGTATTTCCATGTTTATATAAATCCAGCACTTTATAATACTGCACTGTGCTAGTATTTACATATGGGTGGGTTTCTATAAATATGGAAATACAACATCTTATCTCTAACTCCCCAAACTGTATTATGAATCCAGTCCTGGGAGCCTCAGAACCTATCTACATTCTCACCGTGGTAACCAAATTGGCTGAGATTATGTGGGCCCTTCCTGACTGCATCCTATTTTCATTTTCATTACCTTGTTTTTGGTCTCTAGACTGCAGTATGTTGCCCACTGTGCACTGCTTCTTGTCTAAAAAGTCAAGGATCACATCACACAACTCAGAAATTACTTCGACTGGTGCCTGTACCACGCTGCACTCCAGTTCAGTCATTTCTCAGGAAGATTTATTCCACTTTAATTTTACATGCTAGTTGCTGGCAGCTGCTTAAAATATTAAAGGAAAATGTAGTGCAGGGGAATCCAGGTAGGAAAAGAATAGCTAGGCACTGTTACCCCGTGTTTTGTCGTAACCCCATGCATTTTTCCTTGGGAAGATTAGTGAAGTAATAAACTGGTAACAAGTAACAAAGTATTCTTAGCAGATCAAAAGCAGAAACCACTTTAACAAAAAGTACTTTCCGGTCTAGTGTGCAATTCCAACCTGTGCAGAAGAGCCAAGAGCCGCAAGAGCTGTGCAGCATATCAGTCCCACTTTAACCCTCAGGGTGAAATCCTGGCCCCAATGAAGTCAGTGGCAAAACTCCCATTGACTTCAGTGGTCCAGGATTTCAGCTTGAGAGGGTAAGCAGGATTCAAAGGGTGCTGCTGTGGATGCTTTGCCCTTTCCCCAGGTGCCATTCTTATAACCCCTTTCCCACCTTGCAACCCTACAAAAGCAGGCAAAAGATCGCCTGTATATCCCATCACTCCTTTACTGCTTTATTGCTTCTGATTAATATAAATGTAAATGGGAGAATCCAATCTTTTAGCTCTTTTTGCTCAGGCTAAATTCCCTGCCCTCAGGATGAGGCTCACCCTCTCTGCAGATTTCAAAACTGCAGCACAACAGGGATCGAAAAAATCCCCAAAGTATATTGCAAAGGAAATCACTTGCTATTTAAAGACCTTCCAATCTGGGGAAATTAATATAGGAACAGCCAACCAACTGTTACAAAGTTATGTGCAGAATCTAATTAAAACGGGTTAGGGAATTAATAACCTTTACAATTCTCTGAATACCTGAAAGCATCCAGTCCGGTGGTTGGAAATGAAGATTCTACATTAAACTGTCAAACTTTCAGAGCAACATTTGCTCAGCAGGTATGAAGTTAAAATGACTCACGACAGTATAGCAAAGGTGACCAGCGTGATCGTCAAGCAGAAGATGGACAGGGAGCAGCCAATGTAACTGATGGATGACAGTGCCACCTGGTGTTGAATGGTCAGCTGTGCATAAAAAGGAAACAACAGGAAAATCCATTAATTGATTTATTAGACTGCAGAACTGTATACCCTGACAAAGGTTGGACAGCTTGTCAGCACGTGGCATTTCAGTGGACGTAGCTGCGTTCTTCCTTTGGGGTAGCTCCACCCCAGTCTCTGCACACATCACTGCATTCAATGCCGTTTGCAACGGTATCTAGCATGGGAAATGAATTGCACTATTTGAACTGAAAGTCAGACTCCCAGGGCATTCAAATATGTGTGTCATTTAGTTCCCCTCTTATGAAATACAAGACCATATTTCGTCAGCAGAGGTTGGTTCTATCTACACGGCTGTGATAGTGTCATCCCTGAGATTAGATAAACCAACAAAAAGCAGTTTATCAGGGCTGCACAAACAATGGCAGGGGTTAGATTGTTATAGCTTTTAAGACACTTTGTAAATGCTCTCATGCTACAATAGCTGACATCATTGTACAGATGCCATCGATGCACCGCAATAGTAAGAACTGATAAACCAAGGTAGCCGGTAAATATGGTGCTTTTTAAAGGAGTTGGTTTGACTCCTCTCAAACCACAGAAGAAACACAGCAATGGGAGCAACAACATCCACCTCTAACATCACCTCTGATCCTGACATGGAAGGAGTATCTTGTAGGAACAAAAAAGTTATTGGTTTCTGTAAACACCAAATCCTCAGCCCTTCCACCTTACCCAGGGTGAGCATTAAGATGGTTCATTTTGAAACCACTCTGCAGGACAGTGAATGTTCCTGCCGTTTGCCATTAGCTATTCCTTTTATATTTCAACATAAATTTCCTTCTGAGTGAAAAATGTCAAGAAAAGCCATATCTAGTGGTGGAGGCAAGGCAGTATTTGAATGTAAGAAACAGAACGGGACCGGGAGCCATTCGAACATGTCACAAGAATTTTTGAGCCAAATTTTTCTAAGTGTCAAATCTCAATACAAAGTTGAACCTTCCATAAACAGAACACCTGAAAAAAATCTGACTGGTTCAAGCAAGATGTTTAATTGTGATCATTGAGAAATTCTTTCTTTTGATTTCAACCTTTTTATTACAAGCGACCTTACATTTCCAGATGAAAACATCTTTTAAAATTGAAAAAATAGATTTTTTTTTTTCATTTTGAAAATGTCGTGAAGGGGAATTATAGCCATTTCAAGACCTATTTCCACATTTGTTTTTTTTCAAGGAGGGAATTCACCAAAACGCTCCCTTCTACACTAACAGACTTAATTCCCAAAAACACATTTCATTAAGAAATTCTCAAGCAGCTCTGATAACAAGCCGTTCTTCAAAAGCCCTTTAAAAGCAAGAGGGTGGGGAAGGCAACCCAAAGGCTTATAAAAAACAGACTCAGTTTAAATAGAATCGCTAATGATGCGTTTTACACATATGCATCATTGTATTGTAGTTATTTACCAGCGGTGTCAATTCACGTGCAGTCATTTTTGTGGAGACGTGATGGATTCCAGCCCTGGCAACAGTCTGCGGATCATTAAATGATGAGACAGACGACTGGTTCGATGGCATAAGGTCCCTATGAAATACACCGTGCAATCTTCTCTCTCAACCAGACATGAGGCTGCCACCAGCTTTAGTTAGCCCCAAATACAGAGCTATAGCTTGTTTCTGTGCTATTGGCAGATAGAAGAAAGGTGCACATGAACTCTTCAAAAGCATCTCCAATGCGCATCCTTATGAGCTGGCCGGCAGAAATGCTGCCTATGGCCACTTCTCTCAGATTATTTCTGCAACATGAACCATTTGTGTGGTAGGCTGGACAGAGGATAGGAGCTGTCTCCTGGCTATTGCCGACATACTGTTAGATCACTGGAACAGTACAATCAGGCATAGCTCTTATTACAGAATGTAACCATATTTTTTAAAAGGTACCTGGGACCTCAAACCACCATGCACTGAGCAAAGAAACAGTGTCTTATAAATCAGGGCATCGTTCCCAATGAGCTAATTCCACCATAGTTTGCTTTTCCTGTATTTTTTCACGCTGTTGGAATTCAGCAGATAATCTTTTAAGCAAGTCAGTTATCCAATGGGACAATTTTGTAGTCCAAGACAAAAAATTACCATCTGTTCCATTAATGATGCAGACGGGTAATAAGACTTACTTTTTTCATTACAAAGAAGATATTAAAGAAAAGTAGATTAAAGAGTATCCAGAGCAACACTGAACCATATGTGAAAAAAATGTGATGAGAGCAAATCTCCGAACTGTTTCCATCCACCAAAAAACTTTTTTCTGCGCGTCTGAAAAACTTTGCTTCTCTGGGCCCACGGAGAATTTTCTTACTGCAAAACTCCGAATAAATGTGAAATGCTAGGAAACACACTGATATAGCCTTGGGTGTGAGCAGTCATAAATACTATAAAATACAGATGTTTCTTAACTTCAGCTTTGACAGATGCTCGAAACAAAAGCTCACTTTCCAGATGATCCTCTGCCTCCCCCATACAAATATTGTCAGCTTTCACTATAAAAATGTCATTTACTCTGCAGACCAACACTTGACCGTTTCATAGTTATATCCATATGAAATGTTATTTTCTATTGTTATTATTTGCTCTGAAGAAAGCGATATCAATACACGACTGTAAAATGATCACTTCTCTGACTTGCTGATGACAAATTTATTCATAAATAGGATACAACCTGCATACAAAAACATGCGTATGCAGGAAACAAACCAAGGTTGTTTCCTTGACTGGTTGATGGAAATAAGGGATATTGTAATTATATTCTTGTACTCCGTGCTGACACAATAGCAGGTTATATTTCGCTGTTGTACTGGTCAACTCTCTTCAAAAGCAGCAGTAGTACCATGAGGTCATTTACAATGGAAAAAATTTTGGACCCTGTTTATGCAATTGAACTGTGATCTACCAAGAGACAATCCAGTGCCTGAGCTCAGTCCTACACTGAAATCAACTGTCAAAAGGTGCCAATGCAAACTCTTCCTATGAAACATTTCTTCGTTTTGAATTAAGAACTAAGAACCAGCTAACCTATTACAGCTGCACCTTTAAAATGCAATCTGAATCAAATTAAAGAAGGAATGAATAATTAATTTTGGCAGGCTGAAGTCCTTTGGAGGCATTAAATGCTGGCCCTGGCCGATGAGGCTGATGTTTCTAATTGCCTCCAGAAAGGCTGCTAAAACTGAATTTCAATCCAAATGGGCCTTATTTATATATTAAAAACAAAGTGCCTTGCACTACAATTTCAAAGGAACATTCTGAGTTTCCCTCTTAAGTTTCACTTCAGAAATAGATGCACCAAGGCGAGAATTATGTCTCCGATATGCAACACATTAATTTATGGACAGAGTAGGCATGTCTACATGTGCTTTTACACTGGCTTAAATTTACTGTGCAGTAAATTACTGCACAGTAAGCGGGAATAGGCCAGCATCTATGTTAGCGTTAAAGTGCATTAATGTTGCACGTGGACTGACTTGAGACTAACTTTAGTCCCAAGTTAGTCCACACACAGTGTTACTGTGCAGTAAGGTGTCTACACGTGCGTTACTTCACAGTAGCTAATCAGGAGTAAATTTGATACCTACATGATGCAGGTATCAAACTTATGCTCAAGTTGGCATAAGTCATGGTATTTACTGCGCAGTATGGGTGTGCATGTGTAGACGTACCCACCATGTTGGAGACCATAGGTACTTTACTCATTGGCACTGTGCAATCTCTGTTTAGATAAGAAAAATTCTGTTAAACTGTGTGAACAGAGATAGCTCATTTCCTTTACCTTTTAGATATCAGATAAAATTAGACTTGATTAGGATGCTAACACAACATCTTGGCAGTAGGATCCTCCAAACAGCTATTTCCAACAGCCCTCTTCTAAATTCTCTCCTTCTACAAAAGGGCTTTTCATGTTTTGAAGGAACATTCTCTTCTCACCAGCTCAGCCACATGGCTGCTTATTAATAACATTTTCACTGAGACATGCAAAATCTCAAATTCTCCAAAGGTCTCTGCCAAGGTATTTATTAAAAATTATTTAAGACCATGTAGTCCTTTTCAAAATAGCTGTGGGAAAGATGTCATCAAACAGTAGGTAATCTGCTCCTTACAATTTTCACACAGCAAAGTTTAATTTCAATGAAGTCATAAAATAGAGCAGTAGGGAGGATGGAATCAAAAATTGTGAAGGAAAACTGGAACCAAATTATTATAAAGGTTTTGAAAGCAACCAAGTAGATAAATCCTTCCTCATGTCTCTGACTTTGTATACAGAGTTTTGCTTTTCTTTCTATATTTTAAGTTGAAGGCTTACATCATTCTTGCCTGGTTTGGTCTTGCTAATATGTCTAACATAATATGTCTAACTCACTGTTAAACTGAAGGAATTACTTTTGTTCATAGACCCCCCCAGGGCTGTGTCCAGACAAGCATGGCTGTGTGGTACGTGGCACCACAGACACATCTGTGGTGCCACGTACCACACATTCAGTTGTTCTCCATGTTGCAAGGGAGCAGGGGTAAAAAAAACAACCCACAAAAAACAAAAAGGCCTAGAGCAGTGCATACAGGGGCAGCACACGCCACTCAAAACCAGAGCCTGGCTGGCTGGAGGCCCACTCCAGCTGCTGGCCAGGCTCCATGAGGCAGAATTGCCTCTGCTGTCGCCCTGGGAGGACCCCAGGACCCCAAGTAAGGCTGTTGGGTCCAACTCAGTGCTGGCCCCAGCCTCCCCCACCCCACCCGGGGTAACTTGCCACATGCCAGAGCGCCCGTGGCATGGGCTTTCCCCGGGGACAACTAGTGGCAGCACAAGGTGCATTGCTGCTAGTTGTCCCCAGGAAACCAAACAACCACGCACGTGTAGACGTAGTCCATCTGCTCTGCTCTGCTTTGCTTTCTGCTCTTGGTGTGAACAGACTTAATAGACTCCTCCTCCCCAATTAACAGCCAAATCAGGAAATCCAAGGGGGAAGGCCAAAAGGGAAACTCAGCACAGGGTCATTCTGTTGGGAGACAAGTGGCAGTCTCTTGTAAAATTCTTAGACTGAGATTTCCAAAGGAGGCTATGAGAATTAGGTACACAAACCCAAATGAAAGTAAAAAAAGAATTAGGGTGTATAACTCTCTTACATTTTTTTCTGCTTTTCAGGACAGTATTTGTTTCAAGGTAGTCCATGCTCTGAACTCCTCTGTTCCACCATCCCTTCTCCAGAAGATGATTTCATAGCACAGAGGTGAGACCAGGGCACATGGAAAAGTCGTATGAAGTGGAATGGCACAAAGCAATCTCACTGGGGCTCAAGGTTTGATCTCAGTCACTTAGCTACCAATCCCTTCATCTAATCAGAAGCATGTACTATTGCTCTTTGAGGAAGGGAATAGAGGACAGAGATTTGAGTATGATTAAGACCAGGCTGGTTGGGGTCAGGCAACAAGATTGTAATTCTTTGGGGCAGGACTGTCCTTTTTGTTCTGCACACATGGCACAACAGGGTCTATATTATTGCACAACCTATGCAATATAAAGCAATAATAATTTTAAACATTGTGGATTCAATCATTTAAGCCCAGCGGGAGCTTTCATAGCCCCATAAGTCATGTAAGAAGGCAACAAAAATATAGTAAGTTACATTTGCTAAAACATTTGCTCTGCCAATTCTACAAAAACATCTCATAGGCCAGGATGGCAGCCTGGATCTGCAAACTCATCCTCTTAAAAGCTTTCACAATGGTAGAAAGCAAAAAACAATTTAGTGCAGTCAGCATGGAGGGGAGCAGTGTTATTTTCCCCAGCTTGTGTGACACTATAAAATTAAGCTCAGTTCCCAGGCCAACATAACAGGTATATCCCAGGCAGATGTGGAAGCTGCAAGATGCTTGCTAAAGGAACAGCTGTTTGTGCCTGTTAATAGTGCCTTTCCTCAAAAGAAACACAAAAACCTGGTTCCTTGGGCTTTGAGGGCAAGTGACCCTTTAATTGAACCAACGCAACAGCTGTGCTACCTCAAATAGCGAAGACTATTTGTAACTCAACTGTAATGTTAAGACACTACGCATGGGTTTCTCAGTAGCGGTTCATTTCTACCTTGTAATTTGTGTCTATGCAAGCACATGCACACCCAGATACACACCCAGAACTCTCTCACACACGCGCTCTCTCCCTGCTGTTTCACATCACTCCCTATACAGACAGGCATTTATATGGGCCTGAGGGCCACATAGGCAGTTTTGGGGAGCTGTCATGGGCTGGTCACCACCTCTCTACCCCCACCATGCCAACAACCCAGAGCCTGCGGGCACTGCTGCTCCACCCTGCTACCACCAACAGTGCACAGCCCCAGTCCCGACCCCAGCCCACCCCGTGCCCACTCCAGACTTGCCTCAGCTGGAGTGCACCAGATGGAACCGGCGTGCACAGCCCCAGCGCCAACCCCAGCCCGCCCCGCGCCTTCTTTGGACTACCCACTAAGCAGCAGTGGCATCAGGGCAGAAGCCGATGCTTGGCATGAGGTAAAAACATGCCCCCTGCCCCACTGCCAGGCCCTTCTTGCTGCAGCCACCCAGAGCCTCCACCCAGGCTGCCCTGTTGCTCCTCTGCACTGCCGTCACCACCTCCTCTGAGCCACCCAGTGAGGCAGTGGTGGCACTGCAGAGGAGCCACAGGGCAGCCTGGACACAAGCTCTGGGTGGCTGCAGCAAGAAGGGCCTGGCAGCAATGAAGGGGGGAGGCTGCTTTTCCCCCATGCCAAGCAGCAGCTTCTGCCCCACTACCACTGCTGCTCAACATAGCCCGGCGAGTCTGGAGCAGGAGTGGGGAAGGGAGGGCCAGGGTTGGGGCTGTGTGCACATGTTCCAGCTGATCTGCTCCACTGGGCCAAGTCCAGAGCAGGTGCAGAGTGGTCCACCTCCCTTGAAAGCCCATTCCAAATTTTGGCCACCCTTACCATGAAGAAGCTTTTCCTCATGTCTAGCCTAAATCAGCTCTCTGTCAGTTTGTGATCATTGTTCCTTGTTACCCCAAGAGGTGCCCTGGTGAACAGAGCATCTCCGGTTCTTTGCTGCGCCCCCCTGATGAATTTGTAGGCAGCCACAAAATCACCTCTCAGCCTTCTCTTGTGGAGGCTGAAGATGTCCAGGTCCCTCAGTCTCCCTTCATAGGGCTTGGCCTCCAAACCCTTAACCATACAAGTGGCCCTCCTCTGGACCCTCTTGAGGTTATTCACATCCTTCTTAAAGTACAGCGCCCAAAACTGGACGCTGTACTCCAACTGCGGTCTGACCAATGCCACATAGAGGGCAAGTATCACCCCTGCAGTACTCCATCTGCAGTTTGACCCATGCCGCATAGAGGGGAAGTTCTTAGCAAAAAACAATTATTGACCACAGGATGCAATATATTGACTGCCACCATCCACCTCTTCTTGGGAAGGCCTGTGGTGTTTTGCTAAGGATACTGATTACAATGGGACTTGATTCAGAATTCCTCATTCGAAAGAGTTTACAAAAACATTATAGTTCTTGAGGTTTTTTAATACACTTCCAAGAACAGTTAGTTTGCTTTCTCTGCCACTATATGAAATTCAATAATTGACAGATATCTCTGTTCTCTGGCTATCAACAATATGTCCTAGGGTTCAGTTCTCCAGTGCATTAAGCCATTCTTTTCCTCAGGGGAATCATGATGGGAAGCAGACAATCCAGGAAGGGAGCTCTACTGAAAATAACCAAGTTTCATTGGCATAGAAATGGAATCTCATAGGAATGCAGTATGTCCATGATATTAAAAGAAAGAAAGAATCAATACTTAACACAAAAGGCAAAATAGGTATGACCTAAAATTTCCACACTTAGAAATCTTAGCTAAAACGTGCAAAAAAATAGTGCATGTTTCATTGAGTTAATGCTATTTTAAGGCCAGGACTTGTTTTGATCCATTAGCCATTTTAACAGTAAATCCTCAAAACAACATATATGAGGATAAAATGGAGAAAAGGGGAGTCAGGCTGATTTATCTTTGCAGACAGTTTGGACAACTCTTACCCATCAGTTGAACAAAGATCTCTTTGGCTAGATAAGCTGTCAGTGATAGCCAACAGGGGAAAAATATTGCAGTACCTACCTAATTTTCAAAAACCAAACACAAAGCGAAAAAATACAGGGCAAAGGCATTGTTTCACATGCCCAACAATGAAAAGCACAAAGTAAATGTATTCAATTGCAACACACCAGGGACCAGTAAGAATGCCAAGATAGATGCATTTCATTGTCCCATTAAGCACTTAATCTGGACCTCTACTAGCTGAAAAGTTTAAGAGGAAAGATTATGATTTTAGGCTATTATTTTTATGTCCTTTGAGAGTGGCAGTTGTTTAACAACAACAAAAAATACCTCTGCGATATATACTTTAAGGAAAAATACTCTAACCCAATACATTTTACGCATGCACACATACATTCCTCTCTCCTTTTACAGTGCTGGATAATTTTAAGATATTTTCAAAACTGTTTTTATGAGCATGAAGAGATACACTTCCATGCAATCTAAAATTGGTATCACTTATATTGAACCACAACAGTAAAAAAAAAAAAAAGATGAAATATCTCTTGCCCTCACAGAAAGGGAAAGCCGTGGCCATGATTTTGCAACTGCAACCCTGCACCAGCCCTCTCCGCCCTGCAGACTGCAGGATCCTACAGCTACAAGGGGCTGTCAACAGCATTCCAGCTGCAGGAGCAGGAGTCCTTCAGATGTTTCCCTTTCATAAATATTTCCGTGTTTTCAGGCATACTGACAGGCAGTTTGACTCATGCTGATTGATACCTCCTTCTGAACTATGAACCGAGCGTCACAAAGTCATTTGTTAGTGGTTGGAACGCAAAATGTATCTTTAAAAACCTAAACAATATTTCGACTGGCTATTTTACATCCTCATCACTTTGAATCAGCAGCCAAGCAAGTTCTCAGAGCTACAAGTGACCAAACTGGATCTCTAAAAGCATAGTGAGCTTTAACACCCACAACTTCAATTAAGTTAAAGTAGGGATGATCCACCCCATTGTGTACTTTGTTCAGCCGTTCTGGGTGTTTTAGTTACGTGGCAAGCTACGTATTCAAGCAGAACTAGAAAAAAAACCACACAAGGGAGATTTCTAGTCTTTTTCTTAGATGTGATTTGTAATAGATAACAATTTACTTATTACAAATGAGACAGTATTTACATGTAATTCATTTCTGATAGATTGTGTACAGATGGAATTGCAGTCACTGGCAAGAAATAACCTCCTGGTGTCAGTCGATAATCTATCTTGATTCATTCTGAACCTAAATCAAAGGTAATAGTTTCCCTTTAAGGTTACTTAAACTTGACTTCAGAGAGACTGCTCACATGTTTGAAGTTAAACACATACTTAAGTGCTTTGCTGGATGAGAGCCTAAAACATTAACATTAACCAATAAACTGTGCTAAGTAGTGATGTCAAAACTAGGGCATAGTTTTGGTGGTATTTATTATTATTTGTTTGTATTTGGTGGCACCTAGCAGCCCTAACTATGGCCCACTGATCTGCTCGACATACATCGAACAAGATGACAGCGTAGGCCTTGAAAAGCTTTATAATCTAAACAGATGGCATAGGCACTCTTTTCTTGCATTAAATGAATCATGGGTCCCTCCCTCTTCTGCTTCTACAATGGTGGAAAATAAAGAATTCCCATTAGGAGTGGGCAAACCATGGAAAAGAATAAATAAATGTGGGGAATGGGGCAGTTGACTATACACGATCTTTAACCCTGCACAGAAGGCACGAAATGGCTTTTGGCCAGTACCCAAGTCCATGGTACAGACACAGTTTCATAAAGACATGAAATCCTTCAGTATGTTAAGAAGGCAAGAAAATTCAGCTGCAATCGTGTCTTTTTCTAAGCATTTTTCTGGCAATGTCAGCCCACACGTGAACTTCAATCCCTCACAGATGGATGAACCTCTCTTACTTAGCTTTCTGGAAACCACTGTTTCTACTAGCCTCTTTTCCTTTCGAACGTCAACCGGCATTTACGTAGCACAAGGTTCGGGTGTTGTTACGTTCGTGTCCCAACCCTCCGGACTCGAAGCAATGCTGGTGAGCATGCAGGAGGACACGTACCTCTCACTAGGGAAAAAAAGAGTAGATATTCTGGGACTCCAAAATATTACTGCTAAGAGCTCTATCTCTGCAAAGCTTGCAACAGTCTCTGTGCCACAGAGGCTCACATTTCACAGCAACAACTGGTGATTCCCCCCATCAAAATGGGGTTGGATTGCTGATGTCCCCAGGTGTCCACCATCCTTTTACTAAAATGACATTTACATGGCAGATGGTACAAACAGCCTGGCCTGCTGCATAGTTGTTGGATCACTGTAAAAATAAAAATTGCCAGACAGCTGACATGCTTTTTTGGCACCAAGTACTGGGCCCCACTGACTGAGGGGAAGCGGAGCTGCCTGGAATAAAATAACAGCTTGAATTTTCTTTGGATTGTCTATGGCATGTGGTTTGCTCCCTATATTATTTTTGATTCCCGCTGTCTAAGAAGTACCTTGTGACATGCCGCGACTCACTCTAGGAACTTCTTTCGGTATCAGATTTATAGACTCCAGTGAAACGCTTCCTTCCCACCATGCACAGATATGATCTCCACTTCTCCTCCCATACATGCCTTAGAAATACTAGCAGATACACAGAGCTGGACTCACCTCACCTGGCAAGGACTGTCATCTCTTGGGGGTAAAGGATTACACTGCAGCTTGAGACTTCTGTGTAGGAGCTTTCCCATTGGAGATTGCTGAGCTTATGGGCCCTCCCAGACCAATATAGGATCATGGGAAAGTAGGGCTGGAAAGGACCTCATGAGGTCATTTCATAGTTTCATTTAATTTAGTCCAGCCTCCTGCTCAAGGCAGGGTCATCCCTGTCTGGTTATCTCCCCTCCTCAACCCCTGCCCCCCACTTTTGAGGGCAGTCTTAGCTCCCAGAAAGGAGGACGGAAGATTGTAGCTAAGCTACACAGCACCACTGCAGCTACACCACAGGGAAGCACCTGCCTCTACAAGTACGTTGTGCCCTCATTGATGCCAAAAACAGCAGAGATAAATCAGTGCAAACCTTGCCTTACACTTTCCTTTCCAGCTAAGCAGATTTATGCTAGCTGACATCATGATACTAATGCATGGCTGTCTTCCTAATGGGCAGGGCAGCAGGCATCGCAGTGCTGATCCAAGCCCCAGTGAAGTACTCCTACGGATGCCAGTGTGCATTGGATCAGACAATAACACAGTCAAGTGGTGGACTGAGAAAGGAGCTAGGAAGACAAGAGTTCCTGAGCTCTCCACTTTGTCAAAGGGCCTTTCTGTGTGGGCCTTGGACAAAGTGCTTAGTTTCATTCTCTGACAGTTGCTCCATCTGTAACATGGGTATGCTAGTACTTACAAAACTCCCAAAGACTTTGTCAAGACTAATTAACATCTGTACAGCATACTCCGAATGTCCCACTGGGGCACTACATTGTACAATGTGGCATACATATGTGGCAGCATGTATAAGTCTTAATCTTAACAATATGATTACAGAAGTGAAAACATAGTTTACTTTTTAGATCAAGTTCCAACTCCTAATTGTGCTCTGACCTTAATTGCATCTATGTAACCTTAGACTATTAAGGGAAGAATCTGTCCCTTAAAGATGCTGCTTATCTTTTGAGTGTGTTTTGCTTTTCTTCCGTTAGTTAGTGCTTGTTCATTACTTAACTCCCAGCAAATGTGATTACTTCTCAACCTTAAACCGACACAATAAATTTGTTTCAATGAGCAAACCTGAATTCCAGCCAAGTATGATATGGATGTAGCAGCAGAGTGATAAAGATACAAATAATTTCAGCATTGCCTGGTGCCAATTCATCATTAGGCTAACAGGTCAGTTCCAGACTAACAGCTGAGTGCCACATGGTTGTAAATTTTTCTAACATTGTTATTACATTCCTGATATAAACCTGTTAAAACTGTTAATCCCCTGCATTTACTGAAAGGCAGCTAAAATACATCAAGCTGATCATGAGCATTGCTTGTATTCCTCCTCCTCAGCACTCTTTGCTTTAGCCAGACTTGTCTTTGTGTGTCTTGGCTGTGGTTGAACCTAAAATGAAATGTAAAATAATACTCTAGCACGGTGATTTTCAATCTGTACTCCACGGCCCCCTCAGAGTCCACAGACTATGTCTAAGGGGTCTGCGAAAGATGACTATGATCCATCAAAAGTATGTGAATATGCATGCTTACAATTCAAAGGGGTCTGCACCTCCACTTGAAATTTTTTAGGGGCCCACAAATTTTAAAACGTTGAAAACCACTGTTTTAGCACATTTATAATCCAACACTTATACTCCAACACTGATGGCATTCAAAGAAGCCTTTCTCCCTAAGCTGTTGCACAGCACACTGATATCAAAGTACCAATATTTTTGCATGAGCTTCAAGATTTGAAATTACAGCTCTTGATCCCTTTGTTCCAGTTTCTCTCCCAGAAAATAGGAATGAAAATACATTTCCATTCCCAGGAAGGTCTCCTGGGGCCCAGTACCAATTGGCATAAGTTGGGACAGCTTCCAAGGCCAGTCTGACTTATGCTGCGGTAGATCCTGAACCACAGAATAAAGGACCCATAATCAGTCTCTGACAGATCCCCTGTGGAAACTGATCCCAGCAGCAAATCAAGCCTGTAAGGCTCTAGAGAAATGTTCAGTATTTTAACTCTCATGGCATTTCAGTCCCTGAAGAGGAAACGTTGCCAGAACACCAAATTTCATACATTTTTTGTCTCTATAAATGGATCCCAGGGGCAAAATTAATACATGGGAAAAAACAAACACAAAATACTGCAACATTCAGGTTCCTGTCCCTCCCCAGTGCATATCTTTTACCTGATTATTGCTTTCAGAATCTAAAATTACAATAATAAGTGGAAGTCAAGAAAGTGCATGCCAAAATTTGCAAGCACACTTCAGAAACACAAATTATTTCAAAATGTGAACAGCCCAGCTGGACAGGAAGATGAGGAAGGAGGGGAGAATATCTATAGAAATGGATCAGATGATAAAAAATGTGGAGATCAAGGCTGATTCAAAGTGTAGTAAAACCAACATACTTTGCATTATGAAGAGAACAGAAGATAGATGGATTTGAGGTATGCTATGGAAAGCAGGCGAGACCCTTGTCCACCACGTGCAGTGTTATCATCGAATACGTCATCTAAAATACATTTATATTAACATTAGACTCTTATGACTAAGAACAGAGCATGAGCAGTCCAGGCTGATGGTAACGAGGTGTCTGACGAGGGACACCGGTCTTGTTTTTAATTCACTGAAAGCTAAAACTTCAGTCCCAGACTGAGAGAAGTAAAAAGATTTTTCTTTTTTAAATGGAAAAACACCACACGCCTCCAGAAGACGTTGTTACCTCAAAGACAACTCTGCGTCATCAACTGAGAGATGTGGCATTCCTGTCATTTGGCCAATGTTCAAAAATATGTACGAGCACACTAAAAAATATCTGCAGGTGAAAACTCCGCCAAGCCCCTAGCATGCGCTGACCTTTACCACTGGCACATGCAGCCCCATGAAAACCTGCCTCCCTTTGATATTGGCTGATCAAAATTACAAAGATTCAAAAGAAATGGTCATTGTCTTTGACATTCTGCTGTCAAATGCACTAAATATATGTCATTGCATGCACTAAATGCGCTAAATATATGTCATTGCATAGCAGAATATTTATAAGGGATGTTACTGGTTTTCCCTGTTCAAAGGTAACAGAGCCTTTAACTGTGTGGAGAGGGCGTCATCTCATTCTCAGACTGTGAACAGCAACATCATTCTCTTTAAACACCTGGGCTGTGGCATTTATTAAACTCTTCTTCATTAAAAGGAAAACCTACCCAATTAAAGGTAGCTATACCAACTAGATCCTTTTCATACTTCATGCTTATTCATTTCTACATTAATCCTTTTCTTCCTAATATTAGATTCCACGGGCCTGACGCTGCTTTGTACAGGCTGGTCCATGTATGCATTTTGGTCCCACAATTCTTCCCGGTTTCCATTGCTTTTGATGCATCCCCACTCACCTACATGCCTCCTCCAAATAGCAACCCAAAGTCACTGCAAGCTAGCCCCAGGCCAAACAGACATGCATTTTCAAATGTGATCAATATTTCAGGTGTCCAGCTTCAGGCCAACTACATTTGTTTGATACACAGCCTCTGACTGTGATGGAGACACAGTAGTGGAAGCATCAAAACTACAACAAAAAGGATGACTGAAGAAACTGTCTAGGAACAAAACATTTTAGTTATTAAAATGTCTTTGAGAATATATCAACTTTTTCCATGGAAAACATGCACCCCTCTTGGAAAGGTGCATTGTTCATATGCACACTCAAGCCCTTTTCTTTTCCATATCTAAGCCAACATGTAAGACTTCACTTAAGAGGGGAGAAAATAAAGGAATATACAAATGTAAGAGAGTTGGTATATTTGTACTGCAATTGTTCCCATGGAGCCTTGACAACCTGTCATTCAGAGGGTTGATCATATGGCATTTCTTAATGCTCACCTTATCCACTTCACAGCACTGAATTGCTCCAGAGGTGAGCAGGTATTTGTGTGTGCTATAAACCATGCTATTGTCCCTTTTTCTCAACAGACTTCCAGGGGAATCTGGGGGACGATGATACAGCGTTTAATGGAAGCATTAGGTTTTATCATTTAGGCATGAGAGAAAACTCTATTATCAAGTATATAGCTCATTGTTACCAGGAATAGCTCAGTTTGTAATCCTCTATAGCTAGGTGGCTTTATCTCTGTCTGTCTCATAACCTCATAGTCAGACTTTAAAGTTATATTGTTACAAGCCACACACTGACTACTAGGGCTGTGCAAAATGGCACTGTTTCATTCCAACTTCAGTTTCGAGGTCTGGACGGAACAGTGTTTCCTATCGAATATATCACTATATACACTATATATATACATCTATATCTATATCTATATCTATATATATATATATATATATATATATATATATATATATCTCACTATAGCTGGGCTGCTTCCCTGCCCCCTGCTCAATCTAGCACAGGGGGTGGAGAGGCAGCCCAGCTGGGCTACCTCCTTGCCCCCTGCCGGATCTTGCGCCAGGGATGGGAAGTCAGCCCAGCTGAACTGACTTCCCATCCCCAGCACTATGTTCAAAATGTTTCCATTTTCAAAACATTTCAACTAACCTTGTTTTGTTTCGAGGCTATTTCGACGGCCTTTGTTTCATTTCGATTTTGCTGTTTCGACCTCAAAATGAGTCAAAACAGTGTCGAAACAGCCGTCGAAATTTTGCACAGCCCTACTGATTACATGGTTAAGACTGACATATCCAATGGGTGTCATTCCCAACTGTTTGTTTCCCTGTTTTTATACTTACATTTGAATTTATTGCGACTAAAAAATAAAATCCTGATCTGTCAATTCAAAATTAACCAATCTCTTCAGCCAGATTTCTAAATCACTGGGGTACAAGTCTGTGCTAAGTCTCTAGTAGCATAAGAGGTACAACACACAAGGACCAGCCAGGGATATGGAGTTAAAGTGGATTTAAGTTATGGCAGCCTTCTTGGGTAGCCTTGTGAGCAGGAGTGGTGTCACGACCTTGAGGGGTCCTGAGTTGGTCAGGGTGTCTGTTGTATTACAGTTGCTTTAATATATTGGTCTTGTAGAGGCCAGTGCCCAGAAAGCTAAGCGCACTGCTGCTTAGGGGTTGCAACATTACCCCGAATCTCCACAGCGCTGCACACTGAGGCCATGCCCCTAATCTAAACCCCAGTTCTGCTCCCACTGAATCCTTATATCAAGACTTGTGGCAAAGGAAGGAGAGAAAGGGGGTGTTTCTTCAGGGCTGGAGTATCCAGTAAGTCAGAATTAGCTTCTGAGTCTCTCCAGGGCTATTCTGAGCCTATTACAAGCTTCAGTCCAGAAGTGTGCCTAAATGAGCTCCCTAGCTTGTTGTTCACTCTAAAACCAGGAATCAAAGTCTGTTTTGGGCTGATCTTAGAAAGGCTGTAAAGGAAAATCTGACCACTCCTCACTGACCTGCCCATTGGGAATACTTTATTTTACAGTACTGAAAGTATCTCCAGTGCTCACAGATTAGTCCTAGGGGCACATGGCTCCCAAAAAAGATGAAAGATGTTGCCTTGTAATTGTGCATCCTCCAGTGTTTCATGACCTTTGCAAAAGAACTCTTGTCTTGCTCTATCCACTGTTTTATTAAAAATACATTATCACAACAGAGGAAAATAGCTGAGGGTCAAGAGAACCTGATTCTTTTATAACATTAACTACATCTAGTCAGGCAAGATGGACTTTTCAGGGTGCTGACACTGTTCGTCGCAATGTAGAGACATTTTCCTTGCATTTAAGCTGATCTATACATTCCACTTAGACACTTCCCATCTCAGTAGCATTTCTGTTTTGTTTTTAATTTGCTATATGGGAAAAAAGAAAGAAAAGGAAACAAAACCAGATCTACTCCAGGGTAACGGAAATATGGACAATTATGTAAACACTGGCAAAAGGGCATGAAAACAGATGGAACACTCTGGGAGGGTAAAAAAAAAATCCAGTAAAAAAAAATATTGACAATAACATCATTATTAAACAGCAGTGGAGAATATGACAATATATTTATGCTCCTAACCTTTCCTATTTACTGCAACTGAGTTCTCCTTAAGAAGATACAAACTTGTTCAACTCCAAGGACTTTGGCAACAAGTGTGCGAGTTTGATTCCCTAAATGCCCAGATTGCACAATATTAAAAATTACCCCAGATTTGCTGTTGGATTCTCTTTGCTCTATTTATTTGAATGTAATCACTTCCAAGTGTAGACTCAGCTAGCTTACAGTACTGCCCAGCATTTAACTATTTGGATAATATCAGCTTTGACACATTTTCGCATCAATAAGTTAGAAATGTTTGATGTATTTCAAGTGAAATAAACACACAGCTAGGATTGTCCAGTTATGATTACTATGCTCCATAAAGATGCTAACCTGTCTCACATTGGTGAGGATTTGTCTGTTCTGTGCAATTCATCTGTAAATCTGAATGATTGTCCTTGTAACTATTCCAAACAATATAAATATCAATATGCTAGAAATGTAGTCTAGTACTTAAGCAGTGGTGAGCTCTGATTCTCAGTGCCCTGACCTATTTCCCTCTGGCCTTCTAGTTCAGGCATTGACCCCAGACTCAGGAGATCTAGGTTCAATTCCTGATTTTGCTGTCACCTCTCTTTGTGACCTTGATTACATCACTTAATCTATCGGTGCTTTAGTCACAGCTCTGTAGAACAGAGATATTCATAGTTCCCTTCTTTTGTCTAATTGGATGGCAAGTCCTTCAGACAGGGGCTGTCTTACTATGGATATGTACAACACCTAGTACAATTACACAAGACTTTGTGCATTTCTATCCTTTGTAAAATGGCTATAATAATAGAAGAGTACTAGAATGACGACAATGTTCTATATTCTGATTCCGACTTCAGTGGAGTTTCACTAAATTCTTACCACGTAACTAAGAGTAATATTTGACTAGTAGTTTTAACAGTATTAGCATGTCAGTTCTCCTAATAGTTGCAGGGATGGTGCTGGGATAGGAGAATTTCCCAGTACCAGCCCCGTGACTGCAGAGCTAGCACTGGGAGAGAAGAATCTCCAAACACCAGCCCCACAACCACAGAGCTGGTGCTGGGAGATAAGGATGTCTCACTGCCAGCCCTGAGAGCATAGAGCTAGTGCTGGGAGATAAGGATCTCCAAGCCTGGGCCCCGTGACCATGGGGCTTGGGCGGGGAGATAAGGATCTCCCAACCCCAGTCCCACGATTGCAGAGTGGGGGCTGGGAGCTCCCTGCTGCTGGGAGAGAGGGACATAGTCCCCACCCTGGCTCTGGTAGCAGAGCCTCCTAGAGCTCCATCTGGCTGCTCCAAGGGCCTGGTACAGGACCACAGGCAGTGGGAGCAGTCTGCTGATAGGAGCAGCAAATCTGCTCCCACATCCCTGCACATGTAGATGTGTGCCCAGGAGAGTTTACTCAGGAGTACTTTATTCTAGAGAAAACTGTAGTGGATTATTTGCACAAGCAGATATGCCCACTCATGAACACCGCGTGCCCCCAGAGGCTGGGGGGACACGGCAACCACCCACAGGTGGCGGCAGCAGTGTCGGTGGTGGAGGTGTGGTGCCGGCAACTGGGGAGCTCCCGCAGGCAGCCATGGCAATGCCAGCAGCAGGAGGGGGAGGTGGCAAGCGCCAACAGGTAGTTGGAGACCACCTGCAAATGCCGCCGGCAGTGTCGGCAGCAGGGGGCAAGGGGGCGAGCAGCAACTGCCCACAGGCTCCACCGGCAGTGTCAGTGGCACTTTTGGCAGGGGGTGGACTGCCATGCTCAGGGGGTGCACGTGTACCCGCGTGTGCCCCCTATGCGTTGCCAATGTGCCCACTGTTTTGTAGGCAATGTATCGATGCCATCATATGTGAAGAATCTCTGTGCAAATTGCCAAGAATCACACTTCCTGGTAAGGCTCAATGACAAGGTTAGTGGGAAAACTCATTTGGCCAACACAGTCCTAGTTTTGCCAACTGGCATTCAACAAGTTCTGCTGAAACCATTCAGTAACACAAGTAGTTAGTAAAAAAGCCTATCCACAGGCTGCATATTTACACAGAAGAGAAAGCACAATCAGTAACGCTTTGTACAAAGAAACTGTGTGATGAGAAACTCTAGATGAGGATATTCATTCTCAACTCTTCATCCTTGACTTTGCTCTAGCCTTCTCAAACAAGACCTAATTTGCCATTCAAGTGAGAAAATAGCAGCAAGGAGGATGTAGAAAGCATAGAGATACTACCCTATCAATCAGTAACTCAGAAGGTTTTCAAATCAGGTGGGTGGTTGAAATAAGCTCATATTTCTTGTGTTGTAACACCCCCCCCCCCCAACACACACACATGCCCCTATCCTTCTAGCCACCAAAACTCTTAAACAGCCATATATCAGCTGATCTCCATCTTGAAACAGAGTCATTTATACTACGGGTGAAAACGACCTGTTATTTCACCTTCTAGCCTATACCCTAGTTGGCCATTAAAAGATGGTTCCACATACCATGTTCTCTAGTGCTTTATTTGCCTAAAGTAATGTCAAAAGGGTGAGAATTAAGTGCAGTGCACCATGATTCTCACTGACAATCATGTCTGTCTCGTTTCATATTCTATTTCAGTTACAAAAACGAAGTAAAATGAAGACAAGCAATCAAGGTTTAAACAGCATTTCAGAAGTCAAGTTTCAGATTTTGCAATAAAGGTGAGATGGGCAGAACGAGCCCAGTTCTACCTCCTTCTAATGCATGAATGCAAGTGTGATGTTAGGGATGGTTGAATGTTGGAAACATATTTTATCCATACAAGTGGACACTTTTCTTTGTGCACAGTCTGGAGCTCTTAGTCTTACCTTCAGGGGTACCACTTGCATCAAAATGGCAAAGTTGGTGAGGTGGTTACAAAGGCAGACGGAGTAGTTGAGGTCCCCACTCTCACGCACGCAGCCCTCATTAGACCAGACACCACTTCCATTGCTGCAAAGAACACAAACATTGAACAGGAACTCCTAATTAAATTAACTCTTTCTGACATCAATTGCACATTAATTCTGTTAAGTAGGAGACTTTTTTTTTTAATAAACCTTTTGATTCTTAGTAGCTACAATAATATAAAAGACTAATTTAGTTCCATACCTAAGTGGTTTTCTTAACTTAGTCATCTTTATAAAATTTGATAAAACAAGCAGATGCAATAACAAAAGAAGTGGTTGCAATAAGAAATAAGGAAAGTTAGTTTGCATTTGAGTTACAAATTTAAAGATCATTGTAAATCAGAAAGACAAAACCCTGTGCAGCTATCAGTACAAGGAATGCTTTGTGTCACAACTGCTTTTCAATATACCTTTCAAACATTATAATACATCCAAAAGAAACACCACAAGAAAGAAGAGAACTGTCTAGAACTAACTGATTTGCATCTTATTTCCACTGAAATTCATGTGCTGCTGAAACTTAGCACAATGGAAGAATATTTAGTCTTCCACGCAAATTACCATCTCTAGGTAATTTGTGTACCCAACTGAACCTACTTACCCAGGTAAGATAGAAATTGTATAGAAATACCTGAGCTAAGCATTAAACTAGCAAGCTAAAGAACCAGCAGCAGACTAACTATGGCTTAAGGCAGTTCATTATGGATTAATTTACCCAGTTTCATGTAGTGCAGCACAGAGTAAACACTCTGCTAATCCAAAGGATATAGTCCCAAAACTAATTCTCTTGAATTCAATAGATGTAGCCATTGCCATTAGAAAGCTGAAGTCTATTACCTGGGATGCTGAAGTTTTTTTCATAAATTTAAAAGAGGAAAAAAAACCCTCATAACTGAGATATTGCAAAATGGTAACTGATGGTTAATGTGGGCTTGTTAACGGTGAGGATGGAAAATCACCATTAACTGTCCCAGATGAGTGTATTTCTAAGGCAGAATTACGAACTACTTGCAGAGCTCCTGGTGGCAAGTAGTTGTGTATAGTACAAGATACAAAGTGCCTCTTCCCACCGCCCTCGCTCACGTCGAATAGTTCCATTGATTTCAGTGGAATTGCCCACCTAGCAAAGTACAATTCAATGTTTGATACATGACAAATTAAGTTTGAAAAAAGGATTGAGCGCCAACAGCTACAGATCAAATTCAGCAGTCACTTATCTCACTTCAGTGGCACCATACCAACTTACCGCAGCACATTTGGCCTGGCCACCAGAACTGTACTACTCCATACATGCGGAAGACCTGCCTCACTGATGTCAGTTGACTCGCATGTAATAATTACTGTATACCCGTTGAAGATCTGGACTGAATTTGTTCCTATTCTACAAATGCCAAATGACACATTGTATTGGACTAATCAGAGACATGGCAACAGAACGGACCTCAAAAGATCATCCATCTCCTTGCCCTGAAGCCATCTCTGACTGATGATTTTTTTTAAAAATATATCCCAGTGAGAAAGTTGTGTAACTTCCTAAGGTGGTTTGTTCCAGATTTTTTGTAATATTTAACCAAAGTTTTTTTGGCTGCACATTAAGCCAATTTATTCTTGTTATACTCCCAGTGGACTTGAGGACCAGCTGATCGCCATACCCTTGTAACAAACCTTTGTAAATTATAAGGCATGTGCAGCTTCCCAGACTTCTCTTTTTTACCAGAAGTTAATCCAAACTTGGTGCTTCCACTTTCTAAACATCTTATTCTTTTTGCTCCTCTCTGTCTACTTCCTTCTTAAACCATGGTGCTCACAACTGTACACAGTACTCCAGCTGAGACCCCCACCTCTGTTGAGTGTAATGGAGCAATTACCCTTGTATGTCTTACATATGACACTGCTTGCGTATGACACTTAATACATCCCAGAATGTAACTCTGGTTTGTGAAAAAGACAAATATCATTTAAAACTCAAATCACTTTTCTGTGCACCAAAATCCCCAGAATGCTTTTCTACATCATTCCTGCCTAAACAGTAATTCCATATGAACTTCTGAATATTTGACTTGTTAAGTGTACTATTTTTCACTTGCTGACTTCAGATCATTTGTTCAGTTTATCTTGTCAATTTGAACTCTAATTCTGTCCTCTAAAGTGCCTGCAACCCCTCCCAGCTTGGTGCCATTGAGAGAGATTACAAGTAACTTTCATCTGTAATGTCATTGAAAGTAATGAATATGACTTGGTCCAGGACAAACCCTTGAGAGACCTCACTTGCAGTGATTTCCCAGTTTGCCAGAGAAACGCTCTGCAACCATGGTATCTCAACTAGCTGTGCTCCTACTTCATTAAAATTTCATTTCAACCATCTTTCCTCAGTTTACTTCTGAGACAGTTACATGGGATAATGTCAAAAGTTTTGCTAAAGTCAAGATATATTACATCTACTGTTTCTCCATTATTTGCTAGGCCACCAATCCCACCGAAGAAGGAAATTAGATTGTTTTGACACAATTTGTTCTTGACAAATCCATGTTAGCTGTTTTATCTCACTTTTATTACCCACTAGATGCTTGTAAATTGATTGTCAAATAATTTGTTCTAGTATCTTTGTGGATCAAAAAAAAAAAGCCTGGTTGTTGTATAATTCCCCAGGTCCTCCTTTCTCCCTTCATTTTGAAAAACAGGAACTATGCTTGCCCTTCTCTAGTCCTCTGGGAACTCTCCTCTCCCCCATGACTTCTCAAAGACATGTTAATGATTCAGAGACTGGCTGCTAATTACTCATACGTTGGCAAAAAAGTGTATCTTGACATAAATAAAGCTCATTTTGGAAGGACAGGTTTTCATTAAAGTCATTGGTCCTCAGGCAATGCCTCAAGTGGCCTTTCCCTAAAAGAACATGATATGGGAGTGCTGCCCCAAACCATATTAAATAAACTTCAATAAAGCATGTTTTTAATTTATTACAATTTATGAATAATCATAACACGAAATGAGTACAGACATCTGGGACAGCTCAACATATTACAATGAAACTTTAATAAAACAAGCATGTTGATTCTGTCCATACAAAATTTGGATAGGAGAGATCCCAAAATCGCATCAAGTATTGCTACTGTTTCAGTTTCAAAAATGTTCATCCCTGCTAAATTCTCATAAATTCTCAGTTTGTATTGTTGCACAATTCGCGCAGAAACTCATCACGTTTGGAAAAACCCAACACATAAAACATACTATACATAGCTATCTAAAGCTACCAGAAAAATAACCACCATTTATGGGTAATTGCTATTTACTCGCTGTAACATAAACTGAACATGTAAATACGTGTGAAGATGTAAAAATGTATGTATGCTGTCACCCTGTGGCAGCTTACTTCATCAATAAATATATATCAGGCATAACTCGCTGCTTTAAAAGGGGTCTCATTTTGATCTCGTTTATACCGGAGTGAATCAGGCACAACTCCAGTGAAAACAATGACTTTGGTGGAGCTATGTCGAATGACAACATCCAAGTTTCTGGCCGAATGGGTAATACTATCATAAAACCCTCAGAAATATGAACAGAATCAGCCCTCATAGGTTGGTTTCATCCCAAAACTGTTGATTCTCTCAATAATCTGCTTTATCCAGAGATCATCAAATACAATGAGAAATGCCATGCCTATAGTAAAAGATGACTTTGAAGCCATTTTTGGTATACATCCTGTGGTTTCATTACTTTAACAAATCCTATGAACATAGGGAACAAAGGGAATATCTGTCAAGTAGGCCACAGAGAAACTGTCAGATTTGTCATAAATAATTAGTTTAAGCAGATCACAGTAAAGACGTTCAGAATTACAACACATACCTATAGTCCAGAAATGCGCAGTAAAGGTAAACTTTGTTGCTTTTATTCACTGCTTGATTATATTGCCAGGGAGTCTGAAAGAAGAGAAATAGAAATTATAAGGGAGAAAAAGCTAATAATAAATGTAAACATTAAAAGGGCTGAATTCTGCCCTCTGTTTAACTAGTGTCAATTTTCATTATTTCACTGCCTTCGGTAGAATTAATCCAGATTAACAGAGTGTAACTGAAAGCAGATTTTGTCCAACGGTATTTTATTCCTGGTGCTATGTGCTCAAACCCCAGCTGTGAAAAGCCTTCAGTTTTAATTTAAATGTTAAATCTGAATGTTACACATTGTGAGTTCCACACACTGAATTTTACATAGAGTGAGCTGACCCATTTGCTGAAATCCTTGTCCTATTTAAGACAATAACAAAGCTCTAATAGACCCACTGTGCACAAAGTTAAACATGCTTGTCATCCACCCAAAAAAGCCATAAAACGTTATGGTGAATATCAGTGAAAGTCATGTATTGCCAGGATTAGTAGGCATTTAATTTGCAGAATGGTGATTATTATTAAACATATAATAAAAACCAGTTTCCAAGGTTTGGTTTTAAGAGTTTGGCATTTAGGCAGCACTCTAGCACTTCTCCAAACTGATTACTTGCTGATTCAACCTTCTCCATTCAGAAGGGCTTTTCCACTACGTTACACCGATTTTATGCCAGCTTAACTCCACTCACATAGTCATAGACTGGAGAATCGGGCACAAAATCTGCTACAATCTGCTTTCAAAGGCCTTTTCCATCTTAAATTCACTGCCCCATTCATGACGTACAGCATCGCAGTACTGAATTAGATCCCACCCTCAAGTTACTTTTAGGACTTGTCACATAAGCAAGTTAGTGATAAACTAATAGTGGTCCAATCATTACCGCACCAGGCCGGCGCTGCTCTCAAACCACAAGATAAGCAAGCACTGCTCTCCTGGTTTTGCACTTAAAAGGAACTTTACAGAGGTCTGAAAATCAAGTGCATACAAGACATTTCTGATGCAGCTTTCCCTCTTCATGGCTACAAGAAGTGTCAGGCACAAGGCAACACAGATACCCCCGAACCAGTTGATAACAAAGAACTTCCTATCTTGTCCAGGAGGCTCGCTGTTGAATTTCAACATACTTCTAGGGTTTACAGCTTCCAAATATCTATCCAACTGATAAGGGCATTTACTAACTGTTCTTGACTCGCCTCTCTAGATAATTTTAATGGAACTTTCTGTTCTGCTTGTCAGATGCGCACTGTGCTGCACAATTATTTGATGGGTGCTACGTACAATCATTTCTCTACATCTTCATCTTAAAAATGAGTAACAAAGCTGGCAAAGAACATGGGGTGGGGGGAAGCATCATCTCATTCCTCCTTGCCTTCCTAAGAAGCAATAATTCTACAGAATCTTCTCACGCGCTATCCAAATGCCTCTTTTTCTCCATCAGGGGATCTCTCAAGTGCTAAAGCCTCAACGGTGTCAGGATCAAGCTTGGTGCAAAGCTTTGGTAACACAGCTCTCTGCTTTCACCACTCTGGCTCTCTTCCTCTGGGAGTGGTCAAGAGTCAAGCTGAGCCCAAACAGGTCAAACCAGTGAGTAGGGAGTGCACGTCTGTAATGAGAACCAGTACGGTTTGCAAAACTGAACCCAGAGCTGGAAATTAAATGGATGTATTTTCTAATGCTGGCCTCATGCTAACCCTTGGACAAGTTGCATCATTACCCACCTGTAAATGTAATAATATAATCACCATCCTCACAGTGATTAACTAATTATCCGGGCAGTGTTTCAAACACTCATAGAACTATATAAATGCTGAGGACTGTTAGTAATGGCTCTCAAGAGGCCACTATGACAGCATGACATGTCAGAAAATGGTGCAATCTAACCCCTACACCCACTGTGCCACTTTCTTTCATGGGGTGAAGCAGGGAGTATGACTGCAGAAGAGCCAATGCGGTTGATTAATCACAGCTAAAGATCCCTTTCTTGTTTTCTGGTGTGTATTAAGATCCTGACACTGCTGCCTACCCACAGGGTCTGGTTCATAACTTGCATATTTTGCAGATTAATCCTAATTGTCACATTTCTTTTAGAAGGACCTATCGCCACACAAATACTCCAACGATACCGTTTCTAAACCTTCCATATTGTGAACCGCTTCCCTTTTAACAGCCTTGCTTCCAGTACTTGGATCCTGAACTATTTCTGCAGACTAAAAGAGTTAGGGAACTGCAGAAGACTAATGGGCCAGAACCAGCAGCTTGAAAACTGCTTTCTGTGACTTCGTATAGTCTTGAGTTTCCTTGGGAGAGTTTATTTCACTCCACCAGCAGCCAGGGCATAGAGCAGAACCTAAGCTAATGTTCTGGCCATTATGTGTATTATATTGTGTCCATCACGCCTATTGCTCTCTTGAAGAAGGGAACTGAAAGAAATCTTAGACTGGTTCCTATGACAAATCATTTCACTCGTATGACAGGGAGAGACAGGATGGCTTAAAAATAAAAGATTTCCTATAGCAAGCTAAACTCAGACAGTAACAGTCATCCTGCATTTGCAAGATAGTACTAGCTAAGTCTTAATTCTTAATTGACTAAAGGGAAAGGACTCTTGAGGGTCATTGCTTCAGTTGTATATTGTAGTTAATAAGATACAGTGCTTCAATTGTGTATTTTAGTTAAGCATTTTGCACAAATAAAACCCAAATGTGCCTCCCTCTGGAAAACGAATAAGCAAACGATTGTCTCTCCTGTCAAAGCAAATTTAGCTTTAAACCTAAATATAACAAACTTCAAAGCAGCAGACTAAGTGAGGCCACATGATGTCTAACCTACCATAGTCTATATTGCTACCTACATGTGTGCATATATGGAGAGAGAGAGAGAGAGAGAGAACAGATGCACATATCCATTTGTCGATGTGTCTATGCAAAGGTGTCACTTTACTTGGGTTCTGAGTCTGTCCAATATTTTTGTGTGTATAACAATGACAAATAGCAGGACGTTCTTTCTAGACCCTCTGCAGGGTCAATCTAGACTTATTACCTAATTCTTGAATATTGTCTTAATTTTGTCGCTGTGCTTTTAATTCTTGTCCTAGTTTTTAACTATTTTAGCTTACGTAAAATGGTACATTCCTAGCAAAGACCAAAAAAAAAACACATATAAAAAGAAAAATAAAACCTGTATGCAACCTGTGACTTTACTGGAACAACTTCAGCCAAGTATCTCACCCAGGCCACATCTTCATGAGACGCTGACTGCGCAGTCCTTTAGGACTTGCATGTTCAAGTACTAAATGACCGCGCAGTAACCAGCGTCACCGTGCAGTAGTGTCCCCACATAGCTTCCTGGGGACTCTGACTACACAGTAGCTCGTTACTACTGTGCAGAAGCGTCATGTCATGGTTTGTGCCCTGTGATGCTACTGCACAGCACTAATGAGCTACTATGCCGTAGTAACGAGCTACTGTGCAGCAAGCGTCTTGTAGACGCGGTCTCAATGTCATTATCCTTTAAGAATTTTACATAGACTTAGGCATAACTGAACAGCGGTGATCTCAGTTACGGGCCCAGTTGTGGTGCACTTACTCTTGGGGGTGATTATCTTAATCTGCCAGCAGTCCTTCTGATATGAGTGGCACTATTTGACAAAACAGATACTGGGCACCCCTGAATAAGGGTAACGTAATCTAGTTGTTTCTGAGTTGTTAACAATAACGCCACCCTCTGTAAACCACTCACAAATCTGTGGACTTAATTAAGACTCTACCACACTACTTAATCATTAAAATAGAAATCTCTCCAGTGTAAGAAATAGCCTACAAAGGGGAAAAAGTTCTCATTGATCTCTGATAGCTCACCATGAGGAAAAGTTAATACCCACTGATGTAGGAAAAACAAATTGACTTGTGTTTCAATACCATTTCTTTAAGTATAACTGAGTTTGATGGCTCTTATGTAACCTCGATCCTGTAACTTTACTAATATTGATTTAATGACATTGATACCAGATGATTTCATATACAAGCAGGTTTTTACATTAACAGATTATGTCACTTGAGTGTTTATAAAATCTCAGGAAAAAAGTTTATGCAGATCTCCCTGGTTTGGAGAGAGCAAGCATGCTGCTATACAAGAAATGTTGCATGACAAATAGATCCAAAGAGGTGATACTTCCCCTCTATCGGGTGCTGGTCAGACCACAGTTGGAGTACTGCGTGCAATTCTGGGCACCGCACTTCAAGAGGGATGCGGATAACCTGGAGAGAGTCCAGAGAAGGGCCACTCGTATGGTTAAGGGCTTGCAGAGCCTACGAGGAGAGCCTAGGGCACCTGCACCTCTTCAGCCTCTGCAAGAGAAGGTTGAGAGGCGACCTTGTGGCTGCCTATAAGTTCATCATGGGGGCACAGAAGGGAATTGGTGAGGTTTTATTCACCAAGGCGCCCCCGGGGGTTAGAAGAAACAATGGCCACAAGCTAGCAGAGAGCAGATTTAGACTGGACATTAGGAAGAACTTCTTCACAGTTCGAGTGGCCAAGGTCTGGAATGGGCTCCCAAGGGAGGTGGTGCTCTCCCCTACCCTGGGGGTCTTCAAGAGAAGGTTATATAGGCACCTGGCTGGGGTCATCTGAACCCAGCACTCTTTCCTGCCTATGCAGGGGGTCAGACTTGATGATCTATTGAGGTCCCTTCCGACCGTAACATCTATGAATCTATGAAATTTAAATTATAGAAAGAGACAGCTTCTGAGACTGATTCATGTTGTGCCTGGGTTTTTTGGATCTTGGGACATGGTGGACAATTAAGTGACCATTCCATAAATGCTTCTGCGTATTAATTTATGGGGAAATGTTAGCTTGGCTCTTAGAAAAAGTCCACTATGAGCAATTTTATTCAGGGAGAATAGGACGACAGGTCACACACAATGAATAATACTTTTAAGAGAAATTGTGGATATAGTGGGAATGTATGTCCTTTGCATTGATGTTGTGTTGTGACATATTTAGCAAGAGGATCTGGCATGCAAAACAAGGTTGAATGATTTGCATGTGTGCTTTCATGGATGCATCTAGCACTAAGCAGAATCATTAGTAAAATTGATAGTTAGTATCAGGTATAAGGGCAGGACATGGTGGGGCCTTTATGTGGATGCATGGGAAGGGACTCAATTAGTCTTTCTCCATTGTACTTACATACTAAAACCATAGGTATTACAGTCTTTTTGCTTGAGAAATGTTGTTCCTTCAATAGTCATGAAAGAGAGGAAGAAGGCCAATGGCCTTAGCTCTGGCCAGCTATGGGGAGCGGTACACCTTCATCACCCAAAAGGATAGTGTAGTATCAGTGCAGCATCCACTGTGTTTCAGATACCCTGGGGAAGGATAATGCCACTTAGGAAACAATACCTCTGCAAACTTTGCTTGGTGCCATGCGGTTTTTCCAGTGCTCTTCACACAAATCAGGGATCTTGGTAAATTCTTCCTACTTAAAAACTAAGCAGCAAGAATTCATTGTGCCTCTGGGGGATACTTGGTGTGTGCTGGGGAAACATGACAATCAGAAGTCCAGGGGCTACACAGGAAGCTGATGAAACGGGGTTACAGAAAAGGGGCTGAGAGACTTCTGGAAAATGTATTAAGACTTCAGGAATATACAACAGCAGAAGAAAAATAGCCCCAGCCAGCTGGCTGTTTTGGAGAATGGCCAGGCGAGGGGTGGGGTGAGCCTTTGTGAAGTTAGGTTCTTTTTTCTCTTTATTTAAAAAAGCAAACAGATACCGAGCTGTGCAGTGGCAACTGCAAGTGAAGAGGGCACCTGCCTTCCACTTTAGCAGATACTGTTCTCTTTTGCAAAAGAACAAAACTCAGGGAGGCAGATCCACAGCCGGTGTACACAGGGTAGCTCTGTGCACTGCCAATGGACTGGGGCCCATTTACATGAGCTGCGAATCCAGCCTATGAAGAAGATCAGCTTGGCGTGTAATCATCCTTTAAGCATCTTCCCAACTTTTTCCTGAGTTCCTCACAAGGATTTCAGCTATCCTGCATTACTGTCCATGTCGAGGATGACATGCTTAATTGACTAGGTCCTCCCACCTGCTATAATATTTTCCTTTGCATTTTCCTGATTGCCTGAAAGAACTGAAGTACATTTACCCACAGAGTGCAACAAAGGGTTCAGAAGAACCGTCCACTTACAGGCTGGTCACATTTGTTTTAGGCAGTTAGATATTTTAGAGATGAAAACAGCTCAGTGCACCAGAACCTGGTCTTAGTCCTCCAAGCTCATTGCATTCACAGTCCATTGCTAGATTGTGCCGTGAAAAGAAGCCATCCACATAATGGAAAATTGCAATTCCGTTTTTCTTTACTAGAATATCATTTATTAAGGATTAAAGCCAGAGCTTTCACTGGGCTAAGACAGCTGGGCCACTTTACTCCAGCTGTGGTTCTAGGACTAGCCAATGAAAAAGTTTGGCCCAAGGATCAACAGGAACACTGCCATGTTTCTAAAGAGGACTAGCATAGGTTACAAAATCCTAGGACGCGGCAAAGCATGGAAGCCTGTGATAGACAAGTCACAAAAGGAATAAAAATGGTAAAATCTTAGAGGCTATGAAAACACCTGAAATTGGAACAGCTTTGTAATAGTGAACATAGATTGCTTTCAAATTTCCTTTTGCCTGAGGTAAGAAGCAATCAATGCACAAAATTTCTGCAGAAATTTTGTTCATAAACTGCTACATGTCAGTGACCTTCTCTGATTCTTTGAATTGTGCTTTTAACAGCTGCTGTGTCAGGGGGGCAGGTATGCAAGGATTGAAAAGTGATGACAAAGAGTGTGGGCAGCAGAATGAAAACCATCTTATCCGCTTCTGAACCAGTGTTTTGGTTTACGGGGAAAAAAGAGGGAGGAGAGAATAAGGATAAGGAAAAGGGGGACAGCCTTCTGAATTCTGGTGGTCAATTATTATGCCTTGCAATGTATGCTTGATTAGTTCTGGATGTATGCAATACTAAATGTCCTGTCCTGTGGGGAGAAGAAGTGGGAAGGGAGCTGTTTATAACAAGAGCCATCCATTTAAAAACATCTCAGTCAACTTTCCTGAAGTGCTGAACTAAGGAAAACACCCAGCCCATTTTTACACATCACTGTCTCCACCATTCTCCAAGTGCACAGTCTGTCATGCATAGCTGGTCCCTGGAGCACTTGCTGGGGACTGACACATATTCACAGGGTAAGACTAGTATCACAGGCGATGCATAGCAGGGGCATGTGCCCCCCCGAGATTGGTTGCTGCTGATGCTGCCGCTGGCATCTGTGGATGGTTGCCGCTCGCCACCTCCCCACTTTTACCCAAGAAACCTCCGCGGCCGCCTGTGGGTAGTCCCCACTCAGCCTGCCCCTCGCTCACTGCCACCATGCCCCCACTGCCACTGCCACCTGCAGGCAGTAGCAGGTCCCAACCTGGAAGTGCTGGCCTGACTTAAACCAAGCATCATTATTACATTTCAGCCAACCTCTCCAAAGAGGCTGGCAACCCCTGGCCTAGACTTTAACCTCCTTGGGGCTGAGACTATGTCTTAGGCTAGGGACAGACATTCAAAAAGCCTAAGCCTGAATTGATTCAATCTTTGCAGGTTAGTCTAACCTGGCTAGGCTGAACCAGTTTGTAACTGCACCGACATCCCCTCTGGACTGAAGAAATGCAGGCACATGTCTGAAGTGGCCCAGGCTAGGAGCCAGGGGATGCTAGAGCAGCCCTCCCTTCCTTTTCACAGGAAGCAGAGGGGCAGGGCCAGCCCCGCTCTGGAGCAGAGAGCCCTGCCCATGCCTGCAAACCATCTGGGATGCTGGGGGACTCTGGTTTAAGTTAAAACCAGGAAGGGGTCTGGGACAGACATTGCATAAACCAGTTTGACCCAAATCAGTTAAGTCTGAAGCCACATTCAACCAGATTTCTCTCAGATTGGTTTCAGCCATCTTCAAACTAGTTTATGTGCACTGAACATCTGTTCTGTTACAGGTATAAACCAGTTTCTAATCACTTAAACCAGTTTATGTGTAATGTCTGCCCTAGCTTTACTGTATATTCACTATCTAGCTTAAATGGATGCTGACTACTGATCGAGACTCTAAAAACAATTGTATCACATATAAGAAATAATAATAGTCATGTTGTCCTCCTTGTCCTCATTACCAGGTGCTAAGTAGATACAGTAGTACATTAATAGACAGATTTTATTCTTCAAAAGGTGGCTAGGAACAAAGTCCTTCTGAGAGTAGAAAATTACTGTAACCTAAGAGTTAAGAATTCCCAGCTCTGAAATCTCTTCAGACTTTGGTTTAAATTCCTGGCGTGGTTTTTAGCTGACTTTTCAAATTTTACAGCCCCACCCAAGATAACACATATGTTAGTTGGGCTCAGTCTAAGCAGTTCACACAATGCAGTGTCAAGCAATGAAGGAAAGGAAAACAACACTTATGTCCAGACCACCTTATGCACAATTGATTTTAATAGAAATTAATCAAATATTTTCTCAGAGTGCCTGCACTTGCAACATTGAGTAAGACTGGGTCTGCAGAGGAAGGTGTGGGAGGGGAATTTGGAGTCTGAGTAATTTTTGCAGCTTTGCAAACAATAATTAGTACTTTATAGCTTATTAACTGACCCACTCGATGCACCAGAAGGTGTGATCCTCATCTGAAAGCTAAGGAAGTTGCAGTGGAGAGATTCATGCCCAGTTGTAAAAAGATGCATGTGTTTAACTTTCAGTAGCCAATTGACTTCAGCCGGGGATTACTCATGAGTTGGGAAATAAGAATATGCTTAAGAGCATCTGAAAAAATGAGAGACCAAATGACTGCTGCAAAATGAGTCAGTGCTGTGGGATGTGAATTCAGGAATTCCTGACTCAGGGCATCCTGATCAGACCCGCAAACTATACCTCTTGCTCATACACATCCATAGAAGTGGAGGAAGTTGGCGTTACATTCTGCCATTCCGTAAAACACGAAGAACAGACATGTTACTTCCCCTTTCTCCCCGTTTCCCTTCTGTCCTGGGTTTGGTCGTTATTTGAGCATATGAGTATTTTGCAAATATGAGGCATGTTGACACTCGGATATATTCGGAGAACCAAGAAAGGTTCAAAGAGCCAGTCTCACCACCATTACATACTCACATCTATAAATATAGATAATTTTTAATAACAAATTTAATAATACAGAAATGATGTAGATGACTAAACAGTACAGATAAGGCATATCAAGCAACTGATTAAATATTTATAAAGTGAACAATTATCTAAATATATAGCCATCTCATTGATATTTGAAAGCAAATTAATATTCAAATTTCTAAGTCCTAAAGTCTTTCAAAGCCTCTAACAGGTGGCCAGCCTGCTAGGGAAAAGCACTTTTCACCTAGGTTTCACAGTAAGTTTTAAAGGAGCTCTTATCTTAGTTCATCTGCAAATGAGCAAGAACTGTAGTTCACGGCTGAAGATCAAAGATTCTGAGATGAACCAACATATTTATACTCAATGGCTCAGCTAAAATATCAGAAAGCTTACTAAATGAGGTAAAAAAAAGCATTCCCAATATGTGCTACTCTAATTCATATTCATATTCCAACTTTTATCCCCCATATAAGCTATATCTCATCTAAATTAGTCTTGTCTAACCATTAAATGTACTTTTAGTGACCTTAGTGAGGCCTCAAACCTATTTTTTCCCAGTCCATTTTTCTTGAATTTTCTAAAATGGATCAAACCGTGTGACATCATCTGGTCTAGTCATTTTTTTCCCTTTCCTCTCTTACCCAAACTTTGGTCAAGCAAATGCAAGAAAATACTATGCCATATTGCCATTAAGCAACGTAAGGCCTACTATAGTCTACAGGCAGTAACAGGTGCTTCTGTTCTACATTATTTTGAAGCCAGAACTAGTTAGGACCCAACACTACAGTGTAAAATTAATGCCAAACTCCTATTGATTTCAGTCTGGATTAATAACACTCACAACATTGTTGTAAATCATGGTAATAAATGAGACAAACAGAAGTATTGAAAAGTAGCCATAACAAGGTGTAGATTCATTTTCATTAGAAAGTTAGAGTTGACTTCAGTGGCAGTTTTGCACAAATAGAAACTGCAGGATAAGCAACTTCAGAAATTAAAGTTGGTTAGCAACTAAGGGCTAGAGTAGTAAATACAAGATCTGAAAGTTTCTAATGAAAATCCAGGAGAAATGGGGCTCAGTTCTTCAATCTCAAATCATATTTATGTAAGAAATACTGGGGACTGAAGGATTGGGCCCCATGTTTTCTGTCACTCCCCACTACTACTCCCTGCCCTGAAGCCCAGTACATTGACTCCTCAAAGAATCTGCATTCCTTAAAGTGTAGGAAAGTGACAGAAGGACCATTAACAACTCACCTTCTTTCTCAATAGATCTACTCCCTTTGTACTTTTAGAAAAGTGCAGACAAAGATTTTCAAGAACTTGAGCCTAAAACTTTTTTCATTCATATTTAGGCACAGACTTCAGTGGGTGCTTAGTGCCTCTCAAAATTGGCATATTATTTAAGTTACCCAAAAGATGGATTTGGGAGCCCGGCTTTTAGTCCCACTTGTGCACAGTAACATATGCTAATTTTTTTATTTTTTTTTTACTTCTTTTAGCTTTTCTTCCACATCCACTCTCATTTGAGAGTGAGCAAGCTGTTCCTATTCCTTGGGCATAAAAATCATAACCATTTAGTAGGAGCCAAATCCCAACTTCACTGGGAACCTTTACATGGCCTTCAAAGGAGCATTGGATCAGGTCATAATTTCCGTTCAGTTACACCTGTGCAAAACTAATTACAGCAACCAGACTCTAAAGATGCCATTGACAACATAATGTAAGGCTTGTCCAGACAGGGGATTCATGGGAAAGTTATTACATGGGAAACAGCCTATTTCAAGTGGACTATTTATTTCAGACTAGTTCCCTGTGAGGACACCTTTATTCTCTGCACTGTTAGGACTTTTTTGTGCTTTCCCTCTCTAGGGCACTCCAGGCAGAATGAGTGTCCACATGGAGAACCAGCGAAAAACCATTATTCAGCAATGGTGGTTACTACCTTCTCTTTCCTCCCTTATAGACAAATCTTTAAGCCTAATGAAAAAATATGCATGAGATGAAAAGGTCCCAAAATATCTTTTGAAATCTGTGATAAGCTTGCAGAGCCAGGGCATAGGGGGGGAACAACCAGCTATCCTTCCTTTAACTTGTGACCATACCAGAAGAGGAATTTATTATGAGGCATAACATCATCTTTACAGCCACTTTCCCAGCATGAAACTGCCCTTTCAGTCTTGTACACTTTGGTCTTTTATATCATCTCAGAGTTAAATGGGCCAAGAAGAAGCTAATCTTCAGACAGAACTAAATCAAAACCCCAAATATACTGTCTTACCTGCAGGTATTCAAAAGCCCATCCTATCTCTACTTTCTTCTGTAGGCTTCCTTCTTCCAAAAAGCACAATGTGGGATTCTACTTATTAAAGCTGGCTTCTAACCTCACTTAATGTTACGTTTCTCACAATGGTTTGCTTACATTATTATGCACTCTTAATCGGATCTGGAAAGAGCTAGCTTTAACAAGGACAAAGTTGTTTGTGTATCACATCCAGCAGCTTTGCTAATGTCTATTCAGCTGGCTCTCTGGAACATGTCATTTCTTTTTTTGGACGGATAAATGAAATGTCAATACTTTTCATTACCCTCACCATAATAAGGCTAAGATTTTGTGCCCGAGCTGGTACACATTCATGGTGATTTTGCCAAGCTGTTAGACTGCTACTGAGGAGGTTTGACACTGGTATTTTTGTTGCTGTTCTGTCTTCTGCTACCCGATGTTATTAATTGAAATGTTTCATTTTATACAATGAAAAACACATTTTTCTCCTGCACTTGCTTATTTCTCCCCTCCTGTTGGTTTTCATGGTAACCTACATCATTACTAACTAGGAACAAATTAAATGACTTGACAAACTGAGAAGCCGGTTTAAGAATGGACACATTATCTAACCCTACAAAACCAGAATCAAAGAGGTAAACAGCTGGGTCTTCTTACCCATCACCTGCTATAGTAGTACTCATAGAAAGTTTTCTTCTTTGCCATGCAGCTGTCAGGTCCCACAGACAGTCTAAGAAGGAAGTAATATCTATGCGATGACAAGTGCTGAAACAGGGACCAGAAGGCAAGCATAAAATATAATCCCATAAAAAGATGCTCAGAGTAGGAGCAAGTTACGATATTGTTCCTATTAGCTAACATTTCCACAAGGCTTCCTCTCCCAGTTGACCTTCAGGTTTCCCTTGTTATGGCATTTTATTTAGATAATGAACATGTGCCTCGGATGAGAACCATGCAAGACACTCAAGAGTTAACATTCAGACTGCACTTGTATCATCAAAGCAATGAGTGCATACACTGACCTCTGAAGTAAACAAATTGTATTATCTTCACTTGGGAAACTGGTGCACAGGGCATTTAAGTGGTTTGCTTAATCAGAGATGGAAAAAGAACGCAGAACTTTCTCTCTGTGGTCTATTGGGCACCCTGCCCATTTTTGGAGACTTGCAGGTGATTCTGACCTGAAAGCACTCAAATTCTGGGAAAATTAGATTCAGTGCACCCAAATCTCATCTTCCAATACTCCATTAGGAAATTGAAAATGCCATCAGGACAGGCATCAGCAATGGCAGGAAGACCGAGTTCAAGGGCATCAGGAAACTACCACAAGCAGCAGCAAATACAACATTTACTGCCACACTCTTGTTTTGGTTTTACTTGATTCTTTGACATTAAGCTTCAGCAGGTGAGATTAGCAAATGGATTTGTTTCCCACAAGACTGAACATCATATGCATAAGAATCAGCTAATGTTTATCCTCTATGGAGCATCACACTGTTGTAGGTCATTCTGCAACCAAGGCGGCACAGTTGTTGGCCAAAGATATTGCAGTCAAGGAATCAAGAAGTCCTGTGTTTTGAAATCAGCAAAGGAGAGAAGACAAAGAACAGTAAGTCCTCACCTGTTTGTTTTTCTACATATACGGGCAAAGAAACTCCTGGCCCTTTACATTCAGGGAGCACAAGGACTGACAGGCTGAAGTCCTAAATCATCAAAATCCCAGCTACCTGAGGAAACACCATCATCTCTCTGCTTTTTATAGGGACTCAGTGTGGCATTCAACAGCATTTGCCAGCATCCTGCTGGTGTTAGACCCCTTATAGGAGACAGAAAAGGACAGAGTGAAGGCAGAGCAGGAACTTGGGACATGTGAAGGGGAGAATGCACTGCACCGTTTTCAAGTGTGGTGGGGCTCCTGCTGCACAGCAAATTCCCAGAACCCAAGTAAGTCAGCAAGAGGTTGTTCAGGGGCTCCTGCTAAAGCACACTGCAGACCTACCACATCAGAGCAAACAGGAGCTTCCTTGCACAAGTGCAGCACAGAGGGGAGGATGGTTACTAGGGCTGTGTGAAGCTTTGGTCACTGATTCGATTTGGCGGAGATTCGGCCCAATTTAGCAGCCGAATCTCTGAATCCAAATCGGATCAGGAGACCCTTTAATCTCGCCAAATTGAATTGGAACTCTCCGAATTGATTCGGAGAGATTCGGTGATTCAGACATAGACACAGCTTTAAATGTTTTTCTACATACCTGAAGGTACCAGGTGGCTCGTCAATGCTGCAATGCTGGGGCGGATGGAGCATCCCACAGGAGCGTGGGGAACTCCCTAGCACACTCGGCAGCAGACCCAGAAGTGGACCAGAAGCACTTGCAGTCCACTTCCGGGCGCACTGGGGAGCGCACGGCCCCTTCCCGGTTCAGCGACTGGTGCCTCCGGAGTCTGGGGGGGGGCCACCCAGGGTCCCCACATGGCCAATCTCTGAGCCAGGGGGCATGCAGGGGTGGGGGGGGTCCCTCGTACACTCAACAGCAGACTTGGAAATACTTCTGGTCCACTTCTGGTCTGCTGCCGAGCATGCTGGGGAACCCCCCGCACTCTCGTGGGACGCTCCATCTGCCCCACCATCGCAGCATTTGTGAGCCGCTCCTGGTACCTTGAAGTATGTAGAAAAAACATTTAAAGCTGCGTCTATGACCGAATCACTGATTCTCCAAATCAGCATCGAATCTTCAGATTCAGATTCGAATCAATGAATCGAATCACTGTCCCCGATTCGGGCCAAATCCAAATGTGAATCAAATATGGCCCATTTCGCACACCCCTAATGGTTACATGGCATATGAACATAGCAGCAATTATGCAATTACTTAAAAGGCAAGCTCTGAGGCAGAGACTGTCCTTCCTCTTTGGTGTTCATATAGCTCGTGGTCAATAAGGTCCTGGTCTCTGACTGGAATCCTTAGAGGCGACCCCAATATAAGTAGTAGCGACCCCGATACAAGTAGTAGCGGCGACCCCAATACAAGTCAGTAACATCAATATAGTTCTGAGCTCTAGGAACAGCGTCAGCATTAGCTTCAGCTAAAGTCAAAGGAGGTTCTCCCACTGACTTTACTGGGAGCTGGATAAGGCCTATACAGCATGGCTTGCTGGCTTCATGATTCTGCAGGGTTTTGACATAGATAATAATTGAATATGTTTTGTTACTCTCCTCTACAAACACTTATGTATGAATGAGGGGGTATATTATACACAGGCCTTTTAGAAGAAGTGTGTTTTAAGGAAGTGCTTAAAGCAACTTAGAAGGAGGCATAATAGACCAGGGCCAGAGACAGAGTACCAGGTTTGACGGTAAAAATATTTACTGTTCCTTAAACTAGTTGCTAACATTTTTATAGGAGTAGATTTTTATGGTAGCATTTTCCATTCTCATTAAAATCTTGGCCATGAGAATGGGGTCTGTGCAATGCAATGCATCACATCACATTCTTTGTGAATTATAGTAGTGGACTGCTTTTTCTTTGGACCTTTTAGCTATTACACTCCTGGCGTGGTTGGTCGTCCTTTATCCTTTTCTTGGCTTGATTAATCTATGGGGAATGGGTGGGACAGCCAGTCAATGGAGGCAGCGGAGTGTAAATAATGACAGAGTGCAATAAACATTCCAGTTGTAATGTCACATTTTATGACAAGGAGTTTCAGAACAGTACAACATTCAGTCATTGCCATGACAAAGCTGTTATAACAAGCCTGGAAAATCTTACACACAAACTTCCTCTTGCTTGAAGCCCGAGATAGTGAGGGGCTGTAGGTGAAATTGGTTAAACTTGTGTATCACAGGGCAAGTATTTCTTTTATATAATCAGAGAGGTAACAAAGCACTAGGATTCAAGAGACCTGGGTTCTGTTTCTGCTTTTGCGTGACCTTGGGCAAGACATTTCATTTCCCACCCTTTGTCTGTTTCTTTCGCGTGTCTCTTTTGTGTGATACCCAGCACAAAAGGTCCCAGTTGGGGCTACTGCTGTGTATAAAGATTAATAATATAGGGTCTGATCCCTCTGTCTTGTTCACTCAAGTATTTCACTAGAATACCAGCAGTTGCTGGGTTCGTCATCCCTAAATCACCCCTCCTGGGTCTCCACATACATGCAGCAATATAAGAGGGAGTGAGCACTCCTGCAGTGCAGTGCTAACTACCCAGATCCTCAGGTGCCTTGTGCCCACTATTGCCCCTTCATTGCTACACCCAGAGCAGTTCATGCGAGTCTCGATTCTGCTCCTTAATTAAGTAAGCCATGAGAACCAGGAGGGACCAGATAATCATGTGTTACTGATACAGGCCAGTTGAAGATCACTAACCCACAGGAACAAGTGTAAATTCCTTCTGCTGTGCTTGGGCAGCACAACCACCGCTCCTCACAATGGGCTGTGGCTTTGTAGCACAATCTAGCCCAGCAGATTAAAAGTGAGATGATGAGAAGACCGTATCCCTGAGACCTTGGTCTCCCAGGATCCTGCTAACCTCAATGGAACTACTGAGTAAAACATTGCAGGATGGGACTTGATGCTTTGAATTTCACTCTCCACCATTCAAAAAAAAAAATCTCTTCACAAGCTTTCATGTTTTTATTCTCCTGATTTTGCTTTCTCTTTCCTCCTTCTGTCAAATGTGAATTTGCTTTTATCCCACTGCAGAAACAGAGATGAAATTAGCATCGCTATTTTGCTAAACGTAAGCAACGTCTGGCCGGGTGCTCTGGAAACAGCCTTAGTTTGTTAACTTCTGCTCCACTAGCAAGTAGCAGGGTCCTGCCAGATCAATAGTCCATATAAATGGGTACATAAAAAGCCAGTGGAGTTGCAGCAGTTTACAGCAGCAATAGAGGTGACCATTGGTTTGTGTGGGGGAAGAGGTGTTAATTATTCTTGTCAGTGTAAAGGGACATGAAAAATAGCAATCCAGATCTTTAAGACTAGATTCTTGCCTATGGTTTGGCCACAGTGTTGTGCCAGGAGAGCATAAAAGGGCTTGTGTAAAACCAGTGGAGCTGACTCTACATTATCCTTCCCAGCACTGCACCTGCTGCCCTGTGAGTCCACCAGGCATGGAGCACCCTGCGTTTCACCGATCCTCAGCCAGCAGAGGCTCTAGGATCTGGAAGGTAACTTTAAAACTAGTTCTTCATGAATGCACCAGGCAAAATTCTGCTACACGTGAACATCTTGGTGTATAGCCTTTCCTCTCACCATACCCAGGCCATAGCAGTTTAAAAGCATGCCAAACGTCCTTTTGAACCCAATCTGGACACAACGTTCCTTGCAGAACAACTTGAATCTGGCATGGCTACCTGATCCAAAATTTATACATTAGAGGCCATTGTTTTCTCTCCACCCCCCGCACCTATAGAGAAGCTCCTGCCCCCAAACCCATGATAGCATTTTAGCCTTCTAATATTTTACAAATAACAGCCATTCCCTCTCTTTTTTCTTCAGTAGAGACCTAAGTGAACATCTGAATTTCAGCTGTACAAAACACAGAGCCAAACAAGCCCAGAGCTGGCAGCCAGATCCAGAAAACTCAGGAAGAGAAACAAACAGCTGATAAGGTATTATTGTCTGGTGGTCTATTTGTTTGCATATGGCACAAAGCGTCACATGAAGGCATCTTGTGCCATACATACTAATACGTCCAAAACCACCCGACTCCCCACCTCGCTCTGTTTGTCTCTAACTCAGTTTTTCCATGCGATTCCTGAAATCAGCGATGGGTCCCTCTGGAAACTGATCTAATGGTTTTAGGAATGCAGCAGTGGTAATTAGGGCTTGGCACGGCTTTCCATGAAATCTCCAAGCTCTCTCCTTGGATTTGTTAGCACAACAATTCAAAATGGGCATGGGCTGAGTGATTTGATGTTCCTCCTTAATTGGAAAAGGGTTTCACCCCTTCCCCCCATCCTTCTTTTCACTTCAGTGAAATGTCACTCTCTGGTAACCTGGATTTTAAAGCATCTCAACAAGAGACAATAGTCAGTAGTTAGGCAATATACCAGAGTGCCACATTCCAAAAAGTTCCTGTGACACAATCTGTAAATCACGTTAATTTTTTTTCTTTTTTTCCCCCTATAATAAACAAAAATAGATTATATAAGTGAAATAAATGCTTTTAGATCTCATAAAACTAATTTTATGCCAAACAAAAGCAGCTGATGGTACAATTTAATTTACCAAAATAATTCATTTTACTCCCCAAACTTTTTTTTTTAACTTCTCTTAATGGACTGCTTCTTGCCAACCAGGACTGCTTTAGGTTTGCAGGACTCTGGGGGCTCTGCCTTGCTCTCATTGAAACCAATAGCAAAACTCCCAGTGGCTTCAGTGAGAACAGGACGAGATCTTCATGTTCCACTGTAAGTATAATTACAAAACAGAAAGCTGTTTAGGAACACATTGGATCAGAGTGGCAGACCATCTGTTGCAGTACCCATCTCTGACAATTGCCTGTACCCATAGCTTTAGCAGAAGGCAATTGTAACTCTGCAGCAGGCAGTCAAAGCAGAATAACAGGGTGAAAAGCAGGTTTAATTTAAATCAATGGTAAAACACCACATTGACATCCAATAGGGCTATGATTTTATCTATATGGAGTTTTCTTCCTGCTTCCTAGGTTAGGGGTAGTTTTATGCCATGAAGCAGTTGGTACTTTTTTTTCCCCAAAAAAACTTTGAGTCATGTGACTATTTCCATTGCAATCAAATTTTAAAAGATCTATTATAAATAGAAGTTTGGATTGGTTCTTTTGGTTTTTTTTTTGTTTTTTGTTATGTTTTTGTTTTTTTTACAAAAGATTAATAAATAATATATGTTTTAATAAATAGGTAATCAATTGTCCTTAATTGCTACAGAATCAAAAAGCTCACTTCCAACCATTCCCATCCTACTGTAAACACTAAGAGATACCACTTCGGTATGTAACAAGCTTGTATCACATATTGCTAATTTATTAACTCATTATAAATGGTAATGAATTAACATGGACTATTTTCCTATCCTCATAAAGGGCACTTGTATAAGTAGGGGGTGTAGCAGGTGATACTAAAGGCATCCCAAATGATTGGGAAGAAAATTTCTTGATGAAGACACGTATGCATATCAGATTCTCTTCAAAGGAGTCACGGTTATTCAGGAGCTTCATTGCAATAACTAGGACTCTTTATCTGCACTACACACACAAGGCTCATCAGGAGGTAACGGGGATGCATTGCAATACAAATATTTTAAGAAAATCATACCAGCACGGTGCAGTTGACTAAGCAGTGACTACAGTTGCTGTTTAGCCAGGTGCTCCTTGTGCCTGCTAATAAATCAGGAGTCCAAAGTATCTAAATAAAAGAGTGCTACCCAAAAGCAAAAAATGCACAAGTCTGGAAAAGGAAGAGGAACACACCTGAAATATTATCCACTAAGAGGACTGTTAATAATGCCATTTCAAAAATAGTTTTGTATGATAGCCAGGTAACCTTGACATTAAATGCACAGTTACTAGCACGTGTTAAATCAGATTTTCTCAGCATATGAATTGGAAAATCAAGAACAAAACACTTCAACGAATTACCTCAGCACCTCCAGTACCTTTCTAATGCTTTACAGTTTTGATAAGTTTGTGATTGTTACCCATCAGCAAAACCTTGATCCATCCAGGGTTATTTCTGCAAACACCCTGGCTTTTTGAGTTTGTCCCCCATCTCGTCTCTTTGCTTCAACTCTGCTATATCTGGCTATGTTTAGCCTCGCTAGAGTCTGTGTATGAAAAGCAACAAAATCAACAGGCTGCATACAGTCTGTCAGTTGGATTTCTTTTTTTCCCTAGAATATATAACCCTTAATGCCTAGACTAAGGAACAAAAGGCCCTAAATACCTTGTCACTTAAGACTGTCTTGTGCGAGTTTTTAAAACAGACACCGCGTGTTTGATTTTCAGTCTTACTAAGGTCCCTATGTGCAGTGTGCCTTATAGCAGGTGTCAACGCATTTTGGGATCAGAATGAATGAGAATCAGCCCCTGCGCCCTTTTGAAACAAAATGCTTGCTGATACAGGGGCAGGTGTGTTGTACTGAGTAGCTCCTCGCAAGGAACATCTTCAGTGTCCTATCGCTAAAACCGCGCGTCGAGACCTTCATAATACTGGGCAAAGTGTGCGACTACCTTCATTCCACATGACAATTTATCTTCACATCATTTCTCCATAGATAAATAGAAAGCTGACTCCAGCAGACACCGAGATCTTTTTTATCCAACCTAATATCCCTATAAACTGCTCATAATCATAGCACCGCTGGCACATGAAAGCAAAATTCCCCACTAGCATCCCCAAAGGATTGAGAAATTGCCTGATCTCTCTCATCTGAATGGGTGCCAAGCCCCAGGAGAGTCCAGATCTTCCTCCCTAATACCAAGGCTCTTGATGGCATGAAGCATTTCCCAGTTGATTGTGTACATGTTGCAGGGTTGCACTGTTTCTCCAATGCCTTTTTTTTTTTTTGAAGGTCAAGTGCAAACTGCACCGTCCTACACCAGAGTGGGCTGCTCTATTCAAGAAAAGGATCTGGCCAGTGTTTGCATATCACCCTCTTCTATAAGGGATCAAGTATGGAAGAAGAGCATTTATTCTATAAAACAACTCTCCCCAGTGTTCCTCCTTCTCTAGTTATAGCCTCACTTCCTGAACCAAGACATCCATCCCCCTTCTCAGTGAGGAGGAGTTTGCAGCTGCCTCAAGCAACAACAGCCCATTGTTAAGGAGAATGCCAGCTGCCAGGGACGCTGTGCCTTGTGGAAGTAAATGGAAAAACCCACTTTAGCACTTGTCCATTAGACATCATGAAGGACACAACTTAAAGCCAGACCCTGCCCATGCTAACTTCTCACTGGAGCCTCAACATGGTTGTCAAAGCAAGTGCTCCTGTGAGTCGAGTCACGCACAGATTTCCATGTTTCCAGAATCAGGCACTGACTTTTGTAATCTGTTCAGCAGCTTTAGTTTGCAATGGGTAAGGATGTTCTGGGGAAGTCTAGCCAGTCTGATGAAAGGAATCAAAAAAACCTTAAGATAAAATATAGCCAAAAACCTTGAATAAAACATGCGGTTTCAGGTTCTCTCAAATTTGCTTTTCCTACGCACCTCAAAGTAAAAGAGCTAAGTCTCTATTGTGGACCTGTATTTCATCACAGTGACAGTAAAAATCAAACCTTCAAGTCTAGATCATTTCTTTATAGTTCCACGTGCCATTTCCATACTTTTGGCCTCTCTCTCCTCTGTCCCTAAGGACTGGAAACCTAAAAACAATCACGTTAATTTTCATTTTAATTGAGGGAGTGGGGGAACGAATTCCAGCCCTGGGAAGTTCAGACAGCAACAATCTGCTCTCATTCCTGATTCATCTACGTAAAAGATTGCAGCTTGTTTGTCGTTTACTGTCAAATCAAGACACAATAGGAACGACGCATAATAGAAATGTGGGGCTCCGCCTTTTGTTCTTTCCATTACCGTGCCTGACAATCTCCTTGCCCCATGGGGAGATGATAAAATATCAAAAAGTCTAATTCAAGACAAATGAAAGCAGACTTTGTAACCTACCCATGGAATATAATTACTGCAAACTGTGCTATATGTGCTTCGCAAATTGTAGCATACAGCTATGTGGGATGTGGATATTATAGGCTGCCGTACTTGTGACACTTGGATTCTGATTTCATCTGACATAAAATGAGGCCTCAAAAATACCTTCTTTTTTGCCTGCTCTTTCCTAGTAATTAAACACAAGCCGCCTTTAATGTAGGGCATGCCATTGGACTGTCGTCCAATGGTTAATAATGTACACCAGTCGATAAGTCCAGCAATTGGAGAGCTCTGACATGGCATTGTGGAGCTCCTCAGCATCAATGACTAATGTCGATCATCTGACACAAAGTTATATAAAGTGGTTTGCTGGTACGTTGAGGTTTGAGGCAAAGCTTAAAATATCCTTAAAAACCTATCTTAAGTTTGCTGATGTCCCAAAATTAAAAGCAGTGGTTTTTCTACTCATTTTGATTTTGTTTTTAACATTGACCATTTTCTTAAAAAAAAAAAAAAAGTTGAATCTTGTTTTTATTTTTTTTCCATGCTATTCTTAGCAGACTTGAGTGAAAACAGGAGAGAATTAATGTTGCTCAAAATTGTTAATACTCCTTTCAGCAGGAAAAGCTGCTCTGTGGGAATGTATCTATTTTTCCATTTTATACCCAATTCATGTCAAGAAGGGGTTTGCATAACTTCGACTCAAATGAAACTTCTGGCATCTACTAATAGAGTAATATAGCTGTATGCTTATTTTGTTCTATGTTCTTGAGCTGAAAAAGTGAATGTGTTTAAGTAAAGGATGAAACTGTTTGCAGACTAAAAACTACTCTATCAACACTCCCTGGACAACGCCAGCGGTAGTTTTGATTCTGCTTATGAATTATGTTAACACATGGATGAATACAGCATACCATGAGAGACATCCCCACAAAACACATTCTGTCCACAGATCAGAAAGCTGTAAGCAAACTCATTCTGATTAAATTACACTGGACTCTGGTTTTTCTGAAGAGCTGATAAAAAGAAACATAAAAACCAAAAAAAAAGTCACATTTGCAAATGTAAATATGCAAGGCAGGCCATCTGCAGAGAGCTTGTGCCCAATTCAGTCTTGGTGTAGGATGGAATTTAATGAAAGTATCTGGTTTTATTTTGCAATCGTTTCCCCAGCAAAAAAAAAAAAAAAAAAAAAGGATTTTGTGACACTTCACACACGGAAAACCCTGCAAATACGTTTGTGTCTGCAATGATGTCCACTGCAAACAAATGGTGAAAGTTCCCACCTCTGAGTGCACTCCCCCCGACACATAAAAATCGCTTTACTGAATGAAATAAAAACAAAAAGAAAGGAAAACCTGGTGCCTTTTTATTTTTTTCTATGGTCGAAGGGAAAAACAGAAATGAAAGCAGAAAGGAAAAATATTACCCATGAATGTATGTTTAACAAACACTTTCTTCATAAGTGATTAACTCACAAGTGACATTTTGTGTCTAGAGTGACAGCTGAGTTGTCAGTACATGTCCACAAAGCAAATACGGGAAGGAGATCCCAGGTCTAAGAGCAGTTGCCCCTTTTTCCCCTCTTTTTCTGTCTTCCAGAATTTCCACTGGACCAAATCCTGATGCTCTTCCTCATGTAAATTATTGCATTAGGAATTAATGGGAACTTTGCCTCCAATTTTGTTCGTAATAAGGTCAGACCCATGGGTTTCATATAAATAATAGTTCTAGGATTGTCCCCCCTGTGGATGGATGACCTTCAAAAGCCTTTCCTTTAAAAAAAAAAAGTGTTTGTTTTTGAATTGAGAGCCATGAACGGATGCCAATCGTGTCATTTATTTATTCGTGTGTTTATAATTTAAAGGTTTCTAAAGAGTTTGTTTTCAATCTGTTAAGGGAAAAAAAAACAACCCCAAAATAAAAAACAATACTCTGCTGTAGGCTGGTTGCCGATGCTTTAAGTTTTAACCCATGAACATTTTCACGGCCAAACTACACAGACCTAAAATACAAGATTTCTAATGGAAATGTTGGCATTGCCTGAACTATATTAGTTATGGGTCATAGTCATGGCTTCTCGGCAAGTTGTCCTTCCTGGGTCATGGTGAGGAAGGATACACTAGATCAGATGTCCTGAGACTAATGGTATGAAGAGCAAGATTTCCCGTAGATCTCTGAGATGTGGGCAGACTGACTCTCACGCAGCCCAGCTCATTAGATGCAAGATATGGAAAGCCACAAAGCTGAGTTTTCCCTTAACAAAAGCTTTTCCTTCAGAGACAAGTCATCACTACAAATAAATGGGGTGAAATCGGGCAGCCATTTCACCAGTGGCATAGCTGGGGAAAAGTGAAAAAGAATTGCTCACTCAACTGAAACTGTAGTGGATGTTTAGGGGCCTGTCCAACGCTATTCAACTAGAGTCTTTCTGTGGAATTTAATAGGAGCTAGAATGGGTATTTCAGCAAATAATTTATAGTTACCTAAACTTTGGCCAAGAGAAAAACGTGCAAATTTTTGACACACTGCAAATACCAAGTTAGAAAATTCTCATTCCTTTTTTCATGTGTACTGTGTCCCCATCATATTATTAGCTTATGGAACAGCTCTTTAAAAACATAAAATGATTTTAAAACAATCTTGTACAACAGAACATACCGGTGTCTTCTCTGCAATAGTCTCTTTTCTAAGGGGCCTACTATCAAGCTAAATAACTAGTATCCGATTCAAATGTATGGTGAAAAATGGACACAAACCAAATCGTAAAATACTTGTGGCATATGGGAATCAGTGACTCTGTGAGCTGCCCAAATTGTTTTCAGTTCATTTGGCTTGCTTTTATTGAAAAAAGTAGTGTCCATGCATAAACAGCCAATTTCTGGTCCCACTGAAGTCAACGGGAGCTTTGCCATTAACTTCAGTACGACTAAGATTTGGCCGTTGTACAGGTTTTTTTAATGTGTGCATTGGACTAGGAAGATTTCTTTAAACGATATATATTATATGCCTGTTTTGCTGTTAATTTCTGCCTATGATGCAACTGAAGTTTACCTTAAACTATGTGAATTGAAAAATAACTCTCTAGCCTAGTGGTTAGGGCACTGCTGCAATAATTGGGGGCTACAAGGTCTATATTGTTTTTGAGCTGCGTAATAACAAGGAACAGACCAGCCTATACCAGCTGGAAATTCAGTTATGGAAAAGTGAATTACAACTTACAAATGTTTAAATCACTTGTAACAGCAAATGCTGACTGAAAAGGTGCAATAAAATAAAATAAAATGAAATAAAATAAAAAGAGAGAGAGGAAGAGGCTGAATCTGACCAAATCAAAAGGCCTATTGATCAAAAGGCCTGAGATGCCAGAGAAGGTGCCGAGATTATGTCTGGTAAACAAGAGAAGTACGGAAGGGAAATCAATGGACCAAAGTCTGTGTTTCTGAATTCAGGCCATGCTGATGAATGAAATAAAGAGAATGGTGTCATCTTCCTGTTGCCCGTATCTGAAGTCTTTAAAATGGATCTTAGGAGAGGAAGAAGGATTGGCTGAGGAATTCTTGGAGGTCATTAGGACTCTCCTTCTCTCCAGGAGCTCTGTCCTGTGTTCACACACCCACAAGACGATGGCATTCGACCCCACGGCACCAGTAGGAACTCCTGAGCACTGCAGCACCAAGTACCCTGCCTTAGACGTGAGGCCCTTTTCTGTCTTCCCTTCCGTTGTATGTTTGTTGCCCATCCTCATCGTCTTTTATCTTGTTCTCCCAAGAACAACAGTGCAGACGACACAAGCAAGACAAGATGAGATGACCCATCTCCGACTGACCATCTGCATTGGATCCCGAGACAGGCAGATACTCCTCACCCCCAAATTTATCAAACCTCTCTTTTTTCCCCGCTTGTGTTTGTCTGCTTTGTCACAGATAAGAAGTCACTGTTATTCACAACTCAGAACTGAGCAGGCCTCTTTCCTTCCAACAAAGGAGGATTGCTCAACAGAGTAAAAACTAATCAATATGCTCCTTCTAAAAAATAAAAAAAAAAGAACAAAAACAAACCAACAGAAAAGGAACTTTAACACATTTTGAGTAAGTTTGTTTTATGTAACTATAATTTCATTTCCAAAATGTTCTGTGTCTTGTTTTGTTCCTCTTTCCTTTTGTGTGCTTTACTCAATACATTTCCCAGCTTTGGCATGAATTTCCTACCCTGTTTGCCATGGTAACCAAGCAAGCCAGGGTCTCTGAATGCTAATCCTCAAACCTTAACAGTGACCGGGTCTCTACTAGCTGTTTCAGTACTCTAGCCCCTGACCTACTGCAAAAAAGATGACAGTGAACAGTTACCTTCTCCCACTTCATCACCCTCATGCTTCAAAAGTTTCAAAAATATTCTTTCCAATGGAAACCTGTCTGTCAACTTTGACTGAAATTAATATATAGTTTCAGGACAATAGATGAACCTTATTTTTGGTAAATGTACTCATAATTTGCCAGCACCATTAATCAGGCGCTAATTGTTATGTAGGGTGTAAGAGAGGATGAAGCTATACTGTGCCTATCTGTTCCTTGGGAAGATTACCTGTACAATGCCTGCTTACTTTGAATGCCCGAAGTCAAGATTTGGAAAGCCAGTGGCTGTAAGATGTGTTTTTATAACCCAGCATAAATGTGCAGTCAAAAATCACAATTTAGATTTTGTGATGTGTTTTTTTTCCTTCTCACCAAATGATTTCAATTTAGATATGAGGCCTATAATATTTATACTTTATTTTTGGTTGAATTTGAAAGGAGCTTAAGTGACAATAATCCATGATTCAACAGAAATTGGAAAACATTCAGATTTGGGGGTGCAGCAGGAACCTAATTCAATTCAAGATTGCAACAAGTAATGCTGCAAAGAAAATCATAATTTCAGGTTATACAAAAAGGAAAATTATGTAATAGAAAGAGACGGCAATACTATATTACTTGCTTATGGTACTGAAAAGGTTCTTGGATCCTCATTAGCAAGAAGATATCAACAAATTAGGTTTTAAAATAATAGAACTCAAAACATGGTCAAAAATCAGATTGGCATTTTATGGGAAATGCTGACATGTGAAAAGTTAATTTCATTCCCAAATGTAACAAAGCATTGTATAACAAATGCATTTCAGAATTTTTCACAAAATCTTGGAATTAAGTACGTTGGCATAAGGGCAAAACATTTTGACTTTATTGTTTCAGCTTCATAATATTGGCAACATTATGCAATAAAAAATGAACTTTTTCAAAAATATTATATGCAATGGGGGTTTCTTTATTCTAAAATTTAAATGAAATATATAATTGGGAAATATTATTTCACTGTTGTTATAATGTTTCCCAATTACACATTCCACTGTAGCTCATGCAGTAGAAAACTATTGTATTGAGAAGCTTTTGACCTGCTTTAGAATTTAAATAAAGGAGTTATTTTGCCTGAGTATCCCTGGGCACATTTAAAACTGGAGTGGACAAATAATTATTAATAAGATAATCATGATGATGATGATGATGAATAGAAGTAATAAAAAGTGTCTCTTTGGCAGGACGATGTACATATTCAGCTCTACTTTCTCTGATTCTAATTTGAAGAAGCTCAGAAATTTGGAACGGTGCCCCCAAACTAGTTTCTGAAGTATTTGGCCCATAACCCGTCATTGTCAGATTCATGAGATGTGACACTTGCATGAGATCCCACATGCCGTCTGGTTTGGAAAGAACCAGAAAAGCCACATGAATAGCTTGTTTCATGGTATTTATGTTCAGAACTATTCCACATCAAGAAGTGCAGGGCTATTTGAGTTAACCAAACCTTTCTGAACCTCATTAAAATGTTAGGTTCTGCTTGGCAATTTCAGGTTCTGTTTCGGATCTAAGGTAAAAGTTTGGGTCAGTTCATATTTAAATACATTTTATTCAGTTTTCCCCAAAGCTTTATTTTTATAATCAGTCCTTCAGGGTAGTAAAAGTAACCCTACTCCACAAAACTTCAAAGGCTTTCTTGAAAAGTTGTGTTTAAACTCTACCCTTATAATTTAACTTGGTGCCCAAAAGTTTTGTTTGCTTTGGGTTTTTCTCTATATATCTTTTTTTATACCTTCCCTGGCTTTTTATAAGGCAGTTAGTGCTGAATCAGCTTTTTTCTCCCCTCGGTGTATTTTGGCTCACTACAATATGATTATTTTTTCAACCAAAATGCTTTGGTGTAAACAGATGCTTTCCTAGCAGAAGTCCTGCATGCATTTAATCATATCAACATGACATATAAAACTAAATTATCTAACTAAAAAAGAAAAAAAAGAAAGATTTCTACCTTTTAAGGCAAAATCTCATTGTAAACACAGCCTTGGATATAACCGAGGAAACCTTGTCAGAATGTTACTTAATTAATCTATTTAATTAATAGGCATAAACATCCACTCCCTACCTCTAATAAGTAATTGCTGGATATTGTGTGTGCCTTACTTTTTTGCTTAGATCAGGGCCAGCTCCCTGTAAATCCATCAATTTTTTTTTTTTTTTTCCTGCAACCATGGAGAAGTTCCCCTGGGCTTTGTGTTTTTTGGTGTATATATTTCCCTGTCCTGCTGTTAGGTATGTTGTAAGGGTAAAATCCTTAATAGCTTTGAACTGAAGAGGACCCTAAAACTACTTGGATGAACAGAATCCTTCATAACACCATCCCATACTTACATGGCATTTTATATGCTAAGTACCCGATGGCAATACTTTAATCTTTATAGAAAAATAATAGGGAACTGAGTGATAGCAAAGGGGGGGAAACATCCTGGTCTTAATTTATTTTAAACAGCAAGATAAATGAAATCCAATTAGCCTCATAAATCGGAGCAGAAAGGAATTCCAGATAAATGCCATATCCAATAAGCTTGACAAATAAAAGCACTGGAATAAACTCAAAGGTCTGGTGCAATTGGAACTATCAAGAAGGCTACTTCACTAGATCATGAGACATGACTCAAAATGCAAAGAATGAGAAGACAAAAATACATGGGGGGTTTTTTTCTTTTATGCTGAAAGGGTTATGTGAGCACAACACAAATTTTAATTTAAAGCCAGTGCTGGCCAATGCAATAATAAGCTGGAAAGGCATCTCTACTGGGTTAGAGTACTAGCTACAGTGTTTTGTACAATGTGTACTGAACTCCATGGGGGATTTCATAAAATAGAACATTACACGGATCTGGTTACAATAACCTGAAGCACTGGCCAGAGCCCTCCGAATTAGGGCAAGAAGATGAGAACTGAATTGCCACGGTAGTCGGTAGACATGGTAGTTTGGGTAGATGACCTGTGTTGTTCAAAAAATGAAATGGAGTAAAAATTTGCATCCAGACTTTCACAGCAGCCTCCACTGTGACAGAGCTAGCGTCTTCCCAGTAGTGTGCCACAAGACTGACTAAGGGAGCATGCCGTTGTGGCTATAGCAAATGGTTTGGGAGCTAGGAAAGCATGTGGCCAAATGCTGTTTGAAAAACCCATTTATTAAGGGTGACATTCACTCTGTGTAGAGGGCCAGGGCAAGATATCCCTCAACTCGTAGAGCTTATGCTGGCTTTGTTCAAAAAGTAAGCTTCACAACATGACCTTGGGCATCGACCTGCTGCTGGCACCTGCTGCAAGACCCTGATATGGCTGAAATGAAATCAGAGAGGTTTGACCCTCGTCATCCATGTGTAACTCTATTGGTGTAAGTAGAGTTACTCCTGAGTATAGAAGTATAGGCAGACAGCAAGTTATCATGATGCAAAAGAGAGTTGTGCATTTACTGACATCAGCAATTCTAGAAAAAGTGCCAGCATGTACATTGGTATCCTCATTCCTTAATGAAAGACAGACAGCTATCACAATTTGCTTTTCAATTTTCCACAGGAAAATGTGTGCATGCTGTGGAACAGCTGACGTATAGCAAATCCTCCTCTCCTTTTAGTTCATGGTAACTAGTTCATTTGCCTAACCCCTAAATTAGGACCCAAAACTGTAGAGCTCCAGTTTAGCAAAGTCCTGAAGCATGTGCTTGAAGCTACACATGTTTCAGTGCTCTCCTGAAATGGGGCCTGTGAGATTTCTGTTATTATGCTTAATTAAACTATAGCTGCAGGTGAATGACAAATGCTATAAATAAAAAGATTATATTTATAGTAATTCAAATGTTTTCCATTAGAATAGCTGAACTATAATCAATCCATAAATGGCACTTTTAAAGAGATTCAAGAAGCAGGGTTCATATTAGAAAGCACAGCTCTTTTTATTTGAGAGCTATTCATTTTTCATTCCACATGAATCATTAGACTAATCTAAAATTTTCTGAAGCAAATAATAAGGCACATAAAATATCCAACAATTACTTATTAGAGGTAGGGAGTGGATGTTTATGCCTATTAATTACATAGATTAATTAAGTGACATTCTAACCAGGGTTTCCTCAGTTGTATCCAAGGCTATGTTTACAATTAGATTTTGCCTTGACCTCAGCTATTGGTATAGCTATCCCAGCCCAAATCCCTGGAGTGGACTTGATAAACTGCTGCAAGCCTCTGTTTGCACCAGTTCAGATTTTCTCTTTTTCAAATGGTGATAAGCTTCCCCAGTTGCAAATAGCTTTTCTAGCTTCAGTGCTGGCTGGATATCTACTGGCGTGATTGGATCAGATCTCAAGATGGTAGTAGGTAGGTTTTTCAAAGGAGTCTGCAAGAGTTGGTGGTCCAATTTCCATTCAGCTTTGTGGAACACCAGCCCCATAACCCAGCAGAAAAGCAATGCATCATTGCCAGTCCTTTTGAAAAAGAGATGATAGCTTATTAATCCAGGATCCCTTCCTGGTATCCCAAGGGAACCAGTCAACTCTCTTTGGAAATGCCAGCATAATAACACAAATACGGTAGGTTACATAAAATGGAACATTCTGCCAATGGTTAAAAGTATTTCCTTTACATTGTCCTTAGGACAGAAAAACGTGTACTGTGAAGACAGTTATTTGGGATTTAAAGCTACACAGTTTATTAGCTCCCTGGTGACCTTTAGGAATGCAACAGCTACAAAACAAAGGTTAAACGACGGCTTGACAACCCTGCAGGATTTTACTAGACTTGTTATAATTATACAACTGTCCATGCATAATCTGTTCTAAGGTCTTAGAGGAGGTGGGAAGGAGTAAAACAGGATGATAATTATAATAGATTAATTCAGTCACCTCTTTCATGTAGAGGAATAAGGCTGGTGATCATTCAGATGCAGTGAACAAAAAAACCTATGGTTACATGAATAACTATAAAAAAAAAAGAACCTGTCACAGGGCAGCTAATGATGACAGCTGTTGTATTAACAAACTACCACTCTAGGCTTTCAGCTCCCTTATTTTCTAATAAATGTGGATTAAATGGGCGCACTGGTGGGTTTAAAACACAGAATTAAAGGCTCATGACCTGCTGAACGTATGTCCCATTAAGTACGTAAAATCTGCGGGATAGCCAGTTTGTGCTGAGGTAGCAGAGATCGCAATGGCAAATCACAGTTTGGAAAAAAACACCCAAAAAAAGTGTCATCAGGTTATGCCACTAAATGAAATCAGAAAGACTATTTACAAAGCTAATTAAAGGTGGAGAATGACCTATGTCCCAGGAGTAGTTCAGGAATCACACGTGAGTATCAGAGAGGGGAGTAAAGAAAACGTGGGCAAGTCCCAAAACGTCCTGGCTCTGTTTTTACTTTGGCTGTTGTGACTAACATCACTGACATCAGTCCGTCTCTAAAGTACAACAGAGGCCGGACCAAAACCAGTCCTATGAAAACATCACTGGGATAACCTCAAGAAGACAAAAGTGGCCCATCACTTCTCTTCAGTTCCCCATTTCAACCCCTGCCCCTTGATCCTTTCCATGGATCTCCAACACATCCCTGTACAGTTAATTCGTTCTCCTCCCACATCCTAACCATGTGCTTGGTAATGAACTTCCTATCCTCTCCAATCTGCTCTCAAAGTCTCCGATAACCTTGCTTCTCACTGCAAACACCACTGGATCTTCCGAATCTTTTTTTCACATATATTCCGCATTCCCATGTTGGTGCCCCAGTAGGCCTCACTCCGATTTGGGGATCAAATACTAAAGGCTTTTTCGTTTCTAAACAAAGGCGCACACTGCTTAAAGGCCATATACAAATAATAGTACCCAGGAAGAGGTTTACACCTGCAGGGCAGGGCAAACTCCAGGGACACAGCTCAGCATGAGCAGGTTGACACACAAGTGCTGTCTCCTAAATGTTTCATTTCTCCATTGTGTATTTTATCACAACATTTTGCCCTTTGTACATCTGTCCTCCAATCTGACTCACTATCCTCTGTCATTCATCCATTCTATTACTTACACAGGCCTATCCAAACTATGATTTTACACAGATGGCATTTAACATAGCCAATTCATCTGGTAGTCTTTGTAGTCCCTTTTGAGTTAGTAGGGATTGATTATGACAAACTTATTTCTTTTAAATCACTTGGTTCTCCTAAAAATTCCTCAGGGATTCTCCCACCATGCGGATCACTGCTATATCCTTCTTGTTTCATCATATTCTCTTGCACCCTGGAGAAACTGATATTGTAATGAATGCTAGGCCTATTTAATTGTTCATTCCAGCTGTGGTAGCATGTTTTTGTTGATATGTAATCAGGTGTTAAATTTGTATGTGATATCAAATGAGTATTAATGCCATTCTGGGCAAATGCTCCAGTGTAGATAAGCTACAGAGTCTATACCGCTCCAAATTCACTACATTTGCTGCCATAGGATTATACACAGACTGTAGATAGAGTTTATCTTCTCAACCCTCACCATGTTTGCATATTATTTCTATAACCTGTCTTAAATATTTCAAGCAATTATTATGTCCTTGTTGTTACAGAAACTAGTTTTATACCTAGGGTATATTTTAAAAAAATAAAATATGATTTATAGATGCCTACTGAGCTATTAGCAATGACTACTACCATATACAGTACTCTGAATAAATGAAGCACTGTCAGCTTCATTTACCCTCTCCCTTCTCCCCCCACCACCACACACATGCATTGAAGCAGGCTGGATAATGAAAAACAGAGACAAAGACAAATGGTAAGGAGACCGGCCTGCTCATTAAACCAGTTGCCCTAAGTGCAAGATTAAATTCAGTCTGGCAAAAAGAAAAACAGATCACATAAAAGACAACACGCGTAACCTTGAGGGACATCCTAATCATACTGTGCACCATGGTACGAGCCATATCAGGAAGTTTGCCACAGAAAAAATCAGCCACTTTTTTATTTCTAACAATAAGAACTAACACAATATCACTGATGGGAGAAGAGATTTAAAACTAGCAGCTCTTGCAAAGAACATCTGGTAGCTGGAGCTATACAACTATGATTTTTCAGTTTGTTGCCCAAACCAAGTTTCGAGAAACAATTTTCTTTAGGTCCCCCCCAAAATGAAAAATATTGGTTGTACTGAAGAAATTAAAGACCCCACACATTTCAGGACAAAGGAAATATTTCATTTTTGGTTCCTTTTTTCATTTTCCTTTTTATTGAATATAAATTTAGGCAAATTTGGTGTTATTTCAAAAGAAAAAATAATCAACTATTTCATTTTCAAAATTTTGAAGCAAAATGCTTCAACTTATTCCATTTTTTCACCCTCTTTTTTGGCCCAAACTATTTATTCACCATATCAACTTGAAGCTGTTTTTGGGTGAATAAACTGGCAAAGAAAAATCACGTAATAAAGTAAATCCTGGATTTGGCATTGGCCTTGTCTGGAGTGCCGGGAAGTTACTCTGGTTATACAGTCAATAATATAGCTTTTACCAGTTTACCATTATCAGTGCAGCTGTTACAGAATTGGCAACTGTGTGAATCCTACTGTAGCCACCACCCAGGAGATTTGTGTACCAAATATATTAGTTTAGATAAAGCCATTGCATCAAGGTCAACAGATATTGTGTTTCTCCTGACAACTCCCATTTGCGTCAAGTGCAAGTTAGAAGTGCTGAGTCTTTGTGCAGGATCATGCTCATAGTTGATTTAGGGCTTGGACCAGTGTTCACTAAATCAAGCAGAAAGATTATCGTAAGACGTTAGCATGAGATGGATCAAGCTAATAATCAGGATCTGATGTGTGGAACTCCCTATAAAGCTACATGAAAAAATCTCTTGTTTCATTTAATTAAATCAAACAACTGGCATTTGTTCATCCTGTTTCACTCTTATCCAAAGTCACCGAGCACAAACAACCCTGTGGAGACTGAAAGACTAAAAGTGACAGCAGGACAGCTGAAAATCTTTTAGTTCTCATTTCAAAAAACAGCTCCTTTTAGTTTAAATTCCACTTCTGAGCAGAGCAATCTAAAAAGAGGATGTCAGTTAAGCTATACATATAATCCCCAAAAGGTCAAAATAGGAGATTTCTTATATTTGAACATATTGCACCCTGGACCTAGGAACCTGAAGTACTGCAATAAGTACGAATGTCCATTTTAGTTTGAGGCCTAGTCTATACTAGAAAGGCTCTATCAATATAGTTATACCATAAAAGTTGCCAAGTAGGGGAAAAAATGTTCTTGGGCTGGTATGCCTGTGTCTACGCAAACAGATTTGCCTGCGTTGTTTGTACATTAGGTGTGTGATTTTTTCATACACCTAACTGACATAGCAATGCCAGCAAAACTTGGTGGTGAATAGGAAGCCTGAGCATCTCCCAAGCACCAGATATGTCTTTTTACGTAACCTGAAATTTATTGGAGCTGGTCTGCAAATCAGCTAATTTCACACTTCAGTCAGGGCTGGATACCAACCAGGCTCTCTGAATTTCTTGGATAATTTTTAAAGGAGGATTATATAACAATTCAGTTTCTTAAAAGGAAACCAGCCCTTGTGAATTAATGCCATACATTCGCTGTTGACTCGCTGTGTTTTGGTACAAGTTATCAAGGTCTCATAATCAGTAAATGAAGGTAAATGGAGAGCATCCTGGTATCTCCTGGGCTAACGGAGCTGGTGGGGGACACTGCTAGCTCAAACAGAAGTACAGTTCCTCCAATTTTTAAGGCTGGATCTGGATTCTGTTGCTTAACATACACAGCATTCAAGGCCCCAGATGAAATACTGGATACCAACGCCCATTCTTTTGGGAAAAGTTAGCATCTGTACCAGCCGATTTGTACAGGATTCACAGTGTACACAGAAAAATAATTTTCACGCTAATTTGCCCATCTTCAGTCATTGCCCAACTTTCTGTGTTCTCCTTCAGACCACTCTGGCCTGACCTTGTGGTCTTATCTCCTGTCTAGCCTTCTGCCCTAAACTCCACCCAAATGAATTCTCCGTACTGTTTCCTTCATCTCAGCTTCTGGTCCGGAGGTCAGATCAGTGATTGTATATCTAAGGCAAAGCCTAATGAAGTCCATAAAAAACTCCTTTCATTTCAATGGGGTTTGAATCAGACAGAGCATATAGAAATGGAACTGCTCCCTCAGAGAAAAATTAGAGGGGGTTTCTATTTAATCCTTACCTAGAAGGTAAGGCAGGTTGTTACTGTAGGGCTCTTGTACACGTGACACCGTTACCACGTACATGTGACAAAAATGTCACTTTGTGTGGCTTAATGGTGGCACACTGTCAACATATTAGAGTTTGGGGGGTTTAAAATGAGTTTGCATCATTGCAAATTAAACATCCTGATGTAGTTTAGTTTGCAATGATGCATTGCAGCTATTAGTCAGCTTGCCCCTGGCCGCAGGAGAGGCAGGCAGGGTCCTCAGAAAAAAAGGATTGGGCTCCTCACTGCTTCTGCCTTCAGCTGATGCCTGAATCTGCCCCCCGCCCACCCCCGTGGCGGAGCCTGCCCACCTCTCCCATGAAAGGGAGAGGCTCCACTGTAAAGAAAAATAAGGGTCAGGCCCCTCACCATAACAATGATGGAAACCCCTAAATTGAAATAGTGGGTTTCAATTAAAAACCCAACATTTCAATTTAGGGGGCACAGAATACAACCCTCAGGACTAAACCCCCATCACGTGTACAAGCACCCGTAGAAACTAACTGGCTTGTCTCTAAGGCAAATTATTTTCTGCTTAACCCCAAACCACGACAGTAACATCAAGCTGTTGGGAAATGACAACTAGCGCTGCCATCTATTTTATCAAGTCTATCCACTCGCATTAGGCTGCGTTTGTCATATGGCCAATCACCAGCAAGTGCCCCAACCTAAAATTTTATGCACTGCGGCAAACTTTCGTATTACTTTTTTCCAAAGTCACTGCTCGCAAATAATATCCCTGGATATTTCATTGGCCTTTCTTTAAAGAAATATTTAACATTTCTCTATTATCATGGACATTTCATAACTCAAAAATAGGCAGAGTCTCAGCAAATAACACTTGCTGTAAATAGTTTCCCATGTTCTAGTTAATGTCCATGAAGGTTATCAGTGACCAGAAAACTATGGTGCTCCGGTGGAAGAGCACAAAACAACTGTGGCCACTTCCTCTGCCTGAAGAAGGGTGTTTATACCTGAAAGCTTGCAAAGAAGAATTTTCCAACTATTTGAGTTGGTCTAATAAAAGATATCAGGCCCAAAAGACCTTCTCTGCCTATGTCCTTAGACCAACATGGTCCAACCAACACCCCTGTCAGTCTTTAATGTATTTATCTTCGCAACACTTCCAGGAGGCAGGGAAGTCATATTATCCACACTTTACAGATGTGGAATGAAGGGACAGAGAAACTAAAGCTACGGTACCCATCTCTGCCAGCGAGGCCTTCAAGCAAACTGTACAGCTGTAGGCAGACAGCCTCCTAAAGGAGAAGCAGCATAGCCTCATCCGTGTGGCAGTTGGGATGGCTAATTAGCACAGCTCTGTAAAGGGCTAGTCAACTCACCCATAGCCTGCCACAGATGTTACGACTGGGCTAAGCAAGCTCTGAGCACAAACCATGTGCCACCATTTGTACGACTGTTAAAGTTTAACGAATCGGAATCCAACATCTCTTCTACACATTTATAAAAATGGCTGCCCAAGAGGCGGGATCATGGAGAATCAGGTCCCATGTCTTTTGTACCTTTAAACAGCATACCTACATGAGGCACACATATGGCATTATGTAACATAGAGTTGCTAAACTGTTAACAAGCTGAAATGAAAGTCATTACACACAAAGTAAATCATCCATCTCTACAAAAAACTATGCACATGTTTTCATGGAAATACTTATTCTTAACATCATATATCTGTATTCCTGACTTAGCAAATCATTTTAATGTAATCAAACAACCCTACTCGCATAAAAACATTTCCAAGAAAAAAGTTGTTTATAATTCAATTACATGAGCCATCAAGAAAAGGCTAATTTTAGAGCATGGAAAAATATAAAAGAGACTCATATACTTTGTACGTGACAGGCTATTGTTCTTTTAAGTAACATCTTGTCTTGTCATTCAAAGCCCATTTGGTTTTTTGTTTTAACGGCAGGTGCAGTTATAATTGAAAGTGTCTGGCTGTGTTAAATATGAGGAGCATTTAATACGATACTTTGAAGAACTACCACAGCCTATCAAAATGCCTTGCTTGGGAGAGCTGAATGAACTGATTTGCAAGATAAAAGTCCCAGGCTTAATGCAAAATAAAAGCACCCATTTGGCCTTCCTCCACCACTCTTGATGAAATCATGCTATCCAGGGGCCAGTACAGTTCCACAGATGTGTTCTGTGTTATAAACAAATGAATGAGGTACCTTGGGAACAGGCCGTTTAATGCATGAAACAGATTGTGTTCTGTTCTGCCACAAGTGAATATATGACTGATTGAACAACTGACATCTTTATTTGCTAATATTTCCATTTTTTTTCCTTATGCTGGGCCCCTAACAGCTTCACGGCAATGCTGGTCAATCCAACTCCTGGAGCTTAGCTTTGTTGCTGCCATGACAGTACATTCAGGGAACAGAGATGGGTTCTCCTCACCTAAAAAGCTCATTGTACCCAACTGAAAAGAGCGATTAGCATTTTGTGAACTTTTGCCACAGCTACTGAGATTGAAGTTTTCTTACCCAAAATGAGAGTGAGGGTAGTGGATGTCTCGCCATTCTCATGGGAGTCCATTTGGCACGGATGCACATCTTATATAACTGCCAGCCCTGACATCTTGATAAAAAAAAACTCAGAAACACCTTTGGATTGGAATCAACAGCAGTTCAACAAGCAGAGCAAAAGTACAACCTCAAACGCTGTATCAATTCAAATCACTGCCAGCCAAGACACTTTCAGTGATGTCCCAGGACCCTCTTATGGGACTCCTCTGTTCCAGCTGACATAATGCAGAGTGCCAACAGAAGGGCTCCATGAGTGCTGTGGAGCTTCTTACCCAGAGCAGAAAATTGCCATCATTGTTATCTGTCCGTCCAAACTGATGAAGTCACCAATACATATAACTACCAAGCAAGTGAAAGATATTTTATGCAGATTTGAAGAGTAATTAGTTTCATATGCCCTCAGAGAGAAACTACTAAGCCCCAGTATATTTATGACTCGTGCTTCTAGTCCATAATTCAGGCTTCATTCTCCCTGTTACTTTTCTAGCTTTGAATTTCCAGTACTCCTCTCTTCCCTGTCCTTCCTAAGCTAATAAAAAACATTACATTGTCAGAATCACACATTCAGTCAAAGGCCTCCTGGGCCCTATCATCTTGGAAACATCCTGCAGTGTCTGAATCAGTGAAAACCTGAAAATCCTATAGGCTTTTGAAATGATCTTTTGTTATCACTAGAATGGCCAGAAAAGCTGAAAACAATATGATATTTAAAATAATTATCCGGGGGCTTTTTTCCAGGTGTTTTAGCCCATCTGATTCTTTTTCCCATTGCCTAAAAATCCAGATGACTATCCAGCCACAGTGGGTGGTCCACAAAACCTATGATCAGAGAGAGTTCATGTTACACTCCATTGTAATGAATTTTGTTTTATAAAGCCAGATCAAAGCAATCAGGGCTCCTTTTTCACCAGGGCTCTCCAACCAGAAGACCTAATAAAGCCTTCTGTATTCTCCAGACCCATGCCATGCTCTGCCAGCAGGAGACAAACTTGTGGACACCTAAGTGTGGGTTTACCAGGGAATAGTGTCCAGAACTAGTGTATTTTCCATGAAAGGAGGTAACTGAGACATGGATGGGGATTCCCTATCAGGCAGGAGAAGGAAGAAACTGCCATCTGTCTCCAACCATAGCCAAGAGAAAGCAAAAGCAAGACTGAATGGACAGAGGCTTGAGTTATCATGGTTAAAAGCAGTCAATCAGGTGTGAGCACCTTGTAATCCCTAGTGCCACTGCCAGGTATCAATGGTTCTCTCCACACTAAGCCCAGTGTGCCATGCCGCACCCGCTTATATGTGCAAAACCCATTAACATACCAGCAGAGCTGTCCTGGGGGTGTCCCTCACAGTCACTCTCAAAATATGCCTGTGAGCAGCTCTTGAAGACACCCCCAGAGTGGCTTCACTCGCACATTTTCATATTTGGAGCATGTGAGTGAGAGCATACCTGCTGGGATGTGCTAGCAACACAATGTAGATGTACTCAGAGGCATGTGAACTCTTAAGTATTCACACTGGCATTTTAATATGCCTGTGAAAGTGTGAGGCACTACCATGAAGAAGAGCCCTCCTGTGGAGGCGGTAGAGTCTGACTGGATCCTGTTCGCTAAACTAGATCAACATCTAGTTTAAGTTTATACGAACTAGAGCCATTAGAAAAGGAGAGGCAGGGGGTGGTAAATAAAGCGCTGCCAGGTTTCAGCAAAGCTCATATAGTAATTTCTCTTGGAAAAGGGCCTAAAAAAATATTAGGATGGATCCACAGCTGGCATAAATCAATGTAGCCCACTGACAGTAGTGAAGCGATGCCAGTTTATACTGGCCAAGACCATGAACACTGTATTTTGCAAGGTTTTAATGAAGGTGAAAAATATATAATGGTAACCGATAGACCCTAACTGGCAGCATTACAGGGCCCTCTGCATATACCTTTAACTGACACGAACACATCGGTATAGCAAAATTAAAAGGGACTCCCTATCTTTGGCTCACACCTACTGTTCTGGCACATCACTAAAGATCCACAGACCATCCTTGCCACAAAACGATTCATCCTTATTTCTGTTGCAATTGGTATTACTTAGGGGTACTTTCTGCCTTTTTACATATTCCCCCTTCGAAGTTCATGTGGGAAATGCTCTCAGCAATTTCTCTCTTTGCAAGGGATCAGATGCCTTCCGGTCTTTGGTTATCAGGCTGGACAGGAACAGACACTGTGCTCTATATATAGGCGACTATACACGTGCTCCAGGGTGGTGCCTCTGAGCGGCAGCATCACGTGTATTCAGCGCCCCGTGCTTCACCATGGTGGCAGGGGTACCTTAACTAAAGCTTGTCCGATGAAGTTTAGTTAAAGCACCCCTGCCGACATTTTTAAACGTAGAGACACTGAACGCACGTGACGTGGAGGCTGCTGGAGCATGCTAATTAGCATGCTGCAGACGACTTGCAGCAGACGCAATTAATTGTGTGCTAATTAGCACCCATCGGAACAGAGGCCCATCACATGTATAGGTGCTGTATGTATTCTGAGGCATTTCACCTTTGCAGAAGACACCAAGTGTCAATGACCCCCAAGAATTTGGGGCAGTGGTGTCAGAATGGAGATCTAAAACCCTGGCTCTGGCCCCAGCCCTGGCTTCAGCCAATGCCCTGCTCCTGAGGAAGGCCAAAAACCCCTCACCGGACACACACACCCAGTATATGCATATATGTACACCCAGTCTACATCCCTGAAAGATATTCAGCTAGAAACCCATGACTAGCTGGTGTTAGAGAGAGTCACAAGGTAGGCAACGGCACTGTCCGGGTCTGTCTGTGCTGCTACTCTTGATGCTAACCCCCTGGGCTGCAATGAGAGGGTAATATATAGTGTAAGGAGGACAAGGACAAGCTAAAGGGTGTGTGGCTCATTGAGACAGCCATTTACATCGCTACAAAGCTACCATTTAGAAGTACTAGTGGAAACAGACTTCCACCCCATGTGTATGGCTTTATTAGGTGTTTATTTCTTTAAAAGAGCAACACCTAATTTCTGCATATCCCTTAGTCTGATGCATACAGCACATTTTTTTTTTATTTGTTTTTGAAGACCTGCTTCTACTTTCCATTTATTTAAATGATTGCTCTTACACATTGGCCATTCTTGGCAAATAGTTCCAATAAACTTAACAGCCCCACAAAGGGCCTGTTTCTCTGGGTTATTTCCACTCTACAGCATCTGCAAAAAAATTACGTTTAGTTTTTCATTTGTTTCGAGTCAGGTTTAGTGCCTGAAAAAAAGCTCTAGGTTGACCTCACTGGAATATTAAGTTGGGGGGGAGGAGGTCTTTTTTTTTCACAGGGCAAGTCCAGAAGAGTAACAGCACATGTTTTCCGTCTCATCTCTGAGAATTTGAACCATAAGGCTTTTCTGGAAAGACCATATGGATGAATGAGATGCTGACAGAGGTTTCCTCTTTAAACCTTGACCATTACCCAGTAAGGGTGCCAGTTCTGAAAATGGCTTTGCTATAAACTGGATGGAAAATACTTAGATTCTGATCCTTCAGTGACATATGCACACGCTTAACTTTAAACAAATAAGGAGTCCCAAAAGATGGAAATTCTTTGTTCCAGCAAGACAAAGGTTGTTAAATATTAGGGGAAGAGGGGAAACCAGTATTGCTAAGGAAGTCTCATAAAGATCCTGCACTATTTCAATGTCCATAACCAGAGAAAAGTCACTGTAATTCTAAGGAAAACATCTGTGCAAAACTTGTAATTATGTTAGCGAGGCTGTTATATTTAGAGAATAGCCAAATACAAGAAAGACTAACAGTATTTTATTCCTGACTAATATTCTACTACAAAGGCATTGCAAAAGTATTTTTAATTTAAATCGATTTTATACCTAAAGCTCAATTCACTTGTATGGCATCAATTCCAAATGCCTTCCACAGATATTGTGCTCTTGAAAAAGTCCAGTCCAAGACCTCCTGAAGTCTCCTATTAACATTTTTATCAAGCCATAAAGGGGAATAAAACTGGAGATTATGACGTATAAGGATTTCAATCCAAAACAGACTACCGTTTCCACCCTTTTTCATTACACATCCAAAGCTTGCTGACATGTCCTTTTATTTTTGGGTGGGAAGAAATAAAGCTCTTGAGGACAAAAGTTACAAGTAGTTTAGAAACAAACAATTAAAGAGGTTAAATTTGCAGCCTTAGCGGTTTTGAGAACAATGTTTTAGGCCTGTACCCTTGCATCAGATCTGCCTGTGCTGACTACCCTAGCTGTGTGGACATCCGTAGGGTCTGCAGGACTAATGGCAAAGGCTGAGGTGTTACTTTATGACACGTGGGGAAAAAAAGAAAATAAAGACATTAATAGAATAAAAAATTCTGGGGTGTTTGGTGGTTAGTTCACTCCATCAGAGAAATTTGCCAGAGTTTTGTCCTGGAAGGTATTCTTCATAGGTGCTAACGGGAAACAGGTAACCTGATATGACGTTTCGGTGGTGTTTGATCGATTGAACTACAGTGATAACAGCAACATTTTGCAGAGGAAATTCACTTCGTTTTCCAACACTCCCAGCAATCTACATTCCAGCTGCAGACCGGCCTGGTACCACTAGTCACTGCAATGTTGAGAAGGGCTGCTGCTCATTGCTGAAGTTTTCTTAAACTTTTACATTTCTGTAGTTGACTTGCCCAGGGGGGTGGGCAGAGCGAACCCTGAAAAATACTTGCAGGCTTTAAACCAAATGCAGAGATCTGGAGAAATTATAGTGAAGTTTAAACTATAAATCCAATTGATTTTTAAGACACGCTTAACATCACACTTCCAGATAAGACAGGTGAGGAGCGAGGAGCACTCACATCTACTCTCAGACTTAGGCAGCATCCTGCATGTGTCATAGGCTTCTCTCCCTGTCCCTCCAAACCGCCTTCTCCTTGATTTGGTGCCTAGAAAATCTGGTCATCTTAATATATATTTGGCAAAATGGTCAATATAAAAGTCCACACTGACATCTGAAAGTAATCATTTTACTGCCCACACCGAAGGAATGTTTCCCTACCCAAGTAGGGAGTTTTATGATAGTTATAAAAAGTTACTGGCATTGCAACATATTATCACAGTGGTATAAATTACTGATCTGCTTGGGCCTGGTTGGGATGGCAGCCAGATCAATCCCTTTGTAGTGAGAGCCTCCCTGGGAACTGCCTCCCGTTGCTGCGACTCTCCTAATGTCACACATTTTACTCCTTCTTAAAGGCTGTGGATTCAAATCCCAGGGCACAGAGCAGCGAAGCCGAAAGCTCCCACATTGTATCTGACAATTGTGCACTTCTAACTTGTCTGAGCTGCCCTCGCTTGCCAGTTCAGACCAAATGATCTCCTTTGACTGGGTGGTTACACTGCCAGTAAATAATGATATCAAGATTACAGAGATTTTGCAGTGGTTGTTGCCTCACTTACCAGGCGGGAAATAAATACATTAATAATACTGAATTCTTAAAATTCAGGACACAAGAATACACTTCAGCTCTTCTGATTTAGTTCAAGAGCCCTCTTTTCAGGCATTTTGAAGTATGTTTATCTTTAACTCATATTTTATGGGGTTTTTTGCAGAACGTCTGGCATAAGCAAAGGAGATCTAGCTCACAAAAATGCAACGCACTGGCGGTTGTACTTCCCCTCTCATTCCTAACCTATTAGGATAGGCAACGTTTCACTTATAGCAATATACCCCCACCTCTGTATTGAAACAGGTCAGAGATGAGAGAGGGCACAGTGGCAACATATAACAGTTTAGGGCCCAGAGTTGGTAGCTAGAAGTTCCACTTAACAATGCTTGAACTGCTGAATCCCTCTGGCAAGACTGTCATTGCCCTGCATTGGATTTGTGCATGATTAGGGGAGGAGAATGGCTATCATTCAGCTGCTCCTTCCCCTTTCACCTATGTGGGCCCACTGACAGGCAAGGACAAAAAGCCCTGGGCTCCAGTCCCTCCCATGCTGACAATGATAGCTAAGCCCAGGTGTAGGTCTGTTATAACTCAGTTCCTCTCCAGAGGAAGAGGGTATTCAGAGACAAGACTATGAACCTTTCAGGTGCCGTCTAGTTCCTGGATTACCCGTTGCTTGTTGCAGAATAAATAAACGAGTCCATCATTGTTCATTTGAGCCATCCAACACGAGCCGTGCTAGAATAGTATTACATTTAATCTACTTTAATTTAGCGCAAACTAGACCCAGGTGATGTATATTTATTTCCTGTTCAGAACATCAGGACTATAAGGCCGCCACAAATACAGAACGCTGTCTGACAAATAGGAGAGAGGTCGCATTTTTGATTGAAAAAAAAAATGTCATCTATATGCAGGGGATGCCATCATTTTCCATTAGCCTGAAAGATTCAGGGGCTGTCAGCAATCCATCAGTGTTCTGTGACACATTTTTATTTTCAGGAGTATATAGGCCTGGACTGAAGACTCACATTTCAGATATCAGAGACATTTAAAAATTGGTTCAGTCATGCAAAAAAAAAAAAAAAATGAGAAAAATATAAAGACCTTTCAGAGCCCCAGTACATTTTTTTGTTCTGTTGCCCAAATTCATTCTTAATATTGTACTCAACGGCCAAAAAAACATGACACATTCTCTTCAGCAGATAATTCAACCAAAAGCATTGACAAGGCGAATCAAGGAAAGGTCCAAAACTGATACAAAATTGAGACAAACAGACAATGTGTCACCAAACCACTTCCAAAGATGACAGGTTTGGTTATCTAAAGGTCCTGTAACCATAGCACTGAACTCCTCTCATTGCTAGCATTTAGGCATCCTCTGGAGCACCTTTGCACCTAGCACAGGAAGTTGTGGTATAGAAGGGGAAAAACCCTACTGATTTGAAAGTACGGTGTGGCAGGGCACTTTAAGGGCTGAGTCAAGCAGCCAGCAGGTGCTTGATTGCAGCAGCCATTTTAAAACACTGACTGTTTTAAAACAGGCATTTATAAACACGGCAGTTTGCTACTGGCAGCCAAAGCAGGAACACTGCCTGGCTGAGCTGCATAGACTATCTAGCAGGTAGAAACAGGAGGCTCTTGGCCCTGGGCATGACCTAAAACTGTACCCTGCTGGGGCTCCTGGTGGTACGGGAGTCCCCAGGAAATGCCAGGCCAGTTACCTCCCTGGTGGAAGGTGAGGAAGGGTGCCTTAACCCCAGCCCCCACCTTTGGGTGGGCTTTGGAGGCAGAAGTGGGGCCAGGCATGGCTGTGGCCACCTGAGCCTATAAGTGGGGTGTAAGACCCCAGGGAGTGAGTGTAGTGGGGCCAGGCATAGCAAGAAGAGTGCCACATCAGCTCAGCTGGGATGTGAGATTTTAGAGATGCCAGAGCGGGTAATGTGGGGAGCATAGTTGTGTGGCACCACACAGAGTAGGGCCAAATGGGAGTAGGCTTGAAGGACAGTCCCAGGGGTGCGTTGAGCAGAGCCAAATTGGTAGTAAGCCTGAAGGGCAGCGCAAGGGCCAGCCCCATGAGTAAGTTGATTGTGAAGATTATAAGGCCCCAGGGTAGAGCATGGTGTAGAGGCCCTAGAGGAGGTGTAGTAGGAGTCCCAGGTGGGGAAGAGGCCAAGACATGGTTGTGGATGCCTGAGGCTGTAGTTTGGGACAGAGGCCAAGTAGAGGGATCAGCCAGAGAGCTGGGGCGAGTCCTGGCTCCCATAAGTCCTCCGCTGCAAAGAGGCTGAGTGTGGGACAAAAGTAAGACCAGAAGTTTGAGCATAATGACCTGCTGCTCCAGGGAGGGAGGGAGCCCCTGTGAGACCCTGGAGCACCAGTCATGGTGCAGAGTATGACTACGGCATGTAGATACCATCTGCAAGGCATGGGCTGCAGTGTAGGGGAGGTCAGAACTGCAGATAGCGCCCCCTACCATCAGGGCAAGTCATGGGCAGTCTTTCCCATTTACCATATGGAAACAGCAACGTCATGGCAGGTGAGACAGGGCAAATTGCCCCATAGAGACAGGTGGGCGGGCCAGCATGAGACCTGGCCCCAACCTTGCCCCCTGTCACACAAGGGATGGGGGAAAACGCACAGGAACCTTGACATCAAAGATGAGTAGTGATATTTCTCCAGAAGAAACAGAATCTACCACTAGTTAATGAACTCCATACAGGCCAGCACAGAGCTCTTGTATAAGGGTCTCAAATTCAGAGTTGTCTAGTTATCCACTGGCTAACTTGAATCCATAGCAGTGTAGATCCACAGAGTTGTGACAGTGGCTCTGGATACTATCAGAAAGCTGGGTGAACAATTAAGCCATTAGGTTGTCTCTTCTTCTGTTCTTTAATTGCACCCACATTCTCTACTTACTTGGATTCATTCACCTTTGTTCAGGACAACTTTATAAGCAAAATTCAAAACTTCATCTGCTTTGAATGGAAATATGACCACATACTAATCTTTCTGGTTCCTCACTCAAGGAGCATAATTAGCAATAGGAACCATGCTGGCCTACTTGATATTTGCTTTCCAGGAATATTCTGCAATAACTCTTTAAAAGTGGTTGCTTTTCTAAAACACTCCTGCCAATAAACTTGTTTCCTAACAAGGCTAACACGGAGGGGGGCAAACATGACATGACTTTGGTTTAAAGAAAATGAAATGCATGTTTACACTCGGCACATGTATTGTTTCTGTTTCCCTAATCGCTATCACATGAGAGACTATTTAAAGGTCCAGTCTGGGGCCAGGTTGTGTGTCCTCACCTGAATTCAGTTAAGATGAATCGAGAGTTTGCAAAAGCAGGCCTGAAAGAATGGAAGAACAAGTCTGCATTATAGTGAAGTTATGTCGGTCTTTTGCTTCCCAGGATACAAGCTTCAATGCCACAATAAGATACCAAATATCTGCAACTCCTTGTACCGTTTTCTTAATGTATTTCCAGTGGGGTTTGGCATTTCCAGGATTTGCTTGGGTTGGCCTGTTTGGTTTTGTAAATGATAAACAAACAAGCAAATGAAAATGAGATCATAAAATCCAAGTGGATTAGATAAGGCTGAGATCATCATTTCCTTGAAAGAAATAATTAGGCTCCACTCTACGTTTGTCCAAAAGTTTGTTTTTTCTCTCTCTCACACTCCCATCAGAGGGAACAATGAGGTAGGTGTGTGGCACTGGTTGACCAACAGGTTGGATTGTGAAATGCCTTGTGAACATGGTTTTGCTTCAGTCCTGGTAACTGTGTCCCTGCGACATTCTGGGAATGTCATTAGCTAATGAGAAAAAGAAAAAATAACAAAACTCCTGCAATACAGATTACATCTCTCTTTCCTAAGACTTTTAATAATAGCGACCAAAAAGTAGGACCAACATGCTTTTTAGCCAATTTACAAGGATGAGGAACACACAGTCACTGTTATGCCATTACTGTAACCTCTGCATGATCCTGTAGGAATATGAGAGTCGCTATATCTCCCTAACTTTGTTCACAAATGAAATAGGGTTAAAGTGGAAGTGGTTTTGCTATATTTGTATCACTACAGAAGCATGAAGATATAACAGTTGTATTGTAATAGCTTATATTGGTATCCTTTAAATTGCTACAAAAACACACTTGCATCTACTATACCTGTACAAACCTGCATTTATAACCACAAGTGGGAACATGCATAGGCAAGTGGTCATTAACATGAACAATAATCTATTTGGTATGCATGAATGCTCAGTTGTGCATGCAAATATGGGCTCTGGGCATTCGTATCTACCTTGCTATGGGGATCTTTCATAGCGTGTTGCTGTAGTCCTAAGTACCTTCTTTAACCCCCCTAATTAAGTGTTTTACATCAGGGGGAGCCAAGGATTAGGATTGGACCATATAAAGCACTAAACGCTGAAGTCAACAGGAGTCGGCAGTACTTAGCACTTTCAAGAATTCAGTCCTCTTCAGACCTGAACTTGAGCATTGTATTTATGTTTCTCTGTATCATAACTAGGAGTAAAGTCTCTCTGAGAGAAATGGTGACTGGGCTGCAGTTTCTTTTGTTTTATTAAGTTATTCCCTAAATCATTTTCTTCCTCTCCCCCCCAACACTTCATTGAAAATCTGCCAAGACTTGGATGTAAACATTTCTTCTCCTTGAAGGATTTTACTGAAAATATGATATTGCTTTACAAGGAGGAAATGCATGCAGTCCAATTACATCACAATTCCTTGGTGACAACTAAGAAAGGCTCAGAACGTTGCTTTGTCGAGACTTAGGAAGAGAAGATTGCATCTGTGCAACACTGGGCTCAAAGTGAGAAGTAACTTGTAGACGGGTACCATTTAAGATTTTAGTTTTCACTTTCAAAATGTCTTCACTGTGTTCTAGGGGCCTGATCTTCAGCTCCTATAAATTGGAATAGTTCTACTAACTTCAATGAAAGTGACTTGCACACGCTGAAAACTTGGTGCTGCTTAGCATTTAACCACATTTCCAACAGCATATACCAGTGGTGCTCAACCTATCCCATCGCCGAGGCCTGAGTAGTGACACAGGGTTGGTCTGGGAGTGCAATGTGGAGGGCCAAACCAGCCTCAGGCACTCTGGAGAGCAGCAATTAACACTGCCACTGTCCCCCTGCTGCCAAATTCCCAGACCTGTGGGGGACCCATGGGCCAGATGACATGGCTCCGTAGGCCAGACGTGATCTGCAGGGCAGAGGTTGAGCACCATTGCAATATACCATGTTCTTAATTTGAACTAGAAAGAGTCAATCTTAGACCAGAAGTTTATCTAATATTTACTGTTACTTCATGAATGTCATTATTACTTGAATCCAATTAGTGGAGTCAATGCCAGCATAAGATTGAACTGGTCTATCAATATATATATAGTATAATATATATTTAGCTTGATAAACCAGTACAATCTTATGCTGGCATTGACTCCAGTAATTAGATTAAAGTAACATTTTTTAGTAAAAGTCAGATCATCTAATGTGACTTCCTGTACTTTAATTTCACCCGTAAACAAATGCCTTTATTAGCCCAATAAAGGGGGTTTCTCTAAAATATAGAGATCACTCAGACTTATGGTTTCTGCCACTGAAGACTTGCGACTTCAGCCTTGATCTATCACATTGTAAACCAAGACATACCACAAGTTCACCCTTCTTCAAGAGAGGTACCAAAGGTAGATACGAGTATTATAGCGCTACTTTTTGATAAACATCAGGATTTAATAATAATGAGGAAGTTGTTTCATGTACTACTTTGTCTGCTAAAGTAAATAGGTGCCAAATATATAAGAAGCAGTGTACTTTCTATCGTTGTTATCTTATTACAAATTTCTCCATAAACCATTTAATAAATGCTTAACATGACAGCTGCAAGATTATGTTTAAGGCCTTGCAAATTAACTGCTTTTTGACCACTAAAACAATCACAAGCATGCCCCTGAATTACTGCTGTTTACCACATAGAGTCCTGGAATCAGATTTATTCTTGTACACAGGGACAAGACAAGTAAGCCTTTATTTAGAAAAAATGAATATTTTGTCAAAACCAAATTCTGAACTAGCAGAAATGGAAAAAAAAACAATCTGATCCCTATAAACCTAAATTAATCCAATCAAGAAACACCACAAGCTTGGCTGAACTAAAAATCATTTTCTAAACTAAAACGTAAGTGTTACTTTCAAATATTGAATAATTGTAACAAAGTGCTCATGAATAAGCTACAGGAATTAGACTTTCGATTTTTTTCCAGTTTTGATATGCGCTACTTTCCAACTCCGATATACTAACTACAGGATGAGCCAGAGCAACCGCCTCTATTTACGAGGGGAAAGCTTGACTGTTCTTCAATTTAATGTTGAAAGCTATACCTCCCTCAAGCAATTAGTGCTGGAACGCATCACCAGAGAAATGAAACCACATGTAGTCCTTCTACAAGAAACACATACAGAGCATCTGCAGAAGATGAAGCTCTCGGTCTACAGCCTTGCAGAACGTGTAGCCAACAGGATCCATGGCCTTGCCACCTTCATCAGAAATGACCTGCATACACTATCAAGGGACATAACGCCCCCCCCAACTGCTGTTCAGGTCAATGACTATCATCAATATATACAAAGCCACCCGCTGCCACGTTGTCAACCACATCCCTGCTGATTTCTGACCAGAGGACCTTATATGCAGGTGACTTCTTCAACTGTTAACATCAAGACTGGGGATACTCCATTAACAGCAACAATGGAGACCGTCTTTGTCTCTGGGCAAGCCTGAATGACATAACCGTCATATGTGACCGCAAGGAGCCACGTACCTTCCACTCTTGATGCTGGATCCCTGAGAGAAACCCAGACCTTGCTGGTGGAAGGGCTACTCAAGTAACATACTGATAAGAAAAGTACTTGACAAGTTTCCATTATCTAAGCACAGCCACTGACTTATTAGCATTGACAATATGATTATTTGTCAGCCGACACCATCAAGACCAGCTCCAAGGTGGAACTTTTGAACACAGATTGACAGAAATACCAAAGACTGACCAGGGAGAGAGCAAACCAATTAGAGGATCCATCAGAAACCAATACTGATCAAGGCTACATGCATTTACAAACTGCCTAATTGAAATAGCCAAACACTGAGTACCTCCAGCCTATAGAAGCCATTATGTGCCGTGCTGGGAAGAGCAGTGAGAACAGCTTTTCAACATCATCAAGCAATGCAATGGCTTTGTAACTATAAAAAGAACTACAGAACAGCTGTCTACCACACTGAACAATATTAAAAAGGAGAGGTGGCTCACTACCATAGAAGGATTGGATATGATCCACTCGAGCAGACAAGCATGGTGCATCATTAACTGCTTCCCAGGCAAAGGCACCAAAAATGACATCACCCTCTGTCAGCAAACTCCATCACAAAAATACAGTACAACAAACAGCAAGTACAATAACCACAAGCAAGCCACACACACAAATGATTAGACACTTGTTTTGTGAACAACTTAAATCACCCAATGTCAAGCTTAATGTACCTGCTCCCATCTCTAACCATGAGTTTGACACAGCTATTAAAGCAATCAAGACTGACAAGGCTTCCGGACCAGATAAGCTATTCCTTGAATTAATTACCAAGCTCAGAACCACAATGAAAAGATGTCTTCAGAAATTCAAGTATAAATGTCTAGAAAGTAACAGATTCCCCAAACCTGCAGGAAAGCTGACATCACTGTTATCTTGAAACCCAATAAACCACAAGAGTATCCAAACAGCTACTGACTCCTCTCGCTACTCTGCATTGCATACAACTCATAGAGCACATAATTCAGAACAGGATAGAGAACATTGATTCCCCAGCTCCCAAAAGAACAAGCTGGTTTTCAGAAAAAGTGGTGTACCACTGACTAAGTTACATTACTTATATCTGAAATAAAAATGGATTTGAAGTGAAGTGGAAAACAGGCCTGGTCTCACAGCCACCTGGGCCTCAAATATAAACTGTACTCTGTGATACCTGACCATAAGCTATGTGCTTCCACCATGAATATGATCTCTAGCAGATCATTTAAACTCACTACTAGCCACAGAGGAAAAAAAAAAATCAGAGTATGAACTCTGAAGAATGGAGTCCCTCAAATGTCAGTGCTAGCACCAATATTTGTGTGCATGTGTCTCAGACTGCAGTGGTGCAGGTGTTAAGGCCTATGGTTGACAGCCCAGAGGTTGCAAGTTTGAAGCCATAACAGAAGCACTCGCAGCACGGCCTGTCAAATCCCAATACATCTGTGAATTCAGTTAAATACCTTGTTACAAGGATATGGAAAAGAAAAGACCATGTCAGGATGTCTAGTTCAATATTACATTATGGTGCATCGATGTGATGTGGTTTGTAATAAAATACTACACAAGATACAAAACACAATGCACTGCCATGATGCACAGGTGTGCAAGATCAGGTAAAGAAATGGGACAAATTGAATGGAGACTGTCTAGCTGATCACTACATACAGAGCCATGACAAAGCAAGTCTAAGGAAGCAGCTACTAACATACAAGCAAATTCCTATGTTGACTTTTTAAGAGGATGCAGTGAGTCCCTATTGGCATTTTAAATTTGCAAGGCTGATTTTTATCACCAAAGCAGATCAATCAAGTTCTAAGTAGCTCTAATTAGCACTCTCATTGGCAGTAAAATCATATACCTGCCACTGAACACCACTCAAGCAAAATTCTTTCCTAGCTTAAAAAAAAATATATATATAAAAACCCTTCCAAATATGAAAGTCTACAAGTAATTATTATAGATGGCAGCAAATCCTATCAACACGAGAAGTGAGATTTGATCCATGTAGCTGAATTATTATAAGCATTACTCAGGAAAACCAAATTCCCTGGTGTATCTGATGCTTTCCCCAAGTTCGTTACTTTGCTAACTATTCAAACAATCAGTGTTTGATCTGAATTATTACAAGTCAGAAGCAAGGATAGTCTGCAGTATTCTCAAAATGATCACCATCCAAAACATATTTTTTATGCTAGCGAAACTATTAGTGTAGAAACTGCTGCCAAAGGAAAAAAACCCTACAAGCAGCATGGACCTGCCTATTTTTTAAATGCCTGGGTTATTTGTCAGCTTACATTTGTTAAAATCTTCTTCAATTATCAGTTCAGCTGTATTCATTGCCACGGAAAAATCCGTAAAAGGGAAAAGTGAATCTTTTCACCATTCTAAGTGGAGCCTTTTAAACCTGCATTATTAGCACATACCTTGTCATCAATACATCCCACAATGAGGGCTCTAGTATAATCTCTCGTACAATGAAGGCATGACACATCAAAATGCCTGTTAACTCCTATGAGTTCTCTTCCACTATGCTTCCTGTTGAAGTCAAAAGAATTTAGTGGTAAACCAAAATAAAATCTGATTATTCAAACCCTGATCTAAAATTATTTTGCTGTTATACTGAATAATGAGAATTGGACATGTTATTTCAATCCAATTTTCCTGAGTTAAAGAATTGGGGAGAGTCACAGCTGACATAAATCACAAAGCTACACCAGAAGACTCAACTAATCAGACATTTCCTATTAATCATACTGGCAGCTGTGAATCCAGGGATACGTTTCACCCCTACACATCACACAGAGAAAATACTTTTTACCAGCCACAGCCAAATAAACTCTTCCCACAATAAACCAGTTTAATGCCACTATAAGCAGCTGTTTAATTCTAGGAGAGCCCTAGTTCACCATGTATCCAGGCACAGATTTTAGTTCATCCCCATTTGGCAAAGCATTCAAGTGCATGTATAACTTTAAAGATTTTAAGCCTAAAGTCAAGGACATATTTAAACTGCTGTGCTGAATGTGGTTGGATTGCTACATTGGGGCAATCCGTGTCTGAGACAGAGACAAGTTGCACAAATAGATCATTAAAATGTTAGATTCACTTTAAGGTGAGATTCACTCCTGTGCAGATTCTTAGCCCAAGGGTTAAGTATCACTGAAGCTCTATCTTGTTGGCTTAATTTCAATTATGCATGACCTGAATTTTAGACTTATTTCTAATTTTGGAAGCACTTAATTTCTTTCTCTACTAAAAATTAATCCATGATTTTAAAAAAAAATCATTAATGTCGTCTTTTGTAAATGTGAATAGAAATTCTTCTGTATTTCAAATACACCAATAATGAATGGCATATGCCCCTGGCAGCTGGAGGGGCATGGCTGCGCTGGTGGCAGTGAGCGCGGCGGGAGCCCAGTGGCAGTGAGCTCCCACAGATGCCACTGGCACATTTGGAGGTGGGGGCAAGGGTGGCGAGCACTGACCAGGGGTCGGCGACCACCCACAGGCACTGCTGGAAGTGCTGGTGGCGCCGGGGGCAATCGCTGGCTGCCTGCAGACGCTGCTGGCGGTGTCAGTGACAGGGTGGTAAGCAGCAACTGCCCGCAGGTGCCATCGACACCGTCAGTGGTGCCTTTTTGCAGGGGCGTACTGCAACGCTCAGGGGGTGCATGTGCACCCACGTGCACCCTCTATGCGCCACCCCTGACACCAATCGTTGTGGTATCCATTGGAAAGGAAAATGGAATCTCTCTTTTTCTATAACTTCTAGAAATTTTTCTTGGTTTCCTTTGTCAAGATTCATAAGAGCAACTCCCTCTTCATTAATTTGAGAAGAACAGCAAAAGAGTACATATTCTTCCATAACAATCTGTGCAGTGGCAGACTATGGGATTTGTTGTTTAATATAGAAGCAACAATCAATACATATAAAATACCATACTCTTACTATATTTCTCACCCACTAACAAGAAGCTGCATTATTTGTCTTGTGACTTTTTTGACCTCTTAGTTTTAGCTGGATAAAACTAGCATCTTTGATATGACTTAGGTCCTTCAAGTTTAAATTCTTCACTGCCACACACAGGCACTTTCTTGACAAGAATTATCTTCAATCAACTTGCAAGAAATCCTTGCATATTCTCACAAAGTATGTTTTCCCTTCCCCAGGACCTCTGAGACATTACTTCTTGAATTCAACTTCATAAGCATTTCCAAGTCTAATGTTAAATAATCCGTAATTCTGGGATGCTTCACAGCTCTTCTGTCTTAGTTAGCATACGTGGCTTCCTTCCAAGATCTACCAGCAAATCTAAAATCGTCTTTCCTTTTCTCTTTTAAAAACTCAAATACTAGCTGTGGACATTTGAAATGTCCTTTGGGCCCAACCCTACAAGAGCAGAAAAAACAGGTCTAAGGGGGGAAAAAAATCCTGAAAAAAAAACCCAAGCAAGTGTTATTGTAGCTAGACATTTTCGTACCTAACCCATAGTTAGCTAAAACAGGACATGGGAGAGCTCAATAAAACAGGGGACTGCTCTCCCCACAGGCTCAGTCATGTGGATTTCTGGTGGGTGAAGACTGAGTGGTAAATAGGTCCACTCCACACCTGTGTGTTCCCATCCTGGAATCTCTTCTGCAATGCACGCACGCATTTTTGACACAGACTGTTTTCCATGGCTTTTCCACTGATCTGGCCCCTTGTGGAGCATGCATACGTTGTTTCCATTGTCTTGTGTCTTCAAATCCCTATATAACTACACACTTACTGGATGTTTTTGCTAAAACATTGATGGCTCATAGGTCAGTCAATAGCGGTAGTTGAAGATAAGAACCACTAAAAATCAGGTCATGATTTAGGGTTGATTCAATTCACGATTCTGCAGACTCCGTGGAAAACAAAAAATACGGGATTATCCATGAAATCCACTTAAAAATGCAAATTTAATAAAAATAAGATGCTGGCTCTGCCGTTGTGGCTTGGCTTTGCAGCCTGCTGGGAAGGTGGGAGGGGGGCAGGGTTGTTGGCTGGCAGGGTGGCATGAAGGGCAGCAGTCACCTTATCAAGAACCACTCTCCCTGGATCCAGCTGCACGCAAGATGCCCCTTTGTCCCTCCCCCCACCCCTGCCAGGGCACTGGTGCCTACCTTAATGGATTGTTTTTATTGAGATAAGCATAAATGAGTGTTTCTAAACTTTTTATACAACAATGTAAATTATGCGTAGAGCTGTACATCGTATATGAGCACAACCAGGAAATATCCACAGAATTTGCTATTTATACTGTGATCGACCTATGAAAATTGTTTGGTTTCTCCATGATTTAAGTAGACCCCTAATCATGATAAGAACGGTCCTCTGTTGCTCTTATTCAACATTTTCCATTTGCATGTCTAGCTCCTACTGTTAATAAGATCTCTCATTTTAAACCTCATCTTGAAACCTTCCTCTTTCCCTTAAGTCATTTACTCTGGTGCATTTTAATCTCTTTCCCATTAGCATTGGGGGTTGGACACTGCTAGACTAAGAGGACTTTCCCCTTGTGCTTTTGTTGTTCAAAGAGCTACTAAAACATAAGAAAACTCTTCTAAGTTTGCAGACTCAAACATGCCAGACGCTCCCAAGTTCTAATTGCTCGTTGGCAAACTTCCTTCCAACTCACTCAGACCAAGGTTTTCCATACTGTCCACAAGTTTTGGGCAACACATTTTCTTGGGCTTATCTTGAGAAACCTTGGCCCTGATTTTCAGTGCTCCCACACCACCTGGAGAAGCCACTGGAAGCTGCAGGGATCCAGTGCTTCTGAAAATTGGGCCAAAAAATAGAAAGGTACACACAATCATAAGCTACTTTAAAAAACTTAGTGAAAGAAAAAGGCTATGGAAGCAGGGGGTAAGGCAGGAAAAGTAAAGTGCTAAGTCAGCTTTTTGTATTTATCCACCAGTTGCTTCAAATGGCTGTAAGCAAAGCAATTTTGTCTCTACTTATGGGATTTGCCTCTTTCCTTTTCTTCTCTCCTGTCTCTTCTGCCTTTGGACTCATTAAAATGCTTGAATAATTGCTACATTCAAGTGTCCGAGCATTTCCTTTGAAACATGTACTTAAATTCTTTGCTTTGCTGATTTGGGAGCTAATTTCCTCCGTCTTGCTCTACTTCAAGAGTATCTATAGTTTGTTCTCTTTTTAAATGATTCAGCGTGTCTCTCTCTAGTGAGCATATTGTAGTATGACCTCAAGTAAGGTCTACACTCGATAAGGAGAGGCAAGATTGAAGCTATATCTCCTAAATTGGGATTCTCTGGTTGATATAATAAAAACACAGCATAATGCCTGGCTCAGTCTCCAGCTCACTTTCTTCTTGGAAGCTGTCTATTAGCCCTCAAATGATAGCTTGAAGAAGTAAAGACTGCTGAAATGGGTTGTGAGCAACTGCTGATGATGAAGGTTTATACAGCGAGTTTTAGAATGAATTGCTGAAATACCTTTGTCCTGCTAAAAATCTGATTGCTGATCCAAGTTTGTGCTCAGGGCATACTTTTTAAAAAAGGGGAAGTTCCCTCTTTAGCAACTGCATATTTTTTATTTCCATGTTTCAGGGATCAACCACAAATATTACAGTAAACATCTACTTGTTCTTCAGCAAAGCAAAACCTCTGAAGGTGAAAAATGTTCATGGGTCGGGAGGGAGGGGGTAATCCATCCAGTCATCGCTGAATTATGCCTTTAGAATGAATGGAATCAAGGAAAGCCCCACTTTCTAAGCCAACTTTTTGTTTTATTTCTATTTGGTGAACTAGATGGAATCACTGTTTTATATCGGCTGGTCTCTTTTATAGTAAGAGAGCCCATACTCAGCCATGCTGTTCCCTTATAACAAGCACAGCAGGACACAGTGCTGGGTGATTGAAAGTTTACCTTGTTAAAGCTGACCCTGTGCAAAGGATTTAACTTTGCCAAAAAATGGGTAAGGCTGGCATTGCCCCTCCCCCAGCCACATGGCTCTACCCCATTGGCACTGCTTGCCCATTGTAGACAGGTTACAAGACTTAAGCCAAGCCAGATTTTGGACCCAGTCTTTGCATACAGATAGTTTGTTCTCTCTCTACTCCCAGCCCCATCAATCACTAAGCTTAAGCGGGGTGTTTGTTTCTTCTCGAGTTGTATGAATAGCAGGATCTTTTCCTCAACCTCGCACATATTGCTCCAAGCCTCTTTCTGAACCTGAGCCCTGGCATCCAACAGCCTTTGAATCAAATGGATGGAGGACAGTGCAGTGGGGAAGTTTCTGCCTCATCTCACTGAGCTGAGGTTGTTTAGCTCAAAGTTGCTAACCGGTTCCATTTTTAACGTGGATAAGCAGCGAGACCGCACGAAGCAAACAAGCGGCGTCAACAACTGGGCAGAGACACTTCAGTATAGGGTATAAAAAGCCCCAAAGCATTAGCATTTCCAGTGGACATAACTGTTAGAACTTGGACCCTGAAATCACTGGCTATCAAGGGAGGACTGACCATCCAAAGCAGGACACTACAGGTGAAAGGTGATCAATCAATTGCTTATTGTTTGTAACTGAGTCTCGTACCAGTATTTTCAATCAAGTGCTTCGCTTTAAGAAACTGGCTGCGGTCTTACCTCCCGCTGGCACTGAAACAGCCCCGACTAGTATCCCAATAAAACTGAGGGTAAAATCTTCTGTGGTCTCACTCCTGCTACACGTTCTCAAGAAAAGATGACCTTCCTAGTACCGTCCACCGGTTTAAAAAATAGGACTTTTTAATATAAGTACCCTCCCACCCAACATTTCTCTCATTTTAATCAAATGGAATGAACAACTATCTGAAAATAACTTTAGAGAAAAGCTAATGGTGAAACTAGAAAAATAAATAAATACAAAGCAGACAGCCAAAATTGACAGTATTTGTTGTTGTCTTGTTTTGCTTTCTGGTCTATTCCAAGCATTGAGAAACATGACCCCAAAGCTGCAAACAGTGCCAGATCCCACAAGATGTTGCTTTACAGAAAAAAAAAACTTGTTAGCACCAGAAAAGCAGAAGATTTTGTACTGGGATACTTTGGGCATGTCTACATGTGCCCTTATGGCACCGTTGTTACTATGGCATTGTTATTACTAAAGGAAGTACTAAATGATGGCACAGTAACAGCCATTACTGCACCGTGCCGCTGGCGCATGGTTATTTGTAGCCCCTACATCACTGTAGCGATGTGCTATAGTGAGGGAGTGCATTGCTACAGCTGCAGCATCATGCTTTGTGCCCGCTGATGCTACATCGCCATAGCGTGTTGGTGCAGTGACGTAGCCCTTTTTCCTGCAGTGCGCTTGAATCACAAAATGAAAGACTGACCCGAATCATTCAAACTGGTTTTGCCAATGCCTTCTAGCAGAATCAGTACATGTTTACAAAGTTAGAAACCGCTGTGTTCGAAGGGGCAGCTTTTCAGAACTACCTCCATTTCTTCCTCATCAGGATGGTTGATGTTTAGAAAGCCACAGAGTAACGCTGCAACCACGCACAGGGTATAATCTTTAAAATGTGGAAGGTTAGCTGTTTTTCATCTAGCAGCAACAGGACTCCTGGATCTTGAGAGAGTTCTATTTTTTACTGAATTATAATTTGCATTTAAGTAAAAAGGAAATCCAATTACATCTGGGAGTCTGGAATGTGCCTATACAGTGAGAATACAAAGTTTAAAGCAAGTTTCAAATTGAAGCTTCCATAGCTATTTTTTTTCCTCTATAACTCTTACTGGAAACTTAATTGATTGATAATGAGCCATACCTTAACCTTTTCATTTAGAAATGCACACGCTTTCACAGGGGTTTAGGTTGTAGCCGTGTTGGTCTAAGGACATAGGCAGACAAGGTTCCTTGGGTGAATTTGATATCTTTTATTAGACCAACCCAAATGGTTGGAGAATGGTTATTAAGCAAGCTTTTGGGTTCAAAAACCCTTCGTCAGGCTAAGGAAGTTTCAGCAGTTGGTGTGTGCATTTGACAAAGTTGCTGCTTACAAGAGCTTATGCACCTCTGAATTAGTCTTCAGTACAACCCTGCCCTGCCTTCTCTCTGATTACAAACTAACATGGCTAACTACCAGTCTCTCTCTTTCATTGAAAGCATCACTTGCCAACACAAAGTGGAGCAAACTGTTGTTTAAAAGTTTGTAACCAGTTCTGTTCCCACTTATATAACTGTAAATATGGAATAACATTATTTGTATGCCGATAGAAATCTGTAAGTCGGATCAGAATCAGACTCTACTGGTAAAATCTTGGCCCATGGAAGTCGACTGAAATTTTGTAATGGATTTCAATAAAGCCAAAATTTCACCCCATTGGCTTAATATAGACCTTGACAAAATACTGCAGAACATGTACTCTTCCAAAGTTTCTTACTCATGTCAATTTGTTTTTTGGCAGGCACAGCCAGGAAGCTATATTTTTTCCTTTTTTTTTTAAACTAACTAAAGTTAATTTGGGCATTTTAAATGTAAATCAAATTGCATAGTGGTTTCAAATGCAACAGGGCATGCCAGCTATTTAAAACAGCTTGATCTCATCAGGATAAATTGTGCAGGATACTTCTTCATAATGAGGATTAGGGACTAGTATTGTGTTGTTCTGACTTTTTGTTTATAATTAAAACAAACAAGATATTAACATCTGAAATTTGGCTGCTGCACCTCTACAGTAACTTCTTTTCATAACATTTTTTAATATGCATAGCCTCATTAACATTGTACCCAGAAAGAAAAGGTTTTATAGCAGAAACCTGACAGATCATTAACTGTAGCATAGCTAGCTGGCACTGCTACAGCAATCCATCACTACATGTAAAGCTGCTCTAAAAATGTGGTCATTGATGAGGAACTGAAACAAGGGGAACTAAACTGAATTTAAGAAATGAGAGCTGGGGTAGGGAGGTAGGATCCTGCACCATCAGCCCAGATATGATTGTGTCATTCATTAACCCTCTAATCTGCTCCTCTTCAGGTGAAGCATGTTGAATTAAATGACAAATACAAAGTAATACAGTATTCCTGGCTCTGTAAAAAAAGATAACTGCAGAATTTAGTTACAGGTTCATAAGTCAGCAAGATTTCTCAAGTTTCTTGCTTGGTATTTACTGACCTGTGAATGCTGATGCAGTACCAATTTCAAGTAAGAGCTGAAAAGAAAAATAGCAGACTTTTTTGCTTAAGGTTAATAATAACTTGGTTCCTGCAGTAAGGTTTATGTTCTTTCAGTAAGAAGGGATAAGCACAATACTTATTAATGCTAAGTGGAGACTTACACAAAATAACTCATGGACCCATGGAAGAATAAATCTCAGTATCTAAACTGTAAAAATCAAACACATACTCGGATGTGCCAAAAAACATCCCAAAGTACAGACCACTCCATGGTCCCTGGCACATTACTGTCACAATATAATCTTTGAAGGGAAGGAGTAATTGATACCAAACACTAAGGATGGCTTTAGTGACTAGTGTCTTGAGAACACGTGAGAGATTTGTGATGCCTCCAACTGTTGCTTATCTCTTAAATTAGAAATAAAACCTCCCGTGACTTGTCTTAGCATGACTCTTGGACCTGGCAATTCTGAATGCACTTCATGAAAATCTATTTTTCTTTTCTTTTCCTTTTTTTAAATATGCCCCTCTGGGTTTTAATAGAGTGCTATGGGGAAGATAAGCCTGGGATGTATCTCTTAAGAAAACAGAGCTACAGTTGTATTGTTAAGAAGTATTGTATATTGCCATTATGATATACAACTCTTGGTAGTTTAAGGCTGCTCCAGAGCAGGAAAATTAGCTGTAACTATGTCCATTTCTCACTTAAACTCAATAGATTTTATACATTCTTTATGGTAAAAACTTCACTTATGGAACAAAGTGCTGAACTTTCAACTGACTCCTAAATTACAAGCTTTTATTGTTTCCTCCCACCTCCCTCCCTTTAGCTTAATTGTGATACACACTGCAGGGGTTATGCACTTAATTATATTTTATTCAAGTTGCTCTAGCAAAGGCCATGTGGCAAAAAAAAATGATCGCTCAGCTCTGCAGCTGTGAGCAAAAACCATTGTTTGTACAAGATCTATACATCAGTTAGTCCACACTTAACTTGCTATAAAACTAAATTGGCTCCACATTGATTTGTGTCCCCTGTGGTACTCCTAATATATGTGCAAATATTGGAATAGGGTCTTTTGTTGTTGTTTTTCTCTATACCAGCAACCATATTCAGCAAACCTTAAGACTTTCAGCCTTATTGACCAAGTAAAACAAAGGACCAGAGCCAGGTACCGTTTAGGCACGACTCTCAAGTGGAGCTGGTACTCAGTCATGTTGCCGCATTGGATACATGTACATGTTCATGGTACCCAATCTACAATCACACAGCTTAGCGTATAAGTAAAGTCCAGCTTGCACATCCATTTGCGAGTGTCAGGAGCTGCATTGGAAACCCAATCTAAGTAAAACAGGGAGGATGGGATGGGGCAGGGGGAAGGTGGGGTGGGAAGAAGAGAAGGGTGAGTTTGGCAGGATCGGTGGGAGGGAGCATGTCTGTCCAAAGTGCCGGGGGGAGGGGAGTGGTGCTTAAAAAAGAGACCAGCCAGGATGGGAGGAAAAGCGCAACTCTGGGACTGGGGCAAGCAGCTGGCCTTTCCCAGCCCTGAGCTGGGCCCCAAACATATGAAGATGTTCTTTAGAGAGTCCTAACCTGGTCCCAATCTAACTTAGTTCACCTCCACATAAGAGCCAACAGTGTGCCCTTGTTGCAAAGAAAGCTAACAGTGTACTGGGCTGCATGAATAGGAGTGTTGCCAGCAAATTAAAGAAAGTGATTCTTCCCCTCAATTCAGCACTGGTGAGGCCACATCTGGAGTATTGTGTCCAGTTTTGGGCCCCACACTACAGAAAGGATGTGGACAAACTGGAGAGAGTTCAGCAGAGAGCAATGAAAATGGTTGTGGGGCTGGGGAGCATGACTGATGAGGAGAGGCTGAGGAAACTGGGCTTATGTTGGAGAAGAGAAGACTGAGGTGGGATTGAATAGCAGCCTTCAACTCCCTGCAGGGGGGTTACAAAGAGGATGGGGCTGGACTGTCCTCAGTGTTGGCAAATGACAGAACAAGGAGCAATGGGCTCAAGCTGCAGCAAGGAAAGTTTAGGTTGGATATTAGGAAAAACTCTCTCACTGGGAGGGTAGTAAAGCACTGGAACAGGTTACCCAGAGAGGTGGTAGAAGCTCCATCCTTGGAGGTTTTTAAAACCTTAGATAAAGCCTTGGCTGCGATGATATAGTTTGGACTGGTCCTGCTTTGAGCAGGGATTTAGACTAGGCGACCTCCCAACTCTCATTTTCTATGATTCTGTACTGGGTGGCAGCATTGACGATGTGTAGGCGGCACCTGCTGTTGGTCTCCACTCGCCGGCACACACCACCCCCCATCACCGACACCACTGGCAGCGTCTGCAGGCAGTCCGCAATTGCTGCAGGCTGCCGCTGACACTGCCTGTGGGTGTTCGCCAACCACCGGTCTGTACTCACCGCCCCTTCCCCCCCGCCGCTGACAACGCTGCAGCCACCTGCGGGAGCTCCCAGCTTGCTGCCACCATGCTCCTGCCACCAACAGCACTGCCACCGCCTGATGGAGCATGCCATGTCCCCCCAGTCTCCAGGGGCATGCGGTGTTCATGGGTGGCAGGGAATATAAGGTTGTTGCTTTCTAGCATAAGTGAGAAGAAAGGTTCCAGGTGATGAAAAGTTAGAGTAGGCTCAGTCCTAACTGGAAAGCATCTCAAACCCTTCCCTTACTCTCAAGAGATTAGGTCAAAAAAGAGGGCAGGGCAGAGGCTGGGCTTCCTTGGAGAGGTATGATTGTAAGCATGACAATTTGCAGAAACTGACCCACTTGTTGCATTTTAAGCACTGTAGGCGGAAATAATTCAATGGGAGCCCAGCAGCATTGCCATGGATGCTCAGTCCTATCCCTGTGCTCCCTGTTACGCTCTTATTGTGGGCGTTTTGGGGGTTTGGTTTTTTTGCTTTATGGCACTTTTCTGCCATTGTAGCAGAGCAGCAGGACCATACAGGAGGCCAGATTAATCCTAGGGTGGGAAAACAAAAGTAACAGAAAGGCTGGGTTCACTGACAGAGCAAAGTGGATGAGACAACATGCAATATTACCAATATTGTCACTCAAAAATCATGAGTCAGATCCCTAAAACAATGAGAATTAAAACAAAAACAACCCAAAACAAGTAGCTCTTCCTCTTCCCATTTGCTTTATGGCTTTGGAAGCTCAGGCATAATGTTTTCCAGCCTTCCACTACTGTGATAAAAGCTAGAAATAAGCCTTTTAAATGAAAAGTGAAATCCTAAACAAAAAATCCCATCCCAGATAAATGTTTGTCTAATCTGCATTTGAAACCTTCCCATGATAGAGATCCCACAGCCTCTCTATTTAATCTTTTCCAGTGCTTAATAAACGCTCATTTTTCGAGTATTCCTCCTAATACCCACCTAGTTCTCTCTTGTTATAATTTAAGTGCCTTACTTATTCTCCTCTCCCTGTGGGCATAGAAAAGAATTAATTCGCATGGTCTTTAGAACAATTCTTTCATATTTCAAGAGTATTGGTAGAGTCCATCCTCAAGAGCATTGGCAATGAGGTACAGACATACCCTGAAGTCACTTTGCATCACCCTGATGACATAGTAAGGTCAAAGATTTGTCTGTACAACTTATGGCCAAATAGGACAGGGAAGAGATCTGTTTCAGAACTAGGTTGAAAATACATCACTTCTATCTTTTCTAACAGTTGGCAGAACACATCACGTGTGCTTTCAACCCTAACACTGATCTCTCCTAATTTTTCATCCTGTACAATAATTTCTTGGATCAGGTAAGGGAAATATTCATTTTCTTCAGTCACTCCTGCATGTGAACTGTCTTCATGCCAAGAGCAGGAATTTCTTATTACTAATTGTATTACAAAATGTTCTAGTGCTCTACAACAACAAAAATCTGCACTTACTGATAGCTGGAGGTTAGGATTAAATCTTCTTCAAGTGTACACTGCCAACAGGCTTTGTGTGGTCCCAAGTTGTCTGCACGGTGTGTCAACTGATTATTTTACCATCTGTTTTGTCATGAGCTGCAGCTTAGCAAACCCACTGGGGAACAGAGCACCACCATCTCAAACATCAAGATGCAGAATGCGAGATTATAAATATTTCACACCATGTCGGAGAAACTCCACTGACCTCAGTACAGCTGCATCAATATGCTGAAAATCATGCTTGAAGTAAGGATCTCAAAATTAAGCTGTTTTCATTTTATGACCTCCCAAGTAATCTCTCCTGAACTTTTCTAAGCATTCCTGCTATGCAAGCACCAATAGGATTTAGTACTTGCAAAATCACAAGCTTTCACAAGAATTAGCATGAGGTCTTGCACAAGTTATCTTCAAATACTTTTACACCTTATTCCGACTTATCCAGAAATTCTGCAAACTTTGACATAATTTCTGAACCATCCCCATGGTGCCTGGAGGCAATCACATAGATGTAACAAACCTCTACTTTTTTTGAGCTTGTAAAATGTGCCAAGAGTCTCCAGCCTTTAACCACAAGAAAGGCAAGTGACAGTACCAGCCTCTCTATATAGGCTTGCCAAAGTACCATCCCTCCAATTGGGACCAAGAAAACCCAGGATGAAAAAAGAAAGCTTCTGGTCAAGTGTAAAACTCACTTCAAAATCACCAATTCCAAATTTAGAACACGATCTTAAAACTTCAGAGTTTCAAATGTAGCTCATCTTTAAGAAAATGTGAGTTCTTGCTGCTGTTTTATGAGGTGCAAATCTACCCTGCCTTCTGCTATTTTATATGACATTTCAAGGCTTTTGAGATAATTTTCTTTGATTTTGCAATTTTCTTATAATTTATATTTGACATATTGCAACAGCTTTAGCAGTTTATTTCCCCATTAAAATATTGCAGACAAAATATTTGAATTGTGACCCTGTCACAGTGAGATTCCTGGGGATTAACAGATGGAATTACTGTCTTAAGGCTACATCTCCCACTTTTGAGATGTGCAAAATCACTATGAAATGTCATGATTTAATAATAACTTTATCATCAGTAGCAGAAGGAAACAATCTAGGCTTCCCTGCTTCCATCACTCTGACAGTTCCTTCATTGCCTGTTCTTCGAACAAGTGGAAATGCACAAAAATAGAACAGCCTACGTGAACGTTTGACTGGGGGGTTCACCAGGTTTGTAACATAAAGACCTTTTCTTCCCCCCCCCACGCCTTTTCTATCCATAGCTTACGTGCAGCCTGGACACCTGTAACTCATTTCCATATTTAATCTCTCAGAAATCTAAGATAATAACCACAGGCAAAATTAGTGGCAGTTTTAGCAGCAAATCTGATGTGGGGCCTTCTAATATAGGAGCTAGGTTGATGCTCCCCATTCCATTTCACATCGGTTCCCCCATCAGTCACAATCAGATGCTTATGTCTTCAATCATAATCATCCTTAGCTAGATGCAAACCAGTGGACCTAACAGTAGCTCCTAACCGCATTTCCCTATATTAGCCACTCTCTCAGTTCTACACATTTTCACTTTTGAGCAGGAAATGTTCAGGCTTCCAAATGAACCCCTAAACCACAGTAGCAGCTAAAGCATCCTGACTTATCAGGCAGGTGTAATATTAAACCATTGATAAGTTGAGCAAAAAAGCCAAATTCACATTCAAAATTCAACAATTAATAGGCAACCCCTGGTTGCCAGAACTGAGGTGTCAGTCAATCAACACTATCCACATTTTCTGGCACGATGGCCTCTGCTTGATAATTTGTCAAATGATGAAGATTTGCTCTGCTGAAACAAATAAACAAACGCTATATGTGAGAAATGAGCTCTGCTAATTTCCTGTGTGGGTGTATTTTGACTGGCGGGCCTCTGTGTAATGAAAAGCACTAATTCAGTAGTGTTAAATAAAATGGAGACGGAGAGAGATGCTGGAAGGCTGACCCATGATGGAACAACTAAACAGAGGGCAGCTACAAGTCTAGTGTGAGAATTTTTCTCCCTAAATCTTGTTTTAAGCAGCAAGAGTAGAAAGAAAGTGACTTTAAAAAAAAAAAGAGTCCCTTATGCTTAGTTCTTCATTAAGGCACCAGAGAGGCTTGAACAACCCCCCCCCCCAGATCTGAACACCCACAAACCCTGTGGCATGAGCCCATCTCTCATAAGAAACAGTCACAGGAAAACATTAGAGCTGTTTTTCACTCACACCTCCTAAATCATCCTACAGAAGTGGATTCCTATCATCTCTATTTTATACAAGGGGGAAATGAGGCACCAAAAGGGGACTTGACTTGCCAAATCACAACTTAAGCGTATGTCATTAGTTTCATATTCTACTCTGTGTGTGCAGGAATCTGGGCACAACGGGCTAAGATAATCCTACTATGCAAGGTACTTACATGGCCCTCCTTACTGCAGACTGGGCATCTCTTGGATCCTCACAGTACTCCTGTAAGTGCAGAGCGCCCATGGGGCAATGGGGGGCAGTGGGGATTACCCCCCCCCCCCCGGCAGGAGTGGTGAGTACATAGGCTTTTTTCATTTTTTTTTCTTAAAGGGCCAGAGCTGGCCTGTGTAGGGCACCCATGGGGGGGCTGGGGGAGTGAGGCAGGGTCAGGAGGCTTATGCAGGAGTCCCCCATGCAGCATGGGCCAGTGGGGGGCAGCAAGGATCACCCCCTGCCCGGCAGCACCCGGTGAGTCAGGGCTTTTTTTTTTTTCCCCACAAGTGCCGGGAGCTGGGGCAGCCATTGCCGGGCTGGGAAAGGGGTAGGGGATGAGCCTGGCCTGCCTGATTCGGAGATTCGGCAGCAGCCAAATCTCCGAATCAAATTCAGCTGAACTGAATCACTGAATTGAATCACTGTCCCCCAAATCGGCTGAATCTGAAGCGAATAATAGCTGCTTTGCACAGACTTACTAATTAGCAGTAGGGTGAGTTCCAGACCACATTTCTCCCTAGCCTCACAGCACGCAACATTAGGCTGGCTCTGATCCCTTTTCTCTTCAAGCCTTCTGGTCCTGTGCCTTGACCCATGCAACACTGCAATGCAGAGGCAAAACTTTGAGGGAATTATTATGTTATTAAACATGTACAGAGCTCCTACCTAGCTCATTGTCGTAGTTGCAGATCAGCTTGGTGTTGGAGCATTTGAACATACTAGTTTTCAAACAGAAAAGGAAGCTTAATCTTCTCAAAATGATAAGACACCAGCTTCCAAATACATTACCTCAGAAATGGGAATGCAAGTTGCAAAAAAACCGGGAAAAGAAATCTTTGGCTAGGGGAGGCTTTAATTATCATCTGTTTTTGGCATAATAACCATTCCATCTTGCCTTGATGCCAAAGGCTGTTCTCAGTTCACGGAAGTTTTAATGATTGTAATTGTGCCCTAAAATAGGTACACTTTTTTCCTCTTCCTGCTGTGTCTATTGCTCAGTGACTGGCATTTTTTTGCATGCGCATGGTGAGCAAGGGATAAAATCCCCTCCATAACCTGTCAACAACATTAAAATAAATGGTTCTGGTTCTTGTTTCACTTCTAGTTCTTCACTCATGTAGACTCATAGACCTCAGAAAGAACAAGTAGGATTTACCATATTTACTTGATTAGATGAGGGACCGCTCCGCTGTCCCATTTAGCATGGGAAGAAAAGCCCCTCACCTTACATTAAAGCACAAAGTCAGGAGGGGGGGAGGGCAGGCAGCAGTCCCAACTTGGGGTTGGCGCTGGAACTGGAGCCACAGCTACCACCTGCACCCTCTCCCCTGCTGCCCCTGCATACCCTCCCCTGCTGCCTCTGCATTCCTCCCCCACAGTCCCAGTCTATTCCCCACCCCATGCCACTTCTCCTGCTCTCTCCCTTTCTGCCACACTCCTCCTTACCTTTGCTCCATGCTGCTACAGGGCTGGCTGGAACAGCAGTTTTGGCTCCATGCCACTGCTGGGGGGGAGACGGGGGGCTAGAGCTGTGCTCTTTGTCCTGGGCTGCACCAGGGATGAGCAAAGGTAAGGGGGTGGGGAAGATGAGAGGAAGGAGAGCAGGGACCTGAGGCTGCAGGTAGCAGAAGTGGCATGGAGAGGGGAACAGGGAAAAATTGGGGCAACCTGAGTCAAGGGAGGGGCAGGCACAAAGTTGGGGTAAATGGGAAGGAGGCTGGCAGCAGGGGGCAGAGTGACTGCCTCTCTCACTACTTGCCCCACCCCCTACACTGCCTGCCCCCTACCACCTGCCTCCCACTTGCCCTACCACATGCTCCTCTACTGCCTTCCCCCCACTGTCCCCTTCATCACCTCTCCCCCCCACCACTTGCAATAGGGTGGGGGAGAAAATCTGAGATGATCCTTCAATAATTAGATTCCATATATGGAAAACTATAATAAATTTAAAAATATTCTGTGTGTAGGATCTAAGTATGAGAGGGTCATCTTAGATTCAAGTAAATACAGTAAATCAGTGTAACTGAGAAAAGAACCAAGCCTCAGACTCAAATTTTTAAGAGAAGCAACTGATTTGGCACATTCTCTTTTTCTCTAAACTTTGGTATTCCTCCATTCCCTCTCTTATGTGGGGAACATTATGCAGACGCTCCAAGTGCCTTATCCTCTCACCCGACTTTACAAGTAAACAAGCAGCATTTCAATGGGTGCGATACTTTCAAATCCAGATGTGATATTTTTGCTCCAACTACTATGATTGATTATTCAGTGTTACATCAGCATCTTTAAGAAGGCATTGTATTATATTTTAAATGCAGAAACTAAAACATGATCTTAACTTTAGCTACTACTTGCAGCCAAATTATTTTGTTCATTGCAACTACTTAGGACATTAAGGTGCAATATAGGCAAAAGAAAGGGGCACATAGCACAAGTAATTAATGGAGTTGGGAGATAGCCCTTGTTTTATCCAGCTTGAAAGTTTTAAGAGAGGTATGTCATTGCCATTTCAATGCATGTATGTAAATTTAAAATAGCTTCACTGACTTAACTGAGTTATTTCATGTTTACACCAATATAAACCACAAAAGAATTTGTCTGATTGTCCAGATGCCCTTTTGCATACATTAGCTGGGAGAGCAATCCATTCTTTAATAATTAGCATATGTGCTAAGTGAAAGTCAGGGGAGACCTATATGTTCATGTCCATAGTTATCTTATCATACTCTTTTTATTAAATAGACATCAGCTAGCTCGATTCAGCAGAACTTCTCATATATTCTGCCCACAGTTCTATACCATGCATCTTTCCCCAGAGGGAAGTATTCACTTTAAGTCAGAAGCTCTATGTCTTTCCTTCCAAAGATTATTCACAGGATTTAGATTCTCTATCTAACAAGATATTCACAGGTATTTGGGTCTGTCAGTTGTTCACTGGTTCATACCTTTTTGGCAAGTTCACATCAAAAGGAAAAAGGAGACAGAGCAGATAACCGAGATGTATCTCCATTACTGAGCTTTCAGAAAACAACTTTATTGGCTTTACCTACCAACATTTCACGTCTAGTCTAAATGTCTTAATAGAACGTATAGCCCCAAATGCAACTCTCACTCTCCAAAATGTTTTGGTGACAGCTATTTGAATTATCTTTAACCGTGGGGGGAATTGTTTATAAGAAAATGTGGTGATCATGAAAATCTAAATAGTTTCTTGTTTTGAAATTAAAACTCTAAAATGAAAACTTCCATTTTGAAATGCTTAATCACACTGACAGACAAGGTTCCTTGGGTGAATTTGATATCTTTTATTAGACCAACCCAAAGAGTTGGAGAAAAGTTATTAAGCAAGCTTTCGGGTTCAAAAACCCTTCGGCTAAGGAAGCCCGACGAAGGGTTTTTGAACCCAAAAGCTTGCTTTATAACTTTTCTCCAACTATTTGGGTTGGTCTAATAAAAGATATCAAATTCACCCAAGGAACCTTGTCTGCCTATGTCCTTAGACCAACACGGCTACAACCTAAACCCCTAATCACACTGAAGGACTTTGTTATGATATATTACATGTAGATTCTTTTTGTTTCAATATTTGAGTTCAAAGTTTTCCAGCATTTTTTTTCCTTTTGTGCAAATTTTCAGCATTTGGACATTTCATTCTGATCTGGAGGAGAAAACAATTTCATAATGGAGGAATCTGATGCAAAGCAGATTCCATTGTTCAAACAGCTTTCATCAGCTGTCAGTCCAGACACTCAACTGGTGCAAGCGAGTACAGTTCCACTGAAGTCAATGTAGTAGCACCTACTAACCAGCCCAGGTAGATGTCTAATCACCTACCCAGACAGTGTGAAAGGAAGGCTGCGGCCAATGAATGAGCAAATAAAATTCAAGCCAAGATCTAAGCCAAGAGCTATGAGTTTAACCTTTTAAACCTATCATTTTTAGGTAAGTGTTTCTGCCTGCAATAGATGCCCAAATAACAGACTGAGAAACTCAGCCTTCCCTACATGTTATATCTGCTACGTAATTACCTTGTTGATTATGTATAAAATTGTAACCAGCCATACATGCAAATTAACTATCACATTTTTAAAAGGTCCAACCAGCTACAAAGTTATTGCCTGAAAACATTTAATAGCTTTATAGCTGGTTCCTACCCAGCTTTTTAATTTGAACATGTAGGCAGTCTGCTGCTGAGAGACCACAGCTGCTGCGATCTCCCAGCCATGGGGTGCTCTACACCCCCCCCAACAACAGGGAGACTATAGCAGCATCCTACAGCTGTGGGGGGTGAGGGGCCTCAGCCTGACGGGACTCTCTTAGATTCATAGCTGTAAGGGGTTGGAAGGGACCTTGGCAATGGTGACATGTAGGGTGCACGTGCAACCCCTGAGAGCACCGGTGCACCTCCTGACTGGCTGCGCTTGCCACTTACGTGATGGGCAGGGGGGCAGGTGGGAGTGCTGGTGCCCTCCCTGCAAGCGCCAGCCCATCACTGCAACCTCTCCCAGAAGTGGCTGTAGTGATCAGCCACAGTGATCAGCCATTGCAGGATCTGCTGTGGAGGGTCATGGCAGCAAGATTGGACCCCAGGCAGTGAGATTGGCCATGGGGGGGCCGCCCCCCCGTTGGTGGGATTGGTCTCAGGGGGGGCACATGCCCCCCCGACTAAGACGGCACAAGTCACCCATGATCATTGGGTCCAGCCCCCTGCACTAGGCAGGAAAAACAACTGGGGTCAGGTGACCTCAGCAAGGTGAGTATCCAGTTTCCTCTTGAAGATTTCCAGGGTAGGCGATTGCACCACCTCTGGCAGGAGACTATTCCACAGTCTGGACACCCTGAATGTGAAGAAGTTTTTCCTAGTGTTAACCCTGAAACAGTCTTCCAGGAGTTTGTGGCCATTACTCCTGGTTTTCCCCAAGGCTGCCCTGATGTACAGTTGTTCACTGAGCCCTCGATGTATTCCCCTGATACAGCGGTAAGCTTCTACCAAGTCCCCTCTCAGCCTTCTCTTTTTTAAGCTGAAGAAACCCAAGTTTCTCAGGCTTTCTTCATATGGCTTGCCTTGCAAGTCTCTGTTCATACAGGTGGCTTTTCTCTGGACTCTCTCGTCCTTGCTGTGCCTCATGCAACTGGGGACCAAGAATCCCTCCACCTGATGGACCTCTTGGTCTCAGCTATGCCATGTGCATAGCTGGGACTGAGAGCCCTATCAGGTACAGGACTCTGTCCCAGTTGCACATGGCCCCCATGGCTGGGAGCCCTCTCAGCAAAGGGGGCTCCCAGCTGTGGGAGCCTGCTTCTTGCTGATGTCCCATACACCAGCAATAAAGTATGATTGGATCTAATGCATAATCCCACAGTACTGTCTCCTGTCATGAATGTGTGGCATGGTGGGAGTTGTGCGGATCGTGCATTGGATCCAATCACACATTTACCTGCACATATAGAGGGGGTATCTAACTCATTTTATCCTGCTGAAAACAAACATAGCATAGGAAGCAGAATATTTTTAACCCAGCCTATAAACAGCACTTATAAGGGCCTTGTTGCACGTTCATTTTAGGTGGCTCCTGGAGTTCTTAACCCCTGGATTGTCTGTATAGGCAGTCCTCAGACTTATGACACAATCGGTTCCTGAAAACCTTAAGTCGAAACATTGTAACTCAGAATCAATTTTCTCATAAGAAACAATGTTATAAGTGGAGGATTGGTTTCTGAACCAAGGCCTGATACCCTATTTTCACTAAAAATACCCCCACATTTTTTACTTGATCAATTATAGATGAGTAATATAGCTACATTAATGTATATATATTGTAAATAGCAACCATATTGATTTGGAAGCACTTCTTTGAGGTGACTTTGCTGGACTTTTTGAAGGGCTCTTGGTTGGACTTTTTGAAGGATTCTTGATTGGAGTCTTCTCAGGAGTCTTGGCTGCAGGTTTTTCTGGAGTCTCGTCTGCTTTCTTAAAAAAAGCATCCAGGGAAGTTTGGACAGATGTTCTCCAGGGAGATGAGCAACACAGCAAACATGTTCGCTGGTGTGATGTCGCATTGGATCAAACGTTGTAAAGTCAAAACTGATGTCATAAAGTTGAAACAGGGTGTCAAGTTATAAACAGTGTAAGTGCAAAATGTTGTAACTCGAATCATTGTAAGTCGAGGACTGCCTGTACATTAACACCTGAAACCAGTTTTTAGCACTCTTTAGGTGGCTGAAAGTTACACCACTCTAGCCTAGGTTGAATCTCCTATCTATGTTACGTAGCTCATATTGCACTCATGTATAGCCACCATAGGCTACGTGTTAGTGTGAACACTGCACCTGCCCCCCCCACCCTCAACAGATTGGGTCCACAGCCTCCCACTGCCCATTGCCCTCTCCGGCACCCCAGATCCCCACTCATTGATAAGTATTTCATCAATTACTGATGGGTTTTGGGCATTGGCGATGCATAGGGGATGCGTGCGGGTGCATGTGCACCCCCCTAAGATTGGCCACGCACCCCCTTGAAGCGCCAGCTGTGAAATTGGAAGTACAGCTGTAGGAAGTGCACTTCCGGTTTTGCCACTGGCTTGGTGATCAGCTGCTGGGGGACCCCCCTCCACCCACCCCGTCAGCATCTGTTGCCCATGGTTTGGGGTGAGGGCAGGGGGTTGTGGGTATCAGTATTCTAAAAACTGGATTTGTGACCATTATTTTTGGATCTCACTGAATAGCCAACAAAAAATAATACCTGTAAGTGCCTCCACTCTTCTTTTATCTATGATCTGGAACTGAAAGGCTTCACTACTTCTATCTAGATACCCATGTTAATCTAATCACTGTAGTATTAAACACCACACAGTCATTAACAGATCTCCTTCTCACTACAGCCTTGTGCTGTCTACATTTTACAGATAGAGAACAGAACTACATGGTAGATTAAGTCCACCCAAGGTCAAAGGAAATCTACTTCAAAGCCAGGACTAAACACAGACCTCCAGATGCCCAAGGCAGTACTTTATCTACTAAATGAGTCCTGAATCTTTTCATATTGGTGGCCTCTTATTCTAATTCAAACATTTTTCACTCCTTGGCACTTACTGTGAAAAGTAGTAAAAATTACATATCAATGATGATAAAAATCAGTCAGTATAATTTATTTGTGTGGGCATAGCAAGAGGTTGACAGAGAATATTAGACCTTGAAGGACAATGGTGTGCAGGGAGTGGGAGATGGAGATTATCTTTCCTTTAGACTATAATCAAATTTTCAATGCCTCACCACCCTCCTGATTGCCTTTCAGGACCCGAGTGAGGGTGGCAACCTGTAGAATAAGAAACACTATGCTAGATCCATCCCTCAAATTTATAACCCAATGCCCATCTGAGCTATTCTGGGTTTTCCAACACGGTCCCCAAAATTGTCTAAATTGTTTTAAAACAATTCACTCCAAGATGCTGACCCCTGAAGACAAATTATTTATTTTTCAGACTGCGTATCAGTAGTTTGGCAATACTTTTTGCAAAATAGTCACAAGGCACCTTCCTTCCCCCTGCCCCCCAAAAAACAAGTTTCTTCATATATGTGCTAAACTCTTGCCAGATCAGTTAGTTGTAAGTGGGAAAAATATGTCAACAGGCAAGCAAAATTATTAGCCACCTCATATACTGAGATTAGATTATAGAATGAGTGAGATTAGATTACAGAATGATCATATAAAGAGATTAGTTTTATGACACTTTAAGTTTTGTTTTGAGAAACACTGAATATGTAGTTATTCGGCTCTAAATAAGATCTAGATTGTGAATCAGGTTTTCTGTCTACACAGAATACAAAGAAGGAATAACAACATTGGGGCCAGGCACATAGGAACAAACGGGGCACCCCACCTGCTTGCTCTGTTCCAGACCAAGAAGCTAGGGAGCTTGGGATCCATCTCTTCACTTGCTGGCCAAAGTAGTTTGACCAGGGCAGAGTAGGAGCAGGTAGTAGTTCAGTGGTACAGTGCAGCAATAAATTACTGCCCTAGGAACAAGCAGTAGGTTCAAGTTCTTGCCTCCCAGGATGATTGCTATCATGAAGCACCTTATATAACTTACCTCTGCCTGGGACCAAGCCCAAAGTACAGTGTAGCTCTACAACTATTTATATGTTATTTTCAGACCTTAAGAAAACACCGACTTAGTCATCCAAGGTCAAAACTCCCCTATTTTTAATTAAATTCCCAGAATTACCTTGTTAAAAAAAAAAGACTGTGTTGACAGTTGAGACTAAACAATACTTTTTACAGTTGAATTTCAGGCAGCACTAAAAATAATGTAATGCAGTTAACTATTTTTGGAAAACTATTTAAATATTGAGTTTTCCAAATCCATGGAATTTGACAGTATATAAGGTCTCATCCTAAAATTGGAACAAAGAGAAATTCTCAAAACATTTTTGTGATGTGAAAAATAATGTATTTTCTTAGTTCAGATTTTTTTTTACTTTTGACCAAAATATAGGGCACCTATACACATGCAGCGAGGCTGTACTGACATGCTGTAATTACAGTGTTTTGGAGAAGACTCAATTAACCAAGTCTGCTGGAGCATGGTAATTACTGTGCTCCAGCTGACTCTAGTGTCACATGTATCAGCATCCCCATGCTGGAAAACTGTCTCATATGATGACCTTTAGTTAAAGTGCCCCCACCGCCATTTTTCAGCGTAGGGATGCTGATACACATGATGCTCTAGGCACTTTAGAGCAACTCTCAGGTTGTTTATACACATGCTCTATACACACCTCTAGGAGGTGGGGGCGCTTTAATTAGAGCAGCTCCGAGAGCCATGCTAATGAATAGAGTCTGATTCAATGCACTTTAATTACAGCGCATTGGAGCAGCCTCACTGCATAAGTGCTCTCAGAGTTGCTCTAATTAAAACACACACCCCTCTGCTTCCCAGAGCATGTGTATAAATGGCCATTGTTTTTTCCCCCTCACTACAGCCTTTTTATTTCAAGTGTCACTGAAAAGTTTCAACTTACAAACGCTGTTTTCAAGACAAGGATAATTTGACAAGTTCCTTTTCTTGCGAAAAGTTTCAGTTTTGACAAATCAGCATTTTTCAATTAAAAATGCTTCAAGAAACTATTACTCATTAGGTTAATCACTCATTGGGTGACTTACCCTAGGGTAATGCTCCAATATTACTGTATTTTATTTGGCATGCAGTTAATGTAGGAGGGGCGGTATGATTCCTTTATCCTGAAGGAGCGCAAGATAAATTGTAGACTAGAACAGGCTTAATTGTGGAGTCATTTGGGAATCATAAGAAAGTCATGGGAATTAACCATCCAAATGCCCTTAGAAAATTTACAAATCCAGCTTGAAATCCTAGTCATTTCTAGAAAAAGGCCTTTTCTCTTGTTCTGAAAATTCTCTCTGAGGAGCCGTCTAAAACAATTTTCGTTCTTGCCTTTAAAACGTTAACCTTAAACTTGTGCTATTTCTACTGAAGTTCTATAGATCCACAGAAGCAACAGTTTTTTCTTGAATCCGCACATTTCTTCCAACTCCGCATGAGTTTTTAAGGGAAGCTGCAAAACAACAGGTCAGTAGAATTTTGTGAAACTTTCAGGAGTTTTTAATCAGTATCATTTAACATTATATTTCACTTGAAATTTCAGGTTCGTTTATATTTGACATAGCAAAAGGGAAATCCACAACCAAAACCAGGAAAATAAATAAATAAATAAATAAAACTGGATATATTTAAGCCTGAACATTGCAGCGGGATTTGTGAGGTTTCTCCACGGTAACTTTGACCCTTGCGGATTAACCATGTGTCAGTCACAACTTTTATAACGGAGGTGCAAGAATGTCATGAAATTCAGCCATGTGCAAATAAATAAATAAAGCCACCACCACGAAAGACCCAGCTCATCCAGACGCAGCTAAACACTTGCTCCGAATTTTGTCAGAAGGTTTTTGAAACCTTTAGATGTGGAAACGATTTCCACATCTGAATTCAAGGCTTTGCTTTTAATGGAATAAAAAATAATTTTAGGGTGCATACCGACATTACACTAAGAAGTTTAGGGGGATATACTGGGTTATAAATGGCCACCTGATCTAACTCAGTGATGTAGATGCCAGGAGCCCAATTTAAGGTAAGTATTGGGTAGGGGAGGGGCGGGTGGATCAGGGTAGCAGCTCCACTGTGGGGTAGGTAAGTCCTGAGACGGGGGGGAGCTCCCCTCCCACCCCCAACTTCCAGAGGCTATTTTGGCCCCCCAAATCTCCGCCTCCTATCCCCAGATGAACAACACCCTACGGAGACCTGTGTGGTCTGAATGAGTGTTTAATTGCCAATGCAGAAGCCAAACTTCCAGGCAAGGCAGTCAGTCCGGTCAGTAACGGTATCAATTTACACACAGAGTAAAAATCTAGTTTAAAAAAAAAAAAAGGCGGGGGGGGGGCAAGTAATGTCTCTTTTAAAAAAAATCCAAAAAACCTTCTCTTCCTTCTCTATATCTTCTTATTTCTCTTCTCCCCCCCCCCCCCCCCTTGGTTAGAAATATGTTACTCAGCTTTAATCCTTAATAAGTTTCAACCTTCATTCTATTGCACACAACAGTTCCAAGTTCCAACCCAGAGCCAGGGGGACTGCAGCAAGTGCAGCCCTCTAAGAACAATAAAAAAACCCAAGATGCATGCAAACAGTCATAGGAGAAGCAACGTATATTAAAGTATAAGCAACACCAGGGTCACCCGGAGGGCAAGGATTTGAAACGGGTTTTGTTATTCTGCAGTTTCTGGAGCACAGCAATATCAAGTATGATGTTGGGATAATGAAAAGTGACAGGCATAATCTCTCCTCTCAGTTTGGGCTGAGCATGATGTTCAGATTTACTCAGAATTTCAAAGTCTGAACCGCACCCAAACCAAACTATCATATTCTTTCCACCCTGCCCCCTCTAGCCTCATTGAATCTACAATAAGGAATTCTCTGTGGAAGCCAAGACACAAACCAATGGGGGGGGGGAAGGGGGGGGAGGTTTGCTTTGGTGATTTTTTTGTGGGGGAGCAGCAAATGAGCAGAAAGCTTTTCAAATGGATAGTGTAATTTTGCAGGACTTCCAGACTGAACAAGGTAAATGCATTATCACAAGGAGAGAAGCGAGCTGTGCTGAGCTGTCTAGGTCTGAGATTGGATTAATTTACAGCAAATGTATCCATATTTTGAGCTTATCTGCGTTCTAAAGTTACTTGAGGGGAATGGCTCTTCCAGGATCTCATTCTACACTTCCACATACATCTCCTCAGAGTTACTGCAGGTCTTGGTAGAGCAATATCTTTTATTAGACCAAATAGATATTTGCAACAACAACAACAAAGTCTTTATGTCCAAGCTTTCCAGCACACATGCCCTTCTTCAGGTATAGGAGAGTGCAAAGATTGTAAAATTTCTCCAGGTAGAAATGAAAATTCGTAGTTCACAGGAGAGCTAAAAGGTGTTGTAAGTTATCCTGGTTGGATGCCCTCTATCAAGAGTTCAGATTCCTTTTGCCTGTAGACCAACATGGCTACAATGTGGGTACCTGCATAAGCACACCCTCGACCACTGTTTTCAGCTCCTTCTGGAATTGATTCAGCTGTCACTCAATAGGAGTAACTATCGCTCTTACCCTAGACTGCTACCGAAATGTTCTCACATGTAAAGCGTAGTTGCACTTGGAGAAAGGCCCCCCAAAGCATTACCTGTTATTGCCACTCAGTGATCTCATAGCAAGTTTGCTCATTTTCTGGGTGGAATAGGAGGGAGCAGGGGCCGAGGTGGATTCTGACTGGTGTCATGCAAGCTTATACTGGAACCAGACACCCGAGCTGATAATACAACAGTAAAAAATTCTGCAGCTGAAATTCAGTTAACAGTTCAGTTGAGGATGTGCTGAACAGAAAAGAAACAGGTTCACATATTGGCAGAATTCTTAATCAAGTTCCACTTACGACATTGTTATTACTTAAGGTGATTGTGGTGATGATGCCTGCATCAGAAAGACATTCATATTTTTGGTTCTTTGCTGAATTTACAACTAAAACTACCAGCATTTCTTTGTTTGCAAGAAGAGTCAATTTAATGTGGTGTTACTGAGGGGGAATAGACAGAGAAACCCACAATGACATCTTTGGGACCTCTTTAGAGAGGAGGATCCTCTCTAAAAATCCAGGGATATGCATTCAGCTGCCGTAAGGTTTGCAAGTAGCCTGATCCACTTGCTGTGCTGAGTTCTGGTTTAGCTCTGAGGCTGTTCTAATTTATACCACAGTGCAACAACTACAAGGGGCTGAAAAATCATCTGAGAATTAAAACATGGGTAGTTCTATACCACACTTCTCTGTTAAGTGAGACACCTCGACCTAGTTGAACTGAAGTTGGGACTGCATTATGAATGCAGTACAAGATAAGGGTGGCCGTATGACAGTGGCCTAACTGAAGTTGGGACTGCATTATGAATGCAGTACAACATAACAGTGGCTATGCGACAGTGGCCTTAAGACTATATTTGTGCTCACTGGGGATCAAATCTTGTCTGCTGACTCCCGAGTTGTTGCACAGAATCCAACTTTTTTAACCCGTTCCTCCAGTATCGGTTCTGTTGCCTGCTGTTTGGATTGTATATGTAAATTGTCAACTAACACAACATTTTAATGACCTTCAGATTCCTTATGCACTTTGCCTGCTACCAAGGTCCAAGGAATTTCAAATTTCAGTGATTTCTGGACATAATTCCTAGATATCAACATCACATGCTGGGAGCCTTTAACCCTTAACTATAGCACTACTTGCAGATGAATTCACTGCCATAGTCTGTCAAGCATGCACTAAAATCCTTAGACTTTGTTGCCACATAACAAATTTCCAAGCACAGTGGTACACACACAGTGCTTGTTACAGCATAGTCCAATATTACTCTTTTCACTCCAGTTGTTCCCAATATACTAATTGCCAGCAATGAATTTCTTGCTACAGAAGCTGCACTTCTACTACACTTGTAATAAAAGGTCATAAAGAAATAAGCAGACAAGCATTAAAATGGAGCCCATGCCAGCCTCAGAAAAAAATCTCATTAAATTCATGCATATTTTTTGCATAACTTTTCACTATAAAGTTGATAAGAAAGGAATATCCTTTACACGTTTGCTGCTCTTTCCAAATCTTTATATTTAAGATAACTGTTCCTATCATAGTAAAGAGTGGGATAGCTGTGATATACATTACACATAATTACATGTACACTCCACCCCCACCCACACCCTATACTCTTGTACAACTGACTTAACCCAGCAGGAAAAGACGACAAATGATAAGAGACATTTCTATCTGCATATAATAACCAAATGAAGCCAGAGATGTTTATTTAAATCCAACAGACTCTTAAATAGAGACAGGCACTTTTGGGAGTGAAAGATCCATCTTTGAGAGGGCATTGGGGAAGATCATTCTCTGTTCAGAAACACACTACTTCCAGCTTCCACAGTCTTGAATTTATTTTCACTGGCCAAAAGTATTGCAAAAAATATGCACAAGTTTAATGAGCATTTTTCTAAGGATGGCATGGCCTCCCTCACTCTTTTCCTTGCTATGAAGAGGAAAAGAGGGAGGGAAATAGCTGGCTGGAAGATATTCATTGAAAGAAAAGTTGAGGGAAAAATAGTAATTGTTTTTCATATTTTTCCATGTTCCAACCATTCCTATTACCAACTTCATTCAATATTTTCTTGAGTAGAAAAATGCTCACTGGATTTTTTTCCACTATAACTCCTTCGATTTCAAAGCAATACTGCAGTACAATGCTGTTGCAAAAAACAACTTAACAGCATAAAGAACAAAGATACTCTCTTCTCAATCTGTTGGGAATTATCCAATTATACATTTTTATTAGGGCATTGCTGTTTTATCACAATAAAAACCTTTTAACAGACATAGATCAACTGCAATGAAACTTTTCTTGGAAGAAGTTTCTCTGGATGGACTTTTTTTGAGCCAGACAAGGGAGAAATAAACCTCAGGGCAGTGTCTGAATGTAAGTCTCCTTCACTGCATGAGAAAGCTCCAACCACCATATTATTAACCTACCCTAGGTTGAACAGCTCATTTTAAAAATAAATACATAAATAAAAATATAAAGGTCTTGGTTTATCTCAAGGCAGAATGAAGCCAAATAACACAACCTCCCTTCTATAAACAGATGGTGAACTCTTTTTTTCCCCTGATCATTTCATATGAATATGCAGCAATTCCTATTAAGCCTATTGCAAGCTATTCAAACGCATCAGTAGGAAAATATATCCTAAAGGGCCTCAAGAAATGCTTGCTTCTTCACCTTTTCTTCCATAAGTACACTGACCTACTTTTTTGCCCCAATAAAAACCGATATGATATCTTAAAAATAAGTAACAGGATAAACAAAAGCCATATTTTTCAGTCACAAATATCAGAAAGGTCACCGCTAGCAATATTCACAGTAACATCACCAGCAATACAGAGAAGCGACCGCAGATGTCAAAAGGTTGCTCCAGTCAGCCATGATGATAGCATAAAGCAAAGATTTCATTTTCACTTACCAGTTTATGGGAGAGCTGAATGGTAATCAGAGGAGATCCTGACAGATTATGAGACAGTGTCGGTGGAGGTTCCACTTTCAGGGAGATAAGATAGCTAGTTGCTGAAATCCTGTACCCTTTATAAGCAGTAGCTTCAGCAATCCTTGGGAAGAAGCAACAGAAATATTAGGAAGTGAATAAAGTGGTATTTTAGCATTTGCAGTTCATACCAATATTGGACAATTATATCTAATGAAGTGTTTATATGTGCATCTAATGAAGAATTTAGACTGAAGACTTAGGATAGAGCCCAGCTCCTCGCCTGCATGCCCAAGCAGAGAGAGACTCACTGACCAGTGGAGTGCAAGCCCTATTGTTGCACATTAAAAAAAAGCTGAAAACGTTAAGCTGGTTGTATCAAATGCTTTCCTAATGCAAGACATCTAAAATGAAATTGCATTTGGAGTCGGTTTAACCTCTTGACTGACACATTCATAAAATAAGTCTAACAACAAAGAATGCATCTGTTTTTAGCCTGAAATGAAAGACCAGATCCCCAGCTGGTGTTAGCCAGCATAGCTCCAAGGAAATCAATAAAGCTCTGCAAATAAAGCTCACACCCTGACCCACTACAGGAAAGTTAAATAAGATTCATTTCCTTTTGAGTTACACAGCTCAACAGTCGTTCTCTTCGTCCTTCCTCAGTTATTCTTTGTTCACCCTCGGTGCCCTCTATTTACGTTTATCAGAACTGACCCTAGACTTCTGCGCAGTTGCTATTGACCTTCTTCATTATACAAATCTAGCATGGCAGATAAAAATCCACGCGCTCTACAAAAACCCATGCATGTGTCTGCGTGAAACCATCCAAAGGTCAGCATGTACCATTAATAACTTGTTTTTTGAGCAAAACTTTTGTATATCTATGTCAACTACAAGACACCAGGGCCACACTATTCAATGCTCAGATCCCAATCCTGCAGTCATATCTATATGAACAGAGCTAGGAATCTCCCCCCTCCAAGTCAATGAAGTTTGACATGGGACATAGGACATGGGTGGGCCCTTGAAGATTCCCCTGCAAGATCAGGTTAGCAGGCACAAGTTACTGGGAACAGCTTTAGAGATCAGAAGACTTGCCATCATCAGTATTTCTTTGCTCTACTTAGCTTAGCTCTTTTACTCTTGTTAATAAGTTTGTGTGAAAGTGCCTTAGATCATTAAAGAGAGTTATTCAAAGTGATGGGCTGATGCAATGCAGGAAAGATAAATCCATCTAACTAAAGAGAACCTTTCTAGCAGAGAGAAAATTTGCCATATCTATATACACAGAGCGAGAGCGCAAATTTTCTCTTTGCTATGTATGCATTTATATATTTGCCACATGTATTTGCCATTTGCTATTTATCTAAAAATACGTATTTGCTATTTGTCTAAAAAACATGTTTGCATTTGGAGGATATTACCATTCAGACGAGGACACTGGTGAAGGCCAGGTTGATCAAAACTCTTATTAGGAAGCCAGCCCGCTAATTTTTGTGGCCCTCATTAATTTGACAACATATAGTACAAACATTAAGAAGTGTTCATTTTAGATAAAAATCCTCGTGTCAGCAAATTTCAAATCTAAGGGACCATGTGCTTCAGAAGACCAGAGACCCAAGTTGCAGAATAAAATTTGGACACTAATTTGGAAACATCTCAAATGAGCAAGAACAAACACCAGCTGTACTAGCAAAGCAGTCTCCATTACCAAATCTTTAGCTTTAAATCAAGCAAATGGTTAAATAATATTTATAAGCCACGGTCTGCTCACTGTTTATCAGCTAGGGTGGCAGCGAGTAAACATTCAAGCCTTTTTGCCAGCTCATGAGAGTCATGTCACTCATCATCTACACTACAATCTTACTTTTGTTACAAACACACTGCTTTAACAACTATACCACATCTCAGTAATTTATTGATGTCTCTCTCTCACTGACCGAGAAAAATCTCATTTCAAATACTAATGATTTCAGTTCACTTATTTTGAACCCAGATTTGCGTAGGATCTAGTCCTATGCTATAGCAGCTAAATGATATTGGCACCATCAGGGATTATTTCTGCTTGCGCTGAAATCAGAGAGTTATATGCATGTATGAGGACAGAATTTGCCCCTCTGAGTATATAGAATTAAAAATCAGAGATGAAGCGGCAAAGACAGACCCAGGTGAGTACCTGAGAGTTCATCTCCAATGTTTGGAAGCATTTGGATTAAGCACTTGTGTGCGCTAAACAACCTGAAGTTCAAAAGACATTTGGAGACAGTTTTATTTAATCTCTGATTAACGTTTTGTAAAGCTGCAATAGGAGACCCCAAGCAAGACTTGGATCAATTTGGATACATGTGGAAATAACTGAAACAGTCAAAAAATAGTATTTCTGTAGTGCATCCAAACCGTTCATGAATGTCAACTTCTCCCTTACAACTCTGTCTTACAGAAAGGGATGTTACAAGGTAAAGGGCCCGTACCCTGATTGCCTTCACGGTGTTACTCCAGATTTACTTAGGAGTATCACTAAAAACAGAATCCAACTCAAAGCTTCCCTAGGCTTCAATTTCCTTCCTAAGGAATCAAAGCCAAGTCTTTTTCAGAAAGCTCTGGTCAGATCATCTGAAAATAGAACAACCAAGTGGCAAAACCAAGTGGCCAAAATATTTCAGGAGCTTTAGTATCTACCACAGGATAGCCAAATTTTGGCCTAAAGAATTAAGTGAACAGACTATAAAAGTTATATGTACCTGGGTAGCCTAAGGCTAAAAGATCTGGTGGGGGAAAGGACATTGCAAAATCACTGCTCTGGGGAAACGTTAGTATTGTGATGAGACATGAAAGAAAGATGTAATGGCAATTTAACCACCAGGGAAAGAACAGTGCTCTTATTTTTCAAACATTCCTCAGATATTTGGAGCTCGATTCAACAAAGGAAAACCGCCAAGCCAGCATTCCTCATATTATTAGATTTCAAAACAGGCTTCTGGACCAGGACATCTAGATCTCTACAGATATGATTCTGTAATATTAGATAAATTGCAAATAATTCAGGTAGGCCAGGTTAACATAAGGTATCTTCCAGCTGCTTCTAAAAAGAGTTTCTCTTAAAAATACATGTTATGGCCTGATCGTTCTCTCACAAACATCAGTGGTAATAATTCCATATACTTCAGTAGGAATATGGCTGGGGCCTTGGGATTGCCATGTTCCCTCTGCTGCAGTTGACATGCAAGAATAAAGAAATAGTGTAAAAATGGCAGAATAGAGCCCTGTTGTGCAGGTAGATCCCTGTGCAGAATTGGGGGCAAAGACTATAGAGACAGCCTTGAAGTTGCATGAGAATAGTGATAGGTTAGACATACTTAGACACTGTCTTTTTCCTTGCTAATAAAAGTCAAACCCACATGACTTCTTTCTCTCTGGGAGGTTAAAATTCTGGCCTAATTCCCTTAATAAATAATAGCAAATCACGCAGCTTGAAAACTTAAATCTTCATAAATGATTGCCTGTGCTTCTCCTTATCAGTAAGAAATACTGGATGCCACAGATATGGTTCCTTCACACACTACAGCTAGCTGCCTTCTTTAGGGAGTGCTTGGTATTTTTTTTAAACAAATTAAACACATCATGCAATTCTTTTGTGCCCATTGAGTCATCATCTCAGCACGACCAGCATTTGGCCCCCAAGCTGTGAGCCATGTACTGGTTTAGCAAGTCACCTGGTACAGCTTGATGGGAGGAGGCCCCTGAAAGAAATCATTTAGGGTCCCACAGCTTTTTTTTTTCTTCTGTCACATGGAGTTATGGTATGGGAAAGACTGAGAACTACTGATCTAATCTGTTGTTGCAACTGAGATTCAATAAATAAATAAATTTAGGCTGGCATAACAGGAAAATGTAATGATTTACATGAGCGTCCTTGCAACATTCCCCAGGGAACTAGCTTTCTGAAAGCTATATTGCTGCTAGTTTACTTTAGCTTATCTACTAATGATTTCATTGGTGTAGCATATAAAACAAAAAGGTCTTTGATGCATTGTCCAGTTTATTATTATAAAATCAGTTTACAAGTTTATGGGAAGAGGACTCAAAACAATCGTTAAAAGACAGATGTTACATTTTCCTGCCATTTTATTTAAATGCAGAAAGAACCATTCATATATGTTATTCAAAAATTGAAAATATTCAATGAATATCAGATCTGATGGATGAGCAATGTATGTAGAGAAAAAGAATCAGAGGAAATGCATCTTAAAACAAAGCGTCTAATATGAAGTTCACTCTCACTTCCATTGAAGTTAATAGCCCAGTTTCCATAAGGCAATGCCTCTCTGATCTAGACAGACTGTAAGGTGAACCTCTACCTTGCTTTCTTCCTGACTTCATTTAAAAATGGCTAACTGCCTCTCTGAGCTCCTCTGCCACCCCGGACAAAGGATAAAGGTTCAAAACATCTCTTAAACCAGTTGTAAAGAAAGCTTGCCCCCCACATGTGCTTAGTACATTGCTAAAGCAATCATAAAACCATGACAGCATGAGTTGTTCTATGATACTTACTTGGTTTCCATAGGGTTGATGTTATGGAAGTAATAATGTATGCTGTGGTAAAGCAGGCCCACGATGGTGATCCATGCTGTGAAAAAATCAAGAGAAGTTATACTTCTGTGCAACAACCCTGAGCTAGACATTTTTCACCTAGATTCAACATTCAGTATTAATTCAGAACCTTGACTTGTGTAGACCTTCACACCTGTGCATAAATGGAAAATGTGCTTGCTTCCCTAAAGAAATGTGAAGGCAGACTGCAGTCTGCAACATAGGGTTGGGAACAGGTATCAGAAGCATTAGGGAAGGATGCTTGACCTCCAAACTCTATTCTTTCACTGTGAGCAAGCTGTTAAAATTAATCTATTGTAAAGCCACCCCAGGACCACACGTAGTGAGCAGTGGCTTTTTGATGTACCAAAGTCTAAGTATCAAGAATAGCTTACAATAATCCGAAGGACTACTTGACTACCAGCAACATTCACATAGATGAGTAGTTTTTGTTTCTATTGTTGGTTTGCTGTCTGCATATAGAGTATTTATGGCTGCTTCAACATGAGTGAAGAGACAGATGCCTGTTTTACAAGTGTCAACCATGCAGATGTCCTTTATTGTCTTGTCTGCTGGATTCCAAGTATTTATAATGTCAGCCATTCAAGATAGAATAATACATTGTAAACCTAGTTCATTTGAATAGCCTAGTGATGTGGCCTGCTAGTTGAGTGTGCCCTTAATTGAGTTTTAGATGGTTTCTAAGTCCCTGGCTGATGCAAGCTAAATATCCTGCAGGCTGGATTCACTTCAAAACAGCAGATGTGAAATGTCCTGTAAGAAAACACCACATGGTGAATGATGCTATAAGTGGAGCGGAAAAATCCTTTCACCTGCTATTTCTGGTGCTTCCCACTCACGATTTGCAGCACCTACAGTGAAATCTCAGGTCTGAACCTCCTGTCAATGCAAGGAAACAATGCTTCCATAACTGTGGCACTGTTTGAGACATTGCATTGTACTGAATGAGATCAACCTTTCCCTGCAGAGAGGTTTATGGAAGAGTCCCAGATAGCGTGAAGCATGTTGGGACCTTTCATACTACCTTGACTCTGAGGCCATTCACCTAAGAGCATGCAGGTATGCAGGCTTGGAGTAATTGTGGCAGAGATCCCCTTTTTGTGGAAGTTGGAACCTCTCCACACTTAGGTCCTGATCCAGATCCATTTCAAGTTAGGGGAAAATGGTTCTCAATGAATTAAAAAAAAGCTTGGGATTAGGCCCTGTTGTGACATGCCTTGAGCTTGCTTCAGTGGTCTTATCTGCCCTAACAGAGGAAGAAGGGCAGGTAAACAGAGCATCTTGACATTTTAGTCCATGAAGTAAAAGGAGAGAGTGGGAGATAATCTATTTTGCTCACTGCTGCCTCCAAATAAGCCTTACTAGCCAAGATGCTAGTAGGTGAGGGAAGAACTGAACAAATGCTCTGGTTGCGTTGCTGGACACAGATATTCCTGAATAAGGACAGAAGGAGCACAGCAAAGACCTATATACTTGCATGTACGTTGTGGGGTTCAATATTCATTGCCTTTTAATGACTCCCAGCGTAAATCTGCCAGATTTTTGAAGTAGCTACCAGCCTGGCAAACTGCCCCTGGGCTTTCCCCGCATCTTCTCTTTGCCACCAATAATAAAAGTTTTCCAAGCAAGAGTATTCTTCTGTTCTACCTGTGCAGCCCCATTATCTAGAGCATGCCCCACCTGTCGCTATCTGCAAAGACCAGGTATCAGGGGTGAGGAAGAGGAGGATTATGAGGATGATGAATTACGAAAGAAGCAGTCTTCCACTCCATAGCTTGCTCATTGCTAGTGTGAGGATTAGGGAAGAAATCATCTGATTCCTTATCCATCTGAATTGCAATGAGAAGCCAAAGACCAAAACAGCCAGATTTCCACAGGCACCTAGATGCAGCAAGGCAGCTAAATGACTTGCTACATCTGTCCCTTGAATCCCTACTTAGGATTTAGAAACTTAATTTTTTAAGTATGTTTGTTTGCTTTTTTCCTTACCCGGGATAAAAAATAAATAAATCTCAGCTTTTTCTAGTCCCCAACTTCAAGGTGGTTAAAATCCAAAACTAGTTCTGGATTTAAATGTTGTCTACTTAACCTTTCAGTATTTCATACTGTACATGTCATCCTTTTCCCTTTCCATCTGCTGCCATTTATTATTTAACATTAGATTAATCTCTTCCCTTTTAAGAGAGAGTATGAAAAATGCTTTGTAGAGTAATTTTGTAGTGTGCTAAACTAAGTACATTATCTGGTAACTTAGAATTTCTTGAAAAATAACGAGTTTCATGGCTGGAAATATTAACATTATTTCTAGGAATTAGGATTGCCCTGATATAAAAGGGGTGCCAAAATTAAATGGTTTTAATATATCTGGGCTAGCTGCATTATTCAAGTTTTCACAAAGAGGGGAGAGGACCTTTAAACAGTGTTGAATAAACCGTGGCATGGAAAAATACCTTACTTACATTATCTAATAATTAAGACAGCTAAAGTCAACACAATAAATCAATTAAATCATTTATCAGAAAAGGCAGAGAAGTCAAAATCCCTCAGTACAAGAACAATGTTAGACACTACTTGGCATGATTGGTTCACATAATTCAGCCCCTTCTTTGAAGTTTTTCCCTTACCTTTGTTGTGAAATGCTTCACTGGGGATGGAAATATAACTCTTTCCCTGAGATGGGAAGCGGTAATGGGACAAATTCAGAGTCTGAGGAGGCATTTTGACCAAAGAGTAATCTGTATAATAATCCAAACAAAAAATACGATAAAAATCAATAACCTTTACAACCTAGTTGACTGCAAAACTGGAGTTTGCTCTTTTAATAGCTATTGCAAGTCTTGACTGTAAAACCCCAGCTGTTTGGAGAAAATAGAATAAACCCCCTGAGAGTAAAATTGCCTTTAAGATGTGACTTCTTTATGAGGGGAAAAAGAAGTATATGGGGTGTTAATATACCATGGATGACTTTACAATGTGCACAAACTGAGCTTAACGAGGCACCAAGGTAAGCAAAATTGATTGATTCCTCTCTTTTTTTTTTCTCCCTGACATTTGAAGACATTTCAGAATCGTACTGTTTAGTTTTAGAATGTCACTGCCTAGGACATCATGGGAGATGAAGCAGCTTGGGGTAATTCATGTGACTCTTCCTTGCTCCAGCTTTACTTCTTTATGTAGAAGGCAAAGCCATAGAAAGGAATTTCAGAACTCAATTATTATTAATTTACAAAACCTAGAAGAGAAGCACACACGAGATGAGGGCACCATTGTGTTTGTCGCTATACATGTGCGTAAGAAGAGATTTCTAGGGAGGATAGCGGGGGGACCTTGCAATAGGTATGAAGGCCAGTAAGAATTTGGACCATTTATCCCATTTTCTTGTCCCGAGATTAAAATTCTGTACCTTCCAGACACTTATAACTTTAAAAGTTTGTTTAAAAGGCTTAGGCATTACTGTAACACTTCATCTATCACTGGATTAAATCCATAAATACCATTTCAAAGCACTTGGTTTTGACCTCTCTCTCCTCTTCCTCCCACCCCCCACCAAAAATAACCTCAAAGGAAGCTGGATTGTTGAGCAAAGTGGCTTACCTTTCTCTAACTATATAATCATCTGGCTGTGATTGATACAATTTGTTAGATTAAGAGAGAGAAAAATAACCTATTTCAATTTCCTTCTCCATGTTGACAAGGGAAGAGCTTCAGGCACAGAAGTATTTATTAGGATCAGCCAGACTCCAGTTTAGAGGGAGAGTGAAAGCTGTTGTTAACTCCTACCTGCCACAGTTGATGTGCCCTCGATGGTTACAGCTGGGTGGATTCCTTCCAGATTGCGAGCCATATGCACCATCACATTGTCAATCGTTTCAATTAAGCCTCCCACAACAGAAACAGACTGGGGGGAGAAAAAAAAAAAAAGAGACTTGATTATAAAAATGGATTCATAGCAGAGCCCTGGACTAAAAAATGGTTCGAGTGCTGTTATGATTGTGCACAAGAACTTACTCAACTCTCTCAATATCCCTGTGAAAACGTATGTTGCATGACAAGGCTACTGAGAGCCCCATCTTACAAAATACCAAGGATTTCCAGAAACATGCCAACAGAGGCATAGCCAGGCAGCCTATGGGGTAGCCAGAGCACCCAGGGCAGTGCTGGCAGCTGCAGAGCCAATGGCAATAGCATGGCCAACCACAGTGGTAGCAACTATTTTTGTGCACCCCTCTCCCCCATCCTGCTCCCAAAAAGGTAATGCCCCAAGTTGCTGCCCTAGTCACCCACCTCCCCACCCCCGAAGTAGTTAAACTACTGCGTACCAAATTAATGACTCCTCCAATCCCCATCAGATGACAGTCTGTTACTTTAAGCACCAAGCTGGATCAGGCCTCGCATTAAAGCAGCTCTTTTGCTAATACATGATTTATAGGTTTATTTTTCCAAATAAAGAGTGAAAGACCGTAGCCTTCCTGAGTATAACCTTCCTGCACAAGAGAGGCCAGGCAGTTTAGCTCCTGCAGTTTCAGTCCTCTGCTAGCTGCATTTCTTCATTTAAATACACTCCCCCCTCTCCGCCCCCCACACTGTCCCGTAGCTTCAGGAGTGGGGGAGGCGTGCGATGTATGCAAGTAAATAGGGTACTTTGAAAGGAAAAAAAAAAAAAAAGGGGAATGCTTAAATGAATATCCAATAAACATCTAGATTCTGGCAAAAATAATTGGGGGGATGGGATTCTTGTTTATTTTTTATGTGACCACCTTTGAGAAGAAATTGATATGTGGGCTAATTTCTGTGTAGAAATTATGTTATTAAATACTATATAACCCCCACGGCCAATCCTGCTGACTGGGTGGGGATCCCCCCAAGGTCAATCTTGCTGCCCTAGGGGGGCCCCCCCGCGGCTGATCGCTGCAGCCACTTCTGGGAGCAGCTACAGCTGCTTCTTGGAGCGGCAGCAACAATCGGCTGATGCTTGCAGGGGGGGCACCAGCGCTCCCACCTGCCCCCTCCCTGCCCATCGCCTAAGCAGCACAGCAAGTCAGGGGGTGCACCAGCTCTCTCAGAGGGTGCATGTGCACCCCCATGGACTCCCTACGTGTCACCATTGCTATATAAGAGAAGAAATGACAAGACTCATTCCCATATAAGCCTTATATTTATGCTGTTTCACCAGTTCTTATGGAACATCTTGGAGCAGTAACAGAGAAAATTACCTTATTTTAACACGTGGAAACCCATTACCAAACAAACATCATTTACTTCCTCTAGGTGTTTACTTTGGAAGCAAAAAGGACATGATGAGGGAATAAACAGGTTGCTCCTCTAAGGAACCCAAAACTGAAGGATAAGAGATGCAGCCTGTTTTATTATTATCCATATGAAAATATTCACCAAAATTAGCTTGCAACCCTATGCCATTTGTCTTACCACTGATGTATCAACCCAGTTGGGCAATAAAAGAACATCTCCAACAGCCTTCAGGAAAGCCTAAAAAATAAATAAGAAAACATTATTTGATTACTTATTCATCAGCTATACATCTCCCGGTAAACATTCAAGGCAGATCTCTATTAAGACTTCCTTAGATTCATTTTAAAATGATGGGTATATTTTCATGCAAATCACAGCCATCCCTGCCTGCCAGTCCTCTCATTATCTTTTCTATGGTAACATTTTAAAGTAATAGTTTATTTGTTAATAGTAACATTACAATGGCAATCCTATATTACATCCATTACACCCCGGCTGAGGCTACAGAAAACAGTGGAATTGAGCGAAGCTTGAAATCACCCAGTGAACTCAAGTACATCCACATAACAACACACCTGTGTTCACCCAAGAGTTCAAGCTCAGTTTTTCAAGCAGCAAACATCCGAACTCTGGTTCCTACCATCCATTTTGGCTGATCATTAAAGTACGTCAGCACCTAGATTGAGACCAAGTAGCCACTTTTGCAGGCAATTTGCAAACACCTAGTGACAGGAAATCCTTGTTTGAACAGAGAGGATGGAGGGTGGGAAGGGAAAACTGAGGCATAGACAGCAACTTGCCCTGTGGTACAGCTAGAAATAAACCAGGTCACCTAATCCCCACCTGACTATCCTAACAGCAACACTGAACTGAGCCTCTAAGAACCCCTTTGCAAGTCTTGAGATAGGGGGTATATGCTGGGGCTAAAAGGTTATATTCACCTTTCACTCCTATCCCTAGACTGAGAGACCCATGCTGGCCATTTGAAAGACTCAACATGAAATCCCACCTTAAATTGCGTTGCATCCTGGACTCACAAGCCCATCTTGCCAAACCAGTTGAGAGGAGGCAGGGAAGGAAGAATTTCTTTCCAAAGCCACAAAATGGCAGATAACATAGCCTCTAACAGTGGTGCTATGACCACAATGGAGAAAGGAGCACTAGAAGGATTCACAGAATGTCAGAGCCCCTGACCCACCAACAGGCAGCCCCTACCTGCACCCTGCACTCATACTGAACAGAGCTAAATTATATCCACGTGACATATGAATAGAGTTTGTCAGAAGCAGTGTATTATGAAAATGTAACTGCAATCAGAAAGTGAGTTGCATAGCATTTAACTCCAAATCCTTTGTGCTGTGAGCCATATGACAACTAGGACAGAGGCAACCGTCTGCAAATTATGTCCTTTACAGAAAATAGTATGTATGCTCAGCAGCTGTGTTTCTGGGAATTAGCTACAAATAATAAAAAGCCTAACCCATCAATCAGGTGAATGACAGAGTCCGCATATAAGATCGGGACTCTGTTGTGTTTATTTCCCAAAACAGCTTTGCTAAAGATTATCACGTTCCATTTTTCTGTCTGCGCATCACTTTCGTGCTTCACAATGCAGCACGGGACAGCATGAATGAGCAATAAAGTGGCAATGAGAACTGTGTAGACAGAACTCGTGATATCTGACAGGATGAATGACAATTTTCAAATTAGATCCAACCTAGGGCTGTGCGAAGCTTCAGTCGCTGATTCGATTTGGAGGAGATTCGGCCTGATTTGGCAGACAAATCTCCAAATCCAAATCGAATCAGGAGACTCATTAAATCTCTCCGAATCAAATCGGAAGCCATTCCTATTCCTGCCGTAGGACGGAGAAAGTCTTAACTAGTGCTGCCATCAGTAACAGTCTAGCTATGGCAACAGAGAACTCAATGCAGGCTGCAACACCCATTGTAGAGGTGGCTTGCATTTAAGTTCCATGATCCTGAGGCTACATTGCTCCTGCCATCCAAGATCGCTAGGTCTGTCCTATGCCTATGGCAGGGAGGACTGCCAGATCGAACCCTGTTTTGAATAAGTGAGACCAAGCAAAGAAATATGAGCCTCTTCCAGGAATTGAATTCTTTCATTAAATTTCACAGGAATTTAGGACACCTATACATGTAATGGAGCTCTGCTCTGACACGTGCTAATTAGTATGCATCGGAGCAGACTTGATTAATTAAGTCTGCTGAAGTGTGCTAATTAGCAAGCTCCAGCAGCCTCCGCGTCACATGGATTCAGCATCCCCGTGTTTCAGAATCGTGGCGGAGGTGCTTTAACTAAAGTTTATCGAACGAGCTTCAGTTAAAGTGCCCCTGTCACCATTTTGAAGTGCGGGGATGCTGAATACACATGACGCTGTGGATGCTTTAGTAAGAGCAGCTCTCAGATCTGCTCCAATTAAAGCAATTCCCCTCCACCCTGGAGCACGTGTATAGATGCCCTTAATTACTACTTTTAAACATAGCAAAAAAGCACTTTTATGTATGTCTCTTTCTCAATTGTCTAACCAGATGATAATATTTAATCCATTACTATACTGCCTGGATGCTCCATTTAGGGTAAATAATATGACATGCCATGCCTTATAAATTGACAAAGACTTAAATTAAACTGGATTCCTTAACAAAAGCATACTTATAATAGTAGTCTTGTTCTTTTTTTTAAATAAGGTACCTTGTAATCATTGAAAATATTTCAAAGCTGCATATTATGTTCTAGCCTCTGAAGAAAGAAAAATGTTACTTGGCTTCATACTAAGACCTGCATACACATTTACCTCTGTCAGGTTCAAGGCAGTATTTTCCACCAGAGATTTGTTGGGCAAGCTGATTGATATGTTTTCCAGGTAGTGCAGCATTGCATTTGGGGACTGAAAGTTTCCTCTCTCCTCAGTTAGATTAGTTATGATAGGATGATAGGCATCTGTGGAGAGCTACAAGACAGCAATGTCATCTCATCAAGGCATATCCTAGTAATCAACCATTTCTTCTGTGCTTAACACCAAAGAAGGCAAGTCAAGATTGGTGCCAATTCTTTCAAATAATCCACAGTATATTCTAACAATGCAACTCCAAGAATTGACCTATGTGCTTCTCTGACAGGAGCACCGGAGAAGCAGAGGAACAGTTCATTTCCTGATCCAAAAGCAAACAAATTGTAAATTGTAATACCATGATTATGCAGAACAGGCCACAGGGAAAAAAAAAGAAAAACCTGAAAAGCCGATCAAGATTATATGTATCCTATACATGTACACACTGGACAAAAAGTTTTTGAAGATCTGAAACCAATAATACTTGTGAAGTTGACAACTTGTCTACCTAATCTTTTGATTAGAAATTCAGGTGGTGTCTACCTTGGTTTCCAGAAAAAGGGGAAAAAAACAAACAACAAGAAGAAAAAACAACCAGCCATATTTTATCACCTACAACCTACATTTTCCCCCAAAAAATCAGCCCCCCAAATCTGGAGTGCATTTATTAAGAAGGGAAGCTGATTTCCTACCTGGAAGAGAAGCACCCTGCTTTGTTTCCTATTCCACAGTGAAGAAGTATTATTATTCAAGCCCCCAAGGCAATCAGTTGACTTAATGGCCCGTTGTTCTTCACTTCTCTTCTTTTTAATGGCCTTGATGTTCTACTAATCAAACTAACCTTTCTTAGGCAATTTTGCTACCTGCTTCTATTACTTTAAGCAGGTGAGTTACTTGAAGATTAGGCTGATTTATGCAGCCATAAGGTGGAAAAAAAATTCCCTCCATTCTACCTTTCAAAAAGAAGCTGCATAATATATTCCAGGGTGTATTGTATGTGAGAAAATATAGTAATAGGATTTTGAAATAGTAGCTATCAAGAAAATGAAAGTAGATTTTAAAATGGAATTTATTTATATTTAGGATGTTTAAAGCACTTATGCATTTATTTAAAACTCTATTTCTTCAACAGTCTCTTAAACACATGAAGACATTTTAGTTGTAAAATTAGCCCAGATTATTCAAATTCCAAAACTAAAAAAAGTTTGAAAAAAGAACTAATTAATTTTTTATCTTTATAAGATATTGAAGTATTTCAGAAATACCAATTTTTACAGAGTTTTGAGTTTTTATAGAGCTTTGAGTTTTTATGAAACTGGAAGGGAGAAACTGTTATATAATCTGGTATTTCCCTTCCCCCAGAGCCCCTTCCCCATGCCCCCAAACAATTAGCTCTTTTCTTTTTTAACTGAAGACAGCCCTCCTTTTCTCCTCACTAGAAGACCTCACTAGCATACCCAGGAAGCATATCAAAGAAATCCAGTGAATTATAATAAATTTCCTTACAACCTAAAAGTATAGGGCCAGCAATGTCTCTTCAATACACAACATTTTTAAGTTAAAGAAAATCAAGTCCTACCATGGTACTTGTAGTGGTCATGATGGACCATGATGTTGTTGAAGAAAGTAAAGCCTGTGCACCTAAGGGAAAACAATTTTAAAAACAAGTTTGAAGCAGTATACATATTTTTAAAAATAAAATAAACCGACACAATTTACCACATCTGGGAGAAGCATTCACAATAACAACCTGGGAAATTTGTTCTGAGATGATGTTATTTGTTTGATATTTGCATTCCTCTGTGTTCTGGTATTGAAATTACACTGGACTGTTTCAATGGCCTCATTAAATGTCTTAGCTGATATTATTCTACGATCCTCATACAAACACAAAATGCTGCTTTGTCTGGATTTTAACACTGCAAGGGGATACTTTAATTTGACAAATAAGCAAAAAACCAAGCCCTGATTGCAATGGGATTTTAGATTTGTGGCAACGTCTTTAGAAACAGAAGCCTGAATTTGTGGCTAAGGCCTTGATCTTGGTGGCAGAACACACACATTCCGTTCTAGGCCTTGCCAGACTCCCAGTACGACCTCGAGCAAATCATGTAAGGTAAATTTTCCTGACGTATATAAGCCCTATAGAGAACCAACAGGATTTTGGAACTGTGAACCACAACCAGTTTATGTCTGTGTCTTTCTCCTGTTAAATGAGGATAATATTACCTTCCCTCTCCCACTTTATCTTTTCAATTTGGAATTTCATCTCTTTAGAACAGGACCTGTCTTTTTCTACATGATGTATTTCACCTAGCACAAAAAGGCCTCAATCTCAGAAGTCATCAATGTAATACAAATAATTTGTATTTTTTAACCTAAAATATTTGATGGGACAATAGTAGAAACAGATCATCAAGGGCATCAGCATACAAGAACATGATCAATCAGAATCAGAAATCTTTGAGAAAGACAAAAAGTGAACCCTGGCCTCATTGGCCATGACCAGATGAGCATGGTCGTGCATTAGGTGGCACTGCAGACCCACCTTCAGTGCCACACACTGCACACTGGCATTTCCTGTGCTGCTACCTTTTAGCATTGGGTGGGGGGGGTGACCCCGGGAGACCCCAGAGTCAAAAAAACCCACGCAGACAAAAAAAAGAAGCGTGGAGCAGCACATGCCACCCAAAGCCAGAGCCTGGCCTGCTAGAGCCATGCTCCAGCTGCTAGCCAGGCTTCAAGCTGCAGCTTCCCCAGCCCCAGGACCCCAGGTAAGGCTGCTAGCGCCAGCATGGTTGCTGGCCCCAGCCTCCCCTAACCCACACTGGGTACCCTGCTGTGTGCCAGTGGACATGTGGCACCGGCACAAGATGTGCCACTGCTAGTCGTCCCCAGGGAACCAAACATCCACGCTCATCTGGACGTGGCCACTTCAGTCAATGGAAAGGCTTCCAATTCAGAAGGGCCCAGATTTCATGTAAATACTGACCAAAAGAATCGAGACAGGAGACAGATAGTAAAGGTGAGCTGGCATGTTAATCTCACACAAAGCAGGCACTCAAACATCTTTCCTTAAAGCAGGCTTTACAGCAGCTGGAGTGCCATTTCAGAAAACATCTCCAAGAGTTGCTGGCAATTTAGATTCATAGATCCAAGTTGACTTCAAGTAACATAGAAGCTATTATCTATCATTTTGGCTTGACCAATAAATATCAGTACTATGTCTACTGATGGTCACCATGAGCCTGTTGCAAATTATTTGCTTAGGCAAAACACTTAAATTAGAGGTTTGGACCATTTCTAGCAGTTATAGTAAGCATATTTTTCTTCTACCTGTGGTATGATTTATAGATATATGAAATATATCCACCCATTACTGTGGTATTTCAGTACAATTCTCAATTACAAGTGTTAGGTATTGTCTAATTTTTTCCTCTGGATACAAATGAGCATGGCTATTTCATCTTATTAAAAAGAAAGACACTAAAAACTAAAGTAGGGAGTTTCCCCAATTCAGCTGTGATGCTATATAGCTCAAAACTATCCATACTATAATGCCAGTGGGTTCAATAGAATTACACCAAGAATGACCCTGTTTTGTTAGATGGATTACCATTATCAAGAGTATCCATCATTTCTGGGGATCATGTCACAGCTTCCAGAATCAACTTTAATGGACATTGATACTCATGGGAATTAAAAAAAAAAGTTTTATTGCATACACAAATCAGTCAGTCAATCAAAATACTCCATACTAGAGGAAAAGAGCCGTGGGAAAAAAGTATAATTTTTTAATACTTATGATGGGCAGTGTTGTAAATCAACACTCAAAAAATTCATGAGATTGACTTGAAGTCATGAGATTTTTTTTTAAATGATAAAATTGGCAGACTTGTTTTTGTCTTCAGAGTTTTTCCCTATAGTTGAGGACTGGTGATGTAAAACAACAATAATAAAATTAAATGATAGGAGTCAGTAACAGAATTAACTTCTAAATTTATGAAACAGGACTTCCAGATGTAACCTTGTCATACTTTGGAAGTACGAAGGGTGGGCGAGTGGGCACTGTCCAGGATTGTGGGATTATAAATGTAAAACCAGGTACAAGTCTTCAATGGCACCTAAGTCTCTGAGACCTCTGAAAATGTTGGCATTCCTAGCCAGTGGACGTTACTGCTTATGACCAAGTCACCAATAATACGGCAATACCTGCTTAGATGCAAGAATGAATATGTTGCAAGGTTTTCAAACATCACAAAAAGTATAATTAGGAACAAAATTGTGAGATTAACTCCTTGAGTGGGACACTCATGGAAACAACCCTGGCAAATTCTTTACAGCATGCACCCATTACTGAGCAGAATGCATTGAAGTGGGCAGAGTAGCGGTGGACTTTAGAGCATAACCCTGTAGTCATAAGCACCAAAGGAGTTAAAAACTTGTTATCCTTTCTGTATTTATACAAGAGTCATATTTGCCTGACAGCAAGACAAGTCACACATATCGATGGACTGGGTCAATGTAAAAAAAGTCTACAGCACTCGAGTACAGTAACATGACATTCTTCCATAACATTAGACCAAGGAACGAGATTTATGGCTTGGGTGGTGTTATAGTAACACTGGTTTTGTTGTGATAGATACAATAACCAGGTACAATAGTGATTTTTCCAACACAAGTAGATTATAAAGTTAAAGCATATTTTTAAAGATTTTTCAAACACAACACCAAAATATTCGTGCTATTTTGGGTATCAAATGAATGCTCTCCCAGCCAAGTTATTTGAAGACTTTAATAAAAAACATTTTAATAGGTCCCATTATAATTAGTAAAAAAGATGGATTTTAACATTTTTGCACACTTAAATATTAGATAGTGGGAGAGAATGACAGGGTTTTTGTTTTTCAGTTTGATGTCATCAGCCAATGACTTAACCAAGTTTGCTACTACTTTAATAATGTCTGTACTAATTGAAAAATCTAAACTGTACCTAGGCTAACAATATTATAGTATATTTTTGTTATAGTCTTGAGTCAGCTCCCATTAAAACCAATTTATCTTTCTTATTAACTTCAGTGGAAACTAAATCAGTGCCTAAAAACAGGATTTTCTTATTCTGATCTTCTGATATGGCCCCGTCCTTTAAGGATTGGTGCTGTTCCCAAACACTTGAGAGACAAAGAGAGGGAAAGATTGTTCTAGTTTATTTTCCTTTGTCCAATAGGAGATGTAGCTTGATTAGCTTACATGTCTACTAATTGGGCTTTGAGTATCATGGCAGAGATCTTAATCTATGTAATGAAGAGTCAATCTGGAAGCAGAATTAATGTGGACTAATATAATCATTAACACTCGTAATGCAGAGCAAAAGGGATGCAAGCTTTCCATACAAGCTTGAGCTTCTTTGGTGAATTAATTGCTTAATGAATTGGATTTTTATAAGCAAGAACTAATTAATGCATGCATCTTCATAGTCAGACTTGCCTAAAAAATGAGTTTTACAACGAGGTACTTTCATTCTTAGGATAGATAGAATGGATTTATGCCCTTAAGCTATTAATAATTTTTAAGGACACAACAAAAGCAACAAAAAAAAAAAAAAAAAAAAACCCCGAACTTCTGGTGCAGCCAAAACATACCAAGTGGGGTTTTAAGTCTTGGTCACTGAGAGAAATGTTTTATAACTTTAAATCAGATGCTTATGTCTTAGTAAAAGTCTTCCACTATGCAAGTACATGTTAATTAAGTCTTATCACTCCTTAAGGCAGGCTTTTTCAACCTTTTTAAATAAATGTACCCCTGGTGGCCAGATGGGGGGTGCACAGCCAGATGTGGGAGGGCAGTGTAGCAGGGGGCTGCCTGTGCACTAGGTCCCAAGAGTCTGCTCTTAGTAAGGGGAGGTAAGACTGTCCAAGTCTGCAGATGGCACCAAACTATGTGGGGAGGTAAACCAACTAGAGGGCAGGAAGCAAATCCAGGTGGATTTGGGCAGGCTGGAGAAGTAGGCGCAACAGATTAAGATGCAATTTAACAAAGACAAGTGCCGTGTGTTGCACCTGGGGAGGAACAATCATCAACACACCTATAGCCTGGGAGGTACCATACTGAGTAGCACAACTGCAGAAAGGGATCTTGCAGTCATGGTCAACTCCAAAATGAACATGAGTCGCCAATATGATGAGGTAATAAGTAAAGCTAACTGCACTCTTTCTTGAATAAGTAGGTGCATCACACACAGGTCCAGGGAGGTGATACTTCCCTTCTATGAGGCATTGGTCAGGTCTCAGCTGGAGTACTGCGTCCAGTTTTGGGCGCCGCACTTCAAAAGGGATGTAGATAACCTGGAAAGAGTTCAGAGGAGGGCCACCCATCTGGTTAAAGGCCTACAGGAAAAACCCTACAAGGACCAATTGAGGGACCTGAATCTCTTCAGCCTCCGCAAAAGAAGGCTGAGAGGTGATCTTGTGGCCATCTACAAACTCATCGGGGGGGGGGGGGGACAGCAGGAAATAGGGGATATGATGTTTACCAGGGCACCCATTGGGGTAACTAGAAACAATGGCCACAAACTAAAGGAAGGAAATTTAGATTGGACATCAGGAAAAAAATTCTTTACAGTGAGGGTTGCCAAAATATAGAATACGTTTCCAAGGGAAGTGGTGCTGTCCCCTTCCTTGGAGGTATTTAAGAGAAGACTGGACAAACACCTGGCTGGGGTCACCTGACCCCCGCACTCTTTCCTGCCCAGGGCAGGGGGTTGGACTTGATGATCTAATAGGTCCCTTCTGACTCTAAAATCTACGAAACCAACGAGGGAAAGGTGGAGGGGTGCCTGCAGCAGAGCTCACCTGAGTGCTGCAGTCCGCCTGACCCCCACCGTGCTTCGCATGAAGCTAAGGCCCACCCGCTCACACTAGGGCAGCCCTCACTGTGCTCCCGCCAGTGCCTGTGACCCAGCCAAGTGCTGCTCTGTACCCCGCACCGGGAGCAGGAGTTGCCACTGGAGATCTTACCCCTGCAGTGCTACACCACCCTGGGCAAGCATCGTCAGCCAGGCTCCTGCCCCAGTAAATGGGGCTCCGGCTCCAGCTCCCAGGAAGGCGGCCGGTAGCTGAAGCCAGAGCCCCAGTGCTGGGACAGGGGCTCCATACCTGAAGCTGCTTGCCTGCCCTCCCAGAGTGGCATGGCACAGAGCGGCACAACATGAGCATCTTCCAAGGGGGCTGTTCCCAGTGCAGCTGCAGCCAGCCAGGTGCTGCTCTAGGTTCCTCTAGCATTGGTAATAAGGCACTATGGGATTTAATGCATAAACCCACGCTCACACCTCCTGCCATGTACGTGTGGCATGGCAGGAGGTGTTATTATGCAGATTGTGCATTAAATCCCATTGCACCTTTACATGCGTGTGTAGAGGGTGCCCGAGAGAAGCAGTTTAATACCTGAGTTTTACAAAACCCCCAATTTTTTTTTAATTGGTGTTTACACAAATGGAATACGTGGTATGATAACAATGCCTCCACTTACCAATAGCAGCTGTAAAGTATTGCTCAATTTCATCGGGGGTAAGCGCCCTTTCCCATATGATGAATTCATCGAAAGCTCCATTCACATAGCGTTTGGTTTGATCACCCTCTGTCCCAGTCAGCAGATTTGCTGTAGGGTCCCCATAATCATAGAAAACTTTCCCATTTGGGTCAGTGGTGTTTAAAGTTCCATTCACATAGACCTTCAGTCCTTCTTTTGATTTCCACGTGAAGAGAATGTGAGTCCAGTAATGACCTGCAAAACGCTAAGAGTCACTGACAAGTCCGAGCATCAACCCCATTTAGAGCCTTCCTGTCCAGTAAGTTTTAGCTCAGTTAAAGAGGCTTACATGTGTGCAAAGCAATGGAGTAAATGTAAACACAAAATTCTTTATATCAAGCAATGAAATGGTCAAACTGTACTGCATAAGTACAGAATTCTTACCCAACTAAAGCATTATCAGAAAGATTACGATTAAAAGGTTGTGCAAAATTAGATACTTGTCCAGCTTTTAAAAGTATCAAATGACAACAGCAAAGGCTTAATCCTATACTCCTCATTCAGTCATTTCTACCAAAGAGGATACTGTTATCAATAAATGTTTTAGTTAAGGACTGGAAATCCACGATGAGACCCTAGGATCATTACTTGAATTGTAATTGTGCATCATATAACATCACTGACATCCCCAAACTCTCCCTCTTCTTCTGCTCTATTTTCTTATAAAGCATCTTTTCTTTTTAGGTATGGAAGCTGTGTTGTCATGATTGTACAGCCATATCAAGCCCTTGGGAATGATCAATACATTTTACCTGGTGGACTGAAGCTCGCCTGCCACTTCATCGAATTCCCACGGGTATAGAATTCCACAGAGCCTTCACCTTCACTGGAGCAGATTTTAAAACCACTAGAAATGACCTGTCCCCCGGAGGCTGGGGGATATTTAGCCTGCTGGTCCTGAGTCTTCCAGAAAAAAGAAAATGTTACTCCTGGCAGAAGCAAGTGAGAGAGAAAGAGTATTAATGAGAAACAGTTCAGGTTAAAAGTGTCAAACATCAAACATCATTATGCACATGGAGGGAGTGGACTTGCAGACCGGTCTTGAGAGATCACTGGAACTGTGACAATTCATAGCAATTAAAGGTCTGCCCCTTGCCTAAACAGTATGTGAAAATACCCATTACTATGTAAGTTTCCAATAATATTCCAATATTAGTCATAACTAAAGAAAAATAAGCCAGGCCAATATTTTAACATTAAAAACTCCTTATTTAAATAAAGAGCTGATTATACTTTGGTTCCTATAGGTAGGTCACTGCTGCCTTTGTCCACTGTGCCTCATTGTCCAGTTGTCAGACAGAAGAGCACCAGCGTGATGGGAAGAGATACCCCCCTCTTTATGCAAACCCACAGTCATCACTTTATTTTCCCTAGTCCGAGACTCTCATCGCTGCAGAAACAACAAATATTAAGCATTCCCTATCTGATCAGTGAATTCTGGCACATGCTTGCATGTTAGTAATTTTAATTTCAGTTGTGAGTAGTCCAGCTAAATCCAGCAGAAGCTTTATTATTACTGCACTGTAAAACAGCACAAAGTTTGGTGATTATGTTTCCTTGTAAAGGCTGCCTGGGAATGCTGACCGAATCAAAAGCAGCAAAGCAAGTCTCTCTCCCATGTCACAGATTCGCTTCAGCTCTACAGTAGAGAGGCTCTGCAGACAGCAATTAAAAAGGAAGTGGCTAGACTAACTGCTTCCTAGTGACGCGTGTCTCAGGAGTCCTGGCATGAAGTGCTAAGAATAAAACCCAAACTGAGTACACTCAAAGAAAATGCTTACAAGCAAGATAGTGGACTGAAGGGAGATTTGCCATGTGCAGGCAAAACATCTGCCTGGATGATTGTGTAATTAGCAGCAGGCTGCCCAAATAGTGCACGTCATTGCCAGTTTTGCTACTGGATGACTCAAATCGAGGCCCAAACCCAGCAGGTAACCTGATGCTATGCAACAGAATTATGATGTGCATTTGATAGCTCTGTTATTAGGGAGGGTGAAACCACTGGCAAATCCCTATCCATCCTAATGACGAAAGGCCTTCCCCTGCCCTGCTACATATAACTCTAACAAACATTCCCATATGTCTGTTATCATATTCATGTTTGTGAAAAAAAGGGATTTTGTTATTACAGAATAAACAGCATAGACATTTGGTGTATTTTTGTCTAATCAATCTTTTTGTCCACTTCTTCCCAGTGAAGGTGCCCATCACTGAATAATGTCTAAGCATCATTCCCAATATGCCTTACAAATGAAAGAAGAAACACTTTGCCCCCCACTGAAGTGCAAGTGTGCTATCATTAACTTCCTAGCAAAATATCGACATCAGCCCAAATTTATCAAATTTCAGCAATTATGGTCTAAAGCAGTGGTGCCAAATTCATCTGGTCCTGTTGGCTATAACTTGGTGAGCCCTGGTCTACAAACCTACCTATGCGGTAAACTTTCAACTCATGACTTGTTCTCACTGGCTCTGAGATGTGATGCAAATATGCTGCACATCTCAAGTCAGGAGTGGGCTCTGGTTCTGCCTCATCTGAAACATGGGACAGTGAAGCCTAACAACGCTTTCCTACCAATTCACAGAAAGCTCAACTCAACAATTGCTGAAAAAAATCACAACCATTTCCCACACAGGTATGGCTCTCTATTGAATGACTGATGTCCAAGTCCTGACTCTACTGTGGAAGATCATAGCCCAAGTAGAAGGGCCGATAAATTCTCTCTCAGAGTGGTTAATTATGTCTATCAAATACAGGTAGTAATAAGTAAGGCTGTGCAAAACTTTGGGTGCCGATTCGATTCAGAGGAGATTCGGCCCTATTTGGCAGCCAAATCTCTGAATCCAAATCGAATCAGATCAATTAAAAGGTCCAAATCGATTTGAAGCTCTCCAAATCAATTAGGAAAAGAGTTTGGAGAGCTTTGGAAATTAGTAAATAGGGGGTGGGAGAGTGGGGGCTGGAGGAGGGAGAAGGGGACCATGGGGGACCCCTGCCAGGCCCCATCCCCTGCCTGCTCCCCCAGCCTCCCCAGCACCCCCTGACCCCCGCCTGCTCTCCCAGCCCCCACCCCTCCCATGGCTGCCCCACCTGCCCCAGCTCCTGGCTCTTTAAAAAAAAAAAAAAAGTCCCAGCTCACTGGCTGCTGCGGTGGCCTCGGGGCTTCTGGGGGCTTCTGACAGAGCCCCCCCATGCAGCACAGGGCAGTGGAGGGCAGCAGGGATACCCCCCCCCCCAAAACCTGGCAGCAACCGGTGAATCTGGGGCTTTTTTTTTTTTTTTTTAAGAGCCAGAAGCTGGAGCAGGTGAGACAGCCATGGGGGAGCTGAGAGAGCACGCAGGGGACTGGGGCTCATGACAGAGCTCCCCCATGCAGTGGGGAGCAGCAGGGATTGCCTGGCAGCAGCCAGTGAGTGGGGCTTTTTTTGGGGGGGTGGGGGGGGTTAAAGAGCCAGATGCTGGGGCCAGGAGAGCATGCAGGAAATGGGGGCTCATGACAGAGCCCCACATGCAGTGCAGGGCAGTGGGGGGCAGCGGGGATCGACCCCTGCCTGGCAGGAGCCAGTGAGTGCCAGGATTTTTTTTTCAATGAGCTGGGGCTGGGTGGGCCAGCGCTGGGCGGGGCTGGGAGAGCAGGTGAGGGATGGGGCCAATTCGGAGACTCGGCCAATTTGGCAGTGACCGAATCTCTGAATTGATTCAGGACAGTGATTCAAATCACCAAATCGAATCACTGTCCCCCGAATCGGTTGAATCTGAATCCAAAGCGAATACTAGCTGCTTCAGACAGGCCTACTAATAAGGTCTCTGTTGCCATGATATCTGAGCACAATATAATTTTTATTCCAAAATCCCTGTGGGGTGCTATAGATGGGGATCTGAGAGATTAAGTGACCTGCCTAAGGTCAGCCAGGTTTATTCTGATGGAAGCAGGTAATTTAACTCACTCCTCCCAAGTCTTGAGCTAGTTCCCAAATTATTGGATCATTCTGTTACTACATATCAGCCTCCGGAAGAAAGATCATAACTCATGAAAATAAAACCCTACACTGATTCATAGAGAAATAGGGAAGGAATATCCAGAGGTCATATAATTCAACCCCTTGTCTCAGACAAGGCCATCCCTATCCAAATCATCCTGCACAAATCCACTGTCTAACCTGTTAGCAAAACTACACAGTCAAGGCTGACATAACCACAATACATAACACCCTGATCTGTCACAGGTGGAGCAGGGAGACCACAGCAGTCGACATTCTTCTGTTGCAAAGGTTGTTAAAAAACACTCACAATATCCCAGGAAGAGGGCCACCCCCACACACACACAAACTACAGAGGAAGGCAAAAACCACCACAGACCAAACCAATCACGCCCCAGTCAAAATCCCTGGCCTTGGCAACCGGTGCTTCTCAGGGAGGCTAAAAAAAACAAAACCTTGACAAATGTAGCAGTAGGAGGGGGCGAATTCTATCCCAAACCCATGTGGCAACCAGCAAAGTCCAGAAGCATGGAAAAAACCAAATAATAGAAAACAGGCTATGCCTAGATCATTCCTGACCAACTCTTCTCAAACACCTCCAACGATGGAGCCTCCACACACAACTTCTCCAGACAGTCTATTCCATTGCCTCATTGTTCTAACAAGGAAAAAGTTTTTCCTGGTATCCAAGCAAAACCTGTTTTCTGCAAATTCAAGCCATTAGTCCATGTCCTACTCTCTGAAGCAGGACAGGTATTTGAAGACTGCTATAATGTCCCCTTTTAAGTGCCTTTTCCACAAACTAAACATGCTTATTTCCTTCAACTTGTCCTTGTACGACTTGCCTTGTACGACTTGCCTATCATTTTTGCTACCTGCTTCTGTACCCTCTAACTTCTCCACATCCTTTTTTAAATGCACAAAAGTGCACATACTCTAGACAAGGCCTAACCGGTGCCAAGTAGAGGTACTATCACCTTCCATGTCTTGCACCTAATGCTTCTATTAATGCATCCCAAAATGCCTTTTGTACAGCTGCATCACACTGAAGACTTGTATTGAGTCTACAATGTACCAAGATTCCCAAATTCTTCTTCATAGTGCTGCCACCCAGCCAGGTGTCACCCATTTTGTGTTTGTATTTTTTATTAGTCTTCCTGTGGCAGGACACTGTTGGTGCCTGCCACTTTAAGGGCCAAGTCAAGCAGCCAGCAGGTGCTTGATTGTGGTGGCCATATTAGAACCATGGTTGCCTATATAAACAGAGCAGTTTCCTGCTAGCAGCCAGGCAGGAAATACTGCCTAGTTGAACTGCTGTATGAGAACATCTACAGGTAGGAGCAGGAGGCTCTTGGTCCTAGGTCTGACCTACAACTGCACCTTGCTGGGAATGGGGTGCTCCCAGTGGTGTGGGAGCCTCCAGGAAAATACCAGACCAGTTTCCACTCTGGTGGAAGGTGGGTTGGGGTGCCTCAATAACCTCTAGCTCCCACATCACTGTAGGTAGCCACCAGAGCCCCAGTGAGGGGGTAGAAGATAGGGAGCCTCACTGTGTGTGAATGTATAGAGTTGCCCTGGTTGGGTAATTGGCTGGCCACTACCCTGGTGAGGGTTGTGGAAGAGGCCCAAAAGTTGGTATCTCTGCCACCCAAGGTGCGCACCAGATAAAGCCTATGGCTGAGGGGCTCATTCTGAGAGGCAGCAAAGCAGTATAAGTTGTTGATGTGTGAAAGAGACCCTGTGAGAAGGGGTAGTGTGTGAGAGGTCCTAGTGAGAGGAGGGTGGTATGAATGCATGCATCTGAGGCCTGAGGGCTAAGCTTGGTCTGGCTGTAGGCTAGGAGCACTGTCATCTGGATGCCATCTGCAATGCTTGGGCTGTGGCGTAGCAGAAGAATGGAGCTGCAAATAGTGCCCCCTGGCATTGGGGCAAGAATGGGCAGCCTGCTGCCTAATTACAAGCAATTAAGAAACAACAAGGCATGCCAGGAGAGCGAGGTGGGTGGTTGGCCCAGAAACAATGGTGGACTGTCCCCAGAAAGGCCCCCTGTGACAGTTCCCAAAGTGTAACACCTTGTATTTGTCAACATTGAACTTTATCCTGTTAGCTCCAGCCCAGTTTTCCAGTCTGTCATCTTCCTTAAATATACTTCATCACTTTCTGAAATGGTAAGCCAAGAAGTAAAACTGAGCTCTTTTAAGCCTCCTCATAAAAATCCCAATTGAATTTAGGAAAGTAATTTTTGTCCAAAAAGCTTGGACTGCATATAAATTCCTCAGTCAAATATAAATAGACCCTGTCTCGACACACACTTGTAGCAATCCCATGCAGGAAACCCTCTGTAGTTAAAAAAATAAATAAAAATAATTTGAAGGTGAACTACAGATTTTAGCTGTTAATGACTAAGCTTAAATAGCAGGCTTATTTCCAACCACAATAGACGGGCCTCTTCCAGATCAAAAATCACTTCGTGATATCTCCAGTTCAGATAGGAGAAGAATTCTTCCATTAGGCAAGGACAGTAAGTTTTATGTCACTTCACTGCTCCTTCAAGTAATCCACCTCCGCAGTGCAGACCAAAGGAAGGAAGCATGCAGAAGAAAAAAGCAGCCAGTCCAGCAGTTACAGCCAACCCTAAAACTTGCAAAACCAAGATCAATTCCCTACTTGGGGACTTCCAGGGAGGCTTTGGGCAAATCAACGGGAGTGCAAACAGAAGTACGGCTCCCCGCTGTAACCGAAAACACTTTGCAGGAAGTGTTCTGAGTTACAGCGATTGTTTGTTCATTTCCCCCGGACCACCCAAAAGTTCACTGTTGGCTCCAGGGGGGAGGGAAATCCTAGCTGCTGGCTGGTAGCCTGCAGCCAGTGTCTCCTAGCAATGGCCTCTCCTCTCTCCCAGCCTGCCCCTGTTTCAGAATGGAAGTGGGGGAAAGGGAGCTCCTTCTAGGGGTTCCCCAGCCAGTGCTAGAGGGTGGAGTGGGTGTATTGGAGACCACCCACCTCCAGGAGGGGGCTTCAGTGTACTCAGCCCCACCCTCCAGCAGAGGCTGAAAAAACCCTAGACTCAACTATCTGCATCTCTTTCCTCCCTCCCACTCTGAAAAATGTGGCAAGCAGGCAGGAAGGCAGTGCAGACACAAGTTACAGAAGGCACTTTGTTTTGAAATATCTTAATCTGATCCCTCATGTAATGATGACACACAAGTGCATAGCTGCAGACATCTTAAAAAATGACTGATGGGTCATATTTTAAACTGTCTGCAGTCCTGCACTTCTGTTGGGTCATGGCCATAGACTGTTTTCTGTGGCCAAATTGGGTGAAAAATTGTTACTTTTGTCTGTACTCTGAGTCTCTGTGCATCTCCTAAAATAAGAAGGATAGTAATTTTCTACCTCAGAAAAGTGTGCTAAGCATAATGACTGTGGAGTACTCCATGGGAAAGTGCATCCCTAGGCTGAGATTATATTTAATCTGAGTATAAAAGTTCTTCCCACCACCTGATTTGAAAAAAAAAAAAAAAAAAAATTTTAAATCATGCATTGACTCTAGTCAGGATTGGTTGGGTTTTTTATGTTGATGAACAGCAGACTTTCTGACTTCATTCCAACCAAAAGCTGCAAAACTTCCTGTGAAACTACAATTAGATTCTGCTCAGGAATTTTCCTATTTTGAGCTTTTTTCAAATTTAAAGTAACTGTTGACATTTCAGGAAATTCAGGCTAAAAATAGTCAAGCCACTGTGTTGGTTCATGAAAACTTGAAATTTAGTTCTCAAATCCAGATGCAAGAAATGGGGGGGGCAGGAATTTCAGTATCTCAGAAAATTTTAATCAGACAGGGAAATCATTTCCTGCATATATAACCAATGCACACCGAGACTTTTATAGCACATTAATGAAGCTGCAGCTTATAACCACCATTGATTTAGGTTGATTTAAGGGAGACAAGAGGACTTTTTACCTAAAGATTTTTTTTTACTTGCTGCAATGATTTAATATTAACTATTTATGTGGTTTCTTCTTTTCACTTTTTTATCTGCTGAATATTTCAGTGTTTTATTGCTTTAATGTTCTTGTTTGTGAGGCACTGGGAATGCTCTGGTGCCATAAAAATAAAATTTATTCTGATTGTTATGTTATATTATAGTTGTAGAAATAATGTGACGTATTGATGACTTTTATTTCCCACTGGTATGAAAAATATACATAAGATATGTTATGTAAGAAATATGCCTGCAGTAGAATACTGAATTACCTGCTCTACTCTTCGCAGCCAAGTTCTGACTACTGTGTGAATTTTGACCCCTTTTTAAATGGTAACACAAAGTACTTGCTATAATAGCCCAGTGCAAATCCTATTTCATGTCATACTACCCATTTTAAAGAATGGTTTGAATCAACAAAAGCAAAGAAATTCGATATTAACAGTAGTACTTAACTTAGCCATTAGGCTTAGGTATTACAGAGAAAATACAGCAGAGTTGCACAGACTTTTCTGCATTGATTCCTGCAGTTGAAACGCATTTGAAATTGCTCCAGCAGCTCTTTTGTTCAGTTATGTAATGTTTTTAGTTCTCCAAGTCACTGCCTTGATTACATCCGATAATTTGCAACTTGAATGATAACGCTGCTTGACACTTCCATCTTTTACTCTGTCAACATATTTGTGAGGTCTCAAATATTCTCAGTGGTCGAAGTGAAGAGGAGCAAGCAGTTAAAGGGACAGCGATAGGAAGATCCCAGAAAGGTAAAGACTCCTGTTTGGTGTTTGTTTCCAAAGTACACACTTTGCTTAATGTTGGCCAACTGCATGAGGGTTTTGCATGGGGGTTTTTTAAGATTTGGCACACTACGGATTAAAAGGTCTGGTTATTGCCAGCTACTAGCATTCAAGAATCGTGAGTCAGCCGTCCAAAGCACTGAGGCTTGCAAAAAGGAATCCTGACTTCTTCCTCCTTCCCTGTTATGTTTAGGCATGAAAGGGTCAAGCTGTGAGGCTAGGAACGTTTTTACAATGAAAGCTGAGAGTCTAATGTATTCATGTAACTCCAACAGCTCAGGTATTGAGCTGCCCAGGAGGCCCTTCTAGTCCCATGTTCTTTCCCTTCTCAACTCCCCCACCATCAACACATTTATTACTAATTTCATTATACTCCCTAAGCCCTATGAACTGGACAAGGGGGCCTAACATGGAGTTTGTCCCACCCATGCAAACAGACCCGGTCAACACCCAGGGTTATCATAGAGGCATAGGAGGGCTTCCACAAACTTACACAAGGTTTGTGGATGGGCTCTGCAACCCCTTTTATGGTGAATAATCCTTTTTGCTGCAGAGTGATTATAGAAAAAGCTCTCCACAGGGAAATTCAGAGAGAGCTCTTTAGTCTTCCCCTGCTAGATTTCCCTACCAGGGGGTAGTAAGAGTCTGATAAGAAGGCATTTTGTTGGGGTTTTTTGGAAGGTTAGACTAGAAATCAGAAAAAAGGGAGGAAGAGAGAGAGGATGGAATACCTCCAAAATGTTGCTGGCAATTCTGCATGTGGCATTCTTCTTCCCTCTGTCAGGAGGTAATGGAAAAATAGCTTTCATGGGGGGAGATAGGGGGACATTGAGAAAGATGAGAATGAAGTTGATAAAGGCAAAGAGGGTGGAAGACACTGTAAGCACTAGGTAATGGGGCAGAGCAGCAATGAGACACTAATTTCAGTTAAATCAGGCCTATAATCAAGCCTGTAAGCTATGTATCATTTATTCAAACCACACCCCACTATATTCAACCCTATAACTACAGCTGGCAAGTGTTTTAACTGTCCCTTGACAGCTTTTTGAATCCAAAACCCAATGCAATGAAAAAAATTTAAATGTTATATCACAGCTGAAAAAAGGGTGAGACTGCTGATAGCTTACAGCTGTGGCAAACTTGCTAGAGCCTCCCTGGTGTCTGTGAGTTATGGAAATCTGCCTCTCTAATGATACGCATCTAGTCTGACTCCAAGCCTAGACTGCATGATTTTAGGCAAATACATCTTGGGAAAGTTCTTTCCAGGCAAAACTGTTAACTATTCAAAAAAGAAGCCAACCCATAATAACCAGCACCAAGTTAGGAACACTGTAGGGAATGAAATGTAGTTACCTTAAAATGCAATAAGGGGCCAGTAAAGGTTAGCAGGCCTGGAGTTTATCCTGGGCCTTGTTTAGTTTATGTTCATTCATTTAGTATGTGGCTTTGCACAAGCCTCCAACTATCTTTTGGGATTATAAACCGTAGGACACATGTTGCTGTCCTTTCTCCAGAGGGACTTCATGGATGTTGGTGAAATTACCCTGCACTACTAGCTGAAGAGCTAGATTATTTTTCCATTGATAGAGGTCATGAAAAGTGTCAACATTCACAACAACCGTTGGCAATTAATTATTTATAAGTTTTAAGGCTGGAAGGGAACATAAAGACCTTTAGCTCGACCTACGGCAGAACAAATGCCACAGAAGGTTACTAGTAAACTGTGCTCTGAGGGGCCTCTGGGCAGGATTTAGAGCAGTATAGCCAAATAGAAGTTTTGCACATGGAGACAACTTCACTGGCCAAAGAGTCCCAGGTCAAAGATTAAGTCCAACCCTACACTTATTAAAGTCAATTATAAATGCCCCAGGGATAAATAGTGCAGGGACAATTGAATAGTTCCTCTCTTGCACTGCCTCCTTGTGACATTATCCTGGATGCCATAGCAGGTTCTCCCTCTGAAGTCCTCCCTGTTCTAGGACACTGTATTTGTATGCCAAGCCCACAGCATGCAGCACTACCCTTACTGGTAGTCATCTATATAGATTTTCCGTCCCTTCAGGGCTCCTGTTAAGACACTTTTCTGTCCCAGCAGCAGCTCCTAGGTCACCCCGTGGAGTCCCACAGCAGCCCTCAAAACCCAACCAAAAACCTATTTCAGCCTGCACCAGACTCACCTCTAGATTACTCCAAAAGCCCCATATTATATGGACTAGAAAACACTGATCCACAAAGCTCCCTCGGGTGACTTGTACCTGCTTCAGGGCCAATCCCTTCTCTTTGTTCCCTTCCCAAGAAAAGAAAGCAGCTCACTACTCTGAGCACCTCCTTAACCCAGGTGAGTCTGATAACAAACTGACTTACAGATGCAAGAGGTGGGCTAATCAAGCCCTTGGTTTTCCATTAACCCTTTATTGGCCCATGTGGAGTTATGTATTCCCTCATAAATCAAGAAGCAACAAAAGAATCCATGGAAAGAAGCAGAAGGGGAATTACAAACCAGGGGATTTTTATTGCACTCCTGTGCCTCTATTAACCTTATGCTTCTTAACTTGTGAAGTCTAACAAATGATAGTTACAGAGCCTACTGTGTCATTAAAAAGAAATGAAAAGTCATGCATAAATGAAGTGTAGAGGGGCAAAATCCAAGGGTAGTTTTTTTTTAGGGTTTTCTTTCTTTACACTCCCCCCCCCTGCAAAAAGGTCCTTCAGCTCATTAGACTGGTGTGGTCAAGGCACTCCAATTTATATACCTGACAGCACCCAAAGGGGCTAGCATCACCTCTGTCCACCTCCAACTCCCCACTCCAAGTGGCCAGGGACCCATTTACAGCTGGGTTGAGTAGGGCAGGCTTAAACTTGTACCTCTGGAGTTTCAGTGAGATGCCTTAACTGCTCAGCTACTACACCCCTTTTTATTTACTGTATAATTGCAAACATATGAATTGCCTTTTTTTAGAGCTACTTCAGAGATGTCTGAGAGCCTCTAGTAGCACTTATCTGATAGTAACTTGCAAAAGTTAGAAAGCTAAAATGAAGTAAACTAAGACAAGTTATTTTGGAAGTCAATATGCTGACTTTAGATGTAATTTCAGTAACAATTCTCTTAAAGATCACACTGCATCCGTTTAGTGCTACCCCAGAGAAAAGAAGACCCCTATTACGTGGTATAAAACAGTTCCTGAAATCTCTTGAGGCTTCTGCATGGTCTCTTATCCAAATAGGAATATGGTCCAAGTCTGTTTAGGTAATGACATGCGAAAGTATCACAGTATAATAAAAATGATCAGTAATAACGTTATGGCACTAACCTTCAGGTCCACAAATTTCTGGGTTACTAATGCAAGAGTTTTGGTAGCTTCCGAAGAAGAGAAAGGTAACTCCTTTCTTTTCGGTGGCATAAATTCCTTTGTTGACCATCCCTTCTACAATATCTAAGGAAGGAAATTTAAAAAATAATCACTTAATATTCCTATCTGCTGAAACCGTCTCAGGACACATCTCAAATGCCCCAAGTATTTTTAATGAGTTTATCTTTCTAACTCCCATTTTTTAAATAAAATTAATGAAAAATACAAATTACCATCTTCTGATATTTTGAATTCTACAAAACTTATAAACATCCTTTCCGTGACATCTTACTCAGCTAAATAAATTCTTTAACTGAACCAACAGGACCAGAAACTATGACTTTATAGGCTGTGTACACTCTACAGAATCCAAAATTGTGAATGTAGATTGGGCTCTATCAATGTTTCAGAAATAGAGCTGTTCAGGAAATTATTCACCAGCTGTGAAAAATGTTGACAAAAACTACTTAAAATCCATTTTCAAAAAAGATTTAAAAGCTATTTTCCAAAAAAATAAAATGTGGAGAATACTCATCCAACCCTATTCAGAAAGCAGGAAGTTGTGTCCTTTGAAACAGCCCGTGGTATGCTAAGTGAGTGATTTCATTAGCATCTGAAAAAGCTGTGGCTGTCTAATACCTTGCTAACACCTTGTGATTTCCTATTGTCTTCATTACTAAGAAACCGATTAAAAATAATAATAATAACACCCCCTTGTGCCACTGTGCCTTGTGTTGTGCCCCAGGGAATGCCTGTGCCAGGCACCCTCTGGCCCACAGCAGATTACCCCAGATTGAGTAGGGGAGGCTGGGCAGCTTTACCTGAGGTCTTAGGGGCTTCCTGGGGCTACAGCAGCAGCAATCCTGCTGTTCGGAGCCTGGCCGGCGGCCAGAGCATGGCTGTGGCCAGCCAGGCTCCGGTTTTGAGCCACTGCCTGCACGCTGCCTTAGCAGAGTAGTGCATGCTTTTTGTGTGCATGTGTGTGCGTGCAGGTTTATTGACCCCCGGATACCCGCCCCTGCTTCCTTGCAGCACAGAAAACAACTGAACATGCAGTATGTGACACCACAGATGTGTCTGCCACACCACATACTGCATGGCTGCGCTCGTCTCGATGCGACCTATAAAGACAGAACACTTTATTTTTACCACCAGCTAAACTGATTGAGGTCAGGCTTATACACTTGCCCAGGGTTGCTATTCTATTACTTTTTGATATTAATAATTCTAATTCTGATAAAGCTAAGATGTATTTCACCCTTTAAAGTTTTGACAGCAGAACTCTGAGCACATCCATACCCAATGCTACTCTGCAGTGCCAGACCCTCCTTTCTGCTACCAGTTTTGCCATTTTTGCTAAGCACACTAAGGTGCCTGCCATCTCTCAACAGCTGGCAGAAGGCACATTAGATATAGATACTTCTGCCACCTTTAGTGGTCCCTTCAGTAGCTGGTGCATTCCCAAGGGTACATTTTGTATTCTGGCAGCACCAGAGTGTATAAAGCTGCCAGAAAGCCCAAGGACACCTTCACAGTGACTTTCACTTTGGAATAGCTCGTGTGTATCAGTGATCCCTAGGTAAAAGTAAATCTTTTTTTTTTTTCTTCAGTGAAGAAGATTGCATCACAACACTATTCTGCAGAACACAAAATATCGCAAGACTTTTTTATATAGTTTAGGCAGGTACAATGTAATATTACTGATTTTGAATTTGTCATGGATAGTAGGGTTAATATTGCCATGGCAATATTACCTTGCCCTCTGCAAGGTAAGTGAGATTTCAGGGTCTTAATTTTATGCCCCCCAAGTACTGCCTTCTGGAAAAGGCACTTCCTAGGTAAGGGTGGTACCAGGGCAAGTAATGGCAAGAATAAAATATTTTTTTCCCCTCCTAACACATACCAAATAGCATCCCAGTTAAGAAATAGGGCATTTGTATCAGTGTGAGAGAGATAAGGAAAGACTGTTGAAGAGTGAGGACATAGTCAGCTTTCTTTCATATGTGTCATCTGTTTATTGTCCTGGCTCAATAACAGTCCCCCTTGCACAGTAAAATGCAGAGACTCTTATGCGCCCCCAAATCTCATCTGTGGCAACAGGACTGTGACCATATCTTCCTCTGCACTTGCCTAGACTGATGACTAGAAGCACTAACAACATGATTCAGAGAAGCTCCAACATTTACATTCCCCTTATATGGTGGGGACTTGGAGCAGAGAGCAGTTGTACCGTGAAGCCGATCTGCAAATGAACACCCAGCGCAAACTTTGAGGGAGAGCAGACAGCAGTCATGCTCCAGTGCATCTGGCCCAAACTCTTTTTTGATTTATCTCACTGTCCATAAAGCACAGTTTCTAGGTATTTGTTCCTCCTCTAAGGCAAGAAAATCGATAGGGCTTATCTGTGAATCTGTAAATGTGCTTGCTAATATATTGGAGTCCAAACAACATAAGGCAGTGACATGCAGAAATCCTTGAATTAATTCTGCACGTGCTAGCTCAGGGACTGAAAGCAGTAGTGCCACATTAGCGTGGTACTGTGTACAGATTAATAAATAAGTTGTGCTTGTTAGCAGAGTTAATTAGCTGGGATGCAGCTGTGTGCTAGAGTTTACTAGTTTACAGTATGTGCAGAGTTTACTCCGTTATCTCTCCATGGTGCAGCCTTGGATCATATAGACATAAACTAGAGTGTGGGTCCATTCCAGATAGCATTTAGTTTTTGAAATCTTCTAAATCATTAGCAGTATGAAAAGAAACACATTTTCTGGAATTCTTTATGAGCAACTTTAGACTCTGAATTAACCTCGCCAGGATAAATCCCATAGGATAATGCATTTCTGCTTCCATAGTATTTCATTTGGTATTGTTGTCACTCTCATTAATGTTCACATTGAATATATCTTGTTCTGTGAGACCTATGCAAATAGCTACAAAGCAGATAAGTGAAGACTGAAAGGAATTAGGGTCATTTGAAGTTCATTTTTAATGGACTTGAATCGCCAACACATCCTTACAGTAACCAGGCAGAAAAATACAGTATGGAAGTCTTTCGGCTTTTAATACCAACCTTTGTGAATTCAAGCTACCCAAATGGCAGCTATATAAACATTTTCCAGCTTCATAATCTCACTACTCACTTAACCTTTTCTAATAACCACCTGTGTATTGATACTTAATCACGAGTGGGTCAGATTCTAGTTACTGTTTCAGTGATATAAATCTAGAGCGAGCCCACTGACTTCAGTTACATTACTTCAGGTTTATGTTGGTGTTGGTGTGAGATTTGAGCCAGATTTTGAAGATTTTGTTGGAAGTGCCTGCCTGTGTAGCCATTATTTTCCATTCTGCTTGTTCGTCTTTTGATGTGTTGGCTGATGTCGATGTAAAATTGTTTTCATTAAGTACACATGCACCTGCAAGGCCTCTGCCTGCTTTTTCTATTATTTTAATCAGAAATGTCATGATGGAAGAGTTCCCATTTTCATTTTCCTCCAGCAGAAGTACTTGGATTTTACTTTTCTAATCTGTTGCTTGAGCCATGCCTTGAAAAACTCTCTTATATGTGGCAATTCACTGACATGAAGAGAGAGTTCTGATTATAGTGAGATTTCCTCCTGACTGGCTATTTACTTAATTATCACTAAGGGAGTTTAGCTCAACTATTTTGTGGTTTCTTGGGTATTTGAGGCCAAACCCTACTGTTTTCACTCCCAGGAGTGGTTCCAATGAAGCTGTTCAGCTGTTCACGCATCATTTAAAAATGAAACAAAACTTAGTTTTAACTTTTGAGCCCGGTGTTATTATACCCATCCAAGTTTGACAAATACACAAACAAAAATAATTAAATCCTCACCTACAGTTGCAGAGAAGTTAGAGTAGGCAGAGTCATTGGTATATACAAAGGTAGAGTTATGGGAAGGAAGCACAGTGAAGTTGTGGATTCTTAGAGCTGGGTGGAACAACAAAACAAAATAAGCAAAACAATGAATAAACACAAAATCCATATGAATTGGCCAGTCCATATCTCTCAACTAGCACAGACCAAATATTCACTAGTGGCCCTTTGAACTGTAATCAATCGAGTTTTCCCCATCCCTTTTCTCTAAAGACGTGTCTGCACAGAGAGGTTATGGCACTTTAACAGTATGACGTTCGATGGTATAAAATCAGTGCAGACGTTGTTATAGGTACAAGTGCAACATTCCCATAGGAAAAAAGGAAAGGCTATAGCCAGTAAAACTGCATATAATGTTAGGGGTTATATTATGTAATTTTATAAGTAAAAAGATTCATAGTGAACCAAAATAGCTAAACACACAAAATCCTGATTTAGACCAAATTTAAGGGAACCTGGCAAGCCGGTGACATTATAATCACTACATTTAAAAGGAGAGCATCGGCTTTAAAAAGTCACACTTGTCTCTGAAACAAAAGTAGATAACATATTTCCAATACTTCTTAGCCATAACGGAGCGATATTGGAAAGAAAACATTCTCTGTTATTTCAGTGTACCTATTTTGACCCATTTTGCGTACGGTCATTTTCACTGTTTTATTCTGACTGAAATAATGGCTTGATCGAAAGCCCATGAAATCAGTGGAAAGACAGCCGTTAATTTTGGATCGAGCCCAGAGTAAACAGAATCTTTCATACGCGAGAAAAAATCAAACCCAATCTGGTGACCCTGACTCCCAAAACAGCGAGTGGTTGAGAGATATGAAACTGGATTCATACATAATGACTTCAACAAATAAAATGGAAGATGAACAAGCGTATGATGCTCCAAGGGTTTATGAGATGAACATGAAATGAAAACGATTGCATGACATTATGATGAACAGAAAAACAAGAGATATTCTAGCAGTGAACGGAAAAGCTGCATAATCAAAGCGCTACCAAAACCAGGAAAATTGTCCCCTGCATTAGAATACAGCAGTAAAGAAAACCTTGCCTTTATGCTAGATTCAGCCTTCAGATGCAGAGACACAATTTCTATTGAGGCCAAAGGGAATTACATGTACATATTAGATGCAGAACATAAGCAACTACAAACTGAGAAAATAAATTATCTACAACAACATGAAACAAAGAATTCAGCATAGCCATAGTCACACCAAATTTAAAACAAAAACCCAAAACTTTTAGGTTACTGGCATCCTTCTGGAAATATGAACTGAGGCCTAGTCCTGCAAACCTCTTCTTATCTCAGCCTTCCCAGGAACTCCAGAAGTATTCGTATGAGCAAACACTATTCTTGTGAGCAATGACCTTGTAGGATTGAGCCTAATAAATTATGTATCAATTATATATTTGAAACAGCTTCTGAATTTCAACAGCTATTGTTTCTTTCTGAAATCAAGCCGTTCCCAGCCTTAATCAGACAACTATCATTCTTTTTTTAAAGAGCTGCATTTGGTTTCATATACTTCATCTTTGTACTACAGATGTCAAGAGAATATACTCCAGGAGTGATTTACTCTGACTTATGCTAAGTGATGTCTATTGCCAGATAAATGATATATTTACAAGTAAATAAATTGATACTGTGCTAAAGAATTCTACAAGTGAATTGTTCATAGGTCACATCATGGTCCCATTGAAGACAATGGAAATGTTGCCATCAACTTTAATGGGGCCAGCATTTTCTCAGATTTATTTGCAGCAATTTAATTATCACTCCTATAAAATATGTCTTGGACAGTGGAGCACTTAAGTGTCTCTGAAAACAGAGAGTTTTTGATGCTTGTAGACCTTATATTGCATCTCTTTCCAAACTGTGATATAAAGGCTCATCCTTTTTTTAAATAGTGATATTTTGCACTTCTGTAGAGGTTTTTGTTTGAGGTTCCCAAATTCTTTCACTTGTTCTTTAATCCCCTTCATTATCCCTTTTGAGTAGGGAGGAAAATATCGTCACTGGGAACTCAGTTACTGATTAACAGGGCCATGCGATATTACAAAATAGCTGAGAACGGAGAGGGGAGCTGTCAGGTCCTGTGTGAGGAATGGAGGAAGCCGGGATGTAATTACCCAGGGTGGAATGTGGCTAAGACACCAGCGTTAAAATGCCAGCTCGTGTGAAAATTGCCGAGATCTTTAACAGTCACAAGCAGCTGGGTGTGGGACCTTAGCTTTATGTTTTGTCTGAAAGGGAGCCGCACAGCGTTCCCATAATACTGTGCAGTGACACTGTGGTTCAACAAGTGCTAAGCCAACACCACTAGCTGTATCCCCAGGACTTTTTGGAAGTCCTCCATCTCCCACTGCATTCCTGCAATATTAGTTAGTCCACAAATGACACTTCCAATTCAGGAAATGACATAAGCCAGTAGTTATGCTGCACTTTGATATCACGTCTGACTGAGAGTGGGATCCTGCCATCTTCTTTGAGAGTTTTACCTGAGTAAGGCTCTGGGGATTTGGTTCAGTTCGAAGTACTACTTTGGACAATACTGCAGTATGGACTTTCAGGACGGGTTTCCAGAAGTGAGTAAAGGATTTTTAGATTGCAGCCCAGCCCACCTCTTTTAACTATATGGAGATGACTATTTACAAGTTTCAAAATGTTTATGGCAGTGTGGCATTCAACTTGAACTGAAAATCAGAGAGATGGGCACCTGTTTCAATAGGCATAGCTGAAAATCCCACCCACTACGTATATTTGTGCATGTTATGTATGTACCAAAGCAGCTCACTATTTTAACGACACTTTAGATCACAACCAATTTCTCTTTATGTCCCTGAGAATGTGTAGGTCAGTCCTAAAACGTTTAAGGATAGTTTTTAAACATAGCTTTAAAATGCAAAATGATTTGGAGGCTGCCAAAATATTGTTCTATAAATAGATCTCAACTGCCAGGGCTCTAAAGCTAATTTCATTAGCATTTGTTTCTCCTGCTCCCCTTCTATTTACTGACTGTCACAAATACTTATGTTACTCTCATTGTCATGAATCCCACGGCTACCTCCACTTGTATCCCGAAGCTCATGGATTCCATCTACATCTTCCAGTGGCCAGTAGTGGGAAGCTGAGGCTAAAACTTTGAACCCTTTCAAGAAAAGAAAGATAGGAAAAAAAAAGGTCATTAGTATGTGGTTTAGGGATGAGTATACCAGTCTCCTTGGAGGCCTAAGTGTAGAAACTAGTAAATGAAGGATCAAAGGGTTAACTGCAATAAAACATTTTTATATAAACCAAACCCAGCACACAAGCTGGGAGCATTTGAAATAAATCAAAATAAATAAATAGCACTGGGAATAAAAGCCATGTGTTATGCAATGCGATTTTTGATTGTGCACTGAAAGGAACCTCTGTCTTACAAAGCTGTGCACTTACCTACGTTAACGACATTAGAAATGCATACACGAGTAAAACCAGATCTTCTGGAACTGAAGTTACCATCTGAGTTTCTGGTCCTAATTTCATAGCCTCCCATTTGTATTACCGTAAAGAGCCACGCTTTTTTAAGTCACTGTGTTTAGACCATCTTGAGAGCAACAGGTGCCAGGCAGAGAGGCCTCATATGCCACGTGGAGGAACGTATAGAACAGGGAACTTTCTATCTTGTAGCATGCCTCCTCAGTAGTGTAACTAGGGTGGGACAACTGGGACAGCCACCCCAGGCGCTGAGTTACAGCTGAGGTTAGGGCAGGGGGAAGCAGAAAATACCGCTGCTACTGCAACCATGTAGTCAGTGGCACGGCAGCAGCTGGAAGTTACCACTATCCCTATGCGTCACAACTGTCCCGGGCACCCAGCTGCATTGTGCCTCTGCTCCTCTCCCTTTCTTTACATATGTGGAAGTCCCTCCACAAGTGCTCCAGGTCTTCAAAATTCAAGGGGACAGTGGGTGCATCTACACGTGCACATTTACTGCACAGTAACCAAAAGTACTGCATAGTACAGGCATGCGTCTACATATGCACATCCATACTGAACAGTAAATATGGTGATTTATGCCAATTTGAGCATAAATTTGATACTTGTGCTATGCAGGTATCAAATTTACACCCAAGTAGTCACTGTGTAGTAATGCACATGTAGACACCTTACTGTAGACAGTAACACCTTGTGTGCGGACTGATTTGGGACTAACTTTAGTCCCAAATCGCATGCCTGTACATGTAGATGCGGGCCCATTCCCAGTTATTGTGCAGTAATCTACTGTGCAGTAAATTTAAGCTGATGTAAACGCACGTGTAGACATGCCCATTGAGAAACAACTTAGATCCTCAGGATTCTTGCTCTGCCCTCAAAGCCTACAGTGGAAGGCAGCACAAGTGAATCTGCCTTCAAGCTATATTGATCTATGCTGTTTTTACTCTTTATTCTATGGAAGGATGTTGGGAAGTTATCATTAGGAGCCTGTTGGAGCCATAATGTCCTGGGTCAAGCTGGTGTACAGGACCCAGCAGCAAAAACACAGGGATAGGGAATGCTTACTGAGACTTGGGTGGATTTGTGAGTGAAGCAGGCAGAGCCCCACCCTTCTGTGGAAGAAGTTTCCCCACTGCTCTGAAGATGGCATTTAACAATGCAAAAAAAAGCATATAAAAAGAGTTAACAACTGCTCAGCCTGCAGCACTTGCTATTTCTTCAGAGCCTTGTTTTCCACATCAAAAAAACCCAAAACAAATAAAATAAATCCTGGGGCGAATAAGAACATTTTGTTTCCCTAAATGTCTTCTTTACTTGCAGATGGCTGCACTGAGCTCCAGGTGGACAAGTTGACAAAAGCAGAACATTGGATGGTTCCCATTTCCCGATGGCAGATTTATCTACAAGATTTAATTGATGTCAGCTAGAAGACACTTTAGAAGATGTGAATTCTCAGGCTGGAGCAAAAGCAAGCTGCCCAGAACAATTAAATGCTGGGTTAAGGTAACAATTCTACTTTAAGGGCACGGCATTAATAATGTAGGCAAACATGGATGTTTTTGTTATCTTCTTGCTTGAAAGAAACTCTTTATTCTTGGGGTAACTAATTTAACCAGCTGTGTTGGAAAAGAATGAGTAATCAGCTGGAGCAAAGAAAGTTTTAGAAGGATGAAACAGTAAAAGTCTCTTGTTATTGCAAATGAGCATGTTTTGTTTATCATGGCAAATCACTCGATTGGCATGAATTAATTAGCTGCTTTTTTCAGGAGGAAGAGAGGACTGGTATCTACAAAAGCAGCATTTCCAGAGGCTATTTTTTAACTATTTTCAGCTGTGTTTCTAATTGAATTTTCTGGCTGAAATATACCTGAAAACCAGGTCCACAAAACATATGCCATGGAGAGGTGCCTAGGGTCCTCTCAAAAGCCTTGCCCAACTGCTTTCTTTGTCCCATTTCTGTTTTTGCATCATATTCTCCAATTTAGTTCAGGGAATGATCTCCCTGTCCTCCTACAAATCCTCATGGACTACTTTTGTTAACCCTTTCCATATTAGCTCCTTCCCAACACCTCAAGCACTGGACAGGAGAAGAATAGACTAGGATGAATAAAATCATTAGCTGAAAGTTTACCTCTGCCTCTCATGCATGTATATTATTGTGATATATTTTTGCTGTTATGTTGGACTGCACTCTTCATGCCTAATTTCAGGCTTGGGTCTGCAGATGCTAGCTTGTATGAATAGTCCCATATAAAAAAATTGGACTGGCAAGGAGTGGTTTCCATGGGGCTTCTCTCGGAGCAGGTATTACTGATCACAGTAAGGTCCTCAAAATGATTTAGTGTGGTCCTTGAATATACATTATGTGGTGCTGCTAACTCTTTCTTCCTAGAATTGGGTCTGGTTCTCTGGCACTCTACCAAGGACGTGGGCAGTGTGGGGGCAGGAGGTGGGCACGTTAAAAAATGAAGACAAGTAACAGAGGTGCAGAATGGACCCCCGCTATTGTGCAGTAAGCATGCTGTCCAAGCATTCCAGGGGCCTTGTAAAAATGTGGTGTGCAAGTTAAGGTGACCCCAAGTAACTTTCCCTGGAATTTTTCCCTACTTTTCATTGACCCCAAAAATATAATAGGGGTTCTTTTATCACATGGACAAATTTGTTTTGAACAATCCCTACAATATAGCACAATTGCAAGGCTATAATGCTTTGGGGCCCTTTTTGCATCAGGAATGGTGCCAATGCAACTGGTGAAGAACACAGGAGGGGCGGGAGACATGAGGGAAACAGGGAGGTGGGAGTTCCTCATCCCCTGTGGCCCCCTAGCGTAGGGGCTGACCAGAAGCAAATTTGCTCCTGGCAAGTGTCTACACATGCGCTACTGCACAATATCTACTGCACAGTTAATTTACGACTTGTATTTATGGGTAGTAACTAACTGTGCAGTAGACCAATTTAGTGCGCCGTAACTGCACAAGTGTAGATGGTGACACTTTACTGTGCGATAGATTAGTCTACTGCACAGGAAAGCATTTCATGTAGATACACCCATTGTGTGTCAGAAAGAAGTGGTTGATGTGGACCTTTGGAGCTAAGACAGTTGAATTTGTAGGAGCCCTGCATTACTTGCAAACACTCGATCTGTAAAATAGAGAGCAGTATCACTGGTGAAACATCTGCAGTGCTGTCTGCTTTTGACACCAGTGATCAGTGCAGGAGACTGGTGTCCCCAGTTGCCCTTCTTGACTACATATGTTTTCAGTGGTCAGAGAACCTCTCTCAAAAAAAAACTATGGCTTGAGGAAAAAATGTCACAGCTACCCAAAGATGAGGGAAGTTTGTGGTTGTGGATGAGGATAGATAGTTTTGCATGTTATTTTGCATTCTTGGAAAGCATAGGGCCAGACCAAGCTGAGAAGGAGAGAAAGGAGTCTTAATTGGTTTTGTTCTTTAAATTAAGGAGACAATTATACTGGATGCATACACATATTTATAACCCAATCTGAATACCATGGAGAACAAAATCGCTACTGAGGTTAGTGTGGGATCAGGTGTGCAAAGAATACTGAGGGACTGGGATACCGGACGAGGACATGGTTTATCATCCTCAAAAGTGTACGCTGGCTCCAGTAGAGGAAATGAAAGCAGCAGCTTTCCAGTGCACAAAGAGCATCCCTATGGACTGCTTGTGCTAATTGTTTCCCAACTAGCTACCCATGAAGCCTGGCAGCCCCACCTCTTTCTAAACCATAGAATATGCACCCTTGTTTGTGATGCTTGTTTAGGAAGATGTCTCCCACTGCCAAGAGTATCTAACTTTCAGAGAAGTGAGGAACGAGGAAAAAAAGGCTGACTCTATGAAGGAGGAGAATGGTCAGGCAAAACTAAATATATAAATAATGGAGAGAAAACAAAGAGGCAGAGAGAATATGAATAGATGCCAACAGCTGTGCCAGGACATAATGAGACACTTGATTGTTATAGTTGTATTACACTAGCATCCAGAAGGCCTAATTGAGATCAGGGCCCCATTGTGCTTGGCATCATCCCAACATATAGGGAGAATCTCTACCCTAAACGGCCTACAATTAACAGAAAAGATAGACAAAAAGTGGGAAAGCAAACAGCAACACAGAGAAGTGACTTCCCCAGTGTCGCACAGAGCAGGACAGCGACAAAGTGAGGACTAGGACACAGGTTCCTTGGATTTCCGTCCAGTACTTTATTTTCTAAACCAGGGGTGTCAAAAATACAGCCCATGGGGCAGATCCAGCCCACAGAGTCATATTGTCTGGGCCACAGGGCCCCTGGAAGGGCCAGAAATTGAGGGATGAGAGCAGGAGCGTGGCCCACCACCAGAATCTGAGATACAAGGCTCTTTTGGGGATGTGTGTCAGGAGCAGGGGGCAAAGGGGCAGGCAGATGAGGGAGTTGGCGGGTAATAGCTACATAAACCCCCAGGGATCCCTGATGTGCTCACCCCACCAGTACGTCTAGATCTAACCTGCAAGGAGCCCTGCATTTTGGATCCAGCCCAGGACAACTTTAACACTCCTTCTCTAAACCATGCTCAGAGCCAATCCAGCCTGAAGGAGCCTCCAAAAAATGCCAGCAGGTTGAAAACCACTGGTATGCCTGTTCACTTGGATTTCCTTTCATTTCTGTTCACTTAACTTTCCTTTCAATTTATAAGTACAAAATTACTATGAATCTGTTTGCTGTACATGCTGGACCATGTATGATGGGAAGATTACATCATAGTGCAAATCAAGATAGAATCATTTAGAGCAGTGATTCTCAGCCAGGGTGCCTTGAGATCCTTTCAAGGGGTGTTGCACGGGGTGCTGCACAATATTAGTACTGTTAGTTGTGCAAACATGATTCACAAGATAAATTCAGAGTTTTCAAATAGTGTTTTTTACCCACAGTGTTAACAACATCCCGACTTGCTGTGGTCTTTCTGAGTTCTTTGCAACAGAAGAATTGTTCTATTCTTTTTTTGTAGTCAAAAAGCAACGAAAACTAAGAGCTGGCATTTTTTCAAGGGGTACCTTCATTATATTGAGGGGTGCCTCAAATCTATCAAGCGGTGCTTTGACTCTTAAAATGTTGGGGACCACTGATTTAGAGCTTAATATTTCTAGGTCCCCATCCAAACTGGGGACTCTTTTATAACTCTCCTCCCCCTGCAATACATAATATTTATATACAGCCTATGTTTCTTCTATTGCTTCTTAAGCAACAGGTCATTCATCCTTTTCTATAGGAATTGACACAATATGTTAATGTTTACCAGATGAAGGGGAAACAGAAGAAACTGATATGAGCAAGGGCACTAGCTTACTCACATACGCTGTTAATTAGGACTCAGATAACAGGGTGGGGATTCATGTATTGCAACAGGACGGAACAGGGCTTCTCCTGCAGCATGCAGCAGTTTTCTTTGAAAGCTAGTACTTCTGGGCAGAAATTAAAAGCACAGGGCATTCTGTGGATTGCTTAAACTGTAAAATTGTACTTGTACACCACCATGAGGCTTGAGGCTAAACTATTTGTGCAAACAGAAGATCTTTCCAGTTACACACACAGCAAATAAGTTTGAGTGATTTTCGCATTGAAAACAGATGACAAGAGCTCAGAAGAAAAACATGCTGCGGTTCCGTCCCGAGCAATCTACATTTAATCATCAAAGGCTTTTAAATGACTGGAGCCACACAAATGCAATGTAACATATGTGAACTGGCACTTCTAGCCGCAAGTCAATGAATTTGAAGTGCTGAACACTAGCACGTTGTGGTGAAAGAGAAAGTAATCTCTGTGTAAATACAATTCAAAGACCAACTCAAGTGAAAAAAACCGTAAAAAAATTCTCATGCACAAAGGTGGTAGCCTATTCTGTGAAATGTGCACAGAATTTATTTTTGTATTTCTTTTAATACAAGATGTCACTATAGGGAGACCTGAACTTTTAAGTAACTGCAATTGTCCGGCACTAGATTTTTAGTATGGTCTTGTATGATCCCTTGTAACAACTAAAAAAATGAAATATAAACCAGAAAACAAAAGGTTTGCTAAATAAATATACTGTAACAATTAAGCACGTGGTAGTATCAATGATAAATAACAATGTCCTTACCTGGGTGTTTAGGTAGCCTGGAATAGTTTCCATACACCTGTACATAAAATATGACAGAATAAGACAATGTGAAGCAAAAGTTTTTAAGAATAAACAGGAAAAATCTCACTGTTACCCAAGTTCTGAATATTACCTGATATTTAGACTGAAATAAAATCTGCAGCAAATAATAACAGAGCAGAGACAACAAATTCTTCATGGTCCTTTTGCGTTTTCAAGTGCAATTGAGATCTAATTCCTGGGAGATTTCAATCATGAACACAAGTTCTCCTTTGCTACTTTTTTTTCTTTTAAAATCTGCATTTTCCACACAGGTTCAGAAACTCCATTCTTCCAGTGAGAAAGCAATATATTCTTCCAGAGCCTTCATGAATATTTGCTTGCTTTAAATGTGGATCACTTGAATTACCAAAAAACACATAACCATGACTGGAGCAAAATCATAAGATAAAAATAATAAGATCCAAAAATTGTGCAATTGCACAGAAAGAATGCAAGTAGTTCTGCTGTTATTTGTGCCAAAAGAAGAGATCTTATTTTACAATGTTTGCTGTCTGTGGTTTTCTTTTTCTTTTTTTTTTCTTTTATCCAATTATTTTTACTTTGTCAGAGATCTGAAGCCAGTTTTGGTTCTCATCATAAAAAAGTAGCCCCTTCTGCTCCACTGGACATCTGACTCTCACTGTGTCCTTAGGAATTGGATTGAACTGTGTTGCTAGCTCCTCGCTTGTCTGGCTCACGTTTGTACCTCCATCCCAGATCTTTTTGGGTGGAGAGTAAGTCTGAGTGATGTCATGCTTTCTTCTCAAACTTTGTCCCATTCTGGTACTCTATTTATATCGTGTTGCTGCTGTCTCTTTTCTGGGTCCTAACACCAGCCTGCTAGGAACAAGCGGAAACAAGTTAATGCGGTTCAGAAAGCAGATTAAAGAGACCACAATAAAAATTATTTATTGCAAGTTTGCACATTCAGAGAAGGAATGAAGCCAGTACAAATACTCGTATCTCCAATGCCTAAAAAAACATAAAATACATTTAAAGCAGAAGTTTTATGAAAGAATCAAGAGCCATTTATTAAAATAATACTTTGTATTTCTTCAGAGCTTTCTCTCCATACATCTTAAACCCTTTCGAAACATTAATTAAGCCTCATAACACTCTGGTGCAATAGAGGATATTTACTATGCCTATGCATAGAAGGGGAAACTGAGGCATCAATCATTTGGCTTGTTCAAGATCAAACAAAAAGCAATAGAAAAGCCACAAACAAAACTGGGATCTTCTAACCTCGAATCACAAATATTAGCCACTAGACCTTCAGCCTGTCTTACGTTTAGATAGAATAAATTAGACTGTACTGCTCGATTCTTGAGTAATCTTTTATCAGGGCCACTTTACAATTGTACCCTGAACTGTACTGCATTCATAGCAATTATTTATTTAATATAAAGATGATTAGAACTGAGATTATATATATAAAGATTAGAACTGAGCACCAATTTTCATTCACTCTTTTCTTTTCTTTTTAGATAAAAAAATACTTTTATTTCAGATTCATCGGGGGTTTTTTTTAATTTTTGTGATTTTGTTCAATTAAAAACCAAAAAAAAAAAATCCAAACTTTTTTTTCTGCCATCTTCCCCTCCCCCCCTTTCCTCCCTCAGCCTCAGAAACTCTCCCAAATAGTAAAGTACTTTAAACCAGAGGTAGCCACCCCGCAGCATAGGTGCCATACATGGCATGGGCAGTTTCTGTGTGTGTGGCAAGCAGCTGGCTGAGGAGGAGACGGGCTACACCCTGGCAGAGAGGGCAGGGAGCAGAAAACAGAGCAGGCAAGGGAAGGAAGTCAGTGGCACGCAGGGAGAGTTCAGGGCTAATTTGTGGCATGCCTATCAAAAAGGTTGCCCCCCACTGCTCTAAACCAGCTCTCAAATTGATATCTATTGATAGATTAAACAATGACAGGCCTTTGAGTGATGATGTTTCTAGGCATGTTACTGGCCCCCTATGCTTCACCACTTTTGTCCCTTGGATACTCGAGCTGTGCCTTCTCGGTCCAAGCCCCAGATAGTGCTAATATTTGATAACTTCCCTGACCCACACGCCCTCCAGAGCCCGATCTACGCCTGACTGGTGTGTGCCTTCACCCCTGCTCTTTTCTCTTCTAAGCCCTAGGCTAGAACTGGTCACAGTGAAATGTTTTTTGGGGGGGTTTTCCACATCAGAAAATACTGATTTAATAACAAACAGTGCATGGGAATATGTCAATTCTATTAAAACTTTCAATGGCCTCTAAGTTGACTGTCCAGCTACTTGGCTAGCCTGCCTTGCTTTCTCCTAACCCAACCACTAACCTCCCAAAGTAGACCTGAGCATGTAAACTTGCAACCTGCTGTGGGTCTCAGGTTTTCTAGGACTTCAGCGAGCACATTTCATTAAAAACACTTGCTGAAGCATCGTATTCGTGTTTCTAAAATTAAATATCATTTAACTTCAGTCCCTTGGGGGAAAAAATGGGTGTCTGGCTCTTCATCTCAAGTGTTGAGGGAAAACATTCTGGGAACCTGATGTTTTTCACAAAATTAATTCCCTAGCCAGCTCTTCCATAGACATAGGCTTGCTTTCTCCTCTTCTGATTTTTGCCGTACTCTTTCCAGACCTGTTTCTCATCCATTACAATTGGCCTCTATGCCTAGGAGGAAAATGAAGAACTTTGTGTATGCCCCAGATCTCCCGTGCCATTGAATGATCAGTATTGCCATGGGTAGAAACAATAGCTTCAGCTAAAAATAATGAGTAAAGCTAAATTGTCAAAAGAGGAAGAAAGGAATTTGAAATATTTGCCAAGTGGGGCCTGTTAAAGGAAAGTAGATGCTTGTAAAAAAAAAATGGTAGAATCCAAGCACCATGTTCACTGCCAGGAATTTTTGTGGAAACAGCAAATTATAAGCAGATATTGAAGATTATTTGCAGAAAGTAAGTTTTGAACTTATTCATGTGATACTTCAGGAAACCTGATTTGAAGTGTTTACTAATCCAACCAGAGAACAGAAGCAATGCCAGGTTCCCTGTGTCCAATCTAAGCTAACCAATCCCACCTGAATTGCAAAAGGCAGTTAATCAGAATGAACAACCTACAGACAAAGCACAATTCACAGAAAATACTTGGATAGTGATTTTGAGCAACAGCTAGATTTTTAAACAGTTTGTGGAAATTATTTTAGTAGAAAAGGCAAAATTAATTGAATTGGTTATTCACTCTGTTAGGTTAATTGAGAATAATGCATGAAATTCACCTAGTGGTGGAAGTCCAGGCGTACTTTCTAACTCCTCTTTGTGAGAAAGAAGGTGGTCGAAGCAGCACACCCATTAGCCAATGTATGCCATACTGACTCTGATCATTTCAAGCCCACAGTACAGCTCCTTCATAATCCTCCTTGCCTACTACTCTTATCAAGTAGCAGTATCTGCCCCTGCCACTAGGCACCTTGGTTCAGATCCAGAGGCCGTCCACTGCTCTTCCCTGTATTCCTCTTGCTTACTAGTATATTCAGAGTGGGCTAATTTCAATTCCCCATGCAGAGCATAAAGTCTGATTACTCCGACTATATCAGAGATCAGAGAGTTTTACCCTGTGCTGCAAAATTTTACTTGCCCTGGATAGAGACTTTTTTTAAATGTTCAAGCAAAAGATCGCTCTTTTTTCATTACAATCAGTTCTCCTGACATAAAGCTGCTGAGTAGATTTTGTGCCTGAGCTAGAGCATTGAGCCAGAATATTGGCTTTTTAAAATCACTTTCTTAAATGAAAAAGGATTTGAAAATGCAAAAACAGTGAGTTCTGTGTCCTCCCTGTATGGTGTTTCATTAATCTGTGCATGCACCTGTACATATAGTCCAGTGAACTACTTGCCAAATGGGCTGAGGGCTTATATCCAGAGTGGGTCCCTTTAGTGGCAGCCTCCACTGGAAAGTATACCTATCAAGTGGCTTTCTAATATTTGAATGGAGTCCCTGTGGTCTAGCAAAACGATTTCTGAGCAAATCATGGATTCTATTAACTGCTTAGTTACAGCTGAAACCAAAGGAAAAGGGCTTAGAAAATAGTATCACCACCACAGCCAGCAACTTGTAGCTTTTTAATGTAATATCTTCTGACTTTTCCTAGAAGCTTAGAAGTAACACGGAGTGTTTTAATTTCAGTTATGCAACAGAACAGAAAACAAACACGTGGGGCAAATGCAGCTTTCATTTGTACAACTCTCAGTCCAAAGTAATTTTTTTTAGATCACTGGAAATACTGGGGATTTACACTGGTGTAACTAGATTAAATTGACTCCTATACAGTCAGTACAAGACTCGCACATCGTTTAAGGCCTTCACGATGCACAGCATTTTCTCTAGTAAAACTATTTGGTTAGGAGCAAGATTTTTCCTTGGTACAACCCCAAAAGTGCATGAAGCTTTACTGACACAAAATATATTGGCACAGCTTATTTTTCTTCTCATATAGAAATATAGAACACCTTTATACCTATAGCTAAGGGGTCTACTTAAATCACAGAGAAACTAAACAATTTTTTCAAATTCTGCGGATATTCCCTGGATGTTCTCCAGCACCCCTGCCCCTCGGCACTGGTTGGCAGAGAGGCCTTGGCAGCTGCCACCTTGTCTGCTGCTCTTCATGCTGCTCTGCCAGCCAGCGCCGTCTCCCCTGCCCTGGGCAGGCTGTGAGGCTGCGCTGCAACAGCAGCAAGGACTGCTGGCCCCCACTGGGGAGCCAACATTTTATTTTTATTAAGTTTTTTTTTTAAGTTGATTTCACGGACAATGCTGGCTTTCAGTTTCCACAAAATCCGTAGAATCGTGAATTGAATATGCCCTGGCCTATGACTGGGTCCACTCACTGACAGCAGCATGCCACCTTCTTGATATCAGTAGGATATTTTGCTGTGGTCACTTCCAAAAGGAAAGCTAAAGCCTTTGTGAATGAATTATTCTTGCCCCGGTAGGCAGACAAGTATAAAGTCACTGTACAAGGAGGGGCAGGGTAAGAAAACTAGAACAGCTCTGGACTGGGCTATAAATGTCCCCTGGCTAACCAGAGGCATTCAGTCCGCAGACCGGTCAACCTGGCTGTCCTTTTGATTTATGCTATTAATACCAGTCCCCATGTCTTCAGATTTTGTCTTCTACGCTCAGTTAAACTCTGGGTTATCTGATCCCTTCCTCAGCTATTGTTCTGATGGGCTCCATCTGCCATCCCAGGATATAAAGATGGCACCAAATCTACTATAAGGTGTGAAAATTAGTAAAAACAGCCTGTATTAGGTGTGTTAATTAAGCTCATCCTCTTTCATACAAGTAGGATGTCCATGCTTGTACTTTTGTGTTGAACCTGGAGAGGGGAGGCATTTTTTATTTTTATTGAATGTATCAAATGCTGGAAAGCTGTAGGGTCTCAACACCTGCTATGCTGGCTGAAAGTTATCTTTGCAGTTGGAAGCCTTTGAAGGAAGCATGACTGTCTGAAGCTATTCTCTGCAACCCAGAGAAACTAGCAGTTTGGTTTTTTAAAAGGAACCTATTTCCAGTGTCCTGACAGGTGAGGTTTGACTGGTATGGTTGTACCTGAAAAAAAATGCACTGGCTTTTTTTTTTTAAGCTCTTCAGGATTTTGTTATCCTCCTGAATTTAGTGCTGAGATTGGAATTAGCATGATCTGCAGATATTCAGCATTACAGCATTTTGCACTTGGGTACCTATCTTGAATACAGGGATCTTAAAGCAATTTTACACATTGTTTAAGTCTCACAACACAGTGTAGGGCAGGTAAATTATCTTTGTCTTGCAGAAAGGGAAAGCAAGGGGGGCATGAGGGACCAGACCCTTGCCTATGCCTGTACAAACAATGAAGCTGAATTGGGGGGTGGGGAGCAGACTGCAGGTCTCCTCTGCTAGCCAAGCAGTCTCCCTTACACTCCCCCCAGTCACCTGCCACACCAAATGAGCCATTCCAGCCTGGGGCAAGGGGCAGCTCAGCTCTGGCTTCAGCCCCAAGCCTGGGGCCAAAGCCAGAGGTGAGCCACTGCCTGTCCTGGGCTGATACTCAAATCCAAGATGAGGATCCCTTCCCCCATCCCTGTTGATTGGGGATTCATCTTGGATTTGAGTAAATATGGTACTAAAATGCTTTTCTTGAGTGCTGGAAAGAATTACTAGCCTTTAGTCTCATGTATCCAACTATACCCGTTTTGTTTGTTATCCCTTACCTAATGCACAGCAGAGCTCTGTTTAACAACCAGGAAAAATCAGTCTATGATATGTCTTATTCAATTTCAGAACATATCAAACCCCCTGTGGCTTTTGTAGCAGGGGACAGTGCATTCAAAGTAAAGCATTCAAATAGACATAACCAAGGCCTTATTTATTTTACTTTTGATTGAAGTATTGCTTCACATTTATCCTTGCAATTGTGATTTCATAGCATGATTATAGCCCCTTCTCTGCAAGTATTTGCTGCAACATCTGTGCTGTATTCTTATAAAATCTAACCATCCTTGCAGCATGAGCATTGACATGTGGGCAGACCAAAGAGAGTGTTAGGTCTGGAATAGGATATATTTTTTCCTGCAAAATTCAATTAACTATGTATTTTCTTGCACAAAATCAGAATTTGGCTTCTGAGGCCACTGTTCTTTTGACACCGGAGGCCTGATTTACAAACTGCAAACTCCTTGGATCCTGGGCTTATCTTTTTGTTGGATTTGTACAGGACTTTGCACAATGAGGTTGTAGCCTGGGACCAACAAGAATACAAATTACAAATACTAATTGGAAAAGAAACCCGCTCCCACCTGAAAAACTGTCATAATATGGGGCAATTTCCAAGAAAGTGGAACTAGTTTCAAATGTGGAGCAAAACACACAAACTTGTCCGTTGTTTTAATCCCTGAGATCCCTGTGAGATTCCAGAATTGTCCGTTTCCAGCCACGCCCTTATGTAATAGCATAGTACAAAGTGTTAATAGCTCTGGCTTTATCTTGGGATAATGGTTTTTTTAATGAGATTGCTCAGGTATTTTGCATATTGTTTCTTGTCACCGAGGGGCACTAAGAAAAGGCATTATGAGTTTGAATGTTCAAAACTTTTATTTCCCTTCAGCAGATGAGAGGTTAAAAAGCCAGGGTTAATACTGAAATATAATTAATTTGGACTGCCAAGAAAGAAATAGGCAAAAAGATTTAGACCAAACAAAATAAAACAACCTCAAGGCATTATAAGTAACGATCTCAGCAAAGGAGAATAAATACAGGGCAGCTAAATCCAATGCTGACTTTTTTGCGCAACTTGGAAAAGCATTACGCATAATGAGTTTTTGCTAGTTTTATAAAGTATGAATGTCTGCAAACTCTGTACTGTGTGTCTGAGAGAGAATGTGGTCTGTCATGGGCAGGGCATTTACAAGTGTGGGAGAGTTGCCAGAAAATCTTTGCTCCTTGATCTCAGTTAGGCACCTAGACACTTCTGAAAATCCCCCACTGCAGATTTAGCATCTAAATATTTTATAAAGTCTGCCCATACATTCCATAGGGTTTAGTAATGCTTTAAAATTGGTTCTGCTGCTATTTATCCCTCTGCTCTACAGGCAGACGGCTTTACTCCCACACATCCAGTTATAGAGGTCTCGGAGTCCCCAAAAAACCTTATGAAAAATCTCAGGAAAAGACCCTTCAACAATTTTTTTTTCATGCATACCGGCATTACAATTTTAAGAGTGAGTAAGTGTTATTAGAGTAGGTCCAGATTGTTTGTGATGAAACAGGTGCAGCCCAGCTGGACCTGATTACGGGTGGAGCGGGCACTTGAGACTGAAGCAGAAGGAAGTCGAGATGTATATTCATAAGAGGTTCCTAGACTAGGGGTCGGCAAACTTTAGGAGCAAACTAATGCTGTTTGCTCCAGAATGGGCTAGTGCTTCCAAGCCAGGTGCTGATGGCTGTGCAAGCCCCTCCAACCCCAGTCCCCTGTTACTGCAAAATATTCTGGCTGCTGAATCACTAGAAAATCCCCTCACCGCACCACTGATATCTGGGCTTCATGGGCTAGGTAAAATAAGTCCACAGGCCACTTCCAGCCCATGGGGAGAGTTGCATGCAGGTATTTTTGGAGAAGGCTAGGAGAGTAGTAGTGGGGTTTCTTGCGGACCTTCCTGAGTTAGAAGGCCAGAGCCACAGGATGAGTGAAGGCTGATATTTGAGAGTGTGAGAGCAAGTTGCAGGAAGGCTGGCTGAGTGATTGCTAGAAGAGGGTGTGGATAGGACACTGGCAGAAGAATTTGTCTTCTCTGACCAAAGAGGTCTAGGAGTCAGGGAAGAAGGGCTTATTTCCTGGATTTTCTAAGCTGCACAGCTGAGAACAAGGACCGGGGAGAGCCACTGAAGTATTGGGATAGACAGCTCCCAGGTGGAGAGCCAGAGGAGTTCTTGCTGAGGAAAGAAGCAGGGAAAGACCCCAGTAAGAACAGCTGGAGTGGCCATTTCTTAAAGAAGACCTTAGGAAATGGCAGATGCCAAGACTGGAAGATGGAAGCAGCACCCCAGCTGCAATAGTGCTTGCCAGACACCAGGCTAGTGTGGGGAGTGTACTTTCACTGTCTCTCTTTTCTTTTTGTTTTATTACTATTATTATTTAAAGTGCTCAATGGTATTTCTCTCATAGGCTTCTTTATTACTATATGGTAGTTCTCTCAAAATGAGTGAAATTACCCACAGGCAAATAACTTGCAGAAAGCCCTAATGCAAATCTGGGTAGAGACTAATGTGTCGCATGTGACCTTCTACCGTGGGGTGTGCTCCGTATCTGCATCATTCAGCGTGTGGAGAAGTAAGAAACTCTTGTTATAATGGCAAAGGCCCAACAAATGGTTATCTTCACTAGTTCAGTCACAGCAATGAGTCGAGAGTAGTTTGGTGCTCTTGGAGTGCTGAGCCCCAGTGACTCCAATGGAGGATACCATCTGCACAAAGCCTGTAACAGGATCAGAGCTCGAGGGACTAAAAGACTTGTGAAGCACCATAAAAGATTTGAGCAAACTTCTTGTTCATCCATAATCTACAGCTATGCACAAGCTACCACAAATAATGTCAAAGCACCTCACAAACTTCCTACATGTATGATGTTACTGAACTGCAGGTATGTGCAGGAATGGTAGGGCGATGATCAGCCAGCATCCAATATAACCGTGGGGATCAGGGACATTGTGGCATACGCATGCTAGCAAACAGACCTGTCTTGTATGAAAAGCACAGAATAAGATTTCCAGAATTGCTTATATTAAAAAAGACAACCACAAAGTTAAGTAGGACTGCAACAAAAACAAAAAAATCCGGGCACTGATTCAGAAGGCAAATGCTATCAGGCAAAATATTTTTCTAATTAAGAAAATCTGAATTGGCTAAGCCGATGCCAGAAAATGAAATCCAACTCTTAGCAAACACGACATTGATTTAATCAGATGAACACACTGTAATTTTTTTTACACTTTTATTATTAATCAAGTTTCTTTACAGCCACCATACCGATCATCATTTATTTCTAAAATGCTAACAGCCCAATTCAATATACACCTAGGGAGGTGTGTGACTTAACTTATCTGTGCAACTCGCACACATAAATTACGCTCACAAATTTTGGAGGTATCAAGTTCCAAATCTGTATTGCATGTTATTTCTGAATATATTCTGAAAAAAAAGCTCTTATACACACGAGACAAGATACTGAAGGCTAGGACTGTTTTTTTCATTAATCATTTGCATGGCTTGTGTTTCCTATGCTAAAAGACTCCGTTAATGAAGGAAAAAACTGTCAGATTTATGCAACAAGTTTCACACCACTTAAGATAAGTAATTGCAAGCTTTTAAAAATGATTCTCCATGTTAACAGTGGACAAAAAGGGCTTCCTAGACTGATCGATTTCAAGACAGTGATTCATGGTAAAGCATAGTTAAGTAGGTATTGTCATTTACTTTAATGCCCGTGCAGAACAGATGGATCGAGTTTTAAAGTCTCATCTCAAAATGAGAAATAGGAAGTGGCCAAAAAATGACAAAACTTTGATCCAGAAATCTGAAGTGACAAGAAAATCTTTTTTTTCCCGGTATTGTAATCCATGAGGCTGTTCAACAGAAAAAGAAATCTGGAAAAAATATTTTTGCCCTTCTTAAATGGAAACATAGGAAAAAAAAATGTTTTTAAAGGGCCTTTTTAATCAAAAAAGAAAAAACTGAATGGAAAATTTTGACCAGCTCTGCTAGTGATATTGGACCATTCAGCTTCAGCAGCACTAGTGAAGTGAACCAGTGTCAGTGCATCTATGCCTCTTTGGTTCAGTGCTTCACCCCATGACCGTAGTAATGTCAAGTGCAATTTCTTCAGAGTGGATAGTCCAGTATATCCTGGTATACATGAATGCCACGTGCCCCTGGAGGCTGAGGGGGCATGATGACTGCCCGCAGGCAGTGGCAGGGGCATGGCGGTGGCGAGCGGGGAGCTCCTGCAGGCAGCCACAGCAGTGTTGGCCACGGGTGGGGGGTGGCAAGTGCTGACTGGTGGTTGGTAACCACCTACAGATGCTGTCGGCAGCAGCCAGTGGCGATTGGGGACCTCCTGGAGATGCCGCTGGCAGTGTCGGCAACGAGGGCAGGGGGGTGGGGTGGTGAGCAGTGACCACCCACAGGCACTGCTGGCAGCATAGGCGGTGCTTTTTGCAGGGGGTGCACCACCAAGCTCAGGGGGTGCATGTGCACCCACGTGCACCCTCTACATGTTGCCAATGCTGGTATACATTTTGGACATTCTTACAACCAAAGTTTACAGCCGTTGCCTGACCATACACCGCCTCATGAATTTCAGACTTTCTTAATTAGAAAACTATTTTGTAATGATAAAACTTAGCACTTAGAATTTGTGCCGGTACTTTGTCTTGCTCCAATCTTGCTTAACTTCTTCATTGCCCTCCTGGGGGAAAACAACCACATGAAAATCTCATTCAGCTGCTCTAAAAATTAATTTCATAGATGTCATAGATTACATAGACATGAGGGCTGGAAGGGACCTTGGAGGATCATCGAGTCCAGCCCCCTGCCCCAGGGGCAGGAAGTCAGTTGGGGTCAAAGGATCCTAGCACGATAGATGTCCAAAGGTTTCTTAAAAGAGTCCAGAGTAGGTGCTTGTACCACCTCTGGAGGCAGTCTATTCCAGGCCTTGGGGGCTTGGACATTAAACAAGTTTTTCCTTATGTCCAGCCTGAAACAGTCTTGGAGGAGTTTGTGACTCTTTGACCTTGTCATCCCTTGGGCTGGGCTGGTGAACAGGTGTTCCCCCAGATCCTGATGTATACCCCTTATATACTTATAGGCAGCCACTGGGCCCCCCCTGAGCCTGCGGTTTTCCAGGCTGAAGAGTCCCCGGGCTCTTAGCCTCTCATCATAGGGCTGGTTCTCCTGCCTTCTGGATCACATGCATGGCTCTCCTCTGGACTCTCTCAAGCTTTTCCACACCCTTTTTAAAAGGTGGAGCCCAGAATTGGATGCAGTACTCCAGCTGCAGCCTCACCAAGGCAGAGTACAGCGGGAAGATGACATCCTGGGATTTGCTAGAGAAGCATCTATGGATACAAGCCAGAGTTTTGCTCGTTTTGCCAGCTGCAACATCACATTGGTGGCTCATATTCATCTTGTGGTCAGTCATGACCCCCAAGTCCCTTTCGGCCGTGGTGCTAGCAAGCCTGGCACTGTCGAGCCTATAAGCATGCTGAGGGTTTTTTTTCCCCAAGGTGGAGTGCCTTGCATTTTTCAGTGTTGAACACCATCAGGTTTTCATTCGCCTATTTTCTGAGCCTGTCGAGGTCAGCCTGGATCACCAGCCTATCCTCAGGTGTGGATGCTTTACCCCAAAGTTCAGTGTCATCAGCGAACTTGGCCAGTTTGCTTCTGACACCAATGTCTATATTGTTAATAATTTCATAGATTTTGTAGACATTAGGGCTGGAAGGGACCTCAAAGATCATCAAGTCCAGCCCCCTGCCCCAGGAGCAGGAAGTTAGCTGGGGTCAAAGGATCCCAGCAAGATAAGCATCCAAACTTTTGTTGAATGAGTCCAGAGTAGGTGCCTGCACCACTTCTGGAGAGAGTCTGTTCCAGGTCTTAGGGGCTTGGACAGTAAAGATATTTTTCCTTAAGTCTAGCCTAAAATGGTCTTGGAGGAGTTTATGGCCGTTGGTCCTTGTTTTTCCTTGGGGCGCTCTGGTGAACAGACATTCTCCCAGATCCTGATGCACACCCCGTATATACTTATAAGCAGCCACCAGGTACCCCTGAGCCTGTGCTTTTCCAGGCTGAAGAGTCCTATGGCTCTCAGCCTCTCATCATAAGGCCTATTCTCTTGCCTTCTGATCATGTGCGCGGCTCTCCTCTGGACTCTCTCAAGCTTCTCGACATCCTTCTTGAATTGCGGAGCCCAGAACTGGATGCAGTACTCCAGCTGCAGCCTCACCAAAGCTGAGTACAGCAGGAGGATGACATCCTGAGATTTACTTGAGAAGCATCTATGGATGCAAGCCAGAGTTTTGTTTGCTTTACCAGCTGCGACATCACACTGGGGGCTCATATTCATCTTGTGGCCAGTCATGACCCCCAAGTCCCTTTCAACAGTGGTGCTAGCAAGCGTAGCACTGCCGAGCCTATAAGTATGCTGGCGGGGGGGGGGTCCCCAAGGTGGAGTACCTTGCATTTTTCAGTGTTGAACACCATCAGGTTTTCATCCGCCTATTTTCTCAGCCTGTCAAGGTTGGCCTGGATCACCAGCCTATCCACAAGTGTGGATGCTTTACCCCAAATTTGGGTGTCATCGGTGAACTTGGCCAGTCCGCTTCTGACACCAATGTCTACACTGTTAATAAAGATGTTAAAGAGTATAGGCCCAAGGACAGAGCCTTGGGGGACCCCACTGGTCGTGGCGCACCAACTGGAAAAGAAATTGGCTGCCTATACACGTGCCTGGGGGCAGGGGGACATTTTCATTAGAGTGGTTTCCAGACAGCTGCTCTAATTAAAATGGCTCCCCATCATGTGTATTAAGCCACAACATGGCCACAGGATGCTTTAGCTAAAGCTCATTCTACGAGGTTTAGATAAAGCCCCCCCTGCAGCCATTTTGAAACACACAGGGGCTTAATACACATGACAGGCAGTGCTGGAGCGTTCTAATTAGAACGTAAGGTAGACTCGATCAATGAAGTCTGCTCCAATGCATTCTAATTAGAAAATGTGCATGAGCACATTTATAGGCACCCACGATCTATAAACTCAGAAGCCAATCTGCAAACTGTTTCTCCCTAAGAACGTCTGAGCCTGTTATAAATCTCAACACTTAAAGAGGTTACTTATTCCATGAATAATATGATTCTTCCCCTTCATAGACTTCATTTTATATTTAGATCTAAGGAGTTAGCGGGTTGGGGGAGAGAAGAAGAAATCAAGCAGGGATCTGATCTAAATATTGGCATAGTGGCTACCAAATTCACATTCTTAAAAGATGGATAACTTTCAAACTTGAAGTGGCGTGTTGGTTTTGGTCCATTTCTAGTAGAAAGCCTGGAAAAAAGCATCTAAAAGAATACTAGCATTGCTGACCCTGAGCACTGAAAAATCATAAGCTCCCAAAATCATGGGACCCACTAAAAATTGTAACTTAAAAAAAAAAAAAGAAATTAAGGATTCTTTTGGCTTGCTTCCTGGCTTTTAAGTTTCCAGGGGGTAGTGGTTTTTCAAGCTTTACTCAGCAACCAGGAGAGCTAGCAGCTTTTGTAAAATAAATAAATAAATAAATAAATAAAGCAGAGACTCTTGGATAAAATATACTTTCAAAAGTTGGCAGCTTTTAAGAAAAAATAGTAACTAGAAGAATTGTGGGGGGAAAAATGAGCTGTGTCACAGCAGGTCTGTCTGTCAGTGTTAAGAAGAGTCTCTTTCAAACCAAAATCTTTATCTGTCACCTTATGTGAGATGTTCTCTGAGTCTCCAAAGGCTCTTTCGTGGGGGTCTGGTTTATAAACTAGAATCACATGAATTAAACATGAATCACATCTGTGTGTCTCATACTGTTTGGAACACTCTGTCTGTGTGCTAATTAACTGACTGGTGCTTTTTGCGAGATAAACATGTTCTCATCACCATTTGAAGTCCACCAAACTCATGTTGCTTGTAGCATAAATACCAACCAAAGTTAAGTCTGCAGACCTAAGAGATAAGTACAATAATGGTACCTGGTGCATGGCAGATAGTGATGCATTCACTACGCACAGCCAGTTGATCTGAAAATGCTGCTGTAAGGGATTTTGCTCCCTTGGATACTCAGTTTACGTTATTGATTTTCCCATCTCCTGTCACTGTCTTTTGTGTGAGCTGCAGAAAAGTAAACCAAAATAAAATCAATTCCTCAAAACTTGTGATTTTTTTGTTATCCCTAGTGGCACATCCTAGCTATTTCTGCCTTTTCACTTAGCTTAAGGGGGTTTACTAACACAGCCAATAAATCAATACAGTATATCCATTCCTTCAATAGGTTTAGAGGTGTTTCTAAGCCTACTGATCCTGACAAGTTTATACTGTAAAATGAAACCAAGAATTAGAGAGATGTATGGATATGAAAACATCCCTTCCTTTGTCTCTCAGGGGGTCTTCCAAATGCAGGACAGTTTCCCCCTATTTTTTGTGCTTTAAAATCCCTTCTGTGAATCTTTGTGCCCTTCTAAGCTGTCACTTTGCAGCTGAAGAAGACTTACAGGACCCCCCTTAAGAGCCTATCACAGCCTCTCTTTGATTAATCAGCGATGCTGCTTTTCAAAGAACTTAGGTATTCCTTTCCTGTCTTTGGGGTTTGTCATACAAACAGCCTCTGCAGCAATCCCAGTCCCTGTGCCAAGTTAACATGCTTTTACTTATGTATGGCTTTTTCTCTTGCTTAGTTTTATGAAGTATTATAGCCATGAACCAATACCTGTGGAAATAACACTGCAGAGCTAATGTATTAGATTTCTTTAAAAACATGGCGATACATGCTGTGCATCTAAAAGTAGGTTATTGCTCAGTGTTCAGGGGGGATAAAAATCCCTTTACATTATTTAAACATGGTAAGTCACCAGCAAGAATCTGCTCAGTTATAGAACAACAGCTAATTAAAATATAAAGCAGTTTTGTAAAATGCCACTCAAGCCAAGTGAGTAAGATTAATTGTCCCTATCAATATTGTGAATGAGGGATAGAAGGTTTTATAGGTGGGCTGGTAAATTTTCATGATGAATTTTGCAAGGCTGAGATAGGGTACTATTTATGTGCAAATAAGAGCAGTAATTGTTTAAATTATTTATACTAGAGAGGTGCTGAAAGGCTCCAGTTAAGGTTCTCATTGTCATAGGCACTGCACGCATATATCAAAGGCAGTCCCTATCCGAAAGAGTTTACAACCGAAGTGTATACATCACTGAGCGCTTCAGAAAACTATCAGCCTCGCTACGAAAAGCAAATGACAAAACAGACGTAGAAAAATATATTGCCTTGGAGGTGAATAAAAGCCTGAACTGTAGAACAAAAATATGTATGACATATTACAAATCCATAGGAATGGAATAGTCATAATTTATGGGTTGCTATACCTCTACATTGTTTATGGAAACTGCTGGATTTGGAAAGTGGAAAGGCTAATCAGCTACAAGAAATCGTAGGAAACTGCTTTCCTTGAGAAACCTTTCTTACTTTGTGGCAAATGCTTGGACATTTTCAAGTGGTATAGATCAGCCTAGTTTCACCAAAGTCAATCCAACTGTGACAATTTAAATCCAACTCAGCGGAAGAATTGGCCAAATAACATTTCATATTAGAGCCTCAGAGTCCTTTCTCTTCAAGTTCTTATACTGCATCCAACACTGCTAACTGCCTTCCAATACGGCCTAGAAACAATTAGCCTCTGTCATGTGTAACTGCAGAAACCTCTTGTCTTCTGTTGGGATGATGGTGAGGGTTCATTGCTAAGTTTTTAATTTTTTTTTCTACCATTGCTATTGATTGTATCTGTCTTTCTGCTTCTCCCTACACCTTCCCTGCCACCCTACTCTGATACTTAACGGGCTCTATCACCACTCCTTCAGCACCGGTCTAGTATCAGGCTTTTATTGGGGATAATTGTTACTAATTCATTATGCTATTGAGTGTTATGTTAATCGTTACTGGCTGGCTGACAGCCAAAAGTTTGCAGATAGAATATTAAAGGATATGTTGTCTTCTATTTCTATCTTGCTTCCTTATTAATTCAGGATTGGGATATTCCTCTGGTATACTAGTCTGTGTCGATCTCTCCGTTCCCTTCCTCTATGTCCCTTCTAACAAATGCATCCCTTTTGAACTGCCTCTTCAACAGCCTTGCCAAAAGCAACATTTTTCCTGTATCTCTTTGCCTTATCAACTGGCCCAAGGATAAAGGGAGGACAGCTTGCGCAGCCCAGATCCTGGGGATGCCAGAAGGTAATTTGGCTTCCATACTGGCTGCAACTTGCTTCACTTGTGCTGTAATCACCATAGCTATACTTCTTCCTGTCATGCTAACACCTCTGAATGAGGGCCCCTGCAGAGGCAGCACACAAAACAGCTTGGTATCTACAACGGAAAGCTCCTCTGCAAGAGATTTTTGCTGGGCAAGGGACCTCTCAGCATACTTCGCTCCAGCTTGGCTGGAGTATGCGGCCACAGTGCAGGAAAGATTTTCTTAATTCAAAATCATTTCAAATTTCTGCTAAAGATACAGTTTTACTCCCTTACCTAAATATCTTAAGAGAAGGGGAAAAGGGACACTGATTCTACAATTGGTTCTGTGCAGATGATTTCTGTATGCACAGATTTCTCACTGCTCTGTGCATATGTATATGTATATTAACATGAAAATACCTGACACCATATAAAATCTTCAAAATCTGATTAATGTATATTTTGACTAGGATAGTGCAATGCACCAAGATTACTTACTCAGCCATTACTTTCATTAGATAAGTTATTTTTTCAAGAAACATTACACTGAATTCAGTGTCACTTATGAGGATACCTACTGGTTCCATTTACTGAGCTGCATTTTTTTACCCTCTATTTGCAGCATGATATGAAAAAGTGACCAAGAGTAAGATGGTCAGCCATGCTTTGACAGCAGCGCTGAGGGATGGCAAAATAGATATTCTCTAAGTTGGTTTTGGTCTCCTTAAAAATCTTGGTGAATTTAAGATACGCAAATAGTTGTGCAAAAATGCAATTGTATTTATTTTACAGGGAACGGAAATATTACACAAAGAAAATTGAAGTGTTCTTCATTCTAGTTTAAGTTTCATATTGAGTAACAACTGCTTGCTTCGCTTCTTTTGTCTTGGCAAGTAACAGGTCTGAAGCGGCTTTTAACAACTGGTGAAAGCACACTGCAGTCATTTTCAATTGTTAATAATCCTAAAAGCATTCATATTCTTTTTCCTTGGTGGAATACGTGTCATCTGTGCAACCCTGGTAGGCGTGTCTGAAAGTAATTTCATTTGATCAAATCAAATCATTGCAAATAGCTGCATGGATGCCGGGCACCACCATGCGGTTAAATGTGGAACATATTGCCACTGTTGTAATCCTTTTCCTTTTAGTTTTCCTTTCATACAAGAATTCACTAACGCAGACCTGAAGGCAGGCTCTGCTTTTCCCCCTGAAACTTGAACAGCTCTACTCTCTCCCCTAGACATGGATTTGCTCTTTCTGGATGCCCAAGATCAATTTTGGTTGCCCCGCTTGAGATGCAATGAAATCACTTCTAGTAAAACTCACTCCCATTATAAGTGGAAGTACAAAAACCAGGACTTTAAAAGCCATTCAAAAATTAAGTCACCCAAAACTGGCAGCTGAAGATTTTGGCCTAAAGAGCCTCTGAACTTCCTACGACCCTGAACTCTGAAGTGTCTGTAAAAATGGAATTGAGGACTTCTCATGTCTCAACTATTCACTTGAGCATATTTGATTTTTCCATAAATACCAGCCCTCCACATCCAACCTGAAATCCAAAAATCAAGCTAAATTTGTCATCAGAATTCAGTATGTTGTGCTGGCCAGATTCTTTTTCCTTCTCTATACTCAACCTACACAAATATAATTTCTCTTTATATCAACCTTATTATGTGTGTGATAATAAAACAAAAAAGAAGAAAACTGCTAGCAATTTAGTTCAAGGTATCCTAAGGATAGATATTGGTATCCTAAGGAAGGTGGGAGGAAAAGTAATGTGGACAGCTGACAAATGCAAAGAATGGAGACATAAGGAAGATCTAGTTCGTGAACATGAGGCTTTTCTAAAGATACGTGATTGTTTGTTTAGTTTGGTCCTAAGGCTGCTCCCTCTAAACTCTGCTCAAAATTTTGAGAGCCCAATAAAAGTAATAATGGGAGGAACATCAGAGGAATATAACCAGTAGTCTTACCAGCTGGGTGGTTGAAGGGAGGGTGAACACCTGGGCTACGGACAGAAGTTACACACAAACCAATTTAAGTGATCAGAAACTGTTTTAAACCTGTAATAGAACAGAAGTTCAGTGCATGTAAACCAGTTTCAAAGTGGCTGAAACTGGTTTAAGATGAACCTGGTGGGATGTAGTAGTATCAGAGTTAACTGATTTAGGTCAAACCGGTTTATGAAACGTCTGTCCCAGGCCCCTTTCTGGTTTAAGTTAAATCACCATCCCTCAACATCCCAGCATTTTGCAGCCCTTGGCTGGGCTGTACTGTCTGCTCCAAAAAGCAGGGCTGTCCCTGCCCCTCTGCTCTTTAGCTGCATCAGTGAGGGCTGGCTCACTGGATACCTCCCCAGGCAAACCCCTGCTGGGGTCTAGGGCCTGGGAGTGGGGTTAAACTTCCCTTGAGCTGCCCTGCCCTGCCTGGCTTACTTAGTGCTTGCTGTGACTGTGGACTACAAATCCCAGAGGCACCTGGAAGCAGGAAGAGGAAGCGATGAGCAGCCCTGCAGAGTCCTTCTACTGTAAGTCTGGACTACAAATCTGAGACTTTGGGGGCAGCAGGAAAAGGAAGCGAACACACAGCCCATGCTGGCTACGTGCCAGAAAGCTGTGCTTTAGTGCCCCCGGCTTCTAGCTTGAGCCCCTGCAGGCATGTGGCTACATTTCCTGAATCAAAAGTGAATGTCTGTTCATTTGCTTATTGGTTCAATCTTTGCAGCTTAGACTAACTCACAAAGACTGAATCAATTCAGCCTCGGGCTTTCTGACTGTTTGTATTTAGCCTTAGTAGCATTAGTTATTGCTACCTGAGGTATTGTTTTCAGTTAAGGAACCCCTTTAAAACAAGAACTTGAAGAACTTCCTACGGCTACCTTCTTTTCTAAACAAATTGACATACCCACAGAGCAGATCTACCTTTATCCTCTGTATTTTTATTAATAAAATGCTGGTGGGATTACAGTATAATGTCAATATACAGTACAAAGCAAGCCAGTAAGCCTGTCATATAATATTGCCCCCTCAGTAAACCTGTCATTTTTTCAACTATGATATTAATATGTGTTATCTTTCTCTCTCATATCACATTAGATATCAACTTCCAAATTTATAAGCCACCGTCTTGTGTGTGGATTCATCTGTCCCAATGGGCATTTGCAAAGATTTCAGTTTTTGATTAAGTGTGGTGCTGTTTGTTGGACACCTCATTCACACGGGGGACTGTCCAAGATGTTCTTGTGTAGTGTTGTTTTGAAGTATCCATATCCAGATCTCAGTCTGTTCAGCTTGACCCATGCTTGTCTGTTAAGGTTGTGGGGGACTCACTTGATGTTGGTATAAAACACTGTAGGAATAGGAATAGGCCTGACTTTCCCCAGCAGTTGGCCCACTCTGTTGCTGCTCATAGGCTTGGTTCAGCATCCCCAACCTCTTCCAGGAGCTGGTGTACTTCACGTACAATTTATGAGTTTTAAGCCTCTTAAGTTTCTATCTATTCAGGTCTTCAGTTAACAGTTGACAGAGGAGGCAATTTTCATGATCTCTTGCCTCTACTGCTACTGTTAACTAGAGTGTTGAACTTTTTAGCATGACAACTTCTGGACAATACAAGAGCAAGCACAATATTCTGCTGGGGCATATATCTTTATGACTGCAGTGGTTTGGAGCACTTTGAAGTTGGCATCCTATGTCATGTTGGCTTAAAGCATCTACCCTTGTAGAGATTTTACTGCTGACCTTCTGAGTGATGTTTACAGGTGAGGGAATGGTCTAAAATGACTTCTAAGTAGGTTGGGGTATGCTCATGGGAAGGGTGTGTTTGCCTACTCTGATATTAAACCTTTTTTAACCTTGCTATGCTACCTGTCTCCACCACCTCCCATGGAAATTAATTCCGCAAGTTAACTACATGTTGCGTGAAGAATTGTCTGTTAGTTTTCACCTGTCACCTACTAATTTCAGCAGGTGCCCCCTAGTTCTAGCATTCTGTGACTTGGTGAACAACAGTTCCCTATTCACTTGGTCTACACCCTTCACATTTTTATAGATCTCTATCCCATCTCCCCTTCTCCCTTCCAAACTGGAGTCCTTGCCTTTTTAGTGTCTCCTGGTAGGGCAACTGCTCCATTTCCATGATCGTTTTGGTTGCCCTTCTCCATAAGTTTTCCAATTCTGCTACATCCTTTTTGAGATACAAGGACCAGACCTATACAGTATTCAAGATGTAGGTACACCAAAGATTTGTATAGTGGTGTGATGGTGTTTTCCATTTTGTCTTCCAGTCCCTTAATGAAGCCCAGCCTTTCATTGGCTTTTTTAGTAGCTGCTGCACACTGTAGGTGGTTCTCTAAAAACACCAGCTCAGTGATTCCAAAGTCTTTCCTGAGTTATAACAGCTAGTGCAGAACCCAATTCTGTGTATGTAGAGTTGATGTTATTTCTCCAGGTGTGTATATTACACTTGTCAGTACTGAAGTTCAGCCTGGGACTTGACTACCTGGTGTAGTTTTGTATCTGCAAACTTGGGAGACTTCACAGTGCACCTGCCTTTCTGAGTAATTGATGAAAGTGTTGAACAAAATAAGGGATCAGTGCTGGGCCCATGAGACCCCCTTTTAAACTCCAACCATCCTGAAAGTGTGACCATTTGTTTCCTATCTTAACTGGCTCTCAATTCACTAAAAACTCCAAGCCCAGGGCAACAAAGGTTTATTTGTTTGTTTGAAGCCTCTGCTGAAGGACCTTACCAAATGCTTTTGAAAATCTAAATATATGTTGGATCCTTTTTGTCTTCAAAGAACTCCAGCAGAGGTGATAGGCAGGATTCCTCTTCACAAAACTCACACCAACTCTTCCCCAAAAGATGTTTGTCCATATGCCTGTTGGTTTTAGTCATTATTATAGATTCTACTAATTCACCATGGATGGAAGCGAGACTGGTATGTAGTTCCCAAGATCACCTCTGCAGCCTCTCTTAACGATAGGTTTTATTTTGGCCATCTGCCAGCCCTGTGGTACAAAGGCCATTTGTAACCAGTTATGTGCCACTGCCAGTTCTGCAGTTTCAGCTTTGACTTCTTTCAGGACTCCTAGATAAATGCTAGTAAGTCTGGCTGGTATTTATTAATTTGTTCTAAAATGTTTGTTATCACTTCAGTGTGGTCCATCTCTTCAGCCCCAACTCCCAGAAAGGACTAAGCTGTCAGGAAGTTCCCAAGGGTCTTCCAAAGGCTGATGGAAAGAGTTTATTTAGCTTCTCTGTCATGGCCTCAGCATGTGTAAATCCACATTTTAGACCTTAGTCATCTAAGTCACAAATTCCTGCTTCTGACGTATTTTTTAAATTATTAACTTCAGCCTGTTTTGAAAGTCTGATCCCTTGCGCAACTGCTTTTCTAAAGTTTCCTGCATATTTTAAGTGTTAAAATTTGCTCCTAGTCTATCGTTTTGACAGTGTAGTTAAGAATCAATTTTGCACGTCTCATGAAACTCAGATACATCTTCCTCTAGTTTATGAAGGGCACAAATAGTACAAAATAGCTACAAGCAGCTAGAAACTTCAGAGGAATTTGTCATGTGCGTGTGGGGGGTGGGGGGGGGGAAGAAACAGAAGAGAGAAGAAAAAAAAAAAAAAAAATCAGCAATAGTTGATTTCTGTACTATCCTGTGCCATACCCATACTCAACAGCTAGGTAGGATCTTTTGAAGTACCTTTAAAACAAGCATTCTGTCTCTGACGGTGCTTGACTACTGAGACCAGTAGCTTGATCTAAAGTAAAGAGGGGGGTAGTATGGGACTGGATTTTTTTAAATTGATTGCACAATAACAAGCTTGCAGGTTCTATTGTGAACACAAGGAGCAGTGGTTTTCAGTTTCTAGCCCATTAAGGTATCTACAAGAGATGACTAAAATAAAAAAAATTATAAGAAACCCAAAACTTTACACTTGAACAGGGTCCCACATATCCATTCAAAATTTCCAAAAAACCATGAAAAGTTACTGCACTAAAGGATCTAGTTCTTGTTTTTCAAAAGGTGATTTTTTCCCCCCTTTATCTTCAGGTTGGAAATTGCTTGTTAGCTAACAGAAAGTTGTAGAATTATAAAGCTAAACTAAATCCCACTGTGCAGGCAAGTTTTTTCCAGAACTATGTCCCAATTGCTGGACAAAAGACAATTAACAGAGAAGTGACTAGGATTAGTCATCCCATGTAAACTGATATTTAGATTAATATCTCCATCTTGAGAAAAAAAAACAAAACAAAACCCTGCCCTGCTTTGCTCTTGTTCAAAACAAACTAAAAAAGTATCAATAGATGACATGAAAGAGGAAAAACTGACTTCAGTGAATTTTACATAGGATTTAAAAAAAGTTTAGGTTCATTGTTTTTCATTAGGGTAAAGAGAAGCGGATGTAGTTGTCAGCCGCATTATCCTAGAATAGATATAGTCTTACAAATCAAAGTTTAAAAAAAATTAAGCAAAGTGTTTCTAAAATACAACAGTAAGGCAATTAGAAGACTTGGGTGTCAAGGCATAATTTGCCCCCCTATTTTTGTAATGAAACAGCAAATCATGAAAGAAAAATCCCTATGGGGGTAGAAACATTTCTGTGAAGTTTTAGGCTGTCCATTTATGGCAGCTTTGTCTCCTTTACATAAAAGAGTGGGGCAAAGACATCGTTAAATTAACTTAACGTTAAGGTATTCAATAGAAAAAAGAAACCAAACAAACCTGAATGCATTTACCCCATTTTCAAATTTGTATGAAAATTCTATTTTGCTGCCCCTTGAGATTAGCACCTGAAACTCTCGACATTTTGGCATAATTGCGTCAGGGCTAAATATACATGGAATAGGCAAACAACCTATTAAAAGCTTAAAATAAAGTTGCAAGGGACAAACCATGTCTGTTGTTTTTTTAAACAGTACAAAACATATTCCCAAGATAGCAAGGTCATAAAAACAAAAACCTTCATTCATAAGGAGTTACCAAGTCAATCATGTAAGAAGTTGACAATAACTTTAAGAAGCAGGCTTGTGTAGTTCAGCATGAAAACATTAATTCAGACATGCAGATTAGTTTACATACTATATTCCAATGTACGACTCTTGCCACTAGGTGGTGGTATTGACATAGATTAAGGCAAGCTGTTTTCCTTATACCGGTCTACTGTTAACTCGATTTGTTATTTAAGAAAATGCAGATACAACTTGTTAGGAATCACATTTGCCATTTTAAGCAGCTTGGAAAATGCTTGAGAAATACTGGACTCAATACAGAATATAAGAAAAATATATATATAAAAATAAAGTGAGTTTAGTGAGTAATCTGCTTTGAAATCAGAGAAGTGTGTTCCGCTTTCCTCTTTGGTTCCATATATTTATTACAAGGCTGTTAAAGTTCAAGATGGACTTAAATCTAATTTAATAGGCTTCCAACCTGAGCCATCTCTGAAGGATATTTTAGTTATAACAGAAATTAAATTCATCTTACATCTTATAGGAAGACAGGTTCTGGGTAAGCAAATAAAACTATGTTAACTTCCTATTAGTTCAACATCTATTCAAAGTGTGTGATGCAAGGAGGGGTGGGGGGCAGGAGGAGAGAAATGAAAAGCAATACTGTGTCAAAACAGTTAGCAACTCACTGAATGCATCTTGAATAGATACCTGCTGTGGCCAAGCTTTAAAGTTTGTAATATGGCCATGCTGGTTGCTCTCAGAAGCCAAACCTGCCTGCAAAGTTACAGCAGTAGCAAAGACAACAGAGTTATAGGGAGCAGTAAACAGATGCATGCCTTCATTTTTTTTAAATTAAGAGGCAAGACCAACTTGCAGGCCTGAGGCAAGTTTGCTGTGGACATATTTTAAATGTTAATAATAAGCTGTTCCAGAAAGGAGCAGTAAATTTTAGCTGCTGCCCCATCAGAAAAACAGCAAAACAACTGAAATCCAGAAGTTGAAAGCTGTACGTCAATAGCTAAGATACAAACCACAGAACAGTGGAAGCTGAGGCCCATGACATTTAGCTCAAGTTAGAAAAATACCTCTATAACAAAAAGCTTGGGAGGAGAATTGCAATGGTCTTTATTGCACAGCAGATGAAAGCAAGGAATTGCTTGATATTAACCCTTCACACTAAGGATTATTTCAAAGCCTACTACAAATTACTATAGCAAAGAGAAGTAAAATTCTGAACAGTGTTGGCCTACTCTATTAGAAATATGTTCAAAATGTTTCATTCCAAAGTATTCATAATTAAAATCAGATAGCTAAGCCAGTTAAAATAGGTTATTGCCACTTAAGAAGAAGCTTGCTGGTGACAGCCTAGTATTTAATTCTTTATGAGGAAAAGAAAAAAAAAAAAAAAGCAGCAGCAATGTACAAAAACATGCAAGTTAAGAGGAATAAATGAAATGCTTCACTTTATTAAGAAACCAAAAATACAAAACTGAATTTAGTTCAAGGCTTCATATACTCAAATGAACACTACTAGGGGAAAAAAAATAAAAAAAAAAAAAATGATATCTTAAATTTCTATTTTGCCATGTTGACTACCAGTACTTCTAGCTCTAATATTAGATCCAAAGGAGTAGATTCTACAAGATAGTGTTTAGAGTTGACATTTTCCACCATTTGTGCTGTAATAAGCAAGAGTTTCAAAAATAGAACTTGGTGCAGTTACAGTAACTTTTGGTTTATACAAGGGTAGATTTAACAAATCCTGCTTTTCTGTAGCCAGGAGCACTTCCGTTCAAGTGTGACTTGCTTCTTACTTAACAAAAATAGTTTGAGATGCATGCTCAGGGAAGAATCCCATTTTCACACCGTGTTTGAACAATGCTCAACCTAGCTGCAGCAGAGCTACAGCTTTGTACATCATTTGACACAGGCACACTGCTAATCGTTTCTGGCTGCTATAGTATAAAGCTCTGTGAATAGACATGTTATACATAACTAAACAAACTTCCAATGAGAACTGAAAGATAGTCCCTTTACAGAATCAATGAGCACATGGAGCTTTTATACTATAGTTCCTAGGTCACAAGAATCCCTGCAAACTGCATCCATTTAATAACTATGCCCATTAAGGATAGTTAAAAAACTTCCCTATTGCATTTTTACACTCTTTTTTCAATCCATTTTACACTTACCATTTCAAATGTCTACTGCTTTTGCCTTCCCTAGCAGTTACATTTCAGCATTCCTAAAAAAAGGGAGTACTTAAATGAATAGGCCTCAAGAAGCCTTGAAAAGGGTAACTGTTACCTATAAAATTTACTTGGAGCAAGTCAAGTAACGCATTTGAAAAGAAAAAAAATATATATTAAAACTGAATGCTGTTACCACCTATTTAAAGAATGGAAGACATTGCTTGAAGAATTACTCCTAACAATGCATGAAAGTTCACTTGCTTAGATATTCGAAATACAACTTTATTATGATCTAAATCAAAGAGGAATGGGAATGACAGTAACAAACAAGATTTAACACTGAATACTGTGATGTGACTGCAGCAGTCTTAGATTTGAAACTCAAGGGGGAAGTAATTGCAGTCCAAAAACAGCTAAATATGCAGGTCCAAAATATGAAGGATTTTTTTTTTTTTTTTTTTAAACTGCCACATTCACTCCGAAGCCCATTCATCTCTTTCAGCATCCCAAAGATTAAGCACATGTTCTGCTCAGCTAGATAATAAAGTGGCAAACACGCTGCACCAGACATCACAGGACAGTTGCCTATAAAACTAGACTTCTGACGCTGGGCTCCAGCTTCATCCCTCACAGGTCATCATCTTCATCTGGCAGTGCAGTAGTTTGAGCAATCTGAAACAAAATGAAAAATTGTTTAGAACCAGCTCTGCAGCAAAAAATCCTGCAAGTTCAGGTATCTGCTATCGCAAAGCAAAGAGAGAGGCGCGCGCTTAAAACTGCAGTTCAAGTTACCTGTAGGTCTTGCTCATACTGTGCTGCCAATGCTGGGTCCATAACAACCTCTGGAGGTGCAAGAGCAGGCATGGCAACAAACTCCAAGTTAGGATCTCCAATTAGTTTTCTGGCAAGCCAGAGGAAAGGCTTCTCAAAGTTGTAGTTACTCTTAGCTGAAATGTCATAGTACTGCAGGAGAGGGGAAGAAGGGGGAAAAAAAAAAAAAAGATGACGACGATAGCAAGAGAAAGGTTATATGCATTCGTGAAACAGATTACTACTATTCAAACAGACAACTACTAATGAAAAGAACATCAGGTCCAACTGACAGCAGTCTTACCTGCTTTATTTCCTAGAAAGTTTGGCAGATCTACTGGCTGCTGAACAGTTCTTCTTTAAAACTGGGTTAGTATTAAAAGACACTGCTCTGTGCCAGGTCACTGAATCCGATCAGATAATGGCCTACGTCTTGATTTTCAGAACACAATAAAAAGGAATCTATTCGCATCTTCTGCGAACAAGATAGTTGTCAAATGGCCTATTTTCAAGTGGCTCACATTTGGCCTACCTGCATAGAATATTAAGCTCTTATGGTCTGTTATAAGCTTTAAGGATGAAAAATTGTCTGAAAACTGAAGATGAGTGTCCTGCATCCATGACAGCAAACCTAAACCTTAATTCAGAAGCTGAATCACTTTTTGCTTTCTATCCAACAGCAGTTGATCACGATCCTGAGCTCATTCTAAGGAAAAAGCAGCAAACTATTTGGAACTTTACTACACAGGAAGTGACCTCATGGATGAAGAGTACTTACTACTAAATCATTTTGCAGAAAGCATTTACTACAAAAGTATAGTCTACTATTTTCACTTAAGTTAATTGACCAAAACCAGAAGATTCCCCCTCCCCCCCAAAAAAGCACCACCTCATCCTACCTGAAGGTTCTTCTTCCTATGGAAGACAATGGATTTTGCCTTGACCTTCCTGTCTTTAATATCCACTTTGTTGCCACACAACACTATAGGTATGTTTTCACATACTCGTACCAGATCTCTATGCCAATTGGGTACATTCTTGTAGGTAACTCTTGATGTTACATCAAACATTATGATGGCACATTGAGCTGAAAAAAAAATTATACAGAAGCTTGAACTTATGCTTAGCACAGCATCACAAATACAAGATAAGAAAGCTATCACTCAAATGTTCCAGTTTCCAACCCACCCTGCAAGGGTTTTTCAGGCTACATTCTGATTTAAGCAAAGTTTATTGGTCTTTCAGATTTAGACCATGACCATTTACTTGGTGCTATTCACACCAACTCATGTGTGCAAGCACCTCACTAGACAAGGGGAAGATACAGACTCAATAAAATAGATTTGACAAGCTGATAGCTTGCAGCCCCTATTTGGGAAGGGCCCTATTCAAAAAGTTTAATTTTTAAAAAGGAACTCTTTTGCAGATCTTTAAAAGACACTAACTCAAATACAGTAAAGGCCAATTAGCTTATATGAATTTTAAGAGACACTGCCCCACTGAACAGGACAGAAAAGGAACAGATAGGAATTTGAATCTGGTACACAAGTTTGCCACCTCCTTCTCATAAAAAGGAATGAGCAGAACAAAGTCTATTCCTTAAGCAATTTTATTACATGAGATGTTCCAAAACTGGTAAAGGACATAATACAGTTAGAAGCACAATGTAACCAAGTTCATAGTATTAAAGAGCCACACCTAAAAAACATGCACTTTCCAATTAAATACTGCAATATTAGGTCTTATTTAATGTGCTTATGATCAAATTAGTCACTTTACACAAGCATTCAGTTTTAATTAAAAAAAGAGATGTTTTCAGGGCAGCTTAACTAAGTATTACCTTAGTTAATGTTCTGTTAATAGCCAGAGCCTTAAAAAAAAAAAGCACACTTTCTGGGCAAAGTCTGCCTCGAGAAGTCTTGCACTGTTTTGAAGAGCAAGTCAACTTAAATGCCGTTACTATTATGTCACACCAAATGCATAAGCAATGGTCCACTGCACAAGCAACTTTGCAAAGCTGTCAAAGATGACAAAATACCTAGAAGTCTGCTGCAAAGCTAATGAATAGTGTTTGTAAAACTTACCCTGAATATAGTAGCCATCTCGCAGGCCACCAAACTTCTCCTGGCCAGCCGTGTCCCATACATTAAATTTAATAGGCCCTCTGTTAGTGTGAAACACCAGAGGATGGACTTCAACACCCAGTGTTGCTGCAATAAAACATTTCCACTTTAAAAAGCCTGCCAACAGTGTTTTAAACTAAACTAGCACTAGGATTCTCCATGCAAATGTTTAAACATACCTACATACTTCTTTTCAAATTCACCAGTCAAATGACGTTTTACAAATGTTGTTTTGCCGGTACCACCATCACCAACTAAGACAAGCTGTTGAAAGATTTCAAAACACAGATGAAGGCAACACGTTTTAGGAGCTTCCTGTAAACTACTGAGGCATCAGTCAATTTTAGGTAGTTTTTTTAAAATTACAACTCTAGGCCCTACAAGTTGTTCTAGGCAAGGAAGGTTAGTTAGACACTCACTTAAGGAGCTCCCAAATATGGCCTGACTAATATATTTTACTTCTTAGAATGGCTTTAGTGTTGTGTGCTTGTTACATGAAGTCATATTCTAGTCTTAAATTAGGTTCTGCCACTTATGCATTACTAAGTATCCAAGGGTGACTTGGTGGCAGCCTCTAAGTACTGAAGGGTTGTGCATCATGACCTGGGGGGACACCTGTTCACCAGAGCGCTAGGGATGACAAGATCACAAACTCATGCAAGACCGTTTTAGGCTGGACAGAAGGAAAAACTTATTTACTGCCTGAGCCCCCAAGGCCTGGAATAGACTCCCCCCAGGGTGGTACAAGCACCTACTCTGGACTCTTAAGAAATACTTGGATGCTTATATGCTGGGATCCTTTGACCCCAGCTGACTTCCTGCCCCTTGGGCAGGGGGCTGGACCCAATGATCTTGCAAGGTCCCTTTCAGCCCTAATGTCTATGAAACTCCAGATTAAAGGGCAGACAGGTCAGTGACTAGCACTTCCAAACTATTTTTATTAGCCTGAAGAATGCATGTTAGAACAATTTTTTCTTCTCTTAAAAAAAACAAAAACCAAAACAAAACAAAAAAACCCCAGAAATTGGCTGGGTTCGTCAATGTGGGTTAAGCACTGAAATACTGTAGTGCTAGACTGGTCCGTGTCAGCTATTGTATCTTTTGTTTTAGCTTGAATCATGAAAGGCATCAGGATGAGCTCCATTAACAGACTTCTGGCTTCCACGGCACATCTTAAAATTATTCAGGTTAAAAAGGAACGTAAATCAAGACTTGTCCCATGGAAGGCTACAAAAGCCGTGGAGAGCTTAACTCAAATCGAGATTTTTCCATGGCTTTTACAGCCTTCCGCTGGACATCTTAGTTTTAAAGGTTTATGATAAAAAAAAAAAAAAGTGCGCCAAAAAATCATGGCTTGCCCTGTGGAAGGCCACAAAAAGCTATGGAGAAGTCTTGATTTTCCATTCCTTTTCTAACACTGAAGTTAAAAAGATGACTCGTGTCTCGTGGAAAGCTACAAAAGCCATGATCATCTCCATCGTGTTCCTTTTTTTAAGGTGAACCATTAAAATTAAAGGTCTCCATGGCTTTTGTAGCCTTTCACGAGACATCTTTTTAATTGGCTTGTGTTAAAAAAAGGAACGCGATCAAGACGATCGCGGCTCTTGTACCCTTCTACCAAAGATCTTTAAAATTATTCGGGTTAAAAAAACGTCAATCAAGACCCCTCCATGGCTTTTGTAACCTTCCTCTGGACAAGTCTTGATTCATATTCTTTTTTTCAAAACCACAAACCATTAAAGATGCCCCATGGAAAGCCACAAAAAGCCACGGAGATGTTAAACTTTAACTGATTCGCGTTAAAAAAGGAGCGCGATCAAGACTCCTGCGCCGCTTTCCACAGGGCGCCCCGATGTAAAATGAGGAACGTGATCAAGACTCGTCCGGCAGCTCCAGGATGTCCCTCGAAGGCCGCAAATTGAAAGTGGGTTAGAAAAAGAAACACGATCGGGACTCCTCCGTGGCTTTCGCAGCCTCCCAAGGGGCACCTTAATTTAAAATGGGTTAAAGAAAAAAAAGAAACGCGATTGAGACTCCTCCGCGGCTCGCGCGGGACCTCCCGATTTAAACTCCTCCGGGTTACGAGGAGCGCGACGGAGACGTCTACATCCGGCGAGCCAGGAGCGTGAGGAGCACTGCGGCGTCCCCCCGGCCGCGGATGGAAAACGTGAATGAAAACGAAGAGCTAGGAAAAAGAAAAGAGCCGTACCCCTCCCCCTCCGCCCGAAAAGATAAAAAGCTCAGGGAAGAGAGCAGGTGGCCCCGGGCGGGCGGGGGAGAGGCGGCTCCTTACCTTAAACTGCACTTGGGGCTCTCCCTGGGCGGCCATGCTGGGTCTGCGGGAGGGGACGGAAGCGGAGTGAGGCGGCGGGCGATGGAGGCCCGACCGCGTGCGCCGCGCCCGCCCCTTCCGCCGCGCCTGTCCGGCCGGGCCCATTCATCCTCCTCCCGCCCCACAGCCCGGCAATGGCGGCCGCGCCCCCGCGGGCCTCCCGCCACCATGACTGAGCACAGCACAGCCGTGCCGAGCCGAGCCGCCTTCCCTCCCCCTCCCCCACTCCTCCCCCTCACCGCGGCGCAGGCCGCACTAGGCCCCGCCGCAGCCCCATCCGCGCTCCCGCCCGCCCGCCGCAGGGGGTCGGCCGTTACCTTGCCGAGGCGTCTGTCCGCGGCGCTGGGCTCCGTGACTGGACGCAGGGAAGAAGATGGCGGAAGCGCGATTCAAATACCCGGAGAGCGACGCGGCGCGGACACAGGGCGGGCGAGGGAGGGGCCGCGCTCACGTGACCGGCGCCCGCCCCGCGCATGCGCCGCGCGCCCAGCCCAACCGCCGCCTGGCGCTCGTTGGTCGCGCCCCGCCCCCTTCTCCCCCTCAGTTTTTCCCGCGCGCGGGGAGCCCGCCGTGAAGCCCCCTCAGGGCGGCGGGGTGGGAGAGTACAATCAGTAAAAAGAACTGGATCCTTTCGCCCTCTTATTTCGGCGGGCTCCTCAGACCCCCCCAGTCGTCTCCTCTCATGGCCTCCCTCCTTGTCCTTCAAGATGCTCCTTCAGTCCGTTGTGGTTGTGCCCCCCGTGCTCGTTTGATTTCCCTCCGTTGGGGAAGGGGGGCACGAAGCAATGCAATCGATAGGAGATGTCGCACAACAAGCTAGGGGGGACAGGGCACGAATGACAGGAAACTGAGGGAAAGAGACTGGAAGAATTAGGCTTTGGGTTAGGGGAGGTAAATAAGAGGATGTCAAGGCGTCCGGGTTCGTATGGACAACCGGACGGTCCTCCGCGATGCCACCCTAAACCGAACAGCAGCTCCGTGCGCGGCACCCAGCTTCAAAATGGCTGAAACGGGTTTAAGATTAACCTGGTTGCACGTGGTAACAGATTTAACTGATTCGGGTCAAGTTGGTTTAGGAAACTTTTGTCCCAGAAAACTGAGGGGGGGGGTGCATAACGCCTGCAGGGCACCTAGAGGGGGCAGAGAGACGAGCTTTTCTCCTTGACCCGAGGGCAGCGTTTCAACCGGCGGGACGTGAAGGTCACAGGCGACGTGTAGAGGGTGCACAGGGTGCATGTGCACCCCCTGAGATGGGTGGTGCACCCCTGCGATCGGCTGCCGCCACCGCCGCTAGCAGCACCGGTGGGCAGTCGCTGCCCGCCACCGGCAGCGGCGTCTGTAGGCGGTCGTGGATTGCTATTGGCCGCTGCTGGTGGTGTCTGCGGGTGGTCGCTGGCGGCTGGTCCGTGCTTGCCACCCCCACTGACACTGACACTGCCGCGGCTGCCTGCAGGAGCTCCCTGTGACCGCTGCCCATGTGTAGGTGGGACTTTTCTCAACAAAATTATTGCAATTTTTAATGTCCCTAAAGTGCGTGTAGACGTAAAAATACACTTCTTGGGGAAAAAAAGTGGGGTTTTGTTTTTATCGCGGTGGGACCAGGGTTTTTTGACAAAGTGGTTGGTGGGACGTAAGGTGCAAAATGTTGAGAGCTGCTGCCCTAGGGGACAGGACTGGGAGCAACGCCTCGAAATGCAGCAGGGAAAATGTACAGATTAGTCGGGATTTTCTGGCACTGTGGGTGGCCAAGCACTGGCACAGGCTGCCGAGAGAAATTGTGGCATCTTCATCCTTGGAAGTTTTCAAGGGCAAGTTAGACAGACACTTGGCTGGGATGGTTTAGTCAGGAGTGTTTCTGCTTTGAATAGGAGGCCGGACTAGATGACCTTGTGATGTCCCTTCCAGCCCTACTTTCCTGTGATCCTATGAAGTTTTAAAGTATTTCAGATCCCTTGGGCTGCACAAACATAGTCTGCTACTTCTTATTAACCCTATGATGTTCACTATGTTTAAAATCAAGATCTGAAAAAAGACCTTGCAGTCCGTTGCAGCTTTTGTGTGCTATAAAACTCCACTACGAATGAAAAATATTTCCGTTTTCTTTTGGTAAAATATCACAACTTTACATATTTCTCTTCCCCTGTAATGAGATCATTAAATCAAACCTTTCTTCCGAGAGCTGAGACCATAAAACACATTACTGTAGACTTAAGAGAAGTAGTAGCCCTGTTGGCCTAAAGTCAGGCAGAAGTCAGGGTGGAGATGCACCTTATAAACTAACTGAAGTGTTGCAGCTTTTGACAAGGATACAGATACTTCCAGGAAATATTTTGGTCGATCACTTTATATTGGTTAAAAGCCATTTGTAAGATTCCCCAAATATTGTTCTGAAATAATTAACTGATTTTACTACGGGCATAATAGTCACATTGTAATTAAATAAGCTAGTTAAACTTATTAAATACTTTACAATGCTTTACATATCAAGTGCAGTACTTGATCTTAATTAACAAAATACACAGTAAAAATCACAACTATATTTCTTGGAATAATAAACTGAAAAAAGTAAATGCGACTTCATCCAATCATACAGGTTGAGAGGTAGAGAACACGCAAGACTTGCTGACGAACAGGAAGGGATGTTGTAGCGCGGATTCTAAGGAGCCCCTTTGTCAATGAATAGGAACATAACGTTTCTCCTCATGGATCAGACCTGAGGTTCATCTAGTCTAAAAGGGGCCAATTCCAGACGTCTCAAAGGAATGTATAAAACGATTTTACTGAAAACCCTGGAGGACAGCTGCAGGATAATCTGCCCTTCACATATGAGGTTTCATCCTCTAATATTGATTTAAATCTTAAGGCATAAACATCCCTTCCAAAGTACTTATTATAATTAACTAGCCAATTGCCCATCAAGAATGATGGGGGGGTGGGGCTGGGATGGAGCGCCCTCACCTAACGACCCATGCTGCCACTCTTCTGCGACTTGCAGGGAGCAGGGTGGGAGAGCCAAGGCCAATGCTGTTGCCCTCAGCTCCCCCACCCTCTGTCCAATCCTCGGCATGGCTTTGAAATCATGACAACGCTCCCCCACACTTGGAGCACTCTGATTGGCTGTTTCCATCAGCCAATGCTCCAGGACCATGGTTGTCATGGGTGACTTCAATTACCCAGACATCTCGTGGGAGGATCGCTCAGCAAAATCTGAGCAGTCGCAAAGCTTCCTCTCATGGATGACCTCTACCTGACTCAAGAAGTCTATGGGCCAACGAGAGGCAAAGCGCTGCTCGACCTGGTACTGGCTACTGGGGATGACCTAGTCGGCGACCTAGTGATCGATGGGAAGCTGGGTGACAGCAACCACGAGCTGATCACCTTCACCATCCGTCAAAAAGCTGGCAAGTCAGTCAGCAACACGGAAGTCCTTGACTTCAGGAAGGCCGACTTTGACAAGCTCAGGAGGCTTGCCAGTGAGGCCCTAAGGGACCGTGACCACAGGGAGAGGGGAGTTCAAGAAGAGTGGTTGCTTCTCAAGGGAGCGATCCTCAATGCACAAACTAAGTCTATTCCATCTCGGAGGAAAGGCAGCAAGAGGGCACAGCAGCCCCCCTGGCTCTCCAGGGACCTGGCAGACCTCCTGAGGCTAAAAAGAAAGGCCTACAAAGGATGGAGGATGGGAGTCACCTGCAAGGAGGATTATTCTGCACTGGTCCGGTCCTGCAGGGAGCATACCAGGAAAGCCAAGGCTGCAACTGAACTCCAACTAGCTTCGAGCATCAAGGACAATAAAAAGTCCTTTTTCAGATATGTGGGGAGCCGGAGGAAAAGCAGGGGCAACGTTGGACCCCTGCTGAACCAGATGGGGCAACTGACAACTGATGCCCAGGAAAAAGCCAACCTATTAAATGGGTACTTTGCATCGGTCTTTCAACAGTCCCATGGGACGCCCATGCCCGCTACGGGACAGGGAATTCCGGGTGAGGGTGATCCCCTGCCCTCCATTAATGCTGACCTCATGAAGGAACATCTTGAGAAGCTGGATACCTTCAAGTCAGCCGGCCCTGACAATCTACACCCCAGGGTACTCAAGGAGCTGGCGAGCATCATTGCCCAGCCTCTAGCACGGATCTTTGAAAACTCTCGGCGCTCTGGTGTAGTGCCTGAAGACTGGAAAAAGGCCAATGTGGTGCCTATCTTCAAGAAAAGGAGGAAAGTGGATCCGGCAAACTATAGGCCCATCAGCCTGACTTCTATCCCAGGGAAGATCTTAGAAAAGTTTATTAAGGAGGCCATCCTTAATGGACTGGCCGACGCCAACATCTTAAGGGATAGCCAGCATGGGTTTGTCGCGGGTAGGTCTTGCTTGACCAATCTAATTTCCTTCTACGACCAGGTGACCTATCACCTGGACAAGGGAGAAGAGATTGATGTCCTATATCTTGACTTCAAAAAAGCCTTCGATCTGGTATCTCATGATCACCTCTTGGTGAAACTGGCCAATTGTTGCGTTGGGTCCACCACGATCCACTGGCTGGAAATTTGGCTCCGTGTTCAGACCCAGAGGGTAGTAATCGATGGAAGTCACTCATCATGGTGTCCTGTGACCAGTGGGGTCCCCCAAGGCTCTGTCCTTGGACCCATACTATTCCACATCTTCATTAATGATGTGGACACTGGAGTCAGAAGCGGACTGGCCAAGTTCGCCGATGACACCAAACTTTGGGGCAAAGCATCCACACCAGAAGACAGGCGGGTGATCCAGGCTGACCTGGACAGGCTCAGCAAGTGGGCGGACGAGAATCTGATGGTGTTCAACACCGATAAATGCAAGGTTCTCCACCTTGGGAAGAAAAACCCGCAGCATCCTTATAGGCTTGGCAGTGCTACGCTGGCTAGCACTATGGAAGAAAGAGACTTGGGGGTCATCATTGACCACAAGATGAACATGAGCCTGCAGTGCAATGCTGCAGCTAGTAAAGTGACCAAAACGCTGGCTTGCATCCATAGATGCTTCTCAAGCAAATCCCGGGACGTCATTCTCCCCTTGTACTCGGCCTTGGTGAGGCCGCAGCTGGAGTACTGCATCCACACAGTTTTGGGCTCCACAATTCAAAAAGGATGTGGAGAAGCTTGAGAGAGTCCAGAGAAGAGCCACGCGCATGATCAGAGGTCAGGGAAGCAGACCCTACGATGACAGGCTGAGAGCCCTGGGGCTCTTTAGCCTGGAAAAGCGCAGGCTCAGGGGTGATCAGATGGCCACCTACAAGTTTATCAGGGGTGACCACCAGTATCTGGGGGAACGTTTGTTCACCAGAGCGCCCCAAGAGATGATGAGGTTGAATGGTCACAAACTACTACAAGACCGTTTCAGGTTGGACATAAGGAAGCATTTCTTTACTGTCCGAGCCCCCAAGGTCTGGAACAGCCTGCCGCCGGAGGTGGTTCAAGCACCCACATTGAACACCTTCAAGAGCAAACTGGATGCTTATCCTGCTGGCATCCTATGACCCCAGCTGACTTCCTGCCCTTTGGGCAGAGGGCTGGACTCGATGATCTTCCGAGGTCCCTTCCAGCCCTAATGTCTATCTATGAAAACCAGAGTGCGAATAAAGTGTTACAGACAGACAGACAGACAGATAGGCTTTTATAATATATATTTATAATATATATATTTATAATATATTTTATAATATTTTATAATATTAGAACTAGCCAATTGCCCATCAAGAATGTTGTGGGGTGGGGGCGGGAGAGGGCTACCACCTAACGCCCCATGCTGCCACTGTTCTGCCTCTTGCAGGGAGGTCCTCGGCACAGCTTCAGAATCACGGTGGCTCTGCCCCAGGCTTGGAGCACTCTGATTGGCTGTTTTCCCCATTGAGAATGATGAGGTGGGGGTGGGCAGGGACAGAAGCCTGTGTCTCTTCCCCTCCCCCCCCCCCGCCTGGGGCCGGAGCCATCCCCCCTCTCCCGCTCTGCCACTTCGAGCTGTAACCCCCCCAACACACCTTCCTGCTCCCCTCCCTCTCCTGTTCCCCGCTGCCTCCCCTCCCTGCTGACTGCTGTTGTTCGGGGTGGGGGCACCAGCTCCTGGCTCCAACCAGCAGACCCAGGGGGGTCTCATCCCCCCACTCCATCACCTCCCTTACAGCGGCACTCTAGACCCCATCATCCCCCTCTGCCTCCAAGGAGCAGGACCAGGTTGGGGGCTGCTCTGGCCCTCCAGTACCTGCTGTTGTGGTGGTGCTCCGCTGTGTGTATCTGTCTGTGCAGAGCACTCTGATTGGTTATTTCAATCAGCATTGTGACTGGCTCCTGAGACAACCAATCAGAGCGTAATTAAAGTGTTACCGACAGACAGACAGACAGACAGCGTAAGGCTTTTATTATATTAGAATAACACTGGATAATCTTGATATCCAAAGTAATGCCCAGTGCCTTTGGGTCAGAATATGTTGCCATGGGTGATATGCTCATTGTCAGAGGGTGCGTTTACACGTTCATTAATGTGCCTTCACTACTGCACATTGTGTAGTATCTCTAGTATGAGCTACTAGGTCAAGGTGCAGTAGCTGCGCTAATGTGCAATAGCAAAGGTGAACTTTGTTGTGATAATGCACAGTAGACAAATTCTACTGCACATTAACCCGGGTTTTGCCATAATGTGCAGTAGAACGGTCTGCTGTGCTTTCAGGCATCTCGTGTAGACGTGCTCAGGGCATACTAAAAAGGTTTGGAAAGGGGTCACAAGACGCACCTGTATTTTAAGACCACTAGATTTGCAGCAGTGATGGAGCTTTCCACCATAAAATGATGAAACTGACTGTCCACAAATGAAGCAGGGTAAACATCATCTTATTTTCTAATGCATTAGAGGATAGTGTAAAATAGAAGGCAGATTATTTTGAAGCATAAATTTCAAGTTGATTGTCCCTATACATAAAAAAGGCTAGGTTAGTAACTTCAAATACCAACAAAACAGAGCAATTTATCCCTCAGATATAGAGTTCAATATCTGTTACAAAATGTGTAGGTTATCTTTACAACTGCAATGGTTACAGGGTTTTTTGTTTTCTTTTTAAAATTGAGAATGTGAAGTCTGGAGTACAAATTTACAGCCACCAGAGAAAATATCTTTTTTTTTTTTTTGCAAGTACCCCAATTCAAATCCTGAAGCTAACATACAATCTCTAGCAGCTTCTGAAAACCTGTTGTTTTATTTCCAAATTTACGAGAGTCAAGAATTTTTGTGGATGATATTTTTATTGAACCAACTGTATGATTAGGAGGCATATAGACAATATTCTGGGTATGAAGTGCCCTTCCTCATGTCTTTTTCAGAGGTTTCTTGCCAGACACCAAGTCTGTATTAGGGACTTTGAACAACTTCCTGCACGTTGTTCTTCATGCTATGGACTCCCAATGTTCTGATTGTGCTCTAAGCATAATTAGAAAGTCCCCATAGCGATGTTATCTGTGTATCAATCAACATTGCCCCAGATATTAAATTATAAACTTTCAGCTTCTGTTTGGCTTTCATTTCAGGTGCTACATATGATTTTATATTGTACATATACATATATGTACCTGAGGGGAACTAACAAAACACGTACGTACACACCCATGAATGGTATGTGCTTTCTTACATCTCAGGGGTGCCCAACTTGTGGCACAGGAAGCCTGTGTGTGTAGCACATGGCAAATCAGGGAGGGAACAGGCAGCACAGCAGAAGATAAGAGAGGAAGCAGAAAGTAAAGCAGTAAATCAGGCAGGGAACACAGGGAAGGAAACAGCAGAGCAGCAGATCAGGCAGGGGAAGGGGATCAGAGCAGCACTTGAAGAGGCTGTGCAAAAAGCTTGGCCTCAGTGTTATATCTCATTCTCTTCTGCTATCATAATTTTGCCAACTCCAATACTTCATTGTGTTTCCTTGCTATGATATCTATATGGCAACAGACAGATGTCGCATTTGTCCCAGGATAAAGCTCTTTATGTAGGGGACAAAGTGCAGTTCTCCAGATGACCATGTCTGTTGCCCCAGGATAAATCCTGAAAAGGTTTACAGGAGAAGAAGTACTAACAACTGAGCTTGAGATATTGCAAAGTGCATCTGAACAGTTGCACCAAATTAAAATAGAAACAAAAAGGAAGACGCCTCCCCTCCTCCCCCCCAAGCGCTGCATTCAGCTGCTCACTAAATCCTGGTTAGAGTGAGTGTACATGCCAATCCTGGCTCTTGGTATGCCTATGCCTAAAGAAGTGTGTTTGTGCCCAAAAGCTTGCAAAGAACAAATTTTCCAACTATTTACTTGGTCTAATGAAAAATATCACATTTACCCAAAGGACCTTGTCTGCCCATGCCAGTCCTGGGACATTTCTGTTGCGGGACAGACACAGGCACAACTTGTCCTGGGACAAATACAACATTGGTTCTTATATGAAATCACATCATTAAGGTCCTGGAGACAATAATTTATCACTTTGCATTTGTCTAGAGCAGTAGCCTGAGACCCTGTGGCACTACATGAGCAATACATTAATAAACGCTACAGCATGGAATGCTTTCTTCTTTTTGATTTTGGTTTTAGAGCACCCCCGTGCTACTCAAAGACCCCGGCTGCATGTTACATGGATTACACACTGCACTGGTCGATCCTGCAACAAACTGAGACACACTGAGGCAGCTGTTCCCAAACTCTGGGTCTGCTGATGACCCAACATCAGTCACAATGTGATGGGGTCACGATAAATGTGCATGAATTATTATTTCTACCTAGGAGAACTTTTACAGTCTTTGCAATCTCCTACTGGGCTAGTATTCCCTCCTAGACCCCAGGCAGGTCAGATACGCCACATCCAGGCGGGCATCCAAGTCCCAGGCCCGGAGGCCAGGCGGGGAGTTCAGATGCCTTCAGTCGCACTTGATCTTAGTCAAAAGGCGGAGAAGGGTGCCTGTGCGGGACTCTGCAGGAGAGTCAAGGATTTTTGTGGATGATATTTTTATTGTTTATTGAACCAACTGTAAGATTACGAGGCATATAGACAATATTCTGGGCTCTGTGCAGGGCAGCTTGCAAATAGACATGAAGAAGGGCACTTCATACCCAGACTTTTTTTTTTGCAAATACAGGCAGTTCTCAGACTTACAACACAACTGGTTCCTGGAAATCGGGTCTTAAGTCGAAACATTGTAACTCAGAACCATTTTCCCATAGGAAACAATGTTAGAAATGGGGATTGGTTCCTGAACCAAGGCCCAATACCCTATTTTCACCAAAACCCCCCCAGAACTTTGTACTCAATCAATTATAGATGAGTAGTATAGCTACATGAATGTATGTATATTGTAAATAGCAATCCTATTGATTTGGAAGCACTTCTTTGAGGTGACATTGCTGGATGTTTTGAAGGACTCTTGGTTGGACTTTTTGAAGGGGTCTTGGCCGCAGGTTTTTCTGGAATCTCGTCTGTTTTATTAAAGAAAGCGTCCAAGGCAGTTTGGACAGATGTTCTCCAGGGAGATGGGCAGCAAACTTGCTCGCCGGTGTGGTGCCGGATCAAGTCAAAACCGATGTCGGAAAGTTGAATCAGGGTGTCAACTTATAAAAGTCTAAGTGTGAAACGTTGTGATTCGAAACGTTAGTCAAGAACGGCCTGTATCTAGTCGGTTAAATAAAAGATATTACACCTGTGCCATTCCCTGAGATTTCTGCGCGCGGGGTGGGGTGGCCAGACCAGCTCCGGCGGATGGGACCCGCTGTGGGAATTGTGCCCACGCTGCTGCTGCGCGTGCAGCGGGCACCTCAGCTTGGCAGCCACAGTTAGTGCTTCAAAGTGTGTCCCAACTCCAGAGCTGGTCTCTACCCAGCTCTCATTGGAAGGTGCAGCTGGGTCCCAAGCGTTCTGCTTTGCCTTTGCATCCGCAAAGCCTTTGTGCAACATCATCGCGGCCTTCCTTCCCCTGCTACACGGCCCCCGCGGGGCACGGAGGTGCCGGCGGGGGCAGGTGATGTCCCTGCATCGCATCCAACCTCCCCGGGCCCGCGGGCTCGCAGCCCCCGCGAGCCTCCCCGCTGCCCGCACGGCCACACCCCGTCATTTGCATGACCCCGCCCCCGCGCAGCTGGCGGCTCTCTCCAGCTGTGCATCCGGCCGCCGCGCGGCGCATGCGGGGTTGGCGCGGGGAGGAGCGGCCGCTGCCTCCGGGGGCCGCGGAGGGATCCGCTGGCGGAGGCGTACCGGCAGGGTGAGCATCGCGGGAGCAGGCGGTGAGGATGAAGGACCGGCTGGCGGACCTGGCTGCGGTGAGCGCAGGGCCCGGGGATAGGCAGGGCGGCGCCGCTGGAGCAGTGCAGCGGGGCGGGGCTGGAGGGAGGGAGTGTCTCCCCCACGCGCAGCTGCTTGTTGGGGTGAGCAGGGTCCGCCCCCCTTCCCCTCCCCAGCTCTGGGGAGTGAGTGGGGGTCCCCCCCACAAAGCTGTTTGCTGGGGTGTGAGCAGAGCCCCCCCCCCAACAGAGGTGCGTGCTGGGGTGTGAGCAGGTCCCTCCATCCTGCACAACCGCTTGCCAGGGTGTGAGTAAGGTCTCCCCCTCTCCTCCCCCCCCCAACACATCTGGTTGCTGGAGGATGAGCAGTGCCTCCTCCAACCCAGAGTCCCATCCCTGCCCCACCCCAGCTGGTTTCTGGGGTGTCCTCCTCCCCCCCCCCCCCAGTTGGAGGCTGGGTTGAAGCCCAGTTACCTTAAAAACACAATCTTTTTTGTTTTTTTAACTCAATGCAAGTGTCAATTGGGTTCCACATCCAGTTGAGCAAAGCTCAGTGGTGTCTTTAAAGCTCCATAGGTCATAAAACTAGGACTGGGCCAGTATTCCCTCCGAGACCCCAGGCAGGTCGGATACGCCACATCCAGGCGGGCATCCAAATCCCAGGCCCGGAGGCCAGGCGGCAAGTTCAGATGCCTTCAGTCGCACTTGATCTTAGCCAAAAGGCAGAGAAGGGCTCTGTTACCTACTATCTTCTGTTTGGCGTTGAAGCTGTTTCCGGACAGGAGGTTGGGTGGCCTTTTTCTTTGCTCCCTGTGAGGGTAGGTGCCATTTGAAGACTCTTTGCACAACTGCCGTATCCTGAACTGGATTGCAGGTCCGAATTGTTCTTGTTCTAAAGAAAATTGTTCCCGTTTAGTAACTGTTATCCTGCTGGAGCACATGCTTTTGGACTTAAGGCAGCCCTCTAAAGTATTTTGAAATATAGTGGCACCCCATTTATTAAAAAAAACCACCCTAATTTAAAATATTAAGCATATTATAAATTTGTTATGATGATAGTAATTGACATGTTTGTAATTTATTAGATCGTTATAAATATATTCACGGTACTGCTTCTGGGACAGCCAGGTGGGACCGCACCATGCAGCTCCTGCACAGCCAGATTGGGAAGCAGCTGTGGCAGAAGCTCATCCTGTTGCTGCAGCCCTTCCCAGGCTGACCCTGCATGGTGTCTCCCAGAAACAGGCACGTAGGGCAATATCATCCCACAGTGGTGCCACAACTAGTGCTATAGCATCTCTGCAGGTTTGAACCACTTTCCTAGACCCTTGTTTCCCCACCTCTTAAACCCTGCCCAGAGTTTGAAAGAATGTGGAATTAAATGGTCTGAACTAAATCTGTAGTACTAAGCGTATTTTAAAACAGCTATCAGTGAGAATGTACAGGAAGCATCAACTGTGCATGTGTTACAGACAGACAGTTAACTTCCATTTACTGTTTCTTTTTAAGCTGTCTATTCATAGTAGATTAGCATGCAGAAATGTTTGGCTGATAAAAACATGTAGCACAGGTGAGGGTGCTCCTGTCATTATGAGCGAAAGTAAACACTTGATAGTATTAATGAAATACTTCTGTAGTACTGTAACTTCAGTAAGATAGTGTGTAAAACGCATTTAAATCCTTCAGCAGACAAGGCTCTGGGTAAATCCAATACCCAAATAATGTTGTCTGCCTATGTCCTTAGACCAGCACAGCTTCAACCTGCACCCTTTTAAATGCTTCAGATGCTTTTGTTATTGATGGGCTGCTTTAAAAGTCTAAATGTTTTTGTAATCAGAAAGTTCTACTTCATCCAAAGACAAACTTCATGTTAAAAAGTGTCCCCCCCCCCCCCCCCAATACAGCAAGGCCACATTGTGTACAATATCACCAAGGCTAAATTTATTTTCAGAAATAATTTGTACAAACAAATAATATTCTTGCCATAATACTTACTCCCCCTTCTCCAAAAAAAAATTTCCTAAACTGAAATGTGAGAGAGAACTAAAACTTAATGTTAGCAAATACTTCCCTCACTATGGTAAGAGTTCTGCTGTTAAAAATTTCTTCTTCATCCATAGAAAAGTTGTTTGCTTAAAAAATTACTTCATTAGGAAAATTTTGTGAGCTGTACAAACACTCGGTTGGCTTTGGCTGCTACATGAAATTTCCATTTATGACTCGACCTGTTTTTTAATTCTTTCTCTTCTGTGTGTAGTATAGCAGCTTCATTGCATTTAATTTGGTAAATATGTTATCTAATGCTTAATGGTTGATATTTTAGTTTTCGAACAGTAAGCCATCAAAGGCCTGAGAGAGCTTCAGGGTTCACTAAGCTTAACTCTTTGACCTACTGCCAGAATAATATTTTAGGTTAATTTGTTTGCTTGGAGATTCTTCCACACTTTTTTCCCTCTAAGTGTGTTTGGTATGTTATACAAATAATTTAAGATATCATAATTTGGTATCCAGTCTATAGTCCACCCTTCCCTCCCCCCTCCCAAATGAGCATTAGTTTTTATTTAAGAAAGCTCTTATTTTTATAAAAACTCTATTCTAATGAGTTCAACATGTACAGGTTCAACAGTATAAATGAGTTCAACAATATAAATGCATGTTTGATTTCAAACATTTAAGAGTCTGTTTAATAAAATACACAAATCTTTTTGTTTCTTTTAAGATGTCATGAGTTATTTTTAAAAAGGTCTAACTATAAGCCTTCCCTTTGCTAAGCTAAATCTATGTGGTTGGGAGGAAGGGGGATTTTTTCTGTCCCCATTCAAGTTGATTCAGAGCTTACCATACTATAGCCTGCAGGCATGTCCTCTTGAAGCCTTTTTTATCCTTATTTCAAGATAAACTACCAAGTATTTTAATTGGAGTTCATGTTTCTTGTTTTTGGTAAATGCATCTTTAAATGTATAGAACAGAGGTCAGCAACATTTTTAGGCAGAATGTGAAAAACAACCGCAACCTCAACTTGTAAGATGTTGGTGTGCCGGGGCAGACAACGGGGGTGCCGTGAGGGTCCCGATCCTTGCTGTGGTTGTGCAGTCCTGGCCCCTTCTCCGCTGTCCTCCCTGAGGCGCACATGCCAAGCAAAATGCCTTCACGTGTCACGCTCTGTCACCAGTGCCAGGGGTTGCCTACCCCTAGTATAGAAACATTTCCTGTTCCAAGCTATACTTAATCAGTGTCACTGATAATACTTTTAATTGCATCCTTTGGGAAATACTTTCTTTTTAGTTATCCTTTACTTTGAAATATAAAAAGAATAAATAGGCGCCAATTTGACTTCAATTCCAGAAACATAGAAGCCCATGGCAGAACATGTTAACCTCTTTGGATACTTCATTACTGACCTCAGAGCAGCTGTCCTTAAACAAAATCTATTAAAATCTATTAACCCCCACCTCCCCCCCCACAAAAACACACGAAATTTCGTGGATAATTTCTTGTTCTGCAATTTCACACTGGACTGGATTGTATTAACCATGGTCTCAACAGGGGCTATGGATTCTTATCCTTGGCTGTTAAATCCAGTGTTCCTCAAGGTGTTAACTAGCTTGTTCATCTCAGTTCGTTTTATCCACTGCTGTATTACCTTTTCAGCAACGTCCCCTCCCCTCTCCCTTTCCACTCTGTCTAAAATCTCTCCTTTCTGCCAGTTTGTTTATAGCATCTGATGAATTAGGTTATTACCAACAGAAGCTCATTCCTATCTGAACAAATTCCGAAAAAGCAGCAGACACGAGCTAATTACAGATAGACCAACAGCCTGTGTAAAACTCCATATGGAAATAAAAACATTTTGCTTAAAGAAATGGAGCAGGGCTTTGTTTAAACCCCCCCCCCCCAAAACAAAACAAAAAACCCAAAAACAAAGCTACCGTATCAGGATCTGCTAAAAGATAAGAGAAATGCAATAGGAAGGATAACTAAGTAGAAGAGCAAGACCAGTCGAGAGAGTTACCACCCTTGAAGTGCAAAGGCACTAGAAGGTAGATTGTATTGAGCTGTAAAGTAAATGTCTATTTAGTCCTTAGTTTTTAGTGTCCAGTAAAGTTATGAATTTGTATTCTCAGGCCCGTCTTCTGAACGTGTTTTGTATAGTACCTTTGAGAACGAAGATTGTGAGGTCAGAAAGTGAGTGGTTGTTCTGTTCTCCTATCCATGTGTCTCTGCCCTTAATCCTTTGCTTATAGGTAACATTTTCCATGACAAATTAATTATATTAATGAAAACTTGAGGTTGTAAAATCAAGTGAAAATGTAACTTAAATATTGGCTATTCCAAGGGTTGGCAACATTTTTGGGCAGAGTGCCAAAATTACCCACAACCTCAACTTGAAAAATGTTGGCGTGCAAGAGTTGGATGGCAGGGGAGGCACAAGGGGCCCATTCGTTGTTGTGGCAGTGCAGCCCCGGCCCCTTGCCTGCCGTCTGCCTTCAGGCACGTATGCCAAGCAAAATGCCTTCGCTTGCCACGCTCTGGCACCCGTGGCAGGAGTTGCTTACCCCTGGGCTATTCAATGTTAAGTTATCATTATATGTATTCTAGAAAAATAAAGTTAAAGGAAAGCATACATAGTTTATAAAGTCAAGTATTTGAAAATTGGGAAATAACGTTTATGGTTGCCTATGCATTTTCAGAACTCCATCCTGTTTACTGAGTGAGGCAGGAGTGTTATGGAACAAATAATGTGTTTGTATCATTTTCATCTGTCTATCAACCATTGTTTTAGTTACAGTGGTATTAATCGGTTTTGATACCACTTTGTCTGTCCACTTCCATATTGGTATAAGTGGTGCTAAACTTGTGTTCAGGATTGAAATTACAGCATTGTCTCTTGTGTATACAAAGTAAGGCCACCTGGACAACTATAAATCTGGTACTTCACATCTTTTGGATGTTCATTTATGCATTCTCAGTAACTTATAAGACCTCTTTTTTTCTTGGCTTGTAATTAAAACTACTTAGTGACTTTAGTCTCTTTAAGGAAAAACGTCGAAATTTTCATTTTATCAAAGCAACCGATTCTGTGGTATGAATGTGTGCCATATGGTGAGATTTTAGTTGGGCTGTGTCTTTCTCCTTCCTGGCCTGCCACTTCTCTAGCAGTTGCACTTTGTCGCTCTAACGTATTCCTTTTGGCAGCTGTGAAGGTCTGGATTTCTAGAATGATCATGTTCAGTTATTATTTTGGCTTGTTTCCAAAGTTTCCCGTAGAAATATAAATGAGGCAGGAAATGACAATTGTTTTAATAGCCTAACTCAGCTAAACTTGAATAGAACTTCATAGGATGCTAAAAAGGCAAGTCTCTTTCTAACCAAGACACTAAATTTCAGAGACCTGATGCAGTAATGGAAGTGTTAGAATTTCTTATAAGAAAAGGTTGCAAGAATTTTCTATAACGGATGCTGCTACTTAAGCAGTGTTGTAGCTGTGATGGTGTTGGAAATAATGAAGAGGCAAATATTTTTGTGGGTATTTTATTTAGGGGTGCCAATAAAGATTTTCTTGGCCTATACTGATAGCTAATTATTCACCAGGCATGTTGGCTGATACCCACCTGATAACCGATTTACAGGAATGCAGCTGGGCAGCATGGAGAGTAATGTCCTGCAGGTCAGTCTGTGGAGGGGCAGGGGCAAGGAGGGCAGATTGATGCTCCCCCAGTGAGGCAGGGAGCGGGGCAGGGTGCTGAATGGGACCCGGGGGCTGGGGTGGGGAGTAGGACAGAGTTGCAGGTGGCTTGTCCAGGGTGGCACTTGTGTGGGTAATTTTGGCACTTAAAATGTGCGAGTAATTTTGGCACTTAAAAATTCCCATGGAGGCGCTTGAACTAAAGCTTTAAATCAGCTTTAGTTCAAGCGCTGCCGCCATCGTTTTTAAGTGCTAGGACACTTTTAACTGGAGTGGAGGCAAGCGGGGTGCGGGTGAAGGCAGGCGGCCTGCTGTGGCCTCGGGGCTCCTCGCTCTGCTGCCTTTGCCCCGGGAGCCACGTGCTGGACGCATCACATCCCCTGCCAATCCAGCAGTGGGAGGCACAGCTTGTCACTGCTGCCGGCAGGCAAGGGACATGATGGGATGTCTGTAACTGTCCTACTTCTCATCCTGACCCCGGGATCCCATTCACCCCCCAGCCCTGCCCCACTTGCTCCCTGACCATGGGGGTCTCGATCTGCCCCTTCCTGCCCTGCATTCCTGGCTGCATGCATGCTGTGGCTACGTGCATGCACATGGTATCCAGGGGCCCCAGTCGGAAGGCATGTTATATTTATCGGTACATTATCAGCTACACTACCCAAAAAAAGTGGATAGCTAGTAATGTTAATTTTCCTTTTATCAGTGCTGATCCAATATGGACTGATGTATCGGTGCACCTCTATTTTTACTGGGCCAACTATATAACAGCAAGAGAGAGAGAGAGAAGCTCTCGGATACAAAGTACCCCTCCTCAGGTCAAATATTCCCAACAGAAAGGTTTTTGCCAGGTTTGAGTTTGTGCGTTTCTCCCACAACCCTAGCTTCTTTGATGTTTATGCAATAATCCCTAAAAGCATAAATGTACCTCCAAATGAATTACATGATTTAAAAAAGAAACCTTTAAAATCAATTCTCTAATGCTTCAAAAGATTGTGTTATTTATATTAATTTACTACATACATTGAAGAAAATTGGGAATTTAACAAAGTAGCAAAGTTTAGTAAAGTGACCAGTTAAGAATGGAAAATATTTCTGTGCTTTTGCCCTTTGGATTGACTGGTTCTCCAGTGTGCCTACATCTATCATAACAGTCCAGTTTCCACAAATGTGACTGCTTTATTTTTTGCAATTCAACAATCTGGCTGAGGTAAAGCAATTTCAGAAGGACAAGTCAAACTGTCTGTGAAAGTCAGTTTCTTTATGCCTAGTTTGGATGCAGGGAATTAGATAAAATTATATTACAAAGTATGTATAACTTACATTAGTTTGAGCAGACTTGAAACCATGGGTGTGATGCTAATGTTGAAGGCTCTAAAATAAAGGGTGGTAAACATGGTTCCTAGAAGAGTAAGATGAGTATTTTTACAGAAGCAATGGATAGAAAATAAATAGGCAGAGGACATCAGTCTCCATGACTGCCCAGCTAAAAGCTCTCAGGAGCTATATTAATACACCAATCTTTTGAAGAGAGAAGTGCTATTTGCAGATGGTTCCATTCAGATGATTGAACTTGAAAATTATTGTTTATTTTGTAGAAAATAAACAAGAAAAAGGAAAAAATAGTACTGTAAATAATGGTGACATGGATTTATGTGTTGACTTTTTTTTTCAAATGTGTTTGTGTAGATAAGTCATTCAACGCTTTAAATATAAATATTAAGTAAAGATTAGGTAAATCAAATTGTAACCTTTTTTGTATTTCTGTTGGAGGAGTTAGTGTTTTCTTCTAGTTCCTTTTTGCAGTGCTATTTAGAGATCTGTAGAAAATCATCATGCATTCATTCTTCTCTGTTGAACAATAGAATTTTCTCGTTCCTTTCTGTGTAGTAAGATGTGAAGATGTGACTGTTTTGAAGCTGGTCATGTGCCTTTGCAAGTACTGTCTTTGTCTCCTCTTTCATTGTGATTCAGCTTTTATTCTCCAGGATTTGACTTTTTGCTCTACATCACTGTTTGACTCAGCACAAGCATTTTTCAAGCCTTGACGTTCCACATACATAACGCATAATACTATTAACACTAATAATGCTTGAAGATTTTTTTTGCCATGTACAAATAAAAGTAATTGTGTATGACATCAATTTACTGTTTTTCTATCCTTCTAATAAAAGATCAGTTTATATACTACAGAAAGGTTCAAACTGTAGGGAGAACAATACTTTGATGTTTAAATTCAAGTTGAAAAGTCATTTTTAATAATTGAAGGCAAAGAGCAACATGCACTAACAATTATTCATACTGGCCAAGTGCAGACAGTCAAAAAGCCCCAGGCTGAATCGATTCAATCTTTGCAGGTTTCTCTAAACTGCCTAGATTGAACCAGTAATAAAGTGCACCGACATTCACTTTTGAAACCGGAAAGGCAGCCAGACCCTTGCAGTTGGCCCATACTAGTAGCTGGAGGCAGAGGGTTGTGGGCTGCTAGAGCACTCCTGATGGCCACTACAAATGCAGCCAAGCAAGGCTGGTTGACTGGTTGAGTTGGAGGAGTGTGTTAGTGAATCTAGTTCTGTGTGAAATTGGTGTTGATTTGTGTCTAGTCTTTTGAGCCTAAGTGTTTTGCTGTAAGACTTCTCTGGTTTGCCCCAGGTAGTGTTGCCCTAGCACATAGTAGAGAAGAGGCAGAAGTCTCACTGGAAACCTTTTAAGTACACAGATCCAAACCAGGATATAATCACAGGTTGTCTGAATAACAGTAACCGCTGGGATAAGGATTGTACCAGTTGGAAATCCTGATGGTCGTCTGTGGAGGAGGGACTTGACTTAAGGACTGAGATAGAAGAGCAGAAGAGACTTTTTAACAGTAATCGGTGTGGGATTCATTGGGCATTGTTCTATAACTATCATGTAAAGTGCTGTTGTGCACTTAATCTGAGATGAACACAGTGAATCAGTGCAAGATGTCAGCTTTGAAGGAAAATATCCAAGAGCTAAAAGTAGTAAGATGCTTGTTGGTACATTTTTGTTGAATTTACTCTGGTACTTTTAGTCAGAGAGCCTTGGCTGGCAGTTGCCTCATTTTTGGTGCCTTCTATCTGGAAATTGGTAAAATATTTTTATTTTATTTCATCAGTACAGGTACATCGATATATTGGTCCATATCAGACCGGCAGTGATAAAAGGAAAATTTATATTATTGGCAATTGGCTTTTTTTGACCAGTGTAGTCAATAATGTCGCCAGTAAATGCTGAATACAGCCATAGTGTGCATGCGGCCAGGAATGCAGCCCGACAGCTTGGAGAGCAGCATCCGTCCGATAAGTCTGTGGGAGGGAAGGGGCATGGGCGGGGGCGCAGATCAAGGCCCCCACAGTGAGGGAGGGAGAGGGGCAGGGGCAGGTGCTGCCCAGCTATGGCAGGATGCGGGACAGAGCATCCTGGGAGTGGGGGGGGGGGGCGGGTCCCTGCTGCTGTGCACACCCCTGGGGGAGGCATGGTGGGCATGTGCCCCCCTGGATTTGTGCACAGGGTGAGGGTGGCCTGCCTGCTGTGGGCTTGCGGCTAGGGGCTGCTCTGGCCTCTTCCCGGTGGGGGGGCTTTCGTTTCTTTTGGCAGTACTGAAGCACAGCGCAGGACAGATGGTTGCTGTGCCACGCATGTAGGTAGCACACGGATAAATTTCACTGCTATGTCATTGTGGTGCCCTGCTGTACCCGGGGAGCATGTTGCTACAGTGATGTAGCTGGTGATTATATGTAGACACATGTGAATGCTGCCTCGCTGTAGTATGTTGTACATTGCCATGTTGCCATAGGGCAATGGGTAGACGCACCCCTGGAGACTCAAGGTAAGTCCTTCTGAAAACATGGAGTGTCCAGGCCATGTGGCATCAGGAACTTCCTGGTGTGGTAGATCTTGTCGCCTGTGATATCACGCGTCCTGGACACTTATGTTTGCAGTAGGACTTTGCGTCAGACAAAGTTAGGCTCCAGACCCTTTCAGAGGCCAGTAGCAAGGCTCTTAGTTCTTTGGTATATGTAGTGTAGTTCTTTATATGAACTCCTGTAAATAAATGTGTTGTTTCCATGAGCCTCATGAAAATACTTCAAGCAGCTCACTTGTGTCCTTGGGCCTGGCTACAGAGCTCAGCCAGGAGCTACAGTGAAAGCGTTAACACAGGTCTCTTCTCCCTTCCCCGCTTCAGTTGTCTGGGCAGACGCACATGGCAGCCTTCTTAACAGCTCCAGGGTGTGCAGCGTGCACGGTATTTCCAGGAGTGCTCCCCTTCCAGCAAAGAAAACTGCTTCCCTGCATAAAACACACATCCCAACTGAGGGTCAGGAGGGCTGACTTGGCAGGGTGGGGAGAGGGGAATGTGTATTATATGTAAGAAAATACGGTAAATGCACAGTACCAATGTGGAGGAAACCAGTTACATTGTCAGATCACTTTTTCTTGCAGAGCATAATGTGATTTTTCTATTTTTAATAGCTTTACCCCGTTTGTTGCTTTTTACAAAATGGAGATTTTGGAAATATCCTTGCCAAATTTTTCCATATTTTATAATTAGCTTTAGGACTCTTCCCGAACAAACTTCACGCCTCCTGATTTGCGCCTCCCCCCCGCCCCAGTTTCTCTTAACTGTCATCTCTTTGGTGGTATTCAAATATAGCATTTATGGAGCCGTTGTGTATTTTGACGTTGAGCGTTTTAAGAAGTTAAATGATAAAGCATATGCATAGGTGTTTGCAGGATCAGGAACAACATTTTCACTGCTGTTATAGATAATCCCATTGAAATCAGTAAAATGAAGTATGTATGTAAGTGTTTGCAACCGGGGCTGTAATAACATTTTGCCGTTGACTGTTTAACTTATTTGCCAGGTGTTACTAGGCAAATTAAATCAAATAAGTGTGTGATATTTGAGCCAATAACAGTTTTTTAAGCAGTTCAAAATTTATGGGTTGCTGGGGGAAAATTATGGAATTCTAATCCTTGTATGACAGCACAGGAAATTTTATAGTGTAAGAGCGACGTTGTAGTGGTGATGGTCCAGAAATCATACGAGAAGCAAGGATTTCTTACGGTGCTGTTTTTTAGTGGACCATCCTGTGTCTGGTTCCTGTGATCAGAGACCTGAGGAAGAAAGTCTTGCGTTGAAAAGCTAGACTAACTATGTAGTAGGTACAGTAAAAGAAATACTTGCCTCTTACATAGGAAGTTTTTGACGTGACTTTTCCCATTATTTGTATTGCAAGAAAAGTTATTTCATTACATCTTGCCATTACTTAATTTTAGTAAGAAAAAATTCTTGTTTATACAGAAAATCAGTAGTGCAGAATTTTTACTGGATTGTTTTAGTATGTATTGGTTCTTATGGTGAGGGTTTAGAAACATGAAGAAAGTTGTGTCTTGTAAAGAGGAGTAAAAAAAAAAAATAAAAAAAAATAGTAGACCAGAGGAAGAGGCAGGGAGACGGGAAGGAAGAGGTAAACCACAATGGGGGAGGGCAGAATGGGGTGGTGAAAATAGGAAGGGAAGAAAGTAGAAAAAAAGGAAAGAGTAAAGAGGACCAAATCGTTGCTTTCTGTCAGGCATAACTTTACTGTGCCTGATGCTAAATGTGTCTAAAAGCAATTTGTTACTTTTCTATTTCAGAACATAGATCTGTGCTTCGTTTTGCAGACTTGTTTAACATTGAGTAACTTGTTTTGGTTTTACAGTGCAAAAAAAATGGAGAAGATGGAGAATCAACTATTGTTGTTGAAAAAGACCATTTTATGGATGAATTCTTCCAGCAGGTAAAACAAGTGCAAAAGACATGAGTTTTTCTAATGCTCATCACTTCAGTGTGTGATCCTATTTAACAAAGTTTTGACTTATTTACATCATGTTCTGTAAGTTTTCTCAGTTTCTTTTGATTTTAAAACGTAAGCTTTTTTTTTTTTTTTGGTCTGTCAGCTTTGTCAAGTCATACCTAGAGAAATATTTGTTAGAACACAAAAAACCATGGTGCATCTCAACCCCGTACATCTATCATGGCAGCGTTCTTGCTGCTTTTCCCACTCTCGAGTTTTAAAAGATAGATGTGTTAACTCTTTGCTGCGTGACGTTCTGCTTGTGAATATAACCCCACCCCCCCGCCCCAAAACCCCCCAATTTTGCAGTATTTAAGCTGTTAGGCATTCAAACTGTCCCTACTTTTGTTATTCTATGACAAGATAACTATTCTTTTTTTTCTTTATTAGATTACTTGATTTCATTGGTGAAACTGAGTCCAAGTACTCTGTTTATTAATTTTGCATGCTGAAAATCTAGTTGTATCTTGCATTTGTCTTACATGTGTGTCTGCCCACCAGAAAGCATGTTTAAGTCATCTTAATGTGCCCTGTGTATTTAAATATGTGACCGGCTTCCTCAATTAATGAAAAACATTTCCTTCTCGGAGATTCCTGTCTTTTAAAAATGTGCTTTATGCTGGGCAAGTATTCAATCAAACACACATACTTGCTGTTAATATTGGTAATGTAGAGTTCAAATTGCAAATTGGGTTATAAAACTTTATCACAATTAAGCCCAGACGCTGAAGGTACTTTGTATCTAGTATTGGATTCTAAGGTGCTGCCCAATTTATGGTCTAAAGTCGCTTGGAATTTCTATTAAAAAGCAATTTTAATGTTTTGTTTTGTCTTTTATTCAAACTAATCTCTCTTTTGTTTGTCTGCTTATTTCCCCCTTACACAACATCATATAAATCATCCTACTGTTGCTTCTTTCCGCTGCATGTTTAGCCTTTTTGTCCGTGCATTCAAGACCTAAGCCTGGCTGGTTTCTTTGTATATCTTTTTTACCGTGTGTATATATGTATATATATATATATATATGTGTGTGTGTGTGTGTGTATATATATATATATATATATATATATATATATATGTTTCTATTTTCTGCTGCTGATTCCATCTTTGATAATACCTTTTACTTTTTTTCCACAAATGTCATCTTCTTGGAGTCCTCTGTGGTTCAGCGGTAGAATCCTTGTCTGCCACACAGGAGGCCCGGGTTGAATTCCTGGATGCTTATACAAATACCGCCATGGAGGCACCAAACATCTGGATTCAGCGTGGCTTTTGGATTCTGTCTCAGTGGCCAAAAGGGGGCATGGAAGGTCTGGGCAGTAGGCCTGTGCGAAGTGGCCAGTATTTACTTTGGATTTGGATTTGGCCAATTCGAAGGACAGTGATTCGATTCAGTGATTCAAATCACTGTTCCAAATCGGTTTAGCTGAATCTGCTTTGGCCCCATCTCTGAATCACACAGGCCCCATCCCCTGTCTGCTCTCCTAGCCCCAGTGTCCCGGCTCTTTTTTTTTTTTTTAAAGCCCTGTGCTCACTGGCTCCTGCCAGGTGGGGGGGTTATCCCCACTGCCCTGCACTGCACGGGGGGCTCTACTACGAGCCCCCAGAACCCCTGACGGCTGCTGCTGCAGCTGGTGAGTGCGGGACGTTGTTTATTTTAAAGAGATGCTAGGGCCAGGCAGGGCAGCCATTGATGGGGCTAGGAGAGTGGGCCAGGGTCGGGAGGGTGACACTCAGGAGGGCTGGGGGAGCAGGCAGGGGATGGGGCCTGGTGGGGGTCCCCTCATGGTTTCTTCCCTCCTCCTCCCCCTCCACCCCCCCGGCCCCCTACTTACCAGCATAGAGCGCGGGTCCAGCTCCCTGTAGTGGCAAATGGGGAGTACCTGAATATCCGAATCTTTTTCCGAATTGATTCGAACCTTTTCATTGGTCTCCCAATTCGATTCGGATTCAGAGATTTGGCTGAATCTCCTCCGAATTGAATCAGCACCCAAAGCGTCGCACAGCCCTACTGGGGTAGCCTCTGCTCCTCCAAAGCTCCTGCCAAGGCCTATGCTTTGAAGGTCTGGGTGACGTCTCGCACATACACCATGATCTGGAAGGATCAACGACTGCCAAACAATATCTTCGTCCTGCGTTTGGTTGATCAGATGCCCTCTCAGAATCTCAGTTCACTTTAGTCAGCTGTTTTCTAAAAACCCACTTCTGATGAAAGGCTGATAAAAAATCTGTATGAAATACTATTACTAGTATTACTAATGCATATTATCGCTTAAAATTCAGAGGTAGAGCTATAGCTGTGTCTCTTCTTGTACACAGTAGAGGGAGGGGCCTGAGGCACATGCATCCTTCAGTCTTGTTTAGGCCATATTTGTCAGAGGTTCTCATCTCTTGGAGAACAGTCTGTTCGGAGCTATTTAGGGTCACACATTAAATCTCATTTGCATTATGGGATATTTTTCTTTGATTTCTTCTCTTCCTACCTTGTATAAACATATATTGCATCAAAGTAACTAACCACATAGCTAAAAAGACTTGTGTCCTCTTGATGCTATTGTGTCTACATAAATAATTTTTCTGTGGAGTTTACATAGCGTGCGCGTTCATCAGAATAAAGGTCAAAGCTCAAGCTGCTTTTAGCAGTCCCTTGGACTAGCCATGACTAAGACACTGTGGTTCTTGTAGCCAGTGGCACACAATGGAGTCATGTGGCTGGCATCATACCTAGACACCTTTTGTCTCTCGAGCCCAAATGAGCAGGTACGTATTTACAGCTGGACTGACTAGAGAAGACCTTTAGATCACCCAAGATCAGAATTTATGAACTGTGTCATGGTTGGTTCATCATGGCTGGTTTGCTTACTGCCTGTACCAGAACATGTTTTCTTGAAAACTACCCAGTCTTTTCAATTTTTTAGATATTTTTTTTTCCTAAAACAAACAAACTCATACCCTCAGGACAGTTTTTTTTTTTTGTGTAAATGACCGCTTCCTCCATATGTTAACTTTGTTGTAGGAACAATTGTACGCAGTAAAGTCACTTCCTCTGTGTCAGATTGTATCCTGTTTCCTTTTAGTCATGAGAACGACACAAAACTGATCTTCTGGAGATTTAATCCTATCTATATCACAATTTTCGTATAGCAAAATTAGGCAGCGCTGCATGAGCTTCAAGCTTGTAGCTAGTGTGCAGTTTCAATTTCTAGGAAGCTTTTAAAAAAATATTAAAAACTAGTGAAGCTGTGAACTATTATTGTAAAAACATTATGTTTAGCTTTTAAATACTGCCAAGACACTTTAAAAATAAAACCTAAAAGACCTCCTGATCAGTAGACTATTGTTCAGATCTAAGACCTGGTTCCATACTTTAGTAGTGTGATTTGTACAGTGAAACATGAAATATGATCTTTGTGATCGATTCAGTTATTTTGACTGAGATTTGGAGAGTATATTCAGCATTGTAGAAGGCATTTCAGTATACAATTTTATGCCATTGTAGTATTCTTTTTGAAGCTGGTTTGCCTGTTCCTTAAAATATCAGATTTTCATTTTATTAAAGATACTTGATCTTGTGTTTGATATTTTAATCTATAATGGAGAGAGAATATTTAGATATCATGTTTGTAAACGGTATTGCCCTTTTCTTACCTACCTACCAGTATGGTTCTTATGGAAGTTACATGAAGAATGTAACATCCTGGACAGTCTTGCATCCAGCTAGTTCTTTCCTCAAAACTTGCACAATCATTATTGCTCCAGTTTATCCATAGATGCTTCTCAAGCAAATCCCGGGACGTCGTTCTCCCCTTGTACTCGGCCTTGGTGAGGCTGCAGCTGGAGTACTGCATCCAGTTTTGGGCTCCACAATTCAAAAAGGATGTGGAGAAGCTTGAGAGAGTCCAGAGAAGAGCCACGCGCATGATCAGAGGTCAGGAAAACAGACGTTACGACAAGAGTCTGAGAGCTATGGGGCTTTTTAGCCTGGAAAAGCACAGGCTCAGGGGTGATCTGATGGCCACCTACAAGTTTATCAGGGGTGACCATCAGTATCTGGGGGAACGTTTGTTCACCAGAGCGCCCCAAGGGATGATGAGGTCGAATGGTTATAAACTACTGCAACACTGTTTCAGGCTGGACATAAGGAAGAATTTCTTTACTATCCGAGCCCCCAAGGTCTGGAACAGCCTGCCATCGGAGGTGGTTCAAGCACCTACATTGAACACCTTCAAGAAAAAATTGGATGCTTATCTTGCTGGGATCCTATGACTCCAGCTGACTTCCTGCCCTTCGGGCGGGGGGCTGGACTTGATCTTCCGAGGTCCCTTCCAGCCCTAATGTCTATGAATCTATGAATCTATTTATAATTGCAGTAGTGGTGCCTAGATGCCGTGCCAGTGGGCATAACATAGAAGCATGAGTACTCGGTGAAAGCTGTTGCAGAAAATTCACCAGCATAAATAATAGCCAGTAACACTGTTTAAACCACAGTTGGATCAAATGGTTGGTAGTATGACCTCCTACCAATAGATGGCACTGATGTTATATTAACTTTTATTAATAGTGAACTAGAAAATGTCACCATGTTTCCAGTAGGTTATGGGAAAAACATGGATTCCATGGTGAATGGAAAATTAGGATCCCTGTTTACATCTAACATTAGCTTCACTGTCACATTTACTGTGATATAGATGGGATTAAAGCTCCAGAAAATCAGTTTTACTGTTAATTTATTGAAGGGTTAAAGAAACCCTTAAAAATTTATACATCTAATATTAAAATAAATTGTACACCAACATGTTCCACTACTAATTCTTAAATCACATCTGCTGCTAAAACATACGTCCTTAAAGATTATTCACATGTTCACTGGATTCTTTTTTCAAGACATTAGCATTAGAAGTAGTAATGCATTGTAAGGGATTTGCTAAAAAGGAAGCTTCAGCTTAAAAAAAGTTGATCTTTAAAACAAATAAATCCACATACACAAATGTTTTTTAAGACTATCCAGAAACTTATATCTATAGTTGCCAAATGAAAGGATTCTTCCAGAAAACCTCTCTGAGGCGCTCCAGCTGTTTACTGAGATTCTGATGTCAGAGGGTGCTGCTTTTCCAGTCACTTGCATGGGCTCGTTCATGAGTTGCAGCTGAGTGGAGAAGCAGCAGCTTTTGAAACGATAAAAGCCGTAGCTGTTAACTGGGCAGCTCATCCTAAAGTGGTAACCCACCATGAAATAAGTGGGTTGTAAACCACCTGGATACAAATGATCCAGGATTTACTGGAGAAATGTGTTCAGTGACATGACGAAGGGAATTGGTAGTTTTCTTTTTGTTAAGAAGTGAACATGCATGCTCTGCAAGTCATAAAAAAGCACTCCCGCAACTTCCTCTTCACATTGAGTAGTCTGGTGTTTACTCCAGAAGATGCTGTCTAGGGAATTGCAAGACTGTCTGTGATATAGATGCTGTAAAACCAGAAAAGGATGCCTTCAGTAACTCTGTGGCAACACATGGATACCTAGACAAGGTGTCTTTTAACTAGAAACTTAATTCAATTGATCCCAAATTGTGTTTGGATTTTGTACAGCCAGTGTCATGTCTGAAGTGTATTGTTCTGTAGGATGTGAAGAGTAATAAAGGGAAGACTTGAAGTAACATGTTTACATTGGTATTGTGGATTAAATAAAAATAGAATACTGAAGAAATTACAGGGTATACGGTGATGGTTAAAACAACTGTACACCAATGGAAATAAATAGCAAAACTTACAGTAGAATTTGCCTTAAACTTCAGAGCTTCCAACTAAAATGAGTCTAGTGCAATCTTCTAATACTTTCTCTAGAAGCACTATGTAAAAGTAAAGCAATGAATAGTGTGTGGGCCAGGGGCGAGCTAGGCCCGTCTTTGCGCATGCGGACTGTGGCCAGCAGCCTGGGCACGCGGGGCTGGAGAAAACCGCAGGGCGGTTTGGTACGCGCAAGCTAGAATTAGTCACGGAGGCGTAGTGGTTGATTGAAAAGATTATTTACTTACACCCAAGATGGTTGCGGTGTAGGCTGGACAGCTTTCCAGGTGCAGCTCCGCTTGAGTCCTTATTGGAGGACTCTGACAAACTCAGTTCTTTGACCCCGGAGTGGTTTAGGCTCCGTGGGTTCTGCAATTCTTTCCTCACGAAGTTGCTGAAGCTCCGTGGGTTTGGTTCCCAGGTTCCCCGGAGCTGTTAAGACTCCGTGGGTTCGAAAATTGGGTTCGGTTCCCTGGCCCAGGAGCTGTTAAGACTCCGTGGGTTCAAAAATTGGGTTCAAAGGATAGGGATACGTCTAGGATTGCGCTCGGCGACGGGGAGAGGCCAGAGGCTGTTTAGACCTCCGTTGCCTGCTTAAGAGAGGCACATTGGGTCTGCAAGGGTCCACATCGCTTGGAGATCTTCACACAGCGCGAAGTCTCCTCCTCCTGGCGAGTTCTGTCTCTCTCCAGTTTTCCTCTCTCTCCCACTTGGGCGGAAACTACGCAAGCCTTTTGTACGGCTAGCAAGCCAATAGCTAGCCGCCACGTGTGCCTACATTTAGAACCGGCCAATAATGTGGCGCGCATCTAAATACAAATGGCGGGAACTCCTTTGCACCGTGCATCCCTGAGATGCAAAAGAAATGCACAATGCAAAGAAGCTGCAAATAGGCGGGAAATCCCCCGTTGCACCAGAGTTCTCTCCCGCAGCAGAGAACTCCACCGTGCAAGGAAACTGTAATTTTAACGGGAACATAATTTAGTGTTGCCGAAGCGCACACAAACAACAAATCAAAATTTTGGGTTGTGACAAATAGTTATAACTAAGATTACGACTGGAACTTGAACATCTGGCGGGTCCCTATTGTTTTGTATCTTCAGGTAGTTCATATAAACAAGAGGCCATTACATTGCATGTAGAGGGGAGGAGGTGGCAGTGTCCATCCACATGTAATTTCATGTGACTCCTTAAAAAGCATTGTTGTGTGCCAGTACAAAAGGTCCTTTCAGCAAAGTAAACACTAAAATTGCTCAAAAAAATAAAGCCTAATTAAGGAGGAATATTAACATTTGTTTTTCCTACCCAAGTAATGAACTGTTTCAAAGCCAGCTCAGATTGAATGGGTCTGAGCATTTATTGTTGTGATGATTTAATCCAGGGCTCAGCGACCCCTGGCACACATGCCGAGCATGGCACGCAAGGCCATTTTGCTCAGCACACCACTGCCAGCCAGGGCTGTAAGCAGCTGCTTCCAGCCACGGAGCCCAGGCTGCTCCCAGCAGGCGGCTGGGAGGCTGCAAGTCCTGCTGCAAGGAGACTGGGCTCTGTAGGCCGGCTACAGCCGGGAGGCTGCAAACAGCTGCTCTGGCATGTGGCACTCCGGCACCTTCTAAGGTAGATGTGTTTTTTTTTCAGCACTCTGGCCAAAAAGCGTTGCCTACCCCTGGTTTTATCAGTTGGGTAGCCGCAAGGCTTTATTTAGATGCTGGTTCAGGCAAAGATACTCTGGACATAACCCAGTCATTAAGAGAAGTTCTCTACGTAGCATTTTAATGATCTCTGGCATGCTCTCAGCTGCACTTTACCCGTGCAATTCCTGTTCCTGCGTTGCTGCCACTCTGCCTGCATCCTTTATGGTGTCAGACTTTAAAGAAATCCTGAGCAAAAATCCAGCTTTAATTTAAATTACTTTAATTGTGAGGCTTTAAAAATGATGGATAATGTTTGTAGAAAGGTAGAATCTAAATTCTGTTTTATTGTCATTTTCAGCAAAAATTGTGTGCCTGTTAACCTTAGACCTGCTCTCCTGCATCTTTTACCAGTAATTTTCCAATTACGTACCAGTGACTGTGGTTAAAATAAAGTGTTATTGAGTTGTATTTATGATGGTGATTTTTCTATAACAGCTTTCATTGAGTACTTATGCTTCTATGTTATGCCCACTGTCATGGCATCTAGGCACCACTACTGCAATTAATAAACTAGGGCAACTATGATTGTGCATGTTTTGAGGAAAGACCTAGCTGGATGCAAAGCTATCAAGGATTTTGTTCTTTATGAAAGTTCCATAAGAACCACACTGTGACAAATATATAATGCTGAAGAGGGTTACTTTTTTAACAGGAAGGTGTTTCCTCCTTTTTATGTGCTAATCAACTTTTGCCCCATCATTTCTTAAATTACAGCAGAATACAAGAGGGGATGCTTGACAAATCATTTTGCAACTTGGTGCTTGAATCTTAATGTTTTTTAAATGTGAAGTTTGCCTTTTTCAGAACAGCATGTGCCACACAGTTTAAGCTTGTCCTTACCTTTAAGGAAGTGCCAGCTGCTGACCTCCATAGGAATGTTGTCATGAAATGGGACCTCAGCTGGAGAGTGAGTAAACTCTCGATGGAATTTGATTAGTTTATCAGTAATTTTGCAGGGTTTCCACTTCCTTAATATATACTGAAAAGCAACAGCTTTGAAATAGTCAGTTCAAAGAAAATACTTTCACCCCAAATGTCCTAATTGTCTGATAGGAACAAAGTAATTCCCATTTGTTTTGCCTTCATTTCAGCATGTTTTAGGGACAGAAGTATATTTTAATAGAAATTACTCTAATTAATATTTTAATAGAAATGACTCTATGACCCAGTATCCTGTGTCAGCAGTGCTTACCACTAGATGCTACACAGAAATAACCACCTGCATAATGTAGTTCACTGCATGATACCAGTATGGGGGTATTGGAATGATTCGTTCTGAAAAATAGCTGCTGATCTCTGCTGATCTTCATATATTGTATAAGGGCATATCTACATTGTTGGATTTACTACAGGTTCTTTATATGTTTTAGCCTAAACTTTCCTGTCATGCAGCCACATAAAGACCAATTACATTTGGGCTTTCATGCTATGAGCCCTTGCTTGCACTGGGGCAGGCATGGGTCAAAAGCCAGTGTTTTGTTTTTAGGCAGGCTTTAACCCTCCCTCCCCTCCCCACCTTGCTTTGCAATAAGGATGCAGTAAGGATAAGCTTGTGTGGCTGCGTTGGAGTTTAGATAGCTTTTTACCTTCTTACAATTCCCAAGGCCTGTGCTATTCTGGTCCTTCTAATTAATCATTTTGTACTCAGCTCCTGTGCATCGGAAGTCGCCTACTCAAGCAAACTGTGGTAGAGTGTAAGTATTTCAAAACTGAAAGATCCAAGTACCTTAAGGCAAAGACTGTTAAGTCCAGCAATTCATCTACCTGTCAGTACAATACAGAATTTGTCTGAGTCATTCACACCCCAAGTATGGAGCATCTGGTCATGCATGACAGATCTGAGCAGGAATGGTATAATTCCTAGACCAAAGGAAGACAGGACGGGACCAGAGGAATCTCTTGACAGAAGAGCGCACACAGTTGCAGGAACAATTCTGGTGCTGGAAATGGCCGTGGAACAGGCTATATGCTTGAATGGTCTAATGAGCATCTTGGGGCCATATTTTAAGGATATGTTTGGGGATGGGCCCAGGTAGCATCCTGGACAGGAAGTGGCACTGGAACTGCAGCTGGGTAAGTGGGGCTTCCATCTTTGTTATAGGGAAATTATAGTATAAGTGGGATGAGTTTTAGAGTTATGAATAATAAAATGATTTCAAAGGATAATGTGCATTTGGAGTTGGAGGGTGGTAACCATGCTGCTTTGGTAGCCATCCCTCCATGTGTAATCCAAGATGGTTTTCAACATGGGGGGGAAAAATGCAAATAATGGTGTTATTAATAAGATAACACTTTATTTCTAAAAAATCATAATCATAGGTTTAGCAAAGACTAGTGAGCATATGTAAATAATATGGATACTGCACTGTTTGCAGTTGCCACATGAATAGACAGATTGGCTGCGTCCACATGAATGAAGACGTTTGTTTCCCTGGGGACAAGTAGTGGTGGCACACCTTGTGCTGCACACCTTGTAACCCCAGCAGCCTTACCTGGGGTTCTGGGGGCCTCAGGAGCTACAGCCATGGCACTCCTGCAGCTGGGATCTCAGCCCGCAGCAAGAGTGTGGCTCTGGCCAGCCAGGCTGTGGTTTTGGGTGGCACCCACTGCTGCCATGTGTGCCGCCCCACTTTTTTGCCATGGGTTTTTTGACCCCGGGCTCTTCCAGGGCCAAACCCCTTCCCCATCCTCCTCCTCCTCCCCCCGGTCCTGCAAGATAGCAGATAGGTCTGCAGCGCCACATACCTCATGTCCGTGCCCATCTGGGTGCAGCCATTAATGCCACTATTCACATTAAAAAATGGTCCTAGCTCAGCCTTGGTAAATCCCAGTGGTTATATTAAAGTCTTTGGAGAACATCTCCATTTAGTCCTGTCTGTTTCTGGCATAGTCTTTAGGAGGGCAGCGCATTCAAATCCAGGCCTAGCAAGTCTTTGCATCCTAGTTTATATCTTAATGTTTGCTCAAATTTTCCTCTATTCCTGCTAGTTAATGTTTCTGAATTGTTTTATGTAGAAGGAACTCTGCTGGCCACTGAGATTCCTGGGCAGGGCAGATGTCCAATGGCTGCCTCTGACTTGCCAACTCTCTCCTCTTCTTGACGTGCCATTCAGTTAGCAAGTGACAAAAAGATTTCATTGGCACATAGAGATGGAATCCATCACTAGCCCAAAAGAGTTTCTTCCTCTTCCATTCTGGGACTTTGAGCAGGTTAATATATTAGGGCTTCCCCCTGCTGAAATATGTTTGAAAACAATACTAGTAAAGGACCTTTGCTTTGATTTCCTGTCTCCTCATCTAGGTCCCAAAAAGTTTTAATTTTCTAAAAACTGATTACATCTGAAACTGTTGCCATACTGCCTCTGGTTTGGCTAGGTAGCTAGCAGGGGCTTCTGAACAGGTTGGTGCATAAAGATAGAACGAAAGCATACAGACTATGTGTAAAACTGGCCTTGTAGTGACACAGAACATGGAGAAAATATGTTTTTTCTTGGCAGGCCCTTCCATCTCTGCTGCCCAAAGACATCCACTCAAGACTGTTGAACAAGCCTGAAGACAATTGAAAAAGGCCCCTTGTATGACACTCACAAGTCAGCCTAAACTACTTAGTAAGGAAGAAGAGTGGGACATGAGAGCGACAAAATCAAGGAGGAAGAGAATGGTCATGCATTTTTTTGAGCAACAGAATGAGGAGTAGGACCAAGCACAGCCCACCAAACTGCAGCCCCAGCTGCAGCAGCATAAGTGCTGGACTCTTACAGCCACTGAAGTATTCAGGGCTGGGTGGGCTGTAAATTATTCCAGAAATTGCCACTTCGATTCACTCCAGTGTTTCTGATGTAAGGAGCTCACGCCTGATACCCAGTTCTATTATTAGTGAAGATGTTTTGCTTGCACTTTAACTGGCATAGTTTTGCACTTAGAGTTTTCTTTGTATGTTGAAGGAAACTAGTATGCTTATAATTTTTTTTAAGTCTCTATTTTAATGCTATTTTTGCTTTGTTAATAAATGTATTTGGTTATAAAACAGTGGTTACTGTGAGTGCTTTCTGAAAGAAAGGAATCCGAATTATAACCAAAGCTTCCATTGAAGTAAAGATTCACTTGCAATATCAAATAGAAATAATCATAGTCATTTGTGTAATGTATGTAATGATCAGGGATCCGGGTTTTCCGTTTCCCATGGAAAAAATGGAGTAAACTGCAGATTTTACCTGGTACTAGAGGCAAATGCAGATTACTCATTTTACTGGAGAAACCCGCGGATTTTGCAGTTTTGCAACAAGCCCTCTGCAGACTGGCATCCTGCAAGGGGCTGGGAGGAAGTGGGAGGAGTGTGGTCAGGCAGTGGGCGCCATGTGCATCTGGCCACCAGGCAGCCTGGAGAGTAGCTCCCGCAGGTAAGTTGAGGGGAGCAGGGGGATAGAGGCTCCCATAGTGAGGGAGGGAGTTGGACTGGAGCTCCTGCCCAGCTGGGCAGTGCTTAGGGTTTGAGGCCCAGGGCTGCAATGTGTGGCTGCAGGGCCCTGGCGGGGAGTGGGATGGGGCCGTGGGTGGCTCATCCGGGAGGGGGGCTGGGGCTGGCTCCCTGCTGTTACTTGCACTCCCAGGGGGGCAGGGAGACTCTGTACCCCCAGATCTGTGCATGGGATGGGGGCAGGGCAGGTTGGGAGGGGCTGCTCCCTTCTGTTGTGTGCACTCCCAGTGGGGGAGGGGGGACCTGTGCCCCCAGATCTGTGCACAGTGTGGGCTGCCTAGGCTTTGGGGGTGGAAGTGCTCTCCACTTCTGTGTGCGTTCCCAGGGGGCAGAGGGACCTGTGCAGCTTCGATCAATGCACGGGGCGGGGTGGGTTACCTGCTTCAAGCTCATGTTTCCTGCCCTGCAGCCCTCCCCCGGGGCCTCTGCAGCCCAGCATGTGTGACCAAGCACTGCCAGGTATAGTGGAGCTGTGCAGGAAGCTTTCTGCTTCTGTGAACTCTGCGCTGCCTGTGTACTCTGTGTGCAACCCTGTATTGCTTGGGATGCCTTGCCATGGCAGTGCGGAGCTTGCAGCAGCAGGCAGCTTCCTGCATGGCTGCACTGTTTTCTGGAGCACTAGGTCACACACGCTGGGCTGTGGAGGCACCAGGGGAGGGCAGTAGGGCAGGAACCTGCAGTGTGCAACCTCCACCCCATGCACAGATGTGGGGAGCACGGGTCCCCTAGCCCCCTGGAAATGTGTGCCATGGCAAGGGAGTACTCCCACCCCTGCCCAAGCCCACAGCTAGCAGGCAGCAAGGGGGGAGCCAGGCTCTGCTGCAGCAGCCGCCATCTCCTGCCATGGGCAGGGGGCTGCAGACCCAGGTCCCTGACCCTGTAGCCCTGGCAGTTGGGGGCTCCCCCTCTAGCAGGGCTGGGGGTGCTGGAGCAGGAGCTGTGGGTGGGGGGCAAGGGGCACCAGCAGGGCAGGGGGATTGTGGGGGGAGTGAGGGGCACTGGCAGGACTGGGGGGCTGTGGGGGGAAGTAAGGGGCACCAGGGGGGCTGTGGGGGGCCTTTCATTTTAATCACAGGTTTTGGGGGTTTTAATCAGAAAATTTGCAATTTTTTTATCAGAGAATTTGTGATTTTTATTTATTTTTTTTAATTTTTATCAGGGAAAACCAGGTTTCTTGGTAGTGATGCACAGTATAACATCTCATGTATATCAGTTACCCTGTAATAAAGAATGTGGGCACACAGAGAATCCCATACTTCACCTATTTAGACCCAATTCTAGTGATAATTGGTGCACTGCTTGGTTCCCTGTACTGGGCCTACAAGCCTGAATGTTTTGAGCCTGCTCTTAGGAAAAATGATCATGCTTATCCTTGCAGATATTGTACAGTATCCACAGTAGTATGGATCAAACCGGTTTTGCAGATGATTGTATTTTTCTTCAGTCTGCCAAATGTGCACTCTCCTAGCATTATGACTTTGTGCAACTAAACCTTTTGCAGGGATTTTCTGAAGAGTTTTATGAGGCTTACAGAACAGTCCCTTTTGTGAGTGATACCACAAGGAGGTGCGTGAAATGTAGGCATTGGCTTTTTCCCAACTATACTTAGGCCGTTTTTGCAAAGCCCACTTTTTATTTTGGTCACGTTAACTAGTGGTCATGGATTTGAATAAACCAAATTGATGGCTTCACAGACCCCTAAAGTAATAGTACAGAAGTTTGACTTGCAAACCCCTAATTGGTTAGGCATGGCTTATTGTGGTTTAAGGTAGCAATTTTCAAGATATAAGGTGGAAGTTGCAAACTGCTTTTGACCTTGATTGTGTTCTGGCTAAGGGTTTGGGGCAAGATCTCCTTGCAGTCCCATGAAGGTCTACTCTAATGTGGAAGTTCTGGAGCCCCAGCTTGGTCCACCCAGGCTTTCATGATTATCATATGTAGTTCCATCACTTTGAACTAGTTGCCTTGCACAAGGAACACTAGTTTGAAGTTACTGCATCTCCACTTTGCCATGAACAAGCTTCCTTCAAAATTGTTAATATATCCTGGTGCTAACCTAACTCACTCACTGTCCCTAGTAGCCTTTGATCCTCACTACCTCGCAGTACATTTTTATATTTCATCTGTCTCATTTTTACCATGATGCTTTATATTTTATACTTTTAAACCCTTAAGGTATGTACTCCTTATAGAATAAAATACCCTGGACCATTGTTTAAAACTGCATTGAAATTGTACATGTAAAGTGATAAAATCTGCTATATTGGGCTGGTCCCTGAGTGAATGCCAGTATGAATGACAAACCAAGACTGGTCAGAGGAACTTACCATTAGAAAACTCTACAAGCCATTTTAGGCTAATCTTGCCAAGGAACTGATTCCTGGAACTGAGCACCCACCCTATTGACTATTCTTGTAACCCGTGACAATACAGCTATTGAGTCAGTCAAGTCAAGGGTGGAGTCCCGAAACTTTAGGTACCAGCAGGCAGAGACTCCTGTGACTAACAGCTGTCATGCACTACTCAAGACCCACATGAGACAGTGACTTCCAGATTGGGCAGCCAGGATGATGTTGGGGGATCACACAAGTCTGCCAGAAAGGGATAAAAGGCAGTGAAGTGTGACCCCCCTTTTGGAGAAGACATTGCCTTGAAGGAAGCTGACCATCAACAGCAGAATCCAGAACTTTGGATAGGTAGATATACTAACACCAGTGCTCTCACAATCACTACAGCAGCTACTATACACTATATTACATGGGTTTGAATGAGTGAGTGTATGTGTGTGTGTGTGTGTGTTAAGGTGACCAGTACCACTCGTAACTCAAAGTTTGCATTTATGATTTTATTGGTAACTTCACATCCCGTAAACTAGAATTTATTGTGATCTCGAGAGTTGGTTCTTTGTAGCCAACACAGACAGTTAAACTGCACTATAATAATAGTATACTTGAACATCTGGCGGGTCATTAATAATTTGTCTGCCCCCCACAGCCCTAATTTCATGTAATCCGGAAAATTTAAATAAATAACAATCCAAATATATGGTTAAAAATAAACATTGATATTATGTGTCAAAATTTTAAAAAATTTAATTCTGCCAAGCCTACATATGACAGAAAAGGGTTTTCCTTTGCTGGCATTGGGACACTAATGTGCTTTCAGTCTGGGGAAAAAAACATCTTCACTTGTGTAGAAATGCTTTCTGCATGTTGTAACATGATGCCCTACAATTTTGGTGTGTAATTTAACCATCTACAGCATTCTGATTTTGTTCGTTTGTTTGTTTCATCTTATGGTTTAAGGTATTTCGGTTCCTTACTTTTGAAGATCCAGTCTTTTTCTGGTTATTCTTTCACACCTAAGATTCTTACACTTACAGTTACATTTTTTAATCTCAGAAAGATAATTTTTCTAGCACTTTCATTGTCATATTTTTCTTTCCATATAGGTTGAGGATCTCAGGAATAGTATAGCTAAAATTGCACAAAATGTGGAAGAAGTTAAGAAAAAACACAGCATTATCCTGTCTGCGCCAAATCCTGAAGGCAGTAAGTCCTTTAAAAAAAATATTATATATGTATGATAGTTACATGGGTGGGTACTGTTAATGGATAGGTAACGGTTCATCAGAATAGAGTTTTAGAGCTGTGTTTCTCAAACCCTGGGTCATGACCCAAAAGTGGGTCACAAGAATATATTGAAAGGGCAGCAAACAAACTTTAAAAACTGATTTTTCTTTATAGGAGAAAAACATGGGAAACCGTGGCTTTTTCTTGCAGAGTTCCAGCCTGCCAGGGGCTGCTTGAGGCACCCCCCTGCCCACCCTACACACTAGGGGCTTGGGGGCAGCGAGTGAGCAGCACTGGGCCAGGACTGGCCATCAATGTTTATATATGGGTCCTGGTCCAGAAAAGGTTGAGAACCACCGTCTTAGAGGGTGTTAGAAAATTGTAAAATGTATAGAATGCAGTGCCTTTCTATATATATCTCCAATATTAAACAAATTGAAATAAATTCTTCTAACTTGTCCATTTCAGGTTTAAAATCACATTTTAAACAAATATCAATATTTTCAAAATGCATTATATAATTCCCAGAAACCAGACAGAAACTTGCCCTATTCAGTTTGTTAATGTAGTGTTGGTTCTTGTTGATGTTGGTTTTTGTTATTATTGAATTTTCATTAACTTGGAAATAGCATCCCTTTTGCTGTTTGAAACTGCATTAGGTCTTCAAAAAAAAGTTCCAGTTGTTGGAGGAGTGAGAATAATGCTCCTTCCTTTTGTTTTTGCCAAAAAAAAATGTGGGGGCTGGAGAAAGAAAGAAAAAATACCAGCCATCGAACTGCTTCACTGGTCTGCTGAAATGGAGAAATCCCAGGTTGAGAGGTCTTATGTAGGAAGTCCTGTGGAGACAAATCTGTACTTTCAGAAAGAAGAAAATGGTCACTAGGGAAAGCTGCCTACTGCATTGTCCACTTTTGCTGAAGGAACCACACTTACATTTTTTCGTGAAGACAATCCATACAGGAAGATGTATTTGTAGTGTTGAGATCTAAGCAAGGGTGTCAAACATGACAGGTGGGTCATCCAGCCTGCAGCATTTCTCACTGGTGAGACCACTCACCTGTGTGCGCTGGACTTGGCCTGCAGGGCCATCATTGCAAATGGTGCAGCTCCTGTGACAGCAGTGTTCATCTCCACAGATACTGGAGCTGCTGGTTCAGCATGGGTCCTCCTTGCCCCCAAAGTTCAGGTGGTTTTTGTCATCCCTGGCAACTAAGATGGGTGGGAAGGGGAAAGGGGATCTGAACTGCAGCACTGTTTAATAGGGCTGTGTGAAACTTCAGCAGGTGTCTCGTTTTGGAGGTGTTTCGGCCCGTTTCGGTGCCCGGAACACCAAATCCAAAACAAAACGGAAGGCTCTGAAACATCTCTGAAACGAAACAAAACTATCCGAAACGTTTCAGAAAATTTTGGAGTTTCGGAGGCGGGCTTGCGGGGAAACAGAAATTAAGAGGAGGGAGGGGAAGAGGGGGGGGAAAGGACTGCTCTGATATTGACACCTGTAGCTGGCCAGTGTCTGTGATCTGTCCCTGAGGTCCCTTCCAATCCTACTGCTCTGGGGGAGGAACGGCAACCTGCTATCATCCCGCATGCAGATCCAGAGGCCTGCACCCCCTGGGAGGAGTCTGGCACAGCCCCTCATCCCTTCCGGGGGGTGTGGGCCCCCGGGTCTGTGTGCAGGATGACAGCAGGCTGCTGCTGCTGGCTGGGGCCAGCACCAGCACCTGAGTCTGCTTGGTTCAGCCTGTGCTGAGTGCCAGAAAGAACCCAGTGCTGGTGCTGGCCCCAGCCGGCTGTCATCCCGTGTGCAAATCCGGTGGTCCGCGCCCCCTGGAATCTGGCACAGCCCTCCCAGGGGGTGCGGGACCTTGGATCTGTGTGCGGGATGACAGCATGCTGCTGCTGCCAGCAAGTAATACAAGCTTTACTTTGAACAGGTTGAAGTGCAGTTTCACAGAAACCACTGCACCTATCTCCATGAAACTTGGCAGGCTTCATGCCTGCAATTTTCATCCAAATCAGGCAAGAAATGACACAGTTGTAGGCATTTTAGTGATTCCCCATTATAGACTGAATCACCGAAACAGCATTGAAACTCCGAAACAGATTCTGCTGAATTGAAACGGAACAGCGATCTGAAATGAATCGCTGTCCCTCTGAACTGGCCAAATCTGAAACCGAATCGAAACATAGCTGTTTCACACAGCCCTAGTGTTTAACTCCCTGAGTTCTGGAGCTGTGTTGAAACAGTGGCTCTGGCAGTCATGGGGATTAATACTGCTGCCTGCAGGTTTTCTGGCTCATTGGAAGTCCTGATCTAAAGGAGTGGCACAAAAAAATGGTGAGTGTAATTTTTCATTACATACAGAATAGGTAAACTTCCAAAATTATGCAACTTGGAATGGGAATGAGACCAATAGCTGATAGGCTTTTTCTGGATATTCATATTTTGCATTTAAGTTAGGTTTCTCCTTGTGTTGATGTTTTAAAGTATGAACTTAATGCAGGAAAAGCGGGGGTAAGGATTTGATTTATATGCAACAGTGCCCTTTTTAATTTCAATCTGTAAAAGGAGGAGTGACATTGTTCATGTGATGATTTGTTTTGAAACTTCAGAACAGTTGTTTGATAATTGTTTAAATCTGCATCACTATCACCAAAGTTGCCACTATTGGGATACTGTTTGTTTGAATTCCTGCTTGGGCTTCCTTGCTGAGTAATTTGTACACACATACTTTAGAGGTACTCTTTGTCTCAAGCAGTTAAACTCTAATTTAGGAAGAGTCAGCAAAATGGGTTTAATAATCATATGGGGGTATTTGAAGATGGGTGGATAAGGGTAATGGTAAGAACACATAATTACACAAATTAGCAATGTGCACAGTCAACAAGGTTAAAAAAAAATTGAGACATGCTTCTCAGAGCCAAGCTATACTGGATATATAAAGCACAAGTGGTGCAGTTAGGTATGAAGCCAACTTTAAAGCTGTATTAAGCTCCTGGTTCAACTTAAAGAAGTTCCATGGTTGCTGTAAATGGCACCCTTTGTGGCCATTTTTTCACCTAGGGATCATTGACCAGCAACTGTGAAGGGGTAGAGTAGAGCAGAGTATATCCCTGTGGATTTACTCCATCCTGAAGAAATCCTTATCTGCTTGGTAGGCCACCTTTAGAGCTCCTTTGCACTGCTCTTCTCCCTCAGATGTCTTACAGGCTCTGAAAATTGGCCTAAGATATATTTAGATGTATAGATAATTAGTCTGTTTAGTTTTGAAGCTTCTTTTAGTAAAGCTTGCAACTCTATTTTTTACTGGGTAACAAAGTGTATGTAATTACATCAGTACAACATATATGCTAGCATTGCACGTATACAGTTATATTTTTGTTCAGTAGTGTAGAATTACTCTTCTGTCCATTCATCACTCATTAAAATGTTCAAGTTTGTTTTCCTGTTTATAATAATACCTGTATATTTATTTCAAGAAAGCATAATGCATTAGGGTGCTGCTTTCATTTTGAATGTACTTGTGGCCACTTCAGTATTTCAAGTAATCCTACTAATAGCTATAAAGTGCTTTATGGAAGTCCATGTGTGCTTGTTGGCAAGATGTAGCCTTTTAAAAAACAAAACACTGTCTTCAGCACCATGTGCCCATATAAAAGCTGCGTATGATGAGAAACTATTTAAAATTGTAGTCTGGCTTTCAATGGGACTTGTGCTTTTAAGTCATCTAGGCCTTATCATATGCATCTATATGTCTAAGAGCTTGATTCATAAGCTACTTACAGCATCTGCTTCTTGGATTCACTGTAGGGACTTAGCTAAATCCCTCCTTATTTAACTGTGTACAATATTCTACAGTGAAATATAGGCAGTGCCTGGTACAGTGAAGTGATGTGATATGGGGAAAACAATCACTGGTAAGTGGACAGAAGTGTATACATACACTATTTATGAAGAAAAAAGCGTTTGAATATAATTATCTTGATAAAAATAAATCACTGTACTTTGTTGTTTGAAGCCCTACTTTTAAAATCCTACTTCAAAAAAAAATACATAATGATTTAGAATTAAATGCTGTGACCTTTGCTTTTGGTTAATAAGGTTGTTAATATTTCCCAAACTTGAACACATGCAGTGACACACACAAACCTAAAAAATGCTAACCTGCTTCTGGTGTAAAACATGTACATCTTTTAAAGAATTACTATCCAGGAACCTTCTGAACATGATTGCCACCGATTCTCACTGCTGTAACATTGCAAGGAGGAAATTAGATATTAAAAGATCTTAGCTTCCTTTATTAAATTAATACTTGCCGTGGTTGACAGCATTTAAAAGTTACTTAAACTGCAGGGTTGAAAAACCTTTATTTCTATTGCTTATCATTTTCTCATTTAAATAGTTACAACAAAAGTATTTCCCCATTTGTCAGTAAATAGAATGCTAAGAAGAACTCAAAGTATCCTTGCTACCGATGTGGGTGTTAATATTATCACTCCTTTTATTTCTGCCATAATATTCATACATGCACTAATTTTAAGGTATCGTCAATGGAGAAATCTGATTATGTCTACGCACTAGATAACTATGGATTCTTAAAGGGTTTGTTTTCGTAGGATTTTTCAGCCAACTAGATTGGTCCTAGTGCATTTGTACCAATGTGGGAACAAGGGTGGGAGATTTCCCTCAAATTGTTATGGAAAAAATATTTAATGCTCGATTAACCACTACATTGCTTCACTTTGTACTAAAATATCATCATTGGTTTAAGTGAAATTACACTGCCAAAAATCTGGAGTAATATCTGGATTTTATATGGAGTGATTAATCAGGCCTAAAGAGCAAAACAGGTTATGGGAGGAGGGGAAAGAGGGATTATAATTGGATGCCAAGTGCAATGGGATTTAGGTGCAGCAAGTTGTTACTGGTTGCAAATTGGCCAAGTTAGGGCTGCAGTTCCTTGGCACTATCCCCAAGAAGAACTTTTTTTGCCTGGGAGAGAGGAGTATTTCTGTAAGAGGGTGATTCTGTACTGGAGAGAGTTAGTGGGGAAGTCACCAAGAAAAATTAGCCCCGAGGAAGGGGCTGCTTTTGCTTATATCTGTTACCTTGGTGCTGTAGAAAATGGAGGACTTATTTTAATTAGAAATTGAGACTAAATGGATTTTGCACCAATCATTAGGTATGCAACCGAATCAAATGAGGTCATATTGTTTGTGAGAGAGTTGATATCTGAACAGAGTATATTTAATTTGTTGTATGATACTAGTAAAGATCAGAAAAGTGTGTATGTTATAACTAGAAGGAAATGGGAGGTTGAAGGAAGGAAGTGTGTGGAGAAAACTCCATAGCTTCAATTAAATAGTTTCTTTGAAACAATACGTTCTGTTGAGACTAAGGGTTCTGATATCAGGTTTGTTCAACTAGTCAAAACACTTGTGTTTAAGTTTCAAATGTAAAATGAGAGGAAGGAAAAGAGAATGAGAAATGCAGGTGTTTGTGCAAGTGTTAGTACATAGTGGCTTTTATACTAGGTACGATTAAACAGTTGTTACTGTTTCGAAAGCAAAGTTGTTGCGTATTTTATTTATTTATTTTAGCTCTGCCTCTATACCGTTACTAATTCAGGTTCACCAGTATTTTTAAATGTGGAACTTTCTAGAAAATTTCTGCTGAAGAGTACATAAGAGTTAAAACCCTAAGTTGTTTTATCAGATTTGAACTTAGAACTCCAAAAGATGCATCTGTTTTGTAATCTTGTCAATATTCTTTTATTTATGAAGATTATAGCACTTTACAGTCCAATAAAAATTACCTAGTAAAGTTTGCAGTAAAAGATGCATGGCATATGTAATGATGATAAAATGTAATGATGATAGAAGTAAACAACATCACTATCTCTTGTTATGTCCATAAGAGCTGGCTCCCAACATGGGGCATGTTGCTGAAGCACCTCTCCACAACTTCTCTGAATGTCATGGCACCCCAGTTGAAAAGCAGTGAGATGGATCCAAATTCAGGAAAAATATGAAGGGGGCACTGAGGCTAAATAGTTGAGAATCCGACCTAGTTGGTGGGGGCAGGATCTCACCCTGCCATGCCCTTCTCTTTCTATTTCCTGCTACCTCCCAACTCTATGTGTGTACTTCGGGGGGGGGGGGGGGGAGGAAGGAGGGAGTGCAGCCCCTATTGCTATGGCTGCTTCAGCAGGGTCTCACATGCTACCAGTCACCCTTGAGGCCTTTCCTGCCAGCCCCAGTGGCATGGGAAGTGTAGAAGGGACAAGCCAGGTGTGTGTCCATGGGCTGTGCCCAGTGCCAGTCCCAGGCAGCAGCAGGCACCTGTCTCCTTGAAACATGGGGGGGCTTCACGCCCTCAGAAGGGGCTACCATCCCTGCAATTTTCATCCAAATCAGGCAAGAAATGAGTGTTTAAGGCATTTTCATGATTCCCCATTATAGCCTATGGGCAAAACAGTTTCGATGTTTGGTTTTGTTTCAGTGTTTTGAAACGAAATGACAAAATGAAACGTGTTTTTCTTTGGAACAGTGAAATAGACATCAAACCGAAACGATGCTGTTTCGCATAGCCCCAGACATTACTCCCAAAATTCTTGCCTCTTCCAAAAGAAATGTTCGCTTTGTCTGCGTTGTTTGTCATTGAGTACAAATGTTTTAAAACGTGATTTTATTTTCTAAAATTTGATTTTATATTCTATTACAAAAGGAACAAAGGAAGAACTTGAGGATTTAAACAAAGAAATTAAGAAAATTGCTAATAAAGTTCGAGCGAAATTAAAGAGTAAGTATTTAAAAAAAAAAAAAAAAGGAAAGAAAGGGGAAAAAAAGTGATTTAAATATTTCATAGAATTTAACGCATGCGTCTGTGATATCAAGGAAGGATTTAAATTTGTGAAATTTTCACTTCAGTGTAATAGCTTCATCATAATCTTATAACTGAGACATTATTGTCCTTATCATAAGGTCCCATACTGTAAGAAAATGCAGTATATATAGTATGACAGAAAATCTAGTTTTACTTAGAATTCTAAATGTTCAAATAAGTGTCACTTATTGTATCAAATTTATCTGTATTTACTAATACACTGTATGTAAGGAAGTATGTAGAAGCCAAATACATTAGATACAGGCACTCACTGTAATTTTTCTTTAAAACAAGAAGCCAGATAGAGTAAGATGGTGTGGGCAGTCATGTATCATTCTAATTGAGAATCTGGTCCAAAATTTAAATTCCTACTGCAGAGTGCTTTGGAAAATCAGACCCTTTAATAAATAAATAAAATAATAATGTAGTAGTCTTAGGGCTTGTCTAAATAGGGAAATAGCCCCCCAAAAAGGCTACCATGGACTACTTCCCCTGTGTAGACACTCTGGGTGCGTCCAGACAAACGGGAATGTGTTTCCCCAAGGACAAGCAGCAGCTCCACACTTTTTGCTGCTGCTACTTGTCCCTAGGGAGCCGCCTGTGTCATGTGCACTCTGGCATGTAGCAGGTTACCCCAGGTGGGGTAAGGCACGCTGGGGCCAGCAACTATGCTGGCCCCAGCAGCCTTAGCTGGGGCCCTCCCAGAGCTGCAGCTGCAGCTCTCCTGCATCAGGAAGCCGGGCCGGCAGCCAGAGCATGGCTCTGGCCAGCCAGGTTCTGGTTTTGGGAGGGACGTGCTGCCGCCATGTGCGCCGCACTGCTTTTTTTGGTGTGGGTTTTCTTGACCCCAGGATCTCCCAGGGTCAAGCCCTCCTGCCCACACTGCAAAGTAGCAGTATGGGAAATGGCTGCATGCGCGGTGTGTGGAACCGCAGATGGGTCTGTGGCACCATAATACCATGTGTCTGTGCTCGTCTGGACAAACCCTTTTAGTCCACACGAAGAGTGCTTTTTGTGATTTAGGTTAATCCGCTTTGAAAGTGAGCTAAGTTAACCTGTAACAGGCACTGTTGGCCTTTGTCAAATAAAACATAGCCCTTTTTTTATTCACTAGGTTACATTAGGTTATCCATAACTGGATATCTCGAGTTAAAGCTTCATTTAATGAACAAATAATTGTTCAGTAAATGAGGCTTATTATTTAATTGTCCTAGCAACCTAATTTTGTTAAACACTTTTTAAACATAACCTCATAAATCAGTAGGAAACAGGTTACTTAAGTTTATTTGTATATTTAAGCAGTTGAATTCTTCACCTAATGTTTTGTATCAGTAATACATTTTAATTTTTATTATGCAATGAATCTTTTTATGGACAAACTATCTGTTTCTATCTGTTATAAATTCTAAGATTTATAAACTCACGTTCATAAAATAGCAATTATTTTTAGTAGCATCACTATAATAGTTATACTGTATGTTATATCCCTAACTCCTTTATAATATGAATTCTTATTTTGTTCCTAGCAATTGAACTAAGTTTTGAACAGGATGAGAATGCTAATAGAACTTCAGTGGACCTCAGGATACGAAAAACACAGGTAGGATGCCCACAGATGAACTGCAAGGATTAAAAAATTTAAATCTCCAGAAGTATGACAGTCATCTGTAAAAGGGCAACAACATTTTCGGGAACCTGCATACTGTGTTATTTTTCTGTAGTTGTATTTTGTTTGTAGAATATTGCATTATATAGATACATTTTTTTTTTTTTTTTATTCTTCAAATATTAGCACTCAGTATTGTCCCGCAAGTTTGTAGAGGTCATGACAGAATACAATGAGACGCAGACACTTTTTCGTGAGCGCAGTAAAGGACGAATACAGCGACAGTTAGAAATAAGTAAGTGACCTGAATTTTGTTTCTCACTTAGAAATCTCAATTCAAATGTTAATAGCTCTTGGTTGTCAATAGATTGCCTTCTGTTGTTAGTTCTTTGTTTTAGACAATATAGGAGTAATAATAACACTTGCCATCCATCTTCTGGTTTTGCTTTCCCATAACTTAAACCTTAGTTTTTGATACCAGGGTTTGTTTGTTTTCTAGGGGGGGGTGGGGGGGGTTGTTTGGGTTTTTTTGGTTGGGTTTTTTGCTCTCATTGTTCAGGATTGTTCAAGCTAATGAAGCAAATCCACAAAAAAATTTTTCTTAACTTGTTAAATAAGAAAGCACTTTTTTAAACTGGGGAATTCAGAAAACAGTTTATGGGACCTACAAGAAACCATTTTAAAAGAGAGTGCAGTTTTTTTGTACTACCCTAACTTAATACAAAAGCTTCCTCTCTTGTTTCAGATATTTCCAAAGTTACAAATTTATGTGCAAGTTCAATGTACCCTTGAAAGCAAGTTCATTGTCAAATGCATCCCATGGAGGTGTCATCTGACCCTCATGGTTTCTCCCAGTCCAGACAGCCCACTTCTGAATCTGGCCCACAAGGGGCTGCTGTGTGGGCAGGTCCAACACACAGCAGGTTGATGTCACCACTACCACTCACCCTGCCACCAAATGTCTGGTGTGCAGTCCCCACTAGCAATGCTGGCCCGCAGGGACATTAACCTCCCATGTGCTCATTGTGCTGACACAGCAGCTCTGGCAGACATGGTGAGAAGCAACACAGACTGGATCTGGAAGTGGGTGGTCAGGCCTGAAAGAAGCCATGCAGTCTGGATCCAGCCTGTCACCTCAAATGAGTTTGACACCTGTGTTTGTAGTCTTCATTATTCAGCAAGTACAGCCAATGCGCTCTGAAGCCATTGTTGTTACAAACCATTTCAAAGGTAGTGTGGCATCATGGGTGGAAGTGTTAGCAATCTGTGCTCTTGCTTGGGTGGGCAGCTCTTCCAGTGTCTAATGCCTGCGCTGCAGTTGTGTCCAGTGCCGGTACTTGTTCCGTGGTTTGGATCCAGTTAAAAAACAGAAGTTGGGAAGTTGCTAATACATAGTACAGAGACAGGCGGGCTAGGATGAGGTCTCTATGTGCAGAGGTCCAACAGCTGCACTCAAACAGGTGAAAATGGTTGAGCAAAGAATGATGACTTGCACCGTACAATTTGTATGCAGATAGTTCCCAGATGAGTGTAAGCTATAGTTTGATTAAACCACATCCTGTCTGTTTTTCTGCATAGCTGAGACGAAAGCTCGGACTATCTGGTTGAGGATTCTTAGAAATTATTTTCAGTCAAGGCAGGGTATGAAAGAAGCCTTAATATAGTCACAGGGTTTTTAAAACTTGCTTTTATTTGGGTGTCTCTGACAAAGGATTCTTTACTGTGTTTTATTTAAACTTATGAACTGAGATGATTTGTTTGTGGATCATTTAAATGGATCACAGTTTTTGTATTTTTCTGGGTTTATTGAATATTGCATGTTATTCCCTGGGATGCAGTATCACTTGCTGAATTTTTTTCACTTGTGAAGGATCGCTCCATTTTAAGGTACTTTTTCTTAACATAATAAGCTAATTTTTCCACATTACAATGAATAGAATTGGTTCTAGCTTTTTTCTCTGTACCTTAACCAGAAACCTGACAAGTTACAACAGAATTAAACACTTATTCAAAATAACTTTAGAGCAGAAGATTAGATGAGACCTTTTCATTTTGTGGACGCACCTTAATACAGAAGTTCTTGTGAATTGCCTGTTGATGTCATCAGTCGTGTGCATATCCCAGTTTCCCAGCTTGTCGTTCTGTAGCCGCCATGTATTATTTCAAGTGCTTGCAGGGAAAAGTAACATTAGAAATTTTGAAATGAATTTGTAACGGGCTCTGTGTTTGCTTGACAACTTCTCAGTCAACAGTTTTTTTGCTGAGTGGGTGTTTTGCTGACTCTCAGTTGTAGGTGAGTCATTATATCACATGGGGATAATGGTAATCAGAGTGGCTTTCTGCAGAGGACCTGAAGTGTAATTGAGAAAATCCCCAGAGAACAGACTAGGAAGTCAGAGAAAGGAACATAGGACTGAAGGAGACCTTTATAGTTATTTGGTCCCTTCCTGTGCTACAGCAGGCACCAGGACGTATTTTAACTCATTGGCTAGGATTTGGCTGATTCTTGTGAACTTTTGTTTTAAATTCTTGTAAATAATGCCAAATTCTAGAAAGAGGTAAGTACAGATTCCTGGCAACTTTTATCAATTCTAGAGCAGGACGGAGGAAGCTGGGTCCATATGATCAACCAACTCTTTGCACCGTAAATTGCCTGCAGGACTACATGTTTGAGAGGTGTTGAAAAAAGCAGTGGGACCAGAGTAACAAATCAGACACTTACTATAGTAGAATATGGGCAACGGCAACAGTAGGAAAGCAATGCAAATTAACAGAAGTGACAAGTTAATACAGCTGAGGCAAATGTCTGGTATTAACTGCTACATATTTCTTGTCGTGAACAGTGATCATACTTCTGTTTTTAAATTATGAGCCTAGCTATAGTAAATAATTTTAATATGAGTAGTTAAAGTAATAATACTTCCTAACAGTAGAATATGCCTTCTTCCTAGCTGGAAAAACCACCACTGATGAAGAACTGGAAGAAATGTTAGAAAGTGGTAATCCTTCTATTTTCACTTTTGATGTACGTATTCACAACCCAATTTGTGGCCATCATATATTTCTGCTGCTTCCTTTGTTCAGGACCATGCCAATTACATTAATCATGTCTGTCTGTTTCTTCTTCCAAAGATTATCTCAGACTCCCAGATTACTAGACAAGCTCTAAATGAAATTGAGTCCCGTCATAAAGATATTATGAAACTGGAATCCAGTATACGGGAACTACATGACATGTTTATGGACATGGCAATGTTTGTTGAGACTCAGGTAACTGAACCAATTTAAATACACGCCTCGTTTTGAGTAATTGAGGATTTTTTAAGTTTTCCTGTTTAAAAATACGCAAAACCAGTTGCATTCCTTCAAATCTTAGTCTTGCCGCTTGCAGCTTTTTTACAGCTATTATCTTTTGTTTGAATTTTCTTATTGCAACCTGTGAAACTAAAGAAAAGCTGCTGAATATTGACATTAATAGATTTAAAGCCAAAAAATATCATTTGATCACATCTGCTTGGGATAATTGTGTAATCCATCGCATATAAAAAATTGCTAAATGTTACTGGATAAGCATTTTGCAGTATGTACATTTGTGTGCATTTAAAAGTACAAATCCCAAGGATAAAACTGATCTTAGTTACACAGTCTAATGTCCTAGTCAGGACTAGATAACATGTTGGATAAATACGTTGACCTAGATTTAGATTTGAATAGTAAGTAAGAATAATTGGTCTGACTATGTCACAGCAACAATTTATGTTTTGAAAACCAAGCAGCAGGAGTTGTTAGGTATGACAAGAGACTAGAATGTGCTAGACTTGAATTTGCAGAGAAGCATAAAGAAGACTTACACAATGTATACCGACACTTCCATATAACTTAATGTTAATAGGAATACAGCGGAAGAGCCAGTGACTGCTGCTGTTCAATTTCATGATCATTATGTGGTTAGAGGTAGAAAGAAAAGATACTAGGGGTTAAGCAATTACTTCTGTTTTCATTCTTCATGAGACTTGTTCAGTTGACCATACTAACCCAGGTTTTTAGGATTAGTTGACCTTTTTTGCTGTGAAAATAAAATATACATTACAGTACATGATAATTCAGTAGGTAGTACTGTAATCAATCTTCATTTAAGAGATCTTTTTGAAGGAGTTCATACTTTATTGTACGTGTAGCTTTAATACACAATGGACAATTGTGAAAACTACTAGTAGATTGTAAATGTGTGGAAATGAACAAACTTTACTTGTGCATCATTCTTTAATACTTTGCTGTTCACTGCTGCTGATTTATGACTTCTGATGGACAGAAACACAGGTAACGGATCTGTTGTAATACATCAGCAACCTTGCATTTCACTCCCAAAGTTCATTCATCACAACTAAGTTAAAATTTATTCTGAACTGGCATTCTAAGCTGTCAGTTTTGAGGAATCTTTGTCCTTAAAAACGATGACTAATATGGGGTATCTCTAGGTACATCTTCTTGCGGTTTCCAAAAACATGTTCAGACATTTCTGACCTCTTTAGTATGCCAGTTCCAGACTATCTGTTAAAGCATACCTTGTTCTTAGGATATGCTTTAAATTATCAGTATTTTATTCCTGCCTGCCCTATTGTTTCCCCCACCCACCTAAAATTTTCTAAGAGACCTTGCTTCTTGTTCCCTTTTTTCCCATTACATATGGATGCAAAAAATGTCACCCATTAATACATTACACAAATAATTCCTTCCCTTTTTAAAAATGTTACATTTATGTGGCTGTCTTCAGGTCCAGCATACAGGTTTTTATGATGTTGCTATTAGTGATAACGCCTCTTAAAAACTGTATTTTAAGGGAGAAATGATCAACAACATAGAAAAGAATGTGATGAATGCATCAGACTATGTAGAGCATGCTAAAGAAGAGACGAAAAAGGCTGTTAAATATCAAAGTAAAGCACGAAGGGTATGTTTTTTTTCCTATAGCTATATTAAGAATTTTACTAGTATGGCACAATACAAAAAATACTTTTTATTCTGTTCTTTTATATGCTGTAATTTGATTTGCTTGTTTCTTTCTTGTAAGACTTGGCGCAAAGAAGCATCACTTTCATTTGGCTGGCAGCTGGAGCGTGGCTCCGGCTGGCCAGGCTCTGGTTTTGGGCAGTACATGCTGTCCCCATGTGCACCGCGCCACTATTTTTTTGCATGGGTTTTTTTGACCCCGGGATCTCCCAGGGTCAAAAATCCACCCTGTGCTGCTACTGTGCAAAACAGAGAACGCCTAAATGTGCTCTGTATGGCACTGCAGGCAGGGCTGCCGTGCCACATGGCCGCGCTCATCTGGATGTGGCCTTAGGGTATGTCCAGCTGAGGATGCATGTACATGGGTGTGCGTTTGCTGTAGCACAAAAAGCAGTGGCACATATTTGGCACATCCCTGCACGTATGCTCCAGCACACAGCAAATTGTCCTGGGGGCAGGGGGCCTGTGCTGGCCCCAGCAGCCGTACCTGGTGTTCTGGGGGCCTCCAGGAGTAGCAACAGCACCAATCTGGTTACACAGACCCTGGCCGGCAGCCAGAGTATATCTCTGGATGGCCAGGCTCTCTTTCTGGTGGCACCCTGCTGATGTGTGCACTGCGCTGCTTTTTTTTTTTTTTTGGACACTGGGGTCTCCTGGTGTCAAATTTTGGTGCCACATTGCAAATTAGCAATGCAGTGAACGGGTGCACATGTGCCACATGCAGTTTGCAGCACCTCAAACAGTTTTGAGGTGCCACAGACTGCATGTGCATGCTCATCTGGATGTGTCCTTAGTGTTCTTTTGCCATCACAATAAATTGAACATATAGAAAGTATAAACCCCTAGAGAGTATTTAAATTGTAATGCAAGTAAATATCATCCATAATTCCCTTTATTCATTTACTATGTCATCTCAGAATTTTTTGGGAACTAAGTAAGTTTATAGCAGTACAGGTACTCCTCACTTAACATCGTCCCGGTTAACTTTGTTTTGTTATTACGTCACTGATCTATTAGAGGATATACTCATTTAAAGTTGTGCAATGTTCGGTTATAATGTTGTTTGGCTGCTGCCTGCCAATAAATAATTACTGTGATGTCATTGGATTTGCTTAACACCATTTCGCTTAAAGTTGCATTTTTCAAGAACATAACTACAATGTTAAGTGAGGAGTAGCTGTATTGAATTTTATCACTGAGGCACTGAGCTGGCCATGTGTTCATAAATGTATTTCTGGAGGTGATCTGACACTTTTTCTCTTACCCATCTGTTAACACGGTAAATCAACTTCCAGAAACTGATCATTCCATACTTACAATGATATTTCCAGTGGTTTTCTGCCTGTATTTTGTCACTGGTACACAATTCTATAATGTGTGAGTCGTCATAATTTGATGGGCACCAAACATGACTCAAAAGTTTGAAATAATTTTAATACCATTGGAAAGTTTTTATTTTTAAAAGTGGCATTTACTCATTTGCATCAGCGTTGAAAGTGTTTCAGTTTGCAGATATGTCTCTTCCCTTTATCTCCCCCCCCCCCCGAAAAGTTCATTAAATTCGTAAACTACTAAAAGAGTTGCTTTTTGAGCTTTAAAGCCATTTCATTAAGATTTCTGCAACCAAGCATCTGTATTGTTTCAGACTTATTTCTTTTCTTTTTAAAATTGCAATGATGTTTTATATGGTGAGTTAACGATAGCAGTAAACTCCAGTAAGATCTTTGCTTTATGTGCCTGATGTGTTAAAAATTGAAACAAATCAGTTGGGTATTATGGGAAAAGCTGGTTCTATATTGGACTATGGAATTATAAATAAAAAATAATCATTGACTACACACAATCTATTTTTAAGGTTTATGTGTTTGTCACTTAATTGAAAATAAATTAACACTTTATAAGTTTTAATATATTTTAAAATAAATGGGTATCTGACACGAGACCAAATGTTTCCCTGTTGGTGCAAAAAGTCATGGCCTCACAGGATTAGTGATCTTTTTTTAGAAACCAAATGTTTGTTTAAATAGTGTTGGATCTAAGAGTTTAAAAACAAATGAAATAATTTTTTTTTGTTAAAAAAAGTCTCGATTAAAACTATATCATGTTTAATCCTGCATTCTGAAATTAATAATTCTATATTAACCTTTTTTGACAGAAAAAATGGATAATTGTCATTGTATCACTGGTCTTGCTTGCGATAATTGCTCTAATTATTGGTTTATCAGTTGGTCGGTGATGCTTGGATAACTTCAGCATGCATGCATCTCTGCCAGCCTGGCAGTAAGTAACTAATCCACTAATTTTGCTTTTGTTCAGCATTGGCAACTCACTAAGCAAAGGCACTTTATTTTACTGCCTCTTAATACCTATATAGTACAAACACCACACAAACGTGGATTTGATGAATTACTGGATCTGATTCATCAGAAGTTCATGTAAAAGCCTTTGTGTGTTTTCACAAGTGGGCATCTTGTGAATAATGAAAACTGTGACATCTAGTGGTAAATTACTCATCCGGGAGATCACATGAGATACCTGAACGTTTAACATCAGTGGGACCAACATTGGTCTGCACTTTCATTGGCATATAACTTTTTTTCAAATAATTTTTTTCCACATGTTTAAACAGAATTTTCAAAACAGACCCATGATACATTTTTGTGTGCTCTGTTTTGCAGCACAGATCATCCTTATGTTTTCCAGTTTGAAACAATATTTTTAACCAGCTCTTGTATGAGATGAGAACATCTAAAATAGGAATCTTCCTAAGAGGTTACTTTGGAGATAAGATAAGGCAGTTTCTTTTAAAACTTCTAAAACACCCTTTTTGCTGTATTAGTAGAATAAATTATTGTCCACGTAGCAGTACCATGTCCAGTTAAACTATGATGAGCAAAATCATTCACTTTCTAATTTTAGGACATGAAGTTAATTAAACTAACACTCTTTAACATTGGAATGTTTGTTTTTGTTGTTATTGATGTAACTTCAGTTTAATTAGAAATTACTAAATTTACTAAACTACGTAGAATCTAAGATAGCTAACAGTGCATTGGACTTCGTGATATATTATAGTTTGTGTAGCCCATTTAGTAGGACTGTGCGAAGCTTCGGCCCCTGATTTGATTTGTCGGAGATTCGGCCCAATTCGGTGGCCAAATCTCCGAATCAAATCAGAGGACCCTTTAATCTCTCCAAATTGAATTGGAGCCCTCCAAATTGATTCAGAGAGATTCAGAAAGATTCAGAGATTTAGATATAGACACAGCTTTAAATATTTTTTCTACGTACCTCTCTGTAGCAGGCAGTTTGTGAATGCTGTGATGCTGGGGCACATGAAGTGTCCCACAGGAGTGCGGGGGACTCCCCAGTGCACTTGGCAGCAGACCCGGAAGTGGACCAGAAGTACTGCTCTGCCAGAGGGCACACAGGGTGGGGGGGCACCCCCCAGCTTAGCAACTGGTACCTCCTGGGTCTGGGGGGCCCCTTGCATTCCTGTGGGATGCTCCATCCACCCCACCATCGCAGCATTCACAAGCCGCCATCGTACCTCAAGGTATGTAGACAAAACATTTAGAGCTGTGCCTATGGCCGAATCACTGATTCTCCAAATCAGCATCGAATCTGCAGATTCAGGTTCGGTCGATTTCAAATCGGGGACAGCGATCCGAACAAATAAATCAAATCACTGTCCCTGATTCAGGCCAAATCCGAATCAAATAGGGCCTGCTTTGCACACCCCTACCATTTAGCTGTAACTCTTGTGATCTAGTAATATATCATTGGTTTTACTGACTTTTACTGTATGCTACTTGATACTCTGTTCATTCTTAAAGCTAAAGTAATACACAAGTATCTACCAAAAAAAGGCTAACATAAGCAGTTTTCCAATTTTCCTGTTATAAATGTATATTTTTCTTCATTCTCAGCTTTCATATTTAGTGAATTCTAATGTATTGACAGAATTTGCTTTTCCTTTTAATATGGGTGTTCCACAAAGTAAATGGACAAGTATTAGGTAAATAAAGTCAGTAGGGAGAGATTAGTCATAAGAATTGCACAGTACTGGGTTCTCTTAAAAAAAAATTGAGCCACATATCAATATTTATCCATATACTATGTGTGATAGATACAGAATACGCATATATAGTTACAAAGTAGATTGGAATTCTGATATGGTGCTTTAATCTAGATTTTTCTGTTTTTTTTCCAGAAAATGATGTTCATAATTATTTGTGTAACTGTCTTGCTTGTGATCCTTGGAATTATCCTAGCAACCACGTTCTCATAGCAAGCATATTCCAGGAATTATGAATCTTCAGACACTCCAAATCACAGCTACACTAAAACCAAATACTTTAGTTTTGTGTAAGGGATGTTTTACACCAAGTTACCATGATGAGCTATCATTAGAAATTTAAAAATGAAAACTCAGTGGCCCTTAATGTTTAATACTATCGGAGAATTTGACTATTTATTGGATATGGGTTTGGATTTTCATCCTAAACTGCATGTGTTTGTGAGTATGAAGCCTGTTTTTAACCATTTTAAAAGTAAAGTGATTTGAGAAATCAGCTTTTGATATCATAGTGTTATGAACACAATTTAATTAACAAAACATTAAATAGTTCTATATTTGGCTTCACTCTTCAATTGCTAATATAAATCTAATTATGAATGTTAGTAGCACATTTGTGTTCTCTTCTTATTAGGAAAATAATTGATTTTTTGAACACTTTTAATGAGTTGCTAACCATAACTTTAAATACAACATTAGCTGTTCAGTTATCTTTGTGTATCTAGTTTTTAAAGAGAAATATCTTCCCCTGTGATAAGTACTGCATTATTTTATTTTCAAACTCAGTTTTCACTTAAGGATGATATTATACAACTGTTTTTAATTCATTGAGGAAAAACCCAGGTTCCAGAAAGGTTATGAGGCAACCCAAAAGGAACTGAAATGCCTCCTTTTTATAGTGACTATAAAATATAAACTGTTTTTTTAAATCTCTCCAGAAGATGATTTGGAAGGTTTCACTCAACAACACTGCAGCAAGTTGCATTAACTTAGAATTTAAAAAAAGGCCTGGCTTTCACACATCACTGTGAAGCTTGCTGTTCAATTTTGTATTATTGATATTAATTTATTGTTTTTAAAAAAGATTTTAAGCAATTAATCCACATAATTAAGAAAATGGCTGCAATACTTTCCGGGCATAATAATGCAATAATGAATCGCAAATAGCATTTGAGCTTTTTAGAAAGATATGCACAATAAATTGTATTTTAGACTATAACACTAAATTGACTGATCAGTTTAGCTTTACAGTTTATGTCAGCATGGCCAAATCCCATACTTCATCTTGTTCCTCAAAGTAAAAATCAAGCCTTAATTTTCAAGTGTTTTGCAAATGGTAGTCCATGATGAAAGCAAACAGAAACAAATATATGCTTCTTTTAGTCGCATTTTAGTTTGGGATTTGCTAAGTGAGACACTGATTTGTTATGAAATTTACTGTTGTGAATTTATGTAACATGTATGAAGTGTTTAGTATTAATAATATGCATCAGTTATGATAGTTTGTAAAGTTTTAAACTTTTCAAATGTAACCAATATAACTGAACTTATTGTTACATTTTGTACTTGTACCTTTCTGTGTAAAATATTTGTAATTTGTATTTTAATTTCTCATTGTTTAAATATATTTGTGTAGATATGTTGAGACAAATGTCAAACAAGCATAATGGGTGCCTTCTTAATACCTGGCCTAAAACTTTGTTCGTTATGATTGAAAATATTACTCTCCTTGGAGATGATGTTAAATGTAATTTTTTTTTTCTTGCAGGTTACTAAATCCTTAAACATTAAGATTATATTTTTATTTAAAATATATGAGATCCATGTTATACACTAAAATGTAGCTTTCAGAATACAGCCCATTTAACTGCTTCCTAGTATTCAACAATGCTTACAACATATAGCATCTATTGAGGAGTATTCCTGCACGATACTGCCCAAATGTACTGTGAATTTCTCTTCTGATTTATAGCTAGTCCTAAACAAACTTGTAAAAAAAAAAAAAAAAATAGTCCTGGACTCTTTTAAGTTTACTGAAATTTTTTCATCAGTGAACATTTTTCTTTTAACCCTCTGTTGGAATCTGAGAAGTCTTCAGTGATTATGAGAGGGTCTTTGTGTAAAAGTACTGATGAGGTTGGTTTGCCTTAATATTCAGTTCTTAAGTAGAATGCCTTTTATTGTCTAGCTTTGTTTTCTATTATTTTTGACAAGTAAAACTTATTTATAGGAATTTACAGAAAATTTTAGTTCAGGAAATACTCCATGCTGTCATTTCAGTCATCCCACAAAATGCCAACTGCGTCTAATAATTTTGTGGTTTATCTGTTCATGTACAAGTGATTATCAGTAATATCAATTGCCTAGATCATGTAGTACTGTTATATAATTGCCTCAAATCCGTTTTTATATATATAGATATATATATATATATATATATCTATATAGATACATAAAGAGACAAAGAAATAGGTATGTGGCATTGTGTAGAATGTTTATATAGATATACAACGCCACATACCTATTTCTTTGTCTCTTCAAAAACAAAGAACTAATTTCTGGTAACATTTTATGGAAAAATCTTTAAGCCCCTATGTACAAATAAATTTATCTAAACAATACTTTATTTGTGATTGTTATTATGTTGAATATATTATTAATGTTTACACAGGCTGTTGGAAATGTGTAGATGTGTGGATGGTATATTAATTAAAGCTTTTGTAAAGATCCAAAAACTGGTGTTCCATAGAATAGGAGAGAAAAGGCCATAGCCTCAAGCGTTTCCTTTACAAAAATCTCTTATTTGGCCCCAATGTGCAATCACTGATATTGGTAACTTAATGAAGCCATCCCATGAGGTGAAACAGGAAATTATTTTTAATGAACACATTTTGAAGACATTGGCACTGCTCATTTTAATAAAAACAGTTCTGTATTTACACATTTATGTCCGTAGATTTGGGGTACTTACGAGAGAGAAAACTAAAGCTGGTAACTGCTAAAAACTGAGAGAAGGGAAAGCAAGGGAGTTCCTGAATGGCTCTGCAGTGAGTATTGATTTGTTATTAAGACCTGGGGCTTCCATTTCTACATCTCTGGCTTAAATTAAGACTACAAATCAACATTTTGTCGTGGTATTATCAGAGTGATATTGTAGCTGTGATAGTCCCATAAATATGCAAGAAGCAAGGGTTTTTGAGGTGATAATCTTTTATTTGACCAGCTGCATAGTTGGTAGAAATTTTAGACAAGATTTCAGGCTCAAGGTGCACTCCCTCAGGTGACTTATGCCATTGGTCCAGTAGAAGAGGTCACCCCCCAAAAATTGCTGCTGCTGCTCGCAAATCAGGTCTTTTGATATTTTGGATGACAAAGAGCTAAATCATGGTAATCTTATTCATTTTGATCAGTGTTACTCCATGAAACGTCGTATTGACTTCCATGGGATTTCCAACTCGGTAAGGTTCTGTACCATATGAGGGAGGGAATTGGACTCTGGCCTTATCATCCCATTGGGGCAGCTGTTTCTGATACACACATCACCTGTTTGAAAGCATGAACTCATTGGCTTAAAATAATTGTGTACAGGTTTTCAAGGAGAAAGTATTATCAATCACAGCTTTTCCAACATGTTGGCAATATATGGCATAACACTTTCAAAGGTGTTCAAGTCCCATGTTGAAAAGTGACATAACTCCTATATCTATTTTGAAAATGGGCTTAGGTAGGGTTCAAAAGTCACTTAAGCATTTTTTTAAATGTTCTCCAAGATGATCTTTCATTAGCCTTTAGTACAGGGGTGGGCAAAATGGAGGATCTGGCCAGCAGCTGGATTCCATTTCCCAACAGCAGCTGCCTGCATGGCTGGTGCCGGTCTCCATGGCGATCCCAGCTGCAGCTGTGCTGTGATAGTGCAAGGCTGGGGTTGCCACGGAGACTGGCCCCAGCCCACTGGCAGGGTGCGCAGCAGGACAGGGCAGGGGGCTGGTCCAGAGCCGCTGGGATCTTGTGGCGGGGGCAGCTTGGTCGGGGCCAGGGCTGACCTGTGATCCACTGCCTGCGCACCCCTGCCCTGGCTCCTTGCAGTAGCAACAGCGTGGTCCCGAGCCATGGCACAGCTGCCATCTGCTGCCTCAGCGCACCTGCCCAGAGTGTGCAGGCTGCACGTTGCAGCTCTGCCTTGGCCCCAGACCAAGCTGCCCCCTCCACAAGATCCCAGTGGCTCCAGAGCAGCCCCCTGCCCTGCCCTGCCGGGTACCCTACCAGTGCTGCTGGGGCCAGTTTCCATGGCAACCCCAGTCTTGCAATATCACAGCGCAGCTCTGGCTGGGGTCTCCATGGAAACTGACCCCAGCCATGCAGGCAGGGGCTGCTGGGAAATGGAGTCCGCTGGTGGCCGGATCTGGCCCAGAGACCAGACTTTGCCCGCCCCTGCTTTAGTATATAGCAAAGAAAATAGACCATTTCATATTACTTGCCATGTTTAAAGCATGGTCTAATTTAACACTTTGAAGTATGATGTGCCTACTCAAAGTTGTTTTTGTATCCCGTTAATAATGCTGTAAAGGCTAGGCACAAGTGAGCATACCCACATGGGTTTGAATCTGTTGTTTCTGGCTGTAGGAGCATGGCCTTGGAAGCATATCTGTTTCCTGGTAAATACTTCAGTATTCTCCATAAAAGCTAAGCACTTGCTATAGTGTTTATCAAAGTTGCCTCATGCTTCAGTTTCTTGTAATTTAGCAAAACTTTAGTTCCTTTGGGCTGACATTTAACATGCTGGCTCTCTGCCACAGGGACTGGAAATGTGTCATGGATATGTCCTTGCTGTCATTGAGGAAATCCACCTACATTTTGAAACCTTTGAAAAGTACTTCAGCAGCTATATGATCTCTAGTGAGCATGCAGAAAAAAACTCTCAAGAGTCCATCCTTCCTGAGCACGTGCTTGACCCTCACAGCTCCTGGGGTTACAAGCTTAAACTGCTGGTCTTGCAGAGCAACTGAGCACGCTTCAGCAGCAAGCTATGAAAGCTGGAGATCCCCTACAGTGGCTGCTCTCGGCTGCTTTGGTGTCATGGGGCTGGCCCCGAAACAAGGGAATCTGGTAAAACGGGAAATTGAAGGGAAGAGGGGCTGGGTGGACAAGAATATTATAACAGGAAGGAGAACCAAGAAGGTTGGTGAAGCTGGGACTGTTTGAATGAGTGTAGAGAGACTGGGAGAAGGAGCCTAGTGAGCCAAGGGGAATATTAAGATCCACTTGGCTGGGATGGGACATAGAGATTATGATGAGGAGCCAGAGAGGCAAGTAGGCAGAGTGAGACTGGACAAAGAGCAAAGGTTTAATAAGAGGATTAGGAGCTGGAGTGGGGGAAAGAAAGTGAATCAGCAGGCTGGAGGATATAAATACTGAGCAAAAAGATTGGGACGGAGTATGGCAAGGGACTAAGCCTGGGAGCATGTGAGCAAGTGGTAAGATTAGGACTTAAACAGCGAGCCTGGAGGGAGAGATGAAAACAGACTGATGCTGGAATGGGGAGTCTGAGCAGTGGAGACAATTGGGGGTGGACATGGAGGTATTGTGGGAGAGGTAGGGCACAGGGCCTGAGGCAGGTTAAAAGCATGAAGCAGAAAGCTAAACATGGATGAGCTGGAGAAGTCTGCCTGCTAGAGCGTGCTTCCTCCAAAGTTTGGACTGAAACCTAAGATTCCCAATGCCTGCCACTTCTCTGCTTCCAGCAACTACCTGTGAAATCCTCCGGCAAAGTGTGCATCTCCACCCTTGCGCAGGTGTACGTAGCAGTAGTAGGTTGTCCTCCTTTGAGTTGATTCCATTAGGTCAAGTACGAGACAAAGGTCTGGCAGGGCTGAAGCAGCCTCTGCGCCTCCTGCTGTACAAGGTAGGTGTTAATGCAGTGCCACTGCTGGAATTTTTTGAAGGGTTTTTTTTTTTTCAGTTTGCGTTCAAAAAAAGGAAATTTCTGGCATCCACGTGCAAAAAATAATAATAATCATTCTGATCACCAAGGCAAGCACTCGGCTGTCACAAGTGATGTGGTTTGAATGCAGTAAGAGCCAATTGCTCTGAAAAATCAGGTTCTAGATGCCTCAAATCAGGCATCCAAAATCAATGCGTTATTTTAACTTGACTTTTTCTGTTTATCAGTCTGATTTGTAACATCAGAATACCACCGCAGCACAGGGGCACGGTAAACATAAGTTAATGCTTGGGTATTCATGCTACAGGGATGGGTGCCTGAGTAAAACATGAGATGCTATGGTTGGAGTGCTTTTGTAGCCCTGATGGCCCAGGGGATGTATGAGCAGATGTTTATTTTTTGATGAAAACTTTTATTGAACCAACTGTATAGTCGGGAGAGATGAATAAGTCTGTTTTGAGAATTCTGGTCTATTAAAGACCTAGAATAGTAGTTAAGACACTAAGCCTCTGTTTCTATTCTTGTTTTTAGGAAAAAAACAGATTAGTCACCTACCTATACAACACATCATATTATAACACTATGGTTAGGTGGGTCTTTAAACTTTCACCCAAATAGAGCATGCAGTGGTTACTCATGTTCATCTCAAGGGTAGCACCTTTTCCATTGCCCCATCCTTTTACTACTACACTGCTGTGTTTTTCAATTAACGGCAGCCTAATTAAACTAGGAAAAGCCAGGGGGAGACGGATATAGTAATGGTGAGAATGGCAAAGGAGTGATCACAACTTGAGCTGTATAAAAATGATAAAAAGATGAGTTTTTCTGTGGAAATCAAGGCCTGCTTCTTCCCTTCCTCTCCTATTCGGACAAACAGGCACAAAATAAGAACTTTGGAAGTTCATCAGCCTCCAGTTAACCAATATTAAATGTACTCTGATATGTTCTTGTGACTCATATGACTTTCCAAAAATAACCATGGCACTCTTCCTCATACTCGGGTCAGTGGGTCAGTCTTTGCACCTGTGAAGCAACTCAAGCTTTTTTGTCATGGACAGCGATTGGTTCTTCAATTGCTTAGTACCAGTCACAGAATCTATTTCGGTTAACATTATCAAACATGCAAAGTCTGTTTCTGTCAACAGCCAAGTCTTTACGAACAGAGATTTGGAATAAAAAGACCGTATAATCTAAGGAATACACAATAAAATCTCAGGTGTGCAAGAACAAAAGCATTTCTTGGATATTTTTTTCACAAAGGGGAAAATAGAGTAGCAATGGTAAGTACTGGAAAAGATCATTGTGATGTTTGCCTACTGTAGCCAAGGCTTTATTCTGTCTTTAGAGACTCTGCTCAACAAATTTATTGTGAACAGGGGAAAGAGGGAGATGGTACAGTGTCTGCTGTTGAGCAGTTATTCCCAGTCACAAATAACTATAAATGTATTTGACTGTTTTCATTGGAAGACAACAGGCCATTTCTTAAACAAGAACTGTACAGTTGTTTTTCAGTGTTGTTTCCATTGTACGATGGCACGTAAGACGGTGTTTGGTCACCATCTGGTACTTACTATGATTTGAGGAAAGGAGAGTACTGACCAACTCCAAACTAGTAGAGTGCATGTCCATCAGCTTGCGTAGTGACTCAACAAATGCAAAACCTTATGCAACAACATCATTGCAGTCGTGTAATATATATTCAGCCAGCTGAAACAGACTTTTCAACATTATTTCAGCTTCATGCTTGTCTGAAGCTGCAGCATACAAAACTGGTGACTTCTACAGTTGAAAAGAAAGTATGCCTTTAATTCTCATTCAGACTTGGGCCCTCTGTTTTGCAATAATAAAATTATTTGGAACTTGTTTGGAGTAATGAACCCTCTATAAGTCTGAAGAGTACCAATACAGGAGTTAGAGCTAGGATTCTTGAAGTACGTGGAGACATTTGCTAACAGCTTCTAGAAAATGCAGCATTGTAGTACCAATATGGTAGAGCATGTAGTAACTTTTGTTAGTTTGTTGCATTTTAGATCGGTCTGGAATTTGTGGGGGGAGGGGGGGTTCCTGAATTGTTTAACGTGATTTTGATAAATATTAGTGCGTTTATGAAGGTATCAGGTGGCTCATTGTGTAGTTCTCTGGGGCAGGGCCGTACCCTGAAATTCTGGATTCTTAAATATAGAGTTGAACTTTAGAACAAAAGCTTTTTTCTGGTTTCACGGGCTTTGTACAAGTACTGCATATCTGAATGTTACATCGATTAGTATCGCCCCCCTGGAGTCATGTCAGAAAATCCATTGAATTCAGAGACCTTATACTGTTCATAAGACAGATTTATTTATTTTTTTTAGCTAAAAATTTAAGATTTTTTTTTTTTGGACAAATTACAGGCCACAGCCTTAAGCGACCATGAAAAAGAAACTTTCCAATATTTGTTTTATCATATTTGGATGATTTTGGAGAGGGAGGATTTTGGAGAGAAAACAAAGCACCTTTATACTGCAGCTCAGTGTTTCCCATTACTTGAGGGCTGATATAATTATACCATCTCCCTGAATGACCCCCTTCCCTCAGTTCAGCTGTGTCTATATCTGGGGTTTTGCTAGCATAGTTGTATCAGCTGGGGGTGTGATCTTTTCACATCCTTAGCTACCATGCACTTTAGACTTAATTAAGTTAACTAAGGCACTTTACTTGGATCCAGGTCCTGAATAGATGTTATTTGCCTGAGACTTACAGGAAGCCTTGGGAGAGAATAGAGAGCTGGGCTTCCTTTTACATTTGACCAGCTGGAAGGAAATGGCCAAAATGTTATAAAAAGAAGCTTAAGAGAAAGGCAAAGGAATTTTCAATACAGTGAAATAATTGTGTTAATGTTTCTTTCGTGTTTAACAGTTATGGGTGAGAAACAAAGTACTTATACCTATGGGAATTTTTTTTATGTTGCCAGATCATGTGCCATTACCACTTTAAACATAATAGTAGTCTTTTTTTTGTGTGCGTGTTTGGAAAACTAAGCACTCATTTTTTCTGATTATTTGACAGAAGGAAAGAAATGCACTCTGGCCAAATTTCCTGTCAGCTGGAGTTGTGCCCTCCTACTGAGCCATATGAATTACTTACAGGGTCAGATTATCAGAATGGCTTGCAAAGAGGATTGAGTGCCCAGTTTCTGTTTTGTTAAGGGGACCTGGGAGTCCAGTTACTTCGAGTAATTTTGGAAAATACCAGGTTTCATCTTCAAAATGTCTTGCAAAAATATTCCCCATGATGTGACTGAGATGGTAACATTAAGGGATGTGGGAATTGGGATAGAGATGTAAAGTGACTTGCTGACCACCCTCCCCCCCCCCCCCCCCCCCCCAAAAAAAAAAAAATGCATGTCAGCACTGGAATTTGTTTGCAGGCGTTCCTGTGTTTAAATCACTGAGTGACGCATCTTTCTCAGCCATCAGTCACCTTTACTTCTGTAGGTAAGGGTTGAACCTGACCCTATGTTGACTGTTACAAAGGACTGTTATGGAAAAAATGATGTGCTGGCTCTCTTGTCCAATTACGTTAAATTTTGGAGGACAACGGATGGCATAGATGCCTAGTCCTGATGGGAAGAAATTCATATTTTCATCTTATAATAGTTGTAATCTCCTACCAATTATGCATTCAGGAATGATAAAGCACTTTCCTCTGCCATTACTCCCATTCATTTGGTGCTTTGGAGAAACGTTATTTCATTTCAGAATTCATTTTCTGAACAATTTCACATGACTGATTTAATCATTTAAAACCAAAATTTTAGGCTGCAGAGCTCTTTGTTGGGGTTTTGCAGTGTTACTCTTTGTACTGCTCCCTAGAATAATGCATTTGATAGCTCATGTGCCTGGGGCTGGAATACAGACTTGGCAAACTGATGTGTATTATGTCGTTGTACCCAATGTACTGGCTCCCAATCATGATCCATCTCTTCCTGTAAATGATTTAAGAGTCTGTCTCATTTCTATTTTATTTTAATATAAAAGTTTTAAAGGGAGAAATGGTTGGATGCTGATCCAGGCTCTGCAAACAAAAATCCCAAAACATGGGGATAATGTAAAGTAGCAAGAAAGCAATGAAGTCCAGCACTTGTACTGGGGTCCTTCCTCCGGTTGTGGTTATTACCATCCACTTAGAGCCAGGGCCTAAAACTAGTGCATTTTATGAAGTGACAATACCAAGACATTATATGGAGTGAGAAGGAACAGTCTTGAGGTTAAACTCAGTATTTACTGGGTTTTCTCAGTTTTTTCATATGAAGTTGCTCACTGTGATATTTGCAAAGTTCATGATAATGATTCAGAGAGAATGGATACAACTCATATGGATGGAACCAAGAACTTGAATAAAATAGGAAATGCTGATTCAGTATCAAATTCTCATCCACATTTGTGTTAAAGTGGCAGTGAAGATTAGCTAGAAATGTAGTTTATTGTCATTGAAAATTGAAACTTTGTCCACATGATTAGAGTGAAGCCCTCAAGATCCTGTCTCATTTGCTAAAAGCAAAAGATCCAGCCAGGAGTTATTATCCAAACCCATTTAATCTTAGGCTGTCAAACAATGAAAATTGCAAGGCAACACTGAAGATGCACCAAAAACGTACAGTTTCTGTTGAAGTAATTCTATTTCACAAATAAGGAGGCGTGTGGAAAGTTAATAGAGCAAGATATTTTTGACTGATTATCTGCAATAATGTTACAAACTTAGTCTTAACCCCTAATCATTAGAACATGGTTTAATAATATTTATTCAGTTCACAAAATTGATCTGTGCAGACTAAATACTGAAGTTCTGTAGTAATGTATGAGGTGCTCAGTAGTGTAAAGGGGGGAAGACACTGGAAATGTCATGGAGTCTATGCTGACCAACAGCTCTCCTGTAATGCAGTCTCAGAGAACAACCACAGAATCTGGTGTATGTCACTGTGTAAGACCTGCTGGTATATGATTATTTTTCTTTATAGTAAGTCACTGTAGTATAGAAGAGTGTTGTGTTGGATTGGATCGGTTGTCGATCTACCTAGCCCAGTTTCTTGTTCCTGATAGTGACTAATGCTAGAAAAATCAAAGGAAAAAAAGCAGGAAGCCCCCATGTTGCTTACTGAAAATTGTACATTTACTGATTTTACTCATGTTTTGGAAACAATCTCTTTTCATAAATGTCTTTCTAACCCTATTCAGTTAGTGATTGGCTTATACCCTGACGCATGAGTGTATCTTGAGGACAACCCACTGATTTTATATAATAATGGTGCGATATTTTCATTATTTTCTCTCTCTCTGGCTTAGCAAGGCGCACAGAAATCTCTACAATGGACTCAGCAATATCTAGCACCTTTTTTGAGTGACTGCTGTTAATCTGAGATCCTCTAATATGCGCGTATATCAAACTATTTCCATCAGTCTGCAGTATTATTTGCCAGCAATATATTTTAACAGCCTGCTTCACCTAGTTTTATTAGCTTCCTAACAGATTCTGCAGCTTGTATCCCTTCCTTCTTCTCTCTTCAGTATTTGATTGATTATACATAAAGCAACAGCCCTTCCTGTACAAAATCTTGTGACACTTAACCTTTTATCAAGTCGTCGTCTTCGTTGTCATGTCTCCAGTCTATGCTTGCTATATGGTCTGCTCCCAATGTTTTGCACAGGCCACTGCTTCTGGTGTTGATGTTGCCAAATCTTGTGGAGGGATTGTGGTGCTACTGGGCATCTCAGAAGATAGAGTGGGGTACACGATAGATACCTCTCCGCAGTGAGTCCTGGGCAACTTCTGAAGAGTCATCTAGAAGGCCAAATCTATCAACCACTCCAAACACCAGCCCAAGTTTATCAAGTTAAACATTTACTATTTGTTTTCACTCAGCTTTTACTTTCTCTGGATTTGGACCAAGTTCTAATATATGATGTAAACTTGCATCTCTTGGTTTTGTTCTTACCAGTGACCTCTGTCAAAATCCTTTTGAAAGTCTGTAGCTAAGTTAATAAATATCAACTTTTAAAACTGTATTAAATCTACTTTTATATTTGTTCAGAAAAGTTGGTTCATAGAAAGGCATGAAAAGACGTTGACATCTTCATTCCAAGTGAAGATCATGGAAATGTTCTCAGTATGTACTTGACCATCCATTCAAAAACAGCTGGCATCTCTTAACAATTAAGACCTCTGCAGTGAAAGGTTTAGGAGTCAATAGCAGCCTTCTAAAAACATTTACCCTTTTGTGCATAGAAAATGTTGTTGCTATCTGATAAGCTGTAGGCTGCATAGATCACATAGGCTGATACTATTGCGTTAAACAGCTCTAGTGAAATATAAAATGTTATTTGCAAGATATAGCAGTTCATAGTTTTTCATGGTTTCTTTCTCTCCTTTTAAAGAACACAACTTTTAAATAGCTCAGGAAGGTGATAAAATAGAGTGTGGAGCTTTCCTGGATAACAGTAAGGAGTACTTCTGGATCAAATTCAGCCGAGCGAGCAAAGGCTGTTATTCTGTGAGTGCAGTAGATTATTACCATAAAAATGGGTTTGTGGTTCAATACCTGGTGGTAAGTTTACTCGCGTTACCATCACAGGTTGCTCTGCCCTTCGCTACTCATCTTGGCAAAGCAGGAGTCAATGGCCATAGTCCTTTCACACAGTATAAGAGAGCACTTTTCTTTGCTGTTGCCCAAGCTAACCCTGCTCTATTGATAAAGGGGAAAATGTCATGTTTCCAACTGGGATTATTAGTGAATAGTGCATTGTCATTCTTTTTTTGGCATAGGATAATCTCTCATATGAAATCATTGTGACAAGAAAAACAAGTGTTTTGAGACTTATTTATTTTAATAATAATAATACCTTTAAAAATAACTTTGGAGATCCTATTCCCAAGGGGCATCTTGTCTAACATTACTCATTCCTGTAACAGCTGTTGAATCTTAATGCTGGTGGTACCAGCCACTGTGCCCTGAAATAAATGTCTCACATTTAGCTTGCAATTGAACATTATTCTTTTTATCTTCTCCGCCTTTAAATTTAGGATTTGAAAAGCATGGAATATTTTTTTTTCTCTCTTTCTGTGATCAGGTTTGCACTTGCATTTTTCTCTCTAATTTGTAGGTCAAATTTTTTTTAATGCCAATTTCTTGAAAGGATTTAAGAAACATGCCTGCAAGGTACTGGAAGAAAGTCTTCATCTCAAGTTTTCATTGAAAACATAAGCTTGGGGAACAGAGTGAAATTGTAGTTATAATTTTCTGGTTAATGCAGCTTAATATTTGAATCACTGAGTTGTTGTGTAGCCATTCCAGTGGATCAGAATTGGATCACTCACAAGGGAAATTTTACAATGTCACCTGTAGTTTCCACCTCAGTTTCCCCCATTGGCAATGTTGGTGGAGGAACACTGTTGTAGAAAAAATATAAACTCGTTTTTTGTAGTTGGATAAAGCTTTATTGTCTGTTCAGTCCAGTGCCTTGCTGCAAGGATTGATAATTGTACCCATTTTTCTGCTTGGTCTGATACTTTCTCTCTGGTTTGGCCAATGCTTGTATTGCTCTTATTTGTTCTTGCATTGAATCTAGATTTCAACATATATTACCTTCTTCAGTGTGTCTATATGTATTTGTGTGTGATAATGTACATGTGTGTGTACTAGCAATACCTATGAATATGGGCTTATAACTGATGACAGCTTGTTTGTTCAGATAGGCAGGACTCAAAAATTTGAACGCTATTATATGTTGATCCCAGTTTGTTAAAATAATCTAGACTGTTATTCCCTAAATATTTAGACATATGGATCCTTCTCTGAGCACTTATGCCAAGAATTAGAGTTCAACCATTCCTTCATTGTCAATACCTTACCCTGACTGGGAATTCATTGACCATCTTTAAATTGATTAATATTACTTCTGCAGACCAATCTAACCAAATTAAGTTGTGTGCTGTTTGGAGAAACTATACTAATTGTTCACAAAATACTCCAAACTCAAAATAACCTTTAACTTTCCCAAAATCTACATAGTATTTCACAACAGCTTAATTCTAAATTTGATTTATTTAAGAAATGCACCTTGAATTTCCAGCACACTGTTTCTGATTTTCTCTTTTTGTAAATAATTGAAAGTAGGTGTAGTAGGACAAATCTCAGAGGGAAAGAAAGGCCAGTGTTTTGGAACCTAATGAAGTAATTGTCTGAAGCAATATTTACAACAAGTATTTAGAAAATAATGAGGCTCTCTAATTACATTGGTTCAGAACATCTTTCCTTCCAATATATCAGAATATTGCTGAACAGTTTGTTTTATATTCACTTTCCTTAAAAAAAAAAAAAAAAAAAAAATCACTGATGCCTATTTTGAAAAATCATAAAGCACAATTCTAGGCCCCGTTCCTATACAGCATACTCACTTAAGAAAGCCTTCCTCAAGAGTATAACCAAGTCGAGGGGCCAACCTCTCATCTTCAGCTATCTTCACTATAACTTGAAACAAGTAAATTATAGATTAAATAAAACCAAGACCGTTAAATACCATTGTGGTTTTATAGGAATGCTATATTAGCAGTGCATTTACGTTAACATTTTTTCAGCATTTCTCTTGATAATTTATTTTCTGTAAAGCGTGACTTCACTTTCATTCTGCTAACATTTGAGGGTCAGAAGAAAGTTTGGTTTCAGGCAAAAGCTTAATGAAATCTTCACCAGTTTTCTGAAACTGCTCAATGTGAACAAATGTTGTGCCCTAGTTAATCTGTTTTTATTATCTAATTTCATTGATATTTTCAATAAACAATTGAAGTGCACATTGAAGTGTTTTATTAAGGTGCACATTAGCTCTCAAGCATGCCTTAGGAAATTATTAAAGAGTATTATTTGATAGGCTTGACCCTGAGGGAGATTTTTTTTTTTTTTTTTTTTAAATCCTGAGTTGGATCCTTTGCTGATGTACCTAAGTATAGCTCCCTTTACTTCAGTGGAGCTATACCAGTTTACAGTGGTTGAGTTTATATCCCTTGTGTTTGAGATTTTTCTTAGGCCCCTGACACATGTTCATTTAAAGGCACCATAGGATCTGATCCCTGATCCTAACAATTGCACCTTGTTACATGTGCATGGCAGGAGGCATGATTTTGGGATCAGAGATCAAATCCCAATTGTGCCCTTCTTACATGATGCTGGGCTTACCCTGCACTGGCAAATTGAAAGCCAGGTGCCCTCAGGTCCAGGGCCAGGACCAGCAATCTGCTGACTGTTGGTTTTGGGTAGGAACTGTACTGGGGTCTTGACAACCAGCAGATGGTTGGTCTGAGCCCTTGATCCCACCAAAACCAGTTTGAGTCCCTGGTGAAGTCTCCGACTGGACCGAACAATCAGCATATTGTTGGCACCAGGGTGTACCTGGTACATATTCAATTTAATATGTAGAACATTTTTAAATACATATTTAATTATATGTAGAGCATTTTATGGGTGGTTTGCCATTTTATGGTGCCTTAAATAGGTTGCACATGTAGGATGCTTACCATTTATTCCATAATTGTTAATCATAACATAAGTGTAATGTGTAGAGGGGGCCTGAGTAATTTCTAATTTCTTTCTTTAAAAACTTACAAAAGTCATGTTGTTTACATCTGTACAGTTTGGGGAAACAGAGCTAGATCTTTTTTGTCTTGGTTGGGTTTCATTTCCTCTGGAAGGAGCCAAATTAACTCTTCCTGAAATCAGTGGATTCCTTTCCAGTTACTTAAGTGGAAGTAGGGTTTGGCAACTGATCTCCTTACAGTGTGCGCCCTGGATGCTAAAATCCAGAGTAGTTCAAATGGTTAGTGGACTGATAGAGCAGGAGCACTGCAGATTATGACACAATTTAGAGATGCAGAAGACCTATAAAGCAAACTAAAGTGCTGGAAAATTCTGTACGGTTCTCCCAAAAAAGCAAATTTAAAAATTTTACTTTTAAGAAGTAACAAAGACTTTGTAAAAGTTGCTATTAATAATGGGCAAGTAAGTGAGCCCCTGGAAAGCAGGACATGTGCACATTGCCTAGTTCAGTTCTTGCACAAGCTAAAGGAGGATAAAGCAAGGCCATTGAGGCTTTCCTCCGTGGCTGGTGATGGAAGCTGTCACCAGGCATGGAGATCTGAAATAGTCATGAAGTGTCCAGTGTAGCTACCACCAAAATTAATAGAAATATTCCTGTGCTGTGCTATATAACACAATTCCTACAACAGCAGTAACGGTAGCTGTTTCTTTCATATTTGCAAATTCACAAAGAACGTTCTCTATTTGCGAACCATTTCTGCTGAGCAAATGGTTTATCTTTTGCCCTTGCAAAGAGCATGATATAATGAATACTGACTGCAGATGGATGTCGGTCAGTGTATTTACATTCCATTATATGGCACAAATGCTATGGACATTAGCAAGCTCGTATCTCAAGCATGAGTCTTTAATTTGTATCCCACAGACAACAGCTTTTCAATCCCGCATGGACAACTAAGAATGCATTAGCTAGAAAGCTTTGCATGTTGCTTATTAGTAGGAGCAGTCACACTTTGTGTTTTATTGGTCTCTTCAGCAGCTGCAGGAAGCTTAAATGGAGCTCTTCTGCTTCTGTATCCACAGGCTGTAAAAATAACTTTGCTTACTATGTATTTTAATTGTGTTGGTTAAACAGGATGATCCAAATGGTGTATGCATGGTACAGGGGCTTGGTAACAGAACAGCTTGCTTGTTTTTTGAACCTACAGCCTGCTTTCTTCTTTGGAACTGAAGCACTCAATCTATTCCATTGCATTTAGGGAAACAGTTTTCCTGGGAGAGAAGCTGTGACCTTCTTTCCCCTTCCTTTTAAAACTACATTGACTCAGCAGATTGCTTTTTTGCCATTAAAGCACGTTGAGTGGTCAAAATTCACTTTGTGGAATATATAGAACGTGTGTGCATGTTCTCACTACTCAGTTTTTGATAGATTTGAAATAATTTGTATTATGTAAAGTGGCTTCTTTATAAAAGGAAAGTGAAGGTGGAGTTGTCTGTTAGAGTTGCCTATGCTGTTGCATTTTTTATTCTCGAGCCTGGATAAAAGTGGACTTGCCTATGGGGGTTTCTCTTGAACCTGTTCTTGGCATTCTTGATTCAAACAGGCCATTGTGCCTGCAAATCGGGACAAATCCAAAAGGTGGGTGAAGGCAACCCATCTACTTAACCCAGTTTTAAAGTGACAAATACATTTTATTTACCTATACAGAATGAAAAGCATCCTGAGAAGACCTAGAAATGCCTTAGCTTTCAATTTTGGAGAGAAAAAAACAACCACAAAGTATAGTTCAGGCATTTTCAGTACTGAATTCTTTTGATAGCCCCAAGCATTTTGTGGAGTTATGTAGTTATTATGCTTCATTAATTTCTTGAGTATATGAAACCGAAAGAGACCTGGCTCCAAACTCTACTGAGATTTGAGATCTGATCCAAAGTTTGCAACTCATTACTAACATAAATACTGCTTCAGACTTCTGTGTGTTGAGTGGAACTGTACAAATAATTGGAAAACAAACACTTCGTTTTTTGGAGGAGGAGGAAAAATTTTATTTGGGGTTGAATGAAAAAATATGCTTGAAACAAAGCAAAAGATCTCCTGGAGGGAGGTCACACATTTGGCAATTTCTGTGTCAAATGTAATCTTGAAACAGAAAATTGAAACATTTTGTTGAGAACAGTGGAAAGCAAGCATGTTATCTCTGTGAATTTGTTCATATTTTTCATCTAAAGCTATTTGCTGAATTCTGATGCTGCCATATATGGTCACTTATCAATGTTTCTTTTGTTTACAGCATTATTTCAGGTGTCTCTTATTTTAGTATTTAATTGCTGTGTGTTATAGTCTCTTAAATCTTTCTGAAACTGCATGGCAGTCTTGATAGTCTTGGCAAAAGCCACCTTCCGTTGAATTGTCAATTCCCCTGTGTTGTGGATTAGGTTTAGAGGTTCCTATTATTCATGCTGCATAGTTTCCAACTACATGGTAAAATCCTGACTTGCCTAATGTTTGCATTCCCAATTATTTGTCTCCAGACTAATGGAAAGAGGCCCTGATCAATAGCAACGTGGACAGGTGTGCAAACACTGAAGGCAATGAAGTGTAAGATTTCTTGGGGGTTTAATATTCAATTTACTTCTACAAAATATAGGGGTCAAAGTCCTGAGCCTCCTGGTGAGGAGTTCAGCTACTGGTGAGATGAACAAGGGACCTTAAACCAAGCAGAAAAGCTATGGGTGAGGGGTGAACCCTGAGCTAGAATAGAGTCCTCTTTAGCACCATCCCTTTCTAGCCCTCTTTCCAGTGCAGAGTATGCATGGAGACACAAATGTTGTGGGGGGTCTAGGGGGACACGGAGTCATCTAATTCTCTTCTGTATGGAGGGCAACTTCCTTGAAGGGAATGTCAGTGAGGTCCACTTGTTTCCTAAGGCAGGCAGCAGAACATTTTGGAGAGTAGTTAACAGCACGATGATAGAAAAATAATAAATACCAAAATGTTGTGCTTGCAACATGTATTCCTGAGGATGGCAACCATTGAAGGCTTGGAGCCTGACAAGATACTTCTATAGGTTGTTTGCATCTCAGCTTCTTTCTCATGGAGGAATATCTCTGGAAACATTGAAGGATGATCTTTGGCTTCTCTCTGTAGAAACATCAAATGTTCCCAGTGCGATATCTCCTTTTGTTACAGGAGAAGATTATCAACTGCAATGCTGAGCAGGGCAGTTCTGGCCTTGATTCCCCCAAGATGTCTCAGTCTGTTCCAAAAGTGGAAAAATCCTCTAGCCAACAGCAGGAGGAAGATAAGCTGGTAAGTGATTGTCCAGTGGATGACAGAACCCTCTTGAAAGGCTGCTTTATTGGTCTGAGAAGCCTTTAGGAGAGGAAAGAGCACATTGCGTGTAACCAGGAATCCAGGTCCTTTTGTATGTCCTAAGGAAATAATAATCTCACACCTCCCTGGCTCTGGCTGTGTAAGAGGGGCAGTCCAGCTGATACTGTAGGTGTTTATACAGCTCCAAAGGCTCCATTTGCAAGCATGTCTTAAATCTAGGAAGGTCTCTGACAACCAAGTAATTTTTAGCTATCCAGACAAATTTGACAGATAAAGGGAAGATATAGAGATGTACCTAATACTGGCACTGAGAGGGCTCCCATGAATGGGGTCAGGCTTGGGGGATGGGAGGGTCCCTCTTGCTGTAGAGGAGATTTGGCACATAGGGATCTTCTGGCTGGACTTAATGATGTTCTTTGAGGTCTTTGCAAGCATTCGGAGCCTCTTCCATGGGGCTACTGGAGAAGCCTGACTTAGAGTTAGTGTCAGAAAATGGCAAAGGTTTAGAGTTCTCTGCTTGTTTGCAAGTAGTACTCCCTGGTTACTTACCCCATCACTATTTCTAGAGGTCCCTAGCTGATCTTTCCCAGCCACCATATCTTTCTGCCAAGGCTGTATGTTTTTCCACTGCTAGTCTGTTTTTTGATGTCCTCACCATATAGCTTGACCTAGTTCCTGGCTAGCGGATGTTTCTGTCAGTGCAATGTTCTTGTGTCCACATCGTTATTAATTGCTGCTACATTCCCTGCACTAAAAATGTTCTCTGTGGTGCCATCCAAACATTCCCCTATTCCTTCTTGGCTTTATTTTTAAATGATTGTAAAAAACCCCCACATAATTGATCAGGAATCTGCTTAGAAATACAAGGGGTTTCTCCTTTTCTGACAGCTCTTGTTTCCCTTGTGGCTGGCCAGGCCGAGAATTTTAAAATGGATCCCTAAAATTAGATTCCCAGCGGTGTATATCTAGGCATCAGAATTAATGGTCTTATTTTCCAAAGATTCGTCAAAGAAATCAATAGGACATAGTATGATCAGCATACTCCTGAAAAGCAGACCACTTTTCTGGGGGTGCAAATATGAGTTTGAGAGCTTAAAGTGTGGGCCATCCACTTTTGAAAATGCTGACTTCGGTCTGAAATCCTGACCTCACCTGAAACTTGAGATCTGCCAGCTGTGTGTGCCAGGACAAATCAGGAGAATACCTCTGCAGGGTCCCAAAGTTTGACAGCTAGACACACTTACCTTTGATGCTACTTGTGAAGATCATGTCATGTTTCCTATTTGCACACATTCCTATAAAGTATTTCTGATGGAGGAGGTTTTTTTAGCAATACAAGACAAGTACATACTTCAGGTATCAGTTAGTCACAGCAGATCTTCAGATAGGTAATGGCTTCTTGTCTTTTATCTAAGTAGCAACGCTTAGACTTTCCCTTTAATTACCACTATGTTTGTTTTTGTTTTTTTAAATGCTCATTCTTGGGAATAATGGAAATGACGGAAAGGTCCAGTGTAATAAAGACTCAGTGGCTGATGAGTTTTCCCTGGAGCCAAATTAGAACATTGCAGATTCACATCCAGAAGCGTTGTTTTTTTTATCTGACCTATTTGCTCTGTGCATTTTTCCCTGAGTCAGGTTGGTTGCTAAGCTATCGTGGAGGCTGTGCCACTTGGAATGAGTCATGTAGTCTTGTGGACTAGGGAGCTTCTGTTTTTTCCATTAAATACCTTCGTATCCTTTCTAGCCAACGCAGACACAAGTGAGTGCTTCCTTAAACTTCTATGGTTGCCTCCACTAGGGGGAAAAAAAATCTGTAATTGCTATAATTGCATTTTGGAACAATTTATTTTTGTGATGAGAGAAGAAACAGTTAGTTAACCCTGCCATAGTCTAAACTGCAAATGATTGTTTTTGCACATTAATTTGCTTAATGTTATGAGAGTTTATCTCAGGCATTAACTTTTACAAGGGAAATAAAACTGCATTGTTATAGAACTGTCAGAATTAATATGTATGTGTCATAAATGAATGTTATATCCTTGTTCTTAATAAAATTAGCCTTAGGATGGGCTATGCTCAAACTGGAGTTGTAGGAAATAAAGGAGTTATATCACCCTTTAGTGGTGGTTAAAGGGACTGAATTGAAATAACTCAAGAAATATAGACGATGCTTTTAATCTTGCAGTCTTATGAATTTCAGGCCTATGCCCTATCCTATAGTCCACACTTTAGTTTACTCCATAGTCTGATGTGAAAAAAAATCTTGTAGGTGATATGCTCGAGGAGGGGGACGCAGCTGAATATTTGCACATGTTGAATGTTTGTCAGGGAACCAGATTCTTCCTTTCCTAAATGTGTCATTTCACCCATCATTATCCTTTGGGCTATATGGCTGTTGCTCACATTTTCCCTTTTATCCCAATTTAAGGGAAGAGGAGGTTCTGACGTCCCTAAAAGACAGGGACAAATGAGGACACAGCCAGGAAGCTGTGTGCAGTAAATATGAATGCTAATGCCCTGTCCTTGCATATAACTTGTCTTGCTTGCACATTATATCCCTCCACTGCTTTGTCTTTGTGTTTGCTTAGGTTTGTAAGCCCTGGAGGGGACGTTATCTTTCTATGCGGGTGCACATTTGGGTTTTATAAATAGCATCCGTTACAAGTGACTGATTTGCATGGCGTGTTTACCCAGTGCTCCCAAGCAATTGTGCTAAGCGCTGTACAGACTCATAGGCTATGTACAGACAGTCAAAAAGCCTGAGGCTGAATTGATTCAGCCTTTGCAGGTTAGTCTAAACTGCACAGATTAAATTAAAATAGAAATGAGCAGACATTTGCCTTTGATCCAGGAAATGCAGCCACGTGCCTACAGGGTCTCAAGCCACAAGCCAGGGAGCACTAGAGCATGGCTCTCTGGCTGTGTGTCCACTTCCTCTTCCTGCTGCCCCTGAGGTGTCTGGGATTTGCAGTCCAGAATTACAGAAGTAGGACTCTGCAGGATTGCCCATCACTTTCTCTTCCTTCTTCCAGGTGCCATCTGGGATTTGTAGTCCACACTCACAGCCAGCAGTAAGTTTGAGTGGGGCAAGGAGTGTTTTAACCCCCTTCTTGACCCCAGACCACATCCTGGGTTTGCATAGGGGGGTCCAGTGAGTGAGCCAGTGAACCAACCCTCACTGCTCTAGCTAGGGACCAGAAGGATGGGGCCAGCCCTGCTCTCTGGAGCAGACAGTGCAGCCCAGCCCAGGGCTGCAAAATGCTGGGATGCTGGAGGACTGTGATTTAACTTAAATGAGTAAGGGGTCTGGGGCAGAAGTTGCATAAGGTGGTTTGACCCGAATCAGTTAAATCTGATACTACATTCAACCAGGCTTATTTTAAACCAGTTTCAATGCCTAATATTTGGCATTTTAGGTTTAAATCCCAACCTGAATAACAGGTGGAAAGGACTTCAGCAAGCTCACCCTAATTTCAAACACAATGTGCAGCACAAATTACAATGCAATCCAGTATGACTCAGAATTCACATGATCCATCCTCAGTTGCATCAGTGGCTATTTTCAGGATTTGGGATACTGCAAAGTTTTGTATTTGTGTGCATGTCATCCTGCCAGTGGTTTCTGTAACTTGCCACATCTTTTTCAAGTCTTTCCCCTTAGTAAGCATAGCATGAAAAAGCAAAGCAATTAAGTGTGTTGGGATGGCAAGTATAAATGTGCAATTTAGGAATAGGTCACAGTGTGTTTACAGATGGAGCTGTTGAATTTTTTGCACATTAACATGTTGCATTGAATAGCACCAAGAGTCTGCTCCCTGAATGTGTGCCATGTCATCCCAGCTAGAGCATGTGCCAAAAGGTGGTATCTCCTTGCTATTCTGATGAGGAGGTCCTTAGTCATTCACCCACATGCTACTGTTTAACCCGGGGTGGGCAATTATTTTGGGCGGAGGGCCGCTTACTGAGTTTTGGCAAGCCATCGAGGGCCGCATGACAGGGAGCCAGGGGCAAAAAAATATTAATTTTCCAAAAGTTTTAGGGGCCCCGCAGGCCAGATAGAATGGCCTGGTGGTCCGTATCCGACCCATGGGCTGCATTTTGCCCATTCCGATTTAACCCTATGTCCTCCTTATCCTCAGTATAGACTCTTTATACCAACACTGCATTCTCCCACTATCCTGAGGGAGATGCAGCACCATGTAAATAGAAGGAGGGTGTCTAAAGGGCAATATTATTTATTATTTAGAGTACTGCCAAGGAACCCTGGCCCTATAGCAATTTCCCCATGTGCTTTACAAGTACAGAACAAATAGATGCCACAAAGAACTTATGTCCTCATCCCTAGACTGAATGTCACATCCAATATCTTCCACTAGCCCTTCAATGTCACTCCCCAAAACTTGTGGTTTCCTATGCAATGACAGGTTGTGTTCATGCTGACTCAGTCTTAGGGTGTTCTTAATTGTATACTGTTGTACTATAATAATGGATCTGTAATTTTTGTTCTATAGCCCAAAAAAGACAACAGGAAAGCAAAAGAAAGCTCTGCAAAGCCTCTGAACCACAAACCTGAGGCCAGGACTAAAGAGAAAAGTGCCTCCACATCTGTCAAGAAGAGCAAGGTAAAATTTATAACAAAGTTATGGGCCCTGTACTTTCACATGGGTTTTTTTTTAAACACTCCCTTAATGGATTGCTGTAAAAATACTTCTCTTTGTATGTCTAACCCAGTAAAATGTCTCTGAGAGTAGCTAGTGCCCAATGCTTCATAGAAAGATTCCTGGAACCCTGCAGTAGGCAGCTGTGCTCACAGAGAAAGTTTCTTCCTGACCCATTTTCATTAGAGACTCGCTTGTGCTCTGAGACAGGGGTTTCCTAGCACTTCCAAAGCCCTTGGTTGTTATTCCTTTTAATATTCCTTTTAAACCTTACTCATTCTAACACTACATATTCTGTCTAGTTCTCTTCTCACCATTGGTGTGCCTACACTTTGCACTTAATTCTGGGAGCTACTTTTTTGATTTATACCCTAGTCCTGAAATGTCCTGTTTCTTTTTGCATTGTGTTGCACTGACTGAATGGTGTTTCCAGGATGCAGAGGAATTGGCTTTATTCTTTTAATAAATAGGACATTTCATAGCATTTCTATTTTTAAAAATGGAGAAACTTGCATTTTGATGCTTAAAATATTGGCTATTTTTCGTTAAATTCCCCATGGAAACGTGTTTGGCAGTGATTGATAAAAATCAATGTGACCTAGTGATGAGAGATGCACACATTTTAACTTCCCTAAGCTTCACTTAGGAGGTATTAAAAGGCCTTTATACGGCGAACTGTTTCAAATGTGATTCATTGGTTGCTTCTAAAAGTGGCCTGATAGAAAGCACCTGGTCATCAGTAGCATAACTGGGAGTGGGTGAGCAGCTGGGCACGAGCCTTGGGCACTGATTTAGAGTGGGTGCCAGAGTGCAGGTGCCACCCTATTGCAGCTGCTGTTTCTCACCACAGACTCCACCTTCTTGTCCATTACTGCTGGTGACAGAAATCAACTGTGCTTGGGAGAGGGAGCGGGGTTCAGGCGCAGCAGGGCTCAGGGAGAGCAGGGTGTAGCCATTGGGGCTACTGGGGCATGTCCCAATAGCTCTAGTCCCCTCATCAGTCTTATGCCCAGCTGTGCTGCAAGGTTAGGTGTCAGTGCAGTTGGCAGCCAAGGGGTTAACTCAGCAGATAAGAACCAATGTCATACCACTATATTGCAGCCACTAATTTTCTCGCTGCTGAATTCATCTTTGCCCATTGCTGCCTCAATCCATGGCAAAGGATTGAGCTTTCCTATTTGCCTGTTAAAGCACAGTTCTTCTGAAATAACATGACATGGCGGTAAAGGGGCAGCTTCCCCTGATACCACCTCCTCTTAGCACAGAGGATTTCATTATTCAGGCCTGTCAGTCCTGCCTCATGCACTAAAAATCTTCTTTTAAAAAAAATCTATTTAGGTATTTGGCAACACTTAATTTCTTTTTAACTCTAACATTTACTCAGTGTTTTAAAAGCTTAATAGGACTTTGTGTGTTAAATATTTATGTACAGGTTTAGTAGATCTAACTCCTCACAGTTTGATTAAATTTTCCTAACACTGTTCATTCATGACAAAACCAGCTGCTTCGGCGAATGGAAACTGCACGACTGAATTACTCATTTGAGTTCAATGTCAGGTTCCATTTGTAAGAATCTATTAATATTCCAAAATCAAGCAGTGGGATCCTCAACAGTCTTATTGGATGCCTTCTGGCTCCAGACACTACGGTCCTTTAACCAGGTGTAATCCAGCAGACTCAGTTTATGGAACTCTTTCTCACCAGCATATGTTCAGTCTGCCTGTTGCTGAGCTATGCTGTATTTTAGTCCACTTTATAATTAGAGGTGATGGATGGAGAACTTTAATTTCAGGAAGCTACCCATGTATCCTCTGATGTTTACTTTGCTGAACCAGGGATGGGCAGCCTTTCAGCAATGGGGGGCTAAATGAACATCTTGGTTCAAAGGTGGGCCAGTGCTCGTGACCCAGCTGCCGCTGTTGCCACCGTTGCTTCCCCCACCTCCAGGTGCCACTGCCCTCCTGGCTTGGCGAACCATATAAAATCCCTTTGTGGGCTGCATCCAAGCCACAGGCCGTAGATTGCTGACCACTGTGCTAGATCATCCCGTCACTCGGATCATAAGTGTCTGCATAAGCTGACTGTAGAATTTATCATTTGGCTACAATAGCAGGTGCTGTAGGTTACCATAAAATACTCATATTTGTTGATAACTCATTTTCTTAAAACCATATTTATAATTTTATCTAATGCTTCTGATTTAGCAGGGGTTTTCATTAGTTAGTTTACAGAATTTAGTTCATCATACACGGTGTCCTTTCAGCTCTGTGAGCAGAACTGTCAAAGGTAGCTCCAAACTGGAAATGGATTTGAGCCTCCAAATTCAGGTCTGAATTTTAAACACCCCCGATTTCAGGCTGATGCCCTATCCTGTAGTCCACACTTTAGTTTACTCAATAGTTTGACATAAAAAAAAAAAATCTTGTAGGTGATGTGGTCGAGGAGGGGGACGCAGCTGGATATTTGCACATGCTGAACCTTTGTCAGGGAACCAGAGTCTTCCTTTCCTAAATGTGTCATTTCACCCATCATTGTCCTTTGGGCTGTTGCTCACATTTCCCCTTTTATCCCAATTTAAGGGAAGAGGAGGTTCTGATGTTCCTAAAAGACAGGGACAAATGAGGACACAGCCAGGAAGCTGAGCAGTAAATATGAATGCTAATGCCCTGTCCTTGCATATATCTTGCCTTGCTTGCACATTATATCCCTCCACTGCTTTGTCTTTGCGTTTGTTTAGGTTTGTAAGCCTGAGATTTTGACTTTTGACTTGACTCTGAGATTTTGATAAAGTTGGGGATAAAATTAAAAACTCAGGATTGGGTCCGGATTTTGACCAGTCATGCCCTGAGGTGTGGTTCAGATTGGGCTGCATTTAGCAAGAACACATCTTTGAGGTTCAGATAAAGTAACAAAACAGTGCTAAGCTCATATGACCAGGGACACAGGTATTCCTGTCACCATGTCATAAAAATGTTGGATACCGCATTTTAGTTTTGACTTCATTATTAAAACCTCATCATGTGCTAGTAGTCACATGAAAGCTGCCATTGGAACAACTGTTCTGTTATTGGGTTATTGTAATGTGGGTAGTAATTTTTTTTTCATATTCACACCTGAATGATAACCTTGATGAGTTCTGCTTTTTGCTTTAATGACCAGAACATTGTGGGGTAATCACAGAAATGGTTGGATGTACCTAGGTAGTTCCTCATATGTCCAGGATCTCTTAAAAGCCAGCAAACTCCAACCTTTAGAAATGCCTTTAGAGGCACTGGCTGGGTACAAAATGAAAATAGTAACAAGAGAGCTAATGGCGTGTGTGAGTAGTTTCCTAACATTAAAAGCAATACGTTTGCACACCCATAAACTGGATAGTCAGCTTCAGGTTGAATTCTCCTCTTCCTGCCCTGACCCAAGTGTTCATTGTGCATTGCATCTCAGTCCTGAGCAACCCTTGAACTTAGAAGGTGAAAAATTTAAGCGTGCACTATTCAGATGGGTCTGATGGGTTTTTCTGGACACTTGGATGTTGCCTTCCTTGACCCCATATCTCACCTTCCTGTGAAACATAGTTGCTGCATGTATAGAACTGAACTGAGCACTAGAGGACAGTGTGTCACTGATGTTTTCAGTGAAAGTCTCTACGCAGAACAAAGTGTTTTGTTCATGCTGGTAGTAAAAAAGGCCCCATTCTGGTGAAGGAGGTAGGTTCTCCTGTTATAATATATACAGGGGTAGAAAAGCAGGTTTGGGGAGCATGTTTTACTAGAGGTGTACAGTGCTGAGTGTGTGTTCAGAATTTTAGGCAGCTCCTAAGATCATAAACTCTTCCAGCTTGGAAGTATAAATATGTGGGAGAAATCAGTTAATCTTCCATATTAGGGATAAAAGCTTTACATTATGCGTTTTATGACCTGGTAGTTCAAAGGTTAAAGTGCAGATATGTTTTACTTACTGTTGTTCATATATTCTTCAGGTTTTCTTACCATTCCTCCTACTGTAATATCTGACTAGTTCCATTTACTACATGCTATTATGAATTAATATTTTCTCTACAAAGTTTTGGTATGTATTTATTTTCACTGGGAAGAGCATGGGAGGAAAGCATTTTAGAGAATTTATTATTATCGTCATGCTGAGTTTCAGGACCACTGCTTTCTTCATAAAGGGGCTTTTCTGAGGATCACAATGGATGTGTTCCTATGCTACCATGTTGGTTAATACAGAAGGTATACATGCTCCAGACTACAAGCAAATTGCTCTTTCTAAGAATTCATTACAAAACAGATCCAACATAGATTTTTGCCCCAATTCAGAACAAAGCCAAAATTCAATTATGCTTTGCCAAAGAAACAAAAACAAATTCCAAAACAAAAAAGATCCATATTGTTTTAGGTCAGTTATAAATATTTAGTTCCAATTTTTACTTTTTGAAAATTGATGTACAGTATGTTTCAAAATAAAAAGTCTTTTAAAAGTAAAATATTTTGATGTAATAGATGTCAAAATGGGGTGATTCAGCATTTTGAAGATCTTTTTCCATTTTATGCCTACATATACCACTTTTGGTATTTTGATTTTTGAAAAACACAGTAATCTAAATAACACAGCATTTTCATCCAGAAAAAACTTTAGGAGAAAATGTTATGACAAGCTCTAAGCTTGGTACTCAGCTCTTTCCAGACATCTGGAAAGCTCTGGTTACAGGGACTTGACTCTCAGCTGCAGTGAGACGTCTTTAATATTGCTTTGCTAGAACAATATAAAAGGGAATCATGACCAGAGATCGTCAGCCTCACACCTGAACGTGCTGGATGACAAAGAATACTCTTCCATCAAATGAGTCTCCTACTACAGGCTAAATTTCAATACTGTCCAAGCTTAGGGGTATTTTACTCCACAAGTAAACCCATTGAGACGAGGCAAGGAGTTAGGTGACAGGAGAGTCTGGTCCATATAAGTACCGCTGGCTATCCTTTACTGTAGTCTATCAGCACTAGCCTCTGAGTGGGTCTTCATTTGCATCTATCCTGTTCCTCAGTCAGCAAAGTTTAGTTGTGTAACAGCCAATTCTCACTGCAGAATTCGTGATGTGACCAAACATGCCAGTGTTCATTCAAAATGATGGCACTTTAGAAGTACTCTGCCCTGAGGTGGATGCTCAAAGCAAGAGCAAAAGGGATGATTAAAGTGCTGACAGAGGTGGGTATAGGAGAGCTGTATGCGAAGGAAGGGAAGCAGCGAACCAAGAGCAGCCCTGTGGTGCCATCATGTGGCATTCAGTGATATTTGCAGTAATCATAGTGATCAGGGCTAGTCAGGTATCATTCATTGGATTAGTCAAAAATTCTACAAATGGAAGAAGTTCTATGTTTTCTTAAATTCTTTGGATTTACCAATTATTTGTACGCTCTTGGGTCCTGGGTATGACCATAAACTGCATCCGACTGGAGGGCCTGGTGGCAATGTGCTGGGACTATTCATGGGGTAGCTCCTACAAAGTCCCACAATGTTGCAGTCTTCAGAGTAAGGCAAGTATAGGGCGTCTCAAAACCCTAACCCCCACTGCCTTGTGGGTACTCCTTGTTTGGATAAAAGCTAGGGAAACGCATCCTTGCTGGGGTGTTAGGCAGTCTGCTCTCTGGCAGTAGCTATAACCATCAAGGCACTGAAACTCTGGACTCAGTCTGGCCTTTGGATTCTGTCTCAGTGGTGTAAAGTGGGGATGATAGGTCTTGGGAAGCCTCCACTCCATAGTCTTGCCAAGACATATATGTTAAAGGTCTTGCTGACTAGACCTCTGACACATACACCATGATCCAGAGGATCCACGGTTGCCTCCTGTACTCTGTTGGTCACGTGACATTGTCCTTTGCTCCCTGATTTGATTGACAAAACTTTTTTTAAAAAGAAGTTAATAATTTACTTCTGTTTTGGAGTATTCCCAGGCATTGTGACTAGTGAATGCTAGTTGTTTCATTATTCATTAGTAGCAAATTAGCATGACCCCCAAGAAGTGGAGGCCACCTCACTGGGAAAGTTTACTCACAAATACTCTCTCATTCCCCCATCATTTGACTTGTTCCAGCCATGAGGTTTTCAAAAGTGATTAATGTCAGCCCAACTTTGCTCTCAGTAAAGACAAAAGTAAAAATTTAATGTACTCCAGCGGGAAGATATAAATTATGGCCAGTGTACTGCTGTTAGAAATCTAAACCCACCTGTGTACCACTCAGAACTGGACTGGAGAGATGTGAAGGAAGCTTCTAATATGAAACTTTTATAAAGTAGACCACTTAAGCTAGAATGTCTTTTCTAGAGCTGAACAAAGTTTGGCATTTCTGTCTAAGAGGAAATCATAACTTTATGAAAAGTTTTGTTAAAACACCTTTTCTAATTAAAATTTTTGAAACCGCTCCAGTTTTCCCTTTAGTTGCCTATTAGGGGTGTGTGAAGCGGGTCCTATTCGATTTGGATTCGGCCCAAATCAGGGATAGTGCTTCAATTCGTTGATTTAGATCACTGTCCCTGATTCGATTCGGTCAAATCTGAATCTGAAGATTTGATGCTGATTAGGAGAATCAGCGATTTGGACATAGACACAGCTTAAATCTTTTTTCTACATAACTCGAGGTTGTGAATAGTGCAATGCTGGGGTGGCTGGAGCATCCCACAGGAGTGGGGGGGGGGGCCCTTCATGTGCTCGGTGGTGAACCTGGAAGTAGACCGGACCACTTCGGGTCCACTGGGGAGTGTGTGGGGGCCCACCACGGCCCCCTGACTCAGCAATCAGCCACAGGGGGACCCCGGTTGCCCCCCCCAGATCCAGGAGGCACCAGTCGCTGAGCTGGGGAGGTGTGGGTGGGGGCCCCCATGCACTCTCTGGCAGACCCGGAAGTGGACCAGAAGTGCTTCTGATCCACTTCCGGGTCTGCTGCTGAGCATGCTGGGGACACCCCCCCCCCGCACTTTTGTGGGATGCTCCATGCACCCCAGCATTGCAGCATTCACGAGCCGCCTGCTACCTAGAGGTATGTAGAAAAAACATTTAAAGCTGTCTCTATGTCCAAATCACCAAATCTCTCCGAATCGATTCAGAGGGTTCCGATTCAATTCAGAGAGATTAAAAGGTTCTTTGATTTGATTCGGATTTGGAGATTTGGCCACCGAATTGGGCCGAATCTCTGCCAAATTGAATCGGGGACCGGAGTTTCGCACAGCCCTAGTGCCTATCTTGTCAGCCATGTGGAGTTTGGTTATGAATTGCTATGTACTCACTGGGATCTTATTGAATATTGGGGCCTCACTTTGCTTACTGGGTTTGCAGAAACCAATTAACTAGTCATTCTAGAAAAAAGTGTTTAATCTGCTCCATGCCAGTGCTATGTTTGGTGTTGCTATTTCAGTGAATCCAGCTTTGGCCTTGAGGTGCAAAGTATGCCCTAACAGTGCTGTAGTATTCTTGGCACAGGCAAGTTGAATTTCTGGTGAAAATTCTGATTTGTCAGCATCTCAGGTGAAAGAGCTAAATTCTGCTGTCTTTACCTAATCAACAGTGCCATTAATTTTCATGATAGTTCTGAGTGAGTGAGGATTTCAGGATGTGAACTGATTTCTAATACAGATTTTTTTAAAGGATTTACATAATTGAATGTCACGAGTTTAGGTTGATACTCTGGAATGAGCTAGGTTAAATGTAATAAACATGCAGAAAGATTATAAGCATTAACAAAAAATGCAAATGACTACGATTAGTTTGGTTTAAAATAGACAAGAAACCTCCACATCCCAGAAATAAATGTTACCCAACTGTTGTTTTTTGTTTTTTTTAAATAAATATCACACAGCTGCAACATAAAGTTTAAAACAAGAGACTAATCTAAATTAGGGCAAATGCAGATTTTTTGAGCATGGGTGCGCAGCCTTATTTAGACCTTATGTTAACAAGAAATAGATTTTATAAAAACTCTGGCTGTTTCTAGTTGAAATAAGATTGTGTTTAATCTTGCCTTTTATAGAGATAATTGCACATGGAGAATTCCTAAAAGGACATTATAAACTTGCCAAGAAAAACACTCCAGAGTTAGGAGATGCCAGCATTAAGGTTGCCTGATCAATGTTAGTTTAGCCACCTCGTACGGATTCATTATAATACAGTATTTAATTGAATGATTGCATTTTCTATGAGACCACAGTCTCATTGTGTACAGGGGATGGACAGTGCTCACTCAGCGAGCAGCTATTCAATTTTAATGTTTTCTCACTTTGGTTTCATGTGTGGGGCCCCCTTACCTTACTTTCTGCACACAAATCAGACCCCATTGTAAAGACTATTTATTTTCTCACGGGGAATCTCCTGGATTCCTATTAAATCTATCCTTTTTTCCTTCTCCCTCTAGTTTCCCTTCTCTCCTCTCATCACCCACATTTCCTCTCCTTAGGCTTCTCATCCAGTCTTACAGTTTCTAATTCTGTGCAATGGTCATGAGTAACTTGCTTTGAGCGTTCAGTCTCTGCTCCTAAGGTGATGATGTTTCGGTGTAGCATTCCAGATGTAAACTCATGCCAATGTAAAATTTTCTGTCTCTTTTGTATGGCATCAGCTATTGACTTCCAAATCTCTGAGCCACTGTCGCTCGGTGTGCGGATTCCATCTACCCTGGCTGGGCATTTGTAAAGATTGTAGTTTTTGATTAAGTGCTGCTTCTTGGACACCGCATTCACACAGTACATGAACAGTCACAGAAAACATTGATTTTTTTTTTCCAATTTCAATTTTTTTTGGTGAATGTTCATGTGTGAAATGAGCTTTTCATGAATATTTGCACTGGCAAAACTAAATTTGCATTTCCTTTTCCTAAAATACTTTTGAATGTGTTCTAGTATCTGAGCATATATTGAAATCTTTTTTTCCCAATATTCCCTCTATAGGTATAAACATGTAATTGTGTTGAATATAGCTCTGAAATTAATGGGCAAGCCCGAGTCAATCTCCATGCTCTTTGGATCAGGGCCTCATAGTACCCACCTGCAATAGTTAAGGTTGCGAAACAATTTCTATTTGAACCTGCTGTTGTCCATGTTTAATCTTCTGTTAAAGTAAAATTCAGCTTCCAAGCTAAAATTTTCCATTGCTGTTTTTGGTCATAGTTCTTTTTAATTAAAGATTTTTGCACAAACTTTATTGACTAGTTTTCTGAAATATGAGGGAGTGAAATAAATTGTGTTACTTTTTCCAACTTTGAAGAAATTGAAACTCCACTCTCCTCCCTCCCCCAGAAATAGCTCCAGCAAACCTCGCTGGAACCTGGCAATGTCATCATAAGCAATGTGTCTGTCTTTCTACCAGGACAAAAGCCCTTTGGCTCCCGTATCATCCACCACCACCACCACCGGAAGAACCACCATCAAAAGATTTCCCCTAAAGCAGAAAATACGTGCAGTCAACATAAAGGCCCTGCAGCTGCCAAATATTAACAACCCGTCTCAAGGCATAAAAGACCTGGAAATCCGACTGCTGCAAGTCGAGTGCGAGGAGCTCAAAAACCAACTGGGCTGCCTGAGGGTAAATATAAATTCATTTCTACTACTAAAGCCCAATTATTCTGGTGAACTATTAAACTGGAAAGGAGGATTATAAAGCCAGATAAATCAGAGTTGTTTCTTGGGGCTATGACGAAAGGTACAGACCCCGTCTTTTAGTGTTAGGCAGGGAGTTAGTTCTTTGCTGAGAGGTTTTTGTGACAGTAGTGCTGAGAGGCCCCACATGAAATTAAAAGCCCTTTATGCTAGGAGCTGCACAGATACATAGTGAGAGATGGACTCTGCCCCAAAGAACTTACTATCTATGTAGACATGACCAAGGGTCAGAGTCTCAGGGCAGGTCAGTGGCAGAGGCGCACTGTATAAACCATGTGTCCTCACTTCCAGGCCTGTGCCCTGTTCATGATGCCATTGGCAGGAGACCAACACTTTAGGCAGGCAGAAGGAAGCTGTTTGCTTTTCTATTTATGTAAAACCCTTTTCTGCTTTTTACTGACTGTGCACCTTGCACCTTGAGCATGAAGCTGTGGGGGAGGCAAAACATGCTGCTTGAAAACTAGTTTGGGGAGTAGGGGGCCTGGACAAACTCGCCTACTCCCTGTTTCACAGGGATGTGGGATGCTCTGTTCTGTTATTCTGCATGATGTAGCACCATATGTATGCTTGGCAGTTCACAGTCGAATAAGACAGCAAGGTCTTTGCTTGAGGAGGTTACAATCCAGTATAAATAGATAACACATTGATTGAGGATGCCATCAAATGATAAAACAGGAAGGACTCTTAGAACAGTGATGTTAAATTTTGCAGAAGCAGTAATGGAGGAGGCCCAAGAAGTGGATGGAAGGTGGCATGGCGTATCCAGAAAAATAAAGCCTGGATACTCAAAAGTCAAACATTCAGCATATATCTCAGAATATTCTCTTACATGTTGGGATTTTCTTGTTCCAAACCATCTAACTTTGGTCCCTCCCTTTCTCAAAAGCACCTTTATGCCATTGCCCTCAAGGTAAGGACTATAGTAGTATAGCAGAAAACATAGATATTCTGTCCTATCTCTCATTCTCTTATATACACAAATGCAGCCATAAATGCTGGGTCACAACTGCTTAATTTAAAATCAGCTGTGAATTCCAATTTGCATACGAACAACTCAGGGCAATGGTACTGCCACTTTTAGAGAGTGGGACATTTCTTTATTATGTCTGCAATTTCTTTTTATGCTGACCCAGTCTTCACACCTAGAAGCTAAGTGCCCTCATTTGTTCAAGATGGCAACATAAACCAAATCAAAGTGTTTCAAAACTCTGGGGAAGTGCAGATACAGCTTCGTATTTAAACAGGTGATGATTTTTAATACAGACTATAATACTGTGGTTAACTAAAGCAAAGGCAACAAAAGAAACGGAAGCCCCTTGACAGTAACTATTTTGCAAGCTTGGTCAAGGGCTACCTAAATTGAATTCACAACCCTTCTCGGTTGGCTTTTAGGTTCAAGCTTTCATTATAGTGATGTACTTGTCCTTTGGCTTGTTTGGTGTTTCTGTAGTTTTTAATTGGTGTTCTCTTAACAAATGGTTGCAAAACACTTCTCCAAATAATGCTCGATGAACAAACTGTCTGCTCTGCATTTCACAATCTGTCCTAAAATCAGTGATGTCGATACGCAGTCACACACTGTAGGACGCGGGGGGGGGTGCAATTATTTCAGCTGGAGGGCCGCTTAATGACTTTTGGTGAGCTGTTGAGGCAAGGGTAGCCCTGCCTCTTGACAGGTGCCCTGCCCCCTGATCGCCATCTTGGGACCAGGAGTCCCACTCCTAACTCCTGACCTTTGTGACCAGAAGTCCCCTTCTCGCCCCCCATCCCACCGCTTACCCCTGGAATACTCCTTTTGGGAGGGGAGTTTCCGATTTGGAACCAGAAAAAAACCAAAAACAAATCGTATACTAAAAATCAAACATCTACTATAACATATTTTAATTTTACTTAAAAAAATATTTTTGTACTGATTTACATGTGTTTGCATAGTGTATGTAGAGGTTATTGCATAATAGCCCAAAATAAAGTCTTACTCTTGTACAGTAACTCTGCACTTAACATCTGTTTTCATTGTTTCGTTATTATGTCGCTGATCTATTGGAGAACATACTCGTTTAAAGTCACGCAATGTTCGGTTATAACATTGTTTGGCCACCGCCTGCTAGTAGGTAACTACTTGGTGACGTGAGCCAAACGACACTCCCACTTCAGCGTGGCAGCCATTGTTGTTTACGTTGTGTTGGTACAAGTATTCCCTGAAGATCTCTAACTCGGTGTGATTGTATAAGTGATTTAAAACTTATACTTGTATTAAATGGTTTGTTTAAAATTATTTAAAATTTATACTGTATATGTATACAATGTCTTTTGTCTGGCAAAAAAAAAAATCCCTGGAACCTAACCCCCTTTATTTACATTAATTCTTATGCGGAAATTGGTTTTGCTTAACATTGTTTCACTTAGTCGCATTTTTCAAGAATGTAACTATGACCTTTAAGCGAGGAGTAGCTGTATATTGTGTGTGGGATTTATGAAGGGGTGTGGGTTTTATGGGGTGGGGGGGAGAGTATTTGTGTGGGTTTTATGTGGGAGTGTGTGGGGGTGGGTGTTTGTGGGTGGGGGGGAGAGTATTTGTGGGTCCTCCCCATGGCGCATGGTCCCTGCCACTGGTGGCAGCAGCAGCAGGCGGTGGGTCCTCAGGGCACTCCTGGCCTGCAGCAAGCAGAACCCCTGGTGGCACAATCTGGCTCAATCCCAGGAGCTGCACATGGTGGCATAGAGCTGGCTTGCTGGTGCATGCCTTCAAACCAGAGGGACTCCCAGCACTACAGGCGGGAGCCATGTGCCATTAGGCTGGGCTGTCTCCGTGCCTTCATGAGGGACTTCCAGTACTCTAGTAGGGAGCCGCACACGGAGGCATGGAGCCCACCTGGCCTGATGGCGCACAGAACGGGAGCCACAGGGAGTTGTGTGCCATCGGACCAGGTGGGCTCCTTGCCTCCACGTGCAGATCCCCACTGGAGTGCTGGAAGTCCCACGTGGAGGCACGGAGACGGCCCAGCCTGATGGTGCACAGCTCCTGCCTGCAGTGTGAAGAGCTCCACGTGCTTGCACAGAGCCAACCCGGTCCGGTTAGAAGGCATGCACCAGCAGGCTGGCTCCAGGCCACCAGTTGTAGCTCCTGTGATTCAGCTGGAGCTGTGCACCGCTGTGGGAATCTGCCTACAGTGGGCCAAAGACCTTAGGGCCTGCCACCTGCTGCTGCTGCTTCTGCTGGTGGCAGGGGCTGTGTGCCTTGGCAAGGGGACACATACCCACCTATAAGCCCCCCTCCTGCCCCTCCCTGCTGAAGGCAGGAGATAGCCTCCCCACTTATCAGCTGTCTAGTCATGTGCCATCATGCTCGGTGCTTCCACATGGGACACAGCTTTCAGAGGGGCCATGTGGTCTGGTGGTAATTGCTTTTTGGAGGGACCCTGCAGGCTGGAGAGAATGGCCTGGTAGGCTGGATGTGGCCCAAGGGCCATGTTTTGCCTGCCCCTGCTGTAGGAGGGATGATCCCTTCTACTAGGTTCAGAACACAGATTAAAGGTTGCTGAACCAGCCATCTTGTTTTATGTTTCTACATTTTCCTGCTCTTTTCTGTTTTGTTTTGCATTACTGAACTGAACCACAGCTTTCCCAAAGCTTTTCCTGGCAGCCTAACCAATTCCTGAATGCTGTCCTTCCATGTAGAGGAATCACAATCCCTAGCCTAATTAAATGGCCACTGCAAATTGAATCGCCCTCTTTAAGTAGAAGGCATTAGGGCATTAGAAGATCATTAGGAGGTTGAGCTACTTAGTCTGAAACAATGGATCAAGTTTTTAGGCGCCAGAAGCCTGTGATAGGGATGATCACTAAATTAAGCAAGGAAAACTTCCAATATTCTGTGCTTTCTGCATTTTTTTTATCAAACAATCTTTGTATCTTAAATGAAGGCTGTCCAGCTGCAAGACTGCCTATGATATAAAAGCAACTTGTGTGCATGTTACGTGCGTGTGTGTGTGTGTGTGTGTGTGTGTGTACGTGTGTGTGTGTGTAGTAGAAACACTTTTTCCCCTTTTCACTCCTAAATTTAATTATAGCTCAAATGTATAAATACTAATAGTTTGCGTTTGCTGATATTGCAGTTGATCTAGAAATTCAGAAGTGACACAATTGTACCTTACCCGTACTGTGTACTTAAAGAACTGCTTACTAAAGAAAACTTTCCTTCTGCAGGAAGGGCTAGTGGGTCAAAAACCAAGCGATATGGAGGATTTATTGAAACAGTCTCAGAAGGAGCTGTTGTGGCTTCAGAGGCAGCTGTCCTTCATCTCAACGGGAGGCCCTGCGTGTATTTTGTCAACTAGTAAGGTGAGTTCTTCCCTTGTTTTTTTTTTTTAAATCTTACTTTGTTGTGCTAAGGGGAATCTGAATAGTAGCAGCATATTGTCCTCTGACTTATGCCATTGTAACTCCATGGAGTTCAGTGAGGTTGCTTCTGAATTGGCTAGGTTAAATTAGAAGAATATCAGCCCTATGTATGTATTTTGATTAATGGTCTCAGTTTGTGGAAGGATTAAAAAAATGGCTATGAATATGAATGCAGGTGAATGTTTAGATAGCACTTTCCAGACTTATATTGCATAAGCGGCCGGGAGCTGAAACAGCCTTCTTCAGAATTGCCTCTCAGTACCTAGAATTGTAAAACTCTAATAGCAATGATGTTTCTTAGCATTTCATATTGACGCTTGGCAGAGCTCATCCTATAGAGTGCTAGATAAATAGTAAATTATTTACGTTAGTAGCGTTTTCATATCTTATGGCTCCAATAACTTGTTTTGTGGGTTCTTATCTAGCAGGAAGTAGAAAATTGACTACATTTTTTTTTTTTAAACTTTGGTTTATGTTTCTAAATGGTTACTGATCACAAAGGACATGTTTGTGATCAGTATTGTAGAACTGATCGGTTTTTATATGCATATGTAATTAATTATTTTAATACCCATAAAAATTCAAGGTTGTGGCAATTTGGAAAAGTAACACAAGATTATTTTTTGTAATATGTATCTTTATTACACAACAGATGTATACACCAGACAGTATATCACCGTTTACAGTTTTTAAAATAGGTTTGGTGTTAGCATTGAAGAATCATAGGGAAGTACGTCTGGAAGGGACCTCAGCAGGTCATCTAGTCTAGCCCCCAGGTCAAGGCAGGATCATCTCTGACTAAAAATCATCCCAAATAAAGTGCATGTCCAACCTGCTCTCAGCAGTTTGCAAGGATGGAAATTCTACAACTTTTCTGGGTAGGCTGTTATAATGTGTAACTACCTTCATAATGAAAAAGTTCATCCTAGTATCCCATCTAAACTTCCCCTGCTGCAAAGCAGGATTACTTTGTTCATATAATTAAAAACTTAGGGCACTTTTGGGTGGGTGGTGAGGCGGCGGCGGGAGGTGGTGCTTTAATTAGAGCGACTCTAAGAGCCGCTCTAATTAAAGCACTGCTGCTTCTCCTGTATCAGCATCCCCGCACTTAAAAAGTCTGCTGGGGGTGCTTGAACTAAAGGTCATTTGACGAGCTTTGATTGAAGTGTCCCTGCTACCATTTTTAAGCATGGGGGCTGGAGTGTGGCAATTGCTACTCTCCAGTCCACTTGATTAATTAAGTCTGCTCCAATGTGCTGGAATTCCAGTGCGTCAGGGCAGCCTCCATGTTCGTATATAGGTGCCCTAAAAACTGCAGTGTTTCCAATGCCTCTAACATGTTCTGCCAGTCTGAACTAGAGAGAGGTTCAATCCAAAATCTAAGATCCAGACATCTTCAGACTTTAAGGACATTCTCAACTGGATTCAGACTTCACAGCTGAAGAAAAAGAGAACCATCCGGAGAGCAACCCACCTTTGAGCACTGAGTAATTTAGCATTAGTATCTACATCTGACCCTCAATCCATTACTCAACCTAAATTTCAACTTGGCACATATCCTTTTATATAAGGATACCCATCTAAATATAAGCACTTTCTGGCAACCAAAGAAAAGACATGTGAAGGTAAGTGAGTTTTACTCACTTTAAATAACCTTGTTCATCTCTTACACATGGAAAGAGGACTAAAATATCATTCATGCTGTAGGTTTTTGTGTCTCCTATACCTACAAGACTAAACAGTGGTTATAGTTATTTATCTGAAGTAGCCCAGCAGCAAAGCTGTACTGCTTGAATTTGAAAATAGTGAGTTGAATTACTAATATATACACAGCTCATATTATAATTACATTTCATTTAAACATATAGAAACCTCAGAAGAAAATTCTCAAGCCAAACTTCAGAGACAGTTGGGTGCTGACTTCTTTTATGCTTCTGTGGCTGGGATTTTCAGTTCCTTTATCACAAAAATCTTAAAGTCTGAGAAGTCACCGGACACATGATGACTGCAATGATCCCCTAGTGAAAGAAAGGAGGATGAAATTCAGTGGGATTCGGGCCCTTAATTTTCTCAGACAAGACAAGAGCTGGGACTTGCAGAGTGTTATGCATGCTTGGTGCGTTGTATAACATGTGCACACAATTGCTACTTCATAGGGTTTTCTTGGTTTGGCTTTGCCAGGGTTGGGCACAAATTGCAAGGTGCCTGTTATACAGTTTGTGCTGCCTGGTACAGAGCTGGTGTGTCGCCTGTTTTTTAAGGTATCTTATTTTTTAAATTATTCTGTTTTCTTATTGTGAGCCACCCTGAGCATTGGTTGAGCAGGGCAGCATATAAATCAAAGAAACAAAGCATAATAAACTAGTGGTGGAGCCCATGACTTTTGAGGCCAGAGGAAACCCTTATAAATGAATCCTTGTGAGGGGAAATTCAACTATAAGGCCAAATGCTCAAGCATGGTAAGGACTCTTCGCACCATTCATTTGGTGAGTAAAAGGTGTGTAATCTGATGACAAATGCCTGGGGCTGCCTGGCAGGGTGGGGCAGACCCAGAACACACAAGGATTGCCCCTTTAAGAAGCAGTTTGGCACTTGTAGCTGAAGGAAACCTGGGGGCAGCCAGAGCCCTCTGCCCTTGCCCTGCCTTGAGACTTGGCCGCATCACCAGGAAAAGCAACCTGAGCAGGTAGAGGAAGGGCCGAAAGTCCTGTTGGTTGCAGTGGCTTGCAAATGCCTCTAGCTACAGGACCCAGGCCCTGGGTGGAGGTTGGTTTTGAGTTGTTTTTTTTTTTAATTAATATATTTCGTGCTCCAGGTCAAATCAGCCGAATTGGTTCCAAATCAGATCAAATGAGCAGAACTAAATTGTTCTGTATCGACTGCGCAGGCTCTCACCCTGGGACTTCAGATACTCCCAAATCCATTGGCAGGCATCCTGTGTGCAGGCCCAAGCCTGGAGGTCTTAGGATTTGGATGCCCCCACTTAATCTTAGCCCACCAGAGGCCAAGAAACTGATGCTTGATCTGAGCCAAAAGACTTTGTTTGCTCTGAATGCAGACTCTGTGGTGAGAGCTGAGAGCCGCGGGAATGCCGGTTCACCACCTGTTCCCTGACCGATGCCTGTCCAGGAGTGGGGAAGCTGCTGGGCTATTAGAATATGAAGAGAGCCACAGCCTGGGGTTAGGAGTCAGGGGGAGGATGTCAAGTTAGCCCTGAGGGGAATGTGGCAGGGGAGTGCTGCATGCAGAGTCTGCCACAACCCCCTACTTTGCTGCAGTTTGCTAAGCATTGAGATTGGAGCAGTCTGGCTCTGGTCTTTAACGTGTGAAGTGGGCCTGAAAATCTGAGAGCTGGTTTAGTCTTAACACAGGCGCGGGAGAGACTCTGTCCCCATCATGCAGCCAGCAAGACTCCGTAGGGTTGCCCCCCTTCTGTTGCACATTCAGATTGCATTTCCAATGTACACACTACATTAGACTACACAATCCATACATGACATTTGTAAGGTCCGGGGCTTCAAACGTGATGACATGACATATAACCCAGCTCCTGACAGCTAGTTCTCCATGGATATTGCTTCCCTATAATGGATTTGGCAAACTTCTGTTTTGGTCATAAAGCTAGGCATATACAAAGTTTGCATAACTGGTTCAGCCATCCTTCCGCACAGGGCTGGGAGAGGCATTGTGTTGCTGCTGCATTCCACATCGTCATGGTTCTCTATTCACTAATCATCTCATTACACACACTTGCACTCACATTCATCATCACACACCTGCAGCCTCTGTGTGTATGGACTGGGGCAGATGGGGCAGGGAGCAGACAGAAGAGCAGCAGATTGGGTACATGAAAGAGATCCGAGTGGCACTCGGGGAGCGCGTGGGGCTAACTTGTGGCACACCTGCCAAAAATGTTGGCCCCTCCACATTTGGAGAAAGCTACCATGATTTTCTCAGAAGCGCAGGCACCAATACAGCTGGGCAGTGCAGTTCGAACCACTGTTCTCTACACTCAGCCTTTTGGGAGGCACCCCTCGCTGGACTCAAGGCACCCCTCCATAACTTTTGCAAGTGCGTGGAACCCAGTTTCAAAAACTAATTTATATATTATGGTGCTTATCTCCTTGCAGTAGGGCTGGGAAGTGGGAGGTTGGCTAAGCAAGGACAAGCCTGAACCTACACTTAGTTGCTTATCTCCTCACACCTCACTTATTTCCTTACATCCTGAGGCCCTCTTCAAAGGATCTCAGGGCACTCCAGGTTGTCCTAACACCTTGATTGAGAATCGCTGGTGTAGAGACTCAGACTTGAATGTGGCTGCACTGGGAAAGAAAATCTGCTGTGTAGACACAACTCAGTAGGTCTTTCTTTGAAACCTGCACAATCCATGATACAAACTGGTAAGAGAAGCAAGGCTGTTTCCAGGGCCTTATTCTAATCCATGTTATCTGGAGAGATGGGGTATGTGGTTCATAAAGGAAGACCCCATACCTTCCTTTCAACGCTTTTTTCCCTTCCTCTCCTACTAACTTGCTGACCTTGGGCAAGACACTTCAGCCAAGATTTAGAAAAATAACTCTGAGGTTTGGGTACTTTATTATTTCAATCTAGCATGCCTTGAAGAGGCCTGGGTTTCAGAGTCCCTTTCTGGAAAAACAGCTTCTGCATCAACTTGGGCACCCAAAATAAAGCACCTAGTTTCTAGGACATTTTGAAAATCTCAGCCTCAGTCCATAGCTAAATTTTCAGACAATTGAGGGCCAAGTTTTTTATTGCTCAATATCCATAATAGGAGCTAGCTTTTTCAGAAGTACTCAGCAATCAGTACCTCCTGTTGTAACACTTTCGACCAAATATTAATTTAATTTCAAATCAATACATGGAAATGTCTTTTACACAGCATACACTACACTGAAACCTGTTGCCATGGGGAGCTCTTGAAACTAAAAATTTAGCAAGATTGAAAAAAAAAAAAAGGATTTGGATGCCTGTTAGGATAATGGGCAATCAAAACTCATAGTAGAGATGATATCTTTTATTAGACCAACAAGATTTTTGCAAAAAAATGTCTTTAATTGCAAGCTTTTGGGCACAAACACCCTTCATCAGGCTTTGGAGAAAAGATTGTAAAAGTTCTCCTGGGTAGAAATGAAAGATATTAGGATAACAAGAATATTTAGAGTTATAGTAATTAACACTAAAAAAAAGCAAAAATCTAGAACTCTTGGTTCAGAAATGACATCTTTTATTAGGACAACTAGGAAATTGCAAAACAATTATCTTTTTACCATCTTTAATTTTCCCTGAGCTTGATGAAGAGCCTTTGAGCCCAAAAGCTTGCAGAAAAAGATTTTTTTTGCACTTTCTCAGTTGGTCTAATAAAAGATATTTTTGAGCCAAGAGTTCTAGATTTTTGCATTTCTTTTTGCCTCAGACCAACACGGCTACCAAATACATCCCTGAATAATTAACACTAAGGCATTTTGGAAAGGATATTCAGCCTCATGAGTCAAGTTTACAGGTTTTTAGCTACTAGAAATTGTGAGAAGACCTGTTGGGAAGGGCAGATTATATAAATCTGGGATTCTCACACCTTTCTTTGAAGCATCTGGTACTGGCCATTATTGGAAACTAAAATACTGCCATAGATGGACCACTGCTGTCACTTCCTTTGTTCAAAAAAGAGCAGAGCACTGACTGTGGGCCTGATACAATAATCTCTGGTTTCTAATTAAATTTCTAAATAGGAGTTAAGCCATTTTGGCTATATGGCCCCCATTGTGAGTGGTGAACCCTTTGGGAAATCTGCCTACATGACTCAGTTTGCCCAGGGCCTCGAGGAAAAGAAAGTGCTTTTGCAAAAAGTCGATAAATTAACACTGCCTCTCTCAATCTTAGGCACATTTCAATTTTAGGATAACTGGGTAAGATTATTAAATGGTGAAGTATATTTCTGTAGCTGCTTTGGGAGGGTTCAATAAAATGGTACCCTGGGAGTAGTATATTTCCTTGCACTGTTAAGTGCTTTAAGGAAATAACAGAAAGCTTTACTCAGCATTACTTCTTGTGCTATCTAGACAATTGAACCTTAAATGGCCTATCTTCTAGCTAAAATTAGGCTATATTATAGCACAAATGCAATTCCCAAGCCCTCGGATCATGGGCATCAGGAGATCCTTGCCTTTAAATACAGGCTGAAGGCTTTTGGTTGCCTTTAAGGAAGACTTTTCTTTTTTCTTTTCTTTTTTTTTTTTTAAATATTCCCTCCCTCCCTCCTTTTCCAGTGCATCTCTTTTCCAGTTGCTAGGCAGCTGCTGGTTGCACAAGTAGAGGTGGAAGGATGCGTGTCCCTGTGTGCGTGTGTCCCTGTGTGTGTGGGCTGCAGTTTTCTTTAACAGAAAAAACACAGCATGGTTGGGATGGTCCAGGTAATCTGCTTTAATGCCCTTCTGTATTTGAATTTCTAAGTCTTCTGTGGCAGGCTGGGGAGAGGGAAAAAAATTACAGCTCACATTTACAGTTCATTGGTTTGTCCCAGTAGGCCACAGATGACCTACTGAGGAAGTCCTGTGATAGCATTACTTGGAGGTAAAATAAAATCCGCCCCCCCCCCAACTCCTGCCCCCACCTCTTTGCTACCCAGCCTTGCCGAGCTCTCACTTGCCTCTTGCTAATCCCGTGTGAAAGAGAAACTGGCAAATAGGGGAAAGCCATCTTTGTGTGCGTGTGTGTGTGAACACTGCTGTTTCATAGGCTCTGGCAGCTGCTGCATGGCCGATGATGCTTGCTCGCTCCGTCTCTTTCACCCTGCCTCCCTGCAGACAACTAATGAATCATTTTTAGCTTGAATACAAGCCGAGCCAACGCACTGATGCTGCTGCTGCTGCCGCGGCTGCCACTCTCTCCACCAGGTTGTAATCTGACACAGTAGACTGCAGTTGTGTCTCGGCAATGATCCTGCTGAACATCGGGAGCACTTGATTCAAAGGTATGCTGAGATTTCACCCCCTCCTAAAATAGCTGTTAGCCTGCTCTGCGGGCCAAGCGTGGGGGTCTTCCTCCCCTCTGCTCCCAGGTTTGCAGGGGAGCTCTAATCGGAGACGGGCAAACTTTATTATTCTGCTGTCACTTGATCTTGCCCTTCGCTGTGGGGGTTTTCTTTTAGGCACTGTTTAAAACGCGATATTATTTTAGTGCAGGGCATGAGCACTAGGTAAAGGGATTAAACCTTTGCTAGATTATTCCATCTTCCCTCCTACTGATGTTTAATCTTGGGTCATTTTCTAGTCAGCTCCATGGTTTCCTATCAAATAAAATGCAGAATGACCGGTTTGGTGCCGTGCTGCTTTCTTGCATAAGCTTCTCTGGGCAAAGTTAGTAACCATACTGGCTAGCTATTCCACCCCCCGCTCCCCCCCTCCAACCTCTGTGCAGATGCACAGGATCTGATTGCTTCCGAGATGAACATTGTTGTGTCACAGCAGAATCATCAGTGTGACAGCTCTTCCCTTGAAGATACTGGTAATAAATGTAGCTGTGTTATTTCCTTGCCGTCTAGTTTTGAATAGCACTAATGGGTAGAAATGCTTTTGTATTTTAACTGTGATTAGTAAGCCTTGAGTTTCAAACTGGACTTATCTATGAAGACCTTTGCAGAAACATCTCTGGCTCCAGGCACAGTGGGGGAGAGATTTTGTTCATCTGTATGTATATGCTCACATGTCATATTTATGTATTGCATACTTGTATATGTAGGCAATGTGTATATGTATACATGACATACTGAAGTGTTACTGTCCTGCATGTCTAGATAGTGGTTATTCAGCTAGCATGTACCAGACACGCTCTATGCAGTGTTACTTGGGAATTATGCAAGGGGTACTGCAGTTTTTTTTTATTACTGACCTCTCTTTAAAGTTGTTATTTCCTGGCATGTCTAGAGGCAGGTAAGAAGGATATTCATCTTCATAAGTGACAGGCTGATCAGTGTTATAGTTGTACATGGTCTTAGTAACATGTTAACTGTGGTAAATTTAAGTGCACACATTTTTAAAGCACCTGCCTTCTGCAGCCCTTTATTGATAAGCACTTCCCTGTGTTATATCCAGTGCAGAAGATGGTGCAGAGTAGTTATATATAAAAATAGCTCCACGGAATAATTTATCAGTGTGGATTGTCATTGCATTGGACTATAATAGGAACTATAATAGCCCTGAAGTAGCTTAAATATTTTGAGATAATATACAAAATATTATGAAGCCATTCATACTCATGTTTTCATAACTGCACCAAGTGAGCATAGAGGGAGAGACTATTAAGGTTGCCATCAACAAAATATAAATAAGGAGTGATTCATCTTATTCAAAAGAACCACCTTAAGAAAGCAGCATGCACAGAGGTAGTAGACTGGAAATGAAAGGGGGCTTCTTAAAATTAATGAGATGAAAAATAAATGTGGAAATGAGCTATGTGGTATGAAAGTAACTGTAGTCGTACTATTTTACTTCATCTGACCAGTTTAAAGTAGGGCTTTCTGGTTCACATGTTTAAAGAAAGGGAATTTGAAAAACTCTTGTTGGTATTGAATGGGACTTGTCTGTATGAAGACACACGATCAAACGTGCATTATTTGCAGTGCCTTGGAGTTTGTTTTTAAATGACTGGCTGCCCTTGTCAATGAAGTGATCAACATTTGTGAACGAGGCATTTGTAGCACAGTGTTAAAAAAAAAAAATAAAAAAGGAAAAAGCATCACCTGGAAGTAGAGAAGCGGCCTTATTCTCTGCAGACTGGAGAATTACACATGCTTGCTGTTTGCTAGACATCTGAATTGCTGCCAGGTTAGCACCATCATAGTATATTGAAACAGAATGGCTGAGGTTAAGGCTACCGATAGAGGTTCTGGTTAACTTTGCAACTAGTGAATGCATTCAAGTGCATATCCAGACCCTCCATTTTGTAAATGTTATCAAGTGAATTTTTCTTGGTTTGGGGTTTTTTAAGCCTAACTCTGGCAACTTTTGAACTTGAGAAAAATGAGCCTGAAGAGCATGGAACAAGAGAGGCCCCAGAATTTCAACCTGCATGTGAAAAAAGCAACTGATGCTCGATACTTTGCTGAAATAGACTTAATGACAGCATCAAATCAGAAACCTTGAGTACCTGTATCTATGGTTGACCTCCCTCGATAGATGATATACATGCACGCACGCTTATGTATTAAGCATAGGTTGGGTTTGTATGCAATATATATACTTTTCTGTGGGTGCATTTATACACACGTGGTCAATATATTTAGATACATTTAGATGCTCAGTATTTTAGATGGATTACAGCCAAGCAAGTTCTTCTATACAGTCATGATATGGAAGTAGGGTTGTGCAGTGAAGTCACAATAGATCCGCCCTCAGAGGTGTAATGATGTAGCCAAGTGATGGAGGCAGCTACCACACATAGGGCAGCAATGCCTCCTGGTAGTGGTAGTCATTTCTTCTGTGCCCTCCCCTTTCCCCCATCCCGTCAACACCCGGGGCACCTGCCCGGGCTGCCCTGTTCTAATTACGCCACTGTCCTCCCAGGAATTACCTGGTCCAAGGAGGTGTTGTCAGACTTTAAAAAGTGACCGTCAAATTGATTTTTGTTTTTTGGTGTCTCATTTACAGTTTTATACCCAGAGGAAGCTTCAGGCGGAGCAGGGTTTTTCACAAACCTTTCTAATGTTTTCTCATTAGTAGTAGGAGTGGCATTTTGATAAACAGCTCTTCAGTAGCATTGCACGCTGCCTGCCTTATGCTCTGTCGAGGTGACTGAAGTCCATATAAGATGTCTTTAAAGAGCTGTAGGAAGAGCCTAGCACAGCTGATGTTGCTTTTTCTTAAGAAACGCAATATAATCTGATGGCCTGCTAATTGCACCAAAATTGCTGAGATCCTTCTGTTCAGTTTTTAAAGACATTTTCTAAAAGGATATCTTCATGGCATATTAAAAGAGTAAACTAGAATATGACCACAGCACTGGGAAAATGCTGTCTTTTCCAAGCGGTGCCCAATGCAACTATGATTCATCCACCAGTGAAAAGACAGGGCTCACTCTATCAGACTCACTCATTCAGAGGAAGACGCTTGGGACACGGCAGGGCTTTGTTTCGGGAAAATGAGTAAGGATGCCCTGGGACTGCTGATAGACATGGAAGTTTGAATGTGTTCATTGTAAATACTTGCTAACTACTTTTTCTTTTTCAATAACTATAAAATACCCTGGGTTTTATATTGTTGAAGTTTAGTACCTTGGGTTCATTCTGAGTCCAAAGATGCTAAAGGTTGACATAATGTTAAGGAAAATGGAATGAACAGTTTGACTATTTCTGCAGGAAAAGGCAATGAGTGTTTGTCATTTTGAAAACAGTGGGAAGTTTGGCTTGTGATTACGGCATTGGACGGAGGTTTGGGAAATCAGAACGATTTCCTCTTCTGCCACAGATCCTGTTTGTGGCCCTCAGCAAATCACTTAATTCCTCCTGGACTCAGTTCTGCATCTGTACAAGAGGAATCGCAATATTCCCTTTTCCCCATTCTCTGTTTATCTGTTCAAGAGATTAAGCCCTTCAGGGTACAGACTGTCTCTTCCTTCATAGGCATATAGCACCGAGTAAAATGGGCCTAACCATCACAATCACCAGTGCTGAGTACCATTCACTATTTTGCCTGTTTCTTAATCTTTGAAAAATATATCTCCAAGTATGGGAGGTACCTGAATTCCCATGAGCTCTTATAAAAAACAGAGGTGATATACAATGTAGTTTCTTCTCAATTGTGAGCAGAAGTGTGTTTTATTTAGAATGAAGTCTCTTTTCCTCTGATTGTGGCGATGGGGATTTGGTTGGAAAATGTCCAGATTGCTGAAGCCAGTGCATAGGGAGAGGGGGTATGAGTCAGGTTACTTATAATTGTAATAAAGTTTCATGTCTCCTACAAAGCATTGTAGAAGCGCTATGGCATCGAGAGCTTTTAAGATAGTAAAAGTGACATAATCATGGCAAATGTTTGATGCTGATTATTAATCAGTAGCTGTGCAGAATATCACTCTGAATACATGAAGGGAAGATGCTTTGAGCATAATAGTAGGGCACAGTTTCCTTTCCTCTCGTTCCTTTAACCACAATTAGACATTATCTTCCATTTGTCCTTTAAAAATAACTGCAATCAGCTCTTTACCACAATCTTTGCTTTAGTCCTCAAAGGCCTGGTCCTGTGAGATGCTGAGCAGAGTGGGGTAACAGGCAGTCAGCCATCCCTCCCAGAGAAGAGTATATTTTTTATACATAGGTTCAGGCATGTCGTTTGTTGTGTGTGTGTGTTGTGTTTTTTTATTTTATTTTTTAAATCTAAGGAATTTCAGAAGCAAAAAGGAGGAATTCTTGAGCCGGTGCTGAAATTAATCCTGCTGAGAGGTGTTTCAGCAGAAGCCAAAGAGGAAGGTGAGATTCCACTGAAGCCAGGAAACTGGCCCCTCGGTCCACACACTCACTTTAAATATTGCTCACCTCCACGCTGAAAAAAACCTCCTACAGAAAATCTTGGGAGTTGTTTTTTTCCCCTCCCATTTTCTGGTAGTAATTGCACCCCTGGTTTATGGCATCGCTCTTTTAAAACTGAGATGTCAAATAATTTCCCCCAGCAACGAGGTCAGTGGAGTTAGGGCCGTTTACACCAGCTGAGGGTCTGATACAGAATTGAGTGTAAGCCGCCCCTGGAAGGGGGCAAATACGCTCATCTCAAACAGATGTGAGGGCTCAGCACCCAAATAAGCAGGGCTTCTTTTGATTGCCATTATTGCAATGGGCAGATATTTGAACCTGTCCCTTGCTCGCTGCTGGTTCCCTGATTCTCTGACGGCTGCAGTTTTACTTCCCCTGTAAGCAAAAAAATCATTGTTTGTAACGTGAGAGAGCGTGTTTTCTTCTCAAGCCTGGAAACATTTTTTTCCCCCTTCTCTCTCTTGTTTACTGCCTGCTAATTAAATGTTGTAGGTGGCAGTTAGGAATCTTAGTAGGCCATGTCACGTGACTGCTAATGCTCTGCAGATCTCTATTACATAACCTATAAGTAGTTTGGGAAAATGTGCTTGTGTCATACTGGGCATGACATAAGGCTGTGTCTGAAGGTAACAGTCTGATCGGTTTTTATGTAGAATGACTGTAGGAATTTTGTGGACATTTTGTTCTGGCAAAAGATTTGTGACCTCAATCGTAAGGGCAATTGTCTGATTTTTCTGAAATGCTTTGCAGCCTGCAGTGTCTGCCTTTTCTGTAGAGCAAGGGAAGGGGTTAGATTTAGATGTCTTGACATGCCAGGTAATGATTAAATTGATGTTCAGTGTGGTACACTGAACCCCTCCTCCTTCCTAACTCCATGTTATATTTCTGATAGCTTTGTTCACTGTGGGTTTAAAGTAACCTCTTTGATCTAAAATACCCCCTGAAAACACATCCTAATTGGACTGTTTATGTATTATGCAAAATGAAAAGATAAATCAAAGGAGTCTAAACAAGCGCTAGGTAGAGATGATCAATTTTTAATGCCTGGTCATTCTTTAGGATGCTGTTTTGCAAAAGAAGTGTTAATCCTTTGGTTTGAATATGTGTACAGTTATTACACAATCAATATATTTTTGTTGCTGTTAATGGATTTATACAGTGGCCACAGGTGTGCAGGCTGTTCATGTATGCCAGTCAGGTCCAGTATCCAAAGGACTTCCCATCTCACTCGTTACAGGACATTAGGTTGGGAGTCTGGTGACCTGAAATTCAATTAGTGGTCCCCCGTTGACCTGCTCTTTGAACTTCCAGGCACATTGTCACTCTGTGGGTCATTTTGATCTTCAAGTGGTAATGATACTTAATATGATGCTTAATAATACTTTACAAAGCATTTTGGGATAAAACCTTCAATACAGAAACAATTGCATGAAAACTCACATGTTATACAGAAGGTCCAGTTAGATAATCCAGCTGTCCCTTTTGGCCTTAAAATTTATGAATATATTAATATGTAATAGTGGTAAGGATTAGTTGTTTTTTATTAATAAAGTCTAGCTCCTCTGTAGCAGTTCTCATCAGTACATTTAAAATTGCTTTACAAAGTAGATCAACATTGATATTCCCATTTTCCGGACAGGGGGACTGATGCACCAAGCTGCAAAGTGGCTTGGTCTCATGTAACTCAGTGATTCAGAGGCGGAGCTAGAAAATGAAGTCAGGTTTCCAAATCACAATCCAGGCTTCTAGCTGTTACATGACAACCTAATTTACCCAGAAGCAGGGGAAAGAATTAGAAGCTTCAAAACATGGGGCATGCTGCTTTGTTTTTAAATATCACTATTCTTTGCTTGTTCATTTTGTCATAATTTCTAAACCCCATAACATGTTTTAAATTACTGTAATTCACTGTGGCTATATGTTTTGTATACCTGTTTTCTATATATGCATCCATTTGTTATTTGCATAGGATACATTTCCCAGTAGATCTCTTCATATGTATATAATTACACGTATTGGGCCAGATTTTCCCTGCGATGTAATTTCCTTGAGCTCTTTGGGTTTATAACAGAGATGAATCTGCCTCATTGATGTATGTGCTGTAATGCCCAACCACTTCGGTAAAAATCTTTGAGATGGATGAATAAGGTATTGCTCATTGTCATCACTTTCATTATGTGTTGAGAGATGGGGAGAATATTGGAGTATTCTGGTCTGTTAAGCATTGATTTGGCATTCTCAAAAATGCAAATGTTTGAGGGTCTAACCTAATCTCATTGAGCAAATGGAAAGACAATGGTAGACTGTTCAGTATGAATGAGAGCAAAATGTTAGAGGATGCCTCCTCTATAAGGCGTTTCTGAGAAACGGATCATATAACTTAAAGTTTCCTTGCCTAATGATTTGAATTGAGCTGATGCTTGGAGCACCAAACCAGGGATCCAGGCCCAGTTATGCTAATGTGCCACAGACATGTAGTAAAAAGACTGCAAGTCTCTAGGATGACAGCTCTCTTGGTATGTCAAGGTGCAACAGCAGGGGCTGAATCAAACACGTGAAGGTAGCAGGGACAAAGAGGTTGTTGTTTCTCCTCTAGCAACAGTCTAGTCTTGCTGCCTGCCCAGCCGTTTGCAATCGTCAGTGTTTGGCAGGTTTTTTTGACAGAGGTGACCATTTGGCTTCAGAGCTTCCTCTCCCCATCCTTAAAAAATCCACTAAGGGTTATTTAAGCAAGAAAAGCTAACCTGGAAAGTAAGAAATTCAGCACAGGACTTCAACCTAGCCAATGTCTGGCATACTGTTGGCACTATACAATAAAAAAAGTAAGGGGCAAAGTCTCACGTGATTTAAACTGCTGGAGGTCAGCCCCAGTGGAGTGATGACTCTTTATACCAGCAAAGGATAAAAGTGAAAGCCCTCAAAATGAATTTACCACTATTCTTTGGTGCAAAGGAAAAAAGTGAAAGCCCTCAAAATGAATTTACCGCTATTCTTTTGGTGCAACCAATCTTCCCAGTGATCCTTCTTTTAAAGAGAGAGGCATATTCCAAAGAGAGATGAAATTATTTTGTAAAGGAGTTTGAGTAAGATTAAAGCAACTCTATTGAACAGTCTCAGTCAAGGCTAAAGTTAGATAATATGGGTGGTCAGGTGATCAGGGTTTTGCTAACTTTAATTTTAGCAGGTGATCTTTAGCAATAGACTTCACATTTAATTTTTAATTTCTATTTTTTTTTTCCTTTGGAGAAAATTGGCATGTAATTCCAGTAGATAAAGTTACATGAAACCTAAAAGAGTTCCACTATCTACTTACTTTTTGGTTTTTGATAATTTATATGGTCTACTGATAAAGTCTGTAAATAATGTTTTGCCTGACACGTTAGATTTGGAGATTGACTTCAGAGTTTAATCAGGAAAGAGAACTAGAGGGGAAGAAAAGTTGTTTAAGTTGATAAGTGAAAAGAACCGGCAAGCGAAAGAGAGATCTTTGAATTTTCAGGGAAGGTCTGTTCTGTGAGGACCCTTTTGGATGAGTTCTTGAAATTTTAAAGGAAATAGGTCAGAATATGGACCAAATCCTTTTCCTTATGGTCATGGACAATGCAGGAGGCATGGAGGGGCATGTACCCCCTGAGATTACTGTGCGGATGGTGGGGTGCAGGGCTACAGCCCAGCTGGAGCCAGGGCCTGCAGCAGTGGTGGCGGCAGTAGCAGTGCAGCATTGTGACCCCACCACGGTCAACACTGACACATCGTCTGTTCTTATAGGTCACATTTTGCTACTTGTAGGCAGGCATCTAACAAGGAAAGGGAGATTGGCCAGAACTGCTCTCCTCAATTCAGACACCTGTGCTTAGTGCAAAGCCTAGGGATAAACTTTTTAGCTCAGATTTGCTTCCATAGAAAGAAATGAGGGGCAAAAGTTGTCAGCCCCTGAATTCCTCACAGGGGCACTCTGTGGCAGGATGCAAGTTGAATGTCAGTTCGCATGTCCCTGCCTGTGTGTCTCTGACTCGTGCATGGCCCATATGCATATACCCACAGTCATCTTGCAGAGATTCTGTTCTCTGGGCACCTTGATGCTCAAATACTCTTCTATTCTAACTTTCTTAGGCTAGTTTGAAAAATCCTAGCCCCAAGGAAAATTCAATGAAATAGGGTGCCCCCAAATTTCAGAGCCGGGAGCACACCTAAGTGTGTGGGACACCAAGAGCAGACTCTGAGATTGGTGAAAGGGCTGCACAAGTTGGCTTTTCATGAATAAAACCACAGAAACAAAATTCAATAGATGTATCTTCTGGCTAAAGGTTGTGTTCAGTAATCAATTATGATGTCAATAATGTGGAAGGTATTAAAAGTTTGTTCCTGTGGTGTATTGTAGCAAGAGAGTAAAACCTCAATTTGAAAGCAATTATATATCAAATTGGTAAAATAGATCCTAGCAGAAATGTGTCCTTAATTCACTTACACATGAAAGGAGACTAATTGTTGTTCGCGCTTTGTCTAAATTATAATAAATGGAACCAGGGGAGGGAGGGAGGATCCAGGGAAGTGTAGAAGTGTAATCACACTACCCTTTGATTTCGGGTCCGCTCGAACTATAAAACCAAATGCCTGCAAGTGGCAGCAGCATTTCTATTCGGGCAACAGTGAGGGAGTCAATTGACTTCATGGCTTATTATAATCTACCTTCTAAACTCTTCATTTCACAGATATTAACAACCAACTCTTCTTTTTAATGGTCTTGATGTTCTACTAATCAAGCTATCCTTTCTTCTGCAATTCTGCTGTTAGCTGCTTCTGGTAATGTAGCTCCTATTCCACAGCCTTCAGACTGTTTTTAGCTCTAGCTAAATCTTTAATTCAGGTGTAGAAATGTTAACTCAAGTGAACTGTAACTCAGGCTTGGAAATAACTTTTAGTGAAGCCCTGGATGCACTGTCAAGATTCTCAAGGGCTAAGTGCAGACCATCAAAAAGCCCAAGGGTGAATCAGTTCAATCTTCCTAAATTAGTCTATACTGCATAGATTGAACTGATAAGCAAGTGACCAGACAATCACTTTTGATTCCAGAAATGTAGCCGCATGCCTGCAGTGAAGCAGAGCAAAAGCTGGGGGGACTAGAGCACAACTCCCTGCTCAGCTGGAGCAGACAGCTTGGGTCAAGGCTTACCTGCCCAGCCTGTAAGGAAAGGGGGAAGGTTGTGGGGGAGGTGCAAAGCATCATGGGATGCTGGGGGACTGTGAGTTAACTTGAATCTGGAGGGGATCTGGGATAGAAGTTTGATAAACCTATTTAACCTGAATCAGTTATGCCTGATATTACATCCATCCAGGTTTATCTTAATCCAGGTTTTGGCCATTCTGAAAGTGGTTTTTGTTCACTGAAATTCTGTTGTGTTACAGATTTGAACTGGTTTCCAGTTGCTTATACCAGTTTATATAAGTTCTGTCACTGGCTAAGAAGGCTAGATTTTGTTTTATGAAGCTGAGAAATAGATGTTCATTTGACTGTAATAACTTCAAGACTAACAAAGCAACAGCTTTTGATTATTTTGCCTAACATGTCATTTTTTAATATATAATATAGCAAATTAATTCCAAAATTCCAATAAAGTTAAATTTGTTTTTGCTTCACTCTTAAGCTGCATAATACAGTCCTGGGCCCCTAGCATATTAGTAGAGCTTCTATTTTCTTTTTAACTGGAGATAAATGTTTTGTGTAGTATGTGATGAGCAGGGATCTGGGTCTTCTGTTTCCTATGGAAAAACAGAAGCAAATGCAGATTTTCCCTTATAACCAAGAAAAATGTGGATTTTTAATTTTTCCAAAGAGCTCTCTGCAGGCTGCCAGACTCCAGCCTGCAAGGGGCTGGGGGGGAGCAGGAGAAGGGCGGTCAGGCAGGGGGTGCCATGTGCACACATGCATATAGCCACCAGGCAGCCTGGAGAGCAACTCCTGCAAGTAAGTCTGGAGGGGAGGATGGAGGATTGAGGCCCCCATAGGGTTGGAGGGAGGGCTGTGGTTGGGGCTGCTGCCCAGCTGGGGCAGTGCATGGGGCTTGGGGCCCAGGCCTAGTATGCGTGGCCTCAGGGCCCTGGCAGGAAGTAGGATGGAGCCATGGGTGGCTCGTCCAGGAGGCAGGGGGTGGGGCTGGCTCCCCACCACTGCAGACACTCCTGGGAGACAGGCGGGAGGGCACGTGCCTCCCAGATCTGTGTGCAGGGCAGGGTGGCGGTGGCCTGCCCGGTGTGGCAGGGCAGAGCGGGGCTGAGCAAGGAAGCTCCTTGCTACTGCAAGCCCCATGCTGCCCTGGTGAAGCACCCCCTGCCTGCCTGCCAGCAGTGGGGGTGGCAGCATGGAGTTGTGTCCCCTGCTGCTGCCTGGCAGGCGCTTCCCCATAGCAGCACAGGGCTCCCAGCAGTAGCAATGAGCTTCTCCACCTGTCTCCGCTCTGCCCTGCCATGCCCGGTCCTGTCCACTGGGCTGCAGAGGTCCTGTGGGGAAGGCATCAGGGTGAGGAGCCTGAGCCTGCAGCAAGCAGCTCATTTCCCACCCCTCCCACCCCCACCACAGGCTTTGCACTGGCTGTGCTGCTTGCAGGGGAGGGGGAGCTGGGCTCTGTGCTCTGCTCCAGGGCTCAAGCACTTCTGCAGGAGGTAGGGGTCTGTGGATCTAGGTCCCTGGCCCTATAGCCCTGGCAGCTGGTGGCTCCCTCTGGCAGGGCTGGAGGAAGATGTAAGGGCTGTGGGTGGGAGTGGGGGGGCACCAGAAGGGCTAGGGTGGCTGTGGCATCCTGGTGAGCTAAGGATGCAGGGGAGCTCTGGTTTTCCATGATATAAAACCCAAAATCAAGTACCAAAATTTATAGGTACTTAGAATTTATTTTATTATAGTGATTGAGGCACTAGTGGGCTTCCAAATTGCTTTAAGATTGTAAATTTATCAATAAAACGTTGTGTTCAATTGATACCTACGTATATACAGTGGCATTTTGTTTTGGTCACAGATTTTGGGGATTTTAAACAGAGAATTTGCAATATTTTAATCAGAAAATTTTCAATTTTTAAACAGAAAACCAGGAACCTGGTGATGAGGCACCACACCACCTGTTACCCTCCTCTTTATAATTTAGATCCTCTCATGAGTGCAGCCACGTTTTTAAAGGTTTTCATTTCTCTTTTAAAACCAGGAGTTAATTTTAAATGGTCTGATGGATTTTAATCAAATGAAGTACTGTGCACATACCACATATAATGGAGAAACAGTGCTGTTGGGAACCCCTTTCTATGTTAAAATGTCATAAATGGCTAGCTGGAAAGGCAATGTTTCTTATGGCTATAGAAGATGACTTGGTAAAAAAGACTTCTATGCAGCAATCCAGAATCATCCTAGAAGTAATGCAGAATAAGCAATGAGCATGGGTTTTAACTTCATGAAGACTATTAGAACCCATTTGCCATCAACGGTAAAAGTTGGTAGCATGTACAGATTTTATATACGTTTATGGATGCCTTATGAAAACCCACTCTGAACAGAGAGCAGGAAACACTGAAGAATAATCATAGCATTTGTACACTGTAAGTAAATTCCCATACGTTTCAGTAAACACAACTGTAAAGTTTGATGCAATTAGCAAGTATATGCTTCCAAAAATAATGCTGAAAGCCTGGAACACTTGCTATTTTGATCTTCTTCCAAGAAAGGCATAGGTACTGAGTATGATGAGGTGAATCTACTCTATGGCTGTTATTAAGAGGTCCATAGGCCCTGAACCCATTGTGCTAGGTACTGTACAGACATCTGTCCTGAACAGCATTCAGTCAATTATCAAGTGAGGGACAATGGGTAGGTACAACCAATGTGGGGTAATGCAAAGTGACATAGAGAAGATGCTTTCAGGCAGTGGTTACAGCATACCAGTTTTTAATCTATAGTTCTCTTCCATAGGGCTCTTCAGTAGTCTACTTCAATATCACTGTTTTATTTTCAGGTGTGTTCCCTTAGTCAGCCCCAAGTATTCAAAATCATAAATCAAGCTTCCCAAAATAATGAACAGATGTTTGGCATTGGTCTTTTTTTTTGTGTTCTGGTTTTTGAGCCTTTAGGGTACATGGTGTTGAGCTGTTCTCTAATAAACTTTACGATAAGGCTTGTAGTCTATACAATAAAAGTGGGGATTTTTGCCTGAGGACTCCATAGCTAGGGCTTTAAGAAAAAACACCAAGTATCATGAGACGTGTTATAAAGTTGATAGAGTTAACAGCACTGCTTCTCTGCCCCTTTTTACATATAGGTTCATAGGATCATGTGTGTACAGCCAAAGGCTTTTGGGGATGTAGGGATATTTCTCATGGAAAATATTGCTATAGAAAGAAAAGTGCCCTGAAATGAAGATATTGGTCTGAGTTTCAGGAGACCTGTATTCATGTCTCATCTTTGCCATTAAACTTCCTGTTTGTCTTGGGCAAATCTATGTGCTTCAAATGACTCATCTGAAAAATAAGAATACTAAAATAAAAACGATAATCATATAAAATATATAAAGATAAGCATATAAATAATCAAATAAAGAAATATATAAGGATAATCATATAAAAGCCAGTGAAGTTATTAAGTGCATCAGACCTCAGTGTTTGAGTTTATTCCTGTCCTCATGGCTGATGTAAATATCTTTCAATTTTTTCAGAATATTTTTTTCAGAAACATGCACTATACCCATCCAAAATGTGTTTTTCCCAAAACAATTGTCATGCTTGGTGGCTGTTTACAAATAACTTCCATCTTAATCCATGAAAGAGCATATTAGCAAACACTTCAATTTTCTGATTTTTTTTTCCCCTCTCTCCCCCAGTGAGATATTGTTATCTATATTAAATCAGCCAATTTAGTCCTGAAGGTGGTAATTCTGACAGCCAAGAAGCTACTAACCAATGGACCTTCTTTAATTCTCTGTCATTAGTCCTTCTTTCATGCTCACTTCTATGTTACTGCATGTTTTTTGTTTGTGCATTTGAATTCTTTCTGGATTATTTTACTCCAGAAATAAAATTCACAAGAAAGAAGTACAAGCTTCTTGCTGAACTTCCAGACCTTGTTGCGAATAAACAATTGAATATTCATGGTGCGTCAAAGGAGCCAGTGGGACTGTATTGCCATATTATTGTTTTAAGAAAAATGTAGATATTAGAAATATCAAAATTTGTAATTAATTTTCATTTTCTGGAGTGCTTATCAAAAATATGGGTACCAGTATGGATTATGTAGGAAGAATAATGTACTCCTCAAAGGCAACAGTATCATTAAACAATATAATTACCAAAAGCTCTTTGCAGCCTTAGTTTTTCTCATAATAATTTTAGGGCTGGGGTCTCAGGTGGCTTATATCATCCACTTCTCTTTATAATTGCTCAAATGAATGTGTATTTTTTCAATTAAACTCACATTTGAAACACTATTCTGATTGTCTCATGATATTTATAAAGCAAACCTTGCCTTTGTGTGAGCATGCACGGGTGGAATGATAGTCTCAAAGTCCCCTGAGATTTCATTCAAGTAGTGTCTCAAAAGGATGCTTAAATGTCCCTATAAATCATTATTGGATTGATAACAGGCTGCTATTATATAAATAATACAGGCATTAGATAAATAATTCAGGGGAATTATCACAGCTTCCCATCCTGCATGGCACATCATCGGCCTCAGCGTGCTAACTTTCAGATGGGGAAAAATGGGAGAAATAAGAGAGACTGCAATCTTCTTATAAATAATTGAAGCATAATCTTTGTGTATTTTTTAAATCGTTTTTGCTGTATGATTTTGGTATGAATTCAAAATCTTGGGGGATTCAGTTGTGTGTTTACCCATGGAAAAGGTACAGTACAGGGAATAGTAGCAGAGCAAACTTTTTTTCCATTCTCCCCAGTCAGGGCATATTGACTTTGAAAAAGGGAGATGCCTTCTTACCTTGAGGTGATCACTTCTTCCTGAGGCCAGTTCAGACTTTGCCTCTTGTTGAGGGAACCTACAAATTGTGCTGAAGTGTCCCTAGATTGTGTCATGGCTGTTTGATAGCTGGTACCCATATCACAAATCTGCCGTCAGATGTTAAGAGCTCCTCTGGATTTAAGTCTGGCCCTGATTTAAGTTCAGATCCAGGAAAGTACTTAAACGAGTATAATTTTAAATATGTGAATAGATTTGTTAACTGAGTAAGGCACTTAGGCCCTGATTTAGGCCTGTACATCAAACTAGTCACCCAGAGGTTCATATAACCTCGATATACATATAACCTTGGAAAATATGGTCTATATTTAAAAAACAAAGTTTTTGAAATATAGCCCCCTTTTTAAGGAATGGGATGTTTACTTCCATCTGAATTTAGATTGTAAACTCTGTGAGTGATTTGTCTCTTTATTCAACTCCTGGCACAGTAAGTGCCTCTCAGACACTGCTTCCAGATAAAGAAAAATACAAAGCTTTAATTCTTCCTCATTCCAAATCTGAATACCGTTCTGGTTGCCTGCGTTTAATGAAGATGTATTCAAACTAGAAGAAATACAGCCTAATAAGGGTGCAGACAGAAGTGCAGCTCCCCGCTGCAACCAAGAACACTTTGCAGGAAGCACTTTGTGTTACAGAGATCCCCTGGACCAGACAGAAGTTCACTGTTGGTTCCAGGGGGGAGGGGAATCTAGCTGCTGGCTGGTAGCCAGGGGAGAAAGGGAGGAGATGGAGTTTGTTCTAGGGGTTACCCAGCCAGTGCTGGAGGGTGGTAGTTGTATTGGAGCCCCTAAGCTCCAGACAGGCAGACAGAAGTTACAGAAGATGGTCTGTTTTGAAACATCTTAATCTGATGTGTCATCCAATGTGGGGTCAGATCGTCACCCGATCGGTCATTTTTTAAACTGTCTGTAGCCATGCACTTGTGTTTGGTCACAGCTATAAACTGCTTTCTGTGGCCAGATCAGGCAAAAATTATCACTTCTATCTACGCCCTTACAGAAGATTATCTGACTGAGTGAAGTACCAAATAAATGCTTTTAAGTATTTTAAATTTTTTTTATGATTTGTTAGCAGCCCCTATTTATCTAAGAGTTTTATTGCACCCTCACCTCTAACATGGTATCTAAGATTCTTAGATTCATCTAAGTGTCTAAAATATTTCTGAATCTTAAGTATGCTTACAATAGTCTTGTGTATTACTACTGTCCTGGCTGAGCCTGGGACTCCAAAGTCCTGAGCTATACACTAAAGACAGGGAAACCTTCCTTTTGGTATTCAACTCAGTGCAGCTAATTGAAAAATTTAGAATGCAGACTAAGTTGCCAACTAAAAAATGACCTTTTTGGAAAGCACTGGATTTCCCCCTAATTATCACAAGCATTAATTGTACAGATCAGTAGGGTATTCTGCTGCTTTACTGCAATTGTGTCTGTTATTGCAGTATTCCTTATTTTAAAATGCTTTTCTTAAGAGACCAAGTCTGGTGGGATTTATTATTCATGCTGTGTCCAGAATACCTTAATCTATTCCAGCTCTATGCCAAGTGAAAAGTCAATCGGGGAGATGGGGAAGGGAGTCCAGAGGAATATATTGAATAAAAGGCAAAGCTAGAGGGGCTGCGTATTATTGAAAATAAGAAATAAGAGAAGCGGTCACAGAACAGATTTGTGAAGGAACGGTTACATAGCAGACTGTAGAATTTGAAGAAGCATACAAGGCCAACTTGAAGCAAAATGTCCCTTATGGTGTGTTTCATGGATGTAGTGAATTGGCAATCGCAGTGCCAAAGGCAGTAAAAACTAGCTAGTAATTAGGCCTGTGCGAAGTGGCTAGTATTTGCTTTGGATTCGGCCGATTCAGGGGACAGTGATTCGATTCGGTGATTCGAATCACTGTCCCAATTTGATTTGGCCAAATCTGATTCGGAGATTCGGCTGCTGCCAGGCCCATCCCCTGCCCGCCCTCCCAGCCCAGCAATGGCTGCCCCACCTGCTCCAGCTCCCAGCACGTATTTAAAAAAAAAAGAGCCCTGACTCGGTGGATGCTGCCAGGCAGGGGTCGATCTCCACTGCCCCACGTTGCATGGTGGGCTCTGCACAAGCCCCCTGACCCTCCCCCTCACTCCCCCAGCCTCCCCACGGGTGCCCTGCCCGGGCCAACTCCGGCACTTTAAGAAAAACAAAAAAACACCCAGATTCACCATTCCTGCTGGAGGGGGGCAATCTCTGCTGCCCCATGCCATGTGAGGGGCTCTGCAGAAGCCCCGAGGTCTCTGCAGGAGCGGCGAGTCCTGGGGCTTTTCTTGTTAGGCTTTTTTTTTTCCTTAAAGGGCCAGAGCTGGCCCAGGTAGGGCCTGGGGGAGTGGGGGGGAGGCTCCTGCAGAGCCCCTCCATGCAGCATGGGGCAGTGGGGGGCAGCGGGGATTGCCCTCCCCACCCCGGGCCCGGCAGCACCCAGTGAGCACCAGGGCTTTTTTTTTTTAAAGTACTGAGCTGGGGCCGGTGGGGGCAACCATGGGTGTGGGTGGGGTCGGGGGGGCTGGCAGGGGTCCCTGGGACTGCCTGAATCATCAAAGCTCTCTGAATCTTTTCCAAAGATTCGGAGAGCTTTGAATTGATTCGGACCGTTAAATTGGTCCCCTGATTTTGATTCGGATTCAGAGATTTGGCCACCAAATTGGGCCGAATCTCCTCCGAATTGAATCATCACCCAAAGCTTTGCACAGCCCTACCAGTGATCCTCCTTGTAGCAAATGTACAGAATGCCATTTGGCTTACATACCTTCACATCATGTGACTTAGTTTTCCTGTGCTCTAGCCATGAGGCCACCAAAAGTCATGCCCTAAAAACAGTGGCTTGCCCTCGTGCTGTGACTTGTGCTCAAGCTACTTCTTGCAAGTCAAGGTGAGAGCTAATGAGAGGGAGTTGCGGCAAGTTGATCTGTAAAAAATATTGCTTCCATTCTCCTTGGTTTTGAAAGGCCTGAAAGAAATCCTGAGTCTGACCAGATTATGGGAAGCTTGTCTTCTGGGTTCGGAGGGAAGCTGGAGTTTCTAACAAATTGAAAGAAGAATATTCCAAGGACATACAGGTGGCTGTACATAACAGGACAGACATTAATGAGGATAAGATTTCTGTCCATTTTGAACCATTTGTGAATCCATTGAGGGAATCTGTAAAATCTTGCAGTTGGTGAAGAGGGAGAAATTTAGTAATTTTGCAGCTTTTTGGTACCCAATCTCAAGCCAGTTCCAGAATACAGATTTTGTTTCCCCTCTGCTGTTGGCATAGAAATCCATGGCACAAATGGCTCTTTTTAGGTTAAAAAACAAAACAAAAAAACCCCAACAAAACCCTAGCCTATCTTGCCAGCTATGCTCAATCCAGCTCTGAAGGGAAAATTGAGGCTATACTTCCAAACTTATCACCAGAGGCTCTTGAAAAAGAAAATGAGAGACAAGTAACTCTCAATTTCCTTTTTCTCCACCCTCCCCGCAAAAAATCCCATTCACTAAAGTGCCGTGAGATAGTAACCCTCAATCACCCAATGAGTCTGAAAAGGGGCTTGGGACACGATGCCACAAGAGCAGCAGTTAGTCAGTCATATGGGAGGGGAAGCAAGCTTGCCGTTGAAGACAATCTAGAGTGACAGGCTCTTATGCATCTGTTCCTAGTAGAGCAGATTATTAATAGATATTCAATTTGTTTTCATGAAGATGGAAGGGAAGGTCGTGCTAACAAAGCGGTGCGTTCAGCGGAGGAAACATTCCAATCGAGTAAGATGAGACACGGACTCTCGTTGCCACCGCTCTGCATTCCCTTTGGTCTTGCCTTCATTACCTGGCTTGCTTGGCACTGAACACTGCTTTTAAAAATCTTTTCCTCAGGCAATGTTGCAGGACATCTCTGCTTGGGGAGGTGTGGGTGAGGCAAAATTTGTAAGCAAGAATTTATAGAGATCATACCTATTATTTTTTTTTTTACTATCTGCAAAAGTTGCTTTGACTCCAGCTGTATCCTTGCTTACTAGGCAGCCCTGTTGATTGTGTTTCCATGTAAATTATTTCCATCTAGTCTTTGAAGGTAATATCAGTGAAGGGGGAGGTTGGGAGACCACAGATTTCATGTCTTTCCTGCTTCTGTTGTTTTGCTAGCATTACATGTGGTAGGCTCTTGCTTGTTTTCTGAGTCTTGCTAGAAGGGATGAAAGTAATTGAACTTGTACTCACCAGGGCTTCTTTATAGGTAAAATATTTAATCAGTTTAATGTTACCAGGTATAGTTAAAAATGTAACCAAATATAGTTAAAATGTTTAATCGGTATCATGTAACTAGGTATACCGTGCTGTTGCCATGCACCTCTGTAATCTTTGTCCAGGGGTTTCAAAGCAAGCATTAGCTAATGGAAGCTCCCATCAGTCCTCTGTGGTAAGATCGTTACCCCTTGAACAGGCAAAATGATTTGCTGAACATCATTTATCAAGTCAGCGGCGAAGCCGAGAATTGAACCCAGGAGTACTGATCCCCTCCAGTTCTTCATATCCATCCATTCCTAGCATTTGTTGCAACTCTGTGGGACTTGGATCCTATTTTTAACCCCTGGCAAGAAAGCCGTAACTCAAAGTAGGGTAACCATACAAATTAATCCAGAGAGTTTGTTAACAAAAGATTTAAACCTTACATGTTATTAACTTTTATTGTTTACCTACCAGTTTCTTACATTTGAGCTCGAAGTGCCAAAATCCTTCCAGGAGACATTGTCAATTAATCTGAAGAGCAGCAATAGGATCTATACCGGGCGATATGTCTGAGTGCTTTGCATATCAAATTCATGCTGAAAACATGTTTGGAAGAGCAGAGCAATTGAGGGTTTCTAAAGCCAAATTCATGTAGCATATTGTCTGCCTAGGAGTGCTGGGAATGTAATCACTAGGATTGATGAAACTGTACTGAGCCCAATCACTCTGTGAAAACAAGTGCTACAGGAGCAATGTTAATGTTCAGCTGCTGAAACATTTTTGGCTTTCCTTGTCAGGTGCTTAACTGACCCTTTCTGTGATGACCTTCTGGCAGAACGTGCAAAGTAAAACCTACAAAGAGGAGACACGGTTACTTTTTTTAATGCATTCCACTTTTGGCATTAACTTCTTTTCATGCATCAGTGGAATAAAATGCACTGATCTACTGTATTTTGGGGGGAGGGGAGGGGATCACAACCTGTATTCAGTTATCACATTCACATCCATTCTGTTGGATTGCTTTCTTCTCCCAGGAAGGAGATATGGTTAGACAGCTAAGTAACACAGCAGTTGTCTCAGTCTTGACCAACAGATGGAATAAAAACCTCAGTTAATGCAAAAGCCACCAACCATTTTATAATTTCTGTAGCTCTCAGTGCTACTTAAAAAGAAGGTTGGGCAGCTGCTGTTATTGATGTACAAACCGATTAGCTGACGTGTCCATTGCCCTACCTTGAAAACTGGAGACCAATAAAAGAAGTAATCCTGCATAATAATGTATTTGGTGCTTGTGAACTGTATGATTTTTTTATAATGTATCTGTTAGGGAAGAAAAGAAGATAGATGAAATATCAAATGGAGAAATGAATAGCAAGTATATTTTCTTCCTTTATATATAAATAAGATATTTTGGGAAGTACCACTAAGGCAAGTTAAATTAATTTGCCACTGAAGTGTTGTGTAACCTGGGCACTTCACCTTCTTCTGCCTCCATTCCCTCATCTGTAAAATGGGAATGACGACTACTGATATTTATAAATGGCTTTGAGATCTGTGGATGAAATGTAAAAATTAGGTATAAGTGTGGTTATGGCCAATACGCTGCAAATACTTAAGTCTGCTTGTGCTGTGGCTAGCAGAGTAAAGTGACACTTCTGTACTGTGGCAGAACAGACAAGTTTTTTCCTTGTGTTTGCAGTGTAGGCCTGCGTTCTGATATTCTGCTTTTCCAGCTATGTTTCCAATTGTGTTCTCACAGTCCCCCCATCATGTTCAAAGATATATCTTTGCCAACAACATTGCTAAGCAAATGAGGATCCAGACCTTCCCCAAGTTTAGGTCTGCTGGGAGACGGAGTTTTCAGTCGGTGCATCTACACACACACTTTACTACAGAGCTGAATAATTAGCTCTGCAGTAAAGCATCACCGTCTACTTGTGTGCCAGCATTAGCGTGTAGTAAATTAATTAACTCTTCCGTAAGAGTACAGTCTTATGGCAGAGTCATTTACGGCACAGAAACGCATGTTTGGATGGTGACTGGAACTGCAGGAATCTGAGCTGGGGTGGAGCAGCCCTAGGCTGGCGGCAGGCTCAGGTCTCTCACGGCATAGCCAGCCCCTCCACTGCTCGCCACCGCCACCCAGAGCCCAGGGCTGACCCCCCAAGCCTGTTGCCAGCCCAGAGCTGCTCTACCCCAGCTCAAACTGCTGTGGTTCTAGTTGCACATCAAGACTCTGGGAGCAGCTGACTCCAGCGCAAACTGTGCCAGAGTTTTTTGAGCCGTATTAATAGCTTGTGTAGATGCACCCAGTTTGTATCATTGAAGAGAAGAGGAGTCAGCTCTGACGTTTGCACCAGTTTCCCCAGCATTTGGGGCTGTTCATATCTGGGAGTTTGGTTCATCTAATCTCTATCTAAAGGGTAGCAGTGGATCACTATCATCATTTTTTTTTTACTCCATTCCAATTGACACTGGATGGATAACTTATTTCTACATGATTATTCCAAAAATTGTTTTTTATGTCATATTCCCCATCTTAGCCACTGACGGTGTACTAGGCGTTGGTGTCATGCCAGATTTTGACTGGAAAGTTTGTTACCTGGTAGATGAGTTAGCAGAGGGTGGCACACAAGACAACAGCTTTATGGTCTGAGCAGCAGGATTATCAGGATAGGAAGCCTGGAAAAGTTGTGATGAACTTACTTTGCAGAGAAATTCTGCATAGAGCTGTGCTTTGTGGAGTTAAGTCTAGTGGGCACTAAGAGGCTTGATTACCCTGTGTAATACATGTAGGGTGGGCAGTATAATTCACAGTTATTGGGGGTTGTATTAACTATTATCAGAACAGTTTTTTATTGTGAGACACGGTTTTGTAACATATTTGTCTATAACTGTTAAGATACAAATTGGTGATCACCTTTAACTTATTCCCTAGCTAAAGACTAGCTGGGGAATAGTCTGAAGCACCTTTTTTTTAAAAAAACAAGTGTGCTGCTAAATCCTTACTCACCTTTTACCCGTTTTTGTTTGCTTCAAGCTCTGAAATGCATGAGTATGCTAAAAATAATGGGACTTCAACATCCTAGGGTGTCTGGCTGATATGGGACTATGGCTTCCTTCGCTTGTCAGACAAGGGTATTGCCGTGAGCCATCTGTCCACTGATCAGTTCAACTATTGTGCTGGACCACATGACTCAGAGATTCTTTTTAGCACATGTAAAACCGTACTTTAACTTCCAACCCGGTATTTATGCTAATAATTAATTAATTATCAATACGTTTTATTTGCTGCTTAGAGCTATACAGTATGGGAGGTACAAATAGCTAGCTTATAAAAATTCAGGGAGCAGTTCAGGGATGTCCAATGCAGGAATACCATATATAGAGTACTTGTAATAACTGTGGTATTGGTAATAAGGAAATGGGAACAGTGGAGAACTGGAGCGTGACTTTAAGCGCAGTGCATTGGTAAAACTGCAAGGAGTCTTCAAAGCAAATATATTAGAAGCAAAGTAGTACAGCAAAGCTCAAACAGCTCTCATTTACAGTTCCAGATCAAAGAGGAAGATAGAAACGCATCGTATATCACAGTTTTACCCTTTCAAAGGCACAGGCCAAAATGGGAAGGATGGAGAAAGAAAGAAAAGGTCCTTCAACTAATCATCATATATTAATAATAAAGTAAATGCTGAACTTCTAAGAGTTGGGTTCCTCTGTCACCAACGCAGCTCTGAAGAAGAGCTAACAGAATAATTTTGGTTACATTTGTTGTTCAAAGGAGACTAAAAGTGCAGATGAAAGGCAAGTTTGGTTTCGTGAGTTAAGCAAGTGTTTTTACTGAATTGGAGGCTAAGTTATTAATGGCAGAGCGGGGAGCTTTGTGTAGGGGCAGTCAGTTTATCCAGGTGTAAGCTTGATTGAGAATGGGCTGAGACAGCCACACCCATGGGATTATCTGGTGAAGACTCCTCTCAACTCTGATTTATATGCACAGAGGTTAATGGAAGCTTTATTTGTCAGGCCTGGGATATGGAAAAAAAACCTGATCAGAGCTATAATATTGAAGTCCCTTCCTTTTCATTCTTCCTTTGAATAATTTTTTTGCTTTTTTGTATTGCCTTTTTGATCTTTGGCTCTTTGGCTCTGGTGTGCATTAACGTTTCCTTGGGTGTACTTTCCATGTAGATGATCTAAGCCGCTTCTCACCTGAAGGGCCAAATACCTCTGGCTGTGTTAAATGGTAGCACAGATCTGAAACGGGTAGTTGACGCATCTCATGGTGATGTTATAATGTGAAGTATTTTCATGTCTTAAACCACAGTCTGAAAATCTGTTTTGAGTAACCCATTAGCGCAAAGGCAAAATGATTATTCACTAGGGCTGTGCAAAGCTTTGGGTGCTGATTTGATTCGGAGGAGATTTGGCTCGATTCGGTGGCTGAATCTCTGAATCCAAATATGATCAGGGGACCAAATAAAAGGTCTGAATCGATTCAGAGAGCTTTGGTAATTTGGGCAGCCCCTGCCCGCTCTAGCAGGGAGCTGGAGCCAGACTTGGAGCTGATAAGTAGGGGGCGGGGGAGTTGGAGGAGGGGGGAGAGTACCATGGAGGGACCCCTGCCCACTCCCTCAGCCCCCCCATGGCTGCCCCACCCACCCTAGCTCCCGGTACTTTAGAAAAGAGCCCCAACTCAACGGGTGCTGCCAGGTGGGGGGGAATCACCACTGCCCCCCACTGCCCCACACTGCATGGAGGGCTCTCCCACGAGCCCCCTGACCCACCCCCCTTGCTCCCCCAGCCCCCCCCACATGGCTGCCCTGCCTGCTCCAGCTCCAGCCCTATAAGAAAAAAACCCAAACTCCTGCCCCCCAGACTCACCAGCTGCTGCACTAGCCTTGGGGCTTTGGGGGGGCTCATGCAGAGCCCCCCCATGTGGCATGGGACAGCAGGGGGCAGTGGGGATTGCCCGTCACCAGGCAGGAACTGGTGAATGTGGGAGAGGTGGAGTTGGGTTTTTTTTCTTAAAGGGCCAGAGCTGGGGTGGGCAGGGCAGCCATGGGGGGGGGCGGGGCTGGGGGAGGTCGGGGGGCTTGTGTAGAGCTCCCCATGCAGCATGGGGCAGTGGGGGGCAGCAGGGATCGCCCCCTGCTTGGCAGTACCCGGTGAGTCGGGGCTTTTTTATTTCCAAGTGCCAGGAGCTGGGGCAGGCAGGGCAGTCATTGCTGGGCTGGGCGAGTGGGCAGGGGATGGACCTGGGTGATTCGGAGTTTTGGCAGCAGCCGAATCTCCGAATCAGATTCAGCCAAATCATTTTGGGGCAGTGATTCGAATCACCAAATCAAATCACTGTCCCCCGAATTGTCTGAATCTGAATCCAAAGCAAATACTAGCTGCTTCACACAGGCCTATTATTCACCTGTAGAGTTAAAGCAGCGTACTGCAGTGCTGTTGGAGTGCAGGGCCAGCCCGCAGTGCTCAGCTGGTTCTGCTGTAGGGCTTGCCTGTTTGTTAAATTTTTGGCTGCGTATGTAGGCATGAATCCAGGAATGCTTATGCCAAGGATTTGCATTGTAATAAAAAAAACCCTCTTTCTCTGCAGGTTCAATCTCCTTTTTGGCAGACTACTGCATTTAAACTAGGCAACAAAATGAATTATAATTACCAGCCCAACCCCAACACTAGGCTATTCCAGAATTGAATGGTGTAATTCTAGTAATATTGGTTCACCTATCTAACCTTTGGATAGTACTAAATGTATAGGATAAAAGAAACATCATAGGCCTTAGCATACATCTGCAAGATGTCCTTGGTAAACAGGTTAATTTGGAATGGAAGCTTGACCTATTAGTTATTCCCAAAGTGCGGAGGTCAAATCCAAATGGTTTGGCTACAGACAGTGTATCAGATGTTTTTAGATGCCTTTTAGGTAGCATATGTTTTCAGAATTCTTCTTAGAAAGGGGCCTTACAACTTAATATCCCCTTGTCCTGTTTATACTAATAGGACTTACATATTTTCCTGACCACTTTTTTTAAATCAAGAAGCCACTCCAGATCCTCTGTTGCAAGATTTAAAATTGACATTTATAGTAGCATTTAGAGGTACTTGATTTTCCTCCTTCTTTCACAGGTGTAAATCAGGAACAATGCTCTTGAGGTTTACACCAGTTGCACAGGTGCAAACGAGAGGAAAATTGGTTCATTTTGGTATAGAATTTCTCTGTCTTCAACTCAGGTAAATAAAACATTAACATCCAGTTAGGAAGGAAAAGTATGACTTGGACCTTTATGTATTTTCCAATACAGCAATATAATTGCTGAAAGTTGAACATGTACTTAAGTCACCATCTCAATTGAGTCAAAAGTGCTTTGCTGAAATGGGAACCGAAAGATGTAAGCCTTAATGTTATATTCTGATCTATACATGTGGATTCTTGCTCTGGATTCCTTTGGTATACAAGGCACAATATAAATGTAAGATATTTATTAATGAAAAAGATAATGGATTTGGGGTGGGGTGTGGTATTGAAGCAAATACTTCTTGAAAGAATAAAAAGCCCTAATAACTCTGCAGCATTCAAAGCTACATGCAATCTTTATAAATTAGTACACTTATGCTTTTTGAATGTAAAAGGTGCCTCCTTCATGCTAAAGTTAATGAGTTAAGTTTAAAGATTCTCTGTGCTTTAAAAGGATAGATACCTCTGGGCGCATTTATCATAGGAGCAATCTTCTATACTAGCTTTCTCTGTGCATCGAGAGTAGTTGTACTCACAAGATGAATGAAATGGAGTAATAGGCCAGCTCTGTGACAAATTACCCTTTCTTAATTGGATAAATTAAGTAGATTATTTGATAGTTCAATCTTCTGGAAATATTCTTGATCACTGTAGTAAGTCCATCTGTCTAAGTGTCTATTTGTTGTCTTTTATCCTTGTTTGTTTGGGTTGGGGGTGGGGGGTTGGTTTTTTTCCTCCAAAGAAGGTAAGAATCAGCCTTGCTTCAGATGCATGGTTTTTTTTTATCCCCGGGATCACATTTCCTGCTCTAGCCACAGCGGTTTATTGATCTGTTTTGTCATATTCTGCTCCTGGAGGCATGTAGTCAGAACTACTTTTTATGATGTTGTGCTGTAATACACAAATTGTCTCCATCAAGACTTCATGTCCACATGGCACTGAAGTAAAGTGGCAGTGAACTTTGGGCCTTTGGAAAAATTTTTTCCATGAAATCTTACAGAAAGAATGAACTTAAGTAGGTGGAGAAAAGCCTTATGAATCAGAAGTAGACTCGTACGGCTTAAAAATATGGGCAAAATAAGACAAAATATGACTTTTGAGAGAATTGTAATTTGATCCACACAAAATCAGCTAATGGAAGACCCATTAGGAAAGCATCCATTAGGATGGCTTGATTTGCAATAGTAGAACAAATTAGTCTTCTGTGACATTCAAACAAGACTTGCATAAAGAAAATCTATAGCAGCCTCAACAATACTTTAATCAGCATCCTAGTTTAAGACAGGCACGCTGTCCTTAGCAGAATATAGAAGGAAAGAAGTGGATTCTGATGTGTGGCGTTTTTTGCAGATGCCTTGTCCTTGCTCACTGTAGCTGAAATTGCAGTTAACTTTGGCGCATAAGTATGGAGGGATTCAAGTGTCAGTGTTCCAGGAAGTCTAAAGGTATTGACTGGAGAAAAGGAAGACAGATTGCTTTAAAAGGTGAAACTGAGAAAGGCACTGACCACAAACTGATGGTGATCCATTTAGGAGATGCTAGGCAGAACATCTCCTAAATGGATATTCCTTTCCTAGCATAGGAAAGACTACCAAGGTACTAATAGGAGTAATAGGAAAGGCTATTAAGATGCAGGTTGAGAACTGTACAAAAGTAAATACTGCATTCATAGGAAATATGGTGGCATAGTTCAGGAGGCCACTTACTGCCTAAATCGTCAGGAAATATTTGCCTGAATTTCTTTATGATTGCTCTGGTACTGGATCGTGGATGCTGAAAGGATGGAGTGAAATGATGTTTTCTGTAGCAGCAGCTGCCTCAGAAATGCGTGGGGCCAGATTTTCAAAATCTTTTGCAACTGTAATTCAAAAGACACAGCACTTGCTACTGGGAATAAATCCCTCCCCCCCCCCCCAATAAAAAAAAGTTTAAATTTCACTTAGGTTCTAATTTTTAAAAAATCCGGATTTTTTAAAAAACAAAGTTGCCTTCATGAACGCAATGTACCGAATGGTTTGAAAATGGTTCTTTGAGCATGGGACATCCAGTATTTGAAAAAACCCTATTAATAGAAAAGCAGGCACTATACATAATCATTCCAGAAACTTGGCTTGACAACCTTGTACTAGAATGAGGCTATGTAAATATTGCTTTTAGCTGTCTTTCTGGTCATGTGCTTGCATCAGTGTTGCAAAAAAAAATGCAGTCTTTGCCAGCTAGGTTGGATTTGTTAAACAGAAGGTGAAAAGACACCGGAAGGAAAAGGTGGAGGAGGAAAGGATGCACAAAGCAATCTCACCATCTAGGTGGTATTCAAGACTTGGCCAAAGCCAGGGGGAGCAGTGGTGTTATATGGTCAGGTTATCTGCAGTGGACTCTAGCGTCCAGGAAACAGTGGGCATAGCCATGATGATAATTCATTCTGATTGAAGTTCACCCGTTCTCTCTGGTGTCCACTTCAAGTCGTGGACCTCAAAAAGGCACGAAGGGAAGAAGAGCCCATCTTCACATTACTTTGTTCATTAGTTACGTGTAGTTTCTGGCACCTGGTTTCATGTTCCTATGATCATGATCTTTGTGTGGTGACAGGGCACTTTCTGGTTTTAATTAATTTAAATCTTTATACGTTTTTAACTTTAACTTTTTCTGTCACAATCTGAGCTGTACTGTTGCTGCTGTGGATAATTTCAAAGGCTGGCCTCTGCATGACAAAGGGAAATGGAGAGACGGAGGAAAATGAAATGACTTGCTTAAGGTCACACAGCAGGCTAGTGGCAGAGCAAGAAATATAGCTCCTGCCTCCTGTGGTACACTACTTTGCACCTCCACTGAAGTTTTGGTGCGGTTGAATTTTTTTCTATTTATAAAGAACATAGCAACGTTTTTAGGCCAAAATCTTAAGGAGGTTTGCTGCAGTGGTTTGTTTAGAAAGAATTGCTCCTAGGAATCTCAGCTGATAATCTTCTGTGACAGAGGGTTTACCCTAAAGTTGGTGTATCTGTGTTGTCTTGTCTATCAAATGTCTTTCCATGTCACCTTTTTGTTGCCTGTCTGTCTCTTCTTGTCTCGTTATTTTGTGACATGCATTATAGGAAGTCTCTTTCCGTGTGTAACTAGATGTCTGGAAAGCTTCAGTAAAGGAATAATTAGTTCCTCCTTTCTTTGCAAGCAGTGTGCGATCTCTAATATATAAATGTTATTAATAAACTGAGTAACACACCCATCTTTCTTTTCACTAAGAAGTGCAGTGTTCATCCAAAAACTAGACAAGACAGCTCTTTTCCAAGGGGGTTTAACATTTTCAGTAATGCTTTCCATCTATCTTTTGTCATGGGAATCATTCCAGTATGGAAAAGGTTGGGAGCATATTTGAATGACTAGATCTTCTAACTAAACTGCATTCATCTTTGCTGGGAACAGGTGATTTTCTGTCCCCAGAAGAGTGGCTTGGCTTATGCAGGCAAATTTGCCATGGATTTGGAGATTGCCTCTTTGAACCACACGCGTGGTAACTACATGGCTGCTTCTCGCTGTCAAAATATTCATTTGATGCTTCAGCAACTTGGTCACTAAGAGGATCAGAATCTTTAATGCATTTTATTCTTAAAAAGAAAGGGAACATTGCTCCTTTTTTGTAGAAGTATTTAGTGACTTGTCTGAGGTCGAGCAGGTCTGTTGTGGATCCAGACAAGTCTCCTGAATCCCTGTTCTATGACTGAAGCATAAAACCATCTTTCACTGTTTTCTGCTCCTGTAAAAGAAAGGACAGAAAATCTGAAGCGTCCCTGTCACTAGTAGCCTGATAATAGTGTATAAGATGCAAATCTATCCTGCTTACTAGCAGTCTGAGCTACAAAAGGATGCATATCTGTCATAGTATCACCCTTTCTACAGCTGGCCCAGAGGATGAGCTCCATGGTCATTTCTCATGCTGCTTTTTCTGTGTATCAGAAGGTTTACCAAAGGCCTGAGCACTTTAAATGCCAGGTGAGGTAAATGACAGGTACAGGTCCTTGATTATATCTGAAAACTGAGCCTATAGCCACTTGAACTTTTTGTGAACCTCCTGTCTTAGGATTCACAACAAGCACAGCATGTAGGATAATCTTCAAAGGCACAAACTTCTAGCATTCAGGCTAAAGATGGGTATGATGGCAAGATGACCATAGAAAAGCATGTGATAGGATGTGCTACTAAGCAGTTGTAATTCCATCCAGGAGAGGGTAGAAGTGACACGCTAGTCAGTTCATTAGAGAATTTTCACAAAAAATAGCTTTTTTTTTAAATGGGAAACCTCATGGAAGATCTCAGCAGTGCAAGTCAGCTACAACGTGCATGTCCAAAGTGTGTTGTGAAGACTGCTAGTGTGTGGCCTGTGACCTTCCCCTGGCAGGGTTCTTTAAAAATGTAGGGTGAAGGAGTCCCAGGTCAAATGATGAATGCAAATAATATGTATACATTTGTTAAGGAGAAAATGGAAAAAAATGCTGACTAGGGCTTTGATTATTTATTTTTGATAAATGTTTAGATATAATGGGTAATTGTTTAACAACATAGATTTTGCCCTTGGGCTCCTGTCAATATGCGCATGCAGCCTTTGGAAGCAGGGAGGGCCAGCGGTAGCATTGAAATAATGGGAGTTCCATTCTTTTCAATTGCTGGTGATATCTGCCTATAGATAATTGACAATTTCTGGGGTCCTGTCAATACATCACTGGCAAGGGCTATCCTGTTCCACAGGGACTAGAGGTGGGGCAAGCTGGAACCTAGGAGAGCCAGGGACTTCCTTGGGATCTACAACTTCAGGTTGGATGCATCGCTAGACCTGGTGACTTCCATAAGCCAGTGTGAAACACCAGGTAGTTGTCCTGCTCATATTTAGATGCTGTTCAGTCTTGCAAGAATGCTGATAGAGCAAACTGTTGCAGAAATGCCATTATCGTGCATCTGGAGCTGGGGGATACTTTCTGCAGCCGAACTTCAGAGATGATAGATTTGTGGCAATGTGTGTATAATTATGACAGTTTCATCATAATTAGCTATATTTTAGTTTTATACCATAAACACTGTATTCTTCAGCATGGTACTTTCTGAGCAGTAGTTATTCTTCCTTTTTAGACTCTCTGTTTTAGCATCTGTACAAACACTTGTCTGCACAGAAGCTCATTTAAGGGAGATAAGGGGGGGGGTGTTCATTACTGAAAAGGAGATGCAAGGCTTTAGGTTGCATTTTTTGAAGCTCTAGTGCATGGCCTTCTGTGGTTGGCTTTCTCTCTGGCCTTTAGCTTTAACTAGATTTATTAATTCCTTTGATTCATGAGGTCCAAAAAAAAAAAAACACAAATGCCACTCTGTTCTCCATCTTAAGCAAAGTCTGTTCACAAGTAATTTGCGAGCAAAAAAACCAGCTGACTATCGAATAAATAGTTTTGCTTGGCCAGGTGCAGACAGAGCTGCAGCAGAGTGAATGTTAATGGTCTGAATAATTGCTGCATTCTGAGTCAGCCCTTCACTGGGTGATTCACAAAGCTATCGTCACAAGTGTGGTCTCTTCCGCTGACATGTCGTATCCCAGCAAAATCTGAAATGAAGGATGTGCTTTCTCCATTAAGGACAGCAATATGAGATTGCTCTTCAGACACCTAAGCACAATTTTTATCCTTTCTGAAATCAATGTCAAAGCTCCTAATGGGAGCCAGATTAGCCCAAGACGTCTTTCATTAGTGATGGTGTGTTAAGAAGAGCCGGTTGAAAAATTACACTGTGGCTGCCTATACATGTGCTTGGGGGTGGTGGGGGAGTCGGTTAATTAGAGCAGTTCCCAGACAGCTGCTCTAACTAAAATGGCTTACTGTCATGTATGTTAAGCCCCCATGTGTTTCAAAAATGGCCACAGGATGCTTTATAATTCAATGTGATTTAGATGAACTGTCCCTGTGGCCATTTTGAAATGTGTTGGGGCTTAATACACATGATGGTGAAGTGATGCTGGAGTATTCTCATTAGAATGTGGAGCAGACTTGATTAATTGATTAATCAAGTCTGCTCCAATGCATTCTAATTAGAATGTGAATGACCACATCCAGTAGCAATGCGTAGGGGGTTCACCAGGGTGCACATGCACCCTATGAGAGTGCCAGTGCACCCCCTGATGGCCACACTTGCTGCTTAGGTGATGGGTGGGGGGGCAGGCAGGAACACCAGTGCAAGCGCTGGTCGATCACTATTATTGCTGCAGCCACTTCCGGCAGTGGCTGCGGCCGCTTCTGGGAGTGGCTGCAGTGATCAGCTGGTGCTTGCTCCCAGAACCAGCTGCAGCCACTCCTGGAAGCGATTGAAGCAAGTGCAGCGATTGGCCACAGCCCCCTAGTCTGCAGGATCGCCCGCGGGGGATCCTCCTCCCCCCCTGGACTGCAGGATTGTCTGCAGGGGACCCCCCCCCCCTCCAGTTAGCAGAACTGCTTGCGGGGGGGGGGGAGCATGTGCCCCCCCTGACTAAGGCATCACCAGTCGCCCATGATCACATCTGTAGGCACCCTATCTGGCCAACCCCAGCCTTTGTGCCCTTCAAATAGCATTCGTAATCAGTGTTGCCTGACCCACAATGATTATTACCTTTGTACAGTACATCTGATCCTGGTTTGATGTACGATAGATAACTGCGAAAGTGACCAAATTGTTCAATTAATCAGAACGATCCGAATATTGATATCAATTGAAGGAAAATGTCCATCTTTGATCAATGTTCTATCTTCAGGTGCCCTAAATCTCTCATATGCACAGGCTAGCTTAGGGGCACATTACATGTGTGACTAGGCTGTGGGAGACAAGCATGTAATGAGGTGTGTGTTGCTGACATATATCAGCAATCCAAACATCGGCGAGTGGTCATAACTGGTAAGCAATTGTAGGACTTTCACAAGCAGCAGAGTGATTATGGAGTGGAATTCAATTGAGATATTAGTTTGAACAAGTGAATGCAGTAATCTTAGTGCTGTAAATAGCAAATCTTTCAATCGTATATTAAAAATTAAAGAAGTCTTGTAGATACTTATGGGAATATAATTTGAATGAATATGTAGGCTAGGAGTGTTAGAATGGCTATCCTGAAATATTTGTCCTTCCCTGACCTCAATCCAAGGAGGAGAAACACTACGTTTTGAGTAGTGCATTTTCAAAATGGTAGTCCTACTGAAGAGCTAAAATACGGTTCCATAAGCCGTTCACTGAATTGTCTGAAAGACAAATTTTTTTTAAGCAAAATCTGTTCACCAAAATTTTGCAAACAGAAAATGGGCCTGAAATCAGTGAATATGAAGTTTGTTGCAGATAGATCTGTTCATTTTCATTCTGGCTAAGACTCATGGTGTTAATGGTTTTGTAGCTTTTACTCTTGCTGTCTGAGCTTGCAGGTGGTATTTTTTGGCAAGATTCTTTGTGCCAGATCATGGATTTTAAAGGTTGAAGAGCCTTGCAGCTCTTTAAGTGTGTTCCAGATTTAGAGGTGTACTTGGTAGCCGTGTTGGTCTGAGACAAAAAGACATACAAAAAACTAGAACTCTTGGTTCCAAAATGATACCTTTCATTAAACCAACTGGAAAATGGCAAGAAAAGTTTTACAAGGAACATTGTAGAAAGTTGTGTTTGTGTGTGTATGCATAAATTCAATGACCCATCAACTTTTCCTTTAAAAGCCCTTTTTACCAAAGTGAGTAATAATACTCTGATGATGAACCATATACAGCTCTTAAGATTGATTCTTGCACGTACTAACTTCTTTGTTGTGCAGATCAGGTAGGATTCCTTCCCTGGAGGTGTCAGATGGCAAGCAGGGAAGTGTAAAAGTCTTTCTTTCATAGATTTCATAGACATTAGGGCTGGAAGGGACCTCGGAAGATCATCGAGTCCAGCCCCCCGCCCAAAGGGCAGGAAGTCAGCTGGGGTCATAGGATCCCAGCAAGATAAGCATCCAGTTTCATCTTGAAGGTGTTCAATGAAGGCGCGTGAACGACCTCCGGCGGCAGGCTGTTCCAGACAGGGGCTTGGACAGTAAAGAAATTCTTCCTTATGTCCAGCCTGAAATGATCTTGTAGTAGTTTGTGACCATTCGTCCTCGTCATCCCTTGGGGCGCTCTGGTGAACAAACGTTCCCCCAGATACTGGTGGTCACCCCTGATAAACTTGTAGGTGGCCATCAGATCACCCCTGAGCCTGCGCTTTTCCAGGCTAAAGAGCCCCAGGGCTCTCAGCCTGTCATCGTAGGGTCTGCTTCCCTGACCTCTGATCATGCGTGTGGCTCTTCTCTGGACTCTCTCAAGCTTCTCCACATCCTTTTTGAATTGTGGAGCCCAAAACTGGACGCAGTACTCCAGCTGCGGCCTCACTAAGGCCGAGTACAGGGGGAGAATGACGTCCTGGGATTTGCTTGAGAAGCATCTATGGATGCAAGCCAGCGTTTTGGTCGCTTTACTAGCCGCAGCATCGCATTGCAGGCTCATGTTCATCTTGTGGTCAATGATGACCCCCAAGTCTCTTTCTTCCATAGTGCTAGCCAGCGTAGCACTGCCGAGCCTATAAGGATGCTGCGGGTTTTTCTTCCCAAGGTGGAGAACCTTGCATTTATCGGCCTTGAACACCATCAGATTCTCGTCCGCCCACTTGCTGAGCCTGTCCAGGTCAGCCTGGATCACCCGCCTGTCTTCTGGTGTGGATGCTTTGCCCCAAAGTTTGGTGTCATCTGCGAACTTGGCCAGTCCACGTCTGACTCCAGTGTCCACATCATTAATGAAGATGTTGAACAGTATGGGTCCAAGGACAGAGCCCTGGGGGACCCCACTGGTCACCGGACACCACAATGAGTGACTTCCATCAATTACTACCCTCTGGGTCCGACCCCAGAGCCAATTTTACAGCCAGTGGATCGTGGAGGACCCAAGGCGACAATTGGCCAGTTTCTCCAAGAGATGATCATGGGACACCAGATCGAAGGCTTTTTTGAAGTCAAGATATAGGACATCAATCTCTTCCCCCTTGTCCAGGTGATAGGTCACCTGGTCGTAGAAGGAAATGAGATTGGTCAAGCAAGACCTACCCGCAACAAACCCGTGCTGGCTATCCCTTAAGATGTTGGCGTCGGCCAGTCCATTAAGGGTGGCCTCTTTAATAAACTTTTCTAAGATCTTCCCCGCGATAGAAGTCAGGCTGATGGGCCTATAGTTAGCCGGATCCACTTTCCTCCCTTTCTTGAAGATAGGCACCACATTGGCCTTCTTCCAGTCTTTGGGCACTACACCAGAGCGCCGAGAGTTTTCAAAGATCTGCGCTAGAGGCTGGGCTATAATGCTCGCCAGCTCCTTGAGTACCCTGGGGTGAAGATTGTCAGGGCCGGCTGACTTGAAGGTATCCAGCTTCTCAAGATGTTCCTTCACAAAGTCAGCATGAATGGAGGGCAGGGGATCACCCTCACCCGGACTTCCCGGCCCTGTAGCAGGCACAGGCGTCCCATGGGGCTGATGAAAGACCGACGCAAAGTACCTATTTAATAGGTTGGCTTTTTTCTTGTTGTTCTGCAATGAAGTTTAAAATCCAAAATGGGGTAAAATTTGACATCTTCCATGTTTCAGGGATGTATGTGGGAGCTGTGTTGGTCTGAGACAAAAAGAACTGCAAAAATCTCTAACTTTTGGTTCAAAAATGGTCTCTCTTATTTAGGCCAAGTTGGAAATTGCAAAAAAAAAAAAAATCTTTTTCTGCAAGCTTTTGGGCACAAAGGCCCTTCCTTCATCAGGCTCAGGGAAAGTTAAAGACAGTAAAAAGATAATTGTTTTTCAATTTCCTAGTTGGTCTAATAAAAGGTATCATTTCTGAACCAAGAGTTCCAGATTTTTGCATTTCTTTTTGTCTCAGACCAACACAGCTACCAAATACATCCCTGAATCCAGCCATGCACTGGCCCAATCCTGCAGCCCAAATCCAGGCCCAAGGCCCATTATTCAGCCCATGGAGCCCCCCACAGGTCTGGAAATTTGGCAGCAAGGGGGTGGCAATTAACACTGCCACTTCTCCCTCACTGGCAAACTTCTTGACTCTTGAGGAGCTCCATGGGATGGATAATGATACAGCTCCATGGGCCAGGGATTAAGCACCCCTGGTCTAAAGTGATGATAAAATAATGTTGATTTGAATGCTTTCTTTTATGTACATGTTGCTGACAGAAACATACTGTGTGTGATTTCCCATACTACTTCTCATTTTCAGACACAGTTGTTTCAATATTGATTGATTTCTAGCAAAAAGAATGTAATTCGCTTTTACCGCCTCATAAACAGAGGTGATGCAAGTTCTTGATCTGATGTGCAGTGCGTTGACTACAACATTGCACAGAACAACCTGTTAGAAAGCAAGGGCAGCCACAAAAGTGTGTTTCCTATTAGGGCACGGAGTGTGAATTCATTCTTTTTTTTTAAGTGACCAAAAGGAGAAATGTGGAAGGCAAAGTGGGGGAGATAATTTGACCATGAAATGCAAGTCACTAATGCCACCATTGTAACTAGAAATTAAAGAATGTGCCCAAATCAGGGTCTGTTAATAGATGCAGTAAGATACAAGAATTATTTTGCGCTCTGCTTTAGTTGACAAATCAGCGGCCTTGCTTTGCTTTTAGAAGATTCCTTTCCTTAGTTTTCCTTTTTTGTTTTTCCTTCTCAGTCTTTCACTAAATTTAGTCACTGAAACAAAACCTGGCCCCATCTGCTGCCTGTTTACAATATTGCATTGGAACAATCTCATAAAACTCTCCCTGTAATATTAACACTTTTTTTTCTTTTAAGGAAGGGTGATAATGAACTCATTAAATCTGGTTATAAATGAAGAAAAAAATTGCTAATGCTAAGGCAAGGCTCAACACATTTCTGCAGCAGTGGGCAGGTTTATCTCTGGACCAAACGCTTTAGCGCTGAACCATTGTGCTGCCATGGAGGTAAACTGCTCCATGGCAGCACAATGGCCCAGAAGACTTTTGCTCTGTTCTTCCATTTCCTTTGTAGCAGAGACAATTTATAGAGCTCATTTAAAAAAAAAACAACTGACTAGTGATTTGGGGTTTTCAGTGTGAGACATCTTACAAAGACCTGAATCCTCAAAGCTGGGGATAAGCATTTTCAGAAAATGCCACCCTCCAGCCCCTGAATCCAGGTACTTCATATAATTAGTCATTTCTGATAATGCAGGGTCTGTGTATAAAATATGTATGCTGTATATCAGGGCTTATGGTAGAGGTGATATCTTTTATTAGACCAACGAGATTTTTGCAAAACATTTTCTTTAATTGAAAGGTTTCAGGCACAAACTCCCTTCATCAGTCATCGGAGAAAAGATTGTAAAAGTTCACCTGGGTCAAAATGAAAGTTCATATTTCATAGAGGAGTCAGTAGATGGAAAGCTCCTCTGGGCGGTCAGTCCATAGCTAGTGAAGAGTCTCTCCGCTCTCCTGTGAGGCTCTGTTATGATGCAGATTACCTTGAACCAAGGCAGGAGCAAGGATCTATGTTGTATATCTGATTTTTAGATGAGTGCTACAAGTAGCCCCTCACTTCTGTAGCTATGCCATTTTTATACCCTTCCTCCAGAAATTCTTAATGTTTCTGGAACGTGCTTGAAATTCACTCCTTTGGCCTTTCACTTATGCATGGTATTACTAACTGCTGATTCCAGCCCATTCACACAGGTAGAGGAAGCCATCAATTGGAAAACGAATAGTCTTACCAATTCCATAGTAGTAGATATGGCTGTAGTACAGCTAGCAGGCCACTATATTGTATTTGGTTTATAGGGGTTTCTATAGTGCTCATCACCACAATGTGTGACTGCACTTTGCAGAACGTATGACAAGTTAGTGACTATTTGGAAAACGGGTACCATATATAAGAGGGTATATTGAGTATCCCCCGCCTATGCTGATTGCCACTGTGATGCTGCATCTGGCTGTGTGCTCTTTGCAGATCATGCCATGGTCATGTGAAACTGCAACCTGTTCAGTAGCCTTCAGTGGTCAGGAAAAGCTGGAACAATTTTATATCATAGACCAGGGGTGGGCAATTATTTCGGGCAGAAGGCCGCTTACTGAGTTTTGGCAAGCCATTGAGGGCTGCATGACAGGCAGCCAGGGGCAGATAAGTATAAATTTTCAAACTTATTTAGGGGCCCCGCAGGCTGGATAGAACGGCCTGGCCCTGGGGCACATCCGGCCTGCGAGCCGCATTTTGCCCACCCCTGTGATAGGCACTACCAATTAGATCCTTGATATCTTCCTGTTATATATCTTGGGTAAGCAAGAGCTCATAATGCTGAATTAACCTGTTCCCCTCCCCTCCACCCCCCCCAATCCTTCAACCCTCCCCACTGCCACAAAAAGTGTTCATTGGTGAAAAGAATCCATTTTATAAATATTTGCCAAGTTTGCATTATTGTTCATGAAGAGTTGCCGTAACAGCTCTCAACCTGCAATTACAGCACTCCTTCATAAATATTTAAAGGGCGGCTCAGCTTTCAACAGAGTACACCGGTGACAAAGATCAAGCCTTTTGACCTTTTGTTAATTTGCTCAGTGAGATATGATTCCCTTCATCTTATTCTTTGTATTTAAACAAAAAGATGTGTGTACTGTTTACATTTCTAATTTATGTTTGGCTAATGCTGTTTTAAAGGGAAAATGGTTAAGGAGCCTAGAACATTTTTCTTGTGTCATTGTTTCATTTTTATATTACTTAAAAAAAAAATGTAATGGGTTTATGTTGAAACAGGGGAGATTTAGTTTGGATATTAAAAACTTTGACTCTGAGGGCAGGGAAGCACTGGAATAGACTACCTAGGGAGGTTATGGAGCTCCATCACTGGAAATTAATATGTACAGGTTAGGCAAACACTTGGGTAGAGTGGCTAAGGGATGATACTGCTTTGAACAGGAGGCAGGACTAGAAGACCTTGAGGACAGACATTACACACACATCAGTTTACGTGATCAGAAATTGGTTTAAACCTGTAACAGAGCATAAGTTCAGCAGTAGCATCCACTGTGCATGCCATAACAACTTACACTTTCAGTAGAAGCAGTGGCAGAAGTAGATCTTTAAAAAAAGACTTGGTGGACAGGACTGTGGCCTTGATGATGATGAACAGGGATCCTGGTTTTCTCCTATTTAAAAAAAATCCCCTATTTTCAGTTAAAAAGAAAAAAAAAAGTAACCCCAAATCCACATTTTTCCATGATTAAAATGAAACTCTACTCTCTCTCTCTCTCATATGTATGTATATATATATCTATAGATATAGATAGCTAGATATTGATATCGATATGTTTTGTTTAAATCAGAGAAAACCAGGATCCCTGAGGATGAGCTTAAGAGATAGTCATACAAATATCTCTACACCTTATGAGACGAAGTAGAAGATGGGGTTGGGAACATTTGCAGAACAAAGGGAACGTGGAGTCACAGCTTGCTGAGGACGAGCGAGTAGGAAGTGGTACAGTGGTACAAATAACGTTATTTGGAGCTTTGCACCTGGTGAGGGGAAGATTACATTTGACACAATTTAGATGTCTAAAGGAGAGAATTGAAAAGGGAAGCTGCATCATCAAACTTGCAGGGAAGGAAGCATGGTAGCAGTAGCATGTTGTGCAGAGTAAAAGGAGACTGCATCCGTTTGGAAGCCTGGGCAAGTGACTCAACATTGGCTATGCAGCTGATACAGTATAGGGCTTGGCAAAATGTTTTTAATGGCACGTCTTTTCACTGGAAAATGTGTACTAGGGTTGACCCAACCTATTTGTAGATTTGTGTCTAATTGTTTTGGCTAAAAACATACCAGAAAAACATTGAAAAAGTTAAAAATGTTTCATTTTGGCATTAAATTCATTACATTTGAATTCATTTTATTAAAAAAGGTTTAAGTTAAATTCATTTGATAAAAAAACCTAAATAGACCATCCCACCTAAAACCAGATAAAACTGTAATCTGTGTCCTTGCCTGTCTGATCACTGGGACTATTCTACCTTTCTTGGGCATACGGTGCCCTGCACCACTCATGTTGGCTAGCCAAAGACTGATAAAGATGCATGATGCAATCTCCTAATGGATGGTGCAGCTTGGGTCCGTGGGAGTTTCAGGAGGTATATACTATACAGTATTCTCAGTACTGGTCACTGTATGACAGTCTTAATTAAACCTTTCATAATTTCTTACTTAAGGCAGTAGGCTTTGAAAATTGAACCCCAGATGAGCTTTCGGATGATCTGTAAGAATAGCATTGGTGTAGGAGACACATCTCTCCTTTCTGCTTATGGCTGAGGAATGGGTTTCTGTTTTGTTTTGCATCCACTTTAAAAACCTACCAAAAATTACACACATTCCAAAAATATTTGGGAGTCTCTAGTTAAGGGGAATCAAGAACAGGAATGACATGGATATTTGAGACCCAGATAGAGATGCATTGATTGTGTTGCAAATTTGCCTTCTAACCAGCCCTATTAGTCTTTCAGTTCCATTGTCTTCAGAATTAACTATTAGTTTCATCTGCTTCATCCATTCCATTTTTTTTCAGTGACTGTGACAGTACATGAAAGTAGATATAAAGGCCATCTTTATGGATCTGTATGTGAGCTATTTATTAAGCCAAAATAAAAATGGTTACGTTGTATGATACTTCAAACATATTGGGTGGAAGTCTGTTTCCTGCGTATACTCACAGATTTACTTCTCAAGAAAACAACACATAATGTAACAAAACATTGCATCAGTTATATATGCCTTTCAATTATCAGTCTAAAATGAAGTCAGAAGGGAGTGTACAAATTAATTGAATGAATGTGTAAAGCTACCTACCCCCTCTTGTGCTATAATGAACATGACCTGATTTGTTTCAGAGGAACTGAGGACCTACATCTCCAGCTGACAGCACTGAAAAGGGTTGGTGCTTGGTTTGTCTGGAAATTAGGCCAGAATGATCTCAAATAAATAGCTCATTTGTAGTGTTCTATGGAAGTGAGATCCTGTCTAGTCCTAGCTAAGTCTGATTCACCATACATCCCTTAAAACGTTGCATATCTGTCAGTCCAGAGGTATAAAGAAGAATGAGCCATAGTGATTATCAGAATCTGGACCTTTTTTGCAGGGGGGCAGGATTAAAATAAATAACCAAAAAAGCTTTGTTTGTTTATATCACTGTTTACTGAAAAACATTTACATTAATTTTGGGAGGCATCTCAAAGACAGAGTTGCTTTTCCCAAGGAACTTACAGTCTAAATAACAAGTATAGAATCTAAATCATTCTTGGAAAACAAAATTGCAACTATGGTGTTGGTTGGTCACCATGTTTTAGCATTTTTTAATCTAAAATAGTGCACTATAAACCCTTGGAAAAAATCTGGCTTTCATGAGAAATGGTAAAGAGAAAGAACTAAGGCCCATGATCTTGCTTGCTGTTCCACACTTACAAATTCTCCTTGGATTCAATGAGGCAACTATCACAGTTTAATAAAGCATATAAACATCTGCTGAAGCATGTCCTCGTTGAGCGAGACGGTTAAATGTGTGCATAAGTGCACTAATGTCAATAGAATATAAACATTTGAATTCTAAGCATGGCCTTAAATGCTTTGATTGTCTCTATTTGTCTTGTTCTCTTTTTCTTTGTATAATTTTGCCAGTAAGCATGCCTCTGTAAGACATATTGCATCTAAAACCGTATGATATTTGTACCTTTTGTTGTAAGTAGAGTAGTATTTTAACAGTACTGACCAGGTGCAAAAAATCCTGCTATCAGTTTTCAGTTGGATCCTTTTCCTACTGGCATAACAGCACTGTAAAATCATATTGGATGGTATCACCATAGAATAAATCTATTAATATTTTTATTTCACTCTTTGGTGTAGGCAGGGCTTCTCTGATGTTATTTATAGGAGTTAAGATAAACATACAGGTAATCAGCTTTCACAAGAAATGTTTCAAGCTAGCAATCATACAACATTTTTCACTGTAAATGTCATAATACCAAAGTAAGGCTTTGAAATGAGTAAATGTACAGTACTTCTGTGGTGTGTACTTTATTATCTAAAAAAAGTATATTAAAAACACTAAGTATGCAGAGCCAAACATAGAAAAGTTAAAAAGGTCAGAATTAAGATTGCCTTACAAGGCAACCTTAGTTTAGTCCCCTTGCTTGTGAACATAATGACAGTTTTTAATTACATGATCACACCTGACTCTTGCATGCTCACAATGGACAGCATCTTGGAGGATCAGTGCTGCTAGCCTCTGACAAACCTCTTCAGACCATGTATGTTCACAGTTTTATTCAAAATCATGCAGCTTGCCCAGATTTTTGGCACATTTTCATATGGACAGCAGGGACCTTTGTACATGCAACAAAACTGGCCTTTAAAGCAGCTTCGTTGCCCTTTTGCACCGCTTTAATGGCATTGCTATTTATATACTTGGAAGTGTATTCCGCTTTAAATGACTTGGTTATGTAGCAAGGAAAAAACCATCCAAGCAGTTTTAGTTTGCTACCTAATAAAGTGCAAGGTGCATGGGGTGCTGGAAGCTGACGTGCTCAGGGTAGTTCAGGAGTGGCAGGCGTCCAGCTCCCCGTGCACTGTCCCTGCTGCCTTCTCCTGCTGCCAGCACACCCAGCCACCCTTCTACCACCTGGCTGCTCTGCCCCAGGGGCAAGCCAGCTGTTGAGGGCAATCCCAGGCAGTGGAAAGGTGGTGGGGACAGTGCACGGAGTGCTGGAGCTTGCAGTGGAGTGCAGGGGCTGGGGGTTGAGCTGCCAGCCGGCCAAGCGGTCCCTGAGCTGCAGGGGAGCCTGGTGCTTCTCTCTGTGATGGCAGCACCCCCGCCAGGAAGCTCCCACCTGGTAGCAGCCCACCCGAGAGCTGCCCGGAGTGGGGGCACCGCCACCATGGAGGGAAGCACTGGGCCCTGCACAGCTCAGGCAGGCAGGTATGCTTTGGGAGGGAAAAAAAACAAAGATCAGGCTTCTCACTGCTTTTATTTTATTTTTTCTTCAGTCAAGCCTGCCTGCACAAGCTGCCGCCGGGTTACACATCCCCTGAGCTGTGCACTTCTCTCTAAATTGAAACGGTGGATTTTTAATAACCCACCATTTCCACTGTTTCAATTTAGGGGGAACTAAATCGAATGAACCCCCCCCCCCCCCCCGGTCGCATGTACAAGCAACCCAGAGAAGGCACTGCTTTGACACCAGGGTGACACACCCTCCCCAGTCAAGTTTCAAGGCCTTGCTTGAACCAAGGGAAACATCAACATTTGTCAAGAAGACAGCTGTAAGGGGTTTTCTTTTTTAAACCTTGGGCAAACGTATATTTGTATAAAATGTATATTTTTTCTTTAGCCCCATTCTTGGGAATAGCTGAACTGTTTCAGTTAGAGATTTCTCCAAAGGCAGACAGGCAGCATGGGAAATTCATTCAGAATAATTAACATTTGGCAAAGGCCCAAGCAGTGGAAAACCATGTCTCTCAGTGGAAACTGTTAAGCACCCTAACTATAGGTGATGCAGCTAGTGCCGCCTGTAATATTCCATATGTATGCATGGGAAAAGGAGTTTGATACAGATTTTGTAATTGAATTTGAGAGGGAAAAGTCTTTTGCCAACATAAAACCACATTGTCTTGAGTGGGTTTTTATGCCTGCAGAGAAATTGCCCTCCATTATACAATTTGGTGCTAAACATAAGAACATAAGCATTGCCATTTACTGGCTCAGACCGTAGATCTATCTTTCCCAGTATCCTGTGTCACACAGGGACAGAGAGTGGATGCTAAATGGGAGAGTGAACTAGGTCTGATCACGGTTTTTTCCACTGCTCTGTCACATGCAGCCAACAGCATTTCAGGTCTAGGAAGTTCAAATTCAGACGCAGGTTGAACTCCCATGCTCTATAGCTCCGGACGCCCCTTTCCTCCGAGAATTTGTCCAATCCCTTTTTGAGTCTAGCTAAACTGATAACATCTGGTGGCAATGAGTTCCACACTTTAATTGCATGCTACGTGAAAAAAACCAAAACTTCCTTTTGTTAGTTTTAAACTTACTACCTACTAATTTTATTTTATGGCCCTTAGTTTTTGTATTGTGCAAGAGAGTAAATAATAAACCCCTATTTACTTTTTCTTTGCCATTTAGTATTTTGTAAACCCTTATCATGTTTCCCCTCAAGCATCTCTTTTCTAAATTGAATAGGCCTAGCCTCTTTAGGATTTTCTCATATGAAAGCCCCTCCATACTGCTAATCATCCTTATTGTCCTCCTCTGGACTTTCTCTATTTTTATGTACTTTTTGAGGTATATGGACCAGAACTGGGTATAGTATTCAAGGTATGAATGCACCATAACCATGATGATATTTTCAGAGGAAATTAAGTGTTCATAAAAAAATAAAAATCTGGACCTAATTAACTTGCCTGAAGCCACAGACGGTCTGTTTCAGAGGCAGATGTTTCTGGTTCAGTCTTACGTTCAAATTAAACTTCTTTGCTGCACATATATCATCAGGGATGGGCTCTCAATTGCATTGTTTTTAATTAAACTTTGCTGAGGGTTTGACAAATACCCCACACAACATGAATTGCAGCACGGTGCTTCTTGACAGGGTCAGTACCTACAGAATTTAGCAAAGAGCATTGGGAAGAGACGATGAGGGAAAACTCCATGCAGCTTACTTAGTTAAACTGGTTTGGAGTTTGATGAATCAGGCAGCAATGTGATGGTTCCTGGTATTAACTGTTAGACAGTGTGGTGTCTGGGTGTGTTAGAGGTAAGAAATTATAGGTAACCATTAATTCATTTTTCCTGTTCTTACCAGTTGTTTCCTTGAATTAATTCTTCATTCAAAGTCTGCGTTGAAGTATAATTTTGAAACAGGAAATCATATTTTGTGTGTATGTTGTGTGCCTACCTGATCCCTTATTTAAGGCTCTTAGACAATGCAATAATAAATAATTACCTGGGTGTGCAGGTGTTTCATAAGTAGTTTGTTATGAGTATTCAGTATTCCAGCTGTGAAATACCCTGCTGGGAACCCCTGGATCATAATATCTCATGGAGTGAGCATGAACTTTAAAATCAATATTGTTGTGTAAGTACTTACAAATTCAAAACGTTGTTTTCACAAACATATTGCAGTATTCAGTTAAAATGGGCTATTTCAGTTAAAGTCCCTGCTGGTAAGACCATGCACTAGGATAATGGAAGATTCAGCAGCTGAAAATCAGTAATTCTTTGCAACTTTGACTTTGCATTTTTCTCAAAAGGCAAATTTGTTATGACAAGGTTCCTTGGGTGAATTTGATATCTTTTATTAGACAACCCAAATGGTTGGAGAATAGTTATTCAGCAAGCTTTCGGGTTCAAAACCCTTCGTCAGGCTAAGGAAGCTTCAGCAGTTGGTGTGTGCTCTTCCTGGCTGGAATGAAAAGTCATAATAACATAATTTGTTATGAGATACTTCTGTTGGATATACTGTGGCTACAGCTTAGGAGACATGAGTCCACAAAAACTAATTGCCCCCAATATATTCCAGTTACAGGGAAACTGGTGAAATCCGCCATGTGTTGAAGTCGTCTTGAACAGAGGCCAACATTTGAATGGCTCAAGGGTTAAACTTCTCCTTTGCCTTCCAAATAGTTTTCTTTAGGTCATAGCTGAGGCTTTATTGAGAGAGAGCCTGGGCTGCTTTGTGTAGAAACTGAGGATTTCAGTGCAGGGCTGTCAAACACGTACCTTTTACCAGTGCTAAAGTGACTTTATTATTTTTATAAGTTGTAGATGGGCCAAATTCTTTAATGAGGGCCTGGAGTTGTCCACTAGCATAATAATAATAATAATATAGAAATGACACAGTAATGGGTCCAAAAGAATACACTTTGTTCCCTTTCATTGGACATACAGTTCCTCTACAAGTGTCTTGCTCTTGATCTTAGTTGGTTCACTGTGTCTCCATAACAAAAAAAAAAGTACTTGAATTGTCTAATATTCACAATTTTCAATACCCTTCTATTGTTTCAAGTCATCAAAGTCCCCAAGGCACTCAACAGATGGCATTTCATTAAGAAGCAGTAGCAGAGTTGGCTGAATAGAAGATTACCCAGACTGCTTGAAAATATAAGATCTTTAAAAACTCCTGTTGGTTTTGTGCTTTATGATATAGGGCAAGTCTGCGCTTCATCTTTTACAGTGGGGAATAAAACTACCTAATTAAAAATTTGCATTGGAAAGAAGTTATCTTGGGAGGTTGGAGATTTGGTTAGTCCAACTTTAAGAGGCAGAAGACTGCATTGTTTTGTGCTTCTGGTTTCATATCGTACTTATTGAGAGAGCGGCACCGCTCTCTAATTTTCTTATTTTGGCTCCTGTAGGTTGTTTGCATGTATGCCTCTCCCCTTCCTTTCCCTCCTCCCTTCCCATCCTTTGTATTGAAATCACTCACTCCCTTTATACACTGCTTTATACTTGTTCTTTCTCAGCATCTGATGAAGTGAGCTAGCTTTCGGTAAAGTTTATGCTTATTACATATCTTAGTTAGTCTATAAGTTACATATCTACCCTATTTTTGTTCTCATTCAGCTCCCATGCTCTGAGTCTCACTGACTTTGTGTGAATGATGTAATGCTTGTTCACCTAACGGAGATATTAAATCCCAAGCCACATTAAGTGCAGTTCCAGTAGTACCTGGTTCTGGGTGTCCTCCCTTGTGATGGGGATATTGTGCTCTGGGTTTATAACTAGGGACCTACCTAAATCCCGATTTGGCAGATTTCGCAGTAACTGTGAAAACAGCCTCGTGCACGATTACCACGATGGCCAGGAAATCTGGCATCGCCTGCAATTTTCCACAAAGTCAAAAAAAAATTTAAGTGGTAGTGATATAGACTGAGTGAAGGAGCCCTCTGCCAATCAGTGGTAAGGGGTGGGGCAAAAAAAAGTGGTAATGACATAGACTGTGTGAAGGCACCCTCCACCAATCAGTAGCAAGGGGTGGGGCTTCTGGGGCCCCTCCACCAATCAGTGGTGAGAGGTCGGGCTGATATGAAATGCCTGCAAAACTGGCTCTGTGCACCGCGAGTGGGCTGTGAAAAACCCATTCTCTCACCATCATTTAGGTATGTCCCTATTTATAACCCTGTCTCCTTTCTCCATCTCAGCCAATTCCAACCTGGAGACGATGAGACTTGTCTACCAGTTTGCAAAGGGCTCAGGCAGTGCATAGGAACTACTTTTAGATTCAAACCTGGAAGGTATAGAAGTCCACAGACATGTTGTGGCATCTTTGCACATGGATGAGTATTATCATTACACATCTTTCTACACTTGTCAGGCTTCTCTTTGTTGACCTTTATTACCATATTTAAGATCAAATATTATTCTAGTTTTTCAAAAAATTATAAATAATGGGGATTTCATTTTACTTTCAGTGCACAGAGATTTCAAGGCATTTCACATATTCACTATTTAGGCTGTGAGGAAAGACTCCATCAACGCTATCCGTGAGGTTTTATTCTGCACGTAGACTTAGCTCCGTTTCACCTGCAAATGCATTAAAAGACATGTGGCAGGGAGCAATACGGTGCCCCTGGAAATATGCTGTTGATTTATCCTGTGACAAAAGCCTGTACAACGTTATTGTGTCAATGCTGGCAATTTTAGAGAAAAGAAATTTGGCACAATGAAGTCAATGTTCAAACATAAAACAAAGAAAACAGCAACAGAAGTTGTCATGGTTTCCTTCAAATACTAATGAGGGAATCATTAACTTAAATGCAGCTCTTGGCATGAAGGATTGTATAAAATAAATAAATAGCATATAATGCCTTCATGGGTCCATAAGACACGAGGCACACGTGCCAAAGCTGTTCTGGCTGTTTTGTGTGAGAGAGCAGTCCCCTTTTGGAAGAGAGCACATGCTGAGCACTTGCAGGCTGAGAGCCACTTGTTGGCTATAGGCTGCAGCTTCAGCAGGTGGGCTCCTGCTCTAGCTTTATAGCTTGCAGAGGCTTTAAACGGATTTTCCTTTTTACCATGATCCTTTCAGACTGCCCAGGCAATTACTACACCATTGCACCGCCAGGAGTGGTTTATGGAGCTGCTGGTGAAGGAAAGCACTTTGAAGCTGTAAGCAAGAACCTTTCTGTCTCCCTCCTTCTTGTCATACTCTGCAAGTTGAGGGGGAGGGTGTTGTAAAATCCTATTCTCTGCTGAGGATGCTCCTGTGCTGTGCTGCAGTAGACTGCTCCCCTTCTAAAAGGCTTTGTTTCACTGCACCTTCCTGTGTTCTCCAGGAGCAATGAGACTCCCCTAAGAAATCAGTAGCCGCTTAAAATGTGGTTGTGATTGTGCTACACATGCAGAAATCCTTGGTGTCAGACGCACTGGATTCAGATATTCCCTGCAGCAAAAGTAGAACAGAACCTGGGGGTCGAATAAGTTTGGGGGGAGCTTTTGGACTGTATTTGTTTGCTTACAACATCTGATATGTGTATGTACATAGGAGGGTATTAAGGCTTGATGCAAATTCCTCATTGAAGTCAATTGGAATTGATTTTCGGTAGCAAAACTGAGTTAGGGGATGACCAGGGCAGCAGCCGTATTTGGTGGGGAGCAGGATGCCAAAATAACTTGCTGCGGCGGCTGGCACTGCGCTGTGTGTTGCATCTGCCCCAAGTGTGGAGCGGCCCTGCTCCGCCTCTGCTGATTCCAGTGGAATTTGCATGGGATACATCAAGTGGCGTTTTGAATGGATACAAATATATACCCAGTACTGTTTCACAATTTAATTAATGACTTGGATAAAATTGTATTATTAAATTTGCAGAGGATACCAAGAGGGGAGGGCAAAATTGGAATTCAAACTGGTCTTGACAAATTGAAGAAATAGTCTGAAGTAAACAGGAGGGCGAGTTGATAAGAACATGTGCAAAGTAGGAATCATCAACTGCACAAATATAAAATGGGGATCAACTGGTTATGTGGCAGTTCGCCAGAGAATGTTCTAGGGATCCCAAACAATATAAATTCATCATGTGAAAAAAATTTCCAGGGGCACCACATTGCTCCCTGCCACATGTGTTTTAATGCATTTGCAGGTGAAACAGAGCTAAGTCTACATACAGAAAAAACTAAGGGGTATAAATAGAAACGTTGAGTGTACAATGCACATGGGAATCCTTCTACCAGACTATGCACTGGGAGGTTCTCAGCTGAAGTGCTGGGTCCAGTTTTGGGTACCACACTTGAAGAAAGATCCGGACCTTTGGGGACAATTTAGAGAAAAGGAGCAAAAATAATTAGTGGTCTGGAAAGCCCCTGCACCCCCCCCCCCCCCCCCCGGACCTGTAAGGGAGGATTGGAACAATGGGTGCAGCAAAAATAATCAGTGATCTAGAAAACATGCCCCCCCACCTCAACTGTACTTGAAACAAGACTGAAACAAGATTGAAAGCACTGGAGATTAGGCCTGTGTGAAGTGGCTAGTATTCACTTTGCATTTGCATTCGGTCAATTTGGGGAACAGTGATTTGATTTGGTGATCTGAATCAGTGTCCTAAATCAATTCGGCTGGATCTGATTCAGAGATTCGGCTGCTGCCGAATCAACTGAATCTCCGAATCTCACAGGCCTCACCCCCCTGCCTGCTCTCCCTACTTCCTCCAGCCCCAGCTCCCCGCCCTTTAAAAAAAAAAAAAAAAAGCCCTGACCCACCGACCCCTCCCCCCTCCCTTACCAGCATGAAGTCTGGGTCCAGCTCCCTGCTGCACCAAGCAGGGACTGCCCGAATCACCGAAGCTCTCCGAGTCTTTTCCGAATCGATTCGGAGAACTTCGAATCAATTCAGGCCTTTTAATTGGTCCCCTGATTCGATTCGGATTCAGAGATTTGGCCACCAAATTGGGCTGAATCTCCTCCGAATCGAATCAGCACCCGAAGCTTTGCACAGCCCTATTGGAGATGTCTAAGGGCAATCATAAATCTTCAAATATGATTACTAAGAAGAGGAAGAGTATAAACTACTCCCTTAGGACTAGGACAAGAGGTGGCAAGCATAATTTTGCAGCAGGAAAGGTTTAGGTCGGATATCAGCTAGAACTGTCTATCTGTCAGGATCGTAGAGCACGGATAGATTACTTAGGGAGGTTGCAGAACCTGTGTCACTAGAGGTTTTAAAGAGTATGGTAGACAAATAACAGTTAAGAACAGTTTAGATATAGCTAATCCTTTCTTGACATGTGGGATGGACTAGAGGTCACCTTCAAGATCCTTTTCATTCCTGTTTTTGTATGATTCTGTGATAAGTGTCTGATTTCTGCTCTTACATAAGGCTCGTCTCAGCCCTAACTCTGGAATTGTGACTAGTGCTTCCACAGTGTCCCCCCACTGCCATCAGTGATTGGTGTAGATAGGTATAGCCCCATAGAAACCAATGACATTATGCTGTTTATACCTATACGAACTATTTTTGTTGGAACCTCCTTTTAAAATGTCAGCAGCACTTCACTGCGCTAAAATATGTTGCCAGGGAACGTTTTATGCTCTTCTCCGGAGGAAAAAAAAAGGTCGTTCTACACCTTCATTGTAAGTATGGGATGCTAATATTGACAAGTTAGGTTACGGTGGCTTTTGTCTTTCAGTCCCAGGAACACTTCTGTCACCACAGGGAAGCTTGGATTTTAAAATGTTTTCTGTCTGCGTGCTCCATTAACAAAGCTGCTCTGACATGTTTTCAACAGTTTGCAGAGTTTTTTCAGAGGAAACCTATTTTTTTTTCCGAGAAATGCTATCTGAGCTCTGCTGTCTCTTTGTCTTTTAAGGGATGTAGATTTGCATGTGTTACCAAAGGATTGTGTTTTTAGCAAAATCTGTCTGATTTTAAAGGTATAAGTAATTCCTTTGCATCTGAAAAATCTCCTTCATCTCACTTCCTGCTTCATTTAAAACAGTTATCTGTTAAAATGCCTCGGATAGGTGTCATAGATATACTGAGGTCTGCAAATGATTAGATTAAATTTGGGCTTTCTAGTCAAAGTGCTGAGGTGAGGATCTGTATGTAGTGAAATAATTTTTGGAATACATCCACAACAGGTTCAAAATGCCAGAAGCAGGAGGAACATAAAGCAAGCTAATGCATACAGTGAACTTGAGGTTGGTAGCTGTGTTACCTGAAGTCAAGCTGAAAGCAGGGCAGGGTGGCAGCTTATCATCTAATTTGTTCAGAAATGCATACGCTTCTGTAGGCAGCAGCCTGCTCTGTTAGATGTTATGAAGTCTTATGCGTTTCTGAATGAGTTAGGTGAGAAGGTGCCACCCTGCCCTGCCTTCACACTATGAACCTGAAAGGTGTAAGAGATCCCCAGGAAGGGGCTGCCTCCATGCCCATTGAAATCAAAGGCAAAAGTGTCATGTATATGAGTTGGCACTCATTTATTTCAGTGAGTGCAGGTAGCAGTTGTCTGGGTCCTTGATTCTGAAAATGGGCATTTAACAAAAAGAGCAGATGGGGGAACTGCACTGCTGAAAGGACCCACATTTAGTAACATCAGGGAATTAGAAAGAAGTGAAACCAACATTAACTCTATATGAAATGCTTTTTTATCTTGCTAGATACATAAGTGCATGAGCACACACATTTTCACTTGGAGGTTGCTTCTGCTTCTCACCCGTGGGAGTCTGAAAATTACCTGCTTTGCTAAATGGAAAAAGAGCTTTCTATAGGAGATGGGCCCAAACCACAGTATCCTCATGCAGGGCTCAGCTGATGCATTTTAAGGAAGTGGCCAGAACTGAGCTTCTCGTTCAGCTGACATTGGGATCTCTTCAACCAATCAGATTGGTCGTTTGCTGCCGTGTGCCCATCCTAAATTGGAACCATCGTTGATTCTAGCTTCTTATCCCGGGGGGGGGGGGTTGAGTCCAGTTTTTGAGGATAGGTCTGCCCTCTGCTTCCTGGTCTAAAAAAGGCCTGTCTCTTTTTTGAGGGTGGGTTTTCCATTCCTGCTCACAGTGATGAGATGGAGTCAGTCAATGCTGAGAATGTGTTACTTTGGGTTTTTTGGAAAAATAGTAATATTTAGCAAGCATGTTCACAAAAGAGTGGCAAAAGAGGTGCTATACATTAGCACAAATGATAAGCTGGGTATTATAAAGGCAAGGATTTACCCCTTTAGGTTCTCAGACATGCCTGCTTGACAGTTAATAGTATAGCAACTCTGTTTTTGATTGCAACATTCATTCATAAGTAATGTTCGGATTCTCTCCAGAGGTATTGGTGCAATCTCAGAATCAAGATAGTTAAAAAACAGTAGCATGGCATATTTATAATAATTTGTTAAAAAGGACAGTTGCACAGAAAGTCATAGCCTACTCTTCACAGGTAAACAGGCTCATTTTGGCCCTATGTCACACCTACATGACATGGAGCATAGATTTGGTACATTGGCACAATATAGCTGGAGCACAAGTACATTATATGTGAATTGTTATTGATATTCAGTGTGATGTCTTGTTACTCATAGACTGCCTGTGTGGCATTCAGAATTACATGTCATCTCATGGTGACTGAGGGGACTATGTGATAGCACTGTACAATTTAGCTATAAAGAGAGAGAGTTTAAAGGGCTCTGTCTTTGATACAGAGAAAATAACATACATTTCTCCACAATCTAAACAATTGATATACACTAGTTCTTTGTTAAAAAAAAAACAACAATGCTCCACTAGAAACTTGAAAGCCTGCCACATTTATTCAAGAAGTCAATCCTTTCAAAGAGAAATGTGCATTTTGCCTGCGTTTGTAATGCCTAACCATAAACCAGAATAAACAAGAGCAACAAAAAACAGCAGCAACAATACCACCCAGAAGGTTATAGACTATTACCTCTTGTACCATTTTCATTGTTAAAATTACTAAATTATTAAAATGATAAGCATAAATGGGAGTTTGTGATGCACAAAAATACCCTAACGGTTTGACAGTTGTTTTGACTTGGGAATTACAAAACAGTTGATTTCACCCTTGTAAAAGAAGACAGATCTTTTCCAAAGTGAAGGCGGTTGCTGTAAATGTGCCCTAAGGGCATTTAAAGGTCTGTTTAGAACCAGAGCTGTGACAGCTCTGACAAGTAACGTGCCTTGGGCCCAATCTGCTGGAAATATCCTCTTTAAATATTTGTGTGGTCCCTGAGATAGTGAAGAATTGAAGTTTGGGCTCACCTCTCTAAGCTCATATTCAAATCCTTCCATACTGAACAACCCACTAAATGCCTGATTAAGCACTATTGACTTGAAAAGGGGCTTTACCTCCATCACTTCATTTTCTGCCCTGGGATAAAGCACTTATTCTCCTATCTGGCAAGGAACCTCTCAGAGGTCCTTCCATCTTCAATTACTGCATTTCCATAGCTGTAAAATCTGAAATATTTTGTTGTTTTTAAAAGAAATCATTTGAATTTTTGTTTCAAAATTACGCTTTTGTTTTAAAAAATGGCCCAATGTAAAATAACTGTTAAAAAGAGTGAAAATATAGAAAATGAAATGGATCTTCTCAAGTTATTTCTCCTCCCTTTTTTTTTTATTTTGTCAATAAAACTGACATTTTCTTTTGATACAGACACATTTTAGGACCAGTTTTGGCCATCAAACCAAGAACCCAGTTATGCATACTATGAGTACTAGTTAAACACCAGTACGGAAGCTCTGATACCACTCGCTAGGCTGATCAGTTTAACGTTATTTAATACAATGCCCTTTTGTTCAAGATGAATGTTAACGCACAGAGAGAATATTTATGCTTTAATTTTTAAATGGATTTTCCTGCCTTCAACATAATTTTTCACGTTCTCCAAAAATATCTTTTAATTTGGCCATCTGAAAAGACAGTTCCACTAGGTATTTATACTTGCATTTATTTACCAATGCAAGGTTATCAATTTCTGCCACTGGGTATTACATATTTATGCTTGCACGGTGACTGCTTGTTTAAATGCGTCAAAGAAAAATAATGATTCTTAGCAGGCAAGAACATACACTGTTAATGCATGATGTGCCTCGTCTACCTTTGCAGGGCAGAAATAGAATTACCTTGTGCCACTGTAGCAGTATGCCTCTGATTAAGTCTTTTTTGCTGAGGACTTTTAGCGAATACATATGGATTCTATCCCCCATTTCCTTTTTAAACAAGATTGTCGCAATGGGTGAGACGGGTGGAACAAACCTGCCAGAACCTTGATTGCCATAATTAGCATTCTGTGAGTTCCATGGTGGCTGAGCGCTAATGCATATGCAGTTTGGAATTTGTAATACTTTCAGGTATGATATAAAACAGAACAAGACCTTGTATTGCAGGAGATTTCATTGTGTGTTTCTCAGTGGAGGGAGGATTTATTTACACCGTTTTTTTGATTATGTAGCGAACTAGAGACTTTAGACATAGTGGTCACTAAAATAGATCTGTATAATTCATTGTAAATGCTTAGCAGAAGTATAGGCTCAAAACCAGGAGGACAGAAATCTGTTTGTGAAGTTGTTCGGTATCTACAAGTCTCAGTCACCTCGTGGGCACTCAACACCTTGCAAAATGATCCCTGATTAGAACTGTAAGACACGTACCATTCTACAATGCAACATCTTGAGAAGTAATGCTTCCTTTAATTAAATCCATAATCTTCCCTTATTCAGATTAGGCGCAATATGTATGGATATTATAATTTTGCTGGAGGCTGCTATTGATTTTTGTGGCATGCACACAAACAGATTTTTAAATGGTATCTTGGAGATTAGTCTGTAAAGTACTGCATTTAATTAAGGACATTGAAAAACAAATGACTCACTTTCAGATTCAATTTGTCTTCCTCTTTTTGCTATTTCTCTTTGTGCTAAATGTATACCTAGACATGTTTCCTGGTGACAGCAAACTTGTTTGTTCCTATGCATGTACACCATCCATATGATCAACTCCAGTGGCTTCAACCCATCGACCCACCAGTCTCAAGGGCTCTGACCCTTGCTGTTATGAATGGATAAAGAGATCAACTTTCAAACAAAGCAGCATATTAGTTTCCTGAGTAATGTCCCATAAATTGTAATGTAAGATTTTCAGAGCCCACAATTTCTTATAATTATGATGAATCTTGAAGCTGGAGACTCTTATTTATTGATGTGAAAGTACTAATGCATTTGCAACCATTCTGGAAAAAAAAAGATTTTAAAGTATGGTGGTACTAACATGGCAAGTAAAAATGACAGTATTGGGTGGAAATACTGGGTCAATCTTTCCCCCATTTAAATGCACTGGAGTTAAAATAGATTTGTGTGTGTGTTTGTGTCTAGCTTTTTGAGGTGCGTGCTGAGAGGAAGGAGAATGGTCTAGCATCTCTAAAAGAGGAACTATTTCATATGGTTTCCTGCCCAGCAACACCTTTTTGTTTATTTAACATCTGGAAACTAATCTTTCTTGCTGTAATTACAAGGCCAATCTGATTAAATGCATCCCTGTAATAAAAGTGTTCTATTACATCATATTTTGTTTTATTTGGACTGCAGCTGTAGTAGTCGATGCAAATTAATGTGAACTTTAAGTCATAGCCTTTTGAAATAGCTGCTCCCGATCACTTTATAACAGGGATAGGCAACGTTTTAGTCTGTAGTGCTGAAAAACCTGGCAATATCTACCTTGTGAAGTGCTGGAGTGCCAGCATGCCAGAAAAAACAAAACTAGGGAGGGAGGTACATGGCAGGACACCCTACATATTAATTAGGCCTGTGCAAAGTGGCTAGTTTCTCTTTGGATTCAGATTCGGCTGATTCAGGGAACAGTGATTCAATTCAGTGATTCGAATCAGTGTCCCAAATCGATTCAGCTGAATCTGATTCGGAGATTCGGCCACTGCAAAATCAGCCAAATCTCCGAATCAAACAGGCCTCATACCCTGCCCACTCTCCCAGCCGTGTCAATGGCTGCCCCGCCCAGCTCCAGCGTCCCGGCTCTTAAAAAAAAAAAGTCCCACACTCACCAGCTGCTGCCAGGTAGGGGGCAATCCCTGCTGCCCCTCATTGCCCCGTGCCACATGCGGGGCTCTGCTACAAGCCACCAGAAGCCCTGATGGCCTCTGCAGTGGCCGGTGAGTACAGGGCTTTTTTTGTTTTTTTAAAGAGCCGGGACCCTGGTGCCGGGCAAGGCAGCCATTGACAGGGCTGGGAGAATGGACAGGGGTTGGGGGCACTCAGGGGAATTGGGGGAGCAGGCAGGGGATGGGGTCTGGCGAGGGTCCCCCCCCATGGTCCCCTCCCCCCTCATCCAGCCCACCCCCTACTTACCGGCATGGACTCTGGGTCCAGCTCCCTGCAGCAGTGAGTGGGGACTGCCCAAATCTCTGAAGCGCTCCGAATCTTTTCCGAATTGATTCGGAGAGCTTCGAATCAATTCAGACCTTTTTATTGGTCTCCTGATTCAATTTGTATTTGGAGATTTGGCTGCTGAATCGGGATGAATCTCCTCCAAATCAAATTGACACCCGAAGCTTCGCATAGCCCTAATGTTAATATAGTTAATAATCATTTTTTTTTTACAGTAAATACCAAGTTTTCTAAAAAATTCTAAGTCTGCTGACAATAAATAAAACTTCATACACTACCTCTGTTTCATATTCTTTTTTTTTTTGGTAAGCATCTTGCACTGAGAGAAAAAGAAAAAGAGAGGAGGAAATAAAGAGGGGAGGAAGAGAGAAAAAGAACAAAAGTGAAGAGAGAGGGGGAAGAAAGAAGAGGGAAGAGAGAGAGAGGGGGGAAAAAGGAAAACAGAAAGAGCGGGGAAGGAAAAGAGAAGGAAGAAACTATGAGGAGCAGCTGCCACAGCCCAGTCGCCCCCATCCCCATCAGCAATGTAGGCATGTGAGGGAGCAGGGTAGGCACTAGGCCGACGAGGCAGTGGTGGCTGTCATTACTGCTGGTGTCCCTTCTTCTCCCTCCGTCCATTCCACCCAACAATGCAGGCAGGCAGACGGGTACAGAGGCAACACCAGGGGAAGCTTGCTGCATGGCACGGTGACTGGGCTCAGGTTGCTTGCCCCAGCCCCAGATCCAGACCTGGCCAACAGTGCAGCACAAGCTGCTCGGACCCCTGTCAGAGGCCTTGGCAGAAATGCAGGGGGCACATACCCCTCCATGCCTCCCCCATGGGTTGCCCATGATTAGGGACAGGGGTTGTACCAGTCTTTTCCCTGTGGGGCTCCACTGTGAGAGAGAGTGGGGCGGGCTCAGTCATGTGGGGTGGGCAGTAGGGGCCCAGCGGGGCGGAGCTAGGAGGGGTGGCTATGGGGGGACTAGGATGAATTTTGGGGTGGCTATAGCCCCCCAAGCCCTCCATAGTGCCACCCCTGTTTAGGGACCTACCAAATTAACAGAGGGAGTGGGCTGCACAGTGGCTTCTTTAATTTTGCAGCTTCCTGTGTGTGTGTGTCCCCACCTTTGTTTGGCAGAAGAGTCCTGCTGCTCACCACTTGCTCCTGATCCACAGAGAGGCAAGAACCATAGTTTTAAATATGGGACCATTTTTGCCGCTCGCTGCTGATTGGCTGAGGGGCCCTAGCAGGCCCGCTGTCTGTTGCTGCCCACCCGGGAAGCAAAAACAGGACCATATTTAAAACAGTAGTTTTTGCCTCTGTGCTGATCAGGAGAGAACAGTGAGCGGTGGTGGGGTGGAGGGGGTACGCAGGGGAACCTACAAAATCAGCAGGAGTTTTTTACATGGTAGCTCCTTTGATTTTGCAGGTTCCCCTGTGCACCACCACAGACATAGTGGCGGGGTCAGGAGAACGCAGGCAGCATCCCTGCGACCCTGCCTATGTTCTCCTGACCCCACCCCTGGTGCCTGCCTCAGCACTGGGAGTTGTCACTGCTCCAGAGAGCCCAGAGCAGCAACTTAAAAAAGTTTTTTTTCTTTAAACATTTTCCTTGGCACACCTCGTGGCATGCCAAGGAAAATGTCTCTGTGTGCCACTAATTGGCACGCATGCTGAGGGTTGCTTATCCCTGCTCTGTAAGGTTATAAAAACATAGATTTTTTTTCTTAAATGGAATCTTAAAATGGGTTATATGCATGGCCATTGACACAGTTTTCAATTGTATCTTAAACACCCTGGTGAGCTGTTTAAACAAATGATAACTGTTCACTATGGGGATCAAAAGTCTAACGTGTCTTTGCAACATGTCGGAGAACAGTGTGTCACTTAACTTTCAGTCTTAGTGTAACTAGCAAGTTATCACCAGTTTCAAACCCAGATTGCAGAATTTGTGTAAAAGGAAATCTTTTGATTCTCAAAAAAACCCCCCAAAACAAAACAAAAAACACACCGGCATTTGTTTTGTAAATCAAACATCATTTTCTCTTATTCTGTATCTCTCAGGTATTTGGAATGACTGAAATAAGTGCTTGCAGTTTTTGGAACGACATAGCAGGATATTAGCCCGGGGCCTGAGCTGGTCAGGCAGGCTAGCCCCGAGAGCCATGGAGAGAGGGGTTCCTGGGTATTGGGGCTCCTAGTTAATATCTGAGCCTGGTGTAAGCAACTGTGGAAGTTTGAGGAAGGGACTAAGGGGAGGAGGAGAGGACCCAGAGAGAGAGCAGAGGGCCCAGGTGTGCGGGCCGGGTCGGACCCGGGCCCTTTGTCGCGCTGCACGCAGGCTGTGGCCGGCAGCCCAGGCACGCCGGGTCGGAGAGGGCGGGCGCCGAGCTAGAATTAGGCACAGACACATAACGGTTGATTTTAAGATTGTTTACTTACACCGAGATGGTCGCGGTGCAGGCTGGAAAACTTGCTTGAGTTGCGGTTACAAACAGAAAACACGAACAATCACATGGAGTTTGCTAGGCTCCACGCAGACAGAACTCCGGATGTCCAGGACAAGCGCGCCTCAAAATAGAAAACTCGTCGATATGTCTTATAGAAAGTTACCGCTCGAAGACGGGAAGAGGTGGGCGGTGGATCAGGCCACCAAACTCCTCTGAGTAACACACAGGGCTTCGATGACCCTGCCGCGCACCCAGAGTCCCCACGAGATGGATGTGGAGTCCTCTTCAGCTTGGGCGGAAACTGCTCAAGCCTCTTATACGGCTAGCAGGCCAATCGCTAGCCGCCATGTGTGAATAATTTAGAACTAGCCAATAGCGGGGAACAAATTTGCATTTGAAGAGCGGGAACTCTTTGCACCATGCATTTCTGTGTTGCAAAGAAAATGCACCCTGCAAAGACAGCTGCAAAGTGGCGGGAACTCTCTTCCTTGCACGCGGGTTCTCTGTGCAGCAGAACTCCACCGTGCAATGAAGCTGTAAACCTACGGGGATAATTCTAGTGCCGAAGCACACACAAAAAATCAGACCTTTGGGTCATGACACCAGGAAGCAGGTAGGGTCAGGGTGCCCATAGGTCTCATTGGCCTAGGAGTGGGGCTAGGGCTCAGAAAGGGCTGAAGGCCAAGAAGGGCCACAGGTGGAGATTGGCGAGGCTGGAGAGCCCATGGGTTTCAACTGGCCTAGGAGCAGGACCAGGGTCTACAGAGAAGGGCAAAGGCCGGGAGGGCCACAGCCAAAGACTGAGGGGGCTAGAGTGGCCAAGACAGGGACTAGTATAAGGATGAAAAGAGCCAAGAGCCCCATAGCCTATAGGGGTGGTGAGGATAGTATATGTGATATCTGCGAGATATGGGTGTGGGTATAGGGGAGCCCATGTGATTAGCCCTTAGGGCTATGAGCAGTGACACTGGTACTTATTAGGACATCTGATTTGAGAAGCCCTGGGGCAGCCTTCCTTTTCTGAAAGTATCATTTCATCAAGGCATGGCAGGAAAGGGGTGGGGGAAATTGCTCAAAGAGATCCAGGTTGACAAGGGCTGAGGGGACTCCAGGGGCATCATGGCCACCCCTGGAGCTGAACCCAGTTACAGAAGGGTATTAAGACTTTAAATTATGTGGAGGGAGGAAGTTGAAATTTGAAAATGTGTCTGTATTACTGGTGTTTGCTAAGTCATCTAAGAAAAAATAGATTCTCCAGCTGCTAAGAGGCTTTTTCCTGGGGTTAAGGATGAGATGGCCTAATTTAGCTAATTATTTTGTATTATGACTTTCTAACAGAGTAAAATTCAGGGTCATCTGAACTCATAAATATTATTTTAATTACATGCCATATACCTTCTTTGTGGCTTGATATACTTAGGTGAAATGAGAATGGATAAAGTCAGGTACTTGATCCCACACACTAATGCACTGACTTAACTTCACTCCGGGGTTTTACAGTCATTAATGTTAATGGAATTAAAACACACACACACGCACACACCGAGAAACCCTTGCTGCTTGCATATTTCTTGAACCATCACCACTAAGACAACATCCTGCATCTAGTGAGACTAATGACTCATGTGCCTGAATTTAAGCATGTTTGTAAGTCTGTTCAGTATTGGGGCTCTCATAATGAGTAAAAATTATGAAGTTTTCCAAGAGTTCCCTGACAGTCCTAGTAAATAGAATAATTATTAAATTCAAGGATACTTGATTTGTGAACTTGCAAAGATTTTGCTAAATTCTTCATATTAGGAAAGGAAATTGTAGAGAGAAAATAAACTCAAAAAAGTTCATGAAATGTTTAGACTGAAAAAGGCTTTGACATAGTTTTATGAAGTAGTTTTGACCAATATATACCCTCCCCCTGCTTTTGTGTGCGTTTGTTTTGCAGCTATTACTATAAGAAATATAAGCTGCAGGGTGAGCCTAATGTGTCTAGTCATGCTCACTGTTCTTAATGCCATCTGGAAAACTTATCAGCTGTGACACTGTTTTAATCAGGAGGTGGTCAGAAATTTCTAATGGACCATAATTTCAGTGGAAAATGATAACTTGTCAAAAATGAAATATTTTGCAGAAACCATACCAATTTCAATATACTTTTATTGAACTAGAGAGATGTTTCCAATGGAAAATTTCACTGCTGCTATTTGGAGACAGACAACAATCACGGTCACTAGGGCTGTGTGAAATTTTGCCCGGCATTTCGTTTCAAAGCTGTTTCAATGGTGTTCCGAAATTGAAATGAAACAAAAGCCATCAAAACGGCTTTGAAATGAAACAAGGGTGCTCAAAACATTTAGAAAGTTTTGAAAAATTTTGAGTTTCGAAGCAAGGCTTACTTGGCTTCAGCACCGTTCCCAGCCAGCAGCAGCAGCCTCCTGTCATACGGCAGGCAGACCGGGGCCCACCTGCAGCCCCAGGAGGATTCATAGATTGTAGAGTCAGAAGGGACCACAATGGATCATCGTGTCCGACCCCCTGCCCCTGGCAGGAAAGAGGACCGAGGTCAAATGACCCCAGCCAAGTGACTATCTAGCCTTTTCTTGATGACCTCCAAGCTAGGTGATAGCACCACCTCTCTTGGCAGCCCATTCCAGATCCTGGCCACCCTTACTGTGAAAAATTTCTTCCTAATATCTAACCTAAATCCACTCTCAACTAGTTTACACCCGTTATTCCTAGTCACTTCCTGGGGCGCCCTAGTAAACAGTGTGTCACCTATTCCCCGTTGACCTCCCCTAATAAATTTATAGGCAGCCACAAGATCTCCCCTCAGCCATCTCTTGTGAAGGCTGAAGAGATTCAGCTCTCTCAACCTCCCCCTCGTAGGGTCTATCACGAAGGCCACTAATCATGTGAGTGGCCCTCCTCTGGACCCTCTCCAGATTCTCCACGTCCCTCTTGAAGTGTGGCGCCCAAAACTGGACATGGTACTCCAACTGCAGCCTGACCAGTGCCACATAGAGGGGGAGCATCACCTCCTTGGATCTATTAGTCATGCACCTGCTAATGCACAACAAGGTGCGATTGGCCTTGTTGATGGCCTCGTTACACTGCCAGCTCATGTTCATCTTGGAGTCAACCATGACTCCAAGATCCCTCCTCGCCTCCGAGCTGCTGAGAAGGACACTCCCCAACCTATAGGTGTGCTGGGGGTTCCTCCTTCCCAGGTAGAGCACCCTGCACTTATCTTTATTAAATTGCATCCCGTTTCTCTCCGCCCATTGATCCAACCTGTCCAGGTCAGCCTGAATCTGCTCCCTGCCCTGCTTTGCCCCATAACTTGGTATCAACAGTGAACTTGGAGAGGGTGCTCTCCACTCCATCGTCCAAATTGCTGATGAAGATATTAAGTAATATTGGTCTGAGGACCGAACCCTGCGGGACCCCACTGCCCATCTCCTTCCAGGCTGAGAAGGAACCATCCACCACCACTCTCTGGGCGTGATCCCTAAGCCAGTTGACCACCCACCTGACCGTGTAGGTGTCCACTCCACAGTCTGCTAGCTTCCCATTGAGGATAGGGTGTGAAACTGTGTCAAAGGCCTTCCTAAAGTCCAGGAAGGTGGCATCAGCCTCGGCTCCTGTGTCCAGGCAGTGTGTGATCTGGTCATAGAAGGCTACAAGGTTTGTCAGGCAGGATCTACCTGTGACAAACAGGTGCTGGTTTCCCCTCTGCATCGTTTCCCCTGCTGGGCCTGCACAAATGTGTTCTTTGATTATTTTCTCCAGCATTTTTCCAGGAATAGAGGTAAGACTGACTGGCCTAAAGTTACCCGGCTCATCCCTTCTCCCTTTCTTGAAAATGGGCACCACATTGGCCCTTCTCCAGTCCTCAGGGACCTGGCCGGAGCACCATGAGTGCTCAAACAGCTGTGCCAGTGGCTCAGCTATGACACTGGTCAATTCTTTCAGCAGCTGTGGATGGAAGTCATCCGGGCCTGCTGACTTGTACCCATCCAGCTCCTCCAGGAGCTCCTTAACTATTTCAGAACTAACCATAGGCGGACTGGTGCCATGTGGACATCCATCAATGATCGAGGTGGGGGAATTGGCTTGGTCGGTACTTAGAAATACTGAAGTGAAGAACTCATTGAAGAGCTCTGCTTTTTTCCCCGCATCAACCACCAACTATCCTGATTTGTCCTGCAGGGGCCCTATGAGCTTTCCTTTTGCTGGCTATGTACCTGAAGAAGGACTTTGTATTGTCCTTGATTGTTGAAACCAGCCTGAGCTCAAGCCCCACCTTGGCCTGTCTAACTAATTCCCTGCAATAGCGCACCAGGGAGATATATTCCTCCTTGGTGGCTGCTTCCTGCTTCCAATGCCTATACATCTCTTTCTTTGTCCCCAGACTCTCCTGGAGTTCCCTGTTCAGCCAAGGGGGCTTTTTTGCCCCCTTACCTCCCTTCCTACATAGTGGGATAGACTCCTTTTGAGCCCCAAGGATCACTCCTTTGAGATACCTCCAACCCTACTGGACCCATTTGCTCTATGTTCTTGAGTTGCGTCCCCTCACTAGCTAGCCTTCTAAGCTTGCTAAAGTTGGCCCATATTAGGAGAGGAACTACTTCATAAAACCATATTAAAGTCTTTTTCAGTCCAAACATTTCATTAACTTTTTTGAGTTTATTTTTCTTCTACAATTTCCTCTTCTAATATGAAGAGGGGCTGTGCCAGACTCCTCCTGGGGGTGCGGGCCCCTGATCTGCCTGCTGGATGCTGTTTCGTACAGCCCTAATGGCCATCTCACTCGGTGCCTCTTGTTGCTATTTCCAAAGAGAAGCTGGTCAAAATGTCTGGTCTGCAGGAAATGTTGGGGAATCTGAGCTCACTTCATCAGGTGCTGTGAAGAGACGAGCACTGAGCAGGGTACACATTGAAGTGAGTGATTTGAAAACAAAAAATGGGAAGTCAGGGAGGAGAGGAAGGGAGGGTAGTGCTGAGAGAGGAAAACAAGTGAAGAACTCATAGGAGCGAAGTGGCACAAAAAATACTCCTAGTAATGGGATTAAAATCTGTAGACCACATTTAACACAATCCAGACTGTGGGTGATTTCTTGTTCTGCAATTTCATGTTCAAACTCCTTTTTTTTATAATTTTACTGCCTGAGAACAGCAATTCTGATGTCAGCGATGGAAGGGAATGATCAGTTCCCAGGCGACACCAACCTTGGACTTATTACATACTTGGTTGTTTGGGGTTTTTTTTAAATGCCCCTTGCTTGCAGTGTGAGTCTACTGAATAACAGAGTTTCTTCCTTTTGTTTAAAGAAAAAGGACAGTGACATTATGAGATAATGCAAGCAATTTCGACCTCACTCTTTCGACAATATTTATTTTATTGGCTCTGCTTTATGCTGAACAAAGTATTCCTAGGTGCTTGCACTTAGAACTACTCTACAAACTTCTCTTCAACGCAAAGCTGAAGACAGGCTGTTCCCTTTGTCCCCTGCATGTACACTTAAATCTGACCTCAGTTGCTCTCTTGTGCCAGCGTATTCAGATCAACTGGTGTCGCTGCCAAAACCCTATGGCAATGCAGAGTCTTAAATAACAACAAGGATTCTTTCACAATACACAGCATGAGAAAGGAAGTTATTCTGCAAGCACATGAAATGGCTTTTCCTCTTGTCTGGGACGTGTGAAGGATACAAGTGGTCTGTTTGTGTGCTGTGCATTTAATTTGTAAAGGTGGCTGCCTGCAGCAGTACCATTCTGCTACGTAACCTTGTCAAATCTCACAAACTAAACAAGGTCAGGCTTTAGCTTGGTTATTTCACAGGAAACCACAAAAGAAACACTTGGAGTTGCAAGCTGTAATATTGGGAATCATAAAATGCCCTGTTCTTTTCTCCCTCAATTTTTTTTAATTGGTGCCCTGTCTGAGTCAGAGGTGTCCTGCTGCTCTCTAGGAGGAGATGCAATACCCAGCTCCTGGCTATTTGTAGTCATTAAGGAGCCCAGGGCATTTTTCACAAGAGGAAGGTATTTACTCTGATACTCCTAGTGTTGTTTACATTGGGTCAGATTGCCATCCTTAAATAAGTAAAATCCCATTGACCTCAGTGAGAATTGCAAATTTTGACCCATTCTGACTAACTGAATTCCATCTGCAGTTTCACTTTCCTGCTGTGAGCTGCTGTCTAGTGTTTCTATGAAGGTTTCATGGACTGTTCTGTTTTGCCCTTGTGGTAGCTGCATATTTTGGTTGTGCGTGAAGAAACTCACGGGTACAACTTGTCTCCACCTAGACATTTGGCATTAAAGGCTGTTTATAGACATTACATTTTTCTCGGTTTAATCCGGACTACATCCGTCACTATATACACATAGACCTCTGTAGTCCAAATTAAAATTGGCTCCAGTTTGAATGAACTAATCCTCACTGAATGAGGATTAAAGTTAATGCAAACTAGAGCAGCCCAAACTAGGCAGTTTAAATTGTATTCATTGAGCTGTATCTCCAGCAGGTATCTAGGGCTTGCTGTTGCTTGTGCCCACCACCAGGTGTAGCAAGTTAGCACAGTTTGGTGGCCCTGTAGTGCAGAAATTTAGGAAAACCTCCCTGATGGTCAATGATAGTCTATTAACCCTAAATTCAAATTGAAATTTATTTCCAGTTGTGTGATGTGAATCAGTTAACACAGTTTAGAAAATGGGGAGCACGTCTACAAATGGTCAAAGATGGTATGAGAAACATCATGGTTTACAGAAATGAATGCAGGCATTGGGGACCATGAATTCCTTAGACTCTAATCCCATTTTTACTGCTCTCCAGTGTCTGTTGTCACCTGTGACATGCTTCTGCCCCAAAATATTCTCCTTGCTTTTCCCCTGCTTGGAAAGTTGTTGGGAGCTGCTTGGCTGGAGCCACTGTAGCATTAGTCAACTCCACACCGTTCCTCCTGGTACAAGTTGAGGAGCTTCAATGGTGCATCTCCAGCAACAAAGCTGATGGGTAGGGAAGTGATTGTTTATGTTGATGATGCACAATTGAACTGTTCCCAGCTCCTATCTGCCACTGGTGCGGTGGGTCCCTTTAAAAGGGCTGAAGCCAGGAGACCAAGGGGTCTCCAGAACGTCTGTGTTTTGAGCCTGAGTGGTCTATGGATGCAAGTCCCTGCTGTAAGTCAGTTCATGTTTTTGTGCTGCTTTAAGAATGTAAAAATATCAAAGTTAAAGCCATGCATCACTAGTATTCATTCAAGTTGCAGAAAGAGAATTTTGGGTTAGATACTAGGAAAAACTTTCTCACTAAGGGGATAGTAAAACACCGGAACAGGCTACCGAGAGAAGTTGTGGAAGCTCCATCCTTGGAGGTTTTTAAGACCGGGCTAGACAAAGCCTTTGCTGGGATGATGTAGTTGAGGATGGTCCTGCTTTGAGCAGGAGGTTGGACTAGATGGCACCTCCTGAGGTCCCTTCAACCCTCATCTTCTATGATTCCATGATTCTATTCATTACATTCTCTTACCGATACCCTAATATAGTCTGAAAGAAAAGAGCAAGATGCATGCTAAGATCATCATGAATTTATATGGTATAAGTGAATGTGAGCAGCCAGGTGTCTGTAGGGTATCATTTTCTTAGGATAACTCTACCTGGGGCATTGTACTGCTAAAGCATTTTCACTTGCATATCAGTCCCACCTTACAAGACTCCCCCTTTTAACTGAAAAACGTCAAGATGAATAATTTCCATATAAGTTTTTCACTTAAAGCTCTCATGTCAGGGTCTTCTACTAAATTGACATCACTTCTATGCAATGTCTAATGCCTAACATGATGAATATCTAAACATTTCAAGAGAGAATGTATTTCCTCTGTCTTGCAATCTTCTTGCTCAGCATTCCTTGTACCTCATCAGGCTGAGGGGGAGCATGTCCCTTGAACTTGAGCTATTCTTTCTCTATCTGAGGCCAGACAAAACACAAAGAGCTCCAGCCACATGTACAGATTCAAAAAGTGCTGCATAATTCTCTAAGATTTGCATGTGGTTGTGAAGCATAATGCTAGGGATATCTGGCTTGGATGCGACACAAAGCTGCCTAGAGATGTTTGGCTAATCTCACTAGTTCATTTCCTACATTTATCAGATAGCTGGTGGCTGTGTTGCACATAAAAAGCCCTGAATCTGATCTCTCACCTGTTTACCTTAGGGAAATTACTCTTGATTCACACTGGTGTGATGGAACTAGAACTATGGTGAGCTATATAGCTATTAGGGCTGTGCGAAGCTTCAATCTCTGATTCGATTCAGCAGAGATTTGGCCCGGTTCAGTGGCCAAATCTCTGAATCTGAATCGAATCAGGAGACCCTTTAATCTCTCCGAATTGAATCGGAACCCTCCGAATTGGTTTGGAGAGATTTAGAAAGATTCTGCAATTCTGACATAAACACAGCTTTAAATGTTTTTCCTATATACCTCAAGGTACCAGGCAGCTCGTGAATGCTGTGATGGTAGGGTGCATGGAGTGTCCCACAGGAGCATGGGCAGGTCCCCAGTGCGCTCGGCAGCAGACCTGGAAGTGGACCAGAACCACTCTGGGTCTGGTGGGGAGCGTGCCAGGGGGCTCCCCTGCACCCTCCCCGGCTCGGTGACTGGTGCCTCCTGGGCCTGGGGGGGGGCACCCAGGGTCACCCCATGGCTGATTGCAGAGCCAGGAGGGTGCAGGGAAGGCCATGCATGCTTGGCAGCAGACCTGGAAGTGGACTGGAAGTACTTCCAGTCCACTTCTGGGTTCATCACTGCATACGTGGGGGGCCATGGGATGCTCCATCTGCCCTAGCATTGCTGCATTCATGAGCCGTGCCTGGTACCTTGAGTTATGTAGAAAAAACATTTAAAGCTGTGTCTATGTCCAAATCACTGATTCTCTGAATCAGCATCGAATCTTCAGATTCAGATTTGGCCAAAGCAAATTGGGGACAGTGATCCGAATCAATTAATTGAATCGCTATCCCTAATTCAGGCCAAATCCGAATTGAATATGGCTCATTTCACACACCCTAATAGCTATACTCCTAATCAAGGACTGGGTTATGACCATCTGGGTTAGAAATATCCACCTCTTCCTATCCTACTGCCAAGGAGGAAGTTCTAACCACCTGCAAGTTAAAATTTGTGCTGAGCTCTCATAATCATAAGAGCCCCAAATTAGTGGTTGGAGCTCAAAAACAGGCCTTTGCTCTGTGTTCAAAGGAGTGGGACAAGTGCCAGCTCTCTCTTTACAGCTGGAGTTGAACATTTGCTTTTCTTTATATTCATGCATGGTTAGAAAAGGAAATCATGCAAGGGAAGGATGTAAGGAGTAGGACTAAATTGCCATTAGGAATGAAAAGATGAAAGAGAAAGTATAGAAGAGTTAAATAGACATTGTGAGTTTGGTCCCACTTGGAGTTGCTTTGCAGTAGTCAACAGTGGGCTCATCTACGCATGCATTAATGCACCATGGTTACTGCACATTAAGTTTAGTACCTGTAATAACAGGTACTAAGTAACTGTGCAGTAGCACTGGTGCATGCCTTTTAAGTGATGCTAATGTGTAGTACTGTGTGTTAGCACAATAGCACAGCTTTTGCTGTGATGCGCTGTTGTGTAGTAGAATGAGTCTACTGCACATTTAGCATCTTGTGTAGATCCGCCTGGTGACTGTTGCTATATATTATTTGGCCTTACTATATTCTCTTTCAAAGCTTGACTCTGACCTTCTACCTTGACTGTTCTTTCCTTTGCTTTTTCAGCTATCGTTTGGTCCCAATTATGCTGCCCTGGAAAAGATCTGCTAGAAAGCATGTCTGTTTTTATCTGAAGTTTTTCAAAGGAAAACTTTCTCCTGAATATTAGTCATAGAAAGAACTGACCTTTCAGAGCCATGTACTTACCTCTGTGCATAGCAGATTAGTAGAGCTGAATGATTTCTAAAACTTGCTTGTTTTATAAGTTATTTTGTTCTCTTACTGTAAGCCTTCCTGAGCCTTTGTTGGGAAGGGTGGCATATAAATCTGATAAATACATAAAGAAGCTCAGCATTAAATGCCACAATAGGAGCAGCTGAGTCTTTTTGAAAATGTGGCCCTTTCTTAGGAATCCAGGTGGTAACTGAACTTTTTGAAATCCAGTTTTAAGTGATGAGTACTGAAACATGTAGACTTGAATGCTTTTAAAAATGTGGTGCCTTGTTCCCAATTCTGCATGTGGGAAAGCTCCATCTAAGTAAAAAAAAAAACTTGTAATAGTGTCAAGAGCAGATAGTGGTGTTCATAGCTATACTGAGGTAACATCTCAAAGCCAAATAATCCCTGTAGCAAAGAGTTTCGGTTCTAAGGCTTGAACCATGAAAAAAGTATGCGCCAGTTTAGTTTTAAACACTAGTACCTGTGAAGTAGATGGGTCTGTCCATGCTGCATAAAGTTAAGGATGGATGGCAGTCTGCAAGACTGAGTCCTAAATATAAAACCATACACAACAAGTACATATATGGGTATCATGTAGTTCAGATGCCCAGGTTCCATAAGTACTATCTGGGTGGATCTACACATGTGCATTTATTGCACAGTAACTGAAATTACTGTGCAGTATGGGTGCGTGTCTGTGTACTATGGCAATGTTAAGTCTCCTGCCAGTGTATGAACATGTTAACCCTAAGAGCTTACTGGTCATGGTTTGTTAAGTCACTTAAGGAAAGCTGGTTAGAAAGTTGAGATGAAAAGTATGACAAAAACAGTCATGAATGTTTTCCTTTTTGTGATACTTTTACAATTTTTTCTGAATAGGCATAACATGGATAAAGGATGGAGATAAGACAGGATTTTTCATATTCTTTGTTTAATAATGTTTCTGCATATAAAAAGGATCCAGTTATATACATTCAGATTATAATTGATCCTTAGCCAAGAATAATTTGCCAATAATACAGTAGGTTGCTTAAGGGCTTTGGCTCTTACATAGGAGTGGAAGAGGGTCACTGAGTCGAGTCTCCTAATCTTGCAGGTTTCCTGCATCATCTACCTAGTCTTGTCACATAATCAAACTCCATCTTGAGAGGTAGTGAGGTTTTTTTGCCTTCACTCCTGCTACTGGAAGGGTGTTCCAAACCTCTCTGCTCTGACAGTGAGAAGACAATTTCTAACCTCCAGACCAAACTTATTCTTGGCTAACTTTATGCCAACACTGTTAATTGGTTTAAATAGATCTTTTCAAACACCTCTCCCCCATATATTTGTAGATGATTTATCCCTTCTTAGCTTTTGTTTGGCCAAGCTCTTGTAGCCTTCTCTCTGATAGGTTTTTCAGTCCCCTGGTCATCCCATTAGCCTTCTCTGTTTCACTTTGAATGCATCCATCTTGTACAAAGGTGACCAGAATTGTACACAGATGAAGTCTCACAATGCCTTGTACTATGTACAATATCATACTTCCCTGTCCTTCCTGGAAATGTGTGTCCTCATACTTCCTTGAACTTTTTCCTTCCGGATCACATCAGTGACTTGCAGCTGATCACAGGATCAGTACAACAGGTCTTTCCCCTCTTTTGTCATTTCCAAATCATGAACTTCCAGATCACAGCAGGAATGTTTGTTATTCATTCCTGCATGCATGACCTTGCACTTTGTACTATTGGAATTCATCTCTTTTCTGTTTCTCCAGTCCTTAAGGTCATCAAAAGGACATTACAGATTTTTACCTGAACTGCCTTGCCTGAGATCAAGAATCAGTTTTATGGGCTCTGGATTCATTTTCTTTTAATTCTCCCTGTGATTGTGTGTTGGAGTAATTATTTTTAAGACTTTATTCCCCAGAGACACTTCTGCCCAGCAGGGCTACTAAACATACCCAGTGAAACAAAGCACAGGGTGCTCTGTTATTAGTAGGGGCCTGAGTGGCAGCTAGGCAGCCTGCAGCTGCCTGCAATGCCAATTAAGCAGTGTGGCCTGATTGGGAACAGGGCCCAGCGGTGCTCCATAAGAGCTGAGCCCTGAACTGCAAAGGGGCAGCAGCTTGCTACTGCAGCCAAAGGAACAGCACTTGGCTGAGCTGCTGCCCATGGAACATCCTTGGATGTAGGGGCTGGGGCTATGGGGAAGGAGGCAGCCCCACGGTCCTGGGCATGACCAGAAACTGCACCCTGCCCAGGATGGGTGGCCTGGTGAGATTGTCTGTGGCAGGACAGTCCCCCAGAAATGCCAGGCCAGTCACTGCCCCAGTGAAAGGTGAGCATGGGGCACCTTCTAACCCCAGCCCCACATCCCTGGTGGGTGAGATCAAGGAAGAGGGAGCCCAGGCTCACTATGAGTACTGAGGTAGGGCCCAGCTGAGGTGCTGGGACCTGTGGCAGCGCCCAGGCTCACAGTAGAGTCCCGAGGCTGCATATAGTGAGCCAGATTGAAGCTCCAGGGCATGGTGGGGTCCTGAGCCCTGGGGACCTATTAAGAAAGCTCCTGGGGCCAGGGATAAGGGGATAGTCCAGGGAGGGCTTGGGGACAGGGCTCGGAGCTGTAAGCCTCTCTTTTACTGCAAGCCTCTCTCTTACTTTAAGGTGGGGTTGGAGCCCCGTGTGTGTGTGAGAAAAGAGAACCCAGCGGTAGCTAGCTGGAGGAAACATCTGAGGCATGGCATACGATAAGGGAAGGTTGGAGTCATATACATAGGCCCTTGACATCAGGGAAGATAAATGGACACCCTCCCACCTGATTCATAGATGTAAGGGGCTGGAAGGGACCTCACAAGATCATCTTGTCCAGCCCCCCTGCACTAGGCAGGAAAGACACCTGGGGTTAGATGACCCCAGCTAAGTGATCAGCCAATCTCCTCTTGAAGATTTCCAGGGTAGGCGATTGCACCATCTCTGGACAGGGTTTATTCCACAACAGCAGATCATTAGTAACATCAAGGCATGGCAGATGAGGAGGAGGGTGGCTGGCCCTAAGACACCTGGGTTATTTAGGCCGGTACTGGGATGCCCACTTGTTACACCCCAGAAGAGTTTAGGGGGGGAAAAAAAAGGACCAGCATGTTTTTCCTCCATTGTTTCATTGTATTTGTCCTTTCCTATTCATTTGAATGAAAACCTGACATACCGTATAGTTTCCATCCAGGGGTGTTCTACAAGGCCATAAATCATCAGTGCTCGCAGGCCCACTCGCTTGCTTTCAAATTGCTGCCTCCTGTCTACCAGGAGGTTGATTTATCTTTTGTGCCTATAGCTCCAGAGTGCTGAAGGCAGTTTCTTCTTCAATGACCACCCCAGCTCTCTCTTGGAATTGCAGAAGACAGGTGATGCAGGGAACCAGCTCTGAATTAGGTAGACTGGTTTTTTTTCTGCCACCTTTCTCCCAAAGCTCCATCTTAGTTTTGCTTTACTGTCTACCTTGCAGTTTATGGTGGCAACCAACATGAAGAATCCCTCCCACTGAAAATGCACAGCCCCTATCACTGATTTTTGCTATGCTTGTATGGTGCTAGCCCACTGGAACATCTCTCTATCTATCTCTCTATCTATCTATCCCTAGATAAGCCTCTCTCTTACTGTAAGCCTCTATCTAGATAGATGTTCCAGTGAGCTAGCACCATACTGACATAAATTAAAAGTCAGCGATAGAAGCTGTGCATTTTCAGTGGGTGGGCTTTTTAAATCTGGTTGCCACCATAAATATATATAAATATCTGTAGATAAATAAGATAGATGTGCGCTACTGCAATATGGTAATGCAAGAAGATAAATGTATTTTTAAATAAATCAATATATTGTTTTTGAGCATGTCTGCTGTGGTTTAAAGCCGGTGAAGATGAGGTGGTAGTTTCCATATTTTGTGACAGTTCCCAAGTAGATAGTAGTGGAGTTATTTATTCTTCCAAGTTGAATCCAAGTAATAGTCCAGGACACCATTATGTTAAATGATGTAAAGAGGAAGCATAAAAATACAGTCACTGTCCCGAAGAGGTTACAGGCTAACTAGTAAGTAGTATAGTTGACCAGTTGCAGTGGAATAGCGTTTAAAACCAAGTTAGATATGGTACAAGCAGAGGTTTCATTCCTGGAGACGCCAGAGAACATGAAAAAAGTTCACACACAGGAGAGAAAACACAGTGAATTCATTAGGACTTCTTGCATTATAAATTTGTTCAAATCCCTAAATATTTACAGATCATATATTAAGATTTTTTTTGCCTTGGAGGTTGTAGATTGTAAGTATTGTGTGTAAATAAAGTGGCTACCCTTCCAGAAGGGACTTTAGGAAAAGCTGGCCTCTCTACATGGCAATACCTGTCAAAACATTTTTTTTCCTGTGAAAATGGGTGCCTTGTTTCCAGAGCCCCACGCTCATTAGCATATAGCATGCACCTTAATGCATTGTTCAGATAAACAGGTCCCATTTGGAGATTAAATTACTGTCCTATTCAGCTGACACAAAGCAGCCACTAGTCCTGCTCAGAAAACTCATGAATAAATCAGCAGTCTTACGCTTCCAGGCCTAGACCTAACAGAAATGGAAGGATGCACAGGGCCACTTTTCAATATTATTTGCATGTCCTAGAAGTCCAGCGCTGAGCGTGTCATCAAAACAGAGTTCACTCTGAAGGAAGGTGTCAGACGTTATGTAAGTATAGACATTTAAAGATGCCAAGAAGCTGAGTGTTCAAGGCTGATGAATCAGATATATGTCTCCAGATCTGATAGCTATACTATTTTGTAATAATAAGAAACCCAAATCTTCTAAGCTGTTTATATGGCATTATTTGTGCTACTCTTATATTGTGTGGGGTTTTTCTGTTTGTTTGATTCCTTCTTGAGCTGTATTATTTGGGAATATGAATGCATGTTGACATTGTCTCCAAATGCTCACGTCATGCCTAACATTGTACAGGTATCATGTCGTTCATATATCCTGTCTGTTTTCTGAGAGCAAGGGCCCTGTGCAAAGAATCCAAAAGTTGGCTTTGGGAACAAAGATGCCTTTAAAAGCTCACATAGATTTTTTTTCTTTACACTGGTATCAATAATATTGCCTTCTAATTATCAGCCTTTCTGTGCTATGTGGTGTTGTTGTTACTATCAGTTTTTCGTGCCCTGTCTTCATGACACCTTTGGACTCCAGCTATAGACCATTGAGCCGTACAGTTGGGACAAGAAGGTAGCCCCTGCTCTCGAGAGCTTGGAACTTAATATGAGGCAGGAGTTAACAGGTGAATGCAAGGAGCAGAGGGACTGAAAGGAAGCAGTGCAGGTAGGACAGGTCGGCTGAAAAAGCAGCGATCTTGGCATACCAGATGCCTGTGTGGTCTCAAGTTTTTTATAGACCTAAAAGACAAAGGAGAGGTTTAGGGAGGGATTTGAAGAAAGACAATTGGACAGCTATGCAGGTATTTATGGGGGAGCTTCATAGGATGAGGAAAGGGGAAATCTGGGAGAAAACACAAAACCTTGCTTGAAAATTTAACAATTGAGTACTGAAAGCTGAAACTGTTTTCAGACCAGAGGCGGGAGCTGATATCTTAATAGCGTATAGGTAGCACTGTAGGTGCAGTAATGAGTACTAAGTGGACCTTTGTATGCTTTGGGGTACAGCAAAAATTATCAAGTATAAATTAAAATATTTTAGGGACATCTGATCGACACAGGCAGTTTAGACAATGTACACAACATCACTTAGACACACAATATAACTATCAAACTTTTTTCTTTATTTTGGAATGTGACATTTGTGCAAGTGTCATGGGATGGTGCCACAGTCATGGTTAAAACGCCATTTCTCTTCGAAGTTAATTTTTCAAAGTGCTCTAAAATCCACACGTGCAGTCAGATTGGCCTGGAAACTGCTAATAGAGGAACTGAGTTAGAATTTGTGGTTTAAATTTTTTAAAGAGTTTATCCAGAGCTGATAGGACAGAGGGCCTGCTCTAGTTTCTGCAAAAGTCAGTTGCAAAATATCCCCACTGACTTCAGTAGTATCAAGATCATATCTGATACTGGTCTCAGCTTACAGAGACTGATTAAATGACTTTTTAAAAATCAGGCTTTGATATATTTCCAACTGACAAAGTGCACCAGCATAAAGTTTATTAAAATGTCAGATATGAAAAGGTTAGGCAGAACTTCAGATCTGCAAGTCTTTTCATTTAGTGGCAGTGAGATTCAAATGACAAACAAATGGATTATGTGGATTGTCCTTTGTGAAACCTTTTAAAAGTATAACTTCCTTCACAGGAAGATAATTTGTTTATTATTATGCGAGCAGTATTTATACAAAATATTGACCACTAGTTTAGCATTTAATGGCTGTTTTTACATTTGTACATATGTGCTGTATCTGTGTCAAACTTATTGTTATTATGCGTATTGTAATACTCCCTTGGGACCTCAACTATGGATCAGGGGCCCAGTGTGCTGGATGCTGCATATGGATATTAGAAAAGACTGTTCTCACTCCAGAAAGCTTACAGTTTAAGGTTTATGACAACAATATACAGCTGTACAGATGTGTGCATGTTTCTTTATCTTTTATTTGGTATAATATTTCTAGTATGTAGGAGTGCAGAACAAACTCTCACTAAATCTATATTATTTTTACACTTTCAACCTTTTAAATTTAAAATATACTCCTAGTACTTTACTTTAGACACCCTCTCTAACTTCCAATTCCAATACAAAATATGTACGGTGTTTCACTTGTTTTAATACACTAGGGATGGCTTGTGAATAAGCATATGAGTTTATCGGCTGATTCAGACATTCACTCATATATTTAAAGTTATGTGTGTTTAAGTACCATGCTAAGTTGAAGTTGTGAAAGGGATTTAGCCCTCCTGATACTGTTTTTTTTTCCCCTTTCAGCATGTATTCAATTATATATTGCTGCCCTGTCCTTGTATTCAAGTCTGTTTTGCTTCATCAGTTCAATTACAGAAAAATCCATAAGCCTTGTAAAGTGGGCTTCTTCTGTTCCTCCTCCACAAGCAGTTTAAATACAGCTTTAAGCAGCTATCAATAACTTCAGCAAAGCTGGGTCAGCCCATATAGCGGTTGCTGGGCATAAACTGTGTATTTTCACCCTTATTTGTATCTTCTCAGACAGATAGGCCTTGACAACCCAGCTATGTCTGCCTAGAGTAATGAAAGTGGATGAATTGCATTCCATGAGATGAATTTTAGACAAAACTGTGACTTGTTTTAAAATATAATACCAGGATACTACATTATGACTTTGTTCTTTCTGTTCTTCTTTTTTTTTTTTTTTAATCTCTTCTGATAAAGACCCAGACAGTACTTGGTGCTTATTATTTTGTAGGTGGCAATAACATTTATTTGACTTGGATCCCCACTTGTTTCAGATAGCCAAAGGCTCCTTTGCACATCTACACCATGAAAAGACAGCACGCTATGGAGCACCACAGTGAATCTTATGGTTTTGCTGAGTGCTTATGATAAGCCATCCCATAAAAGTGAGCTTATTGGCGTGTGCCCGGTGCCCACAAGCACATCTGTACTACATCAATTTTAAGGGATAGTGCATATGGAGTTCATACTGTACTTCACTCTGTAGGGCAGCCATTGGGCAATGGAAGTGTATGTGCCTTTGTTCTTTTGTCTGAATAAGGCCCTGCAGGACTGGATCCTTTATTTGATTAGGAAGTTTGCAAGGATTGTGCCCTTACCCGCATAATCAAAGCTCGGTGAAATCTTTTCTTTCATTTTGGTAACTTGAATTTGGCCCTAAGCACTGTATTTCATAAGGTTGATAGACTTTAGGGCTGGAAGGGACCTCGCAAGATCATCAGGTCCAGACCCCTGCCCAAGGGGCAGGAAGTCAGCCAGGGTCAGATCACCCCAGCAAGATCAGTGTCCAAGCATTTCTTAAAGGTCTCTAGAGTAGGTGCTTGCACCACTTCTGTGGGGAGTCTATTCCAGACTCTGGACACTTGCATGGTAAAGAAGTTTTTCCTTATGTCCAGTCTAAAACGGTCTTCCAGCAGTTTGTGACATTTAGACCTTGTCTTCCCTGGGAGTGCCCTGATGAACAGATGTTCTCCCAGTTCCTGATGCACGCCCCTTATATACTTATTTCCAACGTACATCTTCAATAGGTAGGGTGGTTGTATGTCCCAGGTTGGTTGGAACAGTTGTGGATTTCATAGGCCATCCCAGTGTCCCAGCTGCTTGGTGAAAATGGGAATAAAAGTCTTGGGTTGGCACCACCCCGCCTGCACTGCCCAGCCTGGCTCCTCCTGAGCAGTGGCTGGAGTTGGGGGGTGGGCTGGGCTAGGCACTGCTCCTCCTGCCTGGGATGGGGATGGGCTAGGGGATGATGGGAGGGAGGGGCAGTGCCCTGGATTTCCTTAAATATAACATGGTCACCCTGTCAATAGAGGATATTTAAAACACTGACCAGAAATGAAGGTGCTAGGAACACTAATAAGTATATTTGGTAGAGTTTGTATGTTTCTCCAAATAAGTATCCTCAAAGGCTTCATATCCCAGTTACGAATGGCAGCATATGTTGTACGAATTAAATGATGACCTCCAGTAAATTACAGTCTCTGTGGTGAATAGAAGTGAAACCGAAGTAGTGCATCAAGCCAGCGAACATTTTTTGTTCTCAAATATATCCTGTTACTAGGTACACTCGAAAGGATTGTTGAAGACTTATTAATTTAGTTTGGCTTTTAATGTGTGGGATATTTTTTAACCATCATTTGAAAACCATGTTTGAAGAGGCAGGCTATTAAAAGCTTCATAAATCACATTCTGTTATAGAAGGGGCCTATGCGCTGCTTGACGATTGCAGGCATGGTTTATACAAGCTGAAATTCTGACCTGTTCTTTCCCCCCACTTCCTTTTCACAGCTTGGAAATGATTTACCATGTTTGCAGCCTTCAGTGCCACAGAAAACATTTGATGAGATTCGATTTTTAGAGGAGAAAACCCAGTTTTTTCAATCTAATGTCACCACACTAAGTCAAGAAAACCATCTGTGGAGATTTTTGGTAAGTCAGTCTCTAGTTATTTTTTTCCCCCCCTGACTTTTCTACATCAAGGGGGTCAAACTCATTTGGCCTCCCCTGGATCAGATCATGGGGCTCCTCATGGGTCACATCTGGGACCACTTCCAATAGTGAAGTGAACAGCAGCAATGTTACATCTCATGAGTGCCTGAACTGCTGTATTGGGTCAGGAAGCCATGGAGTAAATGCTGGCAATGTTCACCCCACTACCTAGTTCCAGCAAATAGAGTCCCTCTGGGGACTCGTTTCAGCAGTGGCAGGGCAAGTGGCAGTAGTGTTAACCCCTGTGGCTTTGGGACCACAGTGAGCTTAATGCAGGAGTTAATGCCACTACCACTCACCCTACCACCCCGTTCCTGGCCCTTCCAGGAGCCCCAAGGTGGGTATAATGGGATTGGATTGCATTTAGACATATGTATTCAGCATTTAGCTCTCTTCCAACTATAAAATTTGCCAGTAAAAGAACCTTTCAGCAGAGGCTGTGTTCAGAATATAGTATATATCAGAAAAACAAACACGCACGCAAAACTCTTTCTAAAGACTTCCATAACAGAAGACATGCTACGATTTAGGTTTTGTGGTGTTAGCAGGTCTGGTAGGGCTGAAGGTGTTTGGAACTCATCCACAACCACTTAAGTTATAAAGTTTTCATGCTGCTTTAGAAAACAGCTGAATGTATAATGAAACAGATTGCTCCAGAACCAGAATTTGCTCATTCCTTTTTAAAGTGACAATTCAGATCTGCAGATGCAGCACTGAAATTTATTGCATATATGTAATAGCTTTTTAAATCAACCTTTACTTTTCATAGCACAAGGGGTTATTCATGCTTGTACTGTAAAATACAAATTTTTTGGCTTGGTGTTTAAGAAGAGAAATTAAGAAGTGAAGTCATACTCCAGCCCCAAACCAAATTGAACTAGATGGCTTAAATTCGGCACGGTCAATTTTCAGCGGTGAATGCAGCTGTGCCTGGGGAATCCTACTTACTGTGCGCAGTGGTGGGCTTTAAAACCTTGCTAATTGCCTGAGATTACAAAAGCCCACAGTCCCTGGACATGTGTGTGTGGATCCCTATACCAGCACAGACCAGATTGAAGGCTGGAGGCTTGAATGTAGAGTACTTCACCACCTTCTGTGTTTAAGACACTGGCTATATGTGTGTAGAGAGGAAATGCAATTTTCTTCTGAAGATGTGAAGGTAACCTGATGTTTCATCCCATTTAGTTACAGGCTTTGAAGGGCCAGTGCTATTGGTATTATTTAGTATTAAATTGCAATTATGCATCCATTCCCCTGCCCACTTGTCTAAAATGTGCACCCTGCCTTAATAGCAACAACTATAACATTAGTGTCTTCTGTTATTTGTCGTATGCATATCATTTATTTGGCAGTAAGATGCCTTTTTATGAATGAATATGAATCTATGTGGGATGTTAAAATATGCATGTGTTTAGTAACAATTTTACCGTGTTGTTGTATTTTTAGGAATGTGAGGTATGTGGATGAGTTTTATACAACTTTTCCACTGCTTTTAGAAACCTAAATTGACCAAATAAATTCAGTGGTGACGTGTTGTTACAAATGGTATAGGCAAGTTTGGAACTATTTTGTGTGTGTGTGAAGGGGAGTATTTATTTTTATGTTGATACTGCCTCAATGCAGTATGTTGATAGTGTGTTTGTAATGAATTATTTATGGAGATGTTTTAAGATACATGCTTACGTGATGAGTCCCCTGATGAGGTTGGTCTTTATTGTAGATATATGTACTGTAAACACTGAACAATGGTGATGTATGTTCCTATTTAAATGTAGGAGGCTTATTCCATGACACAATATAGTTCAATGAGTTTTTAGTTTCTATTGTTGCAAATAGGAGTTGAAGAGGCATGCAACACCTTACAAGTTGGCTCCATATTCACCACAGTTCTTCATTCAGCCCAGACTAACAAAGACCATGTATTTCAAGAAGTTCAAGATGTAGTAGATGAAGCCTGTTATATGTAGTCTGTGTTCAAAGTCATCTGAAAGCCTGTTAAGCAAGTTCCAGGTCCCTAATTTGGATCTGCACCTCAACCTAACGCCTCAACCTAATGTCATTTTATAGGGAGAAAGTCATTTCAAGCGAACAAAGATGGCATTACTCTGCGGTGCTAAATCAATTGCATGATTTTAATTTCATTTCTGAACTAAATTTGAAAGCTGGATGTGTTTGCTTGATCTCATAAAATCCTAATGTTGGCATCCATCACTCTGAGTTCTCCATGCCAATAATATGGATGATTTCATTATTCCTGTGTTAGGTCTGTGTTTTGGGTATATTGAAAAAATTGATAGCTTGGCAAATGTGTTGACTTGAGTGGTGCTACTCTGCGTAATTTTACAGTGGTGCAGAAATTATGACTGGCTTCTCTGTGTCTCTGGGGAAGAAGGCTGCGTGTGTAATTAGTTGCTTACATGTTGTATTTAGTCCTCTTTCAAGAGCTTTGCCTTCTTTGTTCATAGTTGAGTTAGTCAAATGGAGATCTTAACAAGGACAGGATAAGCTTGCATTTAAATAATGAAGGCATTTTAGAATGGCATTTCTGAACAAGAAGAAAATGTTTTATATATAGTCCATCACAGAAAGTGCAGACTTCTGACAGAGCTATGGCAGAACTCTTGAGCACTGCTGGTTATTTGAAAAAAAAAATGTCCAACAAAATTTTTTTGAGAGTATTCAGATCTTATCCCTAATATCCCACTTTCTACCTGTATTTTCCTGCTATTTGAATAATAATGATAGTATCTTCAATTCTTGTCCATTTGGGAAACTTCTGCAAAATTTGATAAAGGTTCAACCAGTAATATCCTATAGAAATTACATAAAGATTGTTGAATTCAGTAGCAAATGAAATGGTATCCTTCTGGTAATTTTTTTTTTCAAATGATTCTATGAAATTCTCGCTTAAATGCTATAGGGTATAAGGAAAAAGTATAGTTATTTCCTATTGAATTTTATAGGGATTTTCTGTAAGGGCGTTCACAGCTGTTAGAAACTTTTGCATCTTCTCCCCACATCCACCAGGTGAACTGCATTTCACTGATGTGTGGCTGAAGTGATTCCTGTGTTTAAACAACACCTGATCCTGCAACAAGATCTGTGTGCATAAACCCATAGATCTGCACAGATGTGAAGCTATTTTAAGAAATAGAGCACTGTGCAGTGTTAAGGGTTGTTCCTGTGTAGATCTGCCTGCAGGATCTGTCCATACTTTAACCTGTAAATGAAACATAAGATATCACGATTCACTATAATTAGTGTCATGAGTAGCATGTACATTGGTAAGCTTCTCAAAAAATAGATTTTGGCTTCCTGAGTTTTAAACTTAGCACTTACTGAGCTTTTTATCTTCAAAGCACCTTGCAATCCTAAAGTAACTTAAAGGAAAGAACTAAAAATAAACCGCTGTGTAGATAAAAATAAGGTGTTTTTTTTAAAGCCTGGTGTTCTCACTCCCCTTGCAGTGTACATCACTGAACAGCTAGTGAACGCTGATACTTTGCTTAAAAGTCTAATTTTTAAGCCTGAGGTTCTAATTTTGGTGCAAACATATCCACTTGAAAGAGTTGAGTGTTGTTACATCAGAAGTCATTTATATTTAATATGACAGGGAAAAAAGTTTAGAAATGTGGGGTTTTGAACTGCTATTAATGCCTGCCTTATGTCTCTGCCTATGAAAAGAACGAGACAGCTGTGATGTGAACCGAATATAAAGATTTGAAGGAGAGTGTTTCAGGTGAAAGGTAAAATCTGTTTTTCCACTTTGTGACCCTGTGACTTCTCTAAAAAGACAGCATTTGAGAAAACAGACTATAGCTAACATGGCTATAGAGGGGAGGCAAAAGACCCCCCCTCCCCCCCCAACTCATCCCAGACCCCACCCCCAACGCGCCCTGGTACTTACTGCAGGGGCGATGAAGAGTGGCAGCTGGGGAGAGATGCCGGGGCAGGCTTGACAGTTCTGGAGATGCCTGAGCCTGTGAATGGGCAGGCACAGGGGGGCATGGCCTTGGAGAAGCACAGGCTATTCAAGAGGCATCTGGGGATGCAACTAAGCCCGCACTGGGAGGAGAAAAGGAGAACACCAGCGGGGAGATGTGGGCTGTAGAGCCAGGAAGCACAAGCCCTGGGCTCCAGGAAAAGAAGCTAAGCGTCTGCCCGAGGACGCCGACAGGCAAGCTAGAGAGCACAAGTCCTGGGGACAGATGGAGGCCAGAGAGTCCTACCGGGGAACAGCAGCCCCCTGGGATGCCATGGAGAAGCAGCGAGGCTCCGCCCAATGGCTCAGGTGCCGTGGCGGGGGGCAGACCCAAGGGACCACAGGCACCCCTGGGCAGTGCCGCAGCAAGGGAGGCATGGAGGATCCTGGACCCCCATGCAAGGGGAATGAATAACACCAGCTGGTGGGACCAGGACAACCCAGCCACAGGTCAGCTGGGCCCAGAGGGGAAGGAGCCCGTGCCCAAGGGAGGTTGCCACAAGAGGGCTGACTGAGGCTCGGCACAGGGTGGCCGCCTATCCCCAACACCTGCTAGGCTAGGAGGGATGGATGAGCCCCCTTACAAGACCAAAGGCCCTAGGAGATGGAATCCCAGGAGTCTGTTGACCCTTCTCAGTTAGTTTTTCCTAAGTTGCAGTTAACCCTGGACGGGGTAGATTTAGTTGCCCAAGAGCTGGTCTGAAGACAAGGGATGGCCATGGGAGGAATGACGGCCAGGAAGGCCTGACCTTTCAAAGTGGGTGGCATGGATGAGGCAAGATCATCCAGGAGGAAGACCTGCAGTAAGTAGAGTCCACCCAGGATGTGGATGTGGTGAGGGTGGGGTAAAGGGGAGGTTGGAGCCCCATGAAGAAACCCATGGTTGAGATCCCCTCGGGCCACCTACAGAGAACTGAACTGCCTCCCAAGGAAAGATCAAAGAAACATCAAAGACGTGGCAGGAGAGTAGAAGCAGCACCTGAACCGCCTCAGTGGTACTGAGCCCAGATCTCACCCTGATGTTATCAGGGAGCAAGGCATTGACCAAAAAGGGGCTAAAGCCCTATAACACCTACTCTGTAACACCTACCAGTGATAACAGCCAAATTCTGACAGCACTGAAATTAGTGGCAAAACTTGCATTAATGGGCATCAAACCAGGGATTGTACCCAATACGCACAATCTTAATGAAGAAACATGAGGGCCTGTTATAGAAGGAGGAGTGACTGGATGGGACAGGAGCCTACTACCACTGTTTGGTCTTGTCAGAGTTTTGGCCAGGAAGCCAAGTGATGAGCATCCAGAGAAAGAGACCAACTCTTACCACTACAGATGGTAGGGTCAGGTCAGCATTTAGACAGATTGATGCAGAGTGCAGAAATTGTAAACAGCTGTTGTTTGGGCAGTAGCAGCCCTATGGATAAAGTGTGGACTTTAGTCTCCAGCATTGTCAATCTAGCCCCTTGCACTACATTCACTTATATCACGTTGAAATACAGATCGATTGAGAGAGGTGGACACCTCAGTGCTAAGGTTACGATTCCCTAACAGAATGTTAAATCATTTTTCTACCATACGGGTGATATCCACTCCTTTGGGAACTTAATTTTCACACCCATTCACTTTCTTAATGAACTACAAAATCTGTATCTAGAGTGATAGATTTAATCATTTATACTGAAGGTCAGAAGAAATGAGCACTGTTCTCGTTTCTAGGGCCTTTTGTTTAAAGAAAGCTTTTACTGCAAGAAAAAAAACCCACCGTATCCTGATAAACAACTATTTCCATAGGCAAACATTCCCTTCATCTTCTGTCATTAGCTTGCTGTGTACATAAATATAACTGGGGTTTGCACCAGTTACCTGTTAGTTACTAAGCAACAGTAGCATTTGCCACAGGCGGCAGCTACAGTAAATGACTTGCAACTCCTCGATTGTAAATTAAAGTGCTCTGAGTTTGAAACTAAAGCTGATAAAAGGATATTAATGCAAGTATGATACCATTTTCACCTCTAGCAACAACGTGTCAGAAGAGTTTCTCTTAACAACATCAGGCCATACTTATTTATCAGATGATCGTGATGGAAAAAATATAATGTCTTTAGTCTTCCAATACACCGTGTTCTTTAAAATACCTACTGGTCTCTCTCATAAGCCTTCCTCCCTCTAAATGAGAAATAGTAATGCGTATTATGCACCCCAACATCTTGCTATTTGCAGGAATTGCAAAGCTTCATGTTCAGCATGTCTGAAAAAAACCATTCATCTGAAAGGAAACTTTTATTTTATTTAAAATAGATATAAATCATCCAAGTTTCATTTGCTATTCACAGACTCCGATTAGTTAGTTGTAAGTCTGCCAACGGTGACCCAAATGTTAATACAGTAGCCCTAAGAAAGCAGGCATCAGGTGTGACATAGTTCATTTTATAGTTCTCTAAAAAGAAACCTATTAAAAATGACTTTTCCTCCCCACACAGGTGTATTTCTTCGGAGAAGGAAAAAAATGTTTGGGTTAGGGCAGCAGCTGGCTTTTGACATGCAATTCGAGTATAAAATAATGGCTGGTCAAATATGCATTTACTTTTCTGGCATTTTTAGGTCTCTGTGCATAGTGTGTTTTGAGACCTAAGGCTGATTGCACATAGGCTGGTTTTGTTTGCTTATTTCTCCTGGCCATGCTGTCATCTTTTTCTCATCTCTGTAAATGAGATCACTTGCTTAACATTTCCTTTCTGATATGATTGTGCTGGGAATAATGGTTCTTTTGCAAACGTGGAATTCTGACTTGAGTTTATTAAGATAGGTTTCCCATCGGTGATAAGCAATTCCTTCAAAAATGGAGTAGTGTTTATGTCTTTTTTTTTCCACACTTGCATTTGGAAGGAGGTTGTTAAATTCTCGAATATATCAGAGATAAGGTAATAATGGATATTTAAAACCTCAAGTCATTCAGAAATGCCCAGTATAAAGAAATGTAGACTGACTTGTTGCATTAAATTAATTTTATTGAAAGCAAGCTTACTTTTTCCACTTTCTGTAAAATGTAGTTATTTCCCCATTGAGTTTTAAAAACACCCTTGAAACATAAATTCTCTCTTTTTCTTCGTTGTCATGGAATGTTTATGTAGCTTCTATTTCTAATATATTTGCTGGGTTAGGATATTCCTGATTCACAAGCAAAGGTTGCCAAAAAAAAAAAAGAAGTTCAGTAACATATGATATTGCATCTCATGGGGCAGAAGAAATACATATTAACACATCCCCATTTTAAAAACTGAGCTGCCTGTGGCCCGTGGGCTATCAGCAGCAATTGACTTCAGGATCTTTCTCACTGTGGAATCTGTTGGCCAAAGTCTGTTCGCCTGACTCATGTAATGTTTTTGGGATGACTCACTTGAATAAGGCAAGCAAGATTAGGCCCTTTCTGGACTATTTAATTTAGGAAACTTCATGGATAATGAAATTATTCATTAGAAGATGCCAGAAACATCATTATGTTTGATGACCTATAGTTGAGGGCAATGTCCTGTAGCTGACGGGGGCTATGACTCACTTCAGATGCCCACCAATTATCCATTGCCCAAAATATCTCCTTTTCTGTTCCATGGTTTTACAGTCTACTTAAGCTGAAATAGAGTATACAGCCACACTGTTAAAGTACAAAGACAGAAGCAGGATGATCTTGTGGATCAGAGGTTAAGAGATGCGGATCCTGCTCTTGGTTCTGCCACAGACTCCCTGAGTAAGTCCTGAACAGGTCACTCAATCTTCATAGATTCATAGATGTTAGGGTCGGAAGGGACCTCAATAGATCATCGAGTCCAACCCCCTGCACAGGCAGGAAAGAGTGCTGGGTTTCGATGACCCCCAGCTAGATGCATATCCAACCTCCTCTTGAAGACCCCCAGGGTAGGGGAGAGCACCACCTCCCTTGGGAGCCCGTTCCAGACCTTGGCCACTCAAACTGTTTAGAAGTTCTTCCTAATGTCCAGTCTAAATCTGCTCTCTGCTAGCTTGTGGCCATTATTTCTTGTAACCCCCATTATTTCTTGTATTTCTTCAGTTCCTTATCTGTAAGATGACGGGTGGAGCACTGCCTTTCTCCAGCCCTCTAGCTTGTTCTTTAGATTGTAAGCTTTTTTGGAGCAGGGTCTGTCTCTTACAATGATTATGCATGGCACATAGCACAGTGAGGCAGTGAGTTTGGTGGGGCCCGTAGGAGCTACTCTTTGTGTGTAAATGCATGCAGTATTGCTATTCTGCATAAACACTCTGTCAGGCAGTAATTTCATTATAGTTGCATAAGAAAATCTAGCTGAATTATTAATGAGAAACCACCCTTTCTGACAACCATAATATTAGCTGGCATCCCAAGAGTATTATGTGGCCATAGTGGTTCTGTACAGTAAACAGTTTCCATAAACATTTCAATTCCACTCTCCATTGGCAAAACTCCAGTTAACTTCAATGATGTATGTACAGATCAAAGATCTAATGAAATTCTGCAAAGCATAAGCCTATCTTTTCCTTGTAAGCAAACCAGCAAATCCCAAAGTTTGCATATATTTGACCTGTTTATTTAAGATGATCCTGTGCCTCTCTGAAATACTATCCAGTTGCAGATCTGTGCTGTACGTTGACTCTAGTTGTCCCAGTAACATTTGTTCTTTTCAGTGGATATATGAAACTGAACCAAATATAGAATAAACCTGTAGGCAATAGGATCTGCAAATGCTTCTTTTTTTGCCAGGTTTTCAGAGTTATAAGATACATGTGCATGCTGCATCTGGTGGGGAAGGAAGGATGACGTATTAAATAGGAGAGCTGTGTGATAAATGAATGTATTGCTCCTCTTTGACTACCCAGTCTGGCTTGTACCTACTAGTCCAACTTCATTTCTAACCTTCCAGATTCCTGTATAGAATCAATCACTAAGGCATGGTCAGGGGTGGCCAACTTATGGCACATGTACCACAAGTGGCACAGGCACCTTCTGTGTGTGGCATCCAGCAGATAAGGAGGGGACAGGAAGCAGAAAGGAGAACAGCAGATTGGATAGAGGAAAGGGCTCAGAGTGGCATTCTGGATACAATTAGAAGTGATAATTTTTGCCAGATCTGGCCCCTGGAAGAACTCTACAGCCATGAACTCTCACAAGTGCACAGCTGCAGAGTGCTTTAAAGGGGCCCAATCCTGTGAAATTACATGCGGGTTCAAATGAAGGTGCTGCAAAGTGAAGCGCCTTCAGTAACTTGTGTCTGTGTGTGCTGGGAGCTGGGCTGGACTGATACAGTGTAGCCCTGCTCTCAGTGCTGTTTTCAGAATGGGAGTAGGGGGGAAGGGAGTGGAGGGCGCTCATTCTGGGGGGTTGCCCAGCCTGCACTGGAGGGTGGGATGGATGGATTGGAGTCCCCCCAAGGTGGAAGGGTGCTCCAATCTACCCATCCCCCAACTCCAGCCCCTGCCTTCTCCCTCTCCCATCCTGAGACAGCACTTGGGGCCACGAGAGGAGAGCCAGAGCTAGGAGAAGAGGCTGCAGAGATGCAGCATCTCTCCCTGGGTTGGCTCCATATTGGAGCTTGGTCCCCTGCCCTCCCAACCCAACAGCTAATGTCTGTTGGGTCAAGAGGTTCAGTCTAACTCATGGCACTTTCTATGAAGTACCATCAGTTAAATTGGGGAGCTGCACCCTGTCTGTGCCCTCTGAGAGGGTGCAGAGCACTCATGCCAAAACAGGTTGTGTCTCATTAAAATAATCAGAAAACCTTTTTCTCTTCTCACAGATGTACCAAATTACCCTTACCCTGGTGGTATTCACCTGGATTTGCACCAACAACACCTTATGTATATAGAAAAATGTAACAACTTTAAAGTATGAGACCTTGTGGCTTTGCTGATCAAGATCCAAACCATAAGAAGAGGGAGGCTGCTAGCTTCCCTCTATGCAGTGCCCACTCCAGACTTTCACACGTCCAAGGAGAGGGGACTTCAATGTTTGCTATTTGTTAGAAAAGTAATTTTTGTTCCTTTTGGATAGATTTTTTGGCTGCTTTTGAACTCTATGCAGTTGCTCACTGTTATGAAATCATGAAAAGAAAGAAACATTTTTTATATACTTCATACTGCAGCGGGTATATAAAGAATACCCAGTGGGCATAATGGGGAACCACCCCCCACCCCTGATGTTGACCTCTGTTATTGGCACCAGTTTATTCTCAAGTAACCTCTTCAGTGGTTTCAATGTAACATCCCCAAATAATAAAACTTTATATGTAACATCATCCAACATCAATAAATACTGATATAGGCTGTAATGACCCTACAAGAAATGAATTATAGAACAATAGATAGGGTTGTTAGAACATCACATTTTTCAATTGCTTATAACTTTTTCAGCTTTCCCTGTTGGGATTTAAATTTTCTATGCAAGGTTTGTCTGCTTCAGACATTTTTGTTTTGAAAAGTTTGATTTAAAAATGCAGCTATTAACAGGAAAGACCAAGGATGTTTCATTGTTTTGCCCACATTAAACATTTATCGTGATCTTTTCCATGAGTAGCTCTGCACTTGGTAGAGAGGGGCCTCCATGCCAGAAACATGCCTTCAGGCACCCCCTTAAAAGTAGGCCCAAATATGGCCAAATTAGAAGTCTTGGAGAAATTTGGCACATGTTGGATAGATGCTTACAGGTAAATGATAGTCCTGTCTACGCTATACATACTCTAACTGTGCCTGAGCAAGTTTTTCCATGCAATTGCAGCTCCTGGAAAGTGATGACCCTTCTACCTCTCAGTACTGCTCAGGGGTCCATGGAGGAAGAAATTGAGAACAGAAGGGTAAAGCCCCAGATCGGTGGAGGAAGATAGTGAGGAGCACTGAGACCTGGGTGAAGAGCCATGGCCTCTTCCTGCAGTCCCCTGACTTATTTACTACAACTTCTATCTTCTTGTAGCAGGATACTATGGACAACCATCACTTTTACACAATCGTGATTCATGCCCAGACCAAGTTTCTCCTGCACATGAATGAGTTTGAGTCCTAGGGAAAAACTGGTATTTGATCATTAACAAAGATCATATGAAAATGCAGGGATCTGAACTAAGGTTGTATAGGGAATCTTAATTCAGACTTTTCCTACCTTGAGTTTGTTCTTTTAATCATGTTTGTGTGCACAATATCTATACGTGTATGGTGGGGTTGTATGAATCTTTTATTGGCATAGGCCTTTTAAGGTGCTGTGTTTGAACAATACAACATTTCTAACCTCATACCAATAAGATCTTCATGTAACATCACCATCTGTGTATTTAATAATATTATTTATGATGAGAAAAACTTTCATTGACTTGAATGGTACAGGAGGGATCTGATTGTGACAATCCCAACATGTGGCATGTCAGGAGGCATGATTGTTGGGATCACGGATCAGATCCCATTGCACCTTTAATTTAAATATCTGTCAGCAGCCTTAGACAGTTGTAGATTCTGACTTTTATTGCAGTTGCTGCAATCAAAGGTATCACCCCCCAAAAATCTTGCTGCTTACATATTTCCTGGACCATCACTTCAGCACTACCAAGAGAAGGTATCATCATTCCAATTGTTGTAAGCATAATAAAAAAGTTCACATATATAAGTAAGAGGAAATTAAAATACAGTCTCAATAAAAAAAGGCAGTCTAATCAGAAGACAGTTTTGCAACTTAATTTCCTTTTTCAGCATTAGAGATAAGGTAGCCAAATATTTATCTTATGTATTTTTATATATTTGTGTTGGCAGGCTGTGTTTTCTCCAAACTTTCCTAAATTCAGTCAACTCAATGGCCAATCTAGAAACTTTGTATCTTTTTTTCCTCCAGACTTAGGTTTTTGTGTGGTTTTTGCTTAAGTTGATGTCAAAATAGAAAATTTTGACCAGTATAGAAAAGTAATTGTCCACTCTAGCAAGAACAACAAACGAAAAGAGACCTCCAAGGATTCAATTATTGTTAGACTATGTTTTCTTGCAAAGCTTGAAAAATTATTCCCTTCTAAACCCTTCATTAAAGTTTTATTTCTTTCTTTTTCTTTTTTAATAGTGCCTACCAACCTCTTCCCTGGCAGTTGTGAGGGTGGAGATCATGCTGGCTAATGTTATACAAAGGGACCTGTGTTGGCTGATACCATTTCCTTCCACTCCTCTGCATATCTAATTGCACACTTAGAGCACCGATGCTCAAACTTCTCACTCTTTGGGCTGGATGAGTGGCACAGAGCCAGTCCGCAGGCTGGATCCTGGGCATGGGGTTAGCATACCAGCTTGACCCTGTGTACCAAATCCGGCTGTGAAGTGACCCCATATACCAGCCCCACTATAAACTGCCATGATCTAGCACACAGGATCATGGCGTCTGGCTTGAGGGGGCTGCCCATAGGTTCAGAAATTTGGCAGCAGGGGACAGAAAATTCCAGTGCTTTAAAAAGGTAGAGTTTCGTGTTTTCATTCAGAAATCACCTTGTCAAGGGGATATGACTTGTATGTGGAATGACAGGGAGTATACATGTCCAAGCCACTAGCGTGGCTAGGGCTTTCCGGCGAACCTTTCTGCAACTGTCCTATCTTTTCAGAGCTCTTCAGCTGCAGCTTTGCTGCTGGTTATTTCCTCTGACTGCTTTAGATAGGGGGTTTCAAGAAAAGCCCTCAAAACAGATCCAGTCACCATGGTGTGCTAATAACATACTTGAAGTGTGCGGTATTTAAGCATGAACCTTCCAGATATGCCCCAAGTGTAACTGATGCAGCTGATGTGCAGCTTAGTCTAAGTAGATGAGGCAAAGAAGGGAGAAAAGAAGTTTTATGGAAAACAGATCAACATGGAGATTAAGTGAATCTTAAAATCACATAGGGGGTCTGTGGAAAGGCAGGTGAACCTCAGTCTCCAGGGTCCGAAGCCAGTGCCTAAACTGCATGACCGCTTTCTCTTCTTCCTCACAGCTCACTTTTTACCTTCCATTTAAGGCCACCCACTCAGCAAAAAAAAAAAAAAAATCGCTCAAACCTAACAAAACTGATCAAAAACCCTACCAAAACATCATCACTTGAGGAAGATATCACTTCTCTTTAAGAGACACAATCTATATATTTTTGTAAACTGATCCTAAGCTCATGAACATATTTCCATGCGAACATCTGTTGTCTTGTATCCCATTCACCATTCATTCTGAAGAGATGCATTGTGAATGAGGCTAATAATACAGTTTACCTCTGTCTGTGGTACACCGTCCAGTGCCTTAAAATTGCCCCCATCCCAATTTGAACGTAAATTGTCATTATGGTTCTAATACCTTTTAGTCCAGAGAGATATTTTTTCATGAAAGAGGGGGTGGGGGGGACCCCAAACAAAGCTGTAGTTAGTGACAGCTAGAGATAATGCTGACAATTCTCAGTCCAAACTTAGTTTGTCTTCAGAGTGAAGAGATGACACCAAATTGTATTTTATTAAGTTCTTTCATAATACATGGAGACTAATTTTTTTTTCCTAAAGAATCATTCACTGTGCTTCTGTAATCAGCATTCATTCCCAGACATAATTACATTTACTTCTTGTATAACCAAGTTAAAATACATCCAGTACCTTCCAAAGAGAGAATCAGGTTAAACTGCTATATAATTTAATTAACTTTTGTTCCAAAAAAGCTAAAAAGGCTGCAAGTGTTTTGAAGTAGCTGCAGTGGCAAGGCTACCTCTCCAGTGTATTGCAAAAAGGTGATTTGTTCAGAAGTAGAAGCAGGAGTTAAAGGCATTAACAAGTGTGTCTCGTGAAACTCGAGTCCTGGTTTTGCTACCACTGAAGTCAAAGGTAGATGAGAGAGTCCTGTGTTGGGTGGCTCTAAGGCTTTGACTTGAGCTGGTTTCAGTTCTGAATGAATTTACTACCTCCATGGTTGGTCTCGAGTGTATAGTATTCTTGGTCTTGCTGCTGAAGCTACCCAAGGGCTGTCATTTAGTCCCAGTTTCGTTGCTGGGTTTTGCAATATGAACATGAGTAATGCAAGCAAGATAAGGCCTTATCTGTACAAATAATTGGATTGTTCTCTAAAAGGAAATAAATGTAGACCAGATCATAGTTGAGCAGATTTTCTAGTCTGTCTCCTGGAGACATGAAGTCTTAATTGAATCGAGCTGCAGCAAGGAAGCTCCTCAAAGCAAACAGACTTGCTTTCTATCAATTAAAAGTCATAAGAAGTATTGACCAAAAAGTCCAGATGGGGAGTTTAAACACAGCACAAGAGCCAGTGGGGCCAGAGGAAATAAATTAGCAATAACATCACTTCCTGAATATGGATGTCTGTGCCTATGATGTGAACCCAAACTGAGTGGCATGAATCAGCAATTAAGGGGATGAGGGTAAGGAATTTATTAAGCTGCAAAAGAATACAAAAGACTATTTCTAACTTGTTTTCTTCCATCAAAAATCTCCAGAGAGACTGAGATGGTGAATGGGAAGAATATATTAATTCGTTTTCAGAATTTTAAGTTGGTGGGCAAACCTGTGTTGGCTGCAGGTTATGTGTGTGCAGCACTGCATTTACATCTGTTCTTACCCACCTTAGCAGTATTGTTCATACAGAGCCCAAATATGCAACGTGCTGTTCAGACGCACAGAAAGCATAGTCCTTACCCTGAAAGGTTTGCAATCTATGACACCAGTCGTAAAGTGAAGTGTGCGAGGGTGGAAATTCAGCCTATATTCAGCCTCGTTGTGTTGATTTTTTTGCTGTTGTGTACAGTACTTACTGCCCTTGCTAGTTCATTCACTGCTTTCATTGCTGTCATTGTCAAACAACACTTGCGTAGTAGTAACTGTTTGCAGGATAGGGTTTTTAGATCGTGTTTATGGGCATAGTTACTTATGGAGAGATTCAAAACAATTATTTTGCCAAGAGTCTGCTATATGCACGTGTATGATTTGTTTGAACAAATCTTGTTTATAACAAGGCTCTTCTAACAGGTATCTTGCTGCACTAGTCACATTTTACATTTGAGTACTTTTTAAACTGATAGCTTAAGAAATGTTCAAGCCATCCAACATATCTTTACCTAACAAGCAGTGGGTGGACAAGGGAAGTGAGTCGTGCTCAGCTCAGCAAGAATATAATAAGGTATAATAATAATTAGCGATACACTGCAAAAACTGTCATCTTAAAGAGTTTGCAAACCTTCTTAAGTTTTGGGATCCCCCAGAACTTAACTGATTTTGGTAAGGTACACAGGATTTGACAAGGTGTTTGTGCAGGAGAGAGAGAGTTTATTTCTAGAAGCACAATATAAAAGGGAATGCACTCATAAAAAGAAAATAATATCCTTAGAAGTAAGGCACACCACATTCAAAGGGCAAAAAAACCTCCTGAAGCTTCATTGTTCCTAGCTCTAGTACTAAATTTAACCATGGAGCATCACATCTGTGTTACATGGTCAGACCTGTGGTTGACATTATGTCTGCAGTTTATTCCTACAAATGAAGTTACAGGTAGCACAAATGACAGCATCATCTTCCAGAAGAGAGAGACTAGGAGTAAATACTACATTTCTGGGCCTTCATATTCTATCTTGGTTTTCAAGTGCTTTATACTTAAACTATGAAAAAGAATCGTTGGTTTGTTTTTTAAATAAAATAGCCAGGCCAGTTTTGTAGATTTAGGAGTTACAGATGGTTCTGTCAAGACTCTTAGCTTCGTAGGGTTTTCCCCAAATATACCCAGCTTCCTGAGTCTTGATGTTGGACCATTACTATGATAAATTTAAAAATGACTAGAATAAAAAACCAATGATTTCCAGTTTTTCATGCTAGATTCAGTGTAAGTTCTGTATCGGGCTTCATACATAATAGAAATGAAAAATCACTGGAAGCTTGAGTGATGCATCTTGTTTTGGCAAGTTTGTCCTGATCATGGAAATTTTGTATAGAGAATATTCCATTAATATTATATTTGGGTCACTTCTGGCTACTGTGATATGGGTGTATCTGGTAAATGAGGGCTAAGTTGCTTCCTGAAAAGGAGTGCTGAAGCCAAAATATTGGTCACTGACTTTACTACCATGATTGATGGACAAAGTGCGTTTAAACCAGTGGTGTTCAGCCTCCAGCCTGCGGGCAGATCCAGAGAACCCATACGGTTTGCCATGGGTCTGGAAATTTGGCAGTGGGGAAACAGTGGCAGTGTTACATGGATGCAGTATTTATTGCCACTCCTCTGCTGCCAAATTCAGGACCTGTGAGGAGCCCCTCAAGCTGGATGATATAGTCAGGAATGCTACATCACGCCAGTCTGCAACAGAGCTGGTGCACACGGTCGCTTCTCAGCCAGTTTTGGCGCGCAGAGTCAGGTCAGCACGCCAGTGCCACTCCTGGGATCCGGCCCGCGAATCAGCCCCATGCCATTCATCTGGCTCACGGGCTTGGAAGACTGGACACCACTGACTTGAGCCACTAACTGCACCAACCATAATTGAGAACATATGAACTGGCCCTATGCCAAAGCAGCAGCAAGTCCGAGTCACAGCTGCAATTACCAAGGCCATGGAGATGTCACAATGCTCCTTTGGTCGCGTCTTAGCCTAGAGCATGGGGAAATAGGGAATTTGACACGCATGATATGGAGATACAGTGGTTATAAAACCCCATGTCCATGATCCTAATGACTAACTTACATTTATGAATACCTTTCAATCCAGAGGGTCCTTTAGCACTTTGCTAATTCATATGTATACTGGTAATTGCACTAGTGAAATACAGCCCCTGGGGAGGCAGCAGCCATCCAGTACAGAACATGCTAAGAAGGGAAATTTTGGCTAAAGGTAACAACCAAAACTCTTATGAAAGGTCCTTGTGACAACTTAATACCTTTTGAATACAGACAGGGAACTCTATGCTGAAGGTGTCATTTGAAAGGCAATTACTAGCCTACTTGTCATTGATGGATGGGGAGCTGAGGCTGAGCTTGCCTGAATTTCAGTCAACCGTGCCAAGGTGTCACGGTACTGGAACCGGAGGGCTAGACCACAGCATCATCCTGTTCATACTGAACCTTTAAGAGTTTCAGAAAATCATAAGGAAGTTTAACACAGAAAGAAAATGCAGCCTGGAACTGTTGCTGGTTGGTTACATAGTCTTTCACCTCTCCGGCATGTCTTCAGACTCGGCTTCAGTCTGTGGTAACCTGCTTGTCTCACTTTTCTCTTCTCTGCCCAGATCCCAGAAATGCGCTGTCGACTTCAGCATTTGTCAGGATGTTTTCTTAGCAGTCCCTAGAGCGAGGCCAAGGATTTGAATGTGTGGAGACTGAACTATCCTTCATTCTGAAAGTGGTTTTCCCTCCAGATTAGGATGGCGAGGCCACTGCCCGGGCAGTTCTTTTGTTTGTGGATTAACGGGAGACAGCAGTGTCCAAGACGGTCAATCTGTCTCTTTTCATCAGCACAGAAATCACTTACAAAAACAAACAAAAAATACTAAGCATGTGATTATCAAAAGTATTTCCTTTTATAACCCACTGGGGAGTTCATCTCATGTCACTAGAGACCCAGAACATTATATATTGCAGATGCAGAATGTGAATGTGAGAGAGACATATGGCTGTTTTATGAGCTGTAAAAAACCTATTGACTCTTTAAACGACAAAGTTCCCATCACTTGGCTTTTATACATTAACTGAAGGGGAGGAGGAGCAAACATGCCTTTGTATGGGGGCACAAATAGCCAGTGGTGGTGGATTGTGCCCTCACCATTGGCACCACAGTAGCTGGCATTGCCGCTGCCCTTCTAGGCCTCTGCTTGGCTCGACATGTTTCTATCAGTGAGGACATTTAGGGACTCCAGAGTCCAAAGAAGTGGTGATTAACATATTTTAAAGTTTTCTGTGCTAACTGCTTAAATAAATTTGCATTAATGAAAAGATCAAACTCCTCACATTTCTCTCTCAGTAAAAAAAAAAAAAAAAGCGGCTAAAAATAGATTTGTTAGAACTTTGGTTGCAATTTTACAAAATTTTGACAGGCTTTGGAAGGGGAAGCAGTGTTGAAAGCTTATAATTTAAGCTTTTAAAAAAGTATTTAAAAACAACACAGTCAAATTGGGGCAAGCTTCGATTTTCTGCATTTGACATCTTGACAGTTTGCAACCGGCTAACTTCCCGTTTTGGGGGGGTGAGTGCTTAACTGCCTGCCAAGACAGATTGCTTTTTAGTGGCTAGTCCTTTGCTTCTGCTTTTAAAAAGTCCACTAAAAAGTAAAGATCTGACTGCAGAGCAAAAAATATATCTTCCTGAATTTATAACACAAAGTACTATGTCGTGCTTCATCACTTCTTTTTGTTGACAGGCAGTGCAGCAGGAGGTGACTGTACGTAACAGAACATAAATAGCTGAGCTCAATTCATTAAGAATTTGGGAAGTGATTTAAATAAATTAAGAACCGATTCGATTCTTTAACGCTATATCAAATATTTTTTTTCTATGGTGGCTTGAAAAATATCCAAGTTAGCTTTTAAATTATTTTTAACATGTGTATCAGCTTTTTATCTTTTCAACTTCTGGTCAGGGAGTGCCGAGACATGATGTGAAAACCTGGCTTTGTGGCATTTTATCTTAATCAGGAGTAGGAAATATTAGAATCCTTGCAAAAGCCCAGGAATGCTGTGTGCGCGCCTGTGTGAGTTTTCTGGCCCTGTTTTATAGACGGATAAGCATGCAGAGTGTCAAACCTTTTGAGGTTTGGCCTGTGCGTGTTGGCCTGTTAGGAGTGGGTAGGCGAATGGAGGAGACTTAAGGGTGTTCAGTGCCTTAAGAATTGCAGCTGCTGTCAGCATTGCTGTCTGTTCAAGAACACGTCCACAGGCTTTGCTGAAGCGTAGTTCCTGAATGAAAGTAGCTGCATCTTAGGATATGCACTCTAATATTGAGGCTAGGTATAGCAAATAGAGTTTTGGATCTCGCTAGTTTAAGAAGCATTTCATTTTATCTGTGTACAAGATGTATGCTCAGGGTATTTGCACATACTTGCTGGACCAGATCTATGATCACCAGGGATCCTGGCTTTCTCTGGTTGTTAAAAAAAATAAATAAAAAAAAAAGTAACCCCAAATCCACTTTTTCCATGATTAAAATAAAACACTGTTATTTATGTGTGTGTGTGTGTGTATAACTGAATATTAGCGGTGTTTTATTTAAATTACAAAACAATGTGGATTTGGGGTTACTTTTTTTTAATCAAAAATTGGGGAGTTTTGTTAAATCGGAGAAAACCAGGCTCCCTGGTGATCACATGGCTTATTTTGAGCTGTGTAAGCATAGATCAGGTCCTGCTCATGCAGATGTTCACCAGTGCCGGGAATGTAATGTAAGTAATTTGAGGTGGCGTGAGTGTTGGGTGGGATGGGAGAGGGGGCTAGCAGGTCTGTGTGGGGGGAGGATGGTGCAATTGCGCACCCGTTTTTTTTTGGGGGGGGGGGAGGTGCAGCTGGGGGTGATATGATCAGTGGGCTAAAAATCCAGTTAAGGTTGGGAGGGAGGGAGGGAGGGAGGGAGGAAGAGCACATCCTCAGGGCTGGGGCAATTGGCTGGGCTTCCCCAGCCCTGAGTCTGTGCTCTGAATGTGTACAGACATTCAGTAGACTGGGCTAACCTGTACCAGATCTAATTTAGTTCACCTCCTAAGATGAACTAAGTTTGGTCAGGCTGACCCTTTTTTGCTATTCTAACCATCCTGAACATCTGTAGAGATTAGCACTTGATCTAAGTGTAACATCTGCACATACCCTCAGTTGTACAGCTGTTGAGTAGTATATTGAATCTACTCTTGGCTACTTTCACAGCTGGACCCACAGGTTCAGAAAAATAAATTTCAGAATGTATCCCATCCATGTGACTTGGACAGTCGGGAATGAAGAAATGTTATTGGAAATGACCTCTAACATTTAGAATTGCATTGTCAAGCCTATATAAGGAAAGAAAAAATGACTGAATTTTACATGCTTTTACCAAAACTCTTAAGCACATACTTGAGATGTAAGCTTAAGCCAAAATTAAATATATGCTTCAGGACTTTGCCTTGTTGAGTTGGGGCATGATCTCAATAGTTAACTATGTCTTTTTAAAAGTAATTATGACAATTTTACACAGCTGTACTACTATTCTGTAATAACTCTATGCTTGTGGGGAGGTGTGTATGAGGGAGCAGGGCATAAACTGCTTTTATTTTTGCTACTGCATTTAGTATATCAGGGTAGAAGTTAAAGTTGATTTCACTTTAGACAGATTCCCTTAAAGATTACAGACTGAGAAGGCGGTGTGTTCATCTCTGTAAAGAAGCTCAGGGGTGTGATGGACAAAGCATGATGAATAATTGAGCAACAACAGTGTCATAGAGCATCTGGGGAGCAATTCATTTGTTAGGAAAATTATGCATTATGTCGACTGTTAGTTAAATCCAATAAATATACAAATGTTCAGGAAATGGCAATTAGCTGGCAAATCATTTGAGTAGTTGTACGTCTGATGAATTAAAGCTCAGCATATTAAATATAAACCCAATTAGTTTTTTTAAATTAAGGTTCAGATATGTACAGTAATTTGCAAGTATATTGTTCTCCTTTTGCAGTGAACTTTGTCAAACACTGAATGAGATTTTTCTGGGTGTCTGAATCCATGGCACAATGCTGTGGACATGCTTATTAGAGGATTTACCCTTGAGTTATGTATAAAATATAAATGTATCTGCCAAATACTTGCTTCAGCAGGGACTCATTAAGAAAATCAAGCTGTATTTATCTACAATATTAGATTTTTTTCCCTCCCTGCATAGTACTTGTGAATTCTATTTTTCTGTACTCATCTCTAGCATTTACTCAAATACTTTTACAAGGGATTGATATAAAATATTGTGATACCATACTGCTGCTCTTATTATTCAAATAAGTAGTCTATTCCCAACTTATTACAGATCTTGATGTTATGATGATATCTATTGAAAGTGTTTGGTTGGTTTTTGTTTGCTTTTTAGTTAATTATCACAGCATGGCACTAAGTGTTTCCAGCCTTGGTGCTCACATCAGTTTTGTTGAGAATGGACATCCAGTACACCAAGTTGTTTCTAGGAACTGCTCATAATTGAAGATCATGACAATTTACCTCTGTGCGAGAGGGATGGTTGAAAGGCCCATGCAACACTTAAGCTTTATTTTGCAGATTTAAGTAGATATAGGCCTTGTGTTGTCTCTCTACCCAGATGTGAATCCCACCACTGTCATGGGTTGTAATCAAAAATGGTTTCTGGAAATACTTAGGTATACTGAATACATTTTGTCAAACAAACTGGAGTGTGCTTCAATACTGGGAACATAGAGGAGTACATCATGGCCCCATTCTAGCAAAGCTCTGTATTTATCTGAATTTAGTTTGTGTGAAAGAATACTGTTGCATTCAGTGGAACTTATGTTTTTGCAGCGTTCTCAATATTCCCCAAAAGATGGGGTGAATGAGACGTTGCATTACATGGGACAGATCCTGGAGAGAATATTTAAATAGTTAATTGTGGTCTTTTCTGGAGATGCTTACCCATTTTGCATACCATTTGAACTGCTTTATTCCTTTTCGTCATTATCTAATCCGGTGGAGTCCATGAACCACAGTACTTCAGTCAGCACTGTGGCTTTGTGTATGGTTCAAGCTTTTGTGGATTTAGTGGTGTTGTCTGTGCTTTCTCTCTGGGGGAATGAGGTTAATGGTTAATTAAGCAGCTTGTTTAGAGTCTGTTGGGCAGTGTATGCCAGATCTAGGGTTAGAAACCCTCCAGCTATTGATACTCTCCTTTTCTCTCGAGATCCTCTTAATAGGGGAGAAATATATTTAAAAGGCAGCACTGGTTCTTATTTAGGTATTGAATTTTACAGCTTTGTTGGATGAACTATGCAGTCAAAGGAGGACTATGGCATCACTGAAACCATAGAAAATATATTTTATTCCATTGTAACTTGCCTTTGATTTAACAGAGAAGAAGATAAACACCTGTGGTTCCATGGTACTCATGTTCTCTCTTAAAGTATTATCTCATATATTTATAAAATGTTTTCTTGGAGGTATCCTATCTAGCATCTCTGGAGTGAAAACACACTTTGAGAAATCTGTGTTCTTGTTGGGGGCTTTTATCTAAGGGAGGGGTTTGTTTTTTTTGATGGAAATATCGATTCTCTAGCCAGAGAAGAAGCAGCATAGAGCTGTGCTCAGAAGGTTGTATCAAGATGTGCTGTAGATATGGGTGATGGGCATTTTTGTGGAGGCATCACTAGCATAACTGATATATGCAGAGGGGAAGGATGATAGCATAATTAAGCAGAGAATTAGCTGGCAATGTGTTCTTGCACTGTGGGGAGTTTTCCTAGGATATTTTCATTAGCAATGGAGACCTTGCAAAAAGTCTGAAAATTTTGGTTTAGGTGAGCAGCTGAATGTGTGGTTCTTATCCAAATTTAGCAGCAGCATCAGAGCTGACCTTTGAATATCTTCAAAAACTTCCTGAGAATAGCTTTCTGCCTTTTTTTTTTTTGGTTCAGTACTATTGCTTCCCATCTTGGCAGGTCAAGATGCTTGTATCAATTTCAGGGTTAGCTGGCTTACATACAGTTTTCTTTTTTAAATAGATAACTAAGCTCTTTTAAGCACCGAACTCAAAGTTCTGTTGCACTTGATTAAAGGTTCAGTTTAGTATTCATTTTCTTAATGGGTTCTCTCATCTGTAACCCTGTTCCCTACATCTTTCGTGATGTTCTTTGCCAAAGAAAGCTGACTCTGTTCCTACCACTTGTAATGGAGAGAATTCTGCACAGGAGGTAAAAGACGCTCCCAGCTATTCCGTCAACGTTTGCTTTTTATGTAAAGCCGTTCTTTTTTTTGCATTCCTAGGTTGGAATGGAAAGAAGGCAGAAAATGTTGTAGTCTTCTGTCCTGTAGTTGCATGTTAATTTTAGTATTCGTGCATTTGAATGAAGGTTGGTTTATGTACTGTCTCCTCTTTAGATGGATTTAGGTGTCATAAGGAAAAATAGTATAAGTATTGATTTTTTTTAATATACAAGTTCAAGGGCTATAGCTTTTTAATGTGCACTGGAGCGTTGCTGATGGCCAATCATGATTCCACCTTCAGAGTGGGGAGAGAGGTTCTGGCTCTTCTGGCAGATAATAGATAATATAATTATGGATCTCTGAAATCCTCCCTCAGGATGCTGCAGGCTCTGGGGCAAAATCACACTTCAGAGTTTTCTACCAGTTTCACAGAAAACTTGATTAAGCCATTACACTGCAGCCCATCTCTAACAATAAATTAGTCCTTTATCTGTGTACCAACTTGGAGTGTCAAGGGAGATTTTTGCCAGGAGAAAACAGGCAATAAAATTCCCTGGTACATATATTTTTATTTCTTGCGCTGCTTATGGGAGCATGCAGATAAATGAGTGCCATTCATTACTACTTGTGATTTGCTCTGGTTTAATATGCCCTGGTTCTGTCAGGCTCTTACATAAACTCAGGCTATGGAGCGAAGAGTGGATGAGAGATCGAGACGGCTTTGCCAGCTTCTACTTCTAAGAAAGTTTGTTTACCACTTTCTTCAGAAGAAAATGTTACCAGGATTATATTTCTGGTGGCAATTAAATCTGTAGTTAAATGGGAAACCAACAATAAGACAAAAATGCAGGTTGGCAATAAAAAGTCATAGGGCCATAGAAAAGTAGGGCTGGAAAGGAAACCCTAGGTCATCTAGTCCCACCTGCCCTAAGGTCATCTAGTCCCAGCCACCTGCTCATGGCAGTATCATCCCTAACTAAACCATCCCAGACAAGTATCTGTTTAACCTGTTTTTGAAACCTTCCAAGGATGGAGAGTCCACAACTTCTCTAGGTAACCCTGACCACTCTCATAGCCAGAAAGTTCCTCCTAGTCTCCAGCCTAAATTTCCCTTGCTGCAGCTTGAGTCCATTGCTCCTAGCCCTGTCCCCTACAAGCACAGAGAAAAGCCCATCTCCATCCTCTCTATAACTGCCCTTGAGGGATTTGAAGATGTTATCAAATCCCCCCTCAGTCTTCTCCAGACTAAATAACCCTAGTTCTTTCAGCCTTTGCTCATAAGTCACACTTCCAGAGCCTCTAATAATTTTGTGGCTCTCCACTGGATCATCCACATGCTTCTTGAGGTGTTGGGTCTGACCCAAAAGTAGACACAGTACTGCAGATGAGGCCTCACCAGTGCTGAAGAATCACTTCCCTTCATTTGCAAGTGACACTCCTATTAACACCCAAGAAGCTAATTCATTTTTTTTTTGCAACAAGAGGACGCTGTTGGCTCAAATTCAGCTTATGGTCCACTGTCACCCCTGAGTCCTTCTTTGCAAAACTGCAGCCCAGATGGTCATTCCCCAGTCTGTATTGGTGCAGGCAGTTATTCTGTCCCAAGCACAGGACTTTATACTTGTCATGGTTGAATCTCCTTTCATTGATTGCTATCCAAGTCTATCCAAGTCATTCTGGATCCTAGCCCTGTCCTCTGGAGTGTCTGCAATTCCACCTAACTTGGTGTCATCGACAAATTGGCTAAGCATGCACTCGAGCCCATCATCCAAATTATTAATGAAGATGTTGAACAATACCAGACCCAGGATAGACACCTGGGAAACCTTACTTGATACCTCTTGCTGACTAGACATTGAGCCATTGAGGACTATTTGCTGAGTATGATGGTCCAACCAGTTATGTATCCACCTTATAGTACTTTTGTCTATTTCTGGATTTTCTTAGAAAATCCTGGAACAAATGCTAAGAATGATAGGACTGTAGTGGAAAGATGCACTATAAACATATTCCCCAATACTGTAATCCCTTCAGCTCCACCGTTCTTAATATAACTTGCATATTTGGCACATTGCTCAGTTATGGTGCACATATAGAAGTGTGTCTGTCGCTCATTTGTCAGAAGGTTTATGTGCAGGTGGCATTCAGAAGTACCAGAGCATACTAGGTCTTTAAATACTGACAAAACTCTTCTTCCTTTTCTTAAGCTTTGACACACTTCTGGGTTATTTGCTATTTTTGTTCAGTTCTTTGCTTCTAGCTCATGATGGGGAAAACCTTCAGACCCTGGAGACTTGGTGTTAGGTACTTTCTGAGCCACCAGCCCATCAAGGCTTTCCTCCAGCTCACCTTCTCCTGAATCAGCCTGTTTACCTGTGCACTGGTACACTATGCTCTCCAGACCATGTGCACTTTAGAGCACAGGCAGCAAACAGCACTCTGCATACCAGCATGGAGGCCAAATAATATGATATAAAATGATCATCTTGGATAGCATAGGTAGGAATGGTCAAAAAGTGATTAAAAAGACCTAAGAGCCAGGAGGCAGGATCAAGGGTGGATGTGATTTGATGCTTCATATTCAAATCTGCACAAAGTTTGGGGGCTAGTTAGACTATCAGGACTTGCTGCTATTTTCCTGAAGCGGCTCTGTCTTATTGTAGGAGTCTAAGTAGCTAGCTTAGACAAAGAAGGAGCTGTTGGTGATGTTCCAATGGCATCTCTGGCTTTTGTCAGTCTGGGATGCAATATGAAGCACATGTTGAAGAACAGCAAGGTATCTTTTTTTGAACACTTGCCTGGTGGCACTAGGCTTAGCAGCCAAGAAACTGTTAGCAAGATTCTGGCTCATTAACTGTACTTTGGTTAATGTTGCAGATACTGCAGAATCCTTGCAAGTGGGTGTTTGGGAGCTTTTCAGTAATTGTGGATGTTAAATGTGTCTGAAATGAGCAGCTCTTCTGGAGTGGGAGAAATCTGATGGTAACAACAAATGGTAAATTTTTAGTATCCCTGGGAAGACCAGATATAGCATTCCCTTGCTTAAAATCAGATGTTCTCTTGCACATCTGTGGAAACTATACCACTGATTTCCAGTTTTATGCATAAGCACATGTTTAAGTGCAGTTCCGAACAGGCGTGCTTCCTGGAATCAAAACATACGTGATCGAGACTGATTAGGACATTTTGAAGAACATGGGGTCAATCTGTAATAATGTTATAAATATGCGCCTTAGCTAATAAGATAATCAAAGCATAGCTATATTGGGTGGAAAGATGTGAATGTTTTGTACCTGTTTAGTAGTAAACTGGTGGAAAACAGGCAAGTGGCACAAGATGCCCCGCACATGACTGCTCAGTGTCCACTCAAAAGTCTCAAGGTAATACCCATTAAGAGGCAACTTCCTTGCTGGCTCCAACCCAAGTCACAGCTATTTTGCCAGTGCCAGGGGTTAGGGATCCAAAGGACACCACACAGTTCAAAAGGACTCCCTGGAGCAGGAAGGAATGATGTAATATTTATGATGTTTTCCATTTATAACAAGGGTGCCTGTGCCATTTATATCGGAAAAGAAAGCAGCATTCAAGACTAGGAATGGCTCCAGTAATGAATATCCATCCTCCTTATTCTGCCAAACTACTAGATTGGCCTCGTTATTTTCTTATTTGATAACATTCCTGACGCCACTAGATATACTTTAAGAAGAAAGGCATTGAGGAATGTGCTGAAAGTCTGTGCTTATTAGCCTGTGTGAATGTGAATCTCTTTCTTTTCTTGGGGGTTATGGAAAGTAGTATGCGTGGAACAGTCGGGCATTTTTTTAATGTGTTGCTTCTTGGTATGGTAAGTTTTTGCTGTATAAAATAATTTTGAATAAGCTTCCAAATCCCATCCTATAAACCTTTCCAACTTTTCTCCTTTTCTACCTGCTCTTTGGCATGAACCTATTTCAGTAATTGCAGATGCATACTGTGGCACACTGTAGGTGTTTAAAAAACACAATCTAAGATTTCCTTCCTTGCTATCTCCAGTATTATTAAAAATTGAAACATATCGCCAGCTGAGACACTTTGTCATTTTGAGAGCAATTGTAAATGTTAATAATTAAAGGCAATTAAAAACTGTGTTAAAAGTCATGTAATTTTTATAGACTGGTTGACTGAATAATAAATATCTCCTAGGTTTTCTAGTGCACCAGAAAAAGAAAACTTTCTGCAAGTATAGAGGAGCTCTAGGTAGTTCCACTTCTATGTGCCAGTTGAGTAGTATGATCTAATCATTGGGGCAAAGTTTTGAGGGCAGGTAAAGTTACTAAGCAGCTACTGCTAAGGTCATATCTTTGATGACTGGTCTTAAAGGAAAGGATTCACTTGCCTTTTCTAGAGTCATTGACTGCCACTGCTGTGGTGGATGGGTAAAGGGGGGTACTGCTACGTCTCAGAAGGCAGTATTGTTAAAAAAAAAAAAAGTATTAGGAATCTTGTGACCTAAGTTAGAAAGAAGATAGTTGATTCTTAAAACAAAATTTTAAAACATTCAGATTTGAATTCCTAGGTATTTAGGTTATAAGAGTTAAAATTCTTATTGTATGTGCTTTGGGACCATGTTTTTTCCTCTTTACATATGCAGTGCCTTGCATGATGATGGTCTGATTTCTGAATGGGGTTCTTAGATGTTACCACAATGCAAATAATGATTATCTAGTATTAACATGTGGATATATCTACACAACTTTTTGTGTTTGCTCATGTGCTCATAGACTAACTGAAGTCTACAAGGTCTGTCCTGCCTTCCACCTGACTTGAGACTAACTCTCTGGTCATGGATAGCACTCCACTCAGCTAATTCAGTTTGTTTAAAAGTTATATATTTTCCCCTTTAGGTTTAGATAGGATTGAAAAAAACTTCTTGGAGCTTTGACTCTACTGTTGGCTGAATTCAGTGGTAAGGGAGGCCCTATAGAAAATCGCTGCAAGTTGGATTAAGTCCATTGCTGAAGTAATTGGGGTGAGGGGGGTCTCATTGCTGTGCAACATTTCACTTAATAATGATGCAAACAACCCTTAAAAGCTAGTGCCAGGAAGCTTGTTTTTGTAGTTTGTTCCAATACAGGTAAGGATTTCGCCTCAATCCTCCTTTCTTTCTCAGATTTGAAAAGAACAAACTCTTTTCTTAGATTGTTCTCTGTTCTGTCACAATTGGCTGTAATGCCTTGTTTTGCCTGGCCATTCAACATTGTCTTCTGCTGTGTGGCACAAAAGCTATGATCCTACTGCTTATGACATTGTAGGACACCAGTTCGTCTGAGTGTCCCATATTATATTATCTGTTATTTATTAACATTCTTTCAGAGAGTTTACTCCTTTCTTTAAATCCTTTGCCTCTAGTATGTCCTAACCAATAAAATAAAAAGAAAATCTTGATGCTTTCTTTAGTCATTCTGACCACAGCAAAATTGTTAGGATTAGAAGTCTTCCATTATAAAGTGTAAAGTTTGCTCTGGGATGAAGTTTGTTCCAAGTCCCTGCCTGGTAGGGGAGTGAATTTCTTCCTGCAGTGTGTCATAAACCATCATTTCAGTTATTATAAAGGTCATCTGTAAATATATAGCGTCTAAAAATGTTGTAGATATGTCTGTCTGTGCTGAGTGCACCAAAGACAAAAGACCTTCTGCATGGATGCATCTACATGTGCACTTAACTGCACAGTGGACTAATTTGCTTCAGTGTAAAGCATCACAGTCTACACATGCACTGCTATTAGACTGCAGCGAATTAATTTTCACCACTGTAAGTTAGTACTGTCAGGGAAACACATGTGTAAACGGTGACCCGGGTGTACATTGTGCCCAGGCAGCGCAGGCAGCAGGGGGCCAGACGCGTTCCTGCCATCTACCCACATAGCTCTGCTCTTCTGGCACTCTTGTGCCCCAGCCAGCCCCTCTGCCACCTGCCACTGCGACCCAGAGCCTGGGACTGGCCCCCTGAGCCTGCTGCCAGTCTAGGGCTCCTATACCCTGCCTCAAACTACTGCGGTCCCAGGTGCACGAGTAGACACTACGCCTGGGAGCCATTAACTCTGGTGTGAACTGCACTGGAGTTTATTGTGCTGCACTAATTGAACGTGTAGATGCACCCCATGTAACTAACCTTGACTTGAAATGCACAATGAATGTATATAGTATACATATGGTATACAATATGGAATATGTTACCATTGTTAAATATTTTCATAGGACACTGTTCCCTGTATCTCAACACCTGTAATAAGTATCATTGTTATGGCATGGCATTGTCAAAAATAGCCTTTATTTTGTGTGTATTTAGACCAGCTGAAAGCTTGAGCTGTCACATTTTGAGCTAAGGCTCTTTTGCTGGGGCTGTAACAACCTTCAGTCTATTGCTGCTTGAAAATACACTGTTGAGTCAAAGCTAAAACATTTTACAGAGGTCTTTCACGCTTGAGCAGGAACTTGAACTTGGGTCTCTTACCTGCACTAGTGAGTGCCCTAACCATTGGGCTATTGTTTTTCTATCTCTGTCTCTCCCGTCAGAACTTTTCCATTTAATATAGAACGAAACTAGAAATGCTGAGAGTTGACATGAAATGGAATTGAGGTTAGCATAGCGGCTTGACTCATGTCCTCGGGGATTAAATATAGAGAGGAACCCATAACACAAGTGGGATTCAGCTCCTTTTTATTTTAACCCAACGTTCGGCTCTGGTTGAAAGTCCATTCAAAGGTGTGAATTAGCTATTCCTTATACATGTCGAGACTTTTCTAAGTCCAGTAACCCCACATATTATAATGCTCAGAGATAAATAGTGAGTGGTCCTAATAGAAAGATGTTCATCTCTACAGAATTTCTGCTTAAAAAAACCAAAAAAATGAAACTCCAGCCCATTATTAGATGCACAATTCTTTTTATATATATATATATATATATATATATATATATATATATATATATATATATATATATAGTATGTATATGTGTGTGTGTGTTTGTGTATACATGTGTACACACACACACACTTCCCAAATGAGATATACACAGGAGTTCCATGAGGTTGAAGTTATCACATCCTTACAAAATAACTAATATACAGCGGTTCTTATAAATTATGACACTTACTATCAATGTGATTGTACAGGTAAATATCACATTCAGTAATATTTTAAAAATCTGGTTAGAGACTGGCTGACTAATTTTTGTCCTCTGTGTAGGCCGGGAAAGTCTAACATAATGGGATAGTTTCTCTATCATCGGGATGTCTGATCTTTGAGCATGCCTCGTTTACAGTGGGGGGCAGGGTTGTGATTCCTTGCATATTTGAGCAATACATAATCTAGCAGCTAAAAAGAAGAAGGATATCAGCTTTTCATGCTGCACAACATACACTTACTGGGACATTGAACAGACAAATCGGTAGATCCAATGAGATTTTCCCACCCACCATAACAGTTATTATTCTGGTCCCTTCCCCCAGAATATTTGGACAATTCTTGTGATGGTTAACACAGCATTTTAGAGTTGCAGACAGACCAAATGCAACCCTAACAATTTTGAAAAGAGAAGTTTAAGTTAGTAAATATAGATTTCCCCAGTAACTTGACTTTGGTTGAGTCATTTAGCATCTATTTGCAACACAGGAGAAACACATCATGATTTACACAGAGCAAATTCTGAAGCTCTATATCCCCTGTGTGTCTGTGTTTTCACCATTGGCCATTACTATCCAATTTGGCAGCATTGCATATTACAGCAAGTCTGGGATAGAAAACACAGCTGGGGGGGTGGGCGGTAAGCTATGTTCCACATTGGTTCAGAGATTCTCGAAGCAGGTCCATCACAATATGCTCCTTCTCAAAACTCTTTCACACACCCTGATACATTTTTCCTAATTATACTTTATTCAGAGGAGCTGAGAAAGCAGCAGCCTGGAATATCACCCATTGATCTTGGACAGTCATTTAATCCCATGTTTCTTGTACTGAAAACATACCTTTGAAATTCTTACTTCAGTTCAGGTCACACTTTTAAATCTGGCAAAGTATAAACGTGAGTCAAGGAAGGAAAAAATACAGCTTAAAAATGTGAGTTTTATATTCTTTAACAACAAAGCCATTTTCCAAAATTTCCATTTCCTGATATAAATAAAGGATTATAATAAGACTGAGACGATGGTAGATTTCTGTATGAGGAAAGTAAATTAGGCCTCTGGTAATACAAGACAATTAATCTAATGTATGGCTCACATTTCTTTCTTCTGTATGACTTCCTAATGTTATGGAACAGCCTCTTTCCAGACAGATTTGAAAGTCTTTTGTCACAGGTGTCAGCTGCAGAGCAATGACTTTTCCGAGCAATTTCCAGGAAACCACAGTAAATGGCAGCGTGAATCAATAGGTCAAGCTTTTGTACTAAGAATATTTGCATCGCCTGGGCAGCTGGCTGATTCACTACGAGCTTGTCTTTCAAGGCCACTATTTTATATAGTGTCGTCAGAGCAGCTCCTATCTGGCACTTTTCCTTTGGTTTCAGAAGTCTCTCTTTTTTATGCTGTATAAACTTCTACATTTTCTAGATCCCCTGCTTAATACGGAAAACGTGAGGACTAGCCAGGCAGGATGAACTGAGGGTGTTCAAGCTCTCTGTAGTGGCGTGAGTGCTCAGCTTTCTTTTTTTGTGTGACACTGGCCCTGCAGGTCCCAGGATTTTGGATCTCTGTCCTCTTCCCAGTAGAAACCCAGTGAAAAGCATTTGATCTCACCGGAAGCCACTGATCCATCCCCTGGCTGCTCCTCATGTGGCAGATGCTGCTTGATATGGTTGCTGGAGTGTGAAGTGCTGCTGGACTGCTGATTTCCCTCTCTCTGAGTTTTGTGATACAAACTCTATCCTGTGTAAATCAGCAAGAGTGGTGTTTGTAGGCGAGGCGATATTTTGGGATGGCTTTGGGGAATGTTTTGTCTCTGATCAGGATTTCCTCAGTAGCTTTAGTCACAGGTCTCTTCTCTGCAATCTACCAGAATTTCCCCCCCCCCTCCCCCTTATTTTAGTCTCTTAGACAAGTTCTTGCCCTTGCATAATTTTTCCCTGCAGATGCAAAATCTTTCCTGCCTTGTCAGATTATAACCACCACCACTCCCTCTCTTACCTCCACCAACTAACTGAAGTTTTCTTTCCCCTGTTAGATTGCTATAGATGAGAACACTTAGCCCAAAACAGGCTTTTTGAACTGTGCTCTTGAACTTGTAGCCCAACTCTAAGACTAATTATTTGTCTTTTGCGAAGAAAAGTCTTTAGGAAGTCTGCCCTCCCCCTGGCTTTCGGTGACCTAGATCTATCAAATGTGAGTGGGGAGAAAGTAGGTCTGGTACCTACCACCTCCGTGCATCTTGGAACCACGTTCCTGGTACCAGTTGCCTCCCAGAGAAGTTGAGTGTTAACGAGAGCACCTGCTACCGCACACCTGTAGGCAAATGATTTCTTTTTAGTCACTGATTGTCCTCATGAAATGTACATTCATTGGAAGCAAAAGGAGTGTTTGTTCATGTTAAAGTAACGGTGGCTCTTTGGCGTGTGCTGGCCAAATGGATTTCACACCCCGAGCTCCTTCCCTGCTGCTAGAGAACTGTCCTACTCCAGGGTTTTACTTTGGTCATTCTACTTTGATGAAGAAACCTGAGGAACAGTTAGATCCACTCTTCCCACCTTCTTGTGGGGGGATGTAAGGTCACATAGGACTCTCTGGACACTGCGGGCCAAAATAATCGACTCTCGTTTGCATGCATATCAAACCCTTGCGGGACACCGTCTTGAAAAACCACAGCTAATGTGAAGTAGGTAACTATTCTTTCCAACCAATTTTAATCTTCTGTGTATTCATAAACTCATTGAGTATCCTTCCAAAGCCCATCCTCATTTATTTAGCGCAGCCGTTATTATTTTGTGTCGCAATAAAACTTGAAGTTTAAAAAAACAGGAGAACGGTATTTGTTCAGGTCTAAGAAATGAAAGCGATGGAGATCTAATGGAGACATTCTTCAGGCCCTAATAATGCTGGTGTTAATTCTGTCTGTTTTTGCACGTGCAAAGAAACAATTGCCAGCGGCAGAGCATGGCAACTTGGAGAGCAGAACACACCAAATTCTCTGACTCAAGTGGCTGACTTTTGCTGCAATTGCTTCCCTGTGCACTGCAGTTTTGCTTCTGAACTGCATAGCTGCTTTGCAGATAATGGAGAAAAATCTACCTTTGGAACATGTCACCATTACAGTAAATTATTGTGGGGTTTTTGTTCTTTTTTTGCTGTTGTATCAGAATGATTTTTACTTCAGCGATGGCTTGTTCTGCTTCCTGTGGGTTGTTCTTGTCAATGAAACTTCATGTCACAGTGGCCAAATTTGATTGACAGATGGGTGAGAACATGCATGCACTCAGTCCCTATGAGTTGTCTCAACTCTTCAGACTCTGGAAATCATTTCCCTGAACCAGGGCTGTGTCCTGATTCATGGGGATCCTGACATGAGTCAGATCCTGACATGAGTCAAGCCTCAGCCTTTTTACTTAACAGCAGGTTTTTTTTTAGAGCCCACTGCCATATGGTCGCATTAAAAACGAGATAACCCTTCAAGTTACCCTGGGAAACATCCACCTCGGTGGAAAAATAGCATTTCATTTAGCATGCTGTAAAAGTGCATATGGGCAAACACAATAAAATATTTGCAATGCCAGTTATAAGATGTTGAGTTTGGTGTGGAGGTTATTTATAGATGTGTGGCATTCCAGGTAGCATTGGCAGGCACAGTATGTAATACAGTCAACACCAATTCTTCACGATTGTAGCCAGGGCCAATCCTTTGAAACAGTACTGTGTGCATTTCAGCTTTTCTTTTTGGTGCTTTGGCGGTTGAAGCCAGGACTCAAATAGAACAAAGGTTTGCGGTTGAAACCTGAATCTGAATTTTTCACTGAAAGAACAACACCGAAACGTTTTGTGAATGCATATCAGTTCTGCCAGACTTTTCATTCTACTGTAGGAAAGGATGGACGGGTATGCAGTGAAGTTGAAATATCTCATTTAGCTATTTTAAAAAATAAAACAGTTTGATTTTCCAATTAAAAGGAAATGTTTATGTCCAGATTCTCTTCTGATTTATTAATTCAAACTAATAAATTATTGTTGTTATCAAGTATGACTATAAATGGATTATGAATAGGCACCAATAAATGAATAAATAGCAAACAATGTCAAAGTGGAATATTTTTGTCTGACCTAACACTTTGACTTTTCAATTTATCAAAAAAACTACTTTTAATATTATTATTATTTATTTATTATTCATTTGTATTAACTTTATTTTATTATTTATAATTATAATACATAATTTATTATATTAGTTATTTATTATTGGGATGTTATGATTATGGTTCTTATTGTTATAACAATAACAACAACAACAATAATAATAATAATAATTAAGAAGAAGAATTTCATTTTAACCTAAATCAAATGGAGTTTTGATTTTTTCTGGCACTGCCAACAAGCCAAAAAATCCATTATTTGCACGACTGTCATCATGGCCCCTATGATAGCTAGTATTGCCACTGGCTCCTGTTTCTTACAGGAGAAGGACTAGCGTTTTGGTTAGCTTCTGCGCCTATGTCCTTGAATGCCTATGCAGAATAATTGCAACCTAGCCTTATTCCCAACTAGCGGAGCAACAATGCTTGCTTGGCCTGTAGGGCAGTGGTGGGCAAAATACATCCCACAGGTCAGATCCAGCCCACCGAGGGATTTTACCTGGCCCGCGGTGGTTTCCTTGGCCCTGCCAAGCCCAGATACGGGGGGCACATGCAGCCGGTTCTGCCACGCTCAAGCATGCAGCGAAGCTGGGGCAGCACGGCAGCCGGACTCCACTTCCCAGCTCCGATACAAAACTCAATATAAAGAAGTTATCTGCAGACGGTGTACAACATACACGAAGAAGAGCAGTGGTAATTCCATCCCTTGTAAACAGCAATTCCATCCCTTCAGGATACTACTACGGAGGCATCAGTGAAAAACTGCTAAACGTGCTTTCCTTGGTAGGCACAGTGGGCTGGTGAAAAGACGGCTAAATGGCAGAGGTGGAAAAAGAGGCTCAGATTTGGCAGACGCAGCACAGGCTCCTGTGTTAGGGTCAGTTCTGTGTCATGAGAACTGCAGGGCCAGAGTACCTGTGAAAGTCAGTCTTTTCCTTTGCACCCACCTATTTTTGTGGCAAACATCATGTCGTTAAGTCGCAGTGCTTTCCTGTGTTGGAGGCTGCGGTGCCCTGGTTTTGCCAGAGAGGTGGTTAGGGTCTTCCCTCATCAATAATTTGCGTCCTGACTCCTTTTAGCTAAAATATGGGTGAGAGATTTTCATCTGTATAAAAGATATCAATTTCCCCCAAATATATGTTAAGTTTTGGCACTTAAATAATGGTTAGGGGAGGGGAAAAAAAAAGTACCAGAAGGTTTAAGTATTTTGGACCCAAGTTCCTTCTTCCATGTTTGCTCAGCTTTCAGATGTTTGACTCTTCCAGTCGCATGGATTCACTGTCTCTAGTCATTTTTGGGGATTTCAGAAGAGACCATACGGATTTTTAGACTTTTTAAAAAGGAGCTGTACTTTGACCTATTTAAGGCCTTCCTTTTTCTTTTAAGTTCACTATATAGATAGTTTAAAAATATTATTTTAACATATGCAAATATTATTTTCGGACCGTCTTTTTTTTAACAAATATAAAAATGTTCTTAAACGCATATAGGAGTTCAGGCACTGTTTATTACTTGTTTATTCTGTGGACGAACTGAGGTCTTTTGTGCCTTTGCTTTACTGGACTTTATTTTCTGGTGTTTGTCCAAGTCCTAGCACTTTCCCACTTTTATTTTAATATATCTTGCAGACTCCAGTTATATTTTCTAGGTTATTTTGCGCTTAATTTTCTCTGAACTGTGGCTAGTACAGAGATTCAAAAAGCCTGAGGAGGAATCGATTTAAGTTACCCGGTTTTCTATAAGAGGCGTAGTTTGGCTCAGTAGTGAACAAACCACACATTCGCCTTGCCCACTAAGCCCAGTATATTCTGAATCGTCTCTATCTGAAATACTTGACAAATGGTTACTATTTTGACCTTTGTGAATGCTGCAGAGGAGGGATTCACTGCATATTCCTTCTTAAAAGTTAATTATTCTTAACTATGTGCACCAGGGACTTTTACGTCCAAGTTTATATTTTTGGAAGTTCAGTGTACGTAGGCTTTTCATTTGCCTTGATGATTACCAGCTACATCATTCCAGCTGCCTTTAATTAAAGAAAAGTAAAACTCTGCCTGATACAGTGACAAGATAGATGGGACTTCCCCAGGTTTTGGTATGAATTACGTCTTTGCCTCATTTCAAACAAATATTTCCTCACTCTTTGGGACCTTATGCTTTACTTCTAGTAAAGTTAATGAAGGAAAAATAGAACCTGGTATTTTTTTGAACGGGGCTGTTCTTACTTTTTTTGTTTCCCTGAAAAGTCCCATCTTTGTTGCATAGCTTCTTTCCCATTATTTGTGTTCATTTCAAATCCTCCTTCTGGTGTGGAATTTAAATGAGAAAAGGTAATTTATCATTGAGACACATACTGTCTACAACCAAAATCTACCTTACTTGAAGAGGAAAAGCAATTAATTTTTAGCTTTCCTTCCTAAGTACCTGTTTGGTACTCCTTAGATGCACCAAAATGAGCATGCTCATGCCGGCAGAGTAACAGTGATCAAGGTATATTCTGCGAACAGGTTTGCAACATTAGTGTTCAGGCAATGAGGTCAGAGACAAAGATGACAGATGGCATAGTCCAGTGGATTGGGCACCAGGCTAGGGCTCTGGGGATCTTACATGAGCATATAGCAGTAAACAAGAGAAATCCAAATTGCTCGGTTATCTTATGATATAGCAGTTCTAAGCTCCAACTCTTAACAAAGTAAAACAATTAAAAACGAGGCAAAGTTTTTGTTTTGGTTTTGTTTTTTCCTGTAGTTGCTATAGACTATGTTGGAGAAGTAAATTAACCTTTGGTTGCGGTCAGCCAAGCAATAGATTTGTTTGGGGTTTTGTACAAGAGAAGGTCAACTGGAAGTAAGTCGAATTTCAAGGGAACTGTACATTTTTGCCCATAGGTTAGCCATAGCTAATTCAATTTGGAACTAGAATCTCAGAGTATAAAACTCAGTTTCCTTTCAGGTAGGTTGGGATTGATGCCGGCACAGTAACAGTGATCAAGGTGTATTTTGTGAACAGGTTTGCAACATTAGTGTTCAGGCAATGAGGGCATAGACAAAGATGACAGACAGCATAGCCCAGCAGATTGGGCACCAGGCTAGGGCTCTGGGCAACTTTTGTCACTCACTGTCCTGCTTTGTGCCCTCAGGCAAGTCATTTCTGTACCTCCTTTTATTCTCCTGGCAGCTTATCACCTCAGCAGTTCTTCCTGGAAGATGTCCTCTCCTGCATGTGGTTGGACCGCATATTGCACAATGAGACACTACGCTCACGTTGGGCTTCTCGGTACTTTTGTAATCCAAATTAATCATTACAAATGTAGCTCATTTTCAGTTTGGTACTCGGCCCAAAATCTTAGTCAACAGATGATGATAAAGGTCTTAGTTACCATGTAGGTGTTCGAGACTGTCATGGCTTGTTTGATATATTGCATCAATAATATGTTTTTCATAATTCTCTAAGCAAGCAGTTGCCAGGCTGTGGTCTGTGGACCACATATGGTTCTCTGAGCATATGGCTAACTGGTCGCAGAACGCTGGTTTACAGCTACATCTGCTAACTTTGAGGCATGCCATTATCTAGGCTATTTTGTATACCTCTAAGAACAGCTGAACCCAAAGGAGGGGCCAGTCTGTCTTCACGTGGACAGTGTCGTTGGTTAGGGTTACCGTATTTCCAGTTTCATAAAAGAGGACACCTGTTGGGGGGACACCTCACTCGCAATCCACAGCCCCCGTCCCTGCTGATGCCCCTCACTCCTGATCCGCAGGCCCTTGCCAGTGCCCCTTGCTCCCAGCCTGCAGACCCCTGCTTCTCATTCCTGACTCACAGTCCCTCACCCCCGCAGGCTATGCTGGTGCCACTCAGTCCCAACCTGCAGCCCCCCCATCCCTGCCGCTGCCCCTCACTCCTGACCCATAGTCCTCCAGCCCCCTCCAGGCCCTGCTGGTGCCCCTCACTCCTGACCCGCAGCCCCCCCATCCCTGCTGCTGCTCTTCACCCCTGCTCCCCCCGACCCTACTGGAGGGAGCCCACAGCTGCCCCCATCCTGACTGGGCTGGAGCGCGGTGACTCCGATTTGTGCGGGAAGTGGTGGAGCGAGTGCAGCCCCGGTGCGGGGGGGGGGGGGGGGGCTGGTGCTCCAGTGCTGTGCCAGGTGCACTCCTTGGGGAGCATCTCCCAGCTGGCCCAGACTTGCAAGCAATGGTACTGGCCCCTGTGCTGCCAGCCCAGCCATGGAGCTCCCCACTGCCCTCAAAGGGCCGCCCCCCCCACCCCCTTCCCCTGCTGTAGGGGCAGGTGCCTGCTCTCCTGCCGTGCTGCAGCCCCAGCACCTGGACACCCCCCCACCCACTCATACACACACAGCCCCCTTCTCCCCCCCACCCCAGACAGTCCCCAAGACCTAACCCATAGACTTACCTGCCTGCAGCTACTGAAGCTGCTCCCACCCCGCTGCTTGGCTGCATGCTGGCCATGTGCACAGACCCACATGGTACCCACTGCCTCCAATCACCCCTCCACTCCCGCCAGTGGAGCAGAGCAAAATCCCAGACATTGGCTCAGATTTAAAAAAACTGCCCAGATGGGAATTGGAGGACCCAAAAAGAGGGTGCCCTGGAAAACGCAGACATATGGTAACCTTATCTTTGGTTGATGGGAGCAATTGCTGCATAACTGTGAATGGAGTCATCAGAGACTGGGAGGGAGCATGGTCCTGGCAACTGTAAATGGGTAAGATGGTGGTTTACAAGACAAAATCTCTACAACGTGGAAAGAAATAATTTCCCTTTTCTTAAGAACATTAACAAAATTAAAAATATACACGTATAGCAAAAAGAATGGCCAAATTCTGTCACCGTGCAGCTCTGGACACATGGGGTCAAGTGAAACCCCCAAACCCTTGTAGCTTAATCCACTATTTTAAGGAAAAAGCCAATTTAAGTGAGCCTTGCAGCATGCCAAAAGGCCAGCAAAACTGAATTTAGTAATGATCCAGCTCTGGAGCTAAGGACCAATTCTTTGAGAACCCGACACCTGTAGTTCACCCACGTAGAAAACTTGGGGCTGCACGGCTATGTTGTTCCACCCGATCTCCACTCTGGGTGTTAAGCGCACACGCGAAGTCTTTTAGACACCCACACAATGAAGTGCTTCATAGATTAAAAACAATGCCTTGAGTTGCAGCCAAAAGCTAATTGGGAGCTAGCACAGCTTCTGGAAGACGGGCATGATCTGTAAATGAAATAAGAAGGGAATAATGTACACATGAAGACTGTAACCAAAAACATTTGCTTCAAACACAGATGTGAAACTCTCAGCATCTGATCTGAAAGCGAGCTCTGTAATTGATTGAAGCTGTGATGGAAAAACAAACCAGATGACTGTCAGTGATGGCTGTTTTGGTTGTGTAGGAGTGTAAGTGGTGACACTGGAATTGGATCTTGCTGGGGTTACTGGTATCTTTCTGCTAAAATGGGTAATCATGCTTGGTTGTGATTACTGTGGGCAACCAGATCTCATTTTAACATTACCATTGGTGTTGTGGCAGGAAATTAATATTGATTTTTTCAATTACCATTCAAGCCTGCATAGAAGGAATAGGCATCTGGGTATTTCCACCAGCAAATGATAGATGCACGATTTGTCCTTCCTGTTTTTCTTTGGCACAGCCATATTTTGGATCTTTCTTTTAGAGCGTAGCAATAGAAGTTACTGTAGGATTGATCCAAGTGGTAATAATGGACCCTATACTGAAAAAGCTTTCTTCTGCCTCTAAAGTAGGATGAAAAATCCCTGGCTGGCTAGAGTTGTTGGAACACATGCAGGGATCTGTGAAGAGAAATTAGCTTTCTTCACAGATTGCAAGAATAGCAAAAGGAAGAAAGATGACAAAAAAGTTATCACTGAACAAAACTGGGTTATTTTTAGAAGCCTCATTCTGTTTAGTTTGTACTGGAAGCATTTACGGCTGAAAAAAGAAGCCATTCTGCACCTCTCTGCTCTGCCTAGGGCTCTTTATAGTGGAGACACAATTGTGCTTGTATATCCTTCCCCTCTAAAAGAATAAGATCACTATATGGTCCTTCTGCCCCTCTGAACTCATCCAAATCAGTGATTTGAGTATTGAATGGAGGTAGGGAAGGGTCAGAGTGTGTGCTAAAAAAGGCTGAAAAACTGCCAGCTTTGTACCGCAGCACTGTTCCTCAACTACACAGCCGTTGCAGAAACAATGAAATAGCTGCCATTGCTTTAGAAAACACTGACATGTGATCTAATTTTGTAGCAGATGTTTAGAGACAAAACTGATGGGGCTTTTCAGGGGTTCAGAAGCTGTTGCACATGGTGAGGAAGTGTCCATAAAGACACATAACAACTGCTAATTGATCTGATGCACAGAATCAGGACAGAGGGCAAGAGAAAATGAACGATTTATTCGCAATAAGCAGTGCTGTGTCGTACCTCTAGCGTAGTGCAGAGAAGGAGACCGTTCTAGCTCCAAAGTCCTTGGAGTACACAAACAGACCAGAGATAGAACAGGAAGCAAAGAAGTGCAAATATTTCCCTAGTGTTATGGGATATATTATTGAGATGCCAGAATAAAAAGGGAGATGAATGCTGCTGTATTTAGGGACAGGTGCAGTAGTTCTCTAATTGAGAAATAGAGGTAGCTATTTAACCTGTCTGTTTAAAATGAGCCCTAGCCTTCTTCTGCAAGTTAGCATTGGAAATGCAGTACATGATTTCAATTACAGAAGATGGCTTCCTTGCTGCAGTGGAGACATAACAGGTTTTCCAGCTCTGTAGATAGTGGTGGCTCCTGATCATGATGGTACTTAGAAAAATGAGCACACAAAATTATTTTACTTTGTTTTACAATGAGAGAAAAAGAGTTGCAACAAGAGAATCCAGCCCTCCTAACTGGGGCTGGACTTGATGATCCTCCAGGGTCCCTTCTAGCCCAAATGTCTATGAAATATGAATGTGGGGTTTGGACTCAGGGGTGTACTTGGTAGCCGTGTTGGTCTGAGACAAAAAAGGCATACAAAAAACTAGAACTCTTGGTTCCAAAATGATAGGACTCAGGCAGCTGTAGATCTAGGATGCTGAAAAGTGAGGGTGGCGGTGGCAGCAGTGAGCGCACTGCACTTGTCTGGAGGCAGAGACCAGGGCTAAGTATAGACAGTCAAAAAGCCTGAGGCTGAATTGATTCAGTGTTTGCAGGTTAGTCTAAGCTGCAAAGATTGAACCAATAAGCAAATGAACAGACATTCACTTATGATTCAGGAAATGCAGCCGCATGCCTGCAGTGGCTCAAGCCAGAAGCTGGAACAGATAGCACGGCACAGCACAGGGCTGAAAAGCATGCTGGGATATTCGGGTAGTTTGACTTAACTTGAACCAGGAAGAGGTCTAGGACAGAAGTTTCATAAACCGGTGTGACCTAAATCAGTTAATTTTGATACTACGGTCAACCAGGTTTATCTTAAACCAGTTTCAGCCATTTTGCAACTGATTTATGTGCACTGAACTTCTGTTCTGGTACAGGTTTAAACCAGTTTCTGATCACTTAAACTGGTTTATGTGTAACTTCTGTCCCTAGCCTGGAGCTCTCAGCAGTGAAACAGGCTGTGACTGCACCACCACACATCCCCTGGATCTGCTGCTAAACCTATTCCTTCAATCCCTTCACTTGGTCTGCTCATGCCTGTCCTTCAGCAGCAGTGAGTGTTCATTAGGGACTTCTTTTAATAGAACTCAGATTCCTATTTTTGTCCTCAAATTAATTTGGTGCAAAAAATAGCATCTCTTTGCACTCCACAGATGATAATGATCCTCTTGAACGGACTTGCTCTTCCACTTATCCTTATTTCTACTGCTGTATTTCTCTTGTCTGTTAGCTACCTGATATCTTTTATAACCTGCTTGTATTTACATACAGAGTTTGTCACCGGCCTTTGTTCTATCTGCTATTTATCTCAAGTTGTGTCTTTTGTCTCAGAGATCTGAGAAAGCATGTCTGTATCCCTCCTAACTATACAGTTGGTCCAATAAAAGATACCACCCCTAAAAATCCTTGCCTCTCTGTTTTGCAGGTGCAATTTGTCCCTGCAAAAAGGGATACAGGACTGAATTTGTTCTGAAAATTATGATGTACACATTATTAAAATCTCACTGTTACTCTCTGCAGCTTAAGTTATCATGGATAGGTTTTGTCCATGTCTACCCTGATCTTTCTGAAGCGGACGTCTTCAAGCTGATCACAATTCACTGGTTCACATCTAGCTGAGCTTTATTCTTGACCCCCTCCAGCCCCTTTCAAGTGCATTGTGGCACTTTTATATCAGAAATACCTTGCTTGCCTTTTTTCCTACCCAGCATGTCTTAATCTCCTCTTGTTAGCCATGATCAGGGAATGAAATATTTTTTCTGGCCCTTACTGTGGCACTGAAGAACCATGCTACCGTTGCTTTCAGAACAAAGCACAGGGTCCAAACTTAGGTTTGTCTCAAGTGAAAATGCCTTTCTCACAGTGGGGGTGTCACCATCCTCGTTCACTCGCATTCACAGGATCACGAGTCAGCACCCATCAGGGTTTCGCACATGTTCAGCTATTTCCAAATAACTCTTCCTAAATTTCTAGGGTTTTTTTTGATATGACAAGCCAAAATACAAGCATTGCAAATTCAACCTCTGCTCGTTTCATGTGGTTACCATTCAACCTTGTCGGGCACATTGGAAACATCAGCTTGTTGTCTGTGTACTAATGGGAGCTGGTCTTTCTAAAAGTTCATGCATTGAAGGTAAAAGCTAAGCTCCACTTCCAAAAAGGGTCCACTTAATTTCTGAGAGTCAAAAGGAAAAAATTGGGGTCCTTTACGGTACAGAATCCTATTGCCACAACTATGTGACCTGTAGAGTACAAGTAGACACACCTCAAAGGCTGAAACTACAGCGCTGCTCCTTCAGTGCCAGAAGTTTGGGCCTTACCATGTGCTGTATAGTACTTAAGCAGATGTTACTTGCTAACATAGTGGTGGTAATAAAGCTCTTATCTCCCCTCTGTGCCATCCTCTATATGACAGATTTACAAAATGATGGTATACTAATGGAGTTAATTCCATTTGCAGTTTGTGCCTTTGGACAGGGAAACTCCTTACTTTTTATTCCTGAAAGTAACTATTTTATTTAGCTTTTTTTTTTTTCTTCAGCATATCGTATTATGTGCAACCCCATATCAGTGAACTAGGAAATATGTTTTCAGGAAATATAGAATTTAAGGAAGTTGCTAGGCTGGCAGCTATGAATCCTGCATACAGGGGAACGCCATTCTGTCCCGCCACTGTGCCTCGAGTCTAACCTGGAAGGACTGTACGAAGGAGAAACCAGGTCAGTTCAGTCGGCGTGTCCATTCTTTGATCGGTACTGAAGTTACCAGCAATTTCAATTATGTTTGTGTTTTTTACATGTCCAACTAACCTCCAAAAACTGGATGGAAATCTTCTTGTTTTAACTTTTCATACTGGCTGGATTCAAACCATCCACCCAAAGGTGGAAAAAAAACCCCCTTTTCATCACATTAACAAACACCCAGGCCATCTGTGATTCCTCATACAGTGATTTAACAGGTCAGTCCATTTATAATAAAAGTCCTAAAATGTTTTGTTCTCTTTTCTCTGGCTATTGTGTTAGGCTTAGCTGCCAGGAATGCAAGCAGCCCATTATGAAGAGGATCAGAAAGTTATTCTCAGTCTCATCATGTTTTTGGCCTCTATTTATCAAAAAAACTGCACAGCAGAGCATTGCTTTAGTTCCTGTCTGCATATAAAAATGCAGCATTTATGCGCCTGTGCATTGTTGGAAGAACAGAAGTCTAGTTGTTTACTTCAGTCTAAAGCCCTTGGCAGATATTTCTTTACCGGGACTCATTGCTTGCTTCTTTCTTCAGTCAAACCATTTGTATCAAAGCCCTTTTTATTCTGGGTAGTAAAGACCTCAGAATAGTTTTTTGGTACTCTACATGTGGGAACTATTGGTTAAAAAATTGGTGCAGAAGGGAGCTAGGTAAACTGTAGCTGGATAAGATACCAAGCCATGGTAGCATTGAAAGGCTGCCATGTCACAGCTTGTTCTCCTGACTGGTCAAAGAGCTGATTAGTAGTGCTGTGTTTGTTGGCAACACCAGCAGAAGAAAGGGCTGAATGAGAACTGAGCAAGAGCCAGGAGTATGAAAAGAGATCATACTCACAGAGAAGGGAGTATAGTGCTATGACATCAGCTCCCTGTAACAATTGTGATGAGCTCCTCTGAGCGGCCAGGGGAAATGGGGAGAGGTGTGAACCTCTGCCTGTCGAGCACAATCTGCGGAGCAGTTGGTTGGGATCCGAAGCGACCAAAAAAGATATAATCTCACTTGAGAGGAAAGAAGGTAGATGCTCTGGGGGCAGTAAGGAGGTGTAGGTGAAGGAAATATCTTTGGCTTCCTAGTTGTAGAAGAGGTCTGTCTAAGTAGGGCCCACAATTTAAGTGGACATGGGAGCAGGGGGAAACCTGAAATGCCCTGGATAGCTTTTATCCTCCCTTTCTCAGAGGTGCCTGTTTCTGTTGTGCCCATGTCCTATAAATCTTCAGGGACAATAAATGAAAACTTTAACTAAACTTGTCTTGAATGTCCAGGAACTCCTAGCAATGAATAACGGCATAGCCAAGAACTATCTCTGTCCTAGACAGATACTGGGGAAGTCTCAAGAACTTAACATCTGCAACCCCCTCAGAGGCACTTTGCATCTCAGCCACTTGTCCACTTCTTGTTCTATCCAATTACTGTACATTGGTTATGTGAGCTCTGACTGCCATTGTATAAGCAGGGATCCTAGATTTCTCCGATTTAAAAAAATCCCCAATTTTCAGTTTAAAAAAAAGTAACCCCAAATCCACATTTTCCCATGATCTAAATGAAGCACCACTAATATATAGATACATAGATAGTGATATTTCATTTTAACCAAGGAAAAATGTGGATTTGGGGCTACTTTTTTTTTTTTTTAACTGAAAATTGGGGACTTTTTTAAATCGGAGAAAACCAGGATCCCTGCTTATCAGACAACTATTTCTCCCACGGGCACTACCACACCTCAAGCCATGCCTGCACATTTGCTTGCACACCTGGTTCTAGCCAAAGACTGTTATGCTTACGCTTTGCACAGTGTTGTGTTCATCTTGTGTTCTTTGAGAGCCATTAATGCAGGGGTGGGCAATTATCTTGGGTGGTGGGCCGCTTACCGAGTTTTGGCAAGCCATTGAGGGCTGCATGATAGGCAGCCAGGGGCAGATAAATATTAATTTTCTAAATTTTGGGGGGGCCTTGTGGGCCAGATAGAATGGCCTGGCAGGCCGCATCCAGCCCATGGGCCGCATTTTGCCCAGCCCTGAATTAATGGCTGTTCTTGGACAGTGACTGGTTGAGAGAGAGACTTTTCAGAGCAACTCGTCTAAGTTAGGATAAACACTTAGCCTTCATCCTCCCAAATGATTCATTGTGTGCTTAAAAGGAAGTCTGCCAGCATGCACGGTTATGGCAAGTGTGTCATTCACTATGATCAACACTGTATGTACTGAGACTGACAACAGAGATTGTGGCTTCTGGTTAGTAGGCAGTCATGGAAACCTTGTAAATATATTCTAAAATTGAACAACCTTCAGTGTGACTCGTACCTAAATTCCTCACCTGTACCAGATTAGTGTGGGGTGAACTGGATGCTGGCGATAAAGATGGGACTTTGTTTTTTCTTCTCTATTGCCTTTTTTGGAATAAGAATAATGTAGTAAGAGCTCATAAAGCCATCGAACAAAAAACACAACTCACTAAATACCGTTTTTAATGACAGATGAGCATTTCGGGTATTGTCTTTGATCGTGTGCTTTTCATATCTTAAAAAAGGCCCTTTCCCCCCTTGCGTATTCCAGTGCTGAATGTGAATTTAGCAGATGAATACTTGGTTTAATTTTCATCCTAAATTCTTGGCAGGCACAACGTGATTATGTGGCCTTGGGTTACTGCTACATGCTGATCCTCTGGTCTACAACCAGATAACAATATTAATAAATATTAAAAAGAGTAAGAGGGACTGAGGGGGAAGGAGGGAGTCAGCTTTCTATATTACATAGATATAATGCATTTTTGAACTGAGAAGGAATTGGGAATGCGGGAGAAAAGATTATTGGTTGTCAGCCCACTTTAGTAGAACGATGTTCAAAGCGGACTTCTGGCTGAAAGATTTTTTTCCCCCCTGATATAACGTGGATAAATAAGGGTGAATGATTTGTCAAATGATCCAGAATCAATTCTTCATTTCTTCTCATGAAGGGAGAAATTTCCCACAGATAGGCTGAAGAGGAAAGCCTAATCTATTCTCATTTTGTCAAAAGTATCTTCTTGCATTTATTCATGACATCTGCTGAGCTCACTAATGAGGAACAATCTGTTGGTTAGAGTGGGTTTTATTTTAATCTATTTTATGGATTTTTCTCACTTTAGTAAATTCCCTGTTTATGTTGGTTGTAACTAACTGAAATTCTAGCAAGTGGAAAAATAATGCTAGACCTCTTTTTCATGGAGATTGGCATAGTTCAATTGTAATATATTTAAATACAAATCATTTAAAAATAAAAAGCAGACAAAGATTTTTAAGTATATCCTAGTCATTTTCCTGATGCTAATGTAATATAACATACCATCTAGGTTTATGAGATAAAATTGTGTGTATGTTATGGACACATCCGCATAACCAGTCCATTATGATACCCAAAACACACCAACCTAATGTAACAGCAGTTTTCTGACCAGTGGTAGAAATGCTGCCATTCTGGCCCATTTCACAGCTATAGCAGACAATTAGAGGTTTAATCTTGATAGGGTTTCTATTGAATTCAGCAAAAGGGTGATTGTGCTGTAATCTTGCAGGTTTCCTTGGTGCCTCAGTAAAGGTGCATAATTTGTATGAGTTTTGCAGTTTGTAGACCATCAAGAAGAACGCCAGGGATTGTAGTTCAGGAAATGTTAATGTGACACAGTTTATGGGTTCCCACACTGGTGCAGGATGATGAATTCAGTAAGATTTGTTTAACATCCTTTGCAATCAGGTGTTTTATGCACAGAGCTCCGTGCAGCGATGAAGGGACTCCATTTGAACTACAACTCTTGGATCTTTATTAGAAGAGCTGTATGCTCTCTGCTGCCGGCAGCCAATGCCATGTGGTGCTGTGTGTGCTCAGAGATACTGCAAAATCCTCCAAGCACATTGACACCCTCCAGATTATCCTCCATACAACTAACCACCTGCAGGTTGTTACATAAGAGCTCTCAAGTCAGAGTTTTCCCTTTTACAGAGCTTGCTGAAAGTTTGGGAACTGGAACCAAACCAAAATTCAAACATCCAAATTCTTCAGGAAGTGGAATCACTTTTCTACATATGGCCCGAAGAACGATACCTATCTTCCAGAGGGACTATAAGGCTTAACTAATGTTTAAATCCTCTCCTCCGAGCTGCTGTACAAATGCACAGTATTATTTTTATTTTATTATAATATTAAAACAAGGACTCAAGGAACCAACAAGATGATGCAGCTTGATTTGTAAACACTAAAGTGTTGTTTTCATAGTTTGAAGTGGTCGTTTAAATGGAGGACTTAATTAAAGGAGACCCGTTTAGTGTACCTTTCACTGGATTGGTAAAGAAAAAAAGATTGTTTCCAAAATTTAGAAACTATCTGCTACGATATTATAGCAGGTTGAGACATCTAAGCTAGGTTTCTTTTCATGTACAGCATATACTTGTTGAACAAAATGCATTCAGAGCATATACTTGTTGAACAAAATACGTACATGTATTGTTTGACGTAGACTGGGGAGAAAAAAAGCCCAAAGAAATTCTAAGTTAAGTTTCCCATTCTGTCTAATGAGCAGCATGGGAATTTGTAGACTTACTTTGGCACTATTATAGACGGGGATATGATAAGTGTTCCATCTTTGCTCTGCAGGAGAGTATACTTTTCAGCAGTCTTCACTATTGATAATTCAGGAGCCTTGGGAAAAATTCATACACTTACTCCTGGAGTTCAGCTCATATTATTTAGTCAGCAGAGTGACTGAAAGATAGCATTAGCTTCAAATCTTGTCAGTCTAAAATAAGAAGTAAATGCAATGTTGAGTACAGTATCTACCTCCGAACCCTTCATCTACTCCCTTTGGGTCTGGATTCACACTCCCAATAATTTGTCCCTTGCTGCAGCTTAAAAAGCTCATACAAGCAACAGGGGGAAAAGGAACTCTGAATATATTACAAGGTTTTGTCAAATACATAAGGTAAGTTGAAAATAAAGAGTTTCTCCCCCTGCTCTGGTTTATTCTGCTAAGGTGTAGACCTGTACGAAGGTCAGACAGTCCACTTCAGGAAGGGTTGCATCATTTTGATTTTGTTTTTGCTTCAAATGGTGGGGGGAAAAGTTGGAACATTTCAGATTTCTTTGTGAAAGAATATTCAACAGAAATTGTGTCAAGTGCATACAGATGTTTCAAAAATGGTTTTTCATTTTGAATTATGATTTAAAATATACAGTATAAAAAGAAACAAAAATCATCCAAAATAAAAACACGGTGATCACTCCGGAAAGCTCAAAACAGGAAGCTTCATTTCTTTCTGGACTTGCAGTTTTTCTCTGAAACAAAATATGGACAGTTTGAGCTGTAACAAAAAACTGTTCCATTGGTGTTTTTTTCAAACAACCTGCTTAAGAATTATGTGCAAGGACATTAGAGTAGTGTTGGAGAGCTCAGAAGCATGATTTTTAAATTGATGGTGCCTCATTAAAGATTTGTTCCTCCTTTGCCAACACCAGGATTAAACCGGAGATGCCCCGAGTTGAAAATATAAGCCAAAAGGTTCATTCTCTCTAGCAGGCTCTCATCTTCCAGGGAATATAGAAGCAGTGGAAGCCTTGCCTCAATTTTGTCATTTTAAAATGAGTTTTAACATACTTTTTTTTAATCATTCGCTGGTCTATATATATTTTATTTCCTGTCTCGCTTTGCTGTTCTTCGGAGAGCTTAATAAGTCTATTAAGCAGAACAAAGTTTTGAATTAGTTTCATGAAATCTGAAATACCCAAGGAAAGGGAATGGATTAAGCAGATTATCTCCAGTCATATTTCCAAGCATCAGAAGTATGGCTCTTTTGAAAGAAAAAAAACTTTGAGCTGAGAAATTTGAAGGAAGGCAGAAAGTGACATCTTTCATGACATCCTTTTTCATTAACAGTAATAATGATTTGCTGTCATTTAATTCTTTCCACACAAGGACCTCAAAATCCTTTACAAGGGTGAGAGACTATCTTTAGTTTTATTATGATAGTGGAAGAGTGATGTTGTTGCAGTGATGCTTCAGAAATCATGTAAGATGTCCAACTATCCCACAGCAACCTGCAACGATACAAAAAAGGAGCCGCCCGTGGCTGCATTGTCACCTACCGCCCGACACTGGAACCGATCAGAAAAATCTGCCTATACTCAACAAAGATCAAACCTTGAGAGTAATACTCCCGGCTCCTCTGCTCCTGGCTTTCAAACGGCCCCCTAACCTTGCCCAATTCATCATCCAAAGCAAGCTGTCCACTGTCCAACAGACATAAAATGGGACAAAGCCTTGGCAAGAAATGCTTAATCTGCCAGTGCACCTCTACTGCCGCTATGATCAACACCCGCCATAAAAAAACTGATCACAACCCATGGTCCTTACACATGCCTTTCCCAAAGTGTGATGTACCTGATCCGATGAGCCACATGGCGAATATGTAAGTGAAGCTCAATAGCAGCTCTTCCCCAGAATGAACTCTCTCAGAAAAAATGTGAAGGGCAGAGACATGGACACAGCATTAGGAGCCCATTTCTCAGAGCAGCCACCATCCCACCGTCAGGGCTTCTGGGAGCCATGGGGTCAGGGCAGGGCACGTTCAGCGCCCTCATGTGCAAATGCACTGGATGGGTCCTCCCTTGCAACCTTGGGTGGGAGCTGGTGGACAGAGCAAGCCACTGGCTGCAGGAGACAGATGTTGCTGTCCCAGCCAGAGGTTTCTTTGCTGGGGAGCAGAGAGGCGGGAGGGGAAAGGAGGGGAGTAAGGGAACAGTGACCTCCGCAGAGCAAAGGAAGGCAAGTGCTGAGCTCGGCAGAGCTGTGCACAGGGGCTGGGCAGCAAATTGCTGGCTGGGCGACACAGCAACTTCCCCCTGTGCATTGTTTGTGCTGGGCTGGAGGAGAAAGCGGGCGTGCGTATGCATGTGAACACTCATCCCCACGCTCATCCTGGATTTGCTTAAAATTAATATAGTCGCCCTAAGTATAATACACCCGACTCCTGAATTCTGAACACATGAAAAGTGAGAATGACGCTCTTCCCTTTTGATAGGCCTTGTTCTTGCAGTAACCAGTTCCTTTTTCTCTGCTAATTGTGTGTCTGCTACTCCTGAGAATTTTTCTCATCCCCTCCTTTCTGCTGGTTTTTATTGTGCTGTGCCTGGTTCCTGTGATCAGAGACCCGATGAAGAATGTCTTGCATTTCATATATTGTCTACCTTTATCCCAGCTACATAGTTGGTCCAATAAAAAGATATCACACAAAGAAATCCGTGCCTCTCACATTCCATTTTATTAAAAGATATAATCATGCCCAGCAGATAGGTTGTTGTCTGTAAAACCTGCGATCAAAGCACTCCATCTGTATTCCTTGAAAATGATTGAAAGGTATTAGGACAGCGTGGATACATATAGGTTTTCTTTATTCTCTTCCAGCCTCCCCCCAACCAATACATGCAATATTTTTTCTAATCATTTTAATTTTTGAACTAGCAATTCAAACATAGAAATGTGTCACTGATCTAGCTGAAAGAAAGTCAAGAACTTTTATTGGCTTGAGAACAGGATTGAAAGCCAGAAACTTCTGGGCTTGAATCCCAGATGCTGATGCTTTGTGGATATCTGTACAGCACATGGTATCACAGTGTAGAGATACCCAACCCTTTGTGCATGCCAGTACCAGTCTGAGAAGCACTTGTAGCTTTGTTAATCTTAAGGCTGCTAGACTCATTTTGGAGCTAGCGTTCTCAAAATGCTTGGAGAGTATCTGTGCAAAACTGCCTTGCTCTGTATAGGTAACCGTGAACCTGAATCTTTGTTTCTCCATGTGTAAAAGGGATTGTTTGTACCCATATCACAAGGATATTATGCCTTAATTGATATTTGCAGTTTGATATTTGCTCCTTCCAGGTGGAAAACCTTTATCTGTGTTATAGAGTTGGAAAACATAACTTTCCAAAGTTAGTATAAACCAGCACTCATATATTATGATGTATAGAACTGTAAAAGTATTTCGATAGGCTACTTGTGATTATGTAGTTCTTTAAAATATGTGTAAGTTGCTTTAGAAAATAAATATTTCTCATTCTGTATTGCTATTACAGACTAGGATCTGTGTCTTCATGCCTTGTGAATTTGTTCTGATCATACCGTTTTTTAATATAGGTTTCTCTGGGAACATTGACATGGGGGTAGCTTAGCAGGAGGAGCTGCATGGGATCTTAAGGCAATGATACAGTCAGGCAGGTCAGTTCAGCTCTTAGGAAAATAAAAAATCAGTTTAATTATCACATGACTTGGTCTTTAACCATTAGTGTTCCAAGTTTGGACCAGTTTGTGGGAGTGTCTCCTCCCTTCCTCTTCTTCCCCCCTAACTCCCCGCTCTTCAAATTATACTAGATTAACTGCAGGGCAGAACTTTGGATAACCTGGGTCACATTAGGTTCAAAACTGCTTGGTTAGGAAACATAAGTGGCATTTGACTGATGCTGGGTTTGGTTCCTTTGCAAGTGGTGATGAATGGTACTAGCTCTCAGGTTCATTTAAGCTGCTCATTGTGAACTCGTGTGCAGAGAGGTCATAGATTCATAGATTGTAAGGGGCTGGAAGTAATGCTGCTATTAGTCTCCTTTTATATAGTAACCAGTTTCATCAAAGGACAGAATTACAAAATCTGGTGCCTTTCTGATGACCTTCCTCTCAACCAAAATAAATCCTCCTTCAGTCATTGGGGAAGTTTGTTAGGGGTGCACACAGTATACCAAATATTGCATCCTATTGAAACTGCTTATATTGAATTTGATCACGCACGTACAGGACCCAGAGAGAAGAAGGTAACCTGAGAGGACCAGGCTGACTCCAGATACCTGCATGTACCATTGAGAGAGTACAATCATTAGAGAGGCGTTATGGGAAATTCAGCTTGTTTGCAGAGCATGAGGTACAGCAAGTGAAGCAAGGAACTGTGATATCTTTTAAGTCAGCAGTTGTCTGCTTAGAAACTTCCAAATATGCATAGTTACGGCATGATAGGCAAACTTGGTGGCAGGCAACAACAACCCAATCTCTTCCCTTCCCTCCATACCTCCAGATCCCAAAGTGTAGTCTATTGATTAGAATAACAGTAGTTAGCTGGGACTCCCAAGCTGAGCAAGTCATGTAAGCTAGGATGTTCAAAGCATCTTAAAGGAGGTATGTGTCCTAATCTCATTAAATTTCCGTAGGATTTTAGAACCTGGTTCCTTGTGGGATGGAACAGCCTTAACTTCTTGGGCTTTAATAATACTTGTTCCCCCAGGGGCTTTACCAACAAACCCGGGGAAAACGTTGGTTTCCACATAGGAGCCAGCGGCCACTGCAGCCTGGCCGCTCAGCCCACCCAGGGGTAGGAAAGGATGAAGCCGCCGGCATGAAGGGGAGCAGCCAAGACGGTGGCTGCCCTCTCCTCCCTCTGTTGCTGGTTGTCCAAGAGGTCTGCCTTTTGTGTGGGCCCACCCCTCTGTGCCGATCAGTGGCAACGGATGGAGCCACATAAAAGGGAGCCCCCTCCACCAACCACCGGCAAGGGATGGGGCTGCCGGGGCCCCTCAGCCAATCAGCGGACAAAAAGACTGTGAAAATGATGCCAGGCAATGCAAGAGGTCCACAATTTTTACTTCCCCTCTGCACACTTTAAGTAGATCCCTATACATACGTGAGCATCTTTGAACCTCTGATATCTCCCTTCTTGAACACTTTTCCTCCTTCCCCATCTTTACCAACTCAGCATATCTGTGTGTGTCTAATCGCTGTCCACTATCCAGTTCCTTTATAAATAAAAATATAATAAATGTCCTTTATTTCAAAGCATGGAGGAACAGACTTTTACGTGCACAGTGTTGGAACCCAATGAAAAAGCTTTTTAAATGTGCAGGTCCCCTTGGATGTGAAAAGGGGAAGGTTATAATTGAGCGGGGGAGTGGGAGGAGATCATGACTACAGAGTGTTCAGTACAAGAATATTGTTTTCTATTGGAGGTCACAAGAGTAATTCTATTGTTTAACTAGGGAGCGATCCCAGAAAATGTTAATAGCACAATATTAGTTTTCTTTGCGTGAGAGGGATGGGAGGGTCTCGGAGACTCTTAGCTTTGCAGACAAAACTGAAGACACCCTGCAAAGTTCCAAGCATGTAGGACTTCCTGGATTGGCCTCTCAGCTGGCTTTTGATCTAATTTGTGGCAAAAATTAAATTATACACATGCATTTTATTGTTGTTGGTTATTCAGAGGGTTTGAAAAGCAATCTATCTTCATACATACATAGATGTACAATTAATTTGTATCGGAATAAAGCCCACAACCTTCAAGATGTTGTCTGCACATCTCGCTAATTTTTTAATACCAAACTATAATATGAAACGTAGTCTGTAGCAAACTGTATTCTGGATTACGGTATGTGAAATGCAGTGAAATCAATGCAGGGGTGTAGGTTGTAGCCGTGTTGGTCTAAGGACATAGGCAGACAAGGTTCCTTGGGTGAATTTGATATCTTTTATTAGACCAACCTAAATGGTTGGAGAATAGTTGGGGGTAAAAATCAGTGCAGATTTCCATCCTGAATGTTGAAGTCAGTGCTGCACACACTATGGCGAATCAGATTCTGTCTGCCTATTTGTTTAAAAAAACCCCAGCAAACAAAAGGAAGGGGAAAACATTTTTTATCGTTTGTATTTTTTTAAATCATTCATTGTTATTTTTAATAATAATTGCCCTCTTGTCTGTGTGCAAATTACACATAAACTCAGATTTTCCATGTGTTCATTTTCATCTCAGTTTGCAAAACAAAACTGGATGAGAACACTGGTTAGAAAAAAGCAAAGTGAAATGTTCAGATATTTTCCCTTATACAATAGCTGCAGTAGCCTCAGTAGTTACAAATATTTGCATTTGTTTTTCCAGATTCATTTATCTTCTGTTTTAAAATTTGTCCACTCAAGTTACAGCTCACTTGGAAGCAATGGCCTCACACACGCAGATATCATTTATGACGAGGCCCTAAGAAACGGGTCTCACAAAAGTACATTCCTGTCAAAACATTTATGTCAAAGACAGAAGCTGGCTCAGTACTGCAGGGAATAGAAATGCTTTAAATAGCCGTTCTGGAGCTCTACAACCAGCAGTAGGAAATTTAGGAGAACCATTTATCCTATATGAGTAGATGTGCCTGTTAGATATTTTGATTGCCATTAGAGCAGTGGGATCTGTTAAATCAATCTCTGTCTGTCCCAACTACCTCTGATTAATTACAAAAGAAAAAAAAAAGGCTTTTATCATTTAGGTGTCGTTCCTTATTACAGATTGAGAAGAACAATCAGTGAGATAAAGTTTATGTTGTGCCTTATTTATCTAATTGAGGAAACCTCAGACGTGCAATCTTCTGAGCCTTTGTTATAATGAGACTTAGTTTTGCCTTTTTGCCTGGTAGCAATATTAGAAAATTGAGTGGTGTTCAGATGAATTTAAAGCCTATAATCAGGGTAATGAGATATTTCATCTGAAATTTCCAGTGTTTGTGGTTTATCAGAGTACAAGAATAGAGAAGTTGCAAGGCATAGTTCTCATCTGCATGGAGACAAAAATCCTAGGAACTACATTTGTAATTGGTCTTCAAAGGCTAAATTGATTGACAGAAAATATTGAGGACACTCTGGTTTGATGACATAGTTTCATAAGTAGTATTTGATATAGCCAGACAAGCTTCTTTGGGTAAATCCGATATCTTTTATTAGACCAACTCAGTAAAAGATATCAGATTTACCCAAAGAACCTTGTCTGCCTATGTCCTTAGACCAACACGAGTATAACCTACACCCCTGACATTTGATAAAGGCTTCACTCAATGTGTACTTGTACCTACCTTAATGCACATTTCACAGATACATTAAACTGACTGCAAAGTCTGCCTCATAGTTATACTTCAGACGTGACCTTTGAGTTATGTAACCAAAATCCTTAATTAGAAGCAACTAAAAATAGAAGGAGCAGCTTGAAATTATGTGAATTTGGCTTCTTTAACATCCTGTCTCTGTATAGATTTAAGTCAGTAATTTACAGTGAGTGAAATCCTAGAACCACTGAAGCAAATGGTAAAACCACCTTTGACTTTACTGAGGTCAGAATTTCACTCAGTCTGATACCAGAAATGTGTGTCTGGAGGTAAACTAAAACCTGTGTTGAGTAGGATTCCTCATAGTGGAGTAAGAGGTCATGAAGCCTGATTGTTCTAATAGAAATTGTACCCTTTTTTTTTTATAGATTTAAGAAAATATCAGAAATAAAGAAAAAGCTTGCAAAATATTTGAAACTGACATGATTCCTAAAATTACCTGAAATTGACATTGGTTAGCAAACAAATTCAATGAGAGCAATGATTTCAATTATTTGTATCACCGTAGGGTTTGCAATGTGCTAGATATTGCTTATGCGATCCAGCCCGGTTGGAAATTTGCAATACCGGTAACCTGTTACCCATTCATATTTGTTCAAATCTGAAAGTGACTTTTGATTGGACTTTTTCTGGTCCTTTTTCATTAGCAGTTAAGTTAATTCTCTACATTATCTAGAGCAAAATTTTGTCAGATGGTTGGATAGTTATTAAAATAGAATATCAAAGGATATATTAAGCTATCAGTTCACATTTAGTTGCTTAGCTGTATGTGTCATCCAGGCAGCAAAGGGGAACAGAAGGAATATTTCATGGTTTATGGAACTAACCAGCATGGTACAAATAAAGAGCACTTCATTTGAATGTACTCTTGAAGTATGTACTGTGAAGACTGGCTGCGTATATCACGGGGGTTGTTTCTGGTCTGTAATTGTAAAAAAGTGACACAAAGAACCAATAAGAGCCAGCGTTAAATTATGAATATCAAAAGTGACTTTTTGTAAACAATCTGTGGTTCCAAATTCCTACAAAAAATGCAACTAATAAACACCCTTGAGAATTTTGTGATATCTTTATGAACAATTTACAAGAAGAAAAGTAAAATTTCAGGAGTAAAATGTTTGTTACAAATTCGTTTTTCATATATGCTGCTCCATAATTTTAACCTTATCCTCATATGCAGTACTCTCTTGGGAGCTTTAGCCAAAGACTACTAATGGCTCTTGAAGTCTAATAATTGATTCCAGTTGGCTTTGTTCAGTGCCCCTTTTCCTAAAGCCCTATTATTCTGAATTGTGCCAAGAGGCATGTTTAAAGTGAGACATCCTGTGATCCTCTGCCCAGTAGGCAACATTAGCTGCTAACAGGTGCCTCTGTCTATTAGCTAAAAAACTCTGGCTTACGTCTCATTAAAGTCCAAAATACATTACACTAATATTTGATGCTTTTAAATAAATAAAAAAAATCCCCCTCCATCTTACCCTGGAAAAAAGTGTGTGCACACACTCATACAACTTTACACCTCTGCTTTTCCTCAGGTTTCATTAACAGCTTGCTAACTGGCAATATAAGGGGTTGGCATATATTCTTGAGTAATAGTCATACAAATGTCTGGGTGGGTTAGTCATCTGTATGCTAAGGCTAATTTGGTATGTTCTTTTTTTAAAGTGACTTTTTACTGTTACCACATTTTAAATAAATAGATATTCACTATATGTTATAAACTTTGAATCCCTTTTCATGTCGTTATGAGAGACTACACTGTTTATAGAAGATGTCTTGCATAATTATTTTTTGTGTGTACAAAGAAAAAATACTACTTTTTGCTAGAAAGTTAGGTCATTTGTTAAATGAGTTAATGTTGATCCAGATCCTGAAGATGTGTTAAGGGGGCATCCAGTGAAGTCAGTGAACTTGTAAAGGTGCATCTGTACTGAGGTTTTGGCCTTGGAAATCCAGAAGCAACTTAGTCTTCCTCTTCCTTCTCTCCCCCTCCCCCAGATACAAATTGTGCTTGGTCGGTTTTGCTGAAAGCACCTCTCCTGCCGTGGTCTAGAGCGGGGTGGCCAACCTGGGGCACAAGCACCACGAGTGGCATGGACAGCCTCTGGGTGTGCAATTCTGCAGGTTATGGAGAGACAGGAAGCAGAAGGCAGGAGATCGGGCAGGGAGTATGGGGCAAGAAGCAGAAAGCAGAGCAGCAGCAGAAGGGCATCGGAGTAGCACGCAGGGAGGGTGGGAAGCTCATGCCTGTCAAAAAGGTAGAGGAACAGGAGTTTTCCATAACAGTTATTTTGCTGTCATCACTGATTTCTCTTGCTGGTGCCATTTCTTAGATAAAACGCAAAACTATGCAAAGCCCCCCAGAAAGGCCGAATGTTGTCTTCTGAACCAGAGGGAAAGCATAAGACTAGCCACCTTTTTTCTTTTTCTTTTTCTTTGCTAATTGACAGCATGGTGTAGCATCGTTTTGAATCCATTCCCAACTCTTACCACAGTTTATTTTAAAGCAGGGAAGATGGTTGTTTGGCTATTCATACTAGCCTGACCAATTAAATACCATGCAGCAAATCTGTCAGAGCAGCTGATTTTCAGCTGACCAGGGTAATACTTTTAAATAGGCATGTTTAGAGAAACAATTAAATTAAGTGGTGTCTGCAGTTCCTTGCTGCATTGGGGTCTGTTCTGTTTTTCCAAGACATACTCAAAGATCTCCTAATAGTCAGGCGTCATCTGCTCACATATGCACTTTCTCATAGCCCTAAGAGTTGATTCTTTTCAATGGCTTCCTCTGTAATTGGAAGCAACCCAAACCCCTTCCCCAACTAGCCTTTAATTTGCAAATTCAACGCATTGAAATTCAGAATCCGCACTTGAGCTTTGCCACTAGGTTATATTTGACTGAAAACAATTTCTTTTGCCCCTGTCAGAGCTTATTAATATGCTTGGGGGACTGAAGTTTCATGAAGATTTCTTGTTGTAAATAAATGCACCAGCATTTTAAGAGCACTAGAAAACATTTTGCTGTCAATAAAATTATATGTTAAATGAAATGGAGGTAGGTTACGAGACAAGTGGGAATGCAGAGTTCGTATCTGCAGTTTTGAAAACGTTATTGTATTTTTAAATACTCTTTACGAACTTCTGTATACAGAATTTTAATGACTGTACCTGAGGTCCATTTTATCATGTCTGAATGCATTTTCAATTGAAGGCTTAATGTTAAACGATGAATAGGGAGAAGTCCCAAAATATACTTTCACATGGTCCATTTCTCAGTTAAGAGTTTGATATGAAAAAACTGCAATGTTTGGTTTAATTCACTCAGGAAGGTTTTCCTCCTTGCTTTCTTTCTAACACCCTTTACTTTTTTAATTGATAGTTCACGGGGAAATATTATTTTAATGGTGTCGACACACATGCAGTAACTTTATTTTCATCTTGTGAAATGTTCCTTTAAAGAGCTTTCTGATGTGAAATGAGTTATAACATAGCAAAATGAGGTCAGAAGCTGCTGATAGGGATCTGAATTTAGATGAAATAGGAAACTCCCTGAAATGTTTTTTCTGAAACAGGAAAAAAATCTGTCCCTAAACTTAAGCTGAACTTATTCATTTTCAAACTTTGAGAATGTAGGATATATGCGTGCATGTTCATATGCATCTTGAGTCCTGTTCTGGAACAGGGAAAGCCTGTTCAAATGGAATTAGCACTTCAGGTTTTAAACCAAAGTGAGCAGGTTTTATTCAAATAAGCATCATATAGGGTATGTCCATGAGTGCGCACATGCAGCTTGTGGCGCCGCAGATCTGTCTGCAGCGCTGCAAACCACATGTATTACATATGCATGCATTCACTTCACTGCTGATTAGCAGCATGGTGGGTTTTCTGGACATTGGGAGATCCCAGTGTCAAAAAAAAAAAAATAGCGGCGGAAAAAAGCAGGGGTTGGGGGGAAGGTGGCGCACACGATGGCAACATGTGCCACCCGAAACCAGAGCCTGGCTGGACACTCCAGCTGCCGGCCAGGCTATGCACATCACTGCTGAAGCCCCGGGAGGCCCCAAGACAATGGGTAAGGCTGCTGGGGATGGCCCAGGTGCTGGCCTCAGCCTCCCCTACCCCACCCTGGGCACCTTGCATGCCAGAGTGTGCACGGGGGCGTTCCACAGGGACAAGTAGCAGTGGCACAGCTGTGCGCCTCTCCTGTTTGCCCCCAGAGATGCACATGTGTGCGATCCTCTGGACATGCCCATAGAGTACCAATCACTAATTCTGACTTCAGTGCAAACAAATGAGGACATTGCCATTAAAATGCCTTAATTTATGAAGGAAAGGGAACTACAGAAACACATTAAAGAAAACTTATCCATCAGTTCGTACAACCCTGAATTTCTTTCAGCTACGTTAATGGGAGGATGAGGCTATAAAGCTGTAGAAACAAGTGCTGTGTGATATCTACAAAGATGGGACCAGTTTTCCACACATCTGTAATTGCTCTGGGTTGGTTGGTATTTTGAAACAATTAAAACCTGGCAGTCTGTCCTATAAGCATTTTCATTTCCCTCCTTAAAATTAAGTGAGACCAACCTTTCAGAGAACTTCAGCAAGGCCTAATCATTAGCGCTGCCTCAAAAATGTATGTTGTACTCAAAATTAAATGTGAAATAGATTGTAAAGACCCTTAAAGCAAAATAATATTAACACCAGAATAAATTATTTTCTGTTTGCTCCTTAATTCAGGGTGAGAAGCTTTCAAAGCCTTATTCTTGTAAAACGGATGCTAAATGCCAATAGTAAAAGCCCTCTTGACCATCATTTCACCACATTGTAAGGCTTCTTTGAGACGAGTGCTCTGCTCCCGATATTTCAGTGTTTATCAGTCCTTTACATTTTTTTTTAAGCCATAGATTTATGTTGGAGAGGTACAACAGACTAAGAAACTAAGGGAAAATGCCAAATTTCTCAGGGAAGTTTTAAACCATATCATTACAAGGAAAATCCTCAATTATTATGAATTGGAATTGCCCCTTTAAAGGCAGTGAAGCTATGCCAATGAACGCCAGCTGAACATTTGGCCCTGTGGATAAACATGAGCTTGCTTTGAAAGGGAGTCCTCTATCGGCGTGCAGGTATGAGTATGGGGTGGGTTGCGATGCAGGATCCCTGAAAATTACCTAGCACTCCATGTTCCATATCCAGGAGTAAGAGAAAATAGTTCGGTCTCTGAATCTAGTCAATCTTCACTCCTCCGTCGTGGGTATCACTAAGTGTGTAAGCAATGGCGGATTTTGAGAGGTGAAGATCTGTCTCCTGAGAACCTGACTAGGATCATCAAAAGTAGGACACAATGCAGGCATGGTCTGCAATAAAGTTGTCCAACAGGCAGCCTGCAGACTTACCTGCTGGGCCCTGGCTCACCTGGTGCAGCTGTGTGTTGTGCAGCACCTGCTCATGTGGCACCTGAGGGCTTAGAAGTTGGACAGCCCTGGTTTGCAATATTAGTTCACGTCAAGCAATGAGAGATTTGTATTGGTGACCTAGATGAGAAGGATGCTAGCTTCTCTAAAACATACAACAACCCGAATGACTTTATGACCCAAATGTGTTCAATAATCAGAATATCGCATTCAATACCTTGCATTTGGTCTGTGCGCCAACTCATTCCTTAATGAATATGAACCATTTTTACATTTAAATTATGTCTTACTTCAATGACCAGTTGCAGCATCAAATGATCCTGATGTATTGTATGTAAACCACCTAGCATTCACCTACCAAAGATATCAGGGAATTATATGAAGACTTATCAAAAGAGGCCTGTCATTTCAAGGATTTAAAAAGCCACCTGATTTTATGAAATTGAGAGGGAGCATAAGCGAGTTAGAAGTAACCAGTATCTTCTGAAAACATTTTCTAATAATTAATGTTTCTGCTTAAAGTTTGAAGGATTTGCATGGCATATAATGGAAATGCACTTCACTTGCAATAAAGAATTCAGTAAGCATTTTAATCAAGGCTTTTTCTTTCTAGAGAAAAAAGGGAGAAAGCAGGTCCATTTTTATGTTTTGGTTTTATAGTTTCTGATAGTTATTTTTATTTCACATTGATTTCTAAGATACCCTGAATAGGTAGTGTTCCTGCATTTTTCTTAAGGTCAAGACTTTTCTAAAACATCTTAAAAGTTTTTTTGAGGTAAGCTCATATCTACATGAACTGGGATCTTGTGCAGTAATGCTTATATCTTTTCAAAATATAGGGAGGAAAGCATAGGAAACTGAAGCAAGAAAGAAGTGATAAAAGCTGCATTTTTAGTGCAAACATAGTGGAGTGTAATAAAAATGATTTTATGACCAAGGAGGTTATCTTTTGATAGTTGATTTGACCCTGAGTGACAAAAAAGAGAAGCGTCCAGCAATTACTTTAATTAGCCTAAACATGTTGTTTAATAAAAAGAGTCAAGCAAAATGTTGATGTAACAACATTTCCTAAAGACGTTTTGAGCGTTTCATGTTTAGTAAAAATGCAGATGAGTTTGTAGTGATCTAATATACAACTAAACTACAGTAATTTTATTAATAACTATTTTCACATCAACACTGAGGTTTACATCTGTTGTACAACAGCTGATAAAGGCAAGTCATTTTATCTGTGTTACAAGTAGGAATAAACCATGATTGCTTCAAGTAATGCAAAAACCTCAAGCCTTATGTGCCTTTATCTGCAATTCAGGCTCAGAAAGAGGGGAAAGCTGCACTTGAATTCGGGCTTAGTTTCACCTGTTGCTCTTTTTTATCATCTTAGCAGTTGATTTTTAAAAAACAAACAAAATATGTAAATTTATGTTAGTATTCCACATTGGGGAAGACTTCCCTGCATGCCATGTAGAGAAGCAGAAAGTTGTGCATGGCTTGATAAATAAACTTAATTATGCTTTACCTTTCTTTGGTGGGTTTTGCTCCATCTTGCAGACTGGCTAATGGAGGTGTGAGCACACTAAGACCCTCTTTTGAATGAGCCCCTGGGGAGAGATGTTCTGTTTCTAGGCAGTCGCTAAAAGGTCAGCACCAGTTAGTAAGGCAGATTAATTTTAATTAACAGTATGATGTGCTACAGCATGAATGAGCAGAAAGAAACCGGCTCCTTTGTGTTGCCTGTGTCACTGAGGACAGAAGAGGATGATTGCAAGTGTAAGGACCTAGGACTGCTTTCTGAGTAAGTTGGAGTGAAATGCATGTTATTATGACTGCATGTGTAAATGAAATAATTAGCAGTTTAATATTGAGGGTAATATACACCTAATTAATTTTGTTAAAGCAAATTTGAGATTAATTGAAGCAACCAAATAACATGTTTGTTAGAGATTTGGAACCTAATTGAAAATATAAGGGAAACTGAAGAGACTGCCTGATTGCAATTTGAAAACGTATTTCAAGCTAGTGGTTCTCTAACCTCTTGTTTTATTATCAGGGGGTTGGCGGAGGGTACAATACTCTGGATGGTGAATAAATCATTCAAGTGCTTCCCAACTCTTAAGCAGTTAATTCTCTCTAGGGCTTTAGTCCGGTGATTTACTTTTAATTTGACTTTGCGTTTTTGTAGATGTCTCTGAGAGCATTGATTAGGGTCTGGGTTTTTTTTCTGCAAGTGAAAGGAATAGTCTAAATCACTTGCTTATATTTTTGATGCCTTTTCTGGGATGTATTCACTTAACTTTAAACAGTTTGTGTTTTGCTCCCGTGAAAATGCAGGGGAACATTTCTTCATCGGCTCTTCAGGACTTGAGGTAGATTTCAGGTAGAATGACCCCTACACCAGCCAGGATCTAGCCAGTCCAGTTCCTAAAAGTGCCATTGCTTCTGGTTGTCCCTGTTTTAAGTGACTTGGGATACCAACAAATGTATACGCCAAAAATCAGTGACCATATTTTGGAGCTTGTATGAGGTCTCTGTTCCTCAGTTTTTTCATCTGTTAAATAGGTGTGACCATCCAACCAGTTGCATGTGCATTGAGATCTTTAGCTGTCAAGTGACGTAAAGTCATGAAAATCTTTCACTCTTTCATATGACTGATTTTTTATCTAGAGCTTGCAGCATGTGGCAAATATGTGTGTGCATTTGGGTGATACAGACAGACACGGCATATGTAACAGTAATATCTACATGATGAATTTGCATTTATCAGCCTTGTCTGTATTCTTCCCACTAATCTTTCCTATCTAGAATGACCTTGGATATTCCAGACCTCAAGACAGCATCGAACAGTCACTAAAAAAAGCCAAATAGAGATTTTTTTTTTCTTCTCAAGTGTGGAATTTCTTCGTCACAAATTACATTGGTCCAAAGATATTGGGCCTTTAATTTTCCATTGTTTCCTTCTATTCTCCTTCTCCATCTGTTTCTGCACACTCCACTTGCCTTATGTTGTATACTTAGATCATTAACTCTTTACAATAGACCCAGTCTCTTTTTTTTTGTACTACTGGTTTATATGGTGCCTACTACAACTGTCTGCTGGTCCATGCCCAAGGCCCCAGCCATCAGCCCAATGAAACTCAAATCATTACGAAAATATGTTGACTATATTTTAATAACAACTTTGATTAATAAAATATTAAACATGGTGATTTGTCATTGTTAAGTGCTCTTTAAGTAAAGGGCAAGCTGCATAATTTAAGCACATGTGCGCACTTACTAGAGAAAAGGGGTAAAGAGGCTGTATTTGTACTGGTATCAGTACATGAATATTTAGTGTTTTTAGAAGAGCACATCTTTAACTAATCTTAATTAAGGAATATCCTATTGAGACCTAGCAGAATATATTGATGATTGACAAAAGATTTTTGAAGATGTCCCATACATACGGTATCCTATATTTTTTTTGGTGAATTATATAGAATATGAAATTAGATTCTTATTCTATTTTGTTTTAAAGAAGCTAGTAGGAATGACAAATTCAGAAACTACACAGGTACAGATTTACATATTCTGAGCACGTGATGCATTTGTTGCTAGCTAACCTGTGGTGAGAAATCCCCTGCCTTCATGTTGACCCTTAGTTAATCAGTGTGCTTTTCTTTCTCTCTTTTTCTTGTTTTGGCCTCAAAAAGGAAAAGTTATCTTCTGCTTCTAAACAGTTAGATGAAAATGTTTCTGGTAAAAAATTAATAGAGAGGTTAAAATTATGATGTCAGACTTTGATATCAATCTTAATCATATAAAATACCAGAAAATACCCTAAGAGGCAATTCTTTTTTTTGGAAGCGACATTGGAGTTCTTTTTAGCATTCGTTATTCTAAAATGATAGTTAAGGAAAAATAAGCAAAAAAGGAAAAAACAAAAATGCTTGTTTGGCGTTACACATAGATTCAGTGCATTTCATCCATCTTTAAATGCCACAGGACTGAATTTTTCACCTGCTGGGCCATGCAGTTACCATGACAACTGCTGATCTTCCTGTTTGCAATCCTGTCCTCTTTGTGCATTGCAATAAGGCAAGCTTGTTAAGATATATTTATGGAAGCTGTTCCACTTAATTTCATTTTAATTATCAGTGAAATAGGATAAGGGATGGATGTACTTGAAACGGACTGTTTAATGAAGGTTGATAGGAGCCAGCTATATAGTTGTACAATGTCCACCACTGGTCTGTAGGTAGAATATTAGTATGCATTGTCATGGCAAGACCTTGTATGCTATTCTTTTGAGAAAATCCAAGGTCACACTGGAATCTACCAAGTTGCAGTGTATCCTGTTGATCAGAGAAAAGAATCCTTAATGTCGATATAAGTAGTAGCAGAGTCATGTTCTTTTGCACTTCTGTTCTTCTCAAATTCCACGTGGTCGTCAAAGCGTTTTTCTTTGAGCCTGCCTATAGTTGATGTATTTTGTCTCCTCCTCCCATTAGTAAAATTAAAGTGAGCGTAGAAGGGTGGTAGTAAATTCCTCGCTAATTAATTGACATAAGACGCAAATGGAAATTCAGGTGCGCGTGGATGGAATAGTAATACCCTGAGCTCAGTTTTCAAGTGTGGATACATTAAGTCAGGGCTGTCCAACTAGCAGCCCACAAGGGGTTAAGATGAAGCCCTCAGGCTGCTACCTGGCCACGGGTCCCACCCGCTACACACACGCAACTCTGGCTGCAACAGCAGGTAGAGTTTCCAGGCTTCCCCTCCCTTGTTTGGCTTTCGCTACCTGCGCCCACCCCAGGGAGCGGGTATGGCAGTACGGCATGGCACAGGATGCTAAAAGTGAGCCTAAGGCTGCGTGGCACAGACTTGTGGGGGGGCAGCCACGGGCACATGATGTGTGGGCTCCCACATGGTGTGCAGCCCGGGGGAGGCCTATGACTCATCGTGATGCAGCTTACAGTAAGTTTGGCCCCTTTCGGCTTAGAAGCTAGGCAGCCCTGCCATATATGATGTCCAAGTGGTGCCTTTGACACAATCAGGCAGGCAAGATCTTTTGGGTAGATGTGATATCTTCTAGCTATTATAAAACAGTTTCTTTATATATGACTGGTCAGAAGGCACAGACAGAAGTGACAATTTTTGCCTGATCTGGCCCCTGAAAGCACTCTACAGCCAAGATCAAACACAAGCGTGTGGCTGCAAAGCACTTTAAAAGGGCCTGATCTCGTGACAATCTGGACCCTCATTACATCAACGGATTTAGATGGCTGGCTAACTCAGGGGCCAGTGAAGGGATTTATGAGCGTTTTGTATCCGTGCCTTCTAGGCCCACAGGTTTCAAGTAATCTTAATGGTATTCAGCAGCTTGCAGGAGTGGACCCTGTTATGTGAATTATTTTGTATAATCACAGGTGGTGTTACCTACAGTAGAGGTATATTCTTATATCCCAATATGCTTGTTGCCTATCACAGTGCAGTCCTCTCTCCACAAGTGTATAACAAAAGCATCTGCTTCACCACACGTTCTTCCTCTAATTAGGAATTTTTTTTAAAAACAAACAAATGAAAAAAAACCCCTACCTTTGCTTAACAATCTTGAAATTGAGATTGCAATAGCAGAAGTAATGGAATTTTCCACACAACGTGATCTATATCATCAGAGGCGTCTCCATACAGAGGTCCCTAATGATCATAACTGACAGTAAAATGAAGCATCCATTTGTGTATACTTGAAAATTTCTAGATTTTGATTAATGTTTCGATTGGGAAACCATCCATTTTGAATGGATTGGGAAACCTTCCATTACTCTACATTGCCTTTTAATAATGAATGTGTGTGAATTTATGCCCTGTAAAATAGTTTGTCACGTTGATTTCATTATTTTTTCTCATTTTCATGTGTTTCTCACATTTAGCATGGTTGGAATCTGCACGATATTTTTAAATCATCAAACCAGTCTTGGAAGACCTGCCATCTGTCATTAGTGTTTTGATTTTCGTTTGGGGGATGTGTGATATGACCCCAAAACACCTTCTCCATCTCCAGTTTCTGTCACTGTGAAGTTCCTCCAAGCACAGAGAGCACGTTGTAGCATATTTTATACAAGAATTCACATATATCCTGTTGCTAAAGACTTCCGTATAGGTCTGCAGCAGATCCGTTCACATCAAAGCTGTGATAATTTTTCCCAGTTGAGACTCTGACCCAATCCATATGAGACAGAATTGAGATGAGGATGGTTTACACTTCCATGGCAGCCTCCATCTGAGGACTTCAAGAATTGATCATATATTTGGCTTCACAACATCCTTGTGTAAAAGGATGCATTTTTACCATGCTCTTTACAGATTGTGGCAAGGCTACACAACATCAAGGCCACACAGAAAGAGCGTAAGTCATCCTGTCTCTCATCTCGTTCATCTGCCTTCATGTCAAGGCTATCGTTCCTCTTCTCCCAAGCTCTAAAACAATCTGTGACTTCAGCATCCTTCAAAATAATTCTGTTTTTATACATATGCAGTTACATATATTGTGCTGCTTTCCAATTATTTTTAAAAGCTAGGTCCTTAAGTTTAACCATTCGCTAATAGGGACTCTTCTGAATTTGTATGTATTCAGTTACTTTTTAGTGGCTTAACGTCAGCATTAGACAGTTGAATAAAATATGTTGGGTTTTTTTTAAAAGGATGATGGATTTTTAAAGAATCCAGATGTAATAGGGTATGAACATTGTCTTAGAAATGGTCTTCAAGGACAAAATGATAGCAGAGGTGTAGCGAGATCGTTCAGCACCTGGGGTGAGGTAGAGAGAGGGGAAATTACTGACCACTGGCGATGCAGGGGGGGGAAGGAGTCTTACCTGCCTACCTTTCTATAGTCTGGAGACAGCTGCTACTGTAGCAGCATGGGCTCGCTGCACTGCCCTGTGGCATGGGCTCCCCGGTAGCCGCTCCGGGTGCCCTGTTCACCCACTTTTATCCCCGTAGGGGATAATGTCCCTCCAGGGGGGCAGTTCCATACTTCCCGCCCCTCCTAGATACACTGTTTGGTGGACGACTGCACTGGTCTACCCCCTATGGCCAGACAGCAATTCAGTAGTATTTAATGCTTCCGTTCTTAATTGGTCCAGTAAGATTGAGCCTATTTCCTGAACTCCAATGAAATCCAGTTGGCATACAGAAAATAAATTAATGCCAGCTGTACCTCTGGCAACACACATTTCTATTGCTAATATTTGCTTAACAAGAGTTAATAGTTTCCATGCTTGGACAGAGTTATAAAAAGAAATGTCTCAAATGCAACTAGCTGTGACAGTTTTATTTTTAAATTAAGATAATGAACGGCTCTTGGAACGAAGGGTGTTTTCTATAGAAGCATACCTAATTAGAATGGTAGCTACATAGATTACTATCCTGCGGTAGCATTATGTATTTTAGTGACTAGTGCATAGGCCTGGAAAGAAAAGATGGTTTGTCTTTCTGGCTGTGTAGATAATTTGTTGGCTGACGTTAGGCAAGTTCACTTCATGGCTCTGGAATAACGTAAACTAGAGGAATCCTTTCCCCACCCTCAAGCTGGGAAGTTGGCCTCGTAGAAACAGGTCTGAAAGACCTGGCTCTGGTGTCCGTGGGGATGTGTGCTCACATGCATGCAGAGTACATGGGCTATTCCACGTTTTATTTGTTTCCATATTGCATTTGTCTCCTGTTGCTGCCTACTGTTATGCTTGAAAAGCATTCAATTAAGCCTTGTCTCAAGAGTTGCCTTGTTACTACTTGTCTGATCTCACCGGGACCAGGAAACCTGTGCACTTCATAAAATGTTTCACAAATGTATTGAGCGCCATCTGAAAAATAGTCAGATTTTCTGCCGCTGCAACTTCAGCTGGATACTGTTCCCGGTCCTCACTCTCCCAATGATTTGAAGCCTTTTTCTGATTTCTTGTCTACGTTTATTTGTGGCCATTTGTTCTTATGTCAACATATCCTTTAGTTTTAATAGTTCTTTTCCATGTGATTTTTTTTTAAACAAAGCAATTGTTTCCTCTCTTAGCCTTTTATTTTCCAACCTAAATAAGCCAACCTTTTTATTCTCCTCCTCTTGTAAGGAAGACAGCGCCTGCTGAGCCTGCTCCCTTCCAGACCCCTGCAAGCTGCTACTGTCCTAACTACAGAAAATGCCCTTCCCCGTGCCTGCTGAGCCTCCTGGAGTATGCTTCCAGGACAGTGCTACCACTAAGTTACTGCCTCTTCACCCCAATATCGCTTTATGCTAATTGTCCCTGCTGCCGTTCTCCAGCCTGGTCTTGTTTAATTTGCAACCTTTTTCAGAACAAGGTTGATTTTAGCTATTTTTAAAAAAAATTTCCATCTCTCCCCACAGCTTTAGGACTGCTTCCATCTCCCTTATATTGTGGTAGAGAAGGGAACCCATAATCCCACTCAAACCCAATGTCTGCTAAGAGTGGGGGAACGTGCCACAAAAACAGTTTTCAGTTAGGTATTTAACTGAGGTCTGGTTTTCCCGTAATCCTACAAAGTGGCTTAACAATTCAGTCAGATCCTCCATCGTGGAGGATAATATAAGAAGGTTGGCTCTCACTCCACTGAAGACTGTGGGATTGCCCCAGTGTGAGTGGGGAGAGACTTAGCCCTCCGTCCCTTTCTTTAATACAAGTGAAGTTGTTTTAGTCAGGAGCGTGAGGTTTGAGAGCATGAATTAAAAGAACGTCTCTCCCGCTCAAAGGCCATTATTTTCTCTTCAGTCTGTAAGTCAAATCAATTAACTCTCTAATGCCATCCAAGGGAAGGCAGGGTTGACACAAAGCTGCTTATAACAGGTTAAGAGTGATTCACTTTTAAAGGGTGTGAAAATGTATTGCCTCTCTGGTTTCTGTGCACCTGTTTGGCAGTAAACTGATATCTTGGTGACACGGTGGCATTTAGATGCACTTTTATTTTAGCGGAAAGCCAGTGCATAGTTCAGTTAATTAACATGGGTTAAGAAACGGTCAGATGTCTAACGACAGCCTCATGCCCAACCATTTTAGAACCTGTGTCAGTATAGGATGGTTAATTGTTTGTCATCGTTCATTTTAAGGGATTCTTTCTTCCTTTTGATTTAGATTACACAGTAAGGGCCCTGTGAGTGCACAATTCTTTGTGATAAAAACCCCCAAATGCAATATGTTCCCCTCTCGCCCAACAGCAGATCGGATTCCATCATCTGACCTGGTGGCCTGCATCCCTCCTTCCTCAAGCTCTTCTATGATCAGGGGAAAAAATTCGGCCTTGTATCATATCATGAATGCCAATAGGGCCAAGCACAGATATTACACTTTTACCAGTCTAAGTGATTGGAAACTGGTCTAAACCCATAATGGAACAGAAGTTTGGTGCATATAGACTGGTCTAAAAGTGGAGGAACCCAGTCTAAGGTAGACTTGGATCGATGTTCACCCAAACTTAATGGATTTAGGTTAGACTGGAGCATCAAACTTCAGTACCAGTTCCCCTATCAATTCAACTTAAATTGCTGGCTGCTGGCATCCCAAGATCCTTTGTGGCCCCCCACTAGTCCTTCCTTGCAGGGAAGCGCATTAGCACTCGCCGTGCTCTTGGGTGCTACAGCCGAGCGGACTCTGCTCCTCCGCTATCATGGAGCTGCGGCAGCACAGACCCTTTCCAGCGTGGATCCTCTCTGCAGCCCCACCTGCCTCTGGCTAGCTGTCAGCCACAGGCAGGCAGTAGGATGGGAGAAGGGAGGCGTCTGTTTTCTCATGCGTGAGCCCCAGTACCCGGGCACCGCTGTCCCTATGCCGTGCCCCGCACCGTATCACGAAGCACCCTGCGATGTACACGCAGACTTGACACGGAGCTCAGGAGAACCCCCGGGCTTAGGCGCAGCCCCATGGTGCCTGGGCAGGATGCTGAGCACGGATGAGCACGCCGCCTCCTGCTGCCATGTCATCTGTCAGCCACAGGCATATGTCAGCTGCAGACAGGCAGTGGATGGAGGCACGCTCGCCCATGCCTGGGAGTCCAGTTGGACTTCATGGGGCTGCACCCAAGCATGGGGCTACTCCTGGGGGGGTGATTTATAACGAGATGTGGGGACATGGCCTGGGGATTCAGGTGCCTAGGTGCTGGGGCTCATTCATGCCTCCCTTCCACACTCCCCGCTGCCTGCCTGTGGCTGACAGATGAGGTGGCAGGGGTTTGGGGGCATGATCATGGCAGGGGGTTGGGGTGGCCTGGGAGCTTAGCTGTGCTTAGCAGTCTCTAACAACCCGAGGAGCCTGGGCTGGCCCCAGCAGCCTTCCCTGGGGTCCTGGAGGCCTCCCAGGGCAGCAGCGATGCTGATCCAGCTGCTCCGAGCCTGGCTGCCAGGTTGGCCAGGTTCTGGTTTCTAGTGGTGCATGCTGCTGCCACCTGTGCCACCCTGCTTTTTTAGCAGTGTGTTTTCGGGTTTCTTTGACACCAGGGTTTCCTTTGAATGTCTTTGATGTGCTGCACACCGTACATGCCTGCTCGTGGGGATGCACCTTAGGAGTTTCTTTTAACTGGGAAAAGACCTGTTAGATCTTCTAGTCCATCGCTTTCCAATGCAGGTTTGTTTTTTGTCCAGCAGTGCAATAAATGCACATACTGGATTTCCACACAGTGTTTTTCTTTTGTAAGGTCTGAGTGTTGGAAGTGGTTTGGTTTAAACAGCCTTTAGCTTTCTTACAGAATTGGGATTCTCTTCATTGCTGGACATTTATTTATAGGTTGCTGAGGTGCCCTGCATATGCATCTGATCCTGTGACAGACTGCAAGAGTTAGCAACAATGTTCTGCCACCCCAAAGCTAGCTTCCAGACCTATTGCATGTGAGAGGGGCCTACACATCTTAAAATGATCTCCATTGTTATCTCATGTCAGTCCAAGCAAACACTCAAAGCAAATATTTTTACTCTATTATATACATAATACGTTTCAGGCATCTCAATTATTCTCAAATAGAAAAATGCTAATTTGTTAATTGTATTGAAATAATGTGAGCTATTAATTTGCTGCTGACACATTGTTGCTTCAGAACAGTAGTGTCATCTCACTTAACGTGTCTGTCTTTCTAACTTGCAGAAAGCTTGAATGTATTGGTTAGCTTGAGATAGTTCTCATCTAGCAATTTTTGAACAGTGGCATATTTTCAGCTTCCTGAGAATAACCCTCTATAAATAGAAAAATCATAGCATAGGCTGTGAAAATTCATGCTTCTCTGCATGGCTTCATCAAAATGCCTCGGTCTTCAAAGAAATGGGCCTTTGGTAGAAGAGATGGAGTCTCTATAGATTATTTTGCTCGTGTCCTTTCTGTTGGGTGTGCCATTTTGGATGTCAGGCATAATGCTATGGTATTAATGGTCATACTTTTTTAAGATGGGCACTTGCTTCCTCAAATTGGATTGATTCTCCATTTTTTTTTTTTTACCCTGCACTGAACATTTCTTTAATTGCATCACTAAGTAAAAGGCTATCCTGGGACATGTTCTAGCTTGTCTGAAAATAAAGCTTTCTAAATGCAAAATCAAGTTTATATTCTTCAGTAACCCCTATCACAAAGCACAGAAAATGTGTGTTAGATCCCAATTTGGGAAATTGTTTCTATTCAAGAAAGCAGTTAAGCAGGTGGTTTTCCTGGATTTAGGGCTTCAGTCACTATTTTGCTCCTGGACAGTTGTAGCTTTTAAGCTGCTTAAATTGTCCCTTTATGTGTAATTTCTTCTTTACAGTGGCTAGCAAAGAGCATGGATGGGTCTTCCCCATACCGGAAGGTTTTCCATGCTGAATAATTTTGGAACGCGACATGGGCTGTTAAGCCAGGCTACTTCTTCCTCTTCTCCATTATGAAGGGAACTGATCTTACTTAAGTATACTTTGGAGTCTTAAAATGGAGTCAGGTCAGAAACAATCTCAGCAGTCATTAGTCAAACAATTGAGACATCTGGTTTAAAATGTTGCTGTTCTTTTAATTGAGTTAGGCAACACAGCATTTTAGTTGCTTCTCTTTTTGTGATCATGCGATGCTAAGTTATAAAACCAGATTGGTTATGAGCATTATTAAGCAAGCTGAACTGCAGCACTATCATGTATTCAGAAGGAGTCAGAGCTCCTGTAGGAAGAGTTAGGAGTGTTTTGGTGTTTCAAAATTGGGTTGGGAATTTGAGAAATTTGCTGCAGGGATATAAATGCTGAGGTCCTTTTCATCCTGAATATATATATCTTCAGAAACGTGTCAGCCTTGGTTATATTTTCTGTATTTGAAAAGCCTTGAAGACTAAAATAGACTTCTTGTGCAGTAGAGGCGGTAGCCTTACTGATTGCTATGTTGCAAAGGAGAGGTGGCTTGCAAATATTGACAGACCTTGTACTGGAAACAAAAGCTAGGATAGAAAAAGATCATTATTTGCTGTAGTGTTGTCATATTCTGAATGCAGGTTATTATTCAGAATAGGTGACTGCACTTACCCTCTGCTGCTCTGAAAGCAGACAAGTGCTTGTACTAACTCTTTCCGAACTGTCTGCTTTACTCCTGCCTGGAATTGACTAAATACTTTTCAGTAAAGATTTTTTTTAATTGTAGGAAGTTTTTCAACTGAATGACTATTTCCCCCCATTATTGGTACACCTTGTAGAGCTGGGTGAGCACCACCTGGGTTTTCAAATGTTGCCAGCCTTGAAGCTTTGCCCATGAGTTATGCCCACTCCCAGCTCTGCGTAGACTTCTTACCCTGCTCCTGAATGTACCTGGCTACAATTCATTAAATTTCCACCTTCTCCTCATTCAGTTTCCTACAAAACTTTCCTTGGGGATCCATCAGTAGTGAATTAGTAATAGTAAACACACACAGTCATTTCCTCCCTCAGTGACTTTCCAGGATGTGCCGTCTCCTGTGTGCGTCTTGTAGGGGGTCTCTGGAAACGCATTAAGCTTCTTGAATAACTTCACTAAGGTGGATTGTGACTTCAGTGTTTGCAACAACTCTCTCTCCTTTTTGCATTGACTTTAGCTTGAATTACTGACCTGTTTAAATGTTCATAGGCTATGCCCTTAGATAGTATTGGCCAGCTTTCCAGGCACAGTGATCCTTACTGAGGTAGCTCATAGGCATTGCAACGCTGGGTTCCTAGAAGTGACAGAGGATACTGGTGGCAGACGATTTCCCAAGATTCCTCTGTCCGTTCATCAATTGATCTTTCTAGTAATGGAAGATGCGAGTTTGTTTTCACTAGCCGTCGCTTCGGTTTTGTGCCGTCATCACCGCTGGCTTACGTTAGACTTGTCTTTAAAAATTCCCCAAAGGAGTTCTGACTATTGCTTTCATAATGTTGGTTTTCTTCTTTTCAAAGAGAGGAGGTTTCATTTGAGAGAGAGATAAAAATGATAGGTAACCCGAGAATATTCACTATCAGATGGTCTTCAGTTTCTGATACAAAGCAATTTTGCTAGCACCCATGGGAGCCCGTGACGTTCTGATTGCCTTAAATCGTAACAATTAGATTAGCAGCTCTGGCAATTTGATTAGTGACTGAGGGGGTCTTTGAGAAGATGTTTTTCACAGCAGTGGAAGTCATATTTTCCCATTACACAAAGTACACCTCATTTTTAAAAGGAAAATATATATTTTTTTACAACAGCTTCTAGCAGATGGGAAGCTCTTAATCTTTCATAGCAACGCCACAAAAGCACGTTACCTCAATGCATTTTAATTCGAAAAGTAAACGGTGGTGATTCGAACCATCTATAGCTCAGTTTCTGGACTTGTCCTATTATGTCTCTACAGGATCAGGTGAAAAGTGTTCTCTGCAATAAATCTATGCTCTCTCTGCACATACTTCGTACAACAGAGTGAGCTGTAATAGCTTTTTTCGCAGAGGTTGTACATTGCAACCTCTTTAGCCGTATAACCAGTGATAGAGTCGCTTCTAAAGCACAGCATATGAAGATAGGAGAGAGTGACTTGGTCAGAGCTCTTATAAGACAGACTTTGATCCTACCAGCATCCAGGCATGGAAGTACCTTGACAAATCCGTGTTGAACTCAGTTGGCTTATTCATGTATATAACATTGGACATTTATCTAAGGATTTGCAAAATCAGGATGTATTGGCCTGGTTTGTGTGACCTCCTGCCTTCCTGTGATTTCATCAATGAACAGAACTTGCTGCTTAGTGTTGCTCTCTTAGCTCAAGGGGTAAGAACTAAGTCAGTAGTGACCTCACCGAAGAAATGAAGTTACCTATAGTATGTGACCTGTATATAATTACCTGTATATAATACATATCAGAGAAGAATTGAGCCTGTGATCTATTAAAATTAATTTTCACATGGCTGTTGTTGAAAGCACCATCAGTATTGCATAATTTTAGTTAGCAGAGCAGCCTCATTAATTAGGAGAGTATTAGAGTAATAACATACATAAATGACTCATTACTGATGAGAAACTGATTGTTTTTGTCTGTAATTCAGTGCAATTGGCAAGCCTACAGTTGCCATGACATTGTTCTCTCTGTTACCAAAAATGTATTTGCATACTCCTTTTCCACAGGGAGGTTATATGTATTTTCTTTCTATCATCAAGGGATTAAACATATATCCAGTGATAAAAATGTATTTCAGCTGCTGGGAAGCTTTAGAAAAGATGATAGTGAAGGCTTGAAGTTTAGGCAGCTTGTAGCTTTACTTTCAGGGCTCAAGTTGCCTGGCACAGTCTATGGAAATTAGCAGAAAGCCAAGTATTACCACCCGCCGTCTGAGACTCCATGTGTTCTGTGTCTTTCTCTCTGTCAGTCTGTCCGCGTCTGAAACTAGGAGTACGCAGAACGAAACTGCTCTTTTGTTTTAGAGAATCTTTTGGTGGTGAATACCATAGACCTCAGAATGACAAAATGGTATCATATAAAAATGAAACGGCAAACATATAGATAACACTGGGACTGAGAACGAATACACCTGCACACACATTTATTGTATTCATATTCATGTTTGCCTCAGCTGTAACATGCATAAAACTAAATAGTAATAATACAGGAAAGAAAGTATGCAACAGTAGGTATATTTCACACTAAGGGATTCGCTGCAAACTGGAGTGAATATATAGCTGCTATAATAAGACCTCATCTAGCACTTTTTCATCTCAAAAAATCTTATAGAGATGAGCAGGTTTCATTATTTCCATTTCATGGATTGGAAGTGCTACAAAGGTTCCAGGTATAGTAAAGCCATGATACAAAATCCCATCCTGAAATGTTTGCCACTGTTCTGGTTGCTTCCGTTTTCTAGACACCCAGAAACTACTTGAAACTAGACTTGGGGAGTTTATAAAAGCTGGCTGATGTACAGGCTGAGGTATCTGGAGAATATTAGGACTTCTGACTTGCACCAAACCACATATACCTTCCTTCCAGCTGACTATGTGTATGTACCACCCAGCCTCTTCTGGTAGTTTCTCTGGGGACTAGTTTATTACAATTACTACATCAGCATTGAAGAAACCCATTTTTAGATGTAGTGTTTTGATAGTAGTAGCTGCATAGATGAGACAGTTTTGACCCCAATAGGAAATACTTCCTGATTCCCAAAACTAGGTGATTGGTGTGAAGTTTGGCATCCTAAAACGTATCTCAGATATGACAACTCTGGGGATGAAGGGCCCGATCACAAAAGACAAAGGACTTGAAAACCCTGAACAAATATTTAAATTAGTGGGGTTGTGGGGCTGGAAGATCAATCAGTTTGTTCTCCCTTTGGCTGATCAGTGGGACAGAGAGACCTTTTGGAAAGAGCAGAACCTCCAGTCCGTCCCCAGCATGTCTTCTGCCATCTCCTCCTCCTTCACATTGGGCGCGTCTACAGGAGACGTGTTAATGCACATTAGCTTAATTTAACTTGCATTATGGGTGTTCGTCTATATGTGTGCCCTTAATGCACATTAAAAATGGTGAAATTAAGCCAATCATGCCTAAATTTGATACCTGCAAAAACAGGCATTAAATGTAGGCGTGATTAGTTAAAGTGCATTAATGAGTGTGTAGATGCAACCAGACGCTAACTTTAGTGCCAGGTCTGCCCAGCCAGTAGGGGCACATGGCAGGGCTTCAGGAACTTGGCGCTACCTTTAGTGCCAAGTCCCTGCACATGTAGACACCTGCCAAAAATTGCTTAATGCGCATTAGCCTAATGCACATTAAATTTAGTCACGCTTAAATGCATGTGTAGACACGCCCATTAAGTTCAATCAAGTCTCTCATTTGATTGGTGTAGATGTTATTTGATAGGAAGACTGGGAACAGGATAGAGATGGATGGGAGAGCAGATGGATTTTTAGGAAAAACGGGGCAGATCATGAGGATGTTGAGAAAAATAAGACTAGAGAAAGGATGCCTAATATTTCCAGTTAATTTTACATGTTCTGTCAGTGCTTCAGACTTTGATTTTCTGCAATTTTAAATGCAGTTCCCTGAGATAGGGAAGTCTCTTAAGAAGAAGAAGTGCCCATGGGCATTTCTGAAACTTTAAAATCTTCCTTTTCATTGAATAGGCTTACGGTAAAATAGTTCTTATTTCCCGCAACAAAAATAAGCCATTAAGGTTTAAAATGGGGACTTCCACACTTTGAAATTATACATTCTTTGGAGCAGGGGAGGCACCCTGTTTTGTTTGTAAAGTACTATATGAATATTCAGTATGCGTACTAGCGAAGCCCCAAGATGATTACTATGAGTCATATGCAAGTAACTGATGATCTGTCAGGCATTTAAAAGACTAGCATCTTATATTTCAGTGTTAATTTATTTTAATATGTTTCATACCAAGAGAAGAGAACGCAAGGTAGCGCTCAGAGCTCAATGCTGGGAGTCTTGTGTCTACCCTAACGTTCAGAGGGTGACTCCTTTTGTATCTTTGGCCAAGTCCGTCGCAGCCAGATTTTCATAAAGACCCTTGGTTTTGGTTCCCTCAGTTGATGGCTGGTTGACCTGTTGCTTGTTGGATCTGGTTTTCAGAAGTGTTGCTCCCCTGCAGCTTACACTGAAGTGAAGTGGATGCAAGGGTCATACAGAATATGTCATAGAGCAAAGCATAGCGCCCATGTATTTCAGCTGCTGGCTCTGTGCCCTAAACTTAGGGCTACCCTTCCTCACTGCGTGAAGAAATCTTTGATACCTCCACATGCAAACATTGCTCTAATCCCCAGCCAACTTAAATGTTGTTTTGGCTGGAACAAAGACTACTACTGTGTGTTTGTGAGGATCAAACGTAATGTTCCAATTTTTCTCTTTCTAGTCACTCCTTGTGAAGAACAGAAGAACCGTGTTTTATCTCTGCCCATAGAAATGTAAATGCGGCTTGATTACATGTGGTAAAATCAGTTGGGGGGGAAAAAAAATCCAAGATGTTAAGAGCAAAAATTGGAATGACTTCAGTGAAATGTTAGTGATATTAAAAGAACAAAACTTGGTTTTGCATTTTTTTCCACTTTAAAGCATGTTTAAGTAGGACTTGTAATAGGCCATTTCAACAATCAAGGGCTGCACTTTATCCATGGACTTTTACTCCTTTTTTAAGGTTAGTGGCTAAATAATCCATGACCTTGTCTGCTTTAGTAGAATAATTTTCATATGTGGATACCCATCTTGAACAGATGAATTTTTGCTTGATATGAAGGTTGTGTGTGTGTTCAATTCTAACATTTTTTTCATGGATAAACTTATTTATTGAGAAATAATATCTATCGATGCTAGAACTCCTTTATGCTTCATATGCAAAATTCTGGGGTACTGAGTGGCATTTAGATTTGAAGGCCATCCTTTGAGGTAGGAGAGCCCATTTGCACAAGTGCCGTTAATAGAGCATGTTAAGATGTGGTGTTCTCAGATTTACTAAACAAAATTGCGTTGGACCAGGACATTAATGAGATTTAGGAAACCCAGGTAGATATGAGATTCAGGTACCGGTGATCTTGGACATACAAAATATGTCTCCATTTTTCTGTGTGACCAGGGATGTTTTTACTGATCTACATCTGTACAGTGTTTTGAAATGTGTGGAAACAAAACTCTATATGCTAAACATACCTTGTATAAACCATTTGAAAAATAGCCCTCATGCACTACAGCTATTATTTTTATTTTTGAAACACAGAACTGAGATTGGGCCAACTGTTGAGTACTAAAAACAGTGCTATCAAAAGGGGCAGGTGGTGATGGTGGGAGCTAATTATTTACAGATCTCACAGAAGAAAAAAGAGCAAGAGAGACAGTGAGCCTAAGAGTCAAAGAAGCATATGGTGCTTGGTAATTCAAATATGAAAGTATGAGATATCTGAAAAAGGAAGTCAGCTTCTGCAACATTTTTCACAGTCAGCACAAGTTTTATCTCCTACTTTATACATTTTAATTATTAGAGTGTGAACTTTCTTCGTCCCTGGCCTGCCTCTCTCTTTAGAGATAGTACTGTATGTCACTGCAGTGGAAGAATTTTCTTGTAGGTTTTCCTTAGTGATAAGAGCAGGTATTTTCCAGCTCTCCTATCAGTTATGTACAGAAGCAATGGTATAAGGAAGACAAGGATTCCTGGTAGGTGAGCCACCTCTTCCATTTGCTTGGTCCTCTCTACTTGCCCGAGTGTTTGTTCCTTCTTCTCCCTGAAGTTTTGTGCTTAAGAAGCAGTGATGGATGAAGGCTGATGGGTCAAAGCTTTGTAACTGTAAGAGATCTCCTTCACTGTGGCATCTCCTTCGTTGTGTGCTTAAGAGGAGGCAGGATGGGTATCTGTCTGGGATGGTTTAGGAAACTGCAACTCCTGCCTGTGTGCAAGAGGTTGGACTAGACATCTGCACTGCGGTACCTTCAAGCCCACGATTCTGTGCACTTAACTACAGCTCTGAACAGAGACCACTATGAAGTGCCACTGCCCCAAGTGGAGCTTTAACAAGGGCCTGGGATGTCAAGGGAAAAATATTTAAACTGCTCAGCATGCTCAGCCAACTATTTGGGCCAGTAGATGTGTGGGCATAGGCAGTGCCGTGGCTTGCCTGCTCTTTGCTCATTTCAAGCATTTCCATACCCAGGGATGTAGAGAAGGAATAGCTCCTGCATTTCCCTGCACATAAGGGCTTTGATTACTGCAGGTCATTGTGTGGCATACACGACAGGACAGTACCTTGAATCTTCCTGGATCCCCTACACCTGGCTTACCCAGACAATGTGTCTTTTCTAGTCTTCTTACGTAACAGACCCCTTAAGCGTGAGCATTTGAAGGAAAGTTTCAGGTACGACGAGGCAGAGCGTAACTGAAAGAGTAAAGATGAAAGAACAGAGATTAAAGATGAAGAATAGTTTAGGGTAAGAATGGAGAGCGGTGGGAGGACTGAAGTGGAAGCATAGAGGGGAAAAATAGATGGTAGAAAGGAAAAGAAGATAAGGCAGAAGGGACTTTTGAGTGAAGGAAGGTGGAAAACTGCTTCTACTTTTCATGTTGTTGCTCCCAAACCGTGTTTAGCCAAGGGTGATGTGCAAGTGATAAACGTACGTTCCTTTATACCACTAACGGTAAATAGCTAAGCTGCATATTTCTGGATTCTTAGAACAAAATCCTTCATTCCTGACTTGGGCAATACTTCCATAAATGCCTGAATAAAGACTGTGGGACTTAGCCCTGCTTCAGACACACAAATGGAGCTACTTCCCTATCAGTGCAGTGCATAAGTAAGACCTTGTTTTTGCAAGTGTCAGCCTTGTAACTGGGGAGGATAGATTGCTTGCTTTCATGAATCTGGAAAGTACGGGATAAATGGCAGAACATTGTTAGCTTGTCTTTCTCCGTTATCATGTTACCTACACATCAGCCAACATAATATTTTCCATGTGAGCTAGGCAAGTTATCTCCAGTTTAAAGGCATATAGACTAAGACCATATGTAGGAAATCTTAACAGAGCAGAGCCTAGAACCTAGGCCTTTAGTTTTAGGCTAGTGCTCAACTCATTGGATCATCCTTTCTTCTTATAGCTATTAAGGCTAAGTACAGACAGTCAAAAAGTGCGAGGCTGAATCAATTCAATCTTCACAGGTAAAGTTAAGCTGCGTAGATTGAACCAATAAGCAAGTGAACAGACATTCACTTTTGATTCTAGTATTGCAGCCACCGGCCTGCAGTGGCCCAGGCCAGAAACTGGGAGGGGTGGGGGGCGGGGCCTGGACCAAAGCTGCTCTGCTCACTGTGTGAGGTGGAGGGGTGTGGGGAGGTACAAAGCATTCTGGGATGCTGGGGGACTGTGAGTTAACTTGAATCTGGAGGGGACAGAAGTTCAATTAGCCAATTTAACTTAAATCAGTAAAATCTGATACTAGATCTATCCAGGTTTAATTTAAACTGGCTTTAGCCATTTTGAAAGCACTTAACTTCTGTTGTGTTACACATTTAAGCTGCTTTCCTATCACTTATACTGGTTTATGTGTAATTTCTGTCCCTAGCCTAAGTGTAAAGCCTCTTCTAACATACTCAGTCATGCTCTCACATTTTTCAACTTAGTCTTATTAGTTTGTTTTGTTTTTTGAAGTAAGGACTTACTTTTATTTTCACTAATGAAAAGGATTGCTTATGATTTTAGGTAATGAGCAGTGTTTTCTCTTTAAGTTGTCCTCGTTAAGGCTGAGCTGGAATCAGTGATGAACGGCTGCCTCTTATTACTGTCTGCCTAGAAAATCTCAGCAGTGTCTTGAAATGTTTAGTTTCCAGACTTCCCAATTTAGTTTCCAATTTAGTAGTGTTGATTTGCTCTGAAGAACACACGGAAAACCAAATGGTTCGTAATAGGTATACACGTTTTAACCCTTTCCAGTCTAGGAAAGTCTACATGTAGGGAATTGCCTTTCTCCCTACAAAAAACTCTGCTGATAATATCCCAGCCCAGATGTATAAAGCCACTAAAGTGTCTGTTTAACTTGCCATTTGAATAGCCCTTTCAGTGGGACTCATGAGCTTAAAGTTAAACATATATTTAACTTCTTTCCTATAGTGGTGCCTCAGGGTATATCTATCATTATGGATATAAATGAATCATTTTAGTATCATTGGAAATCAGTCATTTTCTTTCACTAAAAATACAAATCTGGGCACGAAGCCATTTTTTCAGTGCACTACATTGGAGGTGAAGTGGTGCAAACCATTTGTGGGCTAGAGTTTATTCCTGTCCAGAAGAACTAATAATCTGTCAGACACGTCAGATAGGAGGGTGGTAGGAATGATGGAGAAGATGAATCAGCTGGGTTATCCCTATTTATACCGGTTTAAAATCAGTCCCATTACTTTGTGTTTCTAGGATGAAAACTGCTGTTGAAGGGCTAAGTAACATGACATATTTCCTTCATAGCATCTAATTCTGGCCAAACCCGAATGCTGGCTGAAATAGACTGCAGAGCTGATCCAGTGCTATAGTCATTTAGTACTCTTAGAAAGCACTATTTTTACATGGCATTTCTAACAATAATTTGACGTTCACAGATAAGAGAGCAGATAACTGTGTTTGTTTTCTTTGCAACACAGTGTAATTTGCACAGAAGCATTCCTATTTTTAAAATTAAGAAAATCTAATTTTGGAAGCAACTTATTTAAAATGCTAACATTTCTAAATAAGACCTGTGGTGTCATGAGAGTGGCAAGAGGATTAACATCTGCAAGTGCATTCACCTTCCCTGTGCAGTTAGCTACTCTCGGATTTAATGCTAAGGCTTTTAACGGTTAGAGTGCATTTTCCACGTTAGTGGCTGGCACGCACTTCACACTTCCAATTCAAGGAAGCAGGATCACATTTAAATAATAAAATGCCTTAAAACAAGAGATTTGCATGTCATTACTTTATATAGTCATTTAATAGTTTTTAAATGTTGCATGAAAGCAGGACTCAAATGCATTGAATGAAACCCTGACCCCATGGTGGCAGTCCTGTGGACTTAAAAAAACAACCAACACAAAACACAACTTCACCTAATGCGTTCATAAGTCTACTTCTACATTTCAATGTCGCGGTTAGGAATACAGACTGAGAGGACCAGCCACCCCATTGGCTGGCCTATCTTAATTCCAGAATAGGTTAAAATTTCTCTCTGTGTAGGTTGACTGGGTTTCAGTCTCCAGCCAGCTGTGAGCACATGCTAGCAGCTAACCGGCTGTGTGTGCTGTAACTATGAGAGCAGCAGATTATATCCCAGTGAAGTGTCCTGCTGCCCATCCTGAGCCAGTATGATGGCTCTTGCTGCAGGTGCATTTGGCCATCATTCCCCATGTCCAAATGCCTCTTGCTCATAATAGATTAACACTAGAATACTTCCTTGTTAATGAAACCTCACATAGTTTGGATGGCTGGTTTGTGTCAGGCAAACAGCACCCAGAAGTGCGGAAGATGCTCTCCAGTGCTTTTTAGGAGGGCCTTCCTAGTTTCATTAATTTTGGGAAAGCCAAAAGAGGAGCAAGATTTAACAGTGCCGATGATCCCAATACATGACAAAGGCATGTAATAATACCTGCAATCTAAACCAAACTTTTCCAGTCTTCTTGAAAGATCCAGATCGTGGGTGAAGTTTTGAGTTAACCCTTGTTTTATCTCACTTGGGATTGCCAGTCCTATTTATCCTCTCGTGAACGAGAGATGAGACCAAACCTGCAAAGTTTTGGTTCTGCGCTAGTTTACTCCACTATCCAGGTGTTTGAGTGTAAAGGTTGAGTTTACGATAATCCAATAGCTAAACTGATTTTTCCTTGTCAGCAATTTTCATTCAGTTAACCACAGGAGAATTAAGTGTCCAATTTTAAGAGGCGGAAGAGAGCCGACGTAGCCAAATAATCATTGTACACTGCAGCACGAGGAAAAGAAACTATTTTGGAATTTTGTGTAATTGCACCTTGTAGCTTTGGTTCATTTATTCTCTGAAGGAAGACACAGGTCGATGTATTGACAGCTATTCGTATGCAGTCTTACCTGTTTGTGAGTAAAGATAAATGCTAGTTAGTGCTAGAAGGCTTGTTCTGACATGATGAACTTATTTCTCATAATACAACTTCACAGCCCTGAGATCCAATCCTGGATTAAGCTGTGTATTCTCAGATCTCTGAGGATATTTAGCACCTTTCAGGAGACTCTAGCGCTTTCCTGGATTACAAATGTATTGTCCTGGCCTAGTTATATAATTCTGTTGAATATGTGATAGATTGTAAAGTACTATATCAGCAAGAGCATTCATTTCATATGTATCTATAAACCTTTCTATCCCCGATCTCCGTTTCTTTCTGCTCATTTCTCAGCCTGCTTTTCTAAACACTGTATATAGACAGCATTATTCAAGCCTCCCTTTTTCTGTTTTATTTTTGTATATGCAACAACTATTCCTCTCTGCCAGTAGTACATCTTAAACAGTCGACATCAGTTCCCCCTTTTCGGTAGGGCGCTGGGTTCATCTCTGAATCCAACCTGTAATCATCAGTGTCAATGACCTGCAAAGGAAAACTTTATAAAGGTTTTGATGTCAATTATTGTAGAACCCCTGTTGTGCCTGGGCCGAGGTGGGTAATTTTTGCCTGTGTTGCATGCTATTTAAATAAGTAGTTTCAATACAGAGTATTCAGGATGAGTAAGCATTTGCAAAGTAGGCCTTTAAAAACAGTAGGTAGTGCTCTCTGTGACCTTACTGAGTTGCTTGCAGGGCAAGAAGATGTGAGAAAAGATTAGAAAGTTTGTTTTTTTTTCTTTAAGCACCTGTAGCTAGACACTTCCATTTTTGTCTTGGAGCAATGCAGTTCTGTTAACGTATCCTCTAGCTGTTCTTCATCCTATAGGGTTATGACATAAAATTATATTCCATTTATCATTTTGCACTGAAGTCACATTAGGACAGAGGTAAAAACAAGTTATTTTAAGGGAAATACAAATGAATATAATATACATGAAAAATAGTGTACAACATAGGGTTTTTTAAAGCAAAAATAATTGATGGATGAACAACTACCATACAGGGCAACAGATGCCTTGCTCCAGGCAATGTAGAACCTTGTTACCCAGACAGTTGTGTCAGATTGTATTAAATCTGCCGAAGTCATCCTCCTCCTGTGAATTTTCATAGTCAGTCCTCATATCCTTTGGGAGGGTCTCTAGTTTTGCTGTATTTCAGACACAGGCACACATTTTGTTTTCACCTCTGCGCTTAAAAGATGCAACTAATATATAAGGTAACCGATTTTATTTTTAATTTTGCCTAGATATGCGGTAACTAATCAGCTCACGTTTTGTGCAGGGCGTTATCTGAGTGTTTAAAGCCCTGGAGTGCCCTGGGTTCCTGTTAAAAATGGAAACTGCTGAAGTGGGAGATCTGATTTTCCAACTCGATTTACTACACTTCAGAGAGCTATGTGGTTTTACTCATAGAGGATCACATAAAATGTTTGTTTTTTTAAAATAAAATGCCTGTTTAGGAACACAACAGGTGTTGTTTTCATTCCAGTAAAAATACCTTTGCTTTAACGAATTGAATTGTGTCCAATGTATTATATTTAAAACATTGTTTTTCAGGTTTGTTTCCCAAAGTGGTGCCTACACGACAGTGAAGTGTGTATGCATGCATTTGTCATGCAAGCACGCGTACTGCACGTGAGGGTGGCTTGTGCTTCTCATTTTGAGCAAGGGAAGACTCCTTGTTTTGAGCTGGCAAAAATCAAAGTTTCATGCGAGTGGTAACCGTACTTATTAGAAAATAAAATATTGGTAATGTTTGTCTTTATCTAGTTGCTACTAATCTGTACTTTGTCTCAGCAAATAATTTCATTTTCAGTCTTGGGGTGGGATATTTCTAAATTAAGCTTTGATTGTTTATTCTGTCGTGCTTGATTTCCAGTGTTCATTTCCTCATTTGCAAAAATGTTCAATGCATGTTCCCTTTCATCAGACTACTAATTAAGCTGCTGCATGGTCTTGGCTTTTTTTTTAAATGGGTATTTATGTAAAGTTGACATTATGTAGGGACTGAGAGGCTGTGTAGCTAATAAATGAAACCCAGTGTCAAGACTGCAGAGGCTAAGAAGCTGCTTTGAGAGCATGAAATACTACTTGCTACTTACTTGCCCATTAGTCTGGCTATGTTTAATCAATGTTTGCCTTGTCTTATGTTCATGTACTGTGTCCTGGAGTAGCTAGCTTGATGAATTGTAAATCTTCACTCTACTTATTTATTTTTATCAACAGCTGGGGCAGATTGATTTGAATAGGTTAAAGAGCAGACCTCATTGGACTCCATAGTGGTATGCCAGTATTTTAGGTTCAATCAAATGATCAAAACTGACGTGAGCTGCGAATAAATGGTTAACATAAAAACAAATGAACAACAACCCTTCCCCAACCAAACCACAAACCCGAAGCCAATTTTTTTAAAAGAGAAGCAGAAGAAAAGCCATAAGATAAAGGAGAGGGAAAGAAGGGGTTAAATGGTTTGAACAGGTTTCCATTTAAATTGCAATGGGGTAGCTGTCAGTTTGGTGGGAAAAAAAGCCAAATCCAAGGTCCTGAGGTCTCCAATGATGTGCACGAGACCACGTATCCTTTTCAAGCACCAGTGCTGAGAGAAGCGTCTCTTGGCAGGTTTTCCTCAATTTTTTGACAGAGTCGTGCCGCACCAGGGAGGGGAGGGCTGTAGCAAGAGAGCACAGTGCTGCCTGTCAGAAACTGCAGTCAAGGAAAACCTATCTGACCTGTTGCCTGCTTCTCTGTCACTTATGGGGGTGACCCCCTGCCCCATGCATTTTCTATCCCCAACCCACCCCTTGCCCACAATAGAGAATGCAAGGGCATTTATCTTTGGAAAAAGCCTTTGTAAGAAGTTGCCTTTGTAAGAGCTGAAGTTGTAAGCATAGCCCTACCGTTGGTGCACAAAACAATTGGCTTTAACGAAAGGCGAGAATAATGGAAGAAATACTTATTTTAATCCTTTCGGTTTAATTTTTCAAAGAGTGCTTGATTTCCATCTCTGGGAACTCTCTGGAGGGACATCATGGCTGGGATTTTTAAAAAGTCTACAAGAGCGATCCGGCTGTCTCCCGTTAAAATTCAGTAGGAGCTGGTGCTTCAATCCCTTGGGTCCCAGACCTAGGATTACAATGCAAACAAAATAATCAAACCGCAGAAGAGTCTGTCCAATGCTGGGAGGCATTCTCCATGAAAACATAGAAAAATAGGTCTGTCCCTGCCTTTCTCTTCTCCATGAGGCCAAACCTTAAAAGATTTCGGTTGCATTATCTGCCTGATGAAACATTTAATGTTGAGGAAACTGACCATGAGTTTGGATGACAAGCTGTTGTCATGCATGGATTTTTTCCTCCTTTTTTTATAACCATGGCTGAAAATCTTAAAGGACCCAATCCAAAACCAGCTTGAGTCAATGGAACAGGGCCTATAACATCGCCAGCCAGTAGCGAATATGATCTTGTACGTATTGTGTCAGCTACAAAGTCAAGGTGGCATTTCCGCCCGCAAAAGTCAAAATCCCCATACTGGTGAAGAACATAAGGAATACAATTAATAGAAGATCTGCATTTGGCCGTGCCTAAGAGGTATGAGCTGCTGATCCGGAGACGTTTGGCAAAGGAGAATCTGCAGGGATGGAAAAGTTCAAAAGCGAAAAAAGAGGAAGAGGAAAGTTTTTTTCTGTCTGTTGTTTGGTTTGTTTTTTTTTTAAACCCAAAAAACTACTACCCATATATTATAAGCAAGGTAACCAGGCAGTGTGTCCGTCCAGCCCATATAGATGCACTTCTTCAGCAAATCTGATCTCAGTTTTGCTAAGCGACTTTATAAGCAAAGAGGAGAAAGAATGTAACCTTGAGCAAGTCATTTAACGTCTTTTTTTTTTCTGTTTCCCCTATCACCTTTATCTGCCTTAGAGATTATATGCAAGAAATAAGGATATTTGGGGAGGGAGGGTGATATCTTTTATTGGATCAGCTGCATGCTTAGAGGTTATAAACTTTCTAGAGCAGTCTCTTACCAAGTGTAGGCATAACACCCATCCCTTACTTTAGTTGAGGCCTCTAACTATTACAGCGATACAAACTAAAAAAAATAATAAAGCCCAACATGCATATTTTGAACATGTGTCTATAGCCCAGATTCATGAAGTTTTTTTTTATTCTGGAGATCCCCTGAAAGGAAAATTTGGGCTTGTAATAACAATACTAGTTGCTGAAGATTTACGGTGCTTTCTGTGATATCAACACAGCCATGAATGGCATCATAGCTATACTCTCTTCATCTTTTTTTTTTTTTTTTTTAAAGCGTGTCATCTGACACTAAATAGAGAACATGCGAGAGCCATGTGTGTTCATCTCTGTATAACGAGGACGTTTGGAACTGTGTGAATTCCTGTTCCTTATGTGTAAATGGCGGTGACTGTACCTGTTAAAGACTGGGAATAAAAGCTAAAAAAGGGAAACCAAACCAGTACATACATATCTTACAACAGTGGTTCTCAGCCTCTTTAGACTTGAGGCACTTTCCGTAACTTTTGGGAATTGAGCGGCGTCCCATTTCAAAAGCCAGCTTATTTATTACAGTTCGAACCCCTTGCAGAAGGACCTGGCAGTGGGGGGGGGTGGGAAAGGCCAGGCAGGGCCGGATCTCTACTTGTGCTTACATGCTGATCTCACACTGTTTCTCAGCCTCTTGTGGGCTAATATCAACTGGATTTAAATGGAAGTGTGTAGTGGAGGCTGCAGCCCTGTCCAAATGCAAACAGGACTCCCTACAAGAGCCTCATCGTTGCTTCCCACTGCCCAGCTTCCAGTGGGAGGATCTTGGCTACGTGCCGACTTTATGGAAATGGGAGACTCCACCCTAGGTTGCTCCTGCGGCCGTTGGCTGAGGGCAAGCGAGACTCAGGGGCATCCGAACCCCAATCCTCTGGGCTAGGGCCTGCACATAGGATGCCTGCCAATGGATTTGCAAGTATCTGAAGCCTCAGGCTGAAAAGTCTGGGGTGGAAGATGCTTGCTGGTTGCAGTGCCACCTATGGTGTTTGAATGGTTGAGTTTTGTTCAGTCAAAAGGATTCAGAAGTGATCTGGCTCATTTGACCTGAAACACAAAAACTATTCCAAAATTTAAAAAAATTAAAAATTGCCTCGCACCTCATGACACCCTGCAGCACCCCTTGGGTGCCTTGGCCCCTTGGTGTAGTATTATTGCCTTACAGAGCGAGCTTGTCATAGGGGAAATCGTGAGCTGTGCGCCCATCCGGCTTTGAACAGACAGAATGTGCAGCACAGCCCTTTGTTTTAGTGCAGCAGGACTATCTTTTCTTGAACTTTTCTACAGCTTCATGCACCAACAAGCCTGTGCACGCAGACTCCTTTGGGCTATGAAAGATTTTTAGTGAGAGCCTCCCAGCAATAATCTAGTTCAGGGACTGACAGCTTTATACAAGCCATGGGCCAGAACAGCCTGGTCCAGAGTGGACTGGGTGGCTCCAGAGGCAAGAGGATCTCCCCGCACCCACACTAGGGCCAGGCAGATGGGACCTGCACCCGTGCCACCATTGCTACTCCCAGCCCCCACTCCCCAGCCGCAGCATGGGTGCAGATCTGATTCTGAGGTTACATTTATTGCTCATTCTGCTATTAAAGGCAGGGTAGATTTGTACTTTATTGGACTATAGTCAGGTAGAGGGAGACTATGGTCTATAAGGTGCAATTACCCTGACTAGCACAGCTACCTACCTCACTCACCTTATAGACTATCTCATTCACAGAGGCAGGAGCTATTGTAGGCTACAGCCTACAGCTGAAAGAAAGGTTGATCTTGTAGTTACAGCCCTTGGCTGAAAATTGGTTCTGTTTCTGGTTTTGCAAAACATTTCCTGTGTGACCTTGAAAAAGTCATTTAATCCTCATCAGGAAAAAGGGGTTAACATTTTGAAAATCCACTTCTGTTCGTGTGCATATACCTTGTAGGCACGGCTATGAGGGGCATCTCCGGCAAGCATTCAGATAAATTATACCTTCTTGCCAGATACTGCAGGAAAAAAGAGAGTCAGGGCTTTGTCATCGTCGTTGTGAATGTTTCTTTTTCTGCATGCTGTTCAGGCTAAAAGCCTGCCCCTGTCACAGGTGCATCTTGGTCCCTAAGGATGCGTTTGTGCTGGGGAACAAAGATGCTTGTTTATCTTGGCAAATGCCGGGAGATTACCGTATTCCATAATGCAAAGAAAGGAATTACCGCCACGGCATACAGCAAATGTACGTGAAAACAAACAGACGTACAGCCGAGGACCAGTGAAACGGAGAGGGTTACCGTCTTTCTTGAATTCATCCTTGCAAATGACATGGTAAATTATATCTTCCTACAAGTCAAATTAACCACCGGCCCAGTTACTCTGCCCTCTGTCTCATAAACCAGTCTCCTATCTGGAGATTTAAAACAGTCTGAAGCATGGTGGCCTACATTTTGCTGCTGAATATTTTTTTGGGGGGTGGGGGATGGGGTAGAGAGGGGCTTCTGCCTGAGTTCCCTCCAATCACAAACAGATTAGATTAATCTTGCTGCTGCAAGGCATTTTACAGTACCCAATGTTACACTGCTTTAATTTGCTCATGTTCTGTCCAAGTGCCGTAATAGTTATGTAACACGCATGACAAGCAGGTTTAATACTCCAAAAATGGAAACAGATCTTCTCTTTTATTCTTGAGAAGGCTAAAAGGTGCCTTGACCATGCCTTACAAATACCTGCATTCAGGTTGAAAGGAGGCAACAGGATGCACTTCCTTTGGCTAGGTGCCTCTTTAACTGGAGAAGATGTAACAAGATCTAGGGGCTGGCAGCTGACAGTAGACGAGAAATAACATGCAGGTTTTTAACAGTGATGGCAATTAACCCTTGGGCCAGCTTACCCACGGGATGTGGTGGATTCTCTGTCACTTCAAATTTTTAAATCAAGACTGTCTGCCTTCCTACAAAGCACGCAGTGGTGTTATGGGCTTGATGGCAAAATTATTGGGTGAGGTTCTATGACCTGAGTTATGCAGGAGGTCAGAGTAGATTGTAATGGTCCATTTTGGCTCTCAAATCTGTGAAAAATCCTCCTGCTTGCAGCATTAGTTACAGTGAGACAGCATGAGACACATTACTCAAGATTAGAGCTAATTACTGTACAGTAAGCATCACCGTCTACACGTGCAGATGCATACTGCCCAGTAATTTGCACTAACCACGAGTAAATTTGCTACCTGTAAATACAAGTAGCATATTTACTCCTGATTATGTACTGCGCAGTACAGCATGTTTAGACGGCCAACTGGGAGCAAATGTGCTCCCAGGCAGCAGGGGACGGGAGGTTGCTCCCTGCACCCAGGAGCTGCCAGCTGCTGGGACGAGCTCCACTGCCAGAGCCCAGGTGGGAACAATGTCCCCTTGCCCCGGCAGCAGGGAGCTCCCAGGCCCCGCTTCACCATAAAAATCTCCCAGCCCAGGCCCCGTGTCTGCTTCTGCATCCCTGTGTGTATAGACACCTGCCCAGGCTGGGTTTATGAAGCATTTGTACAATAGGCAGGCCCATTATCACATTGTAATATAGCGAAATAGTAGTAAATACTTGTGAACTCCTAATGTGTCATTTCATGTGTGCAAGAAAATAGGCAGCACAAAACAAGTTAGGTTAACATCATATCTTTCTTCAGTTTCCCATTTCTATAAGGGAGCAATGCTAGGCTCATGGGGAAGTTGTGAAGTTTATCACTAATGTTTCCTGGACCGTCACAGCCACATCAATACTCCAGCCCTACCGCTGCAAAGAGCTTGCCATGCTACTGTGCAATCAGTCATTGTTATGCAGGTTCATACAAGTTATAAATTTAAGGATTTTTTAAAAAATTAAATATCAATATTAAATAATATTTAAATATTAGGGTACAACCCTAATGTAGTTCTATTTAATAATGAATGGTCCTACAGCACAGATGATTCTGGATTATTATTTTGGTCAGGCCATATAAGAAGTGTAGGAGTCATTTGCAAGTTAGACGTCCTTTTTTTCTTTTTGTAAAGTACAGTGTAAAATCACAGTCCTAAACAAGTACCTTCTAATAATTGGTAACACAAAGGATGTATCTGCATATCCAAGGGATTGTCCCACTCTTGTGCCATTTGCTCATATCCTAAAAATATTTATTGACTTAGTTCACAACTTTTAAAATGTGCTGTGGGCTATGAAATTGTTTTGCCCCACAGAACTGTCTAGCATCCCACAGAGCATGACTACCACTTCTAATTGCATCCTGAACAACAGAGTTAAGAGAACTTGAGAAATTATAATTACTGAACTCCTTATGTGCGAGATGATACATCTGCAGCCAGGAGACTCTGAATAATCTGCAACCTCAGCTTTTTTTATTGTTTAGTTCCATGCAGCGGCACTCGACAATTAAGAGTCAGAAGAGAATTTCAAAATAAGTCCGAGACTGATACTGTGCCAGTATGAGGATGTCAGGATGAGTGGTGTAATGTGCAGTGACTTCAGATGTATTAAATACTGTGAACGTCAACCCCATTCAAATTTAGCATTGGGCTGTGGGGGTGCATGTGTGTGTGTGTTGGAAGGGGGAGGATGGGATGTTGTATCTAGGCTCGAGAAAACTCAGAAGTGTTTTTATTTTGCATTGTCAGTTAGTCAACTGACCTTTGACGGGCCCAGCACCCGCCATCCAAGCGACATCTAATTGCAGAGTTGGTCAAAATATGGTAAAATGGTCTTTGCAACAACAACAATAAAAAGGGGTGATATTCTGATGAAACACTATGGAGTGGACAGCTCTAGTTTACCCAGACCAGCAAAACTCCAACGCTAGTCCTGTAATTGCCACTTTTACACGGGGACAAGGTCAGGACTTAAAAAAAGAAAAAAGAACAAAAAGTCCCGACTAGCATACTTGGATGTAATTTGATTATTAAAACATCAGAATTCCCTCTCTCCCTTGCTCCCTCTCCCCCCCAGCTAAAAACTTCACGGGCAGTCAACGTAACTACCTTTTTCAAGCCCTTTCAGTCAAGTGTTATGTCTTGGCCGAATGCTATGAACAGCCATTTCCCTTGCAATTGTTCTGAAAGACTTTGATTTCATGGAGTCACCCTGCTTGAACTCCTGCAAAAAGCAAGACAGGCTGTGTGTGTGCGCGCGCGTGCAGGTGCGTGTGTCAGAACAGACAGAACACGCTACCTGATTCAGGAGTTATATAAAACCTGAGTTTTGTCATCTGATACAGCCAATTTCACTCCCAAAGTCTGTGAATTCCTGTTAGCTCTTCTCTATTTCGTGCTTCCTTTCGTGCCAAACTTCCCACTGTGATATTTAGTTACAGCTGTAGGTGATGCCTTGAGGCCTGGAGTTATATCATTTCGCTGTCCTTACCTATCCATATCTCTGTAGTGCCTGTCACTGTATTCTCGAAGTACTCAACGCAGGTTCTGGAAAATGATGATATTTTGTCCAGCAGCAGCTATTATTTCACTTTCTGCCTTGTGAATGATTGGTAGATTGTGAGCTCTATCTTTGAGGACACTGCTGTACCGTCTTCCCCTTCGAAGTTTTTCAAGGAATGGGAGGTCAAGAATTTGGCCATCTTCAAGCCATGATACTAGGGTCTTCATTCACTCCATGGGGAGCTACAAATTACAGTCATCTTGTTCTCTCTCTCCTCTCTCTTGCATCCCTCCAGTCACTCTTCCACTTTTCCTGATCCAGATTTCCTCTTGAAAAACATTGTTAGGAAAGTCATTTTGTAATCACAAACTGCACCTTGACACTTTTTCAGGGCCTTGTTCCTGATAGCACACTTAAGCGTGTGATAATATCCAGTAGGGCACGTGCTTTGATTATTTAAGACACAAGCATTTATTAGGATGGACAATGACGGAGATGAGTAACCTCTGATACCTTTACTTTTATTCTAGGAAAATGAACTGAAGGATGCTGTGCAAGAAAAGAATCGCTTGAGCCTTCAATATGCCAGTGTATCCCAAAAGGCCCTGCAATATGACCAGGTAACATCACTGTATGCACGCATGGTAATGCAATTCTCACATCCATTTATCACTGACAGAGCCAGTAGAAGCAGATAGCGCTGTTGTTCTGCTTCTCGGCTAGTAATCTATTTTAGGATATTAGGACGTTGTATTTTAAAATGCATTTAATTCATAAATGCTGTGGGCTTTTTTTTTGTGTGAAGTGATGGTACTCTGAGAGGAAATTTAAAACACACAGATGGTTTTTGCTGTACTCCAATTAGTCTGCTAGAACATCTTCTCTTTGTATTCGACAGGGTTTGGCCAAAGTTATCCTTTGCAGAGATTTTGACTAGGGCCGGTCAGAAAAAAATTCTCCCCCATGAAAAATCTTGATGCAAATGAAGTTTCCCCCATTTTTTTCCTTGTGGTTTTTTTTTTATTAAAGTTTTCAGTGAAAATTAGGATTTTGTCACAAGTGCTGCTCAGCAGAAAACAACATTTTGAGCAACTTCAGCCAGTCTTGGATTTAACAAGAAAGCAGGTTTGAAATGAAATGATTTCCTCTAACGGTTACGTACAGCTTTCATGAATTGTTATGTGAAGTCTCTTACCGACACCGAAGGTGCAGTGAAACTGCGCTGCTCCAGGAGAAGTTCAGGGAAACGGAGAAGGCTGCACGCCACTTTAGGATGCTTCACCTTGCTGATGCCAGAGTTACAGCCCCACTTCTGAGAGGGCTCCATGCCTTCTTCCTGCAGGGCCAAGCCAGGAAAACAGACCGTGCTTTTTCTGAGTGCACAGACTATAATAGTGAGAGACTGCCTGGGGCACATACAAGAAGGGAGACGGTCCTGTTGCTTTCTCGACTGCTCTTCTGCACTGCACAAGGGACATTAACCATCTGTGTCCCACAGAAACTTAGATTTAGCCTAAACTATTATTCTAGGCTGGGCTTTTTACAGGCACTTATGGGGGGGTCATCAGGTATCAGCTTGCATCCAAAGATCAGTGGGATCCTAATACTTAATTTCCATGGGCCCCTTCAGGACAGGATTCAGTTGTTTCTATATAAATAAGCAGCATAAGAAAATGTTGAGTTGGAAAAGGGCCATATGGCTTATTAAGATCTATCTGCCCATCTGTCTGGTATTTCTCTCTCAGAATGTTTTTTTTCTAAGTCCTTCCTAGCTGAGGTTTGTATGTCATCCTTTCCCCGCTACTGGTGTTGTCTACGGAGCGCCGGTCCCTTCTTTAGGCAGTTCACAGTATAACTTGGACAAATATAACACTTAGGATGGATGCAGGGAGAGCTTAACTGTTTAAAAAATGTTAGCTCTCTTTACACTTGCTATCATCATGTTTGCTTATAAAGCAACTCACCTTGGCGTAGTACAGAGCATAGGTGTAGTGAATAAAAACTAATAAGAACCATTCATAAGAGATGTGGTATAGTCCTGGGCCCCACACAGACCATTTGGAGGGTTCCTGATGACATTCATGGGGGGAGGAATGGCACCTTCTGTTGTTACGGATCTATTTTATTCGTGTTTTAAAATGTAAAGAATATTTCTATTTCTGTGTTGGTCCTGCAAAGTCAACCTCTAAAAATAAGCAAAAGACTTCCCAGGAGTACCTCTACCTCATCCTGACCCTCCTCAATAGCTTTAGTAAAATCAGAGAGGGAGAAGAGATTGCAGCAGTCCCCAAATATCCATGAACCTTGGGTGCAAGTGACTGAGGCAGGCCCCTTACGGGAAAGGACCCGTCAGCAATCCCATTCTGTGCATACTAGGGGGGCTGCAATGGGAGTGCTTCTGTTGATGGGATTCGATATCACAGAGAGAAGTAGCACCCGTTAACCCAAGTCGTTTGGGACTTTATACATATTAAACCCATTGCTGAAGTTGTTATTTACTGTTGATAACAATGATATGTATTGCAATAAAGTCTAGAAGTCCCAGTCACAGATCAGGACCCCGTTGTGCTAGGTGCTGTACACATGCAGAAGACAGCGAGATGCTCCATACCCCGTGTAGCAGAGTCTGAATTCCACCCATTTAAATGTATGAAAAGTAAAAGATCATCTCCTGAGACCTTTTTTTTTAGCAAATAAAACCGATTGTGTGGGAAGAGGGCGTCTGAGGAGAAGCAGAAATGCGACAGAAGGAAAAGATAATAATGGGGAGATAGAGCAGTTAAACTAAAATAAAACAGGGGCCTCAAAATAAAACAGTTCCAAGCTGTTTGTACAGTGGATAGCGGTGGTTCAACGCTTCCAGGCCGTATGCACCAAAGACACAATTGCCCAGAAGCTAAAGAACAAGTGATGACACACTTGGACTCAGAGGTGATGTCCAGGCACAGATGGCCATTCGCACAAGAGTAAAGGAGTAAGTCTCACATTACAGTTGGGACTTATAAAGTCTAAGGGGTCAGCCCTGCTCAAACTCCCATAGATTTCAATCAAAGCAAGAGCAAGGCCTCAAAATACTTCATTGCATGCCAGGTAGAAAGGTCTAGCATCACAAGCAAAGTCTGTAATGTCTCTCTTTCCCTCATTTATTGTTGTGGCACCAAAATAAAAAATGATTTTCAACCTAATTGAATTAATAGCTTCACAGACTTAAGTAGGTATGATAAGTTATCACGCACCTAAGCTCTGTCCCAAATCTACGTAGAGACATCCCCAGTGACATTTTGGAATAAACAGAAAGCTTTCTATATGCATGGAGCCATTTTCATACTACACGATCATCCTTTGGTTTCTGAGATAGGCTAAGCAATCCGCTCACTGATAGCAGTGATTAACAGTGCTATTCATTATCCGGACTCTTAATTGCAAATCCAGAGGTGTTTTTGCTGTGATCCCTCTCCAGTTTGCAACTCCCCATGTGTGTATGCAGCCTTTTCAAACTCATGACAGAAAATAATTAATTGGAGGGCACAATGTAGGGAAGCATAGTTAAGTAAAAAAAAACAAACAAGTAGATGGAAAAATAAACTTATGTTGGACGTTGAAGCTGGGAAGATTCGGCAAAGCTTAATGGACTTAGCACTGGGCTGAGAACTACATACTCTGATTTCTATTCCTAGATTTGCCATTAGCCTGCTGTTGCAATTAGGTAATTTAAGTAACCCTGGGTGCATCTACATGTACAATTAATGCGATGCAATGAACTCCAAGGCTGTTTGAGCCACAGTACACTGCTCCCGGGCACAGCATCTACACATGAGCTCAAACTGCTGCAGGACACAGGTGTCCTGGCTCCGGGTGAGGGCAGAGGGGCTGGCTGGGACACGAGTGCTCGAGGCGTGGAGCTGTGTGGCTAGGCGGCAGGCGGGAGTCTGGCTCCCCTGTTGCCTGGGCTGACTGGGCCCAATTTACGCCCAGTTGTCAGTCTTCGTGTGCATTTCAGTGTAGTAGATTACTCCACCATTTGATAATACTGTCCCTGATGGTATCTTACGGCAGAGTTAGTTAATGCCCTAATACCAGCGTGCATGTAGAGGGTGACACTTTATGGCAGAGCTAATTCATCTGCTCCACAGTAAAGCGTACACGTAGATGCATCCCCTGCGTGCCTCAGCTTTGCCAGGCGTGAAATGGGGCTGATGATTGTTTTAGGGGTAAGGAGGGTTTTTGTCTAGAATTTTTGCAAGTGTAAAATTCTCCGTACCTGCTAAATATTGGAGTCAAAGAACAGTTCCAGTCAGTTGTGTCTCAGCATTCAAAGGGAGAAGTACAACTACAGCGTACTTGTTACACCAGTCACACACACATCACAATGAGGCTGCTTTTTATTCATGTTTTTGTGTATTATTTTTACTCCATCAACACTTGATTTGAAAAACAGGCTCTTAAACTGAACCCCCTAAAAATGTGTGCGTGTTTACAGAGATCTATGAGTGCAGCAGGGCAGTGTATGTGCAAACAAACCCAATTTACAAACCTTTTATGCATAATGCAAAGGGAACCGAGGTGGTTATTTGAGTTAGTCTGAAGTCAGGCAGGACATAGGGCAGGGTACCACCTTCAAGAGAAGAAGTTAGTCTCTAAGCCCCCCCTCCACCCGCACCCTATCTTCAGCACAAAGGCTGAAATTAGCTTTGCTCAAAGTGTGGCTCAGAGCTGATCCAGCATTTAAACCAAGCAAATAATGCTCCTGGGAGACTTACATTGTGCTTGATTTCAGTGCTTGCTTCTGCGTGAGAGAGAAGTTCACCCTTGGTGCTGTGCAGGGTTTCACACTTAAAATTTTTGCATCCAGTTTAAGCAATGGTGTTTGAATTTTAGGCTCTGATTTAGTTACCTATTTGTCTGCGTACAGGTAGATAGACTCGTGTGTACAATGTATCCTCAAAATATGTTTCTAGAATATATTGTGCAAACAGTAATGAACTGTGCAGCATCTTCTGGGTGGTTTTATGGCAAGCTCTTTTCTCAAACATACAAATGTTATGAAAAGTTAGCTGGTCCACAGGAGTCCAGGATTAAAGCCTTGCGAGTTTTAGTTTCCTTATTGCTATAACAAGTACAGTCATCCAGTTTCAGCATTTCCTGTGTGCCTATAGCAGAATAAAATGTAGACCTGCAGAAAGTATTTACTGATCTAAGCAACTGTATTTGGTGCCAGGGGAAATGTTCTTTCACTAGTTACCTAAATAAGCTGCTGCATTTTTCTATTAACTCCATAGTTTCTTTAATTAAGTATTAAGCTTTTCTCAACTTGCTGCTCAGAAACAGCGAAGAATTGGTTGAGAATGGGAAGATGGAAGGTAATTTGGATGATTAATGTGCTTTTGTCACTGTGCATTAAATGTAGTAGCTCTATTGTGAGGTATTAACTAAATGTGCATTAGGCTGCCCTAATGCACAGTAGCGAAAGTGCACACTTTTTTAGTGACACTTAATGCTCAGTAGCCTGATTTTACTGAGCATTAGCATACTAGCACAGTTTTTGGTGTGATGCTCTAATGCGCAGGAAAAATGGGCTACTACACATTAAAACACGTGTAGACACACCCAGTGGCTTTGAAATGATAGGATCTAAGAAATGATAGGGTCTAAGATTCGAAGGGGAGGAAGGAAGCAGAAAAAAGATACTGGACTTCAGAAAAGGGACTAACAAACTCCAGGAACTGGTTGGCAGGATTCCCTGGGAGGCAAGTCTGAAGGGAAAAGGAGTCCAGGACAGCTGGCTATACTTTAAGGAGGCTGTATTAAGGGTGCAGGAAAGAGCTATCCCTATGTGACCGAAGAATGGGAAGTACAATAGGAGATGAAAGAGGGTCAGCTACCAGATGATGAGTGCAATTAGTAGCAAAGAGAGAGAAAGAGACAAATAGCCTAGAGTGGTGGGTGGACGGGTTAGGGATTACTCGGGGAAGCTAGATGCTTTCAAGTCAGCAGGACTGGGTCGGATGTACCCTGGGGTACTGAAGGAATTTCACAGATTTCATAGACACTAGGGCTGGAAGGGACCTCGGAAGGTCGAGTCCAGCCCCTTGTCCCAGGGGCAGGAAGTCAGCTGGGGTCACAGGATCCCAGCAAGATAAACATCCAATTGACTCTTAAAGGAGTCCCAGAGTAGGTGCTTGCACCACCTCTGGAGGGAGTCTGTTCCAGGCCTTTGGGGCTCGGGCAGTAAAGAAGTTCTTCCTTATGTCCGACCTAAAATGGTCTTGGAATTGCCTACAGTACTGTGTACAATTTTGGTCCAGACCTGACACTTCAAAAAGGATGTGGATGATTTGGAAAGAGTCCAGCAGAGAGCAACAAAAATAATTAGAGGCTTGAGAAGTATGATTTATGAGGAAAGGCTGAAAAGATGAGGGGTATTTTATTTGGAGAAGGGAAGCCGCCGGGGGGGAGGTGTTGGAGATTGATAACAGTCTTCAAATACCTGAAGGGTGGTTATAGAAAGGATGGAGATGGACATTTTTCTATGACTGTAGAGTACAGAACTGGGAGCAATGGCCTCAAACTGCAGCAGGGAAAATTTAGGCTGGAGATTAGGAGCAACTTTATGGTTAGTATGGTCAAGCATCAGAACAGGTTATCCAGAGAAATTATAGAAACTTCATCTTTGGAAATTTTCAAGAATAGGTTAGACAGACATGGCTGGGATGGTTTAGCTAGGGATGATCCTGCCTTGAGCAGGGGGCTGGGACTAGATAACCTTATGAGGTCCCTTCCAACCCTACTTTCCTGTGACCCTAAGAAAAATGTAAGACTTTAGCAATATCCTGGCATCTCTAGCTGGCAAAATGGAAGCATTTAGTAGGCAGTAAGTAAAGTGTGGAAGCAAAGAGATGTGGCTGATGTTCTTATTGAGTAATCATGACAGAGCAAAATGTTCCTCATGTTTTTGCATGAAATTACAACCGTTTACTCTTGATCTATATCTAGGTCAAGTCTCTTTGCCACTGGGAACACAGTTGGGCTGTGATGTGTTCTAGATGTAATTTAATTTCATGTATATCCCATATGTTCTTAAGCAGCTTGTTAGAAGATCATTAAATTCACATTTAGTGACTAGTTTGTATAAACCATAGTAAGTGAGCAGTAGACTCCTTGAGTGCTGCACCTCTGTATATAAGGACAGTTATTACAGTTGTCTGTGTGATGCTGTATTCTCAGAGGATGGTGCTATAGAAATAAGAGCAATTATTATTGTTGTTCAAGTGCCTAAGGGCAATAGGGAGACTTTCTTCCCAAGCTGCAGAACAAAAATATACTGACAACTTCTTTAAGATTTAATATGCTAAAAGGGCATGTCTACATGTGTGCATTTACTGCGGAGTAACCAAAATTACTAAGTAGTACAGGTGCACGTCTTCACGTGCATGCCCATACTGCACAGTAAATATGGTGACTTACACCAACTTGAGCTTAAATTTGAAGGTATCAAATTCACGCTCAGTTACTTACTGCACAGTAATGTATGTGTAGACGCCTTACTGCGCAGTAACACTGTGTATGTGGACTTACTTGGGACTCACTTTAGTCCCAAGTGAGTCCACACACAGTGTTAGTGTGCTTTAACGCCTGTACATGTAGATGCTGGCCTATTCCTGCTTACTGTGCAGCAAATTTATGCCAGCATAAATGCACGTATGGACATGCCCAAAGAATATTCTAGATTCAGACTATAAGGCCTATTGGCATAATCATAAGGTTAATTTGTTTTGAGATCTAGAATGAAAGATTCATTCTTTTGAGGACAGCAAAACTGTAGGTGCCACACCTTTAAGTCAAATCCCCAAATTATATTTGGAGTTTAACATGCACTGTCTGCTTCCCTGGCTCCTTGAAAAAAAGTCTCCAGCAGAAATGCAGAGTGCTGCTCTGCTTACTACCCTGTCCAATGTGTTCAGATTGTTTTGCTACTAGACTTTAGCAAATGCTTTGCTAATTGGACATTTCCACATTAAAAGCCCATCCTGAAACCTAATGTTGAGTAAATAAGGGAATAAGATTTACCATTAAATATGGCCAGTTAATGAATATGCTAGCAAGCTTGTGCTTCAGTGGACAGCACTTTAAATGTCTCTGATAAGTATTTTAGGTGTGAAGCTTTTCCTGTTTCTGCTGGTAAAAAGCAGAAATTGAGATGCACAGATACAAGGGGAAAGAGAATTAGACTGTTTGTATTTTCCAAACCAATTATTTTAAATTAGATATCTGTATAATTGACTGTGACTGAACTTGAAAAGACTGAGTAAAGTATTCCTGCACATCACATCGTTCTGTTCTGCTGGAGATTTAAATGACAATAACAATAGCTAGCTTGCATAGCACTTCGTATCCATAGATCAAAGCACTTTGCAGAGGAAGCGCTCCCATATTAGAGGCAAGTAAAACTGAGGCTCAGGAAAGTAAAGTTAATTGCCCAGACTTATCAAGTGTGTCAGTGGTGGAGCTGGGAATAGAGACCATCTTGCTACAGTGCTGCGACCACTGGTCCACATTAACACGAGTTTAAGTATATTCTTGGTGTTCACATATATTCTTATGCTAAATACACTCTTACACTGAATTTGTCAGTTTGCCGTCCACCCTCACTCAGGTGAGCAGTTCTATTGACTCAAATGGGGCTACTCAGATGAGAGAGGACTACAGCATGCTGAATGATAGCATTCACCATGCCGTGATTGCTGTTCCTCACAACTCACGCTCCTGATAGTTTCCCCACCCCCCTTGCTCTCCAAGAAACGCCCCCCCCCCCCACCCCATCTGTCTTCCAGGAGTCCCCATCCTAATATTTTTTTCACCTCATTTCCCAAATCTTTAGCAATCAACCTATCTATTAATCAAGCAGTATCATCCTCCTCATGTCTGGCAGTATATTCCTCCTTTACTCATTCACTCAGTAATTCTTTCTGGCATGTGTTTTCAAAAGGCAGACCTGGATGCCCCAGGTAATGACCCTTGTATGGCTTTGGTTCCAGTCCAGTGCATTCAGTTTTCACAATTAAAAGATGACTTTAGTTCCTGCTTTTATTTATTCTTGGAGCTTACTCAAAACCTTTATGATTCATTCATCCTTAGTAAATTAACTGAGAATCATAGACAATAGCAGATTTCCATTGTTGATGGCAATGTCTCATCACCTCCATTTTCCACCCCATTATTCTTTAACAATGTACATGAAGTGATGTGAGTAGTGAAACGCAATACCAAGTCTTCCAGAAATGAATAGATTCTAAAAATCCATTACTTAAATGACTCTGTAAATCGTTGTGTAGGGAAAATCTCTATGGAGGAGAAAAGGTATTCCTGAGGTTGAAAATAACTGCAATAGTTCTTGTGGAAAACTAGATTTGTTCAGTTTATTTTTCCTGACCTCTTTTTCTTTCCATAGCACTCTGAAAAGTCTCCTTTGAAGACCAGTAGCAGGGCTACAGGGAAAAGTTTAAATTCAGGTGGAACCATAGTGAAATTCAGAAGTTAGCAAGGGCCAATGTGAATGACGACTTCCAAAATGCTCTCTAAAGAGACATCTGTGTAGGACATGGTTTAATGCCTTTGCATTTTTGTTATAAAAATGCAACCCTATTAATGAAACAGAAAAAGAACTTGTGTCCTCTGTAGCTATGTGGAGGAGAAACGGACTGACCCACCGTCATAGTTTACATATTATATCCTTTTGGTTCATGCTGCCTATCCTTCACTCATCCAAACCCTGCCTCCACTAATCCTACTTTCATTATTATGCTTCTGATTGGCACTTGGCAAAGGAAAAAAGATGCCCAAAATGTTATTATGTTAAGACTGGAATGGCCCTTTGTTCTGTTGCCTTATTGCCTCAGAGGATGGTTTGTAAAGTACTATGTGAATGCTATATGTTATTTATCCGGCTTTTTGTTATTACTGGGTTTTCATTTTTAATGTTCTTCATGATGTTTTATTCTGAAGATTGCAATTCCTGATGTGATAGATGCTGTAAATATTGTGTTGCTGGACACATGCTGTATAGTTCAAGCAATAAAATATTTAAAGATAAAGGATTCTCTGCTGATATAAAAATCTCCATGGGATGTAAGACGGCCCATATTATCCTTTACTTTGTTCCAAGTTAGTTGTACTGAAATTGTTAACTTCACGCAGGATGAAGCGAAAAAGAAATTTAGACTGGATAACTTGACCTCCTGATAGCATTATTTGAAAGGAAAGGATGTACAAAAATTATAAGGGAAAATGAAATTTTGCTGCATGGGACTATAGCATTTTCTTTCAGAACAGAAAATCATTTTTTTTGTAAATGCTAACTCTTCTGTCTGGCTGCTCATTCCTGTTGACATTAGTTTAAATCAAAATGCCTTTAAAGTAAAGTCTAAAAGATTAAATCAGCAGCGATGCCCACTGTGTGGTCTGTTATACTTATATCTCTGCAACTTTAGATGAGGGACAGAGTTCAGTTAGTATCATATGACACCAATATACAAAATACCCAGTGTGCTAAGTGCTTACAAATACAGTCTTTGACCCTGCAAACACACATTTATATCAGGAATGAGTGGCTTCATTACAACATATAGACCATGAATAATATTACTGATATGAATCAGAGCTTGCAGGATCACGGTTGTGCTCCTTATAAACATTGTCCAGATCATAGAAACAAGTATGTTGCATAAACTGGCCCCTGAATCCACCCTGCTTAGCACTGTCGTAGTTTCAGTGGATCTCTTTACAAAGTTAGAGCCAACATTAAGACCACACAAGCAAATAGTTGAGGTGCAACAAAACTGCTACATTTCCTTTACCTTTACATTGTGAATTTACTGCTATATTTGCTTTTTAGTTTTTACCTTTAAGACCCGGCAAATTGTGCTTGTCAGATTATTTGACGCGGTTACCAAACTAGTATATGTATGCATACGTGTTTGTATACATGCGTGTGCCCATATATAATATATATGCATGCCCATAATTTCCCTTGTTCTATTTTTTTAATTCCTTACTGAGTTTCAATATTTTGTCTCTATATCTTTTTCAGATACTTTTGCTTTATATTTTCTCCATTTGATGAAGTTTGGCAGAATAGCTCTGGGGCATATTTGTGTCAGGAATGTTTTCCCATCATTTAATTATCTTTCTTGCAGTAATATCTCTCACTCTTCCTGTTTTGTCTTTTTTTTAGGTAAAATCAGACTATGATCAGCTTAGAGAAACCCTCATCATAGTGACCAAAGAACGAGATTTGGCTGTGAAGGAGAAACACCAGCTCCAAGTCAAGCTGGAGAACTTAGAGCAGGTCCTAAAGGTATGGCCCATAGTTTCATGTCTCAAAACCACTCCTGTGTTCTTAATTCCAAATGTTAGAGGAGATACTAGATGGCTAGAAGCAATATATGTGGTGTCTGCAATTTCTAGTGCTTGCATAGTGTCCCAGTTCAGTAAAACACCTAACCAACATATGTTTTACTGAGGGCACAACATCCTTGGGAGCATCTACATATGCGCTTTACTGCATAGTAAACTAATTTACTGTGTAGTAAAGCATCACCATCTACACATGTATGACAATTAGGCTGGTGTAGGCTAATTTACAATGCCTTCAGATAGTCCCATCAGACACAGATACTATCCGATGGTGGAGTAAACTACTGCACTTAAACACACAGTAGACAGTGACATTGGAATTAGTTTACTCCGGTTCAAATTGCACCTCAGTTTATTCAGTCGCAATAATTGCACATGTAGACGTGCTTCTTATGTAACAAAAAGCTTAAGGAGGCAGTTGAAATAACTGGATCTTAAATTCTTAAAATGCTTAAATGCTTTGCTGACTAGGGATGGGGTAACCATTAGATAAAGGAGAGTTTCATTACAGTTTCCCCTGGTGGTATTGCAACACAATGCAACATATAATGAAGCTCCAAGGAAGTCTCTCAAGTGGTTGGTTGAGAGATTTAAATATGTAGGAACCATATATATATATTATATATGAAAATTCAAAGCGGCTGCATTGGAGAAAGACTAATTGGTTAATATTGAAATACTTCACTTTAGGGGACTGGCAGTGGGAGAAGGGTTGTTACAGAGGCAGATTTTGTCTAGGTTGGTAGCAGCTAGAAGTCAGCTGTTTATAACCCTCAGAAATTAGCAAGCTGGCAGGTAGCACTCCAGCTGCTTGTGGATGGGTGGCTGGACTTCCATCCTTTTTGTACCTCCTGCTACATTGGTGCTTGTGGCAGGACACTGTTGGTGTCTGGCACTTTAAGGGCTGGAGCAGGCAGCAGCCAGGTGCTTGAGTACAGTGGCCGTTTTGAGATCCTACATATATATATTGGGTGAAGCAGCAGTTTGCTGCTGTCAGCCACGAGAGACGCATCAGCTGGCAGAGCTGAGGCTCAGGAACAGCTTGAAAGTTTATGGACTGGGGCTATGGGGATGGAGGATGCTCTTGGTCCTGGGCATGACCTAAAACTGCACCCTGCCAGGGATGGGTGGCCTGGTGGGGCTCCTGGAGGTATGGTAGGAAATGGGCAGCCTCCCACCTAATTAACACCATAATTTGGTATCATCAAGGCATGGCAGGTGAGAGGTAGGCAGTAAGCCCAGAAACTGGTGGGCAGGAAGGCCCCCTGTTACAGTGCTAGTTCTGTATCGATTGAAAGTCTTAATAGAGAGGTCCAGGACTGAGGAGCTACGGAGACTACATATTGCTTCAGAGGTGACTCCTCGAGATTGGGGTTGAAATGCTTTGGGCAGAGGATTACAGTGCCGCCATCCATGCTGCAGTTAGTTTGTGGATGTACGGAGCGTACATATGCAGGAGTTCCACTGCAGGCACTGTCCTCGGTGGTGGCAGATGACAGAACAAGGAGCAATGGCCTCAAGGTGCAGCAAGGGAAGTTTAAGTTAGATATTAGGAAAATCTTTCTCACTAGAGGGGTAGCAAAGCACTGAAACAGGTTACCCAGAGAGGTGGCAGAATCTCCATCTTTGGAGGTTTTTAAGACCTGGCTAGACAAAGCCTTGGCTGGGATGATCTAGTTGGATATAGTCCTGCTTCAAGCCGGGGGTTGGACTACATGACCTCCTGAGGTCCCTTCCAGCTCTAATTTTATGATTCTATGATTCCTTTAAACTTGAGCAACTTCTCCTTTTTATTTTAAATCACGTATTTGATTCTTTCAGTCTGGGATTTCACTGTTAAGGACACTATTCTGTCTGCTTGGCAAGTTATTGCATAACGTTATATGAAGTTCTCATTTCATTACATTGTTTAAGCAACATATAACTTCATATACCATTACTTCCATTCCAGTGAAGGAACTAGTGCGTTTCTTCAGCACCAGGATTTGTCTTCATTTGCATATTACCACACTTTTCATTTTTGAAGCATCTCTGGCCACATCTACATGAGACGCTGACTGTACAGTAGTTCGTTACTGCTGTGCAGGAGTGTCACGTGGCAGGAAGCATGAAGTGATGCTACTGCACAGTAGTAATGAGCTACTGCACAGTCAGCATCACCTAAAAGCTATTAGTAGATGCTACTGCGCAGTAACTCCAGTCTTTTAGTACTTGTTTGGATAGGTACACAGAGACCGTGTCTACGTGAGATGCTGACTGTGCATCTAGCTGTCCGCTTGTATTGCTCACATCAAAGTACAAAGTTCAGTATAAACAAGTACTAAATGACTGCACAGTAACGACTGCGCAGCCAGCATCTCGTGTAGACGCAGCCTCTGTGTGCCTGTCCAAACAAGTACTAAATGACTACCCAGTAAGTGGAGTTACTGCGCAGTAGCATTGCTGGATGGCTTTTGGGTGACTCTGACTGCCCAGTAGCATCGCATCATGCTTCCTACTGCATTTTGTGTAGACGCGGCCTCTGCGCGCCTATCTGCAATATAAAGACAATATTCTATTAAGTATTTTCTTTAGCAATTTACTTTGATATGTCCAAATAAGCACAGATTGTATGATACAAATTTAGGGTCAAACTGTGATTCTTGTGCTCATTTTGCATGGAGATGTTAACCTTTACATGTCCTTAATTCTTATCTTTGTCCTTCACTGCACTGGAATATATAATGTATAATGTAATATAACACTGCACTAACAAAAATTTGATTAAATGTAAGAGTCATAATGAGTAGCTCCTAAGTTTTTTTCTGGAAGATGCCAAGAAATGAAAGGTCTTGAAAAAATAACTTTGGCTTTGTTTGTACTGAGCTTTTTCTTAAGATTTCCAGCAAGTATTGTCACTGGTTTAATAGTGTTTATGAGCATCCATGAAGAACTATGCCCCCTTGTGCTAAGTGCTGCATAGACATTTAGCAAAGAAAGGAACTTCTATCTCAGAGTGTTTGCAGTGCATGTCACAGACAGATTATAATGTGGATCATGCACCTCTAAGGGTAAAATGAAGATAAGGCACAAGAGAATTTCTCTCCTACTGGGTCTGATAGATTGGGCAGAATTAAATAGAGAAAGGCCTAGAAGGGCCCTTAAAGATAAGGAGCTTGTGTCAGATGGGGTAGAGGGAAGCAGAGAAAGGTTGTGATGAGTTGGGAATGTGATCCTCTTAGCAGCAGTGTTTGGAATGGGTCATGGATGACGGCAGATGTAGGTACTATATACTGATGTAGAAAACTTGTTGCCATAATAGCCAAGCATGCTCTTAACAGTTGCACAACCCAAGGGTACAGATATTAATAAAAAATTGGGTACTCTAGAAGTACCACTGCTGGAGGTGCACGGCTGGTAGTCCAGCTGGTCGTCCCATAGATTTGAAATGAGATCTCATTATCAACACGACTTGTATACCAGGCATATTTTCAGTCTGGAAGGACTGTGTCCAGCCAGTCAGAGTGGAACAGTGACCTAGTGCTGAACTTTGTTGACAGCTGCTTGTTTGGGGGTGTAAAATCCCAGCCCAGGCTGAAGCAGCGTGCGAAGGGGAGTTGCAGTAGAAGAAGGGTGGATGCACTGAGAAAAGGGTGAGGTAGACATACAAAGCGGGGGGCTGAGTTCTTTTGAGAACAAACAGAGGAGCACGCAAGCTTTTCCTGTGAAGAATCCTGCCTAGCTTGAGCTGATGTCAGTTCTGTCTACCAGAGATACCAATTTAAAATTAGGTTTTGCAATACCCTTGGTAGCTGATTTTCTTTCTGGCAAACTCAAAGGGCTTTTGACTTCAGAGGAAGGTGGTTTGGGCTTTTGGAGATGTTTCTGATGATAAAAATGGGTACCTGTATCTCTGATCATCGTCCTCACTGCTGCACATTTGGTCTCTGCATTCTGAAGCCCACTCCTGAGCTTTTATTTAATGCTGAGTGCGATATGAAGAGCACGTCTCAGGTTAGCAGATAGGAATCGGGAAAGGATTCAAAGAGTAACTTTCATGTTATCTATTTTGTACACTAGTGTAAATTCCACTGGGATCCAGATTGGACAGACGTAGAGCTATCTTGGGATAACCAGACACAGTATGCTGCTATAGCACTCGGTGTCAGAGAACATGTAACAGCTGGTTTTGCCTTGAACAGCTGGCTACCCCATGATGCATTTTAGAGAGATGGCAGCTCTAATTTTTTTTTCCCAGGGTCATTCTCAACCAAATGTGTATAAATTACACCAGCATAGGGATGTGTGTCTTGTGTACACTCGTTTTTTACACCGGTGTAAGTATATCCTAGGCTGTGCCCTCAGTTACCACCCTTTGACAGAACCAGAGGACAATGGGAATGTCAGGCAAACTTGCTGTTGCATAAACTCGATCATCTCAGAAGCTTCAAGAGTCCTGAGCTTTGAAGTTACTTGCTAGACAAGGGACAGACTTAACTATTATGCATGTCGCTGCGAAGCAGACTGTCAGCGTTTTAGTTGCCTGTGAACAGTCGGCACCAATGGAACAAACCTCAATTAATGGGGCAAAATAAAAAATGCAGGTCGTGGAAATGGAAAATTAAACTGCAGGCCTGTGTGGGGGTAAGATGGACTCCCAGCTGCCTTAAACCAGTGTCATGTTTTCTATAAGCACGAAGCGATATCTTGTCTAGGGCTGGAAGTCAATTTACTTTTTGTGTTGTTTCCTTCCTGGGCTTCTGGGGGAAAAGAAAACTGAGAACTTTCCCTACATTGCTGAATGATGTGTTATGCTACTGTAAGCCGGATTTCACACCTGCCATGGACTGAGACCCAAAACCAAAACTCGTTTCACCAGGGGCATTTTGCCTGATCTCCTCCTATAATGGATATGAGACTCAGACGTGTGGGATGAACTTCCCTGATTCAAGAGACAGATAGCACCAAGAGACAAAAAAAGAGCTAAAAAGGAAATGGAATGTAAATCCACGGCCCATGAAACTGCTGCAAACTAGACTTTCCTCGAAGTGAACTGACAGTAATTTGCTTTTCATCAAGTTAGGTGTCAAAATACAGACTGTTGTTAGCTGGGCCTTTCCACTGTTAGAAACGCATCAAAAACACATGTGAAACAAATGAATGTTTATGAAATGTAAAACTTTGATACGAGTTATAAAACCTACCTTCGTATACAGGATTTGGCTTTTGTTTCACAACTTGCTGCACATTATAGCACTTAAAACTGCTGAGCAGAAGGCAACCCCGGGGCATTTCCAGCCCCTAACCATCTATGAATCTATACCCCAGTTGTCTTCCTGCCTAGAGCGGAGAGGGCTGGACCCGATGACCTGCAAAGTCCCTTCCAGCCCCTGACATCAATGAATCTATAAATCTATATGTTTTGCAAAGACAGGAAATAACATGGGCAGAATTCATCAAGGACATCTGAGGAATATTTGCCTCTCAGTTGCTTCACTTTGAAATGTAGCACACGTTTATTCTACGCGAGAGCTGAATATGGTGCAGCATCTTTGTTTGAAAGTATTCACTTCTTACCGCTGAAAGAAAGCTTTCCATACTGCATCCGTCTTGGGCAGAACTCCCTGCTTAATTTTCCCACTGTAGGGAGCTGAACGTGTTGTCCATTTTCTTCCAAAATCCATTGGAAACCCACATGAAATAAATTGATCTTTTCTGGAATTTGCAACACTGAGCCTTCAAAGCAACCCATGTTTGGCTGGGTTTTTTTTTTTCTTAAGATTGGGTAGATTGCAACGAAGCAGCAGTGTCTTGTTTTGTTTTCTCCTTTCTCCTATAGAGCAGAGCATAGGCAGAGTGATATCTCCTTTTGCAACGTGGAAGGTTTCGGCATTTTTATACACGCCTGCCACTGAGATGCCGGGCTTGGAAATTAAGAGAACTTGTGTGCTGACAGCATCCTGTGTAGTTTAATTTAAAAATGCTCCAGCCATAATCTAATAAAGAAGACACTGAACCAGGACCTCGAATCTGAACACGCGTGAATTTTGTTGACATTTCTATCTGAATCTGAATTTCATGGCTGACCAACCCAGATCGCCGTATCTAAGCAGACTTAATCTTCAGGAGTTCAGGCTGCCTTCTGAATTTCGCTACTCAGACCTACCTCTATAACTGATGTGTATACTCCAGTAGTCTCAATAGCACTGTCAGGAGTACACAGCAACTAGAATTTGACTGTCAGAAATAAGGCTTTCACATCTGAGCTCCCGGTCATGCATGGCAGACCTAACTGAGGACTTGCTGCATAGAGGGACAAAAGGTAAGTGGGGGAGACAAGCAAGCAGAGGTGAAATGGTTTCCCTACCATCGGTAAGCATCGGTAAGCAATGGACCAAAGCAGGCACTTCCTTTAGGGGTAGAAACGCCAAGTCAGAACAGAGTTGAGTTGTCCAGGGCAGTGTGAGAAGGCTTACCCCTCACTATGCTTATTCCATCTCTGACAATAACTACCTTTAGTTTGTTGTCCATCCATCAACTTTTCAGCAATGGCAAATGAGCTGTTTTGCTGATTCCTACACCTACGTTGTCTCCAATAGGTTTTAGAGCCAGCTTTAAAAGTATATACCCAGAAGGACTTCCATTGTTGGCGCTCAGCTTCATTTAGATCTGCAAGGGACTCAGCTATACCTTGGACTTTCTTATTTTCAGCCAGCTCTAACTCCCAACAGTGCCCTTAGTGACAGATTTTTATGGCTAAAATTATCTAATTTGGGCTTTGTACAAATATCATTTCAAAACACATGGCATTTACAGTTCTCAGAGGTTGCTCTGGAGGTGAAAAGCTAGGGACTCAATTGAGTAAACCACACAATTACCCTCCAGCTCATGGCTTCTCCAATCTCAAGCACTCCTCAATGAGTGAAATGCTTTCTTACAGCTGAATTCCCTGTAGCTTCATATTGAAAAATATGGGGTCCTAGAATACTGCAGGCTGACATTTAAAAAGTAAACTCAATTTGTAACACTTCATTTGCTAAAGATGTTATAACCAGCAAAAGTGTCCCTCTCTGATCTCTCCTCTGATTCCTCCCTCATAGCTCCCTTTCATCAACTGAATTATTCCCCCTCTTTTCTTCTGTCTTTTGAATAGTCATGAATACACATTTGAATTTTTAACTTCCAAGAAAGCAACTAGACGATCCTATTTAGTGTGACCAGTTCTTATTAGCCACTTAGGGATTTTGGTATGGAGATGGGAAAACAAGTTAAGTTTCACAGGCTTCAAAGGAAAGCACTGATGGGGAGGACCATATACTTTTCTTGCAGGTGAAGGACTATGCAGTCGCTTGCTCCTTAGGCAGGAAGCACCGAACAGAAAGATGCACACCTGACGTCTGTGTACTCAGTTGGTTTAATTCAGTTCAGTATTGCTCCGGTTGTGATTCATATTGAGCCTGAGTTGGATCCTTCTTGTTTGAAATGGGAAAGGATGGATGGCAGGGAGACTTCCTTGTTAAAATAGTTTTTTGAGATTTCTTGGGGTTCGTGTTCTTGCTGATGAGATAAAGCATTGTTAAGACTTCCTAAAACCACTTTTTTTTTCCCTGCCTTGAGCTATTGTTAGAGTGCTGTCGCCAGATTGTTCCTTCGCAGCTCACCTCTTTCATGACATGGTAGGATCAAGCTGGAATGGATTAAGAGAGCATTTTAGTTTCTTTATTCCTATGCCTAAACCTTTTTAATACCTTTTTTTGAGCAAAGATTGTCAAGTGCTCAGTTGTCTACAGAACCAGCCTGGGATGAGTGACAACTAGGAAAGATGTGAAGAATTTTTATTTCCATTATATGATTTTCAGCAGCTATTAAAACTAATTGCTTACAGAGTGGGGTCTCCAGATTTATACTCCATACGTAGGATATTTTGCGGTGATGTCTGAAGACAGAAGACTGTCTTCTATGGGCTAGTCTCTTGACAGTATTCCAGAGCTGGAGCTGCACGGAGCATCTGCAGATAGATTTGCAGTCTGCTTCTGGGGAGTTTGGTTTCTAAAAAAATCCCTCTTCCCTGCCATGTGCCCCAGCCTCAGCTGCAGGTTAAATGCTGGGGTGTCTGGAAGACCTCTAGCAGTAGCCAGGCTCACAGCCCTGTGAACCCATGTGCAGAGACTTGGTGTGGAGGAGCTTTATCACCCCAAGGAGTCATCATTGGTAGTAGGTTGCATTGCATTATTTCCTCCCGGTTTCTGTAGTTTGCCCCTCTCCCCACTAGGGTGGCCATTTGTCTGGTTTTATAGAGGACAGTCCAGTTTTCTGCTCTTCTGTCCTGTATTGATATGAAACCAGATGCCTTTATGTCCTCTATTTTTCGCCGCTGGGCACTACCCTTGCCCCGACGTGGCCGCCTGAGGAAGCTCCCCTCTTGGCCCGCCGGTGACACGGCCACGGCTGCCTGTGGGAGCTCCCAGCTCAGCCTGCCCCCACCACCGACACTGCTGTGGCCGTCTGTGGGAGCTCCCCACTTGCCACCACCATGCCCGCGGGAGGCACGGATGTTCATGGTGATGGGTACAGTTGTCCTCTATTCTTGAGGTACCTCGATGGCCACCCTGCTCCACTCCCTGTAGTGGAAATAAGCATTTCAGCTATAATTTGCAGCAAATAAATGCTCAGATTAACAGATGAAAATATGGAGGAGGTTAGGAACTCACGAAGGAGGCAGTCAAGGGCAAAAGTTCACATTTTACTTTTACGTAGTGCTGACAAGCAAAGGTCACTATCAGGGAATTAATGCTCAGGACCATGTGTGTGGCACTCAGGGGGCACAGGGAATTTTCTGTTTAAGCAACCTCTCTGTCCAGTCACATTTTGGGGGACCTTTTACAGGTGGGAGTGAGTTCAGCAAAATACGCACAGAGCGCATTTATTTTGGGAGCGGTTTTGTAGCATTTTCTGTTTAGAAATTGCAGAGGGTCGAGGGAGCAGGAATCCTGCTGTTGATGCCAGCAGTGCAGTAGAAGGGGATGGTGCCAAGGACATTTTGCCCTGGAAGAGTCAGATGCGAAATTCAAGAAGGCAAATTGGTCATGATGATCTAGGCACTGAAGATGCTTTTTAGCCCCCTGGAGAGAGAGGCAAGGATGCATCCTGGTAATATTGAAGTGACAAGTCTAAGTGAGGGTGAGGGAGCGGTAGAGAACTAGTGCTGCCGTGTTACAAACTTGGAGCAGGAGCAGCTGAGCGCTGGTGGACCTTTTTGTTCTGACCATATGCAAGCAATGCACAGCGGGTTATTTGACACAACGGCATGTATTCCTGCCTCTTCCCTCCCAAAAAATTCAGTGACATGTTGCGTAAGTGTCTCAGTATTTCTGGATTGGGAGAGCTTTCTCCTTGTTTAACATGAGTATTGCAATACTGATATGATCGTGGAGACAATCATGTCCAAACAGAGCCATAGCTGTGGGTCCTGATTCATGACTCCTATGTGCTACCACCATACAAGTAATGAACTCTGGGGCCTTTCGAATGCCCCTCAACCTAGAGACTGTCTGGGCAGTGCTAACCGGGTTTTATTTGCTTCTTGTATTACCCTGGGAATACCATGTTTTTAAAAAAAGACTAGACGATCTCCCATCTATGAGCGAGTTTGAAGAACTTTATTTAGTTTGGGTTCCACACACAGGAAGAAATGCAGTACTTCTGTCATATTAGGTTGTATTAGCTCAGCTGTAGAGGCAGCGCTGCAATGTGCTGAATTAGCATCACTCTCTGAAAAGTTAAATATAGCCTCTCTCAGGGAATAAGGATTTTTTCCTGATATGTATTAGGCCGCCTTTTTCCCTTTGGTCCACTGTGACAGCACACTGTCTTCAAAAGCCAGCGACGGGTCCTTTCATCGCGGTGTTCTTGTGTGAATTAAATTTTCACCCCATTTGGTGTCAAATCCTAGCTGTCTTTCAGAAACAAAGCTCAAACATGTGAAAGCCATTCAAGGCAATGTTCAGGTCAGCCATGGTTTATACATATCAGAACGTTAAAATAATTTGGCTCCTGAGACAGGGATTTAAACACGTGTGCTCACAGTTATCTAGCATGCCATTTTCCTCTGCAAAACCTTATATCCTATAGTGAGTCCCCTGTGAGGGATGGGGCTAGAATGGGGTGTTTCAGCTTCCTCTACAACAGTAGTAGGGGTAGGGCTACTTGGAAGCAGAGCCCTGCCGATTCTGTAAATACGGCTCCAAAAGCAACCTGTGCTGAAGAAAGCAAAAGTAGAGCTACGTAGGACCAAGAGACAAGAGTGCGGTACTTGTCTTCTGCACCCCACCCCAAGCATTGTAATGGGAATCCTGCCTCTGATCTTGAGGATAAGAGATGCCTCCCACAGGAACCAGTTTTTGCAGCAGGGGAGCACAGAAAGGATGAATTTAGCAGGTCAAACCTGCACTGCATCCTCCACCTGTGATCAACAGGAGAGTTTCTCTGCTCTTCATCTCTCCCATCCTGATAAAAGAAGAGTGTTTGCCACCCTGCTTTCTGGGTCTGAGGGAAGTGGATGAAGAACCCCAGTAGCAGCAAGGAAAAAAGGGGCAAAACAGATGTGGATTGACTTTGGGTTGGGGGATAAAAACTGTTGGGGGTATGAGCAGCTGGACCACTTTTAGCATTGAATAGAACAGGGCAGGCTGAAACAGTTCGGAGGTGCTTTGAGGTCAGACCAGATAATCTAGTTGTCCCTTCTTTCTCTAAAAGCCATGAATTTCAGGGTATTAAATACTCTAATTTAAACTTTGGACCAAAGACAGCATGTGTTGGGGGTGAGAGGAGGTGGAAAACACTGCATCGCAACATGTAATTTGTTCTTTTGATCTGACACCTCTATATTAAGTATCACTCTTCCTAGAATATGAGATAAAGTAGGTTTTTGTGGAAGTAGTGAACCTTAGTAGCACGCTACAGTAAATCTACCATTAAATCTTCAGGGAGCAGAGTGAGGCCACTGGATCTGTGTGAGGTTTTTCAGATTAACAGGGTTAGGATTCCCATAGGTGGTCTGAGATCCTTCTGCCCTAATGTCGCCCTTAACATAAGAAATTTAGTGCAGCTCCCAGCGGTCAAGAATCTGACCTCACACCGTGGTAAAACAGGAGTTACTCTACTAAGTCAAAGAAGTTACTCTCGTGTAAACGAGACCAGAATCAGACTCATCATCCTGGACTACAAGCACGGGCTGAGAACTGCAGGTATTTCCCATGAATAGATATTTCCCACGAACCGGTCCAGCTAAGTTTGTAAAACCCACGGAGGTGTGCAGTCCGGAGCTGCACAGAAGTGCAGAACGGACTCCATTGAATTGGAAAATTCAGACTTTTCTTGGAGTCAGAGAAAGCGCCGCTAGTTCTCCCATGTGCCCATGCACCTGACATTTCAGTGCTGTCCTTCCATTAAGGGATACCGCTTGAATGCTACTGTCTCCCCCGCCCGGGGAGGTGTCCTTGCCCCCACTCGTTTACTATTGGTGTGAGACTCATGAAATCCTGTTGAAAATAGAGCAGACTGGGATCTCTAAACTAAAATGAACTTGCTCTGTAATGTGCTCAGAACAACATATTCACCCGCAGCCCTTCACTTGAAGCATGCAAAGCACTAGCTGGGAGAACCTGAGATCCCTACGCATGTGTATAAAGGCATGACTTGCCCATGTGCCTTCCTCCTCCTTCGCATTGTCCCAGCAACAGCGGCATCTGTGTAAACAGCCTGCCCAGGTCCAACCTCCAGGAAGAGGAAGGGCAGACAGTTTTTGTTCATGAATTGTGGGCCTTTTAACCACTAACAAGGCTTTTAATTACTGCTTGTCACTGTTGTCAGGAGAAGCTGTTCAGCAGCTGCTTATTATTGGCGAGGGAAGTGATTGTAATCGGTTTCTGTTTAAACGCTCGTCCACCACTTCCAGCCCTGGTCCCTCAGTTCCCTTTTGTCCTTGCTTCTTAGCCCACAAATGAAGGTGCATTCCTGTCAGCTTTGATTTCTTCCAACAACTAATTAACGTTGCTTGAATTTGCTCAAAAACCTAGTGCCAGCGAAGTCCCTCTGGTAAGGAAATGAGGAGGCAGTCGTCTCCTTCCAAGTCATACACTCCAGGTAGCAAAAGGCATATTAAATCTTGTTCTGCTATTTAATAGACCTGGGCACGGGCACCACTTTGAATTGTCCCTTTATTTCCGCCCAAGCTACACCACGTGAGTACCAAGAGGAGAGCTAGTTCTGCAGAGCACAGCAAAACATTGTGGACTTATTTCCAGGTTGCTGAAGCGGACGTTTGCTACAGGGACCCGGTGGATTCCTAAGTGAATTGAACCATCAGTCGCATGCTGGGAGCTGGAGTTATGGTCAGATTTAACCCCCCAAAAAGTGTCTTTCATATATGTAATCCAGGGAAGAGATTTTAACATATTGAAAGTCATGTAACAAAAACCAGATTCTGGAAGTTGACTTGTGATTTTAGATGCCTTGTGTTTTGGGCACCCACATTATGACACCTTCAGGTCAGATTTTCAGAAAATATGGAAGAGTCACCTTCTGAAAATGAAGCCCCTAAGGTGTTGGAGTTGGAGGCCTAGGGCTTAAGATGCTCAAAATCACTGCTGACTTAGGAAGATCTCGGTGTCTGTTTTTCACCAGTTCCTTAAAAATAAATTGGACTGGAATAGAGCCCAAAAGGGACCTTGCAGATGCATACTACTGTCACTTCAGCAAATGCTTCCAGACGGGGGTCAGCCAGCCTTTTTCTGTTGCCCCTCTTGGTTGCACATAAAGTACATAATGATAACTCAGCTAACAAGATGCATAGGACCAGCCAGAGTAAGTTCTTTATCCAGTACACATTGAGTGAGATGGTAGTCCCAGTATGGCTATTGGTAGCCCAGTACTATTTCTTCCCCCGCCCCCCAGCACAATTTTCCACAATTTCCTATCTGTATCCATATAAACCCTCCTTGCCATAAGTAATGCATTGAGCTTGTACACCGAGTGTGTTCTGGAAAATAACTCTGTCTTTATATTAGCTGCAACAGGGAGGAGATTGGAATCTAGGAGCAGGTCTCTTTTTTTATTCCCATTTATTGCACATGGTGTTAGGAAAGTCTGATGTTATGAAGGTGAACTTTAATCATATTCTTTAATGAAAAAGATAACTATCTGTAAAGGGCGTCTTGACATTTTTCTGCTTGTGATCTTGCCTCATATTGCTTTAAATCATTAATTGAAGCTTTTCTTAAAAAAACAAACTACTTTTTCAGTACTCTGCAGTCATTTCCAAACACCCAAATCCACCTGCGCCACATGTATATGATAACCAGGGATCCTAAAAATCTGTTTGACACAGAAAAATGTGGCATTTGCAACTTTACAGAGAATCTTTAGAATCGCCAGGAAAAAGAAATTAAAACTTGAAATTGAAAATAAAATGGCAGCCCACTGGGGGGGGAAAGTCTCCGGCACACAAGGAAACCGCCACGATGGCGGCCACCTCCCTCCTTCCTACACTGCTAATTAGCTGTCCACAGAACCCTGCCCTCTCCACCAATCAGCATCAAGGGGCAGGGCTGCATGATTGGCAGTGCTCTCTGCCAGTCAGTGAGGCATGGGGCCACCTGAAGGGCCAATCAATAGTAAAGGGGTGGGGCTGCCTTTGGGACCCGCTCAGCCAATCAGTGCTGGGGGTGGGGGGATCACCGTGGAAAAACGTGGATTTTTATGGGTTTATTTTATCTGAAAATGGACTTGTCTTAATCATGGGAAACTAGGATCTCCAGTGATAACATGCACAGACCCAGGATTTCCTACGGGGAATGAGGCACACTGCCCCTCAGACCATGGGGGAATAGGGGCAAGGCATGGCTGGAGTCTGTGGGTTGGCAGGGGGACACCAGATGTGCATGAAGAGGGGTGGGGGCTGCCTCCCTCAGCTCCCTATCGACCTGGCTGACCTGGGCCTGGGGGAGTCCCACAGCCATTGCTACCCCACTCCAGTCTGGGGCTATGGGATGTGGCTACACAGGGTGCTGGGCTCAGCTGGGGACAGCGGTGGTGCTCTGCAGGATCTCCTTTCTGTGCCTGCTCCCAGCTAGCGAGGGATACCTGTGGGGGGGAAGTGGCTGGGGAGCAGACGCTGGAAGAAAGAACTTATGTGCTGGCACCCCACATAGCCACAGCCTGTGATTCTGGGCCTTCCTCTGCACCCAGATCAGCTGGGGTAGGGGGTGCGACAGCACTGTGGCACACCCCCTGGATCCACCCCTGTGTGATAATAAATAGTAGTCAGATAATAGAGTAGCCAAAGCAAAGTATTTCTTTGCGATGAACATTCACGAAGCAAATCAGGAAACAAGAGTCCAGGTTAAAAATCAATTAGGGAATTTCTCAAGCTTAAATTTTCCTAAGGTGAACATACTTAACATGGTACTGCATGATTGCATAATTGGGGGGTGGGTCTAGGCTGTATAGTAACACTGCCTTCTCATGGCTGGGATAGGAATTGTTTAACTGTGAGCCATAGTCTATATGTTGCTAGAGGTTAATGGAGAGTCATATCGCATGCCTCAGTTTCCACAGGGGGAATCTGCCTCTGGGCCTGGCTGAAAGCAAATTCCATCTGCTTTGTGTTTGTGTGCTACCAAAGTAAGTCTTTACAGTGAGATCAGTATCTTGCTCCAAAGCAGTAGTGCATTTGATTTCAGACAGAGCTGTTTCTCCTAATGTATATGTTTCTTTTTCTCTGAAATAGCATATGCGAGAGGCTGCTGAACGGCGGCAACAGCTGGAGTTGGAGCATGAGCAAGCCTTGGCTGTTCTCAATGCAAAACAGCAGGAAATTGAACTCCTGCAGAAGGTAGGTAGAGAAAATGAAAAGGAAGCAAAATGGCAGATTGCAGTAATAGGGCACAGGTAAGGAAATGGATTTGTAATCAAACTGAACTTCATCCGAGTTCATCACAAACTCCAAAAGCCAGCTTCCTGTTGTCCAGAGATATTCAGCCTGATTGCTCATTTAGTAGTAGTCTATGTGTGTTTTTGTCTTGGGTAGCTGTGGGCATAGCACTTAAAACCAGAAGGGACCATTCAATCCTGTACTTTGACCTGTATACACAGGCCATTACATTTCACATTTAAAGCCTAGGGTGGCTAACCCCTCTCTTTGTCAATAGATTTGCATTGGATTTGCCTTTCCTACCTTTTTGTTGAATATATCTAATTGCTTGAGACCGCTCCCCATAAAATACTATCATATCTGGGCATTAATGTGGTGGGAACCCTTTAATAGATTTGGAATTTAGACCTAGTACTACTCTACGCTTGATAAGATGCCAAGGTAATATGCCCATAAACAAAGCCAATAACTGCTGCTTGCTGGTGCATTTGCTGTCCCATTGTGGTAGAATAATAAGCGGTTATTTATGTGTTGTATGCGTGTGTGTGCAGGTGTGTGCACACTTCTCTTCCTATCAACCTGCGTTTATCCAGCCCTTCAATCTTCCGTTGAAGAACGTAATATCATTCATCCAGAATTCGTGTTGATAGGAAACCAGATAGGATAGTTCCTCACCAACACAGTTTATTATGAACCTGTGCAAAGCAGGATAGAGAACTATTGATTCAGGTTTCCCAGTCATTTATCAAAAGCTCCTATTCTGGATAGATTTTATTAAACTTGTAATGATAGATAATGCAAGGGTTTCTATTACCTGTAATAATATGTTTGCTAGCACTCCAGGAACCAATATGTTATCAGATGATACCAAGAAGACTTATTACTATGGGACAAGAAGAAATATAACTGTACTTCTTGGTGCCAAGGGAAGCTTTATTATTTTGCAGCAGATTAATTCACAATTTGAGTAGACACCGCCTGTGCCTTCAGGATCTGATCCAACTCCTGTTCTGAGCAATGTTTACTTTAGGACCTGATGCGGTGTATGAATAAATGGTGCTCAAGGAAGGAAGGAGCATAGGACTGAGGTTGAGCACCCTGCCATGTAACTGGTGGGCCAGACTAGTACATTTTGCTAGCCTTGACGTAAAGATTATTACATTTCACTAATCTGAACAAACTTCATTAACATCCGCAATGGAAACAGAAAGGCAAGTAAAAGAAGTTTAGCAAGAAATTACTGACAGCTACAAAAATTTGAGATTTCTTAAAAGGCTCTTCCTGACCAGACTCCGACAAAGGTCTCCAGGAGCAGAACAAGCCATTATCTCACTCCCCAGCCCCTTCTCCTTCACTTTGGAGAACTTCTGAACAGTAAAAATCACCTCCCTGCTGTGCAAATGAATCCACATTTCACATTGTCTTTTTCTGACACTCCCTCTTTCTCTCTGAAGATAGTACCATAGGAAGAAGCTGAAATGCACACGCATATGCATGTGCGCGCACACACACACACACACACACACACACACATGGTCACAGTCCACCTTCTTTCTGCTGAGGAACACCAAGAACTTTACAACTGTTAGTTTATCTCCAACGTGCCATGGCATCCAGGAAACAACTTCATGGGTAAAATTCTTTATTTAAGGTGCATTAAGGTGATTTAAGCACGTGTCTACACATAGACATGCTAATGTGCGTTAAGGCGCATCAAATTTAGGCCGGCATAACTAAGTCACATTAGCGCATGTGGAGCCGCGCTAATGAGCATTAAGTGTCTACACCTGGGCTAATGCAACTTAGATTTGCCAGGTTAAATATGGTATTTGTTTAAGCAGGTATCAAATTTAGGCAGGATTAACCTAAAATCACCATTTTTAAGGTGCATTAAGGGCATGCATGTGTGTACACACACCCTTAATGCTCCTTAAAAATGGAGATTTTAGGCTAATCCTGCTTTAAAAGGGCACGTGTAGACAAGCCCACTGAAATGCAATACAGCATTTTTTTTTACACTAATCAATAACTGAGGGCAAGAAGTACAAACAAAAATGCAAAGAGACCAACTGCAATTGTGATTTGGCCATTGTGATGTAGTGCACTGCTGCATTTGGCCCAGTGGTTATTACTGTATTCTTACAATCACGTTGATATTCACCAATATTAATTTTACCTGTTTATTAAAAGCTTAATACTGTATAATCTTTCCAAATATATGAACAAAGAGGTTATATAACTGAAACAATAAAAAAAACATTAATTCTGGATGGTCCCTTTTACATTGCTTGAAACCAAAGGTAGACTTTTCACTATATATCTCCTAAATTGATACAATTTCATTGTAAACCACAGCTGTAGTGATCCACATTATATCCCCAGAAACTCAGCTTGGGCAAGCTTAACTTACTCTGCAAATACCTTTTCCAACATACAGACCTGTCCAGTGTATATAGTTTTTATACCTGTTGACTTAACTACATAAAATTCAGATAGTAATTTAATATAAACTAGGACATTAATCATGAAATACTAAGACTAATGTAATGCCTTAACCAAATTTCATGGGCATTGAGATTTTAATTACTTTAATGTAGTCTTCTCTGTTGTCCAGTTGTGAAAAAACATGCAGCATTCATTAAAAAATAATGTTTAATTTACCCTTTTACATTTCATTATACTATAACTTACAACAGTAGTTCCCTGTCTGACCCAGGGACTGCCCATGGTTTACAAAGCACTTCCCAGTGGCTTGCAAACAGCTGCTTGTTTGGGGAAGGATTAATTCGTTAATAGCTTTAAAGAGTTTTACAGATGTAATGCATCATACATGGGCTGAGGTCCCATCATACATAAATGCTTTGTTGAATCAGAGCCTAATTGTTGATGTTATTAAATTTAAGCTTCAGGACTAAATGAGTGATGTGAACATAAATATGTTCATTTTGTCTTTGACTTGCTAGTGGCAGAAAACTTCCTCCACTTCATAACCCTTATGTCCTTCAGGCATTTATCTTAAATATTGCTTCCAGTCTGTGGTATTAGTTAAATAACCATATATTATTACAGTGAACTGCAGCATTTTTATCAGCAGCTCAGTGCTATTTTTTTTTATTAGAAATCACCCTTATTTAGCTCAATATGAACTACTGCTAAACATTACATTGATTTAAAATGTATGTGTTATATGTTTGTTGTTATTGTTATATGTTGTCCCCATCCTCACTATAGCAAAATTATGCTCCAAATAACTTTTCTAGCACTAAATTTATTGTTGAAAACAAATTTTCAGTTGACTTCAGCTGCTTCTTAAAAGGCTCTGCGATATACACTGCCAGCTGAATGCCACTCTTTGCTTAATTAGCTTATTCCAAATATATCATTTTATTACTAAGATCCTTTCATTAAAATTAAATATTTAAAAACTCAGAACCATTACTTAAAGTTAAGGTCCATACAGTATTTTGAAACATTAACATTTTATTAATGCTGTTTAATGCTCTTCTACATCATATGCAGATACAGAGATTATCATGAACTGCTGTGGTTGTTACTCAAAGTTTTAGTCTTGTAACATCTGGGTGTCCTCATCCTAATTTGAGTGACCAGCATATTTTTCAGTGCTTCAGCAGTTCTGTTCTTAGCTGTTATTTTATTCAAGAAGGCTCTGTACAGAAGTGGAGTAAGAGGTAGCCAGACAAATAGGCTGTTGATTTGTTACATTTTAAGTGATGCTGTCAGCATAGCGATTCCATGACATTGATTTAGAAAGAGCCCATTAATTTATTGCATTTCCGTACGTATTCCAGCTGCCAATCACACCACTATAAATTGTGGAAATGAATATGAGCTTTATGTCATAGGACCTTAAAAATCAGGTTCAAAATGTCCAGTAGAATTTCTCTCTCAAAACTAAATAGTAAAGAATTAGTCAGAGTCCATTCATAGTGCCTGGCAAAGTAGGCAGTCACATACAATCTTGGGGCCCCCCCTAAGACATTTTGAACCTAATTTTTAGGAGAGGCAGTCAATCTGAAGTCCGGCAGAAGGCAGGGCAGGTGTCACTTAAGGCCCCTTCTACACATGACGTGTATTACGCAATTACCTGGTTAACTGCACAATTAATTTAGACCACTACACATGCAAATTAACCATCATACCTTTAAAAAGGTCCAGTCAGCTATGAAGTTAGAGCTGGAAAGTGTGTAACAATCCAAATTGACTTTGCTGCAACTTCAAGCCATTGGTCCACATCCTCCTCTCTGAAGCAAGAGTGAAAATGTGCATTGCCTCTTCTTTATGGCGGCCCTTCAAGCACGTGAAGACTGCTATCATATTCCGTCTTCAGCGCCTTTTCCGCAAGCTGAACATGCATGCCTAGATCCTTCAGTCTCTCCTCATATGATTTGCCTTCCAAGTTTTTCATCATATTTGTTGCCTCTGAACCCTCTCTAACTTCTCCACATCCTTTTTAAAATTTGGACACCAGAACTGCACGCAGTACTCCAGATGAGGTCTCAGCAGTGCCAAGTAGAGAGGCACTATCCTGTGCCCCTCCATTCCTGTGTCTTGCACCTAATGCTTCTTTTGATACAGCCAAAAACTGCATTGGCTTTTTCTGCAGCTGCATCACACTGCAAACTCTTACTGAGTCTGTGGTCTACCAACATGCCCAAGTCCTTTTCCACAGGCTGCCCTCTGGCCAGGTAGCCCCCATTTTTTATTTGTGCTTTTGATTATTCCTCCCAAAGGGTAGCACTTTACACTTGTCTGCGTTAAACTGCATCCTGTTAGCTGTTAAACTGGTCTGACAGTAGGTACAACAGAAATAAATGGGTGCTAAATTTTCTTGGGGAGAAACTAACAGTAACTCATAGCTTGATTCTGTGATGGGCTGAACATATTGGCCCCAGTCCCAGAAAGCACTTAAGTCCATTTCAGTGGGACTCGGGCTTACTGATGCCAAAAGTAAACTACACACTTTAGTGCATTGGGACCTCTTGTGTTTGTTCTTTTGCTAGATCCCGTCCTCCTGGACTGTGACGAATTTGGGATCAGACCACTATAAAGTATACCATTTAGTGGCCTTTTATAAAATATCGGTAATTTATGTATTTGTACAGTGCTTCCTTCTGTTCCTCAGCTCCCTGTACAGCCCACAGGATTCTCTGTTTATATTTGTTTTAAACTTGGTTGCACTTGATTTTTTTCTGAATAGAAGCACATAAAACTGTCATTTCAAAGCATCCTTTTCATGCAAACACGACTGTGCTTAAATTAGAGCAAACTTAATGTGGCATGAGAGTAACCTGCTTTCTTCCTTTTTCTGTTATTGTAAAAAAGGCTCAGGTTGAGGCCAAGAAAGAACATGAAGGCGCAGTTCAGCTGCTAGAGGTAAGAAAGCCATCCTTTGCTTGTTGTTATATCAGCTCTATTCCAACCCCTCCAGTATATATATAGTGGTCTCTGATAGACTGTAGAATCGGTGGGGAAATACTCCTCTTCATTTTTAACTTACCTATGTGATAGAGGATGCAGTTACAGCTCAGTGGCTAGAGCACTGAACTGGAAAGCAGAAATCCTGTGTTCCCTTACTCTCTCTGTGCCTCTGTGTCTATAAGACAGAGATTGTGATACCTTTCTTTATATTCTGCTTTGAGATCTATTGAAGATGAGGACCATTGTATTTGCATTAGTACTGCTTATATACTTTTTTCCATTGCAACAGAATCAAAGTTTCATTTACAGATAGTGGCCAGTAATGGTAAAGGAAGGACTGCCCTGGCAACATGTGTCCATCTGCTTATTTACACATCGAGAGAAGAAAAACAAAAAAGGACCTACAAAATCCCCTTAATTTTTATTATAAATCAGGCTTCTTAACCATAAATCCCTTCATGTTGCCATGTTTTCCTCCATTCTTCCCTTCTTTAAAGATGAGTATAATCACAGAACTGAAAGACTTACCATTTTTATATGGGATTTTCAAAGGCATTCAGCATCATCCTAACTCTTCTCCCACTGAAATCAATGGTAAAACTTCTCCTGACTTCAGTGAGAGCCCATATAGGCTAACAGTAGCATTGTTTAAAAACCCTACTCACAACTAAGATATAGATATGGTTGGCTCAGTGTTTTCAGTAATCCATATGTTTCCAATAGGAAATGTTTTCCATACTGTAAATGCTCAAGCTAGTTAACTGCACATATTATTTAATTACCTATAGTACTTGGCAAATTTTAACTGCCACCTCTGTAAACAGATAATGGCATGTAAAATTATAAGCCAAGACTTTCCAAATGGACTAGCGATTTTGGGTGACCCACTAGAGATATCATAAAAGACCCTGATTATCAACAAGTGCTGAGCTCTCACCCTCTGCTCTCAGAGCATACTGGAAAGATTTTACATTGAAAAATGTAAATGCCTTGAATATTGAGAGATAATTCAGGTAGTCTGGCTGGCTAATTTACAGTGTGCTAATTGCCCTATACAGACTAAGACAACATCAATCCATAAAAACTGAAAATCGATATTAGTTTAATTAGCAGCTCCTCATAGCAATGATGACCTTGGCACAGGGCATTTTCTGGGGATTAATGAGTAGCTGTGTTTATCGACCCTCGGTTGCACTTCCAGCCTTCTGTCTATTCAAGCTGGTCATTAATCCACAAGAAAGGCCTTAGTGATGCAGTCACTTACGGGTTCAGAAAATATAGTGACTTTTTTCTTGTGTAAAACATACAGAATAAGAGCCCGATCACTGCAGATTTAGCTGTTCACTTCAGCTGGAGCAGAGCTGGATCTGAGGGGATTAAAACTTGTCATCACTCTGGGGCCACTTACATATAAAGTTTCAGATTAAATATAGATGTCATTATTTTGTGCGTGCAACCAAATTAAATGTGCACCAAGTTATGATGCCAGATTTGAAGGTTGTTTTATCCTCCTGTTGTAAGGGCCTTTTTGTCGCCCCAGGCTAGATGCTCCGGCATGCAAAGAGGCCAGGATAAGTGGCAAGGAAAGGCAGCAGGCAATTAGAACTGATCAGGACTTTTTGGATGAATTATTTTTTGTATTGGGTTTGAAAATGCTGAAATGCTGAAGCCAAAACTTTTTTTGCTGGAAAGTGTCCATTTCAATGAACCTCTTGTTTCAATTTCATTTGGGAAAAAAATGTCAATATAGTTGCAGAGTCACTGTCTGCTATTACTGATTCAAAATCAGTCGCTTTCTTTTTTTTGGTTTGATTTACCTTTTATTTCAAAATGTAAACTACCTGTAGACAAGACAAACGCATTCTCCAAATCTAAGTGAAATTCCTTACAATGATCAAGATATTTTGTTTGATCAAACCTGACTTTCTTTCTTTTCTTTTCTTTTTTTTAAGATTGTAGGTTTGCAATTTTACAATTTCAAATGCTTCTTGATTTGGGATTGGGACACTTTTCAGAATTTTCCTGGGATGGGAAAAAATGTTTTCAGCCCAGCTCCAGCAAAAGCCTGCTTGAGGTTACTTCAAGCTCCTGAGCATCCCTCAGCTCCTATTTCGCTAGAAGCTGAAGGTGATCGGCACCCTAATGAGATCTGCTGCATGATCCTGTGGCAGCCAAGACATTTATTGGTTCTGTACTGTTAAAACACTTGGGGTGCTGCGAGGAAGTCCCTGTGGCAGGCATTAACAATACCTCTAAGGGAACAGTGCAATTCTGGTCCTAACTTTCCATTGTACATACTGTCCCTCCAAGTACATCAAATGCTACAAGATTGTTGACCAAAATAGCAAAATGACGCACTAATGCAGCCAGATTTCTTTCTCTTGTTGTTCTATTTTGTTTCATACATAATGGATTGTCAATGATGAGTAGCAAACTGTTCTTTTCTGCCTTAGACCAACATGACACAAGGATGTTATGAAGTAATAACCATTTAATAATACATAAGTTCATCAGGAACATACAGTGCCCATATAAATAGATTGGCTGCAGCTACCTAGCAACTTGTCAGAGCTCCATTTGGTAAAGAATATCTTAAGAATGTCTTAACACTAAGTTCTGGAAAAAAAAATCATCTTTAGTTCTTTTCTTCTCTTTTCTCTTTTCTTTTCTCTTTTCTTTTCTTTTCTTTTTGCCATAACCTGTTCTTCCATTCATGTACTTGCCTCCTCAAGCACTGATGGAAGAAGAACCTTCTTAGTACAGGAATCACCTGTAGAAAAACGTTGTTTCTTTTATATATTGTTTCCTCTAAAAGCTCCTTCTTCCCCAGGAAATGCTTTACTCATATGCTTTCATTATTATCATATATATTAAAATTGATTTTAACAAATATAAGATAATAATTTAATATTTGGTGGAAAGTATATGATGCAAGAGGAAATAAGTAGAAGCAAAGCAGACAAGTGATCATTTATACCTTTTGAAACCTAATCGAAGTTTCTGTTTATCTAATTTGTCTGCTATCTCCGTTTTGCGTAAACCCCATTAAACCAAGTTTCTTAAGCTTTTGCTTTCTATGGCCTATTAATTTTACCATTGTTTTTATTTAACCCTTAAGATTCGAGACCTGCAGCAATATTGATTTCTGAAGTATACTGTTGTGCGGTTTGCTTTTTAACGCATGTTTTCACACGTAGTAATTGTTTCAATGTATTTTGTTTTGAAATGTTTAAAAAAAAAAGTGCTCAAACCTGTTTTTTATTTCTTTCTTTATTTCACATTTCTTTGTTTACTGTGTCTTGTTTGGAATCTATTGTTTTGCACTTCACCCAGAACACCTTGGACAGCATGCAGGTATTTTAGGGCATAAATTCTCCCTTCCCTGTACGTGACAGTCCTCCCCACCGTTGCATGGAATACATGCTAGAACCATTGTTATGCAAGCATGCTTGGCATTGATCTTTTTAAAACCAGGGAAGAAGGCAAGTCAAATCACTCAAGCCAGCAGTACTTTCTGCAACAGGTTATTCTTTGAACGGGGCATGATGGCAGCTCAGCTAGCAAACCTGAAGTGACGTTCTTTACGAGCATGCCCAGTAAGAATGGTTCGAGATTTTATGCGCAGTTGCACCTTTCAGATTGTGTGGAGTTTGTCTAAATTCAGATTGCCTTTTTTTGTTAACCCAAAAGGAATTGTTTTACAATGCAGTTTCTTGAATATGTGTTCTCCTGAGGTGGAATTATTGAACCCTGCACCCTAAAGCAACTCCTGCCACTGGTAAAGTTAAACTGCAGATTAAAATCCTGGAAGCAGAGAACATGACTTTTGTGATAAGTCTGAATTCATACTGTCCACCTTAGCTGGTCGCTCATCTCTTCTTACCTCCACCTGTTGCATACAATAGATGCCTTGATGACGTAGATGAAGTCTGCTTCGTTCTAGATTTTAGAAGATGCTTTAGATTTTAGAAAAAACCACTGTGCACTTGCACAAGAAGCTTGGTAAATAACAAGAGAAATAGTTTTTATCCAGCCTGCAGGTCACCATTTACCATACTGCCATGCAGCCTGGCACAATAAGCAGTCTCTGATTTAGGGAGAATTGGAACTAGCATTTTAGGGCTGAGGTGGATTGAAAGAGTTATAGCATTGGATCAGAAATCACTCCTATGCAGAGGGCAAGCACAACATGTAAAGGGATGGTTACATTTTGTATTGACCTGCTGCACAGCCACACGTTATTGTTGGTAAGGAACAAGGAGACACATTCGCAGGGGCAGGGCTAAGTACAGACATTTGGGGAGGTAAAATTTGTTTCAGAATGGCCTCCCAATTTAAATTCAGCTCATCCCAGTGCTGACCTTACACTTACAGATCTGGTCTCAGTGATTGGCAATCAGGCCAAACCTGTAACTGTACAGAAGTTCCACGTGCACAAACTGGTCTAAAAATTGCAGAATCTGGTTTAAGATAAACCTGGATCTATGTAGTATCAAACTCATTTGATGTAGATCAAACTGGTGCATGAAACTTTTGTACATTTTTCCTGTGCAGCCTTAGGGCTGGGAAAAACCAGCCACTGGCCCCAGCCCCAGGGTTGCTCTTTTCACCCCCTCCCCACCAGGCTATTTTTTGCCCCCACAACCAGCCAGTCTGAATCCCCATCCCACAAGCTGCTTTTATCGGCTTTCACCAGAGCCAAGCAAGTAAGTCTTGGTGGGGAGAGGGGCGAGAGGGGTCAGGGTGTAGGGTCACTGGGTGGGACCCCACACCACCCATGGGTTGTGCCTGCCCCCTCACCCCACCCACAGGTTGTGCCTGTCCCCCATCCCCTGGAGGACCCCTAGCCCCCCCACTACCCTCCCCCCATCTTGACTTATGTGATATCAGTCAGTCATTTTGAATCTATTTAACCAACCCTTAATGCCCTCGAATGTCTGTACTTAGCCATGGGGGACTTTAACAAGTAGCTACTCTTGGAACTGCCCAGCATGACTCTTTCCCTGCAGAACTGAACTGGGCTCCCAGGGCCTCTAGTTCTGCAAACCTTTAGGCCTGACATGGCATGTGAATAAAAAGTGAGAATCCAAGCTCATTCTGCTCATCATTGCCAGAGGTAGGAGAAGGGAGCTGAGGGGGAGCTCTACCCTGCCCTTACCATGCAACATAATGCTCAAGGTGTATGGGCAAGCAGCCTCTTGGCTTACAAGCATCTCACATTGGATCCTATTTTAATTCCCCAGCTTCAGCTGAAGCTCTCAAATCGGAGGCCAGTAGAACATAAAACCCTAAACTGGACCTGAGCGGTGAAAAATTCCCTTTCCCACCTTTTGTCAGTTTTGGCTTATTGGGAAAGAAATCTATCCAGATGTCAAATAAAATATAGCAGGCAGCATGGGTCCTAGAGGAGGGCTGGGAAGGATGGAGGTGGAATAAAACCCAAATGACTGCAATCCAGCAGTGCGTGGGAAGCTCTCCTTCTACCCCCAGGGGTTGCGAGATTCTGTCTTCCTTGCACAATTTAACAAGCACAGGTGGGACTTTGTTATTGAAATTTTTAACTTTTGTTTTAATCAGAGGTTTTCTGTTTGTTAAACTTTCATCGAACTTGAGTGGAAACTGGTTTCACATTTGGGCTCCTGTCTCAAGCGATGACCTTTTTCAGCAACGTTTTTCTGGTGAAAGATGTCCTTCCCTTTTGTTCTTTCACATTTGCTGGGCTGAACAAAATGTCTGGAGTGTTCTTGTAACTTAGACATGTGAACTGACCTTCTTCAGTTCTTCAAGGTAAGTAGCTTCTTACCTTGGTGCTCTAGAAGGTGGTGGTCTGATTCAAGTCCCATTGACGTCGATGGAAAGATTCTCATTGACTTCAATGGGAGGTGGACCAACCCTCTGTGCTGAGGGCTCACACTTAAATAGCTATTAGTCCTTAGGTAGGTACTCTGGATGGGATTGATTTTTATCCTATGAGCTTAAATCCTTTTGCAGTAAAATAAGATGGTACTTCCTATATAAAACACATAGTCTGTGTTTCCACAAACTATGAACAGTGCAATAGCTTGTAATGGCTTATGTCTAACCAATTTTTGCCCTTCGAGCTAGCATAGTAGAATGCAAAAAACTAACATTGAAGCGGATGGAAGATACGTGTTGCTTTATACTACAAAAAAACCTTTAAACAGATTTTCTAATTGGAGCAAGCTGGAAATAAGAATGCATTTTTCATTTATATAAAAATGGATTAGGCTGCTGGGGACTCCGTATATTTATTTTTGTTGTTAATTCACCATATTTGCAATGAGTTTCTCCATCATACTCCAATTTCAGTTTTATCCTCTGAAGGAGATCAGAAAATCCTTTCTTTCTCTTTACTGAACATCCATGCCTTCTGAGGCTTACCCATACCTCAACATCTTTATGACTTGCTAATCAGTAATTATACTGTAGGAGGATTATTTATAAAACTACTGTTATTGTTGAAAATATAAAAACAATATTTTTATATATACATATATAGATATATATATATATATGCTTTACTTCTTGACATATGAATCAGCTAAAAATAGAGTCTGTTAGCTGCTGGCTTGTACACCTTCCCTGTTCTCTCAGGGTTAAGGGCATCTGTACTTACACTTATGAAACAAATTAGAAAGCAACCTGTCTTGGAGGGTAGCTTACAAAGAGCCTCATGTCTTCCTACTCTTGACCAAAGCCTACCCTGTTTTTAAGAACTAGACACCTAAATGAAGCAGCCAATTTTTTTAAAAGTGCTGAGCGTTTAGCTGGCTGTGTTATTTTCACTTTTTCAAATCTGGTCATTTCATTGAAGTGCTTAAGTGAAAGCATATCAAACTGTTTTGAAAAGGTGGCCCCTGTGCAGTGGATGCAGATAGTGGAGGCAGTTGCAACACATCACATCTTGGAAGGTGGTCTCAGTTCCTGCAGTTACTCAGTGGCTGCGTCTACATGCGAGGCGGACTGCACTGTAACCACCGGTGTTACTGTGCGGTGCTGTCGCCGCATGGGTTTTTTTCAGACGTTATTGCACAGTGGCAATGAGCTACTGCACAGTAGAGGTACATCACGGTTAGTGCCTGCCAGTGCTACTACTCACTAGTGATGAGCTACTGTGCAGTAGCATCTTATGTAGACGCACCCAGTGAGATGCAGTAATCTGAAGACAGAATTTGATAAGAAACAATGGGTGCATCTACATGTGTGGTGGACTAATTAGCTCTGCAGTAAAGCGTCAGTGTCTACACAAACACCAATATTAGGGGACAGTTAATTAATTAACCCCACTGGAAGATAGTACTGTCAGAGATGGTACTATTTTATACTGGAGTTATTAACTGTGGTGAAACATGTGTGTAAATGCTGACCCAGGCATAAATTGCTCCCTGTCAGCAGAGGCAGCACGGGGCCAATGTCCTGCCTGCTGCCTAGCCACATGGCTCTGCACTTTGGGCACTCTTGTGCCCCAGCCAGACCTTCCACCACCCGACACTGTGACCTGGAGCCCAGGACTGACCCCCTGAGCCTGCTGCCAGCCTGGGGCTGCTCCGCTGTGGCTCAGTGCTGCTGTCCCAGACACGCTTGCAGATGCTATGCCTGGGAGCAGTTAACTCCGGCTTGAACTTTTCCGGAGTTTATTCCATTGCCTTAATAGCACATGTAGATACACCTAGTGTGTATGAGAAATCTTCCAAGCTCTGGGTACAAATGGTGACTACACTCTAAACAGCAAAGGAAAGGTTGAAAGAACTCATGGAAATCATATCACTGGGTCTTTATTTTTTTGTATTATTAATCCCTACATCCTTAGTGGAAGTTTTCCTTGCCACTGTCTCTGTCCCTGGCCACATTGTCAAATGAAAAATCCTTTGAAGATGAAAAGTGCTGTATGAGGCACTAAATATCCTTTTCTTATCACCGCGCACTTTAGGATTCCAGCCAAATGTTTGCTATGCTGTAGGTGCCTTTTCTATTCGGCAGGTTATGTAAAAACTGATTTATCAATAGGGAATATGTCCAGTTTAGTCATACCTGTATTGGAGTTTTCTATAGCTCCTATCCTTTCTTAGGTAAAACAGATCTTTCTGCCAAGAGAATTTTGGGGTCATTTCCTTCGACAGCTTCTCTTTCCCTGGTAGGGAGGGCTTTCTTTCAGATATGCTTTTATGTTTTTTTCTTTCCCTCATCTATGAATTTTGTGGGCTAGGGAGAGTTCTACAAAAAACCAAAAAGTATATTCTGCAATACGTCTGAAGTTGATAAGACTCTGAGATATGGAAATGATTTCTACAGTTCAGCCCTCCTCAACCCAAAACAATTTGTCTCCAGTTTTCTCACAATCCTGCGAGCTGTACGCTCCAAAAGGAGCACAGTTCTTCGAGAGCTGCATGTTCAGATGTTACTGATGCATCTGGGTCCTGACCTGCTGCTGGCACCGAGGATCAGAGCCAAAGCTTAGAAAGAGCAACGAATAGCGCCGGGAGCAAGTGGAAGGAGCAGTTTGCAGAGCTGAGCTGGGCATCACATTTTACATGGGTTGCAGCCTCAACCTCGTTGCCCTCTTCGGATTCGGACACAAGGAATTTCACAATGACACATGCAAGCAGGAGATGTAAAGTTTCCTAGTAAGACATTTTTCATCACCGCTGTTCTTCTAAGCCAAGTGTTTTATAGCACAGGAAGAAATTGGAAAAGGGCACCGAGGGCTAATTCTCTCCTTCAGCCTTACCTGGATGGGGCTTGAGCCAGCTTCTCTTAATTCAGGTTTCTTCTAGGCTGGGTGACATTCTAGTAACAGTGTTGGTTATATCTGGGGGACATTGGATAAGCAACTGGGCGTCTTCTGTGTATTGTTGGAAGCAGTATTTGTGGCACCACAATACTTTGAGAGGGCTCTTTTTGACATTGAAGAGCTCAAAGGACAGGGTTGTTCCCAGGGGATCTCTGCAAGAGACGGTTCTTGAGGTAGAGGCAAAGTTGCCAGATACCACCGTCTTCGGTCCTGTTGGAGAAAAATGCCTGACGGTGCTGCACCTTCCGTGATGGACGTTGTCTACCCACAGGCCAGCAGTAGCACGTGCCTTGCTGCATTGTGTGTGCATAGGGGCCAAGTAATACAAGTTGCTAGATGTGGCTTCCCCCCTTGGCCGTAACAAGTTTGTCTTTTAGCGCCACTAGGGCTGCCCCCGGGCTGTGTAGCCACATGAAGCGTAAGTGGGAAGTATCCGCTATCCAGGCCGCTGGCAAAAGCCACTTGTTGTTGGAGCTTGGTGGCCAGTGGCCACTACTCTCAATGATTTTATCTAGGAAATGGGAGGGTATTGTGGTAACCAGAGAGCGGCTAAATATGTTAATTGGTCTATTGCTGGCAGGTGTGCTTCTCTAAAAAAAAGTGTAGGTGGTTTCTTATGGCACTGGACACGGTTCTAAAAATGTAATTATTCCTGTGTAGCTCTACGATATTATTTGAAATACATCAACGGGTTTGTAGAGAACCACAGGACACGTTCCTGTCTTGAGAATGCCACAGCTGAGCCCTTCGTTTCAGTGAGCGCTGCAGTGAGCTTTGACATTTAGCAGCCTTTACTTAGACATTTTATTTAGCTTTGGAAGAGCAAAAGAATTAGATTAAAATCAGATCATTGTAAATTTTATCTGCACAGCTTTTCAGCATACAGTAGAAACCATCAAGGCAACAAAAGCACTTTTTGTTCATGAGACTGTTATCTCAATCTGTATTTGTATACGTTTTGCAATCAGAATAGCCACAGTGCTGTTTAAAGCAGGTCTGACCCCAGCGTCTTGTCATCTGGCCTGTGGGGCTCCCCACCGATTTGCAGGGCAGCCCCATAGGCCATAGCCCCATGTGCTAGATCCGGTACGGGCTCCAATTTTGGTGCATGGATGCCAGGCAGGGGCAATTAAGGGCTCCTGGAGCCTGATCCTTGCCAGGAAGAGGTGGTGCAGGGTCCTGGGGCCCGTTCCAGCCCATGGACCAGCTCCACATCATTTATCTGTCTTGTGGGGCCAAACCTGTGAGCAGCACTGGTTTAAAACCATCTTTGCATGTGCTATGAACAGTCATTTTTTTTCCATAATTTTTCTCCTAAATCAAGGCATATTTAAAAATATGAATACACTTTAAAGGCAGTGACAAGAAAACAGTGTTTCTGCTTTTTAGCAATGTTTCAGTTTTGAGTCTCAGTTTCCCAGTGGTCAATCAGATCTATCATTTTCTAAAGGTCTCCTTTAATTCCTACAAATCTTTTGTAATTGGGATGAAATTCCTCCTGGTATAGAAAGCCAGGAAACATTCTTTGCAACATGACAGTCCTTTTAAATAGGATTTGGCTGCTGCAAAGAGCTCCTGGCTTTCTGGGCTGGAATGAGCGTGACTTTTAACATTTAATAGTCAAAAGAGCAGTTGCTTAAAGTTAGGAGCTTTGCAAGCATGCAGAGTTGTCAGTTCTTGGTTTTGTTGTAGGTCTCTCTGTTTTTTGCCTTGAAACCTCCAGCTTTGTATAAATATCAGAATTTTGAACCACACGCACTTCTAGTTCTCCTGGTTGTAGAGAGGAGACTCATAATGGCTCTAACCCCAACGTGCAAATAAGAATCTCCCCATAGTCATTATTTGTTTAAAAAAACCCAAACCTTGCCTCTTTTGTGTCAGTCTCATGATTTTTGGGGACTAGCTCATGCAAGCTGAGAAGCTCAGAATCTTTCTCACGTCATATTGGGTTAGCTGATTTGCAAAACTCTTCCCTGGAAGGACTGGGTTTCTAACGATCTAAATCATTTTACTGCTGTGGTCCATATGCTTTCTGTTTAAATTGTACGTAAGAGCCTTGTTGCCAGTTATCAACTAGTTGCTAATGAGCAGCAAAGTAACACAACAAAAAGGCTTATGTGGGGAGCCAACAGTGGGAGAATAAAGAACAAAAAGCAGTCACTTAGTATAAAACTCACACCATCTCTGTTCTGTCAAATTGTTCTCTCCTACTCGGTTTCGGGTACGAACGTCAGGCAAACATGTTCAGGTCTCTATAACAAATTGAATTTGATTTGCATATTATGAATTTGAAGAGATTGACTAAACTTTGCAAATGTATTGCATTCTTTCAAAATATTTTATTACAAAACAACTGAGTATTCCATTCAATACCGGGAAGTTAGGATATGTATATGCATGCCTTCTTCTGGGGTGCATGTGGAAAAGACAAGAGATCGTTTTAAATGACTTGGGTTTACAGTGATTGGGGTGCTGGAATGCATTGCATCACTTTTCCATAAGCCATATGGTTGTTTTTGTCACAGTGAGGCATATGGATGTCATACAGCTATGGTTTCATGCAGAGATTTGCAGTATTCTTTGTGCAATATGTGGAAAATTCTACTTTTCCAAAAAAAAAAAAAAAAATCCAGTATAGTTGAATGGGGAAATAAAATAAGTCTAATTCCTATCTAGCTCCTCTTATTAATACAACTGTTTTACTAGTAGTGTAGAGGGCAGAGGGGTTAAATGTGGGAAAAGAATGGTTTCAGGATAAAATAGGAGATTAGGAAATGTATCAGAGCCTGGTAGAGCTGCCCCAGGTGAATGCTGGGATCCCTGGGCCTGTGCTGACCCTCTGCACTTTGCATTTAGTGCAAGCGCATCCTTTGCCTGAGCTCCAGCCCCATGGATATTCTGGATTTACATTCACTTCTTCAGGGATGGACGAAGTTTTAAGCATACGCACTGTTGATTTTGCTATCGCAATGAATTTAGCAATCAGGAAACCACGTGCATTTTCCCCATCTTTCTGAGCAATCTTTGTGTTTAGGTCAGAGCCCTCTGAAGAGTCCAAGATCTCTCTGATAGATGTGCTTTCTCCTCTGAATTGGAGAGAATTTGCCTGTCTCCATTACAAGTAGTTTCCATTTTTCTCTATTGGTGCCCTGGGTTATAAAAGTGCTTTCCTATTTCTTTTCCTTATCCAAATTCCCCGTGCTTCTGTGAGTCGCTCCTGGTATAATATGCCAGAGTTTTTCAGAGCGTGTTTTCTCTGCACAGTTAATTCAGACTCTTCCCTGGGTTTTAGCTCAAACCACCCTGTGTTGCATACAAAACAACTTCTGGCCCAGGTTTGGAGGTATTTTAAGCCGAGCCTCACGGGCCTGCCTATCGGAGGTTGAAGATTAGAAGCTAGATGCTGCTTTCATTTGGACTAGAATGAACTAATTTAAAGTGAGGATACCAGCAAAATCAGGCAAGTGCTGATAATCCTCCGGTGCTCCTCTCACCGGTCCACCCAAAAGACGGGCAGTCATTTGCTATTGACTTGACTGGAGAAGAAGCCCAGAGCATCTCAGCACAAAAATGTGCCTCTCGACACACGTGACCAAGGGCAGGATGAATGGGTACATTAATGCTGGCGTAGCTTTGCTGTGGGAATACCTATACCTGTACTCTGGGTAGGCTAACTTAGATGCCAGTCACCCAAGTTAAATGTGCAGTGAAAACCGGTTCCAACTTTTAGACCCAGTGGGCACATTTACACGTGCTATTCAGGTGATTGAATAAACTCTGGTGCAGTTCACACTGGAGTTCATTGCTCCCAGGTGCACCATTTGCACGTGCACTCTGGACCATAGCATGTTAAGCTCGGGTAGAGCGGCTGGCAGGGGGCCCTGGGGGTCTGCCTGCCAGCCCAGGACTGCTCTGCCCTAGTTCGATGTGCTGTGGAGGGGCTTGCTGGGGCGCTAGAGTGCTTCAGTAAGGGGGTAGCCAGCAAGCAGCCCCTGCACTGAAGCACCCTCATGTCCCAGCCAGCCCCATCAGCTTCTACACATGCATTGCGGTAGACTAAATAACTCTGCCATAGGATAGTACTTGTGCTTGGCAGTACTATCCTACATTGGAGTTAATTCATTTACTCCAGCCTAATGGCACCGCACATGAAGACAGTGATGTTTTACTGAGGGGCTCATTAGGCTACTCCGCAGTAAACAGCTCATGTAGACACACCTAGTATGTGAGAAATTTCTACTCCCCAAGCCCCTACCTCCTACAGCACAATTGGAGATAACTGGCTTCACTTGAATGGAGAGCCATCCAGGTACAGTGACCCTCCACTGTACTTGGTTTCAAAGAGACCTGGCACTGGGCTGGCAACACAGGTCTTACTGCACATGCACGGAGAGGTTTGGTGATGCAGCAGTTGCATCATCTCGACCAGCATTCATAAGTTTGTCCATCAGCAGAGTCCCCAAATTGTCATGGAGTCATACCATGTAATTTCTGCTATGTCACAGCTCAGGGCCTCGAAATTAAAACAGTTGGGAACAGTCTGACAACAACAAACTGTTTGTGTCGCTCACGCTTGTGAGCAGTCCTCTGTTGGCTGTTATCCAGATTACTTCTGGGCAGTTTGGCATATCCAGTGGTGTATGTTAATTCTGAAACAGAATCCAGCCAACAGCGAGGCCCACATTCTGCATGAACCATGGCTTTTTCCTTTATAAACTTTAGTCTTGTAGTTAAGTAAACTGTGACTTAACAGCTAGGGATGGGCAAACTCAGAATGGGATGCAGGGTTGGGTTGGGTTTGGTTTGGAGAAGTAGCCAGGAGCTTGGCTGCTTTTCCAAATCAGCAATGCTTGACTGAAAATTTTCCTAGGAACAGGATTTCCCTTGCTAGTTTTCTAGCAGCGCCTCTTCTGCCTCCCCCCTGGAGATACTGCGAGAGCAAGCTTTATCTTAGTTGGAAATTCAGAATGAAAAAAAAGCTTAATTGGATATTAATGAACCCCCAAAAGATTTGGCTGTAAATATCTGAGAGCATTCAGGAGTGAAGGGCAGAACAGGGGACTTTCTTATTAATTCAAGTCAGTTTGCCCATCCCTTCTTCTTGGTTATTTTGAGGCACTGACTTGACCATAGCTCTCTGTTACCCTACTGAGATGCATCTCCTGTGTTTTGGTTGTGCAGGCCAAAGTTCGAGAGCTAGAGGAGAAATGCCGGACACAGAGCGAGCAATTTAACCTCCTTTCCAAGGAACTGGAGAAATTTCGGCAGCAAGCTGGGAAGATCGATCTCCTGAGCAGTAACTCGGTGGCATCCTCAGACCTCCCTGGCTCCCCTAGTAAATCTCTGTCCCAGTTAATGAATGGAATAGCCAACTCCATAGGCAAAGGTAAGAACAGGCACTTTTATTTAGTGAATTCGGAGTTAGAATTAACCCTCTCATGAACACAACACACTGAAGACTCTGGTTTCCTTGTGTAATTGTGAGGACAGAGTTTGGCCTTGACTCTGCTCTGTTACCTGATGCCTACCTCAGTAGAGTTGATCTGACTTCACTGGAGCTCTGGAGACAGCTGAGAGCAGGCTTTGCTCTAATGATTGTCCTTTGTTGTTTGTGCCATGAGAGCCTGTCCTGAACATCAGACATTCAAAGTGGTTGAGATCCTAATATGGATCCCCCTTTGTATAATGAGTGCCTGAGGAGTCACGTGGGGGAGCAAATAAATGTTCTCTGGATACAAAAGATCCTCTACTTGAGCTAAAGGAATGGGCTTGTTATCTTGGAGGTAGCAAGAGATTACGAGAGACCTAAGACCCAGGGGCAGATCCAGTTTTGGATCATGTCACAGGAGCAGTCAGGGATTTTTTTTTTTACGTCCCTGAAGCAGGTAAGTGCAGGGCCAGATTAATGCATAGGCAAGCTAGGCACATGCCTGGGGCTCTACGTGAAGAAGGAGCCCAGTTGTGCTTATTTTACATATTCTAATTATTGAGTGAAGAAAATAAGGGCGCACGAGTTTTTGTCTAGGGCTCACTAAAGGGTTCATCTGGCCATGGGTAAGAGTTTTCCCCCTTCCCTTTCCATGCTCAGCTGCATGTCCCCTCCCATTCCTCCCTCCCCTGCCCATTGCTGCTGCTGTCCCTGGGCCAGGGGGAGCTCCAAAGGCACTCCTGTCCCACTACAGGCAGGTTGCATGGGGAGTTTGGCTCTGCTGGGGACAGTAGCAGTGGCAGGTGGGTTCCTCCTCCTTGCTCAGTTCTCCTGGGTGTTTGTGGCCAGCCTGGCAGCAGGCTGAGGGAGGTCTCTTGCCCCTACCACTGTCCCCAGCTAAGCTAAAGTGACTGTGCAGCCCTGGAGCTCCCCTTGTCCTTGGGTTAGCCAGGGACAGCAGCAGTGGTGATCGGGGAAGGGGAGAGAAGTGCTGCTGAGCCTGGAGGGCTAGGGAGGGGGTGGCAAGAGTAGGAGGAAATGGGGGGAGTGGGTTCTTACCTGCTTCAGGGACATAAAAAAAGTCTGCGATTGCTGTTCCCACAGCACGGTCTGCCAGCCCCGCAGCGCCGGTCTTTGCTCCCTCACCCACCTTTACAAAATCCTAGATCTGCCTATATTAAGACTTTTATAATGAATTGGCTTCAGTTACATCTGCTTCCTCCTTCTTTTTTTGCTCTAAAATCTACTTTTAGAGATATTTATGTGGGAAAAGCTCCATGGAAAATATTGTGAAAAATTAAAATATTTTTTGTCGTAGTCAAACTTTCAGGGGAAAATTTAGACTTTCCATCAGAAAATCTGCAAACCTGAGAACTTTGGGGATTTGAGGTCTTTATTTGCCCATGGAAACACAAATTTTGGACAAAAGCAGGCGCTTTACACATAGATGCTTATTTAGTCAAACTTGATTTTTTCATTAGAAAAGAAGTTTTAATGGAACATTTTTGAGTAGCCTTCTATGCAGGACACTTCCAATGGCTTTAATTTTTTTCCTTGAAATATTGATGATAACCTGACAGAATATAGTCAGTATAGTGTCTGGTGACCAGTATACCTCACTATACTAACCAGTAGAGTAGTGCATCTAAGCTACAGGGGACTGTGAGTGGAAACAAGTTTTATTTCAGTTTTAAGAGTGTAAAAAATGAGGTATAAAAATAATTGAATTTCAAAATATATTGAATCTACGTTTTAATATCCTCTCTGCCCACCTTGTTTTCTCTTCTGACTGTGTTTCCGATGGAATTGCATTGAACTTTTGCCAGGTCTTCTCCTTTGCCAAAGGCAACTGCTCCTTCCAGCTAGCTGAGGTTGTTCACTGCTTCTTATGCCCAAGTAATTTGAAAAGGTCAAGGCAGTATCAGTGGTCAGGAGGTTACTTGGGGATGTGTGGAAGGAATCCAGAATGTAAATCACACTTTTGATGTCTTGTAGAAGTCTGAGTGTCAGCAGTGATGAGAGTGGTGATGTGTGTATAGCGTCTAGTACAGTACATCTCTTCGCATCAAAAGGGCCTGTAGGTGGTATGGTAGGACATAGGATAATTAAACATTAAACACAATCTGCAGCATTTGTTCTGTCTCTAGCCTGTCTGCTTCCTCCCCGGGGTTTGGAATTGTTTGAATCCCTGGACCTTTGAAGCATGCTGCCAAGGCCACCTATTGTTAGGGGTTTGATGTTATATTGTAATATTGTGATGTTTGTAAATTATGGGTTAGTTAAGTTAAATTAAACTTCCGTTGGTATACGGACACTGCTTTGTGACTGGATAATATTTCCCCCGTGTGAATTGTAGATCTAATTAATTACCAGGAGAAAAGGTTGAAATATTTCACGTTTGTTTTGACAAAACTTCAAATGTTAAATTTGGGGCAATACTTTTAATTTAAAAAGTAATTATCTGGGTGTATAGGGCCCATCCAAAGAACCCTATATAGTCAAGATAGCAGGGGTGGGCAAAATGTGGCCCACGGGCCGGATGCAGCCTGCCAGGTCATTCTATCCAGCTTGTGGAGCCCCTAAAAAATTTAGAAAATTAGTATTTATCTGCCCCGGCTGCCTGTCATGCGGCCCTCGATGGCTTGCCAAAAATCAGTAAGCGGCCCTCCACCTGAAATAATTGCCCGCCCTTGCAATATAGTTTTTCCATTCGCTGCAGGGTCCTTTGGACCTTCAAAGGTGGTGGATAGTAAAGGGGGGGGGTTGCATTTAAACCAACAGTGTCAAGTACGTGGGCTGCAGGCCAGATCTGGCCCAGAGAGCCCCTGGGGCTCGTAGAAGGGCTAGGAATTTGGAGATGAGGCAAGCAGGGCATGGGGCCACTGCAGAAATCTGGGGTATGAACCCTTGTTGCAGACCCATGTCAGCGGTTGCATTAAGCCCCCACACACTGCTGCAGGAATTGGGTACCCCTGCAGCCTGCAAGGCTCCTTGCATTCTGAATCCAGCCAGGGCAGGGGGGTAGCAGGTGAGTTTGATGCTCCCGATTTAAACTGTAATAGAAAAATGCAAAATACTCCAACCTCAAAATGAAGATTGTTATAGAAATAACATGAGTATTGAGAAAGCAAACAGGGTTTTTTTCTGCTTGTGAGCGTGCTGGTATCAGAGGAGGAGCAGGGGGCTGGGGGGTGGAGGGGCGGGGGGAGGGAGATTATTAGCCCATGTGAAAATAAGCTGGATTTTGTAGCATGCTGAGCACATATTGGCTTTGCTCCAGGAAGGTACTTAAGTATGCAGAGTCCATGAAACTAGGCACGATCTTAAAGTTAAGCAACTAATAATAAGTCAGGATTTTAGGTTGTAGCCGTGTTGGTCTAAGGATATAGGCAGACAAGGTTCCTTGGGTGAATTTGATATCTTTTATTAGACCAACCCAAATTTTGACCAAATTTGGGTTGGTCTAATAAAAGATATCAAATTCACCCAAGGAACCTTGTCTGCCTCTAATAATAAGTCAGACTCTCTCAATGGCTTCATCTTATTTTCCTAATGATTAATTGAAATAGCTGAGAAAAATGCAGCATGGAATAAATATTTTGAAGAATCTATCATGTATTGGTCCTCTAGACCAATATAGGTTGTAGCTGTATTGGTCTAGAGGCAAAAGGAATTAAAACTCATGGAAGAGGTGATAACGTTTATTAGACCAAATAGATATTTGCATACAAATTTGTTTAATGTATTAGGAAATAGGAATTTTCATTTCCACCTAGGGGAACTTGTACAATCTCTGCTCTCTCCTATGCCTGATGAAGGGTGCGTGCACCTGAAAGCTTGCACATAAATACAATAATTTGTTTGGAAATGTCTAGTTGGTTTAATAAAAGATATCACCTCTTCCATGAGTTTTGATTCCTTTTGAAGAACGTATAGCATAGTTCTTCCTCAGTTATGAAAGACCTTCAGTCCTGTTGGTACCTGGATCATTGGACTAGAAATCCTTGGACCAATATTCATATGTGGTATCAATGCATTAATAGCAGTGATGTTGCACTTTTAGTTCATAATTTGTAAGTAAGCAGGTGGTAGTTTTGAAAGTATCTGCCATTTTACAGTACAAGTTTTGTTACAGCAGGCTCCTGGAATTAAAAGTAGATTTTTTTTTTATGCCCTGGGGCAAGAGAGGACACAACGACTTTCACAACAGAAAACGTCAGACATGAGACCCAATTATGACCAGTTGCTCTTCCTTAACTGGTAATGGGTAGATGTTTTAGAAAATAAAATAAATGTAGACTCAGAGTGGATTAAAATGTACAGACAAAATCTGCTCCAGAGATAACGATAATGTTGCAGCCAAAGCCAGATATAAAAACTGACAAGATTTGTTGTTTATCAGATACAAGGGGCATTTTAATGCTCTTTCCCAGACATGCAGGGTAGTCCATAATTGATCAATCAATGATAATCTGAGTAGAAAGCGGGGTGTAATAGGCTCATGGTCAGACACTTTGAGTCTGATCAACTTTAATTGTGTCCAGAGACCTTTAAATTGAGTAGTCTGTAGCTTTTGTCTCTTCCCTTGAAAGAATATTCTTTAAACTTCCAGAAGCCAGCTCCCCTGATTCTGTAGATTTGCTCTTGTCCTGGGGAGGGGGTGCTCTGGGATTATCTGATTATCAGCCAGTAAGAATCATAGTTAACTTTAAAGTTAACGTTATCAACACATAGATGTCTCTTGGGGTGCTTATTACTCGTATGTTAACACCAAAGTGTATAGTTATATTCATATTACACTTCCAAGCCTACAACCAGGAAATAGCCCTCTCGAATATGATCGTCCTTAATGGTTTTCAAACCTCTCTGTACTGTTTTGCTGATATTGTATCATTTTAATAATTTTTTTTTTATAAAGCTCTGCTGCAGAATAGATCTCAAGTCATGGACTCAATGTTAAGGCACACAGCTGTAAGAAACCCCTGGGTTGTGCCCTTTAGTGCTGTGTCACCTTCCTTTACTAATGTTATCCATTTACCACTAGGAGAAGAGGAAAAACGCACTTCAATGGGTTCATAAATGGAGAAGGACCAAACCTTTTTTGTTCTTACTGCAGGGTAAACCCAGTGATGTTGCACCAAGGCAAAAAGAGAATTTAATTTGTAACCATGGCATATTTTGATCTGAACATTTAGCTTCATTTCAGATGCAGTATTATTCCTCTGTACCCATACATACCTAACCCAGAGCAGCAGGTTTCCTTTATGGAGCTCCAAGAGCAAGCGTTTCACATGGTCACCGACATGCTTCATGTATAATGTGTGTCTAGTCCCTTTGTTGCTGAGGTGCTGATTGTTATTGGCAGTGGTGTTTGCACATATGGTGGCTTTTTTTAAAAGTCTCTACTAAGCTGAACAGTAGCAGCAGTGGCACTATGTGCCTGCTGGAATCTGGACAAATTGAGGCACTTTATTTAAAAGGTCCCATGACCTTAAAAAATAATGAAGGTCCCCAGGATCCTCCCACTCACAATTGACAGTGTTGTCTGGTCTCATCGCCTTACCCAGTTTTTTTCAGTGGCTTGGAAATACAGCAAGCAGGTTTAAGCTGGTTCAAGAAATTGCTTATATTGTAGTCTATAATGAAAAGTACCCTGCAGGGCTAAGAACATGGGGAAGAGGCCTCCTTCCAGGAGCAGCAGACATCATTTCACACACTCTTGGATAGGGAGATAGCAACTGATAGCACCCAAGGTAGGAGTTACAAGAGCAAGGAAGACTATTACTGGATATGCAGCCAAATGAGAAATCAAGTGACGCTGCATGTGGCAGCAAGGCTAATTAGGAAAACAAATCTATTTTGTGTGTTTGCACTTGTGGCAGAAATGCTCCCTTGCACTTATATATGTACTTAAATATCACTAACCCCACTTAGCAGGTGGAGAAAACGAGACGTGGAAGGGGTAAAAGTGCCCTGCCCAGAGCAAAGATCACAGAGTAAATTGGTTTAAGGAATGGGATTACGTTTCAGGAGAGCTGCTTAACCTTTCCCGCACTGTCTCCAAAATCGAGCCGCGATTCTTCTTTGCTCACCTTCGTTGTCCTCTGCACCACAACCAGTCACTTGCTAAGTCCTGTCACTCCTTCCTCTTTTGTATGCCAAAGCCCAGCTTCTCCTTTCATCCTCATAGCAAAAACCCTGGCCCATGCCCTGACCATCTCTTGTCTTGACTGTGACTACTGTGCAACCTTCTCCTCCTATCTGGCTTTCCTGCCTCTGTCTTCTCCAGCCTGTTCAAAGGATAGCTGTTAACGTCCACTTCCTCTTCTGGGACTTCAGTCATGCCTTCCTGGTTTTACTGCATCAAATTCATATTGCACATTCTCATTTTCACAGCCCCTATAACCTCTCCAGCCTCCCTGGCTTCCTTTCTTGCTGTTCCCAATCCGTTTGCCTTTTATCTCATACTAACATGTGAAAAAGTTTACACCCACTATCAGGCGGCCCTTGTGTTGGGATCGGTCTCCCTTTTCTATCCTGAGCATCTTCTTTCCTCCATGCCACTTTTTAAAGCCCATTTCTTCCAGCAAACGTTCCTAAATGATCTGTCAATCCCCATAATATAAGTCTTTTGTCACTGTCTTGCTTTTGTCTAGTTCAAGCCAGATTCTGGCTGATAACCTGTATAGGGTGTAGGGCAGTTAGGGTGTCCAGGAAGTTCCCCCTCTATCTGATGTCTAACATGGTTAATATATTAACAAAACCCAGGAATATAGAAGAGATATGAAACAAAAAGCCAGTTTGCTTTGAATGTATAGTACCGGTTATTCATAGGCGCCGGGCTAACAGTTTGGGGTGGCAAACAAACGCAAGGAGTAAAATTGGTTTCACATTTCTGCAAAGGAACGATTGCTGGTTGTACATATATGGAAGATTTCAGTGTGGAATTGGGATGATTATCATTAATTTTTTGTATGGCTTGTAATGTTTCCCTACTATCCGTCTGCTTAAGCTGCCCTGCTGTTAAATTACAGTGGTGCAGAGAGAAGGAATCAAGTTTGACCAGGGAGTGTGCAAAGAGCCCCTCCGACAGTGTGGTTTGGGATGTGTTCTCCTCTGCGAAGTGAAAAGATGATTCCAGGTGGCACCGAACAGTGGCAAGCCTGCACGTGAAAAACAAAGCCCTGCGTGCCAGGGTCCTAGCAGGGCTGGAGAACAGCTGCTGATCGTGCGTTGAACCAGGGCTTGAGAATTGGAGCATGGACTAGTTGTATTAAAAAAAGAGAGAGGGGCGGTGGGGAGGCTCAGCTATCTGATTATGTCAGCAGTGCCCTAATTGTATGCTGTGGCTTTGCTACAGTTTCTGCTGCTACCGCAGCTGTAATTAAGCCCAGTTTGCTATTTCCTGTTTGCTTTCTGATGGTTCCAGAGGAAGAATATTGTAGTACAAGGAACTGTGCCGCCTTTTACAGTCTACCATGACCGATCTCCTTGACAGCCTTGCTGAGCATTTCTTTCTATATGTTTCACTCAGCCCTAATCTCTGCCAAAATTACTGGGGCATCAATCAGGCTGCTCAGCATCTTGCAGGATTGCTTGCTAAAGTGTACCATAGGAATGTAGGTTTTAGCAAAGAAGAAGCAGGCGATCCTGAAGGTTTCGTCACCCTATAATCCAAACCCACTGTGTGTATTAAAAAAAGCCCTACCACTTTATCACCAGTGTGTCAGTCATGTACTTACCTGGATGCTTGATGCACAGGTTGATTCCATTTTTTTTTTTATAGTTACATGCCCAAAGTCTTAGAAGGCCAGCTGTTTGAGGGGTAGGCATGACCTTTTTCATAAGTCATCAAATAGGCCATTTCTGGGCATCCTTACATTTGGTGGAGAACTGCACCAAAGTTGGTGGTTTTTTGACCTTACTTGCCTTTTATTTTACTTAGGAAAGCAGGATGTTCTAATGATCCAAGCACACATCCGAACCGCGATCTTTGCCAAGGTCCAATAATTATGAAAGGCCAATTTGTGACACCTGAGGCCTGATTATTAGAGGGGCTGAAAAAAGCTAGCCAGAAAATGTCATTGTCCCCCCCGCCCCCCCCCCCCCCCGGCCACTGAAATTATTTTTCATCAAAAAATTGAACACTGAAAAATATTTTGTCATTGGCTAATAGATGAAAAAAAATAATTTAAAAAAACCTCCTGGAAACAGAATATTGTTAGTTTTTAGTTTTCCAAATAAAGTTGAGAACATTTCCAAAAAAGGCAGCACTTTCCATGAACAGCTTCATTTACGAAAAGCGCAATTTTGCACTGAAACAAAATTAATAGAAAATTTTCCACCCAGCTCTTAGGCAGGCTTCTAGGACTACCATTGATATTCTTGGGAATTATAAGTATCCAACTCATCTAATATCAGATTCTAGGAGTGTCAAATTGAGGAACAAAACTATTGGATATTTTTGAAGAATTGGGTCATGAAGCAATCAATCAATCTGTTCTCATTGATTGACCTTGTAGCCTTGGGCAGGTCTCTTCAACGTTAAATTTCTGTGACATTATACCTATGAACATAGTATGGCTTGATACTCCCTTACACTCTCCATACTTCCCTGGCAATGAAACAGGACCTTCAATTTGATGTATATTTTCACTTAGTTCAAGGCCCTATATATTGCCATTGTGATTTAAATGGTCCATGGGGTAAATGAAAATGATGCTTGTGAACAGTACTGCTTATCTACCTACTTATGGATTGTTGAACTTTAATAAATTAAAGCTTGTACGATACTAGAAGTGTAAAGTTAGATATTTATGATTATTACGAATAAATAGTATGTATCGGCAGGTTGAGGCTTTGTTTTTCATGCTAGCGTGATGAATAACTTCAAGGCATGTTTAGGTTTCTGGCAGCAACATAAAGTCATATCATAGCATAAACTTTCCTCTTTTCCAGCTAGTCAGTAAAGACTGGGCTGTGACTCATATTCACGTGGTCCTTGACACTGACCTTTGTATGAAATTCTCCTCTTTCCATATAATTGTTCGTCCAGAGTTGTTTGAACAGGTACAGAATGGGAAAGGTTAGTGTGAATGACCTCCGTGGTCCCCAGGCTCCATTTCATGGCCCCTTTCCGGAAGGAACATGAATAGGAAGCAGGTGGTATTTCACACCCAGCGAGCCAGTCGTCCCATGGTGTCTCTGCTGTGACTATCAGCAAGGTTACCAATTTATACCAATTATTCTCTTGTGTGTTTTATTTATGGGCAGGTCATGAAAGCCCTTCTGGAAGTCGTTGTGTGATTTCAGAGTTTATACGACCCCTTCAGATATCCAGTGACAAACCAGAACAATTGTCTGTCAAACCTACTTTCCTATCCAGGTCAAGATCCGGCAGCCCAAGATGCAGATTTGATTCAGACGTGAGTCTTTTTCACATCAGAACATTTCTCCTCTCCAGTGGGACAGTTATCTTATACATTAGTGATGAACTGCACTGGGAAGAGTCAAGGGGTGAGGTTTTCAAAAGTGCCTAATGACTTAGGAGCACAAAGTAAATGCGAATCTCAGCAGGAGTTTTGAAAGGAGCCAAAGTGAGTTAGGTGTTTGCATGTCAGTTATTCAGTGTGAGCATGGGGTGCCTAAATCCTTTAGGCGCTTTTGAAAATCCTGGTTTTCAGAGGCACAGTTTAAGATCCGTTCTACACTGTGCCTTGCCTATATGTCTCTTTCTTCGCAGGATGTCTGCATCGGTTTGTTTTTTAGTTCTTCTGAAAGGTATTTCATTTCTTCATGAGCACTGTTAGACCTTGTACAATGATGTATCCATGGCATAGTGACAGCATGATCTACTGCAAGAGTAAGACTCTACACAAAACATTGCCAGCGTCCCTCAGACCTTTTCTAGGTGCGATTGCCTCATTTGCTATGACTGCTTTTTGCTTGGTTTTCATGATATGGAAATCCATTTGTTAGTAATTGGACTGATTTCATCACCTAGTATCATTTTCCAGGGTACTCTTCTAAGCTGAATTTGAGCCTGTAACCTGGAAGTGAACAGTTCAGTAACTTATTACCAAGCTTTTAAGCCACGTAGCTTCCTATCATATTTGCATTTATTTGAGTTATTGGAAAGATTCAACCAAGAGCCTTGTGATACTTTATTTGTGCCAGCCCTTGAACAGCACGGGACCAGCAGGAAATCCTTTGAAATGTGATTGTTCTCCAATGCATTTGGTTATTACTCTTTTCTCATTAGCCTTCATTCTTTTGTAAGCATAGTCTCAACTACGCCATTGCAAAAATCCTGTAGAATTGAGCAAGGATGAAACCCAATAGACTTATAGAGTTATAATAGAAAAATACTTCTAAAATCCAGTTACGTTTACAAGAAAATAAGATCCTTTATATAGATTTTCTTAACCTTGCTGTGGAATTTTATTAAAGGAAATTCATTCTCCATTACAAATATACAAAGGATGATTTTTTTTTTCAAAACCCCATAGGAAGGCTATCACTTTTCATTAAATTCTGTAAGATGCTCTGTAATAACAAATAGTGATAAAGGAGGGGAGGGGGTTGTATTGTATCCATCTTATTGGATACAGTCTTGATATTTCCCTTTATAAAATTGTTAAAAAAAAAAAGAAAAGAAAGAAAGAAGAGTTCAAATTGTGGACAGACTGTGTGAATGTATCTGTTTTCTGTGTTAGTGTTGAACCTTTGGAAGTTGCATCAAAATGCTTTTGGGCACAGCCAGAAAACAAACTATGATGTAGGATATTCTGCAAACTTCCTTTTCCAGCTTTTGCCATTGTATACTGAGCATCAACTCCTAAAGGTCTGTTTAGGAAGAAGCGGATGCAGCCAAACTCATCAATAGCTTCCATAAAGAGAGTCTGAAGTAGTCAAACAGAAAAGGCAGCGTAGCGACAAGATCTAGGGAAGCAGAACTAACAGCAGAGACCAGAACAAGAGCATGTCAAATTTACTTCCCTTCTTCTATTATTTTTCAGTTGTCTCTTAACAGAATTGTTCGTGGCTTGCCTTTCTGGGTGTAACGTTGTCATGCATGCAAACCTCTCACAGATCTTCAGCTACATTTTCCGAGGTGTCAGATACAGGGGCAACGTATGTAAATTAAGACTTATGGAAATCAGACTTTGAGAAATAAACTTGGTGAGCAGGGCTTGATGTTGTGACATCTGAAATCAAAAAACGAGTGAGAGCCATTCTACAAGACAGGCCTGCAAATCCCATGCTTGCTAGTAAGAATACTAGCTCCCAGGGCAAACAGGATGGACTCTGATAAGAGGAGTGCAATGTTTTGTATGTATTCAGTCTTGTTTAAATACTCAATGAGAAAAATGGTGAAAGCAATAGGGTGAAATCCTGTTGTCTTTATTTCTTTCCAGATGGATAATGAACGGAATGCCAATACCTCAAAGCAGAGATACTCTGGGAAAGTCCATCTTTGCATCGCCCGTTACAGGTCAGATATTCAATTCAATTTTATCCACAGGGGTATGTAATACATAGATCCCACGTGTCAACCCTAAGCATAAATGGGCTTTTTACAATGGAGGTCTGTCAGATGAATTGAGGGGATTACATTCCCTCATCCGCTGAGTTACAGAGCCACTTCCACATCCTTGGTGGCTGATTTGCCAGGCTGCAAATGCCCTGTCACATTCAGCTGCAAGCCCCAGCAAATGGATCCCTCCTAGGCACAACCCCAAAAATATGACCCCTCCTGCACAGTGGAACCATGCTGGCTCCATTGCCTTTTGGGTTATACAGACCCACAGAGGGTTGGGGGCAGTGTTTGTGCCCAGGCTCGTTCTCTGAACAGCTGGCCTGAGAAAAAGGTTGCTCGGGGAAGAGCAAGTGAAAGGGTCCAGGTCTTCATGGTCTCCGTCAGTATACAGTTACATCAAAATTGGCAAAGTCAGTAAGTTTGCTGCAGTTAGTTTCCGAATTTATGTCAAAACAGCAGTCTAAATTATATCAATCTTGGCTTTGTGCCTGATCATTAGAGAGAGGCTTTCAATGCAAGCAAACTGCTTTTGCTGCTCCATCTTCCTTCCTCCTTGCGAGAAGCACAAACTAGTGCTCCATAATGTAGTCTTCAATGCCAGCAGGTCGCCCATTCACCTGCTCTATAGAAATGTGGTATTTCAGTGTAAAGGGACCTATAGTGAACATACAGCTTGTGTGCTGCTTGGTCTGCATGTGCTGGACCTGTGATCTGCATGTGTTGGTATTTCCTGACCTTAGGTATCTCACACTTTTATACCAAGTCTAAATTTCCCCAGCAAAAATATAGCCAGCAAGGATGAGGATGCATGCCAAACCCAGTCCCATTAGAGTATAATAGTCAATGCAATGTAAAGTTGTGATAAAAGAGTGCAGAACCCAGAGGAATTCAGAGCCCATACTGAGTTCAAATTAAGCTGTCTTTCTCTAAAGAGAAACATGATTTTATTTCTGCAGAAGGTGCTAAAAATCACATCCAGTTGAAAAGAGTCCCTACACAGAGGATGAGTCTCTGAGCTATTCTAGCAAACTAAAATGTGATTAATTGATCAATTAAATGCCTTAAGTTCCAGCATTCCATTGCCGCGCATGTTTCATGATTGAAGATCGCCTTACTTGTAGGTTTAAAAAACAACCGAAACCCAAACCAATTAGTGTAGACAATGCATTTAAAAATTAGCATTTGTGAGAGAAGACATAGTCTGTGCTTTCCTTGCAATTGCAGTGTGCAACTAGACTTCTGTGTAAGTCTTTCTCTTGCAAGCACAGCAGCATCCCTTCATTTCAAGGGGCAGAGGTCAAGACCGGTGGCTATGCCTCCCTCCTGTAGGTGAAGCTCATACGGTATTTATATATTTACATCAGCAGTGCTGGATACAAATTAGAGGGCATTTGGGGGAAATTTTGAACATTTCAATCCATTTACAAATGAGAAACAGCAGTACGATAAATAAGTCACTGTAGTTTCCCTTAAATGCTAACGAGGTTTAGAGTCACTAAATTAAATACAATTCTTGGCCTGCGGGCTCATGTAAAATAAAGAAATAGCAGTAAGTACCTCTACGGGCCGGTGCAGGCAAGAGACGCGCACCGAAGCAGTTCCTTCTGGCGACTCACGGGTTATGTCAGCAAGCAGTGCCCCTTGGAAGAGAGCACATGCCGAGCACTTGCAGGCTGAGAGTTGCCATGTGGCTAAAGTCAGCCGCTTTAGCAAGTGGGCTCCTGCTCTGCCTTTATAACTGGCAAGGGTTTTAAACAGATTTTCCTTTTGACCATGCTCCTTCTAGATTGCCTGAGGCATCATTACACCATTACACTAATGTGAGCATTTATAAACAGTTTATAGCAATGCTGGAGGAAGACCACACTTTGAAGGAGAGAGCAAGACCTTTTCTATTTGCCTTCTTGCCATACTCTGCTAGTTGGGGGGGGGGGGGGGGGGGTGTTATAAAAATCCTATTCTCCAATCTGCTGAGGATGCTCCTGTGCTGTGCTGCAGTACGCTGCTCCCCTTCTAAAAGGCTTCTTTTCACTGCACCTTCCTGTGTTCTCCAGGAGCACTACGACTCTCCTAACAAAACAATGGTCACTTAAGACTTGGTTGTGATGGTGCTAAACATGTGGAAATCCATAGTGTCAGCAGCACTAGATTCAGACCCTCATGCAGCAAAAGCAGGATGGGGCCTGGGGATGGAATAATATTTTTTGGCCTGTTCTTGAGACATGTACATTCATAAGAGGATCAGTGTGGCAGAAGGTATAGGGCCTGATGCAAAACCCCCATTGAAGTCAATGGAAAGGGTCTGGTTGACTTCAGTGGACTCTATATCGTGTCTTAACCTCCCGGTCATCATAAATTTTCAGCAGTGGCAAAGGTTCACCCATTGTTAGATGTCCACCTAGGAGCAGGCATTATGGCAAATTTACATCTCCTGCTAATGCAGCTTCGCATCTCACAATCCAGTGCAAGTATCTGATGGATTTATGTGTGCTAATAACTTTGATCTGAGCATGACACACCCTTTCCTCTAACTAACTGCTTTATGGAGAAGAGCTGTTGAAAATGAATTAGATCCTAATGACTTGGGAAAAGCCCTGCACAAGGAATTATCTCTTTCCTTTAAAAATCAAGGAAGACATGGGCTAAGGTGCCTATGGTAGGAAGTAGGGCTTAATTAAGCTCTTTGGAGTAGGGATTACCTGTTTATGCTGTGTGCATGTACAACTCATAGTACAGTAGGGTCCTGGACCATGATTAAGATTCGTAGGAGGTACTGCACCGAAAATAATTATGATGATGATAATATATGGAGGTGCCTAATTCCTCTAGACACCCTGGCACCGCATATATTTCAAAGGCTATAGCATGAAGATTGAAATGTAGAGCTACCCTCATGCACAGCCTTGGAACTGCACTCCATGATTATTATTCAGTGGTGTGTAGGATGCAACTAACTAAATACACGTGTCGTACTAAATGAAGTTTCCATCTGTGCTTCATTGCAGTTACAACCCTTTTGATGGACCAAATGAAAATCCAGAAGCAGAGCTCCCCCTTACAGCAGGAAAATACCTCTATGTGTATGGAGATATGGATGAAGATGGCTTTTACGAAGGTGTTTTATCAAATTTATGCCTTACCGTTACTTTAGGTCGATCGGAAATAATTCATGTCCTAAATGGAGTTATTCATCACCACAGTCAATGGCTAACGTTCCTCCTATCATGGGATCATTAATTAATAGAATTTCTGTACCAGAAAAGCAGCTCCTTGCAGGCATAACTAATTATAAGGCTCTGAATTGTCAGCTTTTTCTACTTGGCAAGATCTGTGCTGACAAGAAAGCTTATTGAGATTTCTCTTTTTTTGCCTCAAAGATCCTTTACTCTCCTGCAGCTATGAATATTTGATTCCTCTAATCTACACAGAATTCCCATGTGTATCCTCTCCCCATACTATCTTGGGCAATTCGTATTAGATATATAAAGTCATACTGGAGCATAGGTAGGAGGCAGAGGTTTGCTACAAGTAGATGAATGGCACTGTAAATGCTATTTACTTTTCAATCCTTTCATTATGAAGGTGCTCCGTTCAGTATCACTTTCATATCTTATCTTCTCCGTATGTAGCTGCTGTTCACTTACAGTGATGTAGTTGCGTGCAACGTTTCAGATATCAAGTACCATTAACGGTCCATTGGTTTTCAAAACTGATGGTGTAAACAGCAGTACAAAAGATTTTTCTGCCCAACCTTGTTGAACCCCTTCAGTTCAAGCATGCTTTTGCTAACATCAGGAGCTTTATTTACTTCTGTGGGACTAGAACAAAGTTAAGACGGTGCCACATGAGGTGCTGACAGATATGATGTTTTGTCACGCAGTCGGCCCCCTGAAAGCACCCTACAGCCATGCCTTGACAGAAGTGCATGGCTGCAGAGCACTTTAAAAGTGCCTGATCATGCAACAAATCAACCCTCATACAATGAGGGTTCAGATGAAGGCATTCCAAAGCAAAGCACCTTCATTGACTGCTGTCAGTCCCTTTACACAAGTCAGGTTGGGCTGATGCAGCCCATCCCAGCCCCACCCACTCCAATCCACCTGCTTCCCTTCCAGCGCAGGCTGGGCAAACCCCTTCCCTTCCCCTTCCCTTCTCCCCCTCCCATCCTGCAGACAGCACCGGACCTGGGAGGCAGGCAGCAGGGCTAGGGGAAAGAGGCTGCGCACAGGCAGCTACTGCTGTATCAGCTCCAAAGTGAAGCTCGATCTACAACCCACCCAATGCCTGTTGGATCATGGGGGTCGCTGTAACTTATGGCGCTTTCTGCAAAGTGCCTTGAGTTACAGCAGGCAGCTGCACGTCTGTCAATGCCCATGTTCAACTTAATCCTTACTAAGTGCAGTTAAAATGCAAGCAGACACGCATTCAAACATTTTAGCATGTGTTAGGTGCCCTTGTGGTATTACCAAGTTGTTTGGTGAAGGTTATCTTCCAACGTGCAGTAACTTTAATAGGTCACAATATTCCCATGATTTACAACCATGTCTTGTGACCAGGGTGTGAGTTATGGGGGAGCTGAAGGGATGGGGGGGGCTGAGCCCCCCATAAGAAGCAAGAGCCCCCCTGTAAGATTTGAAAATCAGAACCTGGGTCGGGGGGGGGGGTCTCCAAATGGATTGCTCTTTCCAATGAACCAGTTTAATTGTTTTTGCAGACCCCCCCGCTAGAGTCAGAGAGTAGTGTGAACCCTGCTTATGACAGTGAACTTGTGACAAGGCCCTCAGACACAGGATTGAAGTCTTTGCATGATGAAGACTTTGGTTGTGTTTTAGGTACAGAAAAAATAATGTGTTGACCTACTTAATGTTTCCCTCATGTCTGCATCTCAGCTTGCCACATGTCTGAAAAAACTAAAAAGCTAAGGAGTCACTTAAAGTTTCAAATGTATGAATGTATTTGTACTTCAAATAATTCAGTAGCAACCAGTGGCAAAAGTGGTTATTTGGTAGCCTAACTAAGCATTGTGTATATGCAGTATTTCACTAAGGGAATCCAGTTCACAATTACTGAGACAGGTGTATGGACAAATTTGACTCCAGCTGCAATCAGATCTGTATTTTAAGGAATCTTTTTTCTTGTACTCAAGAGACTAGATGGGGACTCAAGGGATAAAGATCTCATTCTTGGCTTTGCTGTTGACTTTCTCTGTGATTCAGGACAAGGCACTTATATGCCCAGCTTCTCAAAGTTTTATGGATGGCTAACTCATTACAACAGTGGGAGTTTATTACCTTTATGCATTTTAAGATATGGGCCTTATTCTCCAGGTGCTTAACTGCTTGTCAGTAAAATAGCGGTGCCAGTACCCTGTTTCTTCAAGCCTGCCATTTCTTGTCTATTTATAGTATAAGCTTTGGAGCAAAGACTATCTGTTACTATATTTCTGTACAGCACCTAGCACGTTGAATACATCATCTTGGCTGGGAGCTTTGTCTCAGCATAGTAGTATTAATAATAACTCAAAGCTATTTTATGAGACACAAAATAACTTTGTACACCTTTGTTTCTCTCAGACATCAGAGGATGTGGCGAGTTAATAATTTCATTGTGTAAATCTAATAGAGTTTAAATTAAAAAGGCTCTGATTCTGAACTTTTGCTGGGAAAAGGGGAAAGATTGCCTTTTTCAGCATATGTGTATTAAAGAAACAAATAATTATTGCTAACAATCCACTGGGTTTTATAACATCTTGGGTCTGTTCGCCCGAGTAGTGTTTTAGCAGACAATGATCACAGCTATCAAGGCTTTCCCCCTTGCAAAGAAACAAAGTTAACAAAAGAAAAAAATGTAAATCCTAAACGCACCTATCTTGGGATTCAGCCCAGTCTTTTGATTCCTAGTGGTGAAACCAGTTCATCCCAAGCAGCTATTATTTTGATGCTACTTCTGAACAGTTTTGCAAGGGCAAGGGGAAACCAGTTAAAATTGTGTCCAGCAGGAACACGCAGTGCCCTCGAACGCTATCACAATGGCCCACAGAAGAAAACATGGCTTACTAGTCATTTAAATAGCATTTTTATCCATGTTATAAGTTTTGTTTACTTCTTCTAAACCTAATAAAATTCCTTTCATGCACTACTCCACTCCAACACTGCCAGACTATAAGCCCCATTGAGAAAACAGAGTTGATAATAATTAGGTGGTTCTTTCTCACCAGGTGAACTTCTGGATGGACAAAGAGGACTAGTCCCTTCAAACTTCGTGGATTTTGTTCAAGATAACGAGGCCCGTTTGTCGAGCACGTTGAGCAGCGAACAGGATCAGAATTTTATCAATCATTCGGGTCATGCTTTGGAAGGAGGTGGTCTGCTGGAGATCAGTCCACCAACTCACATAGAGTCCAGTGTAATCAATAATGGCGCAGGGACTCTGGATGTAAACATTGATGAAATCGGAGAAGACATTGTGCCTTATCCTAGAAAAATCACCCTTATTAAACAACTAGCCAAAAGTGTTATTGTGGGCTGGGAGCCACCAGTAGTGCCACCTGGTTGGGGAACTATTAACAGCTACAATGTCCTGGTTGACAAAGAAGTACGGATGAATATATCCTTGGGAAGCAGAACTAAAGCTCTTATAGAGAAACTTAACATTGCTACCTGCACTTACCGAATATCAATTCAGAGCATTACAAGTAGGGGGAACTCAGATGAGCTACAGTGCACTTTGTTAGTTGGAAAGGATGTCATCGTCGCGCCCTCTCATCTAAAGGTGGACAACATAACCCAGATTTCTGCTGAGCTGTCCTGGCTTCCTACCAACAGTAATTACAGTCACGTGATTTTTCTTAACGAAGAAGAGTTTGACATCGTCAAAGCCACTAGCTACAAGTACCAGTTTTTTAATTTGAAGCCTAACATGACCTACAAAGTGAAGGTCATGGCAAAACCCCATCAAATGCCCTGGCAGCTTCCTCTGGAGCAACGGGAAAGAAAAGAAGCCTTTGTGGAGTTTTCTACATTGCCAGCAGGTTTGGTATTTTTTCCATTCCCTAAAATTTTGCGATTGTGTCAGGAACTCTAGGTATATCTCAATAGCCAATATTACACTTTAAGTTCTATATCACTAGTGTTCACAAAAGTAGTAATGTAAAGTGTGACGCTCCTAGTATTATCTGTAAGTACTACTTGGAGATCTCCTCATGTGGATTCAAGTGAAATGAAGACCTAGTAAGGGGAATAAGCTCATAGCTGCATTCGTTGTGTATAAGCCTTCACATAGTTTTCAGACCATCTCACTCAACAGGCAGGAGAGGTCTGTGAACGGTGATCTTGAGTTGGGTTGACTGCCTTGAAGTTAGCGTTCTTTCACTGATATTTGCTCTCAGACTATGAAAATCAGATGTTTATTAAGTAAAAGCAGACTTCAATTAACACACAAGGCCCCTGAACCTGGGCATGTCACAGTATGCAAATCGCTCTTCTAACGCTATCTTTATTATGGTACTAAAAATACTTGGCTCTCAAGGTCTCTAGCTAGCATCAGTGGAATATGCCAAGATGCTTAATTCTGCAAATTATTTGTGTCTCATCTTAAAAATATGGGTGGAGCGGGTACATAAATACTAACTGTTGAAGTTGTTTCCTTTACCTACCAGTGTTTTTTGGACTGGAACACACAGGTATTTTACAAATGGAAATTTCTTTTGAAGCTGGAACTACAGCTTCCTCTCAGCAGCATTTTCCTAACCTTAGGGTCTCTTTCTGTAACACTTATTTGGAGCAGTACTTGCTCACATTAGTGGTCCCACTACGAGAGGTCTGAGGGCCCATAATATAAAAATGTCAGGGGTAGCGTATCGTGTTGGATCTACATAACATTTGAGATGGAAAATCCACTCCCAGTGTCTGTAGTTCCCCCTTGTTCAGTGTTGTCCCTTTCTCAGCAGCTGCATAGAGACTGAGACATTACAGGATGATGATCTATGGACAAAGATGCTTATAATCACCATACAACACACAAACACCATGCCCCCAAATGCTGCAAGATCAGAACTTTATCATAATAATCTCCAGGGGTTTTTAACTGCTCTCACTGTAGATATTTGAATAGGTTCTTGTTTTCATATTATTCTGATTAATGTGCATTGAAAGATGCAATTAATATTTCAGTAGTGTTCATCTGTACCTCAAAGCACTTTAAAAAAGGTGAGCCTTTTTCAACTGGGGAAAGTGAATTATAGAGAGGCTAAGTGATTTTTTTTCCAGAGGCACATAATGGGTCAGGAGGAGCACAGGTATTAATATTCATGTCTTCTGTTTGCCTGAGTTGGGCCTTATTCACACGGCTGTTGAATTAAAAAGGATAATAAATGTGTTGTATCTAAAATTTTAAGTCCATTGGTGGTTTAATTCCAAGGTGTGTTTGATTAGAAGATTATCAGATATGTCCTAGCAATTAAAATGGGCCAAGATGTGCTTCAGAACTGAAGGTGGAGTGACACGACCCAGAGTTTGTTGCAAGGATGGTCATGGAAATGGTGGTGTGTCTGATGTAACAGCTGGATCCAGAGACCATTGCCACCAATAACCGAGGAGTCTGAATACCTCCCCAGTAAGGAAAACCCATATTTAAGCCAATGGCAACAAACACCTGCACTGCAATGCAGGTGCTTTTCTTTATTCATCTACCTATTTAGAAGGATGCATCTACTCAAGGACAAAGAAAAACCTCCTTATTTACTCAAACTTGCAGAGTACTAATGGCCTCAGAAGCAGCTCAGAGGGAAGATCCAGTGTGTGTGGCTCACGGTGAGTGAAATTTCAATCCAGTGGCATGTACTGTACTGTGACTTAATTGGCTTCCTGCTGTGATTTGATTTCAGCAAAGTAGCTGGAATTAGTTCTGGTTTTCCCATTCGCTTATGCAATTTATGTAGAAGGAGACACTTAGGGTAATAGTGATGCCTGGAAAAGAGCAAATAGGCTTGTAACTCAATCATTTTGAATGTGTGTTGATCTATCAGATAGCAAAAATGTCCTCAGCCACAGCACAATATGTTGGTAAGAAAAAAAGGCGAGCTTGGACACATTGACTGTTATCTAAAAAATTGTAATGGTCTTCAATTTACCTTGGAGGGCAGGGACATGACACTGCCTGGACCCAGAGCAGGAGAGGATGGGTTGGCACTGGCAGTACTACTAGGCTTTCTGCTAGGATGGAGGCTAGGGTAAATTCGTCAGCCAGGCTGTACTAGAGCTCGGGAAGCCTCCCCAAATAACGCTTTCTGAATCAACGCATCCTGAAAGTACTTTAGCCTCATTCTGGCTGGCCATAATGTAGACAAGGCCTTCAGAATCCAGGTTTTAAATACAGGCCAGGTTTTTTAACTAAGTGTCTTGGCTGTTAGCTTATATATTGTGATTTATGAGTTACCTTCTGTAGCAAAACAGGGCATGCTCTTTAATTCAGAGCTTCTCGGTTCACTTTTATACTTACAACTGCATGGCATTTAGCACTGTTTTATGGCAAAGAAGGATTGCTATCACCCAACAAATTACAGTTTGTTTTTCATATTTTGGCAGTACAATTACTGAACTAAATGTTAACATTATGGTATGTTCCATTTTTTTTCTCTTGCAGATACCACCGGTGACCACATTTCCCTGCTTCTACACTTCAGGTAAAAGACTGAGAAAGACTGCCTGGGAAGGAAGATAAATGTCTTAATTGAGCTATTGTCATCTTGCATGTATATTGATGTACAACGTGCCTCTGAACCGTGCCTTTACCTTAAACTAGTATGTAATGATTCATATTGTTAAGAGATATAATTCAAAGATTATTTTAGAAGATGCTGAGAAAATAATAAAGATATTTAGTGAGAAAGATGCATTGTTTGGGTTCTTTTAGGAAGATTCACGTGGAGGAGGAAGTGTCACATCATGCAGCAGTTGTCATGGGAAATGTCAGTGTTAGAAAATAGTGGTGAGTGAAGTGCAACATTTAATAGCCAGAGGCAACCATTAGCTCTCACGGTGGCATTTTCCCAAAGGTTTCAAAGGTGTCTACTGTTGAATAGATGTGGTCGCTTCCTTTGACCTTTCAAAAGCATCAAACTCTTTTGTCCTCTTTGGCCATGTGAATGCCCTCCAGACAAAAAAACATATAATGAGTCCCTCACACTAGAAAAGGGGAGAGGGAGAGGATTAGTTAATATTAAATTGAATTAAATTTCTCATTTTTACCCCTCAATGCATCACCTTAAAGGAATAAAAAAAATGAAATCTAAGCAAGGTGAGCAGGGAGGTCCACTCACATTGTGTCACAGTACAGAACAAGTGTAAATGAATGCAAATGGTGATGTTTTGCATGATAATACTTTAGAAACACATGCACTTTTATGTGGACAGAAGATTTATACTGCTTTTTAGTGGCTGAGTGGTTGGATGTTAGTCTTTGACCATTTGCGCACTTAAATATATACTGACTTTTAAACAGGAGAGTTAATTGCATTTCAAGTGCCATAGTGAGCAAAAGGAAAGTGCAGAGCAACACAGGTCCCCTACAGGACAAATCAGGACAGTTGGTGGTTGACGCAGGGAAAAAGGCGGAGCTCTTCAATGAGTTCTTCACTTCAGTATTCCTAAGTATTGACCAAGACAAATCCCCCACCTTGAGCATAGACAGATGTCCAAAAGGCACCAGACTGCCATATGTTAGTGCTGACTTAGTTGAGGAGCACATGGAAGGGCTGGATGGGTGCAAATCAGCTGGCCTGGATGACCTCCATCCATGTGTACTGAAAGAATTGGCCAGTGTCATAGCTGAGCTGCTGGTATGGCTGTTTGAGCACTCATGGTACTCCAGCCAGATCCCTGAGGACTGGAAAAGGGCCAACGTGGTGCCCATTTTTAAGAAGGGGAGAAGGGATGAGCCAGGTAACTTTAGGCCAGTCAGTCTTACCTCTGTCCCTGGGAAAATACTGGAAAAAATCATCAAAGACTGCATTTGTGAAGACCTAGCGGGCTGAAATGAAACCAGCATGGGTTCATCACAGGTAGATCCTACCTGACAAACCTTATAGGCTTTTATGACCTGGTTGCACACTGCCTTGACACAGGAGCTAAGGCTGATGTCATCTACCTGGATTTTAGGAAGGCCTTTGACAGAGTTTCATATCCTATTCTCACTGGGAAGCTAGCAGGCTGTGGAGTGGACGCCTACACAGTCAGGGGGATGCCAACTGGCTTAGGGACTGCACCCAGGGAGTGGTGGTGGATGGGTCGTTCTCGGCGTAGAAGGAGGTAGGCAGTGGGGTCCCGCAGGGTTTGGTCCTTGGATCAGTGCTATTTAATAACTTCATCAGCCATTTGGATGAGGGCATGGTGAGCACCCTCTCCAAGTTCGCAGATGATACCAAGTTATGAGGCAAAGTTAACACACCAGATGGCAGGGAGCAGATACAGGCCGACCTGGACAGGTTGGATCAATGGGCGGAGAGAAATAGGATGCAGTTCAGCAAAGATAAATGTAAGGTACTCCATCTAGGAAGGAGGAATCCCCAGCACACCTATAAATTGGGGGATGACCTCCTCAGCAGCTCAGAGGCTGAGAGCAATCTTGGAGTCGTAGCTGACTCCAAGATGAACGTGAGTCGGCAGTGTAACAAGGCCATCAACAAAGCCAATCACACCTTGTCATGTATTAACAGATGCATGACCAACAGATCAAGGGAGGTGATGCTCCCCCTCTATGCGGTGTTAGCCAGGCCTTAGTTGGAGCACCATGTCCAGTTCTGGGCGCTGCACTTCAAGAGGGATACAGAGAATATGGAGAGGGTTCAGAGGAGGGCCACTCACATGATTAGTGGCCTCCGTGAAAGACCCTACGAAGGCAGGTTGAGAGATCTGGATCTCTTCAGCCTTCACAAGAGACAGCTGAGGGGAGACTTTGTAACTGCCTACAAGTTTATCAAGAAAGGACAACAGAGAATTAGTGATGCACTGTTTATCAGAGCGCCCCAGGGAGTAACTAGAAATAGTGGGTGCAAACTAGTGGAGAGTAGATTTAGGTTAGACGTTAGGAAGAAATTTTTTACAGTAAGGGTGGCCAGAATCTGGAACGGGCTTCCAAGAGAGGTGGTACTGTCACCTAACTTGGAGGTCTTCAAGAGGAGGCTTAATAGTCACCTGGCTGGGATCATCTGACCTCAGTCCTCTTTCCTGCTGGGGCAGGGGGTCGGACACGATGATCCATTGGGGTCCTTTCTGACTCTACAATCTATGAATCTATGCTTACACACTTAGGCTAAGTACAGACAGTCAAAAAGCCCAAGGGTGAACCAATTCAGTGTTTGCAGGTTAATCTAAGCTGCGTAAATTGAACCAATAAGCAAGTGAACAGATTTTTTACATTTGATTCTGGAAATGCAGCCACATGCCTGCAGTGGCCCAGGCCAGAAGCCTGGGGGGTGTTAGAGCATGCTTTCCTGCTAGGCTGGAGCAGACAGCTTGGGTGAAAACTAGCCCACCTACCCTATGAAGGGGGCATTTAAGGGGAAGTACAAAGCATCCCGGGATGCCGAGGGACTGTAAGTTAACTTGAATCGGGAGATCTGGGACAGAAGTTCAATACACTGATTTAACCTAAATCAGTTAAGTCTGATGCTACATTGTGACTGCCTTGCTTCGAATACTTGCTCATGAGCTGCCTTAGTGAGAGCGTCTGGTGGTGGGCGTGGTGAGGCTTCATGCGACCATTGAGAGGGACCTCAATCACCCTGGAGAAGGCCCCTGAACTCACCTGCCACGACTTTGAATGTATTTTCAGTGGCGGAGTCTTCTGTTGAAGGTCCCTCAGGGTCGGTCGCTCCTCCCAGCAGATATTCGTGGGGCTCCACCTCCCCTACACCCCTTCCTTACGCCAACCTCCAGCAGGCCACCTGATCTTAATGTGACCGTCCCTCCAGTCTAGATGATTTTCGCTCTTTACACCCTCTCCGGGACTGGTTATTATCATTGTTTCTTTGGCAGGCTACGGGCCCGTTGGATTCACGTCTCTCGTCTCTCTCTCCTGTTGTTGCCAGCTACTTACTAAGCCTCATGAGTATCCCTGGTGTTGAGATGTCAGTCAGATCCCCTTGAGGTAGACCTAACCACTGAATAACCAAAAAAGACAAGCCAAAGAAAACAACAAAAGAACTACACACAGGCAAGAGGCAACTAAAGAGAAAAAGGACTTAAAGAAAACAAAGGAGGGCAGCTAGAAGAGGACAGCTCAGGCTAAGCTGCTCTTTTCCTCTCTCTACTCTAGAACCTGAGCCAGGAGGTGTCTCCCAGTGCTGCTCCGCTCTCTGCCTTTGCTGAGGGTATTTTCTGTTCCTCCTTGGGTTAGCCTTTCTCCTCTGCTTTGTATCTGTGGGAACCTGGAGTGGGAAGTCTCCGGGACTCCTATTGCTCCTTCAGGAGCAAGGTCTTCCCCCGGATGCTGGTGCTGCCTAGGACCAGCGAGGGGTTGTATTTTAATTGCTGTCGCTTGGGATGCCTCTCCCGAAGCAGGATCCATCTTTTCGCACCTGTACGGCCTGCCACCAGTGCAGAGAGCCTCCGCAGCCTCTCCCGCTCTCCCCCTTTAGTCTTCAGTGGTCTTTTTTATCTCAGTCGGCCAGTGATCGCTCCTGATGTCACCCACCAGCTCCAGCTGTAGATAAGCGCGGTTAATGAACCGCACAGGCTTCACTCTTTTTTCCTCCTGCATCTGGTGTCCTGTGGCAGGTAAGTAGCTTTGTGTGTAGCCCCTGTCCCAGGGTCCCCTGTGGGAAGGGTCTCTAGCTCCCCTGTGGTTGCGCCCCTGGGACATGCATCCATCCAGGTTTATCTTAATCCTGGTTTTGGCCATTTTGAAAGTGGTTTTTGTTCACTGAACTTTTGTTGTGTTACAGATTAGAGCTGGTTTCCAATCACTTATACAGGTTTATGTGTAGCTTCTGTCCCTAGCCTTAAAGCTAAGCATATTCCTATGTATGTTCAGGATCAAGGCCAATGAAACTTTAAGGTACATAGAGTTAAGTCAGTTAACTAGTTTCTAGTTAACTAATTAAGTAAGCTAAGAATTTAGCTAAATCCTAAAGAGGACTTGAAATCAAAACAGATCACAAGACTATGAAATTATGAACTGCAATCTTGTGCTTTAGAAATTAAACCAATTCTTAATTTATATACTACAAAGGAATCTTGCATGGTGAAAGGAGAAAATAATTCAATACTGCCTACTGTGGGGCTGGGGGGTGCCCATTTCTCTTGGAGCATTTAGTACTAGATACTGTTAGAGGCAGGGTACTGGATTTTATGAACCATTCTTCTGATCAGATGTGGTACTTCCTATATACTGACTTATATTGCTGGACTGGGACAGCTGACACTACAAAAAGATAGGAAACTCAAATGAAAACCTAAATTTAAGATACATATTTAGGCCCACCATCACAGCTGGTATAAATCAACATCATTCCACAGAAATCACATAAGTCGAGTGACAAAAGCAGTAGATCTGTGTTAATTTAAATCCTTAAAATCAAAGTACATTACATATCAGCATGATAAAGAGAAAAGCTGTGATTTTCAATAGCTGCCAAATATAAAGCGAACAGGAGCAGTATCTGCTTTGTTAGAGTATTTTCGCCTCATCCAAACGCTCCTTTGCCCGAATGTTTGTGCATCGCTTATGTCTTTTTAAATTATTCCAGTGTTTCGTCCTTTCTCATTCCCCAGTGGTTTTCTCTAGTAAATTGAATTATTTGAAAGTATTGATATTAAAATAAAATAAATAAAAAGACACTGAGAAAGCCCATCATTGTCCCTGAAAATGAATTCTTCCTGTGCTTTTTACTGCTAATAACGGAACGGCTCAGTAGCACATGTCCCCTGTGAACAATCTCTCTCAATTTTAGTAATGAATTTGTTATTAGAGTAATCAGTCATTCACATGAAATTGCGTACCATTTTAAAATCCAAAAAAACAGCTTCCCAAGATATTACCATGCAATCCATGTACTTTAACAGCACTGTGACCTGGCTTAGCTTAATTAACAGTTGCTTATATTGGGCCATTACTTAAATAAGCTTGGGTGACAGACTCCCAGATAGGCAGAAGTTCCACATGTTGCCTTGCGCTTAATTCGGTTATTGTTTAATGTAATCATACTTTGATTCTCCATTTAATTTAATTAAATCCTCAAGATTGGTTTAAAAAATGCAACACAATCTTTCTCTCTCTATTCCTATTAATTTCCTTCACTTTTAGCACGTTATTGGGTAATTCAATCACTGGCTAAAGCTGGCATTTAAATAGTAAGGAAATGTCAAGTTCTGAAGCGGACTGGAAGGGTCCGGAGAATGGAGGGAGGAACCCGAAGACATATCCATAATATTTCTGCAGGAGATAGAAGAAATCAAAGGCTGTTCAAAGGTAGACCAAAGAAGGTCTGGAAAGACTTCCATATGAGAAGAGGTGAAAAGGTTTGGGACCAGGAGAGGGCATGTTAGACCTGTGGAAAGCAGTGCTTTGGCACGGAGAAGGTATTTGTGGATTACAAGAAATAGCAAGAAAGGAGCTAGTTTTCAAGTTGATTTCATGTGGATGAAATGAATGGGCGCGTTGTATTTTTATTATGTTTTTAAGCTGAGCCTGATGTCAGCCCATGTAACTCTCCGCCACAAGAGAACAAAGGGCGCCGATACACGACCGCGGAGCCTGCTCTGATGCGCTCCAGCAGCCTCCTGCGTCTCGGCTCTCAGTGTTCCCACACTTGAAAATGGTGGCGGGGGTACTTGAATTAAAGCTTGTCGAGTGACCTTTAGTTCAAGCACCGCCGCCACCATTTTTAAGCATGGGGATGCTGATACACGAGACGAAGAGCTGCTGTAATTAAAGTGCCACCCCCTCCCCCCCCCAACACACACAACCCCACAGTAAGCGTAAAAATGCCCAAAGGGGCCAAGAGCTTAGCTTGATTTTAAAAAGGGTTAAACCTTCACGTAGACAGTGAGGACTTGTACTGTTTTATATAAACCAAAATAAACTGGGTGTATATGGGTGATGCAGCCATAACCAACCACTTACTGCGTAGATGGAGGGGAAAAAATAGCTTCTGTGAGATCAAGGCCATTTTGTTCTCTTTACTCGTCACCATCTCCCTTTCCAGAGACCTTGAATATCTCTTGAGTTTGGTTTTTCAGTTTTTATCAAGAAGCTAAACTGTGTAGCAGAAACTGTAATTGGAATAAAAAGAAAGAACCACTGCAAAAAAGCGTGCAACACTTATAAATGAGGGAAAGAACCCAGGGCCTGATTCAGTAAATTGTTTAGGTACATATCTACCGTTTGAACCACATGAGTAATCCCATCGATGTCCTTGAGACTACTGATCATGATTATATTAGACCAGTTTTTAAACACTTTGTTGAATCAGAACCTTGCAACCTACGGTAGTCGGGTCTCATTATTTATTATCTACTCCACAATCCCTTCAGGCTTAAAAAATCTGCCCATTCACCAGGTGTCCGACACTAGTAATAGACTGATTTGATTCATCACCCCAATACATCTGTTCAATGGGTAGCGTTCCTTACACAAAATGACGGTGCCTAGTATTTCGGCAGCCTTGTATTCTTTGTTGATGTCATTGGGAGCTCTGAGCACACAGCATTTCTGGCAATCGGGCCCTAATGTGTCATTTTAATTTCATTTCTGAGAGGGACAGTAAGGTGATTAAATACTCTTAATTGATAACACTTTCAGAATCGCCACGTGTTCATTAGCCTTTGACAAATAAAGGCCGGTTGTTGTTCTTTCACTTGCTTTGCACCTGCTAATGAAATAACACTACGGGTCATATCACATTTATTTTTATGGTGGGGGAGGAAGGGTGTTCTTGAGTCTTGTCTGATCTTACCTAAGCAAGTAGCCTTCTGCTTATAAGTTATTGCCTAAACTGTATAAAAAAGACTAGTTTTTGTGTTGCAATGCCCTCTACAGGATGAAACAGTGACATCGGAGGCTATACTGGCATCTTGCCGATATCTCAGGGCCAAGGCTTGTTCCTCACATACATCTGTAGCATTTTTCTTTCGCTAAAAATGAATGCACATGGCTCGAGTGTTTGCTGGTTGTTGCCAGCCTTGAAAGATGAATAGAAATTGGCTGAGTGCATTTCATTGGCAAAACCCAAAAATACCTGCACCTGCTAAACTCTGTGCACTCCTAGTAGTTGCAGAGAGGAGGTAGCCATGCCTGACCCCTGCTTTAGCAGCTTCTTAGCATGATAAAGTTCTCTGAATTGGACATTAAATTAACACAGCGGAGTACAAGAAATATGCACAAACTCATAATCATCGAGATACTTTGACATTGGGTTTCTGTCCAACCATGGGGCTATTTATGGTAGATTTAATACTGTGCTTTAATTAGAGAAGTACTGAACATGCTATTGCGCTAATGTACTGTAACTGCCTTAAAGGGTTTCAAAAAGCTTTAGGTTTCATGTTCCTTTTTGCAGAGCAGAGTAGAGCCTTCGAGGCCCATCCTTTTTTGACGATAAAGCGCTGGTGGTATAAATGGGAGTAAATTCAAGCTGTCTTCTCTGGCCCCTTTACAAAGGGACCTGAGTGCGGATGAGAATCTAATCTCTAGAGTTAGGCTTCAAGGCAGGGAGTTGCAGAAGTCAGGATTGCTCAGGAGTGGCTCTTACACCCACATGTTGAGGTATAGCTCCCTTTAGCAAAATGGTTGAGAGAGGACGTGTCTTTCCCAGTTGCACCCTCCATCAGCACCGATAACAGTATTATCCCCTCATCCTCATGGGAGGGTGAGAAGCAGAATTCAATCTGATCCATTCATCCTCATCCGTTTCTTGCGGTTGCTCCACAGGGAGCACTATAGTATATCCCCAAGCATGGGCTTTGCTATCCCTTGTAAACCCAGGTTTTCACTGCGTTCTGTGTCTGTCTTGTCACCAGCTTTCTTTGGGACACCCACCCTGGCCACTGGGGTTGTTTTCTCTATAAATAAAATTAAAGTTGGGTCAAAGAAATCAGAGCACATTGAAAGCTATTCTCTGCATAATAAAATGACAGAACTTAAACCGTTGCACTTAAATGCACTTGTTCCTGCAGGTACAGGACTGAAACTGCATGTGGCCATCAGAGTTCCCTGCAGCAACTGGATTAACACGGTCTCTTGCTTTTCCTACACTACAGCCCTTCCTTACTGCTTGCTATGCGGTAGGGAACAGCTGTTTCAGCCCCCTTGCTTTGGGGCACAGGAGTGGCTTTTTAATTGTGATAATGTAAGTAAAATTCCTCTCCTTGGGGAGCTTGGCTCATTTTTCGCCTCCCTCTTCTCCTCCTTTGCTGCCAGTTGCTCCTTAGACTGATGCCGCTTTCAAATTTCTAGAGAAAATACCAGCCTGCAACACTGCACAGATCTGTGTCTCAGAGGCGCAGCCTGGGTGATCTGTAATCAGTCATAATCATTTTCTGTACACACGAGTGCTTCTCCTTGACAGTTCGTTCCTATTTTATTTTAATGCGCTCAGGGGAATCTAATCACTTGCACGAGAACAGGTGGAAGGGAGGTAAGTACAGCATTTGAGAAGACCACCTCGTGCTCAGCTTTCTGATGAGTATAGCCGAAGGGCCGTATTCGGAAGGGAAAGGGAGCGTAGTATTGTGGATGGAACAAGAGACCCCGCGCGACCTGCTGTGTGATGTTGTTCCAGTTGCATCATCCGGAGGGACTGCAGTTTCTTCTTCTGTAAAATGGGCCTACTGGTATTTTGCCCTCCTTTTTTAAAGTGCTTTGAGACCCATGGGTTCAACTTTAAAGTACTAGAATTGCTCCATAAATTTCCTGGTAATTGTTAAAAGGAATAAAACCAAAATATATGTCTGGCTAATTGGGCTCACGTACAAGGTTTGTATCTGGAGGCTACCTTTCTCATAGCTCAGGATGAGACGGCAGTCAGCTCTGTTCTCTACAGCTAGATACGGTCTGGTCCCTCCCTCATATCTACACAGGCTGCTATAAGAGTCCCGGGTTTGGGGCATCACGACAGGAACTGAACTGGTCTCTAGTTTAAAGATTGAAACCAAAGGAACTGGACGATGAACAAAACTTTTGTTCTCTAGGTCCTCCAGCTCCACCTCAAGATGTTACTGTACAGGCAGGTCCCACCCCCGCAACTATACAGGTCTCCTGGAAACCACCAACTTTGACATCAACAGGAACCTCCAATGGAGCAAATGTTACTGGCTATGGTGTATATGCAAAAGGTCAACGGGTGAGTTGTCATGACTTTATTACAGTGACCGGTGGCTCTAGATGTGCAGTTCAGCCAAGAGCAGAAGAATATAATGGACTTCAGTGTTCACCTAGTTTTTTCTGGATTTCATTTCAGCTGGTTTGTCATGTTGCTGATGGTCCTGTGCATTGATAGCTGTGAAGTCCCTCTTTATAAGCTAATCAGCAACACTTAATTACTCAGACAAGCCTAGCTGAAGTATTACAGGTGATTGGGGTAAATCGATGAAGACCCGCTGTGCTTACACTTTACAACCGGCAACAATTTGCCAGCATTTATGAATGCTTTCCAGGCTGCATGGCGGGAGGAGATGTGTTTTCCCGGTTTTAACTTGGATGTTTGTGCCTTTAGGTGGCAGAGGTGATTTTTCCAGCAGCAGAGAACACGACCGTAGAGCTAATGAGAATACGGAGCTTAGACGCTCGGGACGTCACTGTAAGAACACTTTCTGCCCAGGGGGAATCTGCGGACTCTTTCATTGCTGCCATTTCACCTGACCTACTGGTGCCTCCAACCCCTCACCCTAGAACTGCTCCCAAATCTAAGCCATTAGCAAGTGCCGGAGCCCCAAATACCAAAGATGAACATTTAGGTCCACATTTAAAAATGGATGAGTCATGGGAACAGACTCATTCGGCATCTCCTATTCATGGACACACGCTGGAGCCTCCTGCCCCCAACTTTCACGGCCCGCTTCAAGGAAGGAGGTCTCCCTCACCTAATCGAATACTCCCTCAGCCACAAGGCACACCTGTCCCGAATACTGTTGCTAAAGCCATGGCAAGAGAAGCTGCACAACGAGTTGCAGAGAGCAACAGGGTAAGAACAAGCTTTTTCTTATGTGTTCACAGCCGTGTAGCTTACCTTAGGAATCACTTTGGAGGAGAAGAAAGCATCCTAAAGCACTAGGTCACCCCTTTGTATCAAGAATCAATTATTTATTAGTGCTTAGAAGAGTTAATAAGTGCTTAATAGATGCTTTATTATGAAGTTATCCGTCAGAGTGCAGAAGATCAATAGGCTGTTAATAACTATAACATTCAATCCTTTGTGACATCTTCTACTATATAAGATAACCATTAGGGCTGTGCGAAGCCTCGGGTGCTGATTCGATTCAAAGGAGATTTGGCCCAATAAAGTGGCCGAATCTCCAAATCCAAATTGAATCAGGAGGCCAATAAAAGGTTCGAATTGATTCAAAGCTCTCTGAATTGATTTGGAAAAGATTTGGAGAGCTTCAGAGATTTGGGCAGTCCCCACTCACCACCACAGGGAACTGGACCCGGACTCCATGCCGGTAAGTAGCGGGCAGTGGGGGGGGAGGGCTGGAGGAGGGAGCAACAGGACCATGGGGGAACCTCCGTCAGGCCCTATCCCCCACCTGCTCTCCCAGCCCCCGACATGACTGTCCCCCTCCCCAACCCTCCATGGCTGCCCTGCCCGGCCCCAGCTCCTGGTTTTTTAAAAAAAAGAAAAGCTCTGCACTCACTGGCTGGCTTCCATCAGGGCTTTTTGTCGCAGAGGCCCCCATGCAGTGTGGGGCAGCGGGGTGCAACGGGGATCGCCCCTGGCCTGGCAGCAGCCGGTGAATGCAGGGCTTTTTTTTTTTTTAATAAAGGCCAGATGGGGCAGCCATTGACTGGGCTGGGAGAGCAGGCGGGGATGGGGCTTGTTTGATTCAGAGAATTGGCCGATTTGGCGGCGGCCGAATCTTGGAATCAGATTCAGCCGAATCGATTCAGGACAGTGATTCAAATCACCAAATCGAATCGCTGTCCCCCATATCTGAATCCGAAGTGAATACTAGCTGCTTTGCACAGGCCTAATAACCGTCTGTAGGTAATATGCTTACAACTTGTATTAAACCTTTTATAAGTTGTTTAGAAATACATGTTCAAAGGAATACTCTTCCTGTAAAGCACAGAGAGATTGTCATGTGTTTTTCTTTAGTCTCTGACTAATAACCCCACCAATGATAAATGGAAAGAATATTTTTGTCTTAATATACATTTGTTATATACAGCAAAAGCCACATTATCCGGCATCTTACAAACCGGCATGCTCTATTAACTGGCATGCCAGTCAACGTGGCAAAAGCAAAACCGGAAGTGCCCATCGTGGCACTTCTGGTTTTGCTGAGTCCCCACGGCCCGGGGCAAAGTAGCCTGTGGTGCTGAGCCCCCACGGCCCAGGGCAAAGCAGCCTGTCCCCCGGCACACTGACGCAGCGGGAGGGGCAGCGGCCTGAACAGGCAAAGACGCCCGTTTGGGCCTCTCAGGTAACCGGCATATTTGGTTATCCGGCACCCCCCATTCCCTATGGGTGCCGGATAACAAAGCTCTTGCTGTATAATATGTGTTGCTATTTATTCATTTAAGCACTTGTGTAAACTTCCCACACTCTGCCATTTCAGTGCCTTACCTTCAGTGAAATAGTTGATTACAAAGCATTATGCCTTCAGCACCAAGGCTTGGGAACAGAGTCTCCTGATTAGTAGCAACAACAACGTCAATGGAAAGTTCGGCCCAAAGAGCTGTGAGACATTAGGGTTTCGGAGCTCCCTAGCAACGGGACCGGCAGCTCACCAGAGGGTGGATCTGAACTTTCTGTGCAGCCTTTAGATACAGAGGCCCTGATTCTAAATAAAAAATCTGTTTCAGATTATTTTATATTGAGGGACCAATTGCAAGAGAAATGTGGTTGAATGCAGCCTCAAAGAGGGAGTATAGCACAAGGTAGTGCCTTAGAGGCTATATTACATGCCTGGAAGTGTAATGCTGACACATGTAGGGTTTGATATATCATTACTGACACACAAGGTCACATCCACATGTGAAAATATAGGTGGTACAGAGCATTGTATATTTGCTATGTTATGTATTAGTGGATGCTCACTATCCTGGAAGAAAGGACAGCAGATTTTCTTCATTAAGCTCCTACCTTAGTTGTGGATCTTAGGCTGCATTGGCCTTTTTGCAATAATATCTCTGACATAAATATTTTACTCCAAAAAGGTCTAAATAAATATGGTGACCAAATACCTGTGCAAAGAGTGCCACGTGGAGTGAAAGGAGATTGTTTCCCCTGAAGCTTTTGCTTTGCCCTTAAATTAATATCTGCATTGCTCTGACTGTGAGGATGAGATGATCCAAGAGTAGTCCCCCATAACGACATTCCTAAAACCATTTGATGATTTTCTAGCCCCAAGATGGGGAAGCTACCAAAGTCTCTAGCTTCTAAAATGCCATTTGATACTCAGCATCATTAATTTCTCATAGTATTAATATCTTTGCTTGAAATTCCTTGATTAAATTTAGTCATTAGCAGATGGATGTGCTCCATTTATGTATAATGGTACATGACTATTGCCTTGTGCTTTATTTACCACCAAAACTCTACTGGGAAAAATGTAATGGGAGTGCTGGTGTATCATGTCTTACATTTTCTCTAGCAGTGTCTTTATTTGGATGAGCATTGGATAGAATGATACGATATTGCAGCATCTTTGGGATGCTCTGTACTCAAAAGTGCATTGCACAGTTAAATGAGACAGACTGTTAAAACACTGTGGGAGAATAAGATTGAGAGGGGTATAGATGAAGGAAAATTGATACAGGTTTATAAAGATGATTTCAAATGCTATAGAGAGTCATTGAAAGGGGAAGATTACCTGAAGAGACTTCCCCATAGCAGGAATTGCAGAGAAGGAGGTAAACTCAACAGAGCTGAAGAGTGAACTGACTGGGAAATGGGTGAGAGAGAAACTCCCTGATGTAAGAAAAAACAAGGACTAGAGGCCTTGATTCTGCAAATCAGCATCCTGGCTTGCTTGTTGAAACACAAGCGTACATCTCTTATCTGACTGATAGGGCCCTTGGGCTTACAAGAATGAGATCTTGTCCTAAGTTTCTTAGCTATAAAAAAAAAAAAAAAAAAAAAATCAACCAAACCCAGTTCAACAATGAAAAATGGGTGTGGATTATAGCCGGTCCTTCTAAACATCCAATAAAAGGGTGGTGTTATATTCTGAAAATATGCCTCCATTTAGTAGGACCACCAGCTAATCGTACCATCTACAGAGTTAGGAGTGAGAGAACCAGCATCTTTTATTTTGCCTTAAAGCATGAGTATATTTATATGTCATGTTTTCAAAGAACTATAGAAGCAGTAGACCCAGATCCTTAACATCCTGCATTTGCCAGGCTGGACCGATTCCATGGCTATTAAGCATCCTCATGCAGTGTGTGGCTGGGAACACCCATCAGTGGGTGTTCATAGCAGAGTGCCCACTTCACCAGTCTCTCTTCTATATTGGTGTTTGATTTACCAGATGGAGAAGAGGAGTGTATTCAGTGAAAGGAGTACCGCAGCACCTTATGCAAACTCGGATGATGAGGAAGATGGCTACAATTCTCCTAACATTAAAAGGAGAGGGGCTTCAGTTGACGATTTCCTAAAAGGCTCAGAGCTTGGAAAGCAGGTAACTAGCCTGACCTTGAAATGGTCCCTAATGTTTCAGAAATGTTTTATAACGTTCAGCTCATTGCTGATTGCTCTGTTGCTCTGCTGATCAGAGCCATGGAAGTGTCTGTCCCGGTCATGGCCACAACCCAGGAATCTTCCCTTGCAGGGGCAGCGCTAAGCCGTGCTCTCCTTGGCTTATTCCCTGCCTCCTACCCTGCCAATATAATTATTTCCTAGCTTTCCGGTGACCCAGTTGTCAATGTGGGGTGGAGAGTGTTGTAAGCAGTGCTGTGCCCACGGCTTTGGGGATTTAGCACTTTGCTAGGGTTCAAATTCTGGTTTCTTCTTGAGGTTGTACTCCCTCAGTACATTAATCCACTGTGCCAAAAAGCCCTCACTTCTTAAAAAGTGACACCTTAAAGTTTATCAGTACATCAGCTGAACTTTAGTTAGCAAGGCAGCTGTTCTATGTTAATGAAATACAAATAGATTATTAAATATTTATCGGCAAGCTATCCGAGAGGCACCTACTGGCAGTTTAATTGCTCATTTGAAGTATTTACAAAAACTGGACATTTTCACTGCATAATTTATTATCGAGAAAACAGTTTTTACCATTTCTGTATGCCATTCTACTATCTCCAAACCTAACTGGAAAGTCTTGGTTATTGTTTTTTACATTCAATACAAAGCATAATTGCAGTCCAAGGCAGTTTTGAGGGGCTCAGCATGTTGGTGGTTGATTTCATAAAGGAATGAATAGTTTGTTCACTTTAGGAGGTGGCTTTGTGGTCTGTGTCCCGTGGCTTTCTGACGCATGTCATTCTCTGCACCGATGCCCAATTAAAAGCCTTTAGCTTTATCTCACTCAGCATGTTTTCCATTTGCATGAGATAGAAATGAACAAATCATCCTAAAACAACCACATATACAGGTAACAAGACCGCTGGTCTATGAAGGCAGTCCGTTGACATTAGACAGCATGTCTAATGGAGACGATTGCTCCATTCCATATTTCTGTCAAATTATATTTTGTAATAATTTGTATGGGTTAAAAACCCCCCAACCATTATTTATGACTGAAATCACACTCCTTAGAAATTGATGCAATCACTAATCTGCCAGAGACTTCCTATATGACCCCAGACAAGGCACTCTATTGACTGCAATGGAGATCAGGTGCCTAAATACCTGTGAAGGCCTGGGCCTTGGTATATGAGTTGCCTATCTATAAAAAGAGATAATAGCACTTCCCTACCTCTTCAGGGGATTCTGAGTCTAAACACTTGAATGGATTTGGGATACTCAGCTTTTACAATAATGGAAGCAAGAAAGTATCACACAAAGGGCTTTGATTTCCAAAGATGAGGACCATAAGGTCATGCGTGAAAAGGCAGATATAAGGGGTCCATGCGGAGTACAAATACAACAGCTGCTTAGAGCACGTGCCTGATAGAGGCCTGGCTGGCCACTTGCCTGGGCAAATGCATGATTTAGAGCTACATTAAATGCACCCACAAATTAAGCTCTCAATTTTGCACATGGTCCCAGTTGCATAGTTTACTGGCTCGTGCTTTAAAGGCACTCTGGATTCAGGCAGACAAGTGCATTGAAATGGTTTTAACCCCATTGCTCCCCTGAAGAGCAGCAAAGGGCTCAGTGATGTTGTAGCTCAATCCTACGGTGATCACAAGGTTGCGGATCAACTGCTGAACAACAGAAAGTTTTTAGCATCCTTCTATTCAGCCTTAAACAAAGGCTCGTTTTTGTTATTACTTGGTATAATGCATCTGAACATACAAAGCAAGAGAATAAAGTGACATTTCATATATCTTATGTAGCTAACACATTTAAATATTTAAGGCTCTGATCCTGCAGACAGGCAATTAATATATTGCGCTTCTCTGTCGGCCTATAAGTGACACCATTGACTTCACCTGAGCTACTCAAGGCTTGAAGTGTGGGACATGAGTAAGTGCTTGCAGGACAGTGGAGCCAAAAAACCAGCAATGACTTTTAAAAGTCCGTTAAATGAGGTTCAATTAAATGTTTTTAGCTACAGTATCTTGCTACATGCTCCATAAATATTTGAGTATTCTGTACCAAGTTAACATTACAAACAATATGTAACGGTGCAATTATTTCTTGCATGCGCTTAAGCTAATTATATTGTACATCTTCACACGTTCTGCCACTCAATTAGGTTGCCTTATCTAATCAGCTTTTATTTAATAGAAACCTCCGTTATTAAGTCCAAATCAGATCAGTATTGGAGATGATTGGAAAGGTTCCTAGTGGATGCTCAGCTATGAAGCTCTGTCATTTTTCTTGGATGATGACAGCCTTTGTAATCTGCAAGATATCAGTGCATTGGGCCAAATTCTGCTCTGCTAGATCAAAGCAGTCCCTTGAGTTGTCTAGATGCAAGAGAGAACTGAAACTGGTACCAAACCCCCAGTGGAATTGCAGAGACAGAACTGAGAGCAGAATCATAAATGTAAAGCAGCAAAACGTCATATATTTAATGAAAGAAAGTGCCTCAAACTGACAGAAGGCAAATTCTTGCAGTGGTATTTAGTCTTAAAGTGACACTAACATAATGCGGCAGAGGGAATTTGACACTATTCCCTTAGACAGGAATGAGGGTGGGATCCTATAATTATTAACATTATAGATAGCACCTTCCATCCACTGGCTACAAATAGTCTCACTGTGAAAGGTCTCATTAACTTCATATTACAAGAGGGGATGTAGGCACTCAGAGAGGGTAGGCCCAGATCCTCAAAAGTTGTTTGGGTGTCAAACTCTCATTGAAATCAGTGGAAATTAGACATTCGAATACCTTTGAAGATCTGGGCCAAAGTGACTTATAAATCACCATGCTAGCGAAAAAAGCAATTGAATGTAGCAAAGCCAGTCAAATTGAAACACTACCAGGTCATTAAAATGGCTTATTTCCATCTTGATCTCTGTCTACTTGAAAACACAGGAGAACTTAGTATGCTGGAATGACCTCTAGAAGGACGTTAATATTGTATCCGTCTGCTCTTCAGGGCTAGGGACAGAAATTACACATAAACCAGTATAAGTGGTTGGAAACCAGTTCAAATCTGTAACACAACAGAAGTTCAATGTACATAAACCACTTTCCAAATGGCTGAAACCGGTTTAAGGTAAACCTGGAGGATGTAGTATCAGACTTAACTTATTTAGGTTAAAATCCCTGATCCCCTCCAGATTCAAGTTAACTCAGTCCCCCGGTATCCCAGGATGCTTTGCATCTTCCCCACAAACCCCTCCCCCTCAGCAGGGTGGACAGACTAGCCTTGAGTCAAGCTGTCTGCCCCAGCTGAGCAGGGAAGTGTGATTATAGCATCTCCCGGCTTCTGGTCTGGGCCCCTGCAGGCATGTGGCTTCATTTCCTGAATCAAAAGTGAATGTCTGTTCACTTGCTTATTGGTTCAATCTATGCAGCTTAGACCAACCTGCCAAGATTGAATTGACTCGGCCTCAGATTTTTTGACTGTCTGTACTTAGGCCAGGTGTCAAAATAGAATAACAGTTTTGAACCCCAGCAGCTACTGATGTTGTATAATACGACAGAAGTCCTGGTTGATCACCTGCAGAGACTGAACCCAGGACTTCTGAAACCTGTATACAATGGGCTAGCTACTGGAGGGGGCAGGAAGTAACACCGTGTTAGTTAGTAAGGATTACATACAGCATTGCTATGATATTCAAGCTACTGGTAGCTGCCTTGCCTCTCTTTTATGAATGCACAATGATTTCAGATGTTAAAACCCAGAACTTTCTTGTTTTCCATCCTGCCAAATAGCCTCACTACTGTCATGGAGAAGAGTACCATAGTGAAAGCAGCAGGGGCTCCGACTTGTCTGATATCATGGAGGAGGACGAGGAAGAGCTTTACTCAGAGATGCAGCTGGAGGATGGTGGAAGACGGAGAGTTAGTGTAACATCCCATAATGCACTCAAGGTAAGGAGGGATTAATCTCCAGTGAAGAATAGACATTAGACTGGACATTAGGAAGAACTTCACAGTTCGAGTGGCCAAGGTCTGGAATGGGCTCCCAAGGGAGGTGGTGCTCTCCCCTATCCTGGGGGTCTTCAAGAGGAGGTTGGATATGCATCTAGCTGGGGTCATCTAGACCCAGCGCTCTTTCCTGCCTATGCAGGGGGTCAGACTCGATGATCTGTTGAGGTCCCTTCCGACCCTAACATCTATGAATCTATGAATATGCAAATTTGCTTTTCTTCCTTCAGTGGATTATAATTTTTTAAGTCCAGTATGGCTGTTGCAGGCCTAGTGGCCTACAGACTAGCAGAGTACTGCAGCTGGGATGAACGCTGTTCATCATATCTTGTCCACCTTAAACTTGACAGGTCCCTTCTATTTCACAGACTTGGAAACTGAGCTTTTGGTTGTAGCTGTGTTGGTCTAAAGACATAAGCAGGCAAGGTTCTTTGGGTAGATGTGATCTCTTTTATTAGATCAATTGAGTACTTGGAAAAAAGTTCTTAGCTAGCTTTCGGGCGCAGTCGCCCTTCATTGGGCATAGGGAGTCCCTGTTGGTCCGAGACTCCAAGGAATTTGACACTCAGACCAACAGAGACTACTTATGCCTGTCAAAGGATGACTGAGGCTGAAAACTTGCTAAGAATTTTTCCAACTGCTCAGTTGGTCTAATAAAAGCTATCACATCTACCCGAAGAACCTTGCCTGACTACATACTTGGAAACACACTGTAGGTTGTTATGTACTTGTGTGTTTTGCCCCATATTTGAGAACCTTCCTCTGATGCTGTACTACAGTATATTGGAAACAGCTCAGATCAGAAGTTTTCTGGTTGTGTGTATGTGTAAGCAGCACGCATGAATACATATGCAATTTATATGCAATAAAATGCCAGAGTTTTAACATCTGGGGTTATCTTTTTCTGATTTTTGTCAGGGGGATTTCTTAGGGACACTGAGCCCAAAGACTGTGGGAAATGTTATTAAGTGCAGTTTGGATAAAGCCCATTATCATGATATCAGGAGTTTCCAGTTTCGGTGGAGCCAGAGAACAAACGTGTATCAGGAGCAATGCTCCAACCCTTGCATAGGAACATTTATCTTAAAAGACAGTTTACTTTGCAAATGCTGAATTTTCCCAACATAGAATTGATGTTTTCTCTAGTCTCACTGTGTGTGTATGAATGTGTGTGTATGTGTGTGCGCACGTGCACACTTGTTTGCATGTGTGCGCGCGCACTCGCATGCGTGAGTACATATATTGTAACTTCCTTTTATGCATATATCAATTACTATGCTAAATTGTTTTTTTTTTCTTTTTAGTCCCCTTTTGCCCCTTAAAGTTTTAGGATTTAAATGATAAAGAAACCTACTGGTAGTTTTTCATATCGTAATTATGTCACACGCCACAACGAGCATGCCGTCTCCTTTTTTCAAAGTGAATGCAAAGAGGTGTCTTAATCTTTACTGTAACTGCTTCTATACAAAGACTTGCAGTTTTTATGCCATCAATAAAGAGACTGCCGATTACATCTTTAGATGAAACCTTTTATTTCCATGTTTAAGATTCTGATAAAAACTTGAAAATTAAATTCCGCTGCCTTCTGTCCCTTTCCACTTGGCAAATGCTGGATTACCCCTATACCTTTCTGAACCGTTATGAATCAGCATCATCTTTACATCTTTGTTTTACCAGTGGTGTCTGCCTGACACTGAATACAAGGGGCCAGTTCATTAGCTCAGGTGGCAAAGCAGCATCAATCTGTTTGAAGTCAAGAATTGACTGCTGATAACAGAAGCTAAGGGTCCAGCTCAAGGTGATTCAATTTGTTCTTGTTAGCTGGCTGGCTCTACAGAAGTGGAATCCATATGCGAGCGCCACACAGAAGCAGGGTCCGGGATGTACATATTGAATTTAAAGGATGCTACCCACTGCTTTTATATTACTATACATTTTAGATCAGGTTCTGGATCCCAAGTACTTGACAGTGTCCCTCCATTTTGCTGGATTCAGTTGTGCATTGCAGCTGCTTTAATTAAAAACTTACTTAGCAAATTTTCCATGCTATAATCTTTCAAATGCATATGTCATTTGCATCTCAAAATGAGCCAGCCCATGCACTTTGACCGTGATTGAAGATGCTATAGAAAGTACTGAATGGCAGCCAAATTAATACATGGCCCCATGCAAAAGGGGAATGCTTTGGATGTCAACATATGAGTTGCTTAACTAGGGAGTTGTTAATCCTTCCCAAATAAAAGCTGACATGTGATCTGAATGTGAAGATCAGAGCTGAACAGTTCTGAAATGTGGAGATAGCTACCTATTGTAGATTGATTGATTTTTTTTTTTCTATAAGTAGGGCACATTTTCATAAAGGCTCCAGGACTACCGTACATAATATAAAAATGCATTAAAAATAACCTAAATAGTAGCAAAAAGTCCCTCTAAAACCTTGCTGATCCCTGAAGACAAAGAATATCAAAATTCATCATAGTTCCCTTCCAAGAGACGGCCTGAACAGGGGGCTTTGTAATGGTCTGGGAAGGTAAACCAGATCAGCTCTTGGTGGACCAAAGAGGAAAGAGAAGCGGGTTGCTTTCCAAGTAAGCGTTTTGTAGAGGAGATAAAGGGCAATGGTGCCAGATCAAGCCCAGTTCGGTCTAGCTCAGGGAGAACCCCAAGCACTAACGCTATATCCTAACTCGGCTGCCACCATGCCTGAACTTGTATGCAGCTTTTATTGCTTTATTTTGAATGCATGGGTTTCTTCTTGTTAGAGCATCACTATATCAGCTGTGTTTGGACTGACCTTCCATGTTATATCTGACGCCAAGCAACTTCTTAATCATGTCTTTATTTTCACAGATTCCCATCAGAGCATGACATCCCCCCCCTCCCCTCCCCACTAAGTAAACTGCATGCCTTATGTTTTGCCATTGCTCTACAACTAATTCTGTCTTTATTTTTCTTTCCTCCTCCCTTTTTTCCCCTTCCCATTTTATTTTTTATCACACACTATTTGTTCCCTGCCTGTTTTTTCACATCACATAATCTTAAGGAGTGCTATAAGAATAAGACCACTGAAGCCGCTTTTTTGGAACAGCCTGACTTTTCACAGCAGATACATCACAGTAAAAAGCTTTTCAGTATCCCAGAAGTAGCTGAAGAGGATGGTGACTATTCTGAACTGTTACACAAGCAGGGGTTAGGTGTGCCCTATAAAACGAAACCCACAGTAGCTAGAGACACTAAACCACCTAGGGCCTACAATCAAGACCAACAGCACAGCTTCTGGTATCCAGCCAAGCACAGAATTTCAGGCATAGAGGATATGGCTTCAGAAGAAAAAGGATGCAAATATAGTAGGTCCTTAACAAGAAGCCCAGACAGTGGCCTGGACTGCGGAAGTGAGGAAGAAGAGTCTCGTTTTAATTTCAGGAATGCTTATGACTTGATTTCTGCCAACGTTGCACCAAGCTGTTGCGCAGACACCAGTAACTGCTCTTGCAAAAAACCCACGAGGCCATTGCTCGCTCGCAGGAAAACGTTAACCAGGCAATGCAGCATCGAAGAAGACTTTGGCGACTTGGGTCCTTTCACTATAGAGTCTAGAAGTGAGGAGGCCAAACCCAGTTATGAGAAAAAGTATGAGACTCAGAAATGTGATAGAACAGATCATTTATCTAATGAAGATATTCAGGGAGGCTGGAAGACCAACTTAAAAGTGACTGAATCTAGGGCAGCTGTTCCACTTGCAAAGCCATCCCACAGAGACGCAGAAGACTCTCTGGTGTGTGAAATAAAACTTCCTTCTCCCATCTGCTTGCCGAACCAGTCTCGTCTTTCTTTTTCCTTTGTTTCTCTGTTTCTTTCTTTTTTATCTTAGAGTCCATCTTTGGGATCTATCTGCTGGGGTTTTTTTGGTTTTTTCCTTTCCTTTCTTTCCCCATTCATTTTGGTTTATTAATCTGCATTTTGCTTCACAGGCTTCTTTTGTGTTATGCTGAAATCAGTTTAATTTGCTTGACAACAATGATTTTCCCACAGAACAAATTACAATAATGGCTGCTTTTGTTAAAGGACAACTGAATCTAAATTTTAATTAAGGGTTAGCTGAATTATAATTTTCCAAAAGTTTGTCTGTCTTTATCTTAACATGCCCATCAGAAGATTGCTTTAAAAAATAAAAGTAGGTTTTATTTTTAACTGCGGTAAACACATTTCACCACTATTTTTTTATTCTTTTTTAAGATACGTCGCAAAATTTCCATTTGTCACATTTTGGGTTCGCTCTCCTCACTCTCAGCAGTTCAGGAATTGCTTCTTTATCTTCAGTTCTTTTCCCTGGGCAAGTACCAAGAAAAGTCTTCCTGATGACAGCGACCCCGGTTTTTGGAGTCGCAGGAGTCATCGCGTTTCCATTCTCCACCTTCTTTCTGCACTGTCACTTCTTTTCCCTCCTTTTGAGACCATCTCTTCTTGCCTTTGAAGTTGCAGACTGCATCTCTGAACAGAAATGCAGGGAAACAGCTTCTTCCACAGGGACAAGCCAATGCCGTGCCCGATCTGATCCCACAAAGGTGTCTCTGTGATCCTGCCAATTTGCATTTCTGTATAGGAGCCCACAAAAGAGTCTTAGTGGACTTGTATCCGTAGACCTGCCCGCTTTCCAGACAAACCGAGCAAGTTCTTTACCCCCTGAGTCTTCAGCAGTCCGAAGGGTGAAAGTCTCACATCTAAGGTACCAGTAACATCAGTTGCCACTGCACTTCCAGCAGTTTATTCCAAACTGGTTCTTAACATCCTCTCGTTAAAATGGGTGGCAAGGCTGAATTGAACCCTAACTGTTGCACAAGAGACCCCAGAAAGCATTAAAATATTAGCATGTACTAATGAGAGGAGTATTTCCTGCAAGTTAGCAAAAGTGGGGTGGGGGGGAAAAAAGAGCCAGTTGTGGTGAGATGGGACGTGTCTGCCAATCACTTCTCCAGGGTCTAATGACTTTTTAAAAAGCCTCAACAGCAGGTATCCGTTAGAGAAATGCAGTCAATGTTTTCAAACTCGCCAGAGGCTGAAGGACACAGGCTTATCCGTTGCTGCGAACCGTACACAACCGTCAAGCTAAAAGATCAGATGCGTTGACCTGACCAGTCCCATGCAGTCTCCATGAGTGGTCTGACCGGAGAGCGCAAAGTGTTGTGAGCCACGTTAGCCGCAACGACAAAGGCAAAAGAATGATACCAAAATTATTCTTTTTCTTCTTTCTTTTTTTTTGTAACGTATGACTGATGTTTACGAAAGTTTGTGCCACGGGTCAAGAAGCCATTTTTCTTTCACAGGTTTAACAGGCACCAGTGTATGACTTTTCAGCTAACCTTTCAGTTAAAAACTAAGTTTAGTTGCCTTTAGAGCTTATGCTTCCGACTGTGATTGACCTGACCTGACCGTATGATGTTCCCAGCCGTGTAACCTGCAAACCTGTTGTTTTTGTTTTTTAGCTTTTAGGGAACCCATCATCCACAGGACGACCTGACAGGGTGGAGCACACGGGGCGAAGGTCATCTCATGGCAGTGCAGTGTCACAAAGGTCTCGACCAATGTTGGTCCCTTCCATTGGTTAGTTGGCCAAATTGGTGCATTTCTGTTCTTTGCAGCTGCAACACTGGGGAACTGGTCTTTAAAATGAACAGAGAAAGATGAAAACAAAACCCCAAACACTTGCCTTCAACCAGGATAAGTCTCAATCCTTTGGAAGAAAGGAACACGAGCAAAACCAGATATGCCTCGGGCTAAATACGACTAGACTGGAGATTCCTTACGGGTCTGAACCAAAGCCTACTGAAGCCAATAAGCAGTGGCATAGCAAGCTCTTTCAGCTCCTGGGGCAGAGGTTTGGTAGGAGGGGATTATGCTAACCAGTGGAGAGTGGGAGGCGGGGAGGGAGGGGTCTTACCAGCCTAGCTCTTCTCACTGTAGCAGCGTGGGCTGGGGCTGCTGCACCTGGGGGACAGGCAGCAGTATGGCCGCCCCATTTGCTCCCCCCTCCCTTTAGGTGCAGGGCTGTGCTTCCTGCGGCAAAACCTCGAAGGCAGGGTGGGGAGGATCACTTTACCCTCCCATCCCATCCCAGGTACACTACTGGTGCCCAGCTCCCGCAGCCAGGCAGTGCAGGGCTGCTCCTGGAGGGAGGGGTCGTACTGACACCCTAAGTCCACGCCTGGGGCCAGTGCCCTGATTGCCCCCCTCAGTTACACTGCTGTCAATAGGGGTCTTACCATTGACTTCAGTGGGCGTTGGATCAAGACCCAAGCTTCGGTCGACAATAGCGACAATTTAAAACCTACTTAAAAATAAATTAAAACGTGGACATGCTATTAATACGGTAACTAAGATAAATGTATCCACCCACTCATCCATCTGTCCATCTTTTCATTCATCCACAACCATTTTGTAGTCACCTTCCATTCTCTTAACTACTTTTTGGAATTCTGCAGGGAAAATTGAGGTTATCCAATTGAATGACGTACGTGAGATTCAAGTACGTCCACTAGATTTGCTTTTTCTAACAGGGTCTCTGTTATTATTCAATTGGGGCCTAAAATGTATGTATATGTATTGCTGTCTACAAGACAAGCCATTCCAAAAAGTACTGCAGACAAGACAATGGAATGAAGATACCGTGCACAAAGGCATTTTCACCAACACCTGGACACATCAGAGACTGCTAGTACACAGTCACACTGGAACTCAAGGAACAGCTAGAACAAGGGTGCAAAGAGACTAAAAGCAGAAATAAAATCACATAGTAGACGTGCCCCCTCACACAGTCTCTATCTTTAAATTGGATGGCACTTTATGACCAGTGTAGGCAGCGAGCCAGGGAACCCAGGAACAATATTTAGCAATTTAGTCTTGGAGCTTAGTCTGTGAATGAGACTTTCCAACACAGAGAATAACTTCAGAGTTGCTTTACTATCAAGCAATAATATGTTTTTCGTTTTATTTTTAAACATGAAATATTTTCCCCTAATTTTTTCCTCCTTCCATGGATTCACAACAGAATAACCGGCCTGTAACCACATACACCTTTTTTAATATATATCTGTACCCTTTGATGGTGTACAGCACCCTCTACAGGCTTTTAAAATTAGGAAATCTTTTTCTTGGGAGGCAAACCAATGGCAAGTAGATACTTTTAGGGTCATTAATGAAACTGTGGATTTAATACACGCACAGCTGTGTATGCACATGCGTGTGTGCATGCTCACGTGTGCACACACACACAGACACCCACACACACACACCCCTGTCAATACATAGAACCATTCTTAGTGTCTGTAATACTTCTGTTTAGGGGGCCTGAGTCTCCTCTAAGTTACACTGGTATAAATAAGAAGTAACATCACTAAAGTCAGTGTAACTACACTGGCATTTAAGAAAAGGTTCAGGGGAGAATTGGACCCAGAGACTGTATTTGCATACAACAAATTGTCACTAGTTATCAGCTAATAAATACACTCAGTATTGTCTGGGGTGCATTAGACCTGCCCTGCCCTGTCCTTTTAGTTTTATTTTTGAACAGTAAGGGGGCATGAGTTGGGTGCTATCCTTTTGCATGTTCTGTTAATGTAAGTTTTACAATAATAAGTTGGGGAGGAGTTTAAATTAATCCTGTTGATTTTCCTTTAATTCTGATTTGACAAGCAAAATTGGAGGAACTGATTATATGCAGCAGGGCTCTCCCTCCGTAAACACGGCTGGAACATGGGAACTTTTCAATAACGACTGCACTGTTTAGTAGCTCCAGAATGGCATCTTAGACACTTGATAAGATGGAATTCATTTCTTACAATCAGGCCACACTTAAATAGATGATAAAAGAAAAAATAAAATCATGTGTTAGTGCGAGTTAAAGACTGTGTTAGTGTATTTTGCACTAAGAAGGCACAATGAATCTCTTTTGGGGAAGTTTCGTTAGGATTGAATGACAATATTGATGACACACAAGCTCACAAGCTGCAGTTGCAGCTTTTTCAGCATCTAATGAAGGGCTTCATGCTGGTCTTCTGTGAAAGAGATGAAAGACCCTATCCAGTATCATTCTCAACCTGAGGATCAAGTGACGTGGGTATGGTCCAGGATTGCTGATTTCTGGCTCCTTTGATTACCGTATTTTACAGTGTATAGGTTGACACATTGTAGCAGTCGACCCAATATTTCTGTAAAAAAAGCTAGGATTTTTGTACGTCCGATGTATAAGTCGATCCCACCACAGCGTGATGCCTAGGCGAGCTCGTGGGAGAGGCGGCATGCTGGCGGGCTCCTGGGAAATTTAATTGGGCCCTTGGGAGCTGGGGCAGCACATGGTCCAGTGGCAGCCTGCCCGGCTGGTCCTGGGGGGTGCCTCCACTGCAGAGGAAAGGACCCCCCTCCACAACTCAGGGACTACCCAGCCTGGTGGCAGCTTGGCCCCTAACCGCAGGGCAGGCAAGGAGGCTCTGCCAAAAGCAGGATTGGGCTCCTTGCCACTTCTGCCTTCAGCAGATGCCTGGGGTCAGCAAGATGCCTGGTGTCGCCTGGGAAGGGGGCAGCACAGAGTGTCAGGCAGGAGTTGGGGTGGCGGCGGGGAGGCTAGGGGCAACGCCAGGGGGAAGGCTAGGGGCAATGCCAGGCATCCTGCTGGCCACAGGTGCCTGCTGAAGGCAGAGGTGGAAAGGGGCTCAATCCTGCTTTTGGTGGAGCCTCCCCGCCTGCCTGCAGCTGGGGAGGCAAGCTGCTGCCAGGCCAGAGGGCCCAGTCCTTCCCTCTGCAGTGGCAGCACCGTTCCCCCCCCGGGGCTGGCTAGGGGGGGTGCCAGCAGGCCGTGTGCTGTCTGAGCTCCCAGGGGGGTCCAGGCAGTGCTGCTTGCAGGGGATGGCATATAAGTTGAGGTTAAATTTTAAGAGTTAAAAATGTGGCTTCCAAACTCAACTTATACACCATGAAATACATTAGACTGAAATGTTGAAATAAAAAGCACAGGTTTCCAACTGTGATTGCAGGACTAGAACCGATATGAAGCTACAGGTTAGTAGCTACAGGGTCTGAATAGCCTGGTTTTATTTCAGCAGAGCATCCAGTAAACGTAGCCAGTTAGCTAGCTATTGAAAATTGCTGCGAGTTGTACCAAGTGGATGTTGTAATAGTAAACCACAACCAGGACATCCTTGGTCACTAAAGAATCACCCCCTTCCTTCTGCAGGTTTGTTTCAGGAAGAGTACAGAGCAGAAAACAGTCAATAAATCAATCGAACAAACCCCAAAAATCCAGCCAAACCATGTCTCGGAGCATGGCACTGACTTGATCACTTGTCCTCACTCAGACAAGCAGGAGATAGAGCCAGAACTCCTACCGACTGCTGAAGGGCCTGAGTGAGGCCCAGGATGGGATTGTCCCCTGAATAAAGCTCTGTTATCAAAAAGGCAGTCCTAGGAAAAATAAATGGCATAAAGGTAGGCCACCTCTACAGCATTTAAAGAGAAAAAATCTCCTGTTGACTTCAGTGATGGTTTTTCCACTTGAGGCCCAAAGAATGTGGCTTCCTGCATTGATCAGTACTGATTTCCTTGCAGAATAACAGTTTCTTCCCTTGGAGACGTTTCAGATTTATTCCACATCCCTCAAGGGTCACCGTGTTATTCTTAGCTCAAAAATGTTTCCGCGGGACTTGACTGTTCAGTGTTTACTTCCCTGATGAAGAAGGCAGGGTAGAGGTGCATCATATAGACTAAATTGGAGATGCACGAGATTTCATGAGCTCATCTTATCAGAAGTGATGAAGTAGTCCAGCCGTGAGGCAGTAAAACTGTTGCTTACAAAAGTGCATGCATCTCCGATTCAGTTGCGCTCTACGAGGTACACCTTTATCCTGTCTTTGGCCTGACTTCAGACTAACACAGCTACCTACCTCCTCTCTTCCTTCTTGAAGATTAACTCCAAGTCAGTCAGCCTCATAGTTAATACCCTCTGGCACGAACTGGGATTTTCAGCTATCGAGGTAATTTGTCTGTGTGATTTAAACTGACAGGAAGTCCATGGAAGTGCTAAAGCAGGTCCAGGAGGTATAATTATCAGGGAAGAACTCCAAACTTGTGATCCTTTCGGATAAACATTTCCAAAATAACATTTTTTTTTGGTCCAGAATACCCTTAAGCTTAAATTCATTTCAGTCTCTCTTTTAAGTAGATATTGTTCATATTAAATCTCTCTGAAAACAGAAAGTCCCTGCAAGCTGTCACCTTAATTCCATTTTCAAAGCCATTTTTGCCAAAGAAAAATGACATTTTATTTGCTTTTAATCTTGCCCAAAGTGGGGCATACTTTTATTCCTATGACGGTAGATCCTGGGAGCTCCAATCCTGGACCAGGACCCATTGTGGCAGAGCTGGTACCACCACAGGTCAGAGTTGGTCTCGGCCTCCAGAAGTCTGATTTCAGCCTCAGAAATCTGTAGAGATTTTTAAAGCACGGAGGCAAAGCACGTAAAAAGGAGATGCCCATTTCTGTGCTCCTTTGCTGGAGAGGAATCCCTGGAGGGTGAAATCTAAAATCGAGTAGGCAAGGCTGACACGGTGGTTAGCCATCCGGCTATATCTGAGTCTGAAGAGAAGGAAGGCAAAGGCTGCCTTCAGGAGTCTCCCCTGAGAAGACTGTAAAGTATGTTTAATAGATCGTTCCCTTTTTCTCCATAGAAATTACAATGGACAGTAACAGTGAAGGCGGTCGGTCTCGGTCAGGTAGTGAGGGAAATATTTCACCTGTAAAAGAAGAAGCTTATTATCGCAGCATTGGTGGACACAAGACATGGTCTCAGCAGCGTACCATGGCCTCTGACTATAGATACGGTATGCCGAACCTTCTTCATCCTTTATGACAGACGCATTTTAGAGCTGGGTGTTAATGAGTGCCATTTCTGTATGACAACATTGCATGCAATGCAGAATGCAAGGGAAGCTAACTCTTAAGTGCTGTTGGCTCTGCTGCCAGGTAAGTTTGTTCAGCTCAGCTTAGCCAGAAGGGAGGAATAGCCCTTAGTCGTCCACTCTGATAACTATCGTGCAGCTAGCTTTCCGTACTGAGACACGTCAAAGCACACTGCATTGCATGAACTTCTGTGAAGCTACCCCGTTACTCCCCCATGGCTGTTGAACACCAGTTAACGCCTAATGCGTACAGCTGCTGAACACCCACTGGTCAAAATGACCACATAGCAACTTGATTCATAAATACAGAACTAAAGCGTGCGAATGGGACAGCACGTCACCAGCAAACTACCCATACCGGGAAGAAGCACTGCCAAACGTTCCTCCTGATTTATTGATTCGGCTTGGGGCTGATCCAGAGCCTTTCCATTGACTACATGAGACTTTTGATCAGGCCCTTTGTAAACTAAATGTTAAGTGAACTTCTCTATATAATCTCAATTAGTTCTAATTGATGTCTGTCAAGTTCTAATCATCTCACCCCCCCCCCCCCCCATTTGATAGCGTTTGGCTGTTTGCTGCTTTATCGACATAGAAGCGGCTGCATAATCAACTGCACTCAGCTTTTCATAGCTGGTTGCACAATGAGTTCAAGTTTTTAGTAATGGTCACATAAAGTGGCCTAGGTCAGTTATAAAGCTGGGAAAGTGGCATTAAGTTTTGTGTTCAGCCACTGAATGACACTAAAGAGAACGAAGGTTTAAATCGATATGAAGTGTTAAGTGTGAAAGCAAACCTCTCTGAATATAGGGACCCGGATCACCAAGTGACTTCAGCCAGCGTCGTTCCAGTGACTTCAGTGGAGCTACGCCCATTTACATATTTATGGACATAAATAAAATCTTTGGCCAGCATATGCATATATGGAAATTGGGCTGGTCACAAGAGATCTGCGGTCTCGCTGGCCAGTGTGTGCCCACGCTGAATTACGCCATCGCTGCAGAATTCCTGTAGGCAGGATGAATTCGGCACACATACCATGCTTAACGTTAACTCTCATTGACTTGAGTCAAATTCTGCCACTTAAGGCTGGCCGCCAGCTCCAGCTCATCTCATTAGAAAAGATAAGGTTGTCAATATTCAGAAGGAAAAAAAAAAGGAAAAAATAAAAATAAAAACAATCACGCCCCACACCACTGTTCTGTATTTCCAAACTCATCTGATAGCAGGAATAAAAACTGATTGCAACCAAGGGGGAGAATAGTCCCCATTGCCTTCTGTCCCATTGCTTTCTATCCCACAGTTTGTCCTTGTCCCATTTCCTTCCTGTGCTTTGTGCCGCTACAAGGCTTCCTGGCTGGACATCTCCCTTGCCCTCCTCCACTACCACCCGCTGGCTGCATTTGTTCTGCATTTCTCTGTTCACCCACTTTCTAGTGCTCTGGACCCATGTATCAGTAGCCATTCCCTTGATGCTGTGCCCCTCTTAAATATTTTTTAAAATTAAGCTGTGGGTGGGAATCTGAATTAGGAGGAGGTAAAGGGGGAGGGGGAGATTAAAATAAAAAAAACTTCATACTAAATAATTTTGTTAATGATTTCCATAAAATTAGGTAACCTTTAAATGTGCAAGCTATTATTATAACAGAAAATATATTGGACGTGAAAATACTGAATTCATCAAAATTCTCCCTAAATGCCCATCTTATAATTGTGAATCATCTGGCAAGTCTGTGATACAGCCGAAGCGCTGATTCAGCGGGGACCTAGATGTGTGATTGACTCCCAGTGAAATCAGTGAGACTTAAGCACATGCTTTAAAAGTAAAGGTGTGCTGGGCTAGTGGTTTTGGATACTTGGTTTTGGGTGCCCATTTTGGCACAGCTTAAAGTGGGCTGTCTGTTCAGAAAGTGCTGAGCTCCTGTCCTCTGCAAGCGCTCAAACCTAAAAGCATCTAGAAAGCATTAGCTATTGCTTTTGGCATCTTGGCCTAGGGAGGGACTGAAGCATACAATGAAATATGCTTCCGTGCATTGCTGGATCTAAATGCACTTTCCAGATCACTTGAAGGTCCTTCTGATGCCTCACCACACCGTGAACAAAGGCAAATGCATGCCTTTTCCCTTTGTTTTGGTCCTAATTGGTTTGAATCCTACAGCGGATCCTTTCACCCAAATGGAGCTCAGATCAGTATCCTAAATAATCCATACTATGGTTAAACACGGTTGTATCTACCAGGTTTCAGTGGGCTCCAACACAATTGGTTTGTGCTTGTTCAGAAAAACTGCACGAGGGCCCTAATAACTACGGCCGTCTTGAAACAAAAGTTACGGCAAACACAGTCCCAACCCTAGTGGGGATGGATTCAAGGTGTGAACACTTGAAAAATAAGATAAAATATGTTTCAGGCCCTGTTGAGTCCCAGCACAGTTTCTTCTTCCCTGTGTGGACAGAAGAATAACCATGTTTTAAATGGGGACGGTAAGTACTTAAAACATGGTTCCTTAACGTGGCCGGGCATTTCCCTGTGTCCGTGCAAAGAAGCAGCAGCGGCATTAGAATGGGTTCGGTCCTAAGCATGGTAATTTTTCCAGTGAAGACACAGCCTGACAAAATTGTCATGATCTTGTCATTACATGCTTCATTTCTTGATTGATAGCAACCACTAGAAAAGAGAAGAGAACTTGCTACTTGCTTAGCTGTGCTATATTCACACACACACGTGAATGTCAGCATGGTGCCAGGGGAGAAAAAAGCTTCCAGATTGAATGCATGCTCTCCTCATGAGGCCAAATGCGCTAAGAAAAATACAAGTCGCTTATGGAAAACACCTGGTAGGAAACACATTGCAGTTTTTAAAAAGATCTGTCAGAGATAAAGGAACAACCTTGAAACCTAAATTGGAGCAAGTTGGAAAATGACGCTCCCTTGAAGTGCTGAATTGTTTCTCCTCTATTAATTTACTCCCACAGATGGCTACGGCAGCCGGGACCGTCTTTCTCCAGATATTTATGAAGAATCAGAGACAGATCCTTGCGCAGAGGACATTTCTACTCGAATATTTGTTGCTCTCTTTGACTACGATCCACTGACCATGTCCCCCAATCCTGATGCTGCAGAAGAAGAGCTGCCATTTAAAGAAGGACAGATAATTAAGGTGGGATCTAAAAGCAAGGAAAACAGAAAAAAAAAGTCTAATTTCACAAGCAGGTCCACTCTTCTTTTGCAGGGTTATTGACTTTTTTCTAAGAGCCACGTGCATTGACGTTATCATACAGCCCAGAACTCATGCCTAGTACTTGTGGCTTAAAAGATAATTAGGTACTAGGTAAAATTGCCGAGAGTAACTTAGAACGATAGGGCCAAATTCAGTGTTAGACTTGGGTATCCTAGTCCAAAACAGTGATCCTGAAAACTTCCAACCCTGGAAGTCCTTCAACTCCATAAGCACCTCACTTTGACTTTTAAGTTGCCCAGCACTTGGATCTTCACTTCTGCATGCGCTCATAAATGCTCCAACCCAGCGTAAGAGCACCTGTCTTGCATCTAACCCTAAACAGGGACCAAAGATTAGGCATTTAGCTAATCCAACAACAAAAACAAGCCCCTTGTAGATAACTTGCAAGGCTCCAGGGCTAGTTCCAGAGACCATCTTTCAACAGGATCTATGGGTTTAAAAAAGAAAATATATATACATACCTAAACAACTAATAGTATCTTCTGCCTTTGGACAAGAAAAATAGACCAAATCAGTCAGTAGTATGGTCCTGGAAATATCTTAAAGGCATATGTTCTTTGATCTAGTCTGCTTATTTGTAGCTTTGGAGAAGAAAGCCCTGCCTTTAAAAGCTGGTCTACAACTATCCCAACCATGCAGTTGGTCTAGTAAAAGATCGCCCACAGAAATGTTTGCCCATAGCAGCCCCTGCTGTTCATACTGCCTTCATTTTTACAAATGCAAAGACAGAAATATTATGTTGTATCACGCAGTACTGAATTCTCATGCAAAAAGTATCTGGTCTGAAGCTTCATTGGCTTGTATTTTAGTATCAGATGTTACTTATTTTGGACGTATCTGTTTTCATAAATGAAGCCTCATAATTTTTAAACTAAATAAATTCCATTGATTAACAAAGGTGCATGCATGTTTCATATAGATGCGTTTCATATAGATTTCACACACACCTTTCTCTTGATCAAGTCTAATTAATTTTAAAACAACATTTTGGTCTGCATCTGCAAATGCTTATTACTGAGCATGGGACCTACCCTTATAAGCAGTGATACTTACGAATATACATGGGGAAAGCTTTTATCATACTTTTTTGCTAAAAAAACCCACCAGATTTCTCCATACCCAACTGAAGCCGCAATTTAGATTGACCTAAAGAAGCCCAAAAAACAGTGCTGTCACTTTGTCAGAGTAGCCAAAGATCAATTCTGTGATTGAAGAGCTAAGTTCATCCAAAGGCTCAAATATAGCCTGACCGTAATCATTATTCGTTAACTACTACTAGGTTTATGGAGATAAAGATGCCGATGGATTCTACCGGGGGGAAACCTGTACAAGAATTGGCCTTATTCCATGTAATATGGTCTCTGAAATCCAAGCAGATGACGAGGAGATGATGGATCAGCTTCTGAAACAAGGATTTCTTCCTCTGAATACACCAGTTGAGAAAATAGGTAAGGGAAAATACATGTGGCTTCATTGGTTTGGCACTGTTAACTTGGCTGTACCTGCTTTGGCTTTTTTTTTTTTTTTTTTAAATATATGGCAAACGCATCTAAATCGTACAGCCATCTACTACACTATGGGATAGATTCTGTGTCAGTATCTTCGTTAAGAAAACGAGAAAAATCAGAATGTTTTAAGCTCTTTTCACTCTCAGTGTCTCGAATGAAGAGTCCTATTTTCAGCACCACGCACTCTCTCTCCCTCTTCCCCTCCTTTTCCCCTTTTCTTTCCCTCCCAAATCTTTGATCCTCTGAAAGATTTCTAGACACAGAACAAGATCCCTCTGCTTTGGAGTATGCAGGGCTGAGATGCTTGATAAATACGCTCACTGCTGGAAAACATAAAAAGAATCACTTGTTTGTTGTTCTTTTTACTCTTCTACATTATCCTACTTTACCATAAATTTAAAGGGATGGTGGCAAAGGGTTATGCGTGACATTATCTAGGTTAATCCTACAGATTCAAAAGGTTTTAAAAGATACCAAAATCCTCAAACCCTGCAGTTCAATCAGATCCATTTCTGTATAGCATTGAACCACACATTTAAAATGATTGGTTCAAAACAGAAAGAGATGTTATACATGTCTTTTAAAAAAAACAACAATGTAGTGGTATATAGTATATTTGCAGGGCAGGGAAAGCAAGCTCAAATTTTAAAATGTCAGTGTTAATAATCAACCAGAGATTGTAAAGGGCTGACGTTGGTTCAGTCCTATTTAAAAGTGAACTGTGAACGTGGTTGCTTCAAAAAAAAACGATCCAAAATTGTTTGGCTGGATTGAAAATACGCTAACCGTTTTCAAGAAAACAGAGCAATTACTAAATCTTAGGAATGGTGAAATCTAAGTTTAACAACCCTAGTTTGACTGCCAGAGCTAGAGGACTTAAGGCATGTAAAGAAACCGAGAGAACGAATCACGGCTAAAAGCAAATATGGGTGGCCAAAATTCAGCTTCTAGTGTAAAATTATAAAAACACCTAAAATAAGTAGGAAACATTGGCTGTTCCTAAGAGCGTAGGGACACATGCAGACATTTCCGGGACCCGATCTAAGAGCACGCGGCTCGCTTTAAGCCGCAGGATCATAGATCAGGTTCCCACTTCTGCACGCATTCGCCGGTGCTAGGCGCTGCACCAAAAAAATGATTTAAGTAAGTTGGGGAAGGGGCAGGCAGAATCAGAGGCAGGGGAGGAGAGGTGGAGTAGCAGGTCCACGAGAGGGTTGGTGGATTTTGGGGAAGGGTGTTGGTGGGATTGGGGAGGAGTGTTGTCTGTCTGGGATTAAGGGAGTTGGAGGGCTAAACATAGCCTGGTCAGGGTTGGGGTGATGGGGAGGGGGGAGGGTTGGTGGCTGGGGTGAAGCTGAGCTTTCCTAGCCCCAGGGCTGCGCTCCAAGCATGCACACACATTCGGTTACATGGAGTACGGATTAGCCTGATCTACGTAGTAGAGCACCTCCTTAGGTGGACTAATTTAGATCAGGCCAGCCATTTTTGGCCAGATCTCAACTCTCTGAATGTATTCACAGTTGAGCACTTAAATCGACCCTAACCCCAGTTAAATCAATCTACATGTAATATCTGCATGTACCCCACGTGCCAGGTGTATTATATAGGTGCCAAATGGGATTTGCAAAAGCACCTTGGCATGCTAGACCTAAGTTAGATGCCTACTTCCCTCGATGGCGGGTTAGTTTCTCTTGTCACTATGTATTTAGACACCTAAAGATGCAGCAGATGCACTTGTACATCTGGCCTTCAGTCACTTTTAAATACAGGACTTATACTATGCTTTGAGTCAATTAGCTGCTTCTGATAAAAATTACCCAAGAAGCCATGTTTAACTACTGACCTCAGTAAGATTTGTGGGCCCCGAACACTTGTGAACAGGAGGCAGCTTACTTCAGACTTAGACATCTAATTTAGGCCCCAAGATTTGAAAAATTTGGCTATTCTTGGGGTGTTGCCCAGCAAGGTATTTCTGTAAGACCCAATGAGCATTTTTTTTTTTTTTTGGTAAGATGCTCTGGATAATGTTACCCATGGTAGCAGAGAAACCAAGAAGTCTGCACCTCAGACTTTTCATGAGAAAGATAATTTGTGTTAAAATATCCTCCTAGTTTATATCCTTAGATATAATTTTTCTCATTCTGAAGTCTTTTAGAAAGGTCTCGTGGCTAGCAACCCCCTAGCAGTTCACCTTTAAATAGTTTTACACTGTCAAAGCAAATGAAATTTCTTCTCTTTTAGATCTGGATACAAAAAAATCTAGCTACACTTCAAAGAAAACACACCCAGCACTCTAGAGATCAAGCATTACCAAGAGTTTGGCTTAATTTTAAATTACATACAGATAATGCTGGAACATCAAAACAGATTCCCAGGCTTGGACCTGTGCTGTCACGTGGCGTGTCGCACGGAGTCTGCCCCTGTGTATCTGTTGGCAGGACTGGGTCCTAAAATTGCCAGCCCGCCTTATGCTGCTAGTCACCGAGTCTTTAGTCTTAGTGTCAGGCACTTTGTGTGCTGGGATCACATTACTATATTTTCTTAATCCTTTGCCCACATTAAATCCTTAAAAATGAAGAACTTTGAATAGCTTCATATCTTTTCCTCTTCTTTTATTTGTATGCATTCCTTTCCTGAAGTCAACTGTGACCGTTTCAAAGAGAGCACACGCTCTGTACACCGCAGATCCAGAAAGTCTAAAAGAGGTCTGTGCTAAGAAACAATAACTTGATTCAAGATGTAAATGAGCTGAAATGCTTTGAGCTGTCTAGATTTACTTTTTATGCCTTTGATCTCCTTTGGAAGCAGAGGGGCCCTTAGTGCTTAAGAATGGGCGTTCTCTTGTCTCCCAGCAAAGGGGGCAATCAGTTCTCCAAGGATAGGAGTTGGTCCATGCTGCCGGGTGGGGGCTGGGTCCTAAATTTGCAACGATCCATCCTTTCATTTTGGACCTCTCCTTCTCTTTCTATAAAACCCTTTCACTGGTCCCTGGGTCTATAGCACGCACCCATGCACTAGGGAAAACAAGCAATCTCTGCTGGCTGAACGCTTCATTACCAGCTAACGGGTGTGTGAAAGCTAGAGCGCATGCTTCACACGTCTCCAAATATGCAGTATCCCTTCCTTCCCTTCCTTACCCGATCCTACAGTTCTCCCGGCCCACCAGAGCGGTAGTCCTGAAGCTGCTCCTAATCCCAAATGTCCAGTATCACACTGCATACTGCCGTTCACTAGCTCATCAGACGGCCCTCAACACCTGTTGCCAGTCAAACTAACAAGCATGTTTCTCTTGCTACGGCATCATCTGCAAGACTCATGGTGCTCTCATCCAGTTCTAAAACTAAGCCCTTCACCGGCTGCCCTGTAAATGTTTAATGTCAGTCAACAAACATTTCACCTGGTTTCTAGAAACTGTAAGTTTTACCTCTTTCCTTCCACCATCTGCCAAAGAAACTTATAACCTTACTGAAAATTGGAAAATGGGTTTCTGTAGTCATGTAGGATTGAACATATTCAAACCCATTTACAGAACTGATAAAAAAACCCAAAAAACAAAACAGACCAAACCCACTTTTGCCATGAGCCGGTTGAGAAAACGTTCATTTCTCAACCTCACACCCTGACGAGAAGGGGAAGTCTAACATCAGGCACAACAATCCTACTGAATTCAGGTAGGGGGAGAGAGGCAAAGAATATAGTGAGAGTCTGAATGAAGAGAAACAGGGTAAAACTCTGAACATCTGTTGTCTAAACGCCTGGTAGCACCTCATTCTTCCAACTAAGACACTGTCTGCTTCAAATGATCAACCTGTTAGCTTTCTAACCAACCACTGTTGAGAGAATTTAGCATTTTAGGAATAGTAGGATCAACCCAACAGCTAAGAGGTTAAGAGCTGCTTTGGAAGTGTATTTTATTTTGGAGCCTATGGCTGTGTTAAGAGATTTGATGTCCTTTTGGTCTCCTGTCCAGTTTGCAAGAGAGAGATTCCAAGTTGCTTATTACAAGAGTTGAGGAATTAACAATGGGATGGACGTGGGGTGGAGGGGGTGAGGAGGGTGGAGAAGTTGTGCTGTGCTGTTTTTCAAAGTAACTTTGATAGCTTTCCTCCTCTTCTCCTCCCTGTGATTGGAACAGAAAGGAACAGACGGAGTGGCAGGCAACATTCGGTGTCGACAAGGAGGATGGTGGCACTATATGACTATGACCCACGAGAAAGTTCTCCTAACGTTGATGTAGAGGTATTGATTTCAATCACAAACAAATGCAACTGTTTTGTTTTTAGTGGTTCAGACATGCTCTTGAACATCCCACTCAGGAGTCGCACAGGTCTGCTCAGCACATTATCTAACGATTTAGGAATGCAATGAAATCATATGGGTGTATTTAACAGACCTACCAAAAGAAACAATATAATGAGTTTCAGATGATGGGAATACGCATTTGCTAGAGTGAGAGTGGAAATATTTATTCCCTGTCTACCTTGAGTGTTTCCTAGAGTATGGATTAGTTTTCAGAAGCATCCCGGCTCGCACTAAAAAACAGGTAGTCTGAAGCACAGCAATTAATTTTGAACGCGGAGGTTACAAACCTCAAATGGCCTTGCGTCCCGAAGGCACCCGTTTTTTCGTGTTTACAGGTGGAGCTTTCTAAGCCCTCCTTCTGCCTTGTCTATACCATGCCCCTCACAATGGTATCTATCTTATGCAGTTAAGACCCTCTTCCCTCTGCCCTCGTGCCCGTCCACAGGCATTTTCAAATCAGTGAGGAAGGCAGGCAGTGCAGCCACGTGTCGTGTTACATTCAGCGTTACCTGGCATCTCCTCCAGCTTGACATGAGCAACGTTTTAGCTTTCTAACCAACCATTGTTGAGAGAATTTAGCATCTTAGGAATAGCAGGATCAACTCAACCTTTCTGAGACCAAACGCATCGTGCTAGGGACAGCAGGCTTTGTGAAGCGTTGTGGAAAGCAACACAGCCTAAAGTAGTCCGTGATTTTTATTTTTTATGGCATAACACATTTCCACCTACTCTATTTGAGACAAGTTTTGTATCTGATGAATTTTTATCTGCAGCAGAGTTTACCTTTTCGGTCACGGACTCAGTTCTGCATCTAAAACTGCAATGTGTGAGAGACAAGGCGACAAGTGGCCAAGACTGTAAGGCAGGGGTGTCCAACCTTCTTGAATGTGGGGCCAGATCACAAACATTTTATCACCCAGTGGGCCAGCGAGCCATATTCAAAGACGTCACAGGAAGTAGTATCACATCAGGAAGCGATGTCCCCTCCCCTCGCTGCCGGCTGGCTCTGGCCGCTGCGGCTCCGCACTCCACGCCGCCACTGTGGCTCTGTGCTCTGCGGCGGTAGCACCGCCACTGCCACGGGCCAGATAAAATGGCTTGGCGGGCCGCGCGTTGGACAAGCCTGCTGTAAGGCTTTTATGGAAAGGCCTCATATTGTCCTGTTTTGCATGTGAATCTCCCTCTTCAGCAGCGCTGCCCTGAAACGAGCTCCCTGCAAAGAAGTGTGTGCAAGGACTGAGGTGGCCACACACCAGTCCTCCCTCCTACTGCATGGGGAGTGCCTAGAGGTGTCGCACACTATTCTCCTTGGAGGGTAAAGGGACTGGGGAGGGGGGATGTTGCAACCAGGGAGAGTCCCTGGTAGCAGGTCTCCAGCAGAGATGTCACCGGGCACTGGCCGCAGATCATGGGCCTCCTGCTTGTCCTACCTACCCCTTGAAACACAGCAGGGTCGGCACTCCACGAAGGCGATCCTCCTTGAGATTTCCTTCCGGGATTCTCCGTACAAGGAGTGTGGCAGTCAGAGCTAGTTCAGACTTGGTCAAGAAATTCCTGGGGTCATTTAGAAAAAGGACATTTCTGCTTTCTTCAGATGAATATTTTTCTTCCCATAATTTCAACACCCCAAGCCACCCAGTTGTCCAATAACTAACTTAGAAAAAATATGCAGTTTGCCATTAATGCAACAGGTGGTAAAGAGCACAAAGACACTGAACCTTTTCCACTGCTGAACGTAAAAGAAAAAAAAATGGTAGAGACAACGCTACAAAATAAGGAAACCGGTATGGGCTTTATTAAATCTGACCTGCACAGTAACACACCATGACCACTCATACTTCCCTCTTTCCACAGGCTGAGCTAACGTTCTGTACAGGAGATATTATTACAGTATTTGGGGAAATTGATGAAGATGGATTTTACTATGTAAGTTTCCTTTCATTTGATCGTTTTAAACGACACCCAGAAGCATTTCTTACCGTCTCACGTAGTACCTGAAAGAGTGGTTTCATACGACGAGTCATAAAATAACATCTGGAAGGTTTTCAGGTCACATTTCCATCTTGAAAGTTTGCTACGGTGCCAGTCCATTAACTGCGCCCCTTGATAACACATAACCAGCTACTGCTGGTCATGCCTTGTCGATGTAGATATGTCCAGGCGTGTCTGTGGCTAAAGTGATGGCTAGATGGCTGGGGCAAATGACTTCTGAAGAGAGGCTGAGGGCACTGGGCTTATTTAGTGTGGAGAAGAGAAGATTGAGAGGGGATTTAATAGCAGCCTTCAGCTACCTGAAGGAGGTTACAAAGATGGAGCTGGACTGTCCTCAGTGGTGGCAGATGACAGAACAAGGAGCAATGGTTTCAAGTTGCAGCAAGAGAAGTTTAGGTTAGATATTAGGAAAAAAACACTCTCACTAGGAAGGTAGTAAAGCACTGGAACAGGTTACCCAGAGAGGTGGTGTAAGCTCCATCCTTGGAGACTTTTAAGACCCGGCTAGACAAAGCCTTGGCTGGGATGATGTAGTTGGGGCTGGTCCTGCTTTGAGCAGGGGGTTGGACTAGATGTGACCCCCTGAGGTCCCATCCAACCCTAATCTTCTATGATTCCCTGAACACATCATGCCCACAGATGGCACTTGAATGATAGGTACCTGATGTATAATAGGTTGTAGTACTAATACGATATATATAAAATGCCTACTATGGATAGCCTTTGCTGTTGAAGCACAGACTTGGGGAACCACAAAATTTGAACTCTGTGCTGGCTTCAGTCAGATTTCTCATGTGATCTTGGACAAGGTACTGTGTTACTGTGTCTCTACCTCACTTTCTCATTTTTAATTGAGAAAAAGTAATTGTTTTTTAATTGAGAAAAGTAATGTTTCCCTACTTCAGAAGATTTGTGCATTGATTTATTTAAAAGCATAAACCAGTTCAATTTTTACTATGCCATAGGGTGAACTGAATGGACAGAAGGGGCTCGTTCCTTCAAACTTTCTTGAAGAAGTGCCTGATGATGTAGAAGTCTATCTTTCTGATGCACCATCACGATACGCTCAAGATGCACCAATGCGTACAAAAGCAAAAAGGGTAAGCAATTGCATTAAAAAGAAATAATCTTTTCAATTTTTCCATACAGTATCATCTCTTATTTTGTTTCGATTTTATTTTTTCACATTTTAAAACTCATTTCTCCATTTTAGGTAATCTTAATTTTAAATTATTGAAAGAGTTCACTTATCCTTCCACTAGTCTGCCATAAACACTTAGAAATTACAGACCTAAATTAAAAAAAAAAAAATCATTCACCAGAATCTTTCAATTGTAACTTTAATTTCTTCAGCTATTTCTAGTGAAAGTGCTCAGTCTCAAACTTCAAACTCTACATACTATACACAATACCCAGGTGAAAACACAAGCAGTAGGGGATGGGGAAGGAGTGGGACAAACATTTACTCAAATACGAAATGTAAAGAATAGCTGATTAACAATAATTTCCTTTAACCTTTTTTAAGATTTGTCTTCCCAACATGAGTTAGCTGCCCAAATCTTATCCTTTATGAAATATTATTCATATTTAGAGTGAATCATTTTTGGTTTGTTTCATCACTGCAATATTTTTATATATTATATATTTTTATATATATTTTTATTTCTTTGCTCATCTGCTTGGAAACAGAAGAAGAGTGTTCATTTCACACCTTAATAAGGCAATGTAGCCTTCACGTAAGTGAGCAACTGAAGATACCAATAAAGATATCAATTAAAGCTACCTGACAGTATCTAATGCAACAGTCTTGAAACTTAACTGTGGAAAAAAGAAATATGTCTCCAAAATCATTGGCCCTAATGTAACAGAATACAGGCACTTACTGTGTGTATTTGAAAATTAGCTTACTTCCAAGAGACAAAGAAATCCTTTGAAATTATAACCAAGGGTTTCCTTCTAATTAGGGTTCACTTTATGAAGGTCAACATTTGGAACATATTTCTTCATGAGCTAAATGTTTCTGTTTACATTGAAAGAGGAGTTTAGTGTCCAATTACGCTACGAACGGAAGCTGCATATTGCATTGTTAGCCAATCTGGGATATCCAAATTCAAAGTCTGTAGATAAAGAAAAAAAAGCACAAAACCCACCACCCTTAAAGAATGAGCAAGTGAGTTGTAAGCAGATCAGTATTGTAGTTTACAAGGGTATAGTTGGTTCTGAAACTCATTAACCTCAAACTTTCTGCCTTAAAAAATGTGTTTTCCACGATCGATTATACCCCAGTTTGCCTATGACTTCAAGAATTCTGAAACCATGCACCCCTGCATATGCTAGTTTTATCCAGAGACAGTGCAAACATTTGTGAAACACTCTAGTAGTAGCTTGGTTTACCAATGCAATAAGTGTCAATATGAAACATTGCAGCTCACCTAATGAATGCATTAGACTAAATATATGGTATCTTCAGGTGTACGTTGGGGTGCTTTACCAAGTTGTTTTTCATTAGAATTAGACCTTGATTTAAAATCAAAGTAGGCTTGAAGCCCTTTTGCTTAATTCACTGTTGTACAAGACAGCAAATCGCTAACATGTTAACATCTTAATGGGAATTCAAGATATTAGGTGTCCCTGAGGCATGATTTCTACTACAAAAACAGCATACAGTACCACATTTTGTTAGCGGGGAAAAGTAGTTGCAATAGATTGAGTATAAATAGTTGTAGCATTTTCATTGAAGTGCTTTTGATGATTAAAATAGCTCTGTTTAAAATATTTAGGAATGCTGTCATATTCTAAGTATTGTACAAGTGTTCATCTTCACCTGGCAATCATATAGCTGCAGCACACATGCCAAGCAATCAGGGTCTTTAAGCTTTCTTTGATTGCAATTAAGGTTCATTTTAGCTTTTTTTTTCTTTCAACCAGTGTGCCATCTTAAATATGTATATACAGTAGGTTAACCAACTTTAAAGAAAAGGCATTTAAAGGACATAAAAAAAAATAGGTGATCATATATAGTTTGCACATATCTTCTGGAACTGTTTGGCTTATATAGATTGCTGGTTTATAGTACTTAACCCACTGTTTAAATTCCATAGCTACAAGTGTCTCGTCATTCTTGTACTCACCGTCATCTTGAGTACTGACATACAAAACTTTTGTGATTTTTTGCCAGAACGATGGTAAAATGGCAGTCCCCCAGATCATTGTTTGAAAAACAAACACAAAAACGTGTAATTAATTTAAGGTCCCAGTCAAACGTGTATTTTCTAATGTCTACACCTTTTCTCACAATTGCATGTGTGGGAAGCTGTACTTATGTATTTTCCATTATTTCTGGATGGCATATTAAACTACTGAAGGAACAAATCAAGCAGACCTTTTTTTAAGTGGGTATTGGGACAAAAAGTGATGTTACCAACTTTCTTGATGATGAATAGCTTTCAACTATTCAATAAACTATAACAATATACCTAATAGGTTCCTCCTGAGAATACAGGTACATCAAGGAGAGCACCATCCCCCACAGTCCATCTCCATTCTGGGTCACCTCCGTCATCTATGGGTTCTGGTAGCCCCGGGAGAGGCAGGGAAATAGCCTCGAAAAAGAAAAAGGGGCTGCTTTCCAAAGGCAAGAAACTGCTGAAAAAGCTGGGTGCAGTGAAATGATTCATGTACTTCTGGACAACTTGTAAAGCTTCCAGTCTATGTATTTTTTTTTTAAACTTCAAAACTAGGGCTTTCATGACTATGCAGTACATCTTTACAGAACCTTTGTATTTTTTAACCCTTTCTGACATCAGTAGAATCATGTGAATTGCTTAATCAAACAGCAAGAAAAAAAAAGGAAGTGGATTTGTTGCTACTAAAGCTCAAAATGTTGCCAATGTGCTTTTTTCGTCAAAAAAAGGGACAGATTTTGGGGAATTAAGAACAGAAGGATAACATCTTTTTATTTGAAGTCAACTCCACACCTATAACTCCATTGGATAAATCTCTGCATTGATTCTTCTTTGATCATAAGAATGGGGGGAAAAAAGAAAATCCTCTAATCCTTATTCAAAGAGATCACCCCACAATACCCAGTATTTATCTTTTTAAAATGGTCTTGAAACTCCTAGTTTAATCCGCCTTGATGTTTGCCTTATTAATGCACAATGATTTGTACTGTCGACTAAATATACAGCGTATACTTTGTATGTACTGTGTATTCAACTGTCTTCATCCTCTGAGACATGGTAATTCAAGATCACGTAATGTGTTGCTGACTCCATTTAATGTCTGATGTAACTCCTGGGAGTCTGAAAATGTTGTGCAAGATGCATTTTTAAAATATTTGTATAAGTTCCTTTAGTCTCCATAATCAGTGTACAAAAGCCAGATACTGCATAAAAGTACTCAGAAAATGCACACAGTTTTAATCATTCAAAATGTTTTAGAGCTCCTGGCATGACTAGTGTAAAAGTTTCAGTAAACTGCCAGAAAATAAAAATAATCTTTGTCCCCCATGTGGTCTTGTTTGTGGAAGTGCAGTTTTCAGTTTAAAAAAAAAATCATTTTTCATCTTTACTGATGTCAGGATCAGGATGAAATGCATGTATTAGGCTCAGCAGTGAAAAGCTGTGTTACATACACAAAACTGTAGCCAGTTAAAAAGCTCTAACAATTAATTGATTAGAAATATCTCAAAACACTAACTTCAATATTGGCGTTTCTTGATTTAAGCCATCTTACAAGTTACTGGCAGTAACATTGGCTGTTACTATTTTGTAATTCTTGTCCATTTGTAAATTGTTTTTACTGTTTATACATACTTTTCAGACTGCCTTTCTTTTGTAATTTATGGAAGGTTTATAAATGAATGATCAAAGCTTTCCCCATTGTGTCTTCAAAGAATTATGTAAATTATTGTAAGATACTATTGTGTGCTAGATTTATGAAATTAAAAAAAAAAAAATTACTGGCCTAAATTTGTGGTAAAGTATTGTGTGGGTGTGTGCATGTGTACAGTTGTTCATGTGTAAAATATTTTATATAAAAAAATAAATTTGATATTTTGTAAAATGCAGCTTGCTTTGTCCATTTTTTAAATCTTCTCCCTCCACATATATTAACTAAACTCCTAATTGCAATTTCTCAACACACACGGATGTATGTACGTACATACATGCATACATATGTATGTAGGATGAATAATTACAATTAGAAGCAGGATATAGTCCAATATTAAAAAGGAACGTAGTTTGCTGATTGCTCCATATTATTTCCAAGTAAAGTTCAACTGCTGTCACTTCCAGCCAGCTGCAACTCAGAATTTAGATGTACCAATGCAGTGGGTGGTTAGTCATCTCCTGGCTCCCTGCTTTTAATTAGTGAAATCTTTATGTGGTTGCTGTAATAGCAAGGTACTTAAACATCCCATAGCACACTGCCCTTAAATGGCTCTTTCCTAGGTTTCTCTTGTTATTGATAGTACAAGTTCACTGCACTTTGTGTACCAGAACCCATTTGTTAACATAGATAATCAGTCCTGACCCAGTGCCCCTTGTTCCCAACCCGCTACCCCCCTGCACCCCTAGCGTGTGGAGCAGGAGGGTGGCCCCAAGCAGCCTGGAACGCTGCAGGCCTGCAGGGAAAAAAGTCCAGTTTCCCCCATTTTTCTCTTTTAAAAGGAGAATCCATTTTTAAAGTTTCTTCACAACCCTTTCATATATTGTTGCGACCCACTCTTGAGTCGCAGCCCACGGGTTGAGAAACACTGGTGTAGAGCAATCTTGTGTTGTTTTTTTCCTTCTAAGAGGGTGTGTACACTCATCCAGCATGTGAATCCAGAGTCTGGTAGTGTTTGCCTGCAAGGATGTGTTTAGAACCAGCTGGCCTTCAAAGAGGAATTTAGACCCACCTGCCAAAATCCACGAAAGCTTATCAGTAAGTCAGCATTGTCCCACGGACAATATTCATTATTTTATTTTGCAAACACTGCCTTTTGTTAAATCGGCGAAATTGAACATCCCGGGGTGCCACACTTCTTTGATACAGCTATGTTCCAGGAAGACTTGCTTTATGTCACACAGGGTTAGGCCCCCCGCCAGCCCTGGCAAGGCAGTTCTTTACTGCAAGTAGGTCCTGCCAGTAAAATGTTTCTGCATCACAAACCTCACCAAGATGCAATCCAGAAGCTCACCTGCTGCTTTGGGCACAAGCTACAGAGCTCAGCCAATAGCTATAGCTGTGAAAGGGTTAACACTACTCCACCCCTTCAACTTCCTAAGTCGGACAAGTGGCAGCTATCTTGGCAGCTGTATAGGATACAGTGGCTCCCTGAGGGCTGCCTTTCCAGCCAGGAACCTAGTTCCCTGCTTATAGATTCATAGATTATAGTCGGAAGGGATCCAGTGGATCATCATCCGAACCCCTGCCCGGAAAGAGGACCAAGGTCAGATGACCCCAGCCACATGATTGTCAAGCCTCCTTTTGAAGCCCTTAGTACGTGCATGTTAATTTGGGGGGCCTGATTCTCTTGTATAACATGCACCTTCTCTTCCCTCAAAATACTGTATTTGAAGCCAATCTAGATGTAGGAAGCTAAAGAACCAACATTTTTTAAGTGCTAACTTTCCTCTGTTTTGCTGCCTTTTACCTACTGGTGAGAGGAGATGCGTGCTGAATGAATGACTTGGATCAAAGTTCCTCCCTGCGATAACAGAAAATAGTGAGATTGTGTCAAAAGTCTGCCAAAGCAGGGTTTAGAAAAAAAATGAACAGTGGTTGGATCTGCTCTGTCCGTGATATCCTCAAGTGAAGAACATGAGACTACATGGAGAACACAGAATAAGCCACTGTACACTTCTTGTAAAACTACTCTGAGCACCTCTCCACAGGTACAAAGACTCAGGATAAGAGTTGGAGAGAAAATATCCAACTAGATTGTATTATGCACTTCAACCTCTACAGGTGATTCTAGAGGGTTCAAAATGGACTTTCCTACCACTATTCCCACAGTACATTCAAAAACTCTTAATATGCATCGATTCCTGCTTGCATCATGGCAACAACTATAACATTTGCTTAAGGCAATTTGCTTGGTAGCATGGTCTTATGCAGACATAAATATTTAAATGATGAATGCAGAACACCTTCTACCAAAACTGAAGTAACCCTAAAAATACAGAAGAAAACATGCTTAAATTCTAAGTTAAAGGAACTTAAAATGTTGTATTTGGTATGAAATACTCCCAATACAACCTTTAAAATAATAAATTATTTTCAAACTTTCTAGTTTATTCAGTGGTTGTTGAGAACAGGTGGCTTGTAGCTTTCTCTGTATGACATTAAGAAAGGAGCAGAGGCTGGTAAATAAGAGAAAAGCAACAACTTCTCACTTGTCCTAAAACTTATGTTTAGACAGATCACCCATGTGTCAGATCTACGCAAAAAGGGTAGGATGAGTAATTCAGGATGTGTACAATAAAAGGGAACACAAGGGTGTTGTCTACAACAGCGATGTGGGCATGTCAGGAGCTTTACTGTAATTCCAGATAAACTGTACTGCTCCAAGTAAGTATCAAACCTCTATGTACTGTATACAAAGTGGCATTTATATGGTTTCAAATGTATGTTAAATAAAAGGCACCCCAAACACCCCTGCCAGTCATGTATGCTCAATATTTAAAATGTTTTGCTTCACTTAACTTCATATTTAACTTCACAGAACTTCAAGATTCTGCCAAAATAGAGCTGAAGCTGAATTTCAGCTCTGTTACACCAAGAAGTAATTGAATGTGTGAGTTTGCTTTTGTATATTGTTATTGAAAAAAAGCTTACAGTAGCAGTAAGTTTTGGTAAAGGAAGCAGCTATGACTAAATGTGAAGTAGATTCTGAGCAAAGAATAATTTCCTTTTTCAGCTGTTTTCTGGAACAGCAACATGTTAAACAAGTTAGAAGACCAAAAAGTTGCTTAAGTGAAGTAACCATATTGCAAGGGCTGTTCAGAGTAGGAGCTGTAGTTGGAGGTGCACTTTCTTCACATAAAAGATGCCTAAAAGGACCTCTTTTATAGTTAAATCTATGTTTGTATATAAAGTAACAGGATCAAACTGCAATATTTTATACATAGAACTTTACTGAAATCTGTCAAGAAAAAGGAAACAACTTTCACAACTAAGAGTTAGGGTTTTTTCAGGTACTACAATGAGCTTGCAGATGTAAGCAAAAATACTTTCCAACAGAATATTTAATAATAATCCAAAGGCAGCTAAACCCCAAACCCAGAGAGAAAAACCAGAATCCTCTGGATCTGCACAAGTAGAAAACTGATCATGTTGATCAGAATTGGTTAAAGCCCTAACACTGGGACCTGAAAGCAGACTGGCCCAACACCCAAAAGCAATCAATTCTGCAGCAAGCCCTTCAGTGAAATCCAAATAGTCTACCTCAGTTGTCCAACTGGTGGCCCGCAGACTGCACGTTTGTGAGGGGTTAACGTGGGGGCTTAGAAGTGGGCCAGTGAGAGTCTACCTAAACACTTGGCCAAACTAACTAGGAACAGACCCCCCGCCATCCCTCAGCTGAAGTGTAACAGCTTTAGATTGTGTGGTCAAAAGAAAAGAAAAAAAAAAAAAATACAGAACTGCTCATAGCTACAAATGTACCAGCTTCAAGCTCAATCATCATCATTATTTTCTAAATTTCTCTCAGAAAGCATCTCAACCTTGAATTTTGGAGCTCTCTCTCTCTTTACTGTATTGCATTTCATGATGCTTGGGCTACCTCAGCTTCTCTTTATTAGAACGGATATAACAACCAATTAGCTATTAAGGCACAAAACAGTCTGTATTTTTTATGTTGTTGGTATATGCAAAAAAGAGCATCAGACCAAGACTAGCTTCCTTTCAGCATACTTACAGCAACGCATCTGGACGCTGCCTCACCAAAAAAGTTGCTAATTAATGGTTTGACAGCTTGCTTCCGTTTTCAGGAGACAGCTGACGTGCAAAAAATCCAGGGCCGACAGCATGCCCCAATTTCACTAGCTAGTATGCCTGGGCACCTGCACACAAGCAGTGGAGCTGCTCTAATGCACTGCAATTCCAGCAGCCTCCTGCGTCTCGTGTATCAGCGCTCCTGCGCTTAAAAGTGGCGGTGGGGGTGCTTGAACCAAAAGCTTGTTCAAGCTTTTGGTTCAAGCGCCCCCCACTGCCATTTTTAAGTGCTGGGATGGTGATGCAGAAGACACAGCGGTGTTTTAAGTAGAGCAGCTCTCTGAGCTGCTGTAATTAAAGCATCACCCCGCCTCCCCCCCATTCCAGCCCCAGGGCTCGTGTAAAAGTGTCCCTTACGTCTAGTTTTAGGAACTTGTTTAGTGTAGAAACTGGAGAGGTTTGTTTTGCTCTACACCTTAAAATGCTTTTCAGCAGGCAGCAAGAGACTCATTTCTGCTTTGTACAGCTGTATAGGCAGTTTAAGCTTACTGGACAGAATTGCTTTATGTTATCATAGTTACTTTATAATGAAAATAAAGCTCTACCCTTATACAAAAGTAGTATGTATTTACCCCACACACGCCTCCCATTTTCTCAACAAAACTGTAGAAAAATTACAGCTTTCCTAAAAAGAAACTAGTACCAGGGGAAGTTACAATTGCATTGCTACTACTGTACTTAGTACATGTAGTTCACAGGTAATACAAACGGTCCGACAGTGACAGATTGGGTTCTCGGTGAATGCTCTGACCTACGAGGAAAGCCAATTTATGGGCATACTGGCAGGGAGCAGGCACTCTGATAACACCCTAAAGAAAAAAAAAAAGGAAGTTATTTTTCTAGTCATCTAACTCTGCAGTCACGAGAAGGTGAACACTAATGCAAGTCTAAAAATTCAGAAAAATCAAAGGCAACTGTCAGTAACTAGAGTTCTCGGGGCTGTACATTTTATAAATTCAAATAATATTACTTTAGTATTTCATTTGCATAGTTGAATATCAATTATGCTTTAATGCTTTTAGATGACATGTAAAATATCATTAACAATGCATAAGGTAAGTTTCTTATCCCTATCAGTATGCAGATTTGCACTCAGTTTCCCCACTTTCAGTATGTTGGAGCTGCGCTCCCCCTTGTTTCAGATTTTCTCCCCAGCTCCTCAGGTTTATTCTAAAGCAGAAAACGCTACGTAATAAGAGGATAGAAGGCAACAAGATGACAACATTCAAAGCTACCTTACCGTGAAGTAATATTTCTTTGCCATACCACCCTGCAGCAATTTCCAGACTACACAGTGGGTAGGTAAGTCACTGTGGGAAGTCAATAAAGGGGTACTGATTTTCTAGGTAGCTCAAAGTTCTTTAAGAGGCCGAGTTGTGTTTAGCTACCTGCATCCACTTGATAGTACACAGTTTGTGTGCATACTGAAGTATACGAAAGTTAACACTCCAGAAACAGCAACAACTCAATGCTGCTTTCACTGCATATGTACACAGTTTAATTTCCATAAAGAGTTTAACTTTGCAAGGAAACAGAAAAGGCAGAACCCATTAATGAGATCTGGCCTCTAAAAATGAGACCTATGAGAAGAAAAGATTGGAAGTTTAAAAAGAAGAACTAAAATGCCATTGGCCCTCAAGCTTCACAGACTTGAACACCACCAATAACTTAATTTGATTTTAAATGGATGCTTAAATACAATTTACACGGCTATTCTGCTATGGCTGACTTTGACCTTAATTACTTCTGCAACCATGCCAAAATGTTAACTTTAAGAATGCAATGCAGGAGAATTTCTTCCAAGAAGCCTCTATGTGCAGCAACTCTACAAAAAAGTAAGACCAGCCTGAGGTAACCACTCCAGCATTATTTATGTTTCCCATAGCAATCTAGGGCAATGCACTCAGAAGTGGCAGGTATTTTCTGACACTATTAAGAGCATCATATATAAGGAGAAAGAACAGAAAGAGCAGCAGCTGGGGAAAATCATCTTAAAATACACTTCAAATTTTTCTAACTGTATAAACTCTTTAAAGAGTAAATGATTCCCAGACCACAGCTCTACATGGCTAGTCTGCAGGCTGTCATTCAGTTTCCCCACTTTCACCCCCTCCACAAAGCTTGTCGCCTTGAAGTTACTTGCATGATGTTGTTAGATGATGATAACCCTTGCACGGGAAGAAGGGTTTTTCTTGTTTTTGTTTTTTATAAATACTTATGCACTGCAAAAATTAATACTTACTGGCCAGTTATAATACATGTGGCACAACTTGTAAGTTAAACGTTGCATATGATCTGGTTTCAATGCACTACTGTCATAAATTACATTGTAGTGAGTTGGTGACACGCTACCACTTCTCACAGCCTGGCTCACAATGAAGAAATCATACCTGTAATTGGAAAACAGTATTAAGGTTTAGTCTACGTAAATCCAAATATGTTATCCTCTGCCAATGTAAGACTCCCCCCTTGTATCTGCATTTCACCACAAAGGACCCTTCACAGTTATCCTCACTGGTGCTCCAAATACAGTACCTTTCCCGTTTATGGCAATCAATAACTTATTTTGCCTTCTACATCCAGGCAGATGTTACTTTGCATAACACTGCCCCTGGCTACTTTGGCAGTTTAGTTGAAACAACTTGGCTCATTACAGAGCACTATTCGTGGTTTATGGTCCTTCAAACAATTCCAGTTATTTAGCAGTATTCAAATGGAGTGCCCTGACATTTGCTTCATAGGATGCCACAAAAAGTGTCACAGCATAGGCCAAAGTTTCAATTTATTTATGGGGTTCTGTTTCTATTTAAAGGGAACAGCAAAAGAATACAAGTTGCACAGATGTTTTACTTCAAAAATCAGCATCAGATGGTTTCCATTTTTAAATAGCAGGATGCAAACAAAAGAAGTGATTTCTGGCAGCCAAAAGGCAGTCACCCACTGAAAGTATTATCTGTACACTACTTACCATTCTGGCCTGGTGACCTCCACATCAATAACTGTACCAGGGGGTGGATTCTGAAGTTTTCCACCAGCCTGGGCAAAGAATCTGGCATTCACTCGCTTCTTCACAACTATCACTGTAAGTCTTGGACTAGAAAAAAGATGATTCAAGAGCAGATCATCCGGGATTTCAAACTGAAAAGTCCCCTAAATAGTTAATTCTGTGAACTGCATCTTTACCCACTGTTATGTTAACCTAAGAAAGCTATTGTACATGGCTTTTTGCATTTTAGCTAAAATGTATTATTTCCATTGATAAGTTCAAGCATAGACATAAGTACTTCAGACTATGAAACAGGAGCTTTCCTACCAATATACATACATTTCTTACTCTTCCGATTGTTATTTTTTGCACATCCAAAATGGAAAAATGAGTTGGCTAACACTAAAAATGCAGACAAATATACTGCTTATTTATTAAATATAAAAGAGAATTAAGCAATGCCATAACTACTAGTTTGTCTACTGTTGCTTAGCATGACTGTTTTGTGCCAGTGCAGTTAGCAACCATTTAAATATTTGGAACTGTAATAGTACTAAAGAGGATGGACAAAACACATTTAACCTACTTTAAAGGGAAAGAGATGTGCTGCTCAGGAGTGCAGTCTTAATCTAAATGTTAGGTCAGTATGATCCTCTAGTGTAGGGGTGGGCAAAATACGGCCTGTAGGCCAGATCCAGCCCAGCAACTGACTGAATCTGGCCCACATTTGGGCACCCACCAAGTGAATGGATCCAGCCTGTGGGCACGTGGCAGCTGCGTGGTGCCGGGTGGCCAGGGCTGCCACCTGTGTGGAAGCATGAACTCATCTGCAGCTGTAGCGCACCCTGCCCCCTCTGCTGCACACATGTGGCTGGCAGCTTCCAGGTTACAGCTCTGGGTGTGTGGGGCATGCTACAGCTGCAGGCAGGTTTAGGTTTCTATGTTGGTCACAGCCCACAGCTTTAGCACCGCCCCCCATGGCCTATTTGCACAGGTCTACTTTCTGGCTTCTCTGATCGTATACTCATGTAGAAGTAGAAACATGCAAACTTTTCCTTATTTTTTAGGAAGAGGACAGCACACAAGGTACCACCACCTCTCACAGCACTACAGATTGAGCCAGAAAAGACTTACTTGTAGTCTTTACCAACAGATTTCAAGCAATCCAAAAGCTGAGGAACTTCATAAGAGAACAAGGTTTTTAGCTGACCATCTCCTACCCCATCACGATACACAATAATGCGAGAAGGCATTTGTTGATTGCAGCTGAACCAGGCTCTTAAAGCAGCTTTAAGAAAAGCAAATTAAGAAGTTGATCAATCTGTGTGTCTTTTAGAGGTAAAAGTTCAGAATTAGTCTGTATTACTCAAAATCAGCTTTGAAATTTTTCACCGTGTCACTGTTTTGATTCCAGACAAGGTCAACAGCAACTTAGCAGCTACCTGAGATAGATACTAGTATGAATGATGCCAATAATAGTCTTGTTTACCTGTAGATCATTGTGTTATTACCATATTTACTTGAATTAAGATGACCCCGATTATTAGACAAACCCCCAATAATTAGATTCTATATATGGAAATTTGAAAAAATCTGTTACAATTTTTCCAGGTACAGATTTACAATAATTAAATTCTGTCTTAAATGTGGCCCCTGCCCAGTGCTACAGCAGGGAAAATAGATCCGGGGGAGGGGAGGGGAGGGGAGGAGAGGGGGAAGGTGGAAGTGGGGTCAGGTTTCCCCCTTGCTTTTTGCCTCCCAACCTTTTTGCCCCTGCAGCCCCTCCCCACACCCATATTATCACATCCTACTTTCCCTGAGTAATTGGAAGTAAGGAGCAAAGTGGAAAATGCTGACCTTGAAATTAAATATAGCTGTAGTAATTTGCATATAGTACTCTGACTTAATTCATCCAGGACTGATTTATGTTACCCTTTTTGAAACTGCTGCAAGTTTTAGCGTAGGTGTTTCATGGACACTACCATATAACATTCAGACAACATGGGCTATGTACTCAGTCGTACTCAGTATTGGCTGCATTTAAAATCAACTTCATAGTTGGTTTCCATTACTGAACACATACTTTTAGCAGCAGTTCAAAGATGGACAGTGTATTTAATGTGATTTCCCTATGTGAGGATGTAAAACAAGGGGCTCCCCATATCTTCCATGCTGATTGGCAGGAAAAAACAATCTTGTATTTGAGTAAATACGGTACCATGATCATCAGAATCCCCCTGCTGTAGCTAGACATCTGGAAGTATAAATTACAAAGTTTATATTCATATCTGAACTCCAAATAATTTAAAATGATAATTGCAGTAAAAGGTCATCATAAAAAACCCAAACGCAAGGTTTACTTGAAAAGACAAATGGTCCACAACAGCTGTAAGTTCCACTTTATCATCTACATAGTTCACCTCAAATGTGCATGAAATTCAGTAAGTATTAATATAACCAACCTACAGAGAGTAAAAGCAGATGGATAAAAAGGTATTTATAATTTTTAGGAGTAAAGTAAACTTGAAGGAGTTGTCCCATTTTAAACCTTTGGCCAAACATTCACTATGAACAAGGTTTATAGTAACCAATGTGAAAGACAAGGAAGTGACCTGGTAATTGTTTTAGTTCCAAAAAATACACCATTCAGAAATCAGATTCTCAATGAATGATCCAATTTTCAGTAATGTTGAGACTTATGCTAGCATTGCCAATAAGTAGTGTAATACTTAACTGCAAAATAATTTAATTTGATATTCAAAACCTTTACAAAAGTCTTATCTTTACATCTCCCCCTCCACCATCAGAAAAGTTTCCTCATTTTTGAGTTTGCTAAAAAATACATTAGAAATTTGTTCACCACAAAGAGAAATAGCTTTAGTATTTTTCTTTTAAACATGTAACTCTAAAAATGTATATTTTACAATGGGCGTACAAAGCTGACTGACAAGGTAGCAGTTAAAACCAAGTAGCAGGAGAACAGGCAAACAAGCTAGTTATCGCTAACACTTACAGCTGAAACGGGCAATCCCTTTTTTCATCAAGTTAAATATGGCATTTTTTTCTTTTCAAGAACTGTTCTGACAACGGACAACTGCCACCCAGTGGCTATTAAGATAGGAGCTTTTACCTTGTAAACAGACCTTGAGCTCATCCACAAGTTCTTGTCCACGATCTTGTAAGATACAGCGTGAAAACCACCTGTTTGGGGGCCGGGGAAAACAAAAATTCTATTTAATATAAAAGAATGCCTCATTTGTCAGAAGATGTAGAAGTTATATAAGCAGGTTGGCATGCCTGCTGCTCCCTTAGAAGTCCTTTAGACTGTCCGAACAGTAGTCGGTAAGTGGGCTTGAGAGCTTGCAGCCTTACTGTCTGGCTTTACTCCCTTGGGAGCCCCTCAGCCAGTCTTCATGACACAAAAGCAATACCCCCTGGTCCAAAGGAATAAATCATTTTTGTCTAGTTCCACCCATAGTTTCCATGAGGGGATCTGGTGCACTGGATGAGGTATACCACATTCTGGGACAGATGTGCAGGATCTGTGGATTCTGATGGTTTTAATGTGGGGATTGTTGATTGCTGTGGCAGTAGAGATTTCTTAACAGATTTTACACTTTTTTGTTAAAAGCACAGTCGTAACACATTTGGTACCTGCTGATCAGCTTGGAGTTTGCTACTGATGAGCTGGAGGAGTTTAAGGTAGAAGTCTGAAACCCAAGAGCAGGGGTGGGGAGGGAGGGGGTGAGAGGAAAGCTGTGGATATTCTTTCAAGGTCTGGTCCTTATCACAAATGGCTGTAACTGCTCGATGATCCTTCTTACTGGTTCAAATGTGGGATGGCAGGTGACAACTACAGGCGTGAGGTTTCTAAAATGCTTACTGAACAATTATTCTCTCCTTCTATACCTTCTAGAACAGCAGTTCCCAGGTCGCGATCCAAATGAGGGTCGCAGGGGCAATGCTGGCAGTGCTGCACAGAAGAGACGAGCCACGCTGCCTGCTGGGAGCTCCCCCACCCTCAAGCTGCTACCGCACTCTGCTCCCAAGAGCGGGGCATGGAAAAAAAAGAAGAGGTTGGGAACCACTGTTCTAGAAGGTAACCATGAAAAAAAAAAAAGTAAATTGTCTTTGACTTTGCCAGCCAACCTATGAAGATAAATACCTTGGCACCACAAGATTTCCTCTTGCAGATCCTGAAATCTGGAAAGAGGTTATGTTATGTAAAGGGGCCATGGCTTGATTTCAGTTTGGAATGGTAGTTCTCAACCATTTTAGACTCAAGGCACCTCTCCTTGGACTCATGTCATACCCCAGCAAATGCCCGCTCTTAATTTTCACTCATTTTTTGACTATGGAAAAAATAAGACAGTTCTTCCATTGCAAAGAACTAGGAAAAACTACAATAAGTTTGTATGTTTGCATACCTAACGGGGATAGTATTGCGTGGCATATTTAAAAGGATTTTATATCACCTTAGCAGAGAATCAGTGGTTTAGACATTTTAGTCAGTTAACGAGGCAGAGATAAAACAATGACTGTACAGTTATATTAGCCTTTCCTTCCCGTATCAAAATAGCCCCTGGCAAGCCCTACTCCTAGGAGACCATCTAGAAACTATCGTTACAGTTAAACACATTGGTATGCCTTCGGCTTTCCCTGGAGGAAGGCTGAGGAATATTATCAGAACACTGAACCCAAAATAGAGACAGAAGACTGAGCATATGTTCTTGCTTCAAATTTTGTCTAAAGAAGCTTGAAATTGGAAGTCAGGACATTCGTGAAGGTCTGTAGCCTGCAATGGGGACAAGTCATCAAAAAGAGCTCAGTTGTCAGTGGAAGCAGTTGAGAGGAACAGATGGAAGGGGGAAGGGTGGAATGAATCTACTGCATCTCCTCAGCAAGGCATAGAAGGCACCAAGGAATACATTCATTTCCTCCCCAAACAATAGTGATGATCTGAAAAAGATTCTCAGTGGAGAGCTATTTATTTTAGTTTCCAACATGTGTTTTGGAAACTTTCCCATTTCACATCTCCAAATATTGTTGCTTTCTTTGCTCCTCACTTATATGCAAGCAGCAAAGAAAGGCTCAATTCATCTGTTATTCAACAAGCAAAAATCAAGTAGAAAAACGTACATTATTTACAAGCAGGAAAAAAAAAGTAACATGCAGAGAACAGCCACAGTAAACAAAGCACACATGTCCCTACACTACACTCAGCAAAGCACCGCATCTTCTTTTATAAAGGACTCCCTTTACATGCTATTTCCCAAGGAATTTTTGGCAGCCCTTGTTCAATCAGTGCATCATCTTAAGCTTGAAGAACAAGGTACTGTTCCTTAGTTAGCCGACTCAATTTCTTCATTAAGAACCTTAATTTAGATAGGAATATTTTAAACGGACTGCCCATAACTGATATCTATTGTAATTCTGGTCAATCTGTCTTTAGAAACAGGAAATACCTTACCGTGTCATTCCCTGATTCAGGCTAGCAACAAATCCTGCAACTGACCTCCTCCCAGCTGTATTATCATGGTAACAGTCAATCCCCACAACCATGAGTTGTTTCAGCTTAAAAAGAAAGTGAAAAACATGCTAAGAGCACCTCTGATATCTTCATACTGCAATTATAGCGCATCAGAGCAGACTTAATTAATCGACTCATTTTAGACTAGCAGATTTAGACTAGACATTAGGAAGAACTTCTTCACAGTTCGAGTGGCCAAAGTCTGGAATGGGCTCCCAAGGGAGGTGGTGCTCTCCCCTACCCTGGGGGTCTTCAAGAGGAGGTTAGATAGGCATCTAGCTGGGGTCATCTAGACCCAGCACTCTTTCCTGCCTATGCAGGGCGTCGGGCTCAATGATCTACTGAGGTCCCTTCCGACCCTAACATCTATGAATCTATGACTCAATTAAGTCGAGTCTGTGGGAGTGTGATAATTACTGCGCTCTAGCCAGCCGCTGCGTTTCCTGCATCATAGCGTTCCTGTGCTTCAACATGGTGGCAGGGGGACTTTTCTAAAGATGGTTTGATGAGCTTTAGATAAAGCACCCCTGTTGCCATTTTGAAGTGCAAGGATGCTGATACACGAGATGCTCTGGGCACTTTAATTAGATTAAAAACAGCCCCATAGTAAGTGTAAACACCCATAGTTAAACTAAAGCAAACAAGGGTTTTATTATAGAACCAGCCACAGAGGCTAAACTACTCACTGTCTAACTGCACTGAATTCTTAATTTATGCAATTATCTCTAACTTTTATTTCCCCACAAAGTGTTGTCAGCTATTTTGCCATCTATCCACACAGAAAAAAAGTGTTGAGTTCTCGCATACAGTTGGGGGTTTTTTTTTGACCCAGAACGTAGACAAGATATCCTCCAGCCAATCAATGGAGGAAAACCATTGGTGTGAAAGCTTTAACTTTTCTCATAGCTAAACTATTAAGTAAGACTCAATTTATATAGGTTTAAAAGAAGAAGCCGGTTACTTACTGGAATTTCAACACTCCAGAGCTCTCCACCCATCTTGCAGTTCATTTGTAATGCAATTTTTGTTGCTATGGCCATTATAGTCTGTGGCTTACTTAATGTGCGAGCTATCACACATTGACTTGGAGTGGGACAATCCGTGCACAAGTACTTCTTGATAGCATCATACTTATCTTTGCGATTACTGGACAAAAGGCAAACTACCTTCAAAAAAAATTTAAACAAGAGGTTTTCAAAACCAAATTCCAGGAGAATTGGATTTATTGGAAAGATGTGTTTTATATCATTACAGCTCCCTGCTATACCCTCCGTCCAGCAATTTATAGACAGCTTGAATCTTCAAGTTTTGATGCTTTAAGAGCCAGACCTGTTTGATTTTCAAGGAAAAAGGATATAAAACAATCCCACATTTTAGTATAAGGTTAAACAGAAAACTTTCTAATTGCCTGATCTCCCAAGTATCACCAGATTCTCAATAGATTATTATTATTATTATTAACATGGCCAAAAGTATTAGGTGATATGCTGTGAAATTATGGACCAGTATACATACTATCTGTATGTCAGAAGTAACTTTTTGTTTCAAAGTCCTCAAATAAGCTTCTGTTCTATCTTCTACTTCAACCCTAAAAAAGGGACATAAACAAGTAAATAAATAAATGCTGCTAGAACTCAAAATCATAATAGCTACAAAAGATCAGTAGCACCATAGATACCCTTTCCATTAAGATAAATGTTACATACATTTTCACACTTACGGTTCTGTTAAAATATTCTGTATTGGCACTGAACTAAAGTGGTCAAAGTATCTAGACATAAAAAGAAACAAACCTGATCCACAACCTTCCAACAAGGAAGGAAAAATAACAGTTTGCCAGAGTGACTGGCTACATACCAGGAAGGGAAAATGACAATGTATGTTGTTGCTCCACCCTCTTACAGGAGGGGCTCCAACACACATCATAAACTCGAGAGGCTTTTGGCACCTAGCTGGACCCTTCCTATCAAGTCTCTTCTCTAATCCCACTTAAAAACTTCCACAGATTAACACGCTAACTCCAAAATCTGAAGTGTTTAGATTTTCAGTACCTTTGTCCTACTTAAACGATTATCTCCTCCCTCTTTCAGCACATGTACTTACACCAGGGGTGAGCAATCCCCAACACGAATGCCACAGCATGCCACGCGAAGGCATTTTGCTTGGCACACATGCCTCGGGGAAAGGGCCGTGGCTGCGCTGCCACAACAAGGATCAGGCTCCTCGTGGCTCCCCTGCTGTCCGCCCCAGCACACCAACATCTTTTAAGTTGAGGTTGTGGGTGTTTTTTGGCACTGCCCAAAAATGTAGCCGACCCCTGACTTAGACATTTAACTAAGCCACTACAAAGAATGTCTAAGCAAGATAACTAGCACATTTCTAAAAACACTTACATGATTGCTTTGTTCATTCGTATGCCCATGGATGGTGTGACTTTGAAAAGATTCTGAACAAGTGCATTGGCTGCATCATAGTTGCGCCGTGTATATACTAGTAACCAGTTGTCCAGTGGCTTTACACTTATTAAGGGGGCTCCTCTAGTTTCTTTTGACCAGTCTGCAAATTGAGGGTTGTATTCAAACTGCAAACAAATAAAAGCAAGCATGTTATCTACGGTGTAATTCCAGCCACAAATTCTGCTTCTCCAGGAATTCCAGACTGCAGCAGCAGCATCTGCCCTTGCCGCAGTAGCTTAAGATGGGAAAGGATTTTTTTCCTCCAAATCAGTTTATGCCATCTTTACTCATCTTGTCATTTTTAAAATATGCTATCTGAGTTCTGCAGCATCATTCTTGCTACAAGCTGCATTATATTTTAGTTTAACAGCTCTGCTACAATGCTGAAATATTTAGTTTCAACAAGTTTACCAACGAGAATAAAAACCATATTCTGTTTTACAAGTCAAGCTTTCCATGGTATTCTAATTTGTGTCTGATGAGATGGATATTAGAAAGTAGAACTTGAACCTTTTTAGTAAGTCATAAGAACATTTTCTGGTATACATACTCTACAACTACAAACAAAATTAAAAATCATTTATCTTTTACCACCAGCAGATATTTAGCTTCCAAAGTTTTTGGTTTTTTTTTTTGTTTTTTTTTAAATACAGAGGTACTCTTTGAAAGTCAAGAGACAAACAACTTTCTGGAGTTTCCAACCACACCTCTTTTGAATGGGTAGAGAAGAAAAAGTCACTAGCAGATTATGTAGCCTAGCCTACAGATTAGCCTCCTGCAAGTCGAACAGTTTAATGCAAGCCAGGGATTTTAGCTAGATCTAAGACTCGTGGCTGGTCATGTTGAAAAACAGAAGGGGCAGGAGGAAGCTATTCCTCTTTTCTCACAAGACCCATCAATACAGGATGTTATTGTTTCTGTGAAAAGCTACACACACTGGAAGCCAGGTCCTTTTTCCAGCAAATATACATTACTCCTATTAATAAAATTAATATTAATTGATTCATATTAATTAATTAATATGAATTAATACAAACAGAACCAAGAAACTGGAACCTTGAAAATCTTTTTTGGTTCTGCATTTAGTTTAAAAGCTTTCAATACCACAATATTGGAGTCTTCAAAGAGAAACATTGGAGGTATTTAAAAGGCCTGGGTTTTCTTCGGAAGTCAACTTATACACAGCGAATCTGGTTTCCTTTGTATACTTCAACAGCAATGACATGCATTTCTTGGTAAAGAATGTATACTTTAACAGGTGACAATTTTTTGTTCATAACCTGCGTTTTCAAATACACAAAATATTTCAGGTATTTCTGGTGTGTGTATCAACCTTATTCCCTAATGTATTAAATTCTATACCTAAAAACTGCATTTATTTAGATTTCTGATCCAAATCAAACATTTGGGCAAGAACTGATCCAACTAAAAATGAACTTAGTAAAACCATATTACAGTCCTCCGTGCCATAGTAGCAAACAGCTTTTGGATGTACACTCAATTGCTTTGCATCAAAGCATGTAAGCATCTACTTAATTATGGGCATGTGGGTAGTCTCAGTGGAAGTTAACAGGCTCCAAGTGATCTCCGGGAACAAGCAGCAGTGTTGGAAAAAAAACCAAACAATTAAGCATCTGCAGTGGTATTATAAACGAGAAATAAAAGTAACTTAGGACAAATGCATTATGAATTTAATTAAAGCAAATGATATAGAACAGGACACATGAAAAGTCAAAGAAGGTTGAGTAATAATTGCTACAGAACCCAACATGGGCAGTATCCTTTTTGGAGGTTCAAAGACAATTACAGTGGTAATTCCTATCCACTAAAGTGGAATAATTTGGAACAGTTGCCAGATGAAAAGGGTATCAATTAGTTACAACAACCTGTAAAATTACTTGAGAATTATTCTTCCAGTTGGCTCAGTTTCTCGCTTGCCATGGCATTTACTTTTATGGAACAGGAGGCCAGGGAAAATGTTCTGTAAGTTTTTAATGGGATTTTTCAAAAATACCGTGTAAAAAACAATACTCTCAGACAAGTGATTGTGTTGAACTGTCAGTTTAAAAAAAAAAAGAAGTCCAGTTGATAAGTACCCCAACCAGTAAGTATCTTGTTTTGTTCAAAAGTTCAGAGACAAATTAAAATTATCCACTTACCGCTCTCCCTGATTGATGGATCTTTTCGGCTTGAATTACTCTTCCAGTAAAAGATAGTAAACGGGAATCAAAGCTTAAACCCCAGTCACGAAGTTCCTTCTGAACACTGTCATCCCTGTGTAAATTTAAAAGTAAGCCATAACAGTCAAAAATCAATCACATATCACCCAGAGTGTATGCATTCTGACTTAGATGTAGATTGCATTTAAGAAGAATAAATTAAGGCAAAACAACAAAAGGCAACAATTTAAGAACATCCAGTGGTTACAAAAAACATGAATAAAAAACCATTTGTTGAAAAGTAGTGTAAGTTCTGAATAACATACTGTTGAATGTAGTTAATAAGTCTTCCAACTTCACGCTCTCTTCTCTCCGGCGTCAGTCTTGTATGAAGAGACAAGTCTTTCATCACATTAAAATCACTACGCATCTTATCAGTTAACCCTGCAAACAGCAATTTTTTTTTTTTTTTACTGAAAGACACATTTTTACAAAAATGAACTTGCCAAGTGGTGGCTTTGGATTTCATTTTATTTTGAACATAGAACCACTGAAGACTTGAAACAGTCAGGGAATAGCTATTAGTTGTAAGATTTTTTTTTAACAACATATTGCCTATTGTACCAGACCATGAAACATTGTGCCGGTTCCAGTACAGCACAGCAGACATTGGTAACTTTTCCCCTTTGCTTATCCATATTGTACGTTGGAGCGCACATGGGCCTTACACTCAAGCTCAGCAGCTTTTTGGTTTGGCAGTCCCTATACCATAAAAGCCACACTCGGCTCTTCATGTTCTGCGCAGACCTAGAAGCCTGGTACATGATGGTCACTTGTCAGTTCCAGTACCACCTTTGGCTTAAACAGTTCCTGCAATCCTCATAGTCTCCGGACCTTTCAGCCTTAGCCACAAGGGTGTTTTTAAGTAGACTGGTAGTTAGGTTTTTCTAGGCCCTGCCATCATTCTTAGGCTCTTATCAGAGCGACTAAGAAAAGGAAAGCAAGCTTGTGGCCTGTAGTGTCATTAGCCTGTATTTTTAACTCTGTTCTACCTCACCACACCCCAAATGTGGGGGTTTCAGAAGTAGTAAAAGACTGTTCAGCTCTAGAGATCCTTATATAGACAGCTGCACGCAACTAATGGACACCCTCTCGCAGTCCATGCCAAACTAGTTAGCCTTATCTATGAGGCCATTATGGCTTCTGCTGCAGTGATAAGGAAAACCTAAGCTCTCTCTTCCTTCAGTGAGAAAGGAAAACAAGAAATACAAGCTGCCTTCCAGGAAATATTGAAAGAAGGGACAGGGAAAACATTTAGGGAGGGAAAGGAGTAATCAAAAGGGGGAAATCTTTTTTTTTTTTTTTTTTTTTTTTAAGTATTGCACATTTTTAGCTAAATTTTCATGTGTAGTTACAACACTTGCAGGTATCCTTTCCAAACTTATTTATACAAGCAAGTATTCCAGTTAGTAAATCTGTCAAAGTTGCAATTATTCCAAAGTATACAACATACACAGTAGATGATTCTGTGTGAATAACTACAGATACAATACCTGTCAGGTAGCACAGCTCAGGAATAAGTACTGCAGGCCCTGGCATTACACCTCCTGGCCCCCTCTTCCTCTTTGTCTGACTGACCAAAACTGGCTGGTTCAAGTCAGTGATTTCTTGGTTATATTGCTGCATAAAAAATGCACAGTGCACTTTAGTGTATCAGCATAAAGAATAGAACTGGCAGTTCAGCATGAATTTCTTCCATACTTCCTTCCCCTTTGCTCTCTAAGTATTTGTTTATCCCCTCATCAACCATTAAACCTAATTTGTAACTGGAAGGCCTATCTTGTGCAAGCAGTTAGTAATCATGCTTAGTACTTAAGTTCCCCCTGAATGGAAAAGAGCTTGTTACCTCGGTATCAAGTGTTTTTACCCAATCTAAGATCAGGAAGAAGCCATCAGCAGAAAATGCAAGATTAATATTATGCATTCTTAAGCCTCAAAATAACAGGCTTCTCATATTCCACTAGGATAAGCAAAATGCTGTTTATTTACTCAAGAGTCAATAACACTGGTTAATGACAAAACCATATTGCTTTTCCTACCCTTAAAACAAAGCCATTGCTCTTACACCAAGTAGTTTATAAATGTATACTGCTCAAGTGTATTTAATTCTGGGATGCATGTTTCCCATGTGTATGAATTCTTTTGACTAACGCTGTCAGCATATCTCTACAGTTCCCTTGATGGCCAAGGGCAAGAAGGGCAGATGTAATCAAGATTCCTTCACTAAAAGAGAAGGTAAGTCTCGTAGAACGGCCTCTCCTTGTGTGTGGAAACAATCGTTAGCACATTGGTAGGCTGGTGTGGCAAGAAGTGTCCACTGCACATGTACAGAGTCCTTCCATAGTTCTAAACCAAACAACTGGCCAACAAATTTGTGGCGTCCATAGGACCAATATACTAATGTCACCACCCTTCCACGGAACACAGAAAATCTAACAAACTGCATCATATACATGTAATAGGCCCCAGCAAGTTGAGACATGTTCTCACTGATGCTTTGGGCAAGTTGATTGGTACATTTCAATCTAGAAGGAAACCTGCAAGTGACCAGTGGGCTGTTGTTGCATCCAGCATTACTCCTATAAAGTTTGTGCTTTGAGTAAGTACAATTGTGACTTGTTTTGGGGTTTTTTTTAATTCACACACTGCAACTGAGTAACTGGCTTCAGACCCAGTTAATTAAATGGTTCCCTAATGTCACTGATTGGGAACCAGTTCACAAGTGCGTGTGAAGTCACAATGGCTTGTGAAGTGATGTGGCTCTGATAAAAGGTGGAAGTAAGCACCTAGGCCAGCTTACCCTCACAGTGGGTGAAGGAAGGAGTGCTTGCACCCATGCTTTGGGAGTCTTTGGGATAGGCTAACTGTAGCTCTGGCGGCATTACCACTTATCTGTGTCCCCTACATCAGGCATTTGACAGCACTATTGGTATTGACACTGTCACTGTTTTCTTAACTAGATTTTTTTTTGGGGGGGGGGGAGGGGAGAAGGAAGAAGGGACATTAAAGAAAGTTTATAAATGTTGGATCAAAGGGTGGGGGGTAGCATATCCACCAGCATCCATTTAGTAAGCCAAGAGAAAGATACAGTGTCCTAGATACATTTTGCTGAAATTATTAATAAGGACCTTGAAATGTACATTCAGGATACTACTAGAAATACTGGCATCTACAAAATCAGTCTTTGAGTCTTCAGCATCCTCTAAAAGATGGCTATAAATCAAATTCTCTCCCCCCCCCAGGGGAGAAACTATGCATCGTTTCCTGAATATTCAAGTGCTACTTGTTTATAAAGTACTTGTTTCAGAGTCTAGTATAAAGCATAAAACAAATATTTTTGGAATTTTTAGTTATGTCATACCATTCTGTAGTAGTCTACATAGCTGATTTCAGATCCATCTGCTTTCTTAAAGGTGCATCTTGGATTGGCATCCCAGTCAATGTCATCAACTCGGTAAGTTTTGTTGTTGTATCTAAAAAAGGATGACATTTTTAAAAACCCTATCTTACATATTCTAATATTATAAAAGCCCTGGTCTGTCTGTCCATCCATCTGTAACACTTTATTTGCACTCTGACTGGTTCTCTGAAACAATCAGAGTGCTCCAAAAGCGTTCTGGACAGGAGGTGGCGGTGCAGTGAGGACAGAGAGGATGGAGCGGGGGACACCAACCTTACCCCCCTGCTCCCTGCAGACGGTGGTGGCATGGGGTGCTGGTCGAGCAGGATAGAGGGTAAGGTGGAGCAAGCTTTCCCTGCCCCTCCCCACCCCAGGAAACTGCGGTGGTGCAGGGTGGTGGGTAGCAGTGCTCCGTCCCCACCTTCCACCCCCATCATTCCTGATGGGCAGCTGGCTAGTTATCTCATGATTTCTTTATGGGTGCGTGAAATATAGGACAGCAGGAAATGCAAAAAGTTAAAGAAAAGCATGAAGTAATCTCAAACAGTTGAGATTTTTATTTATGCTGACTAAATCAACTTCCACATTCAAACTATAATGGCTGGTTTTAGATTCACTTTCTGTATTAGCATGGATATAGAATTAATTTTAAAATGCATAAAAAGAAAAAAAGGTCTATATCCACTCGGTTTATTTCAGTTTGTACTATCACTTTGGTCTAACCCTTAGCATACCCAGATTACAGATTTTTTGCTTTCACGTTTTGTTGTGTGCCTCAAAATATGCATGTCCCAGCACAAAAATAGTTATTACAGAGAAAAAGGGGCATAGGAGCAGCAGCAGCCTACAGGACTATCTATAACAACACCAAATTCAGTACCAGCCCTTTTGTCACACTAAGGCCTAGAAGAATCCTAAATCATTACGGAGAGTATAAGGAAGTTATTTATATATAAGGTAGTATCTAGATGGAAGTTAAAATTCCAATAGTTTGGATTGGTAGTAAATCCTTCAGCAAGTCTACATCCATTCTTGGGCTCTGAAGTGTTAAAAAAAAAAAAAAAAAAAGTTTAGCTAATATAGTAAGGGTGGTTTCTTTTCATGTAAATAAGATAACGCCTTAAATCACCTGTTTGAGCTACAAGTGAATACAATTATATATATTACAATCTAACATGAAGTGATTCAGTTTCATAAGCAGAACAAGACAAGGAAAGAGACTTGCTTTGTTGCCAGAAAGCTGACATGAACCCTGAAAACTTCCAAGCCCAAGTCAGAGTTAAATAGTCACTGCCTACTTTGTAAGCTTCCTGTATTCAGAAAAATTGAAATAAGCACCTGTTGCAGCATAAATTCTTGGAATTTAGGTCCAGATTTTCCAAGATGCTTACACACCTAAATACCTTTTGAAGTCTGCTCCTTCATATAGTAACATGGGTCACAGTTTAATATTATCATTTACACTTGGAAAAAAAAAAAAAGTAGCTTACTTTGTAAGAACAATTAGACCTATGAGTTCTTTAGCACAGATATCTCTAAATCTTTGTTCTTCAACCTGACTATACAGATTGTACATGAAATCCAACACAGTTTCACTCCGGAGAACCTTATGGCTCACATCTGTACATAACATGATGCTTGTCTCATACTGAAGAATAGAAGTAGTGAAACCTGGCCAGATGATTACCCTGTAAGAAGGGAACACAAACACCTAAGTATACCTTTAAAACATCATTGTTCTTCATTCAATATTCTTCCTTTCACCTCCCCCAGCAACTGGGAAGCCATACATTTATTAAGCCACAAATACTCCATATTCCTTCAGCTTCCAATGCTTTAGTCATCTTTAGATGTTTTCACGCAGGTACCTATAATCAACTTAAGGCACAGTACGACTAATTTAGTGAAGCAGCAATATAAGCAAAACAGAAAATTGCCTTAATGTTTAACCAAGACTACAAACTCATCCACTAATCTGAAACAAAGCCTTTAAAAAGTATCAGACCATTGGGTGTGCCTGTGTGCGCATGCAGAATCAAAGTACAGTTGCATGTTGGCAACCTTTCACTGCTTATTTAGATGCTTTTAAGCAACTACTTAAAGCACTCCAATTCAGTTGAAAAAAAGCTTTAGAAATCTTTGGAACAAGGGTCTTCCTCTGCTGACCTCTATTCCTTCAATAGAATTCATAATACCTGATTTAGATTAGCTCAGATTTTCATTACTATTCTACATGAAGTCAGAACCACTAGTTAGGGACATGCAAAAATCTCATCCTTTTAAAGAGCAATTTAGACTTAAAGTTTTGGTTTGATATGAGATAAATTTGTGTCATCGTATCAAAAAATCGTTTCTCCTTTGCAAATACAGGAGTCCATTTTCCAAACCTGTGATTAGGGATGCTGATTGGGTCATTTGGGTTGTAATAATTACGTCCAATTTGCTGCAAGTTCATCATCTTCAAAAGCCTAAAAACAAAATAAAAAGATTAAAGTAAGTGACAAATAACAGTACTGTTTTGTTCCTCAAAACAGCTACAACATTATCCACATGTATGTTAAATATATTATAATCTAACATGAAGTGATTCACTTTTGCAAGCAGAACAAGTCAAGGGAAGAGACGTGCTTAGCTGTTAGAAAGCTGACATGAACCCTGAAAACTTCCAAGCTTTTCCAACCTGAAAAAAGTTACATACCTTGCTTTTGTTACTTTTAGCTAAAAGTTAATTTGGTTTCAATCCAACTTTAAGCAAAATTCTGAACAGATGACATGGCACTTATTCATTCAGTTCTTTTCAGGTGATCTTGCCACAAGTCACCTTCATTTTCTAGGATAAAACATGTGCTGATTGGCAACAGCTTCAGCAGGTCTCACTTTGGATGAAACTAAAAGACTAAGTCACCAAGGGAAGCAGAAAGTCTGTGCCATAGAAAGCAGCATGCCAGTTTGTTTCTGCATTGCTTCCCGTGCCTTCATGACAAAACCAGTGCCAAATCAAAGAGTATTTAATAGTACTTGTAAAATGAAAAAATCTGAGGCAACATATTCTTGCTAGACACAACAGTGTATTTCCAAAGCGGTATGCTCATGACAGATGCATCCAACTGCACAGTGAACTGTAGCTGACTATGACCAGATACCTCGTATGGGTATTTTCCTTCAGCTGCCATAAAAATATATAACAAATTTAATAAACACACCATAAAGACAAAACAATTGATCTTGTGGAAAAGGAAGACTTGTGTCAGACTTTTCTACTGGGTTTTTTTATAGAACAGTTACAAGTACCATATATAAAAAACAAACCTCCTGAAAATAATGTTGTAAAACTGTAGGCAGGTAGGTGAAGTAGGTGGCAGCTCACTGGTTAAAGTGATAGTAATCTTCACGATCTCTCCATTCCTGGTCTGACTACACACCTCAGTAACCTGAAGGGACAGCAAGTTAAACTGTTATGTAAACATATGCCAAGGCTGGTATTTTCAAACCAGTTTAAGATATTTTGCTGATCTTATATTTATTTCAATGCTTTACCCCAGGCTACTTTGACAGGCTCAAGATAGTAATACAACTGTGCAGGAAGTCCAAACTCAGACAAGAGGCAGTTGTAATTAGCCTATGACTAAAGTTTGATATGGCAAAATGCTCATCCTGATTCATTTCCTCCCATACATCTAATTTTGCTCTTCCCCATCCATCTTGCTCTGGTGGAAGATTAGCACAACCATATCTAGCACAGGGCGTTATCTACAACATCCTTTTAATAAAGCAACCCACTGTTTCCATTGTCAGACACCAAGTTAAAAATCCAAGGAAAACAAGTTTCCTCATCCATACAGTTTCTTGTAATTTCACTATCCCCATTTTTGCAGGAAAAATTATTTTAACCTGAAGAATTCAAGTGTGGATTACCATTTGAATTTTATTCATTCGCCAAGATACTATACTGCAAGTTAGCAAAAATTCACTGGCAAACTCAATCCATTTAAAATGTTGCAGACACACCCATTCTATTCATACTTTAACAGTCTCACCAGACAAAAAGTCATAAAAGGTAAAGAAAGAACTGAACTCAAAACAGAATCCAACATTATTTCTCATTTCACACCTTGTTTTCTAATTTTTTTGGTAAGAATAATGTTGTTCCATCAAACACACGTGTTCTTCCAATTAGTTCTTCATGCTGAAACAGTAAAGCTGAGCGGAGACGTCGCGCTTCCATCTGAGGATTGTAGTTAATATGGTACTGATATAAAGCCCACTGCGGACGAGAGGTCAACCGGAAGTGGTTTGTACTTAATTTTATGATAGCACCTGAAGTACCTGAATGTGATAAACAAAGATATTTAGTTGGCTTTAAAACTAGTATTTCGTTTTAATAATTTTAGACAGCGTTTCAACAATTCTGCCTTTTCAAGCAGTGAACTTAAAATCCAGCCCAATACTGACAACACCAAATTTTATGCAACTGTCTCAACACTGCAGACTGAAGATGAAAATCCTCTCTTAGGTACGCGCAGCAAAATTCTATCAACCCTTCACCTAGGAGAATTGCCATACGCAATAAACACCCAGCTCAGCCAGCATGCTGTCCCCAAAAACAGATAGTACCAGGTGTTAAGAGTTTTTTGTGAATTACTGAAAAACATGCCCACTGACAAAGTTCATTCCTTACTCCAGAAAGTTTAGTTGTTGGAATAAACCAATGTGAAATACCAGAGTTTCCAGTCCTGACCATTTTTATCTTATCGGTAACAGCCGTACAACTTAAGAAATTCTTTTCAGCATCTTAGGCTCACTGGGTTAAATTAACATATCTGGCATTCATTACTTCAGATTTGTTATACATTTTGTGAAGTAATTTAACTGTCCATCAGTTTAAGTTATACTTCAACTCCATTTAGTATCCCTTTATACTTAAAAAGGCAAGCCCTATTTCCCCTGTATACCATTTCCTATTTTACATTCTTGCGTTTTGAGAAAAATCTTTACTAGCTAATACTGCACAGTTTTAACGGCAGTCCAGCTTCTAGGTTTCTGCCATTCATACAAACCTTCTCCAATCAGTTTTCAGTGGGGGAGCCTGGACCACTGCTGCAGCCAGGAAACAGTTAACACTGCCTTGTGTATACCTCACTTTTGTGGGTAATGCAGATGCAAAGAACACCCAGTCATGGTTGCTCCATAAAGCCTTTCTCCTCCTTACAGAGAAGAAAGAACATCATTCTGGTATTTAACCAGAAGATCCCCTTCGTGTAATCCTGACATAGCTATTTGTTTAGAGATTCTCAAAGAATCTCCCTGTAGAGGGATCTTTTTAAGAGCAACTTGCTTATGTCTCTGTCGGCAACCAATGGACCCCAGGAAATGTCTCCAGGTGCATGGCTTGGGAAAAGCCACATGTAAGAAAGAATTCTGACAAGTATATTATACACAATATGAAAACCAAAATAATATTATTATTATATTCAAGTTTTCAAAGACAAAAATTTTAGGAGGCTCAAGAACTGTGGCTTCCTGGATTTTTTTTTTTTTTTTTAAATGAAGGGTTTATGATATTTTACAAACAACTTTATTATCAGTGAACACATGCTTCTTGTTCCTTTGGAGCAGTGGTTCTCAACATTTTTTTGTACAAGGACCCATTTGTAAACATTGATGGCCAGTCCCAACCCAGTGCCCCTCACTCCTGACCCTCTGCCCCCTGCCTTCCAGCGTGTGGGGAGAGGGGGCCCCCCCAAGCAGCCCCGTGCAGGCTGGAACTCTGGCAGTCTGCAAGGGAAAAGCCACGGTTTCCCACACTTTTCTCCTTTAAAAAAGAATCCATTTTTAAAGTTTGTTGATCCATGTATAAAGTTTGCTCGTGACCCTTTCGTATATTCTTGTGACCCACTTTTGGGTTGCGACCCACGGGTTGAGACACGCTGCTTTAGAGCGGGATAATGGGTACCCAAGCACTAGGGTCACAGATGGAGCAGCCACTATCAAAGCCTTCCAGCAGATGAAAAGTGTGTAGCTAGCTAGGTCTGTCACTGTGCTGAAGCTTCTTTACCAAATAGTGACAACCTGGCCTCAGCCTTAAAACAGCACTACCGTTCAGACAAGTCAAAACAAACCGTGAAATATAAATTATTTTTATCAGTGGTGTTACCAGGCTCCAACTTCTGCATGAAATGGTAAACAAGGAATGTTAAGTGATCCTTGCATGAAATAGGAGTTTGCTGATCAGAAGTTTACATAAGTTACCAAGACACAGAAACATGGTTTGGATTCCACTCCCTCCCCCCGCCTCCCCTCACCACACACACCCCCACCCTTGTTCTTCTCTTGTTCCACTATAAAGTGTCCGAGCAATGAATCAGTGGTTCTCAACCTTCTTAAAAATCAAGACACCCCTCAAAATGCTAGCTCAGAGTTTTCACTTAGAAGAACTGCTCTATTATTTTTCCATACTCAAAAACTATTGCAGAGTAGTCAGAAATACCCAAACAAGTCAGAATGTTTTCAACGCAATGAAATAAAAAACAGAAGTTGTGCATTAATGACTGTCTTCCCCACTATTTCTCCTCATTTTCTCCCTCCTTTAACAACTCCTACCACAATCAGGTAACAGCCCCACAGCTTGCTCCTTCAGGTCCTAGTGCAATAAAAATCACCCCCATGTACTATTTAGATAAAGCCAAGCAAGCCAAAGCTGTAATATAATTTTAACCTACCTGTTTTTGATTCTTTAACATGTTCTATGGCTTGGCGAGTATTTACTCCAAGGTCATGGAAATCTCGACGACGTCCACCCCTCTCTCCTAATGACAGCTCCTGAAAGCCAGCTGATATCTCAAGTTCTAAAATTCATGGAGAACACCCAGAAAATTTACAGTATAGTAGATTTACTAAGTTATATTAATCAAATCAATCTTAAAAATTTGTTCCAATAGGCAATAAGGCTCACTTACTTCCTGCTTCACTTGGTGGCTCTGGTACAGCTGGGATCCCTTTCGGATGCCCACGGCCAACATATTCTCCTTCTGCTGGTGGGGGTGGCTGTGGTTGCAGCTGCAGTCTAGGTTGTCCAGGCTGCTGACTTTGGAAACCTGGTGGACCCTGAAAAGTATGTTAGTTAGGGACAACATTCACTGACATCACGTAAAACCTATTGTTGCTAGCCACTATAATGGAGTGTGGCATATCTAAATCCTAATGAGTTTCTTTAAGAAAGAAAACACTGAATATAGTATGATCTACTACACTGTATTATTCAATAAAAATATTACACAAAAAAGTATGCCGACTCTGTGGGCGCGTCTAGACAAATGCACACATGCTGGCATTCGATGTGGAGCTAATTTGCAGCACAGTGGGGTTTATTGACACCGGTAGGTCCCACTGTCAAAAAAACCCATGCCAGAAAAAAAAGCAGGGCAGGGCTGGGCTGCTAGCTATCCCCAGGGAATGCATGTTCCTGCTCATGGGGACACGCCCCATATGTCCAGGTAGAGTGCTTTTTTTAGAACTGCTAACATGTTGACCTCGAGCTTCCCCTTCCATCTGTTCAAAAAAGGGGGTAGGGAAATCAGAACCCTCATTACAGCACTGCATCATATGAAATACAACCTTTTGGTGCCTTGAAATACTCCAGAAACTGCTTATGTAATAGACAACTCTCACACACCTTAAGGCTAGTGCAAAAGGGGTTTACTGCAGGAAAAAAAATTGTTATCACTAAAAGGCGACTTTGGAATACATGGCACTGAATTACCTGCCTTTTCTTTAAAACAGGGATGGGGAACCTCTGCTCAGCTGGGGACTCCATTTCCCAGCCGCCCTGCCCGCATAGCTTGTGCCGGTCTCCATGGAGACCTTCAGCTGGGCCAGCAGCGGTGTGCGGCAGAGCAGTGCAGGGGGCTGCTCTGGAGCTGCCAGTAATGTGGGACAGGGACAGCTTGGTTCAGAGCCACTATCTGTAGCCTGCATGCACCAGGCAGGGGCATGCACGCAGGGGATTGTGGCTCTGCCCCGCTCCAGACAGGCTGTCACTCACTGCTGCAAGGAGCCAGGGCACAGCCACGATCCCCTGCATGCGTGCCCCTGCCCGAAGCATACAGGTTACAGATCACAGCTCTGCCCTGGCTCTGGAGCAAGCTGCCCCTGCCCCAGTTCCCTGCAGGCTGCTGAGGCTGGGGTCTCCATGGAGACCGGCACAAGTCATGCAGGCAGGGACAGCTGGGAAATGGAGTCCCTGGCAGACTGGGTCCAGCCCACAGGCTGGATGTTCCCCATCTCTTCTTTAAAAGAATCAAAGAACCTCAAGACAGGACTGAATCCTGCTCCATACAGTGCTAAATTCAGTCATTAAAAACATGAATGGCATGACTTCATGGATGGATCATTACGACAAAATATAAAGACACATGATGAGGGAATCCTTAGTGTAGGATACTTCCCTAAAACATGCCTTGCTCGCACTCCACACTGCTTACAAAAAGTCAGAGCTCTACTGCAAGTATCACTGGGTGCATCCAAAAATGCTCTTGAGCATACTTAAACCACAGGGCCCAACAGTGGTGCTGAATGCATGCCAAAGTGTGGCTACATAAGTATTTCCCCAGGAAATACTGACGTGGCATAAATATAGGTAACCCCCACGCAAATGCAATACTTTTGGGCAGGGGTTATCAACCTTTAACCTTACCGCAGACCACCCCTTGCAACCTGGCTGGCCCCATAAACCACTCATTCCTTGCTGTGCCTCAGTTGTTCCTGCTCTGTGCAGAGGGAATGATCTCTTGCTCCCCACCCCATGCAACCTCCTCCACAACAGGTGGAAAGAGATAATTTAGAGCAGCTAAGATGGTGAACAGAGGCTGCAACCTAGATGGAAGCCGTCTTCAGAGCCCTCTGCTGAACAATGCGTTTAGCTGGCCTTTAAATACGGGGCCGGATCTGACAGCAAGCCTGCAACTGTGGGTCAGTGCACCATCCCAGATCCAATTTCTTCGCAGGCCAGATCTGGCCTATGGGCTATAGCCTGCTGACCCCTACTTTAGGGCATGCCATTACAGGGCTAGTGCCATACCCAGCAAAGAAAGCCAGACTAGCTCAGAAAGAAATGCAAAATCTAAAACTTTCAGTTCACAGGTGATACCTTTTATTAGACCAACTGAGAAACTCCAAGAAAATATTTTTTTATTTCACAGACATTAGGGCTGGAAGGGACCTTGGGAGATCATTGGATCCAGCCCCTGCCCAAGGGGCAGGAAGTCAGCTGGGGTCAAAGGCTCCCAGCAAGAGGGGCGAAGCTTTTCTGCAAACTTTTGGGCTCACGCGCCCTTCATCAGGCTCAGGGAAAGCTCAAGATAGTAAAAAGTCCCCATATGTAGGAAATAAACTTCATTTTTACATCTAACTTTCTCTGAGCCTCAGGAAGGGCGTGTCAGCAGGAAAGTTTGCAGAATTTTTTTGTTTTTTTGCAATTTCTTAGTTGGTCTAACAAAAGGTATCATCTCTGAACCAAGAGCTCTAGATTTTTGCATGTCTTTTTGCCTCAGACCAATACGGCTCTCAAAACACATCCCCGAGACTAGCTCAGGGAACCCCAAACAGTCGTTAACCTGACATGACGACCCAGCCGACACACTGTGCTGACAACCGGCTCATTAGCCAGATGTAGCCACGTGGCTACGCTGCTTCCCAGGGCGCCACGACAAAGCCCTGCACTAATCCCACGTGAAGGAAGACGTAGGACGGGCCCAAGCCCAAGCGGGCTGCCGCAGCAACACCACTTTCTGAAAGAGGTTTCATGTAAAGCCAAGCACTTTGTGGGCCGCTTAGGACTTCACTTTGTCCTTCAAAACGCACTCGCTCTGGATCCCAAAAACCAGCACTTACGACAGCTGCTGCTAGGGAGGTCGTGTGAAGCGCCTGGCCGCGGGCTCTCCCACGGGCTCGGGCCCTGCCCGTCATTGTCCTTCCTAGGAAACAAAATCCACAGTTTTAGGGCACCGTCATTTATCCCCTGAGCTCCTTTGGTTCCCTCCTTCCCTGCATCCCACTTCCTATTTTACACTCTTGCCTTTTGATAAAATGCAAGAACATAAAATTTTACCATTTTTAAATGAAGCCAACCCACAAATTAAATTTTAACTAATTAAACCGGCTTTATACGAGGCTAATTTTTAAATTTAAGTTTTGTAAATGAAGCCACCCCGCTAATTAAATCAGCTCTAAATTAAATCAATTTTTGAATTTAATTTTTTTTAAAAAAGCCAGCCTATTAATTTATTAAATCCGCTTTAAATGAAGCCAATTTTTAGATTTATTTTTTTTCTAAATGAAGCTGACCTGCTAATTACATTGAACTAAATCAGCTTTCAATTAAACCAATTTTTAAACTTAAATTTTTGTTAAGCGTAGCCAGCCTGCTAATTAATTAAATTGATTCAATTAGCTTTAAATGAAGCCAAGTTTTTATTTTTTTTAAATGATGCCAGCCTAATAATTAAATTGACTTTAAATGACGCCAATTTTTAAATTTATTTTTTTTTTTAACTTTAAAGGGCCAAGAAAACCCAACTCGACCCCTCCCCCAACGGCCCTCACCCGTCGCTACCGAGGCGCCACCCGCCACTCCCCGCCGGCCCGCCCCGCCGCGGCTTTTAAAGGCCGCCTCACACTGCTGGACCTAGCAGGAGTCGTTCCGCCACTCCTCGTGGTGTTTCCGGGTGGACGGTCCGCTCAGCCTTTCCTGCTCCGCGTCTCCGAAGAGCAACTTACCACTCCCAGAGGTACTGTGGGTCCGGACCGGGCACGCGCGGGGTAGCACCGAGGGGGAGGTAGCTAGGGATTATTTTTTTCCCGGAGCGGACGCATACACCGCGGGAGGGAGGGGTGCGAAAACGCCGCTCGCGTCGCTTCGCCTCGCCTCGTGGGCCAGCGAGCGCGGCGCGTGCTGGCACTGGATTGGTCCGCGCCGTCACGTGAGCCCCGAGGGGGCCGCCGAAGCGTTCCGAAGGGGAGCCGAGCCGAGCCGAAGGCGCCGGGAGTGACGTCAGTGAGACCCGAATGTTCCCGAAGTGCCCGGCCGCCGGAAAGAGCCGAAAGGTTCCGAAAGAAGCCGAAGTTGGAGCTGGGCACTTAGTCCTGCCTGTCCCTGTACATACCTAGTTCAGTGCATCGCTGTTCTTGTCTCTCTGGGCCAAATCTCCTTGTCTAATGGCCCAAAGCATAATTAAGGCAAGCCCCCTTATTCTTTCATGGGCATTGATGTCCTGTCCCCACTCGCAGCATTTTAGGCACTTGAAAACTTGTCTAACTCTATAGTCCAATAAGAAATGTTGCCCTCCGATGTCCTTGCCTCTGGCGTCATTCCTGGGGCATCCCAGCCACAACATTGTGCTTAAATATTGCGGCATTTTATACCAAAAACTAGACCTCTTGGTTCCAAAATGATACCTTTTTTATGAGACCAACTGGGAAATCGCAAGAAAACACCTAAAGAATAATGGGGACGCATGCGACCGGGCGTCTGAATTCAATGTTGCACCCTTGCGAGCCGTGGGTGACGTTAGGAGGGCACAGAGGAGGCCCAAAAAATTGGCAATAATGATAGTGAGTGGTACCGAGAGGCTTCCCTATGAGGGAAGGCTAAAGAGGCAAGGCCTATTCAGTTTAGAAAAGAGACATAAACCGGTTTAAGTGCTCAGAAATCGGTTTAAACCTGTAACCGTGCACATAAACCAGTTTGAAAATGGCTGAAACTGGTTTGAGAGAAACCTGATTGAAGATAATATCAGACTGAACTAATTTGGCTCAAACTGGTTTATGCAATGTCTGTCCCAGACCCAGAGGGGGGACCTGAGAAGGATTTACAGGATACTAAATGGCAAAAAGAAAGGAAATACGGATTTATGATTTGCTGACTCTCAAACCGGGGGTCACAACATGGAGACTGGTAGGTCCTAAGTTTCAAACAAACAAAAGGAAGTGTATTTCTTTTCACGTTGAAGTGTGGGACCTGCTGCCACTGGAAGCTGACAGTTTAGCCAGATTGAAAAAGGGACTGGACAAATTCTTGGAGAAAAGGTGCATCAGTAGTGACTGTGCACAGGAGTTCGGGCTACAGCCTCCAAACCACAACTTCGTCGACCTTAAATGCTGGAGGCTTCAACAGAGAGACGAAAAAATCCTTGTACCCAATTTGGAGGAAAAAATCCTTGTCGTACCCAAGTTTACTGGGGAGAGGAGAGCTCCCGAGTTGAAGACACACCTGCTATTTCTGTCTTGCAAAACCACCATGCTATCATTCCACCAGGAGGTGGAGCAGTGAAACAAGAAATAAAACTTCAGACTAGGCACTTTCTCCAAAAGATGTGCTTCTCAGATCCACTGACTGACAACAGCATCTAAACAAGATGCTGCAGAAATGAATGTGTTTTTATACTTGTTGGGGCAGATCCCAGCTCCTGTTGGAATCAAGGAGCTTTTATTCACATAGCTACAGCATCCTTAGGAAAACTCACACTTACATTGCACCTCCACACCTTGTAGCTCCCAATGTAGGGTCATGCTGGGCATGGACAGCAAGTGTCCTCTCCTCGGGCAGGTCTGGGCTGCAGACCGCTCTACAGGAGCTACGATAAGCAGTCAAATTAAAGCAGCTTGAAAATGGAGGAGTCTCAAAAGTGGCTTAGGGCTTCTCTGAGTGGTGGGGAAAACTTACCAGGGCTGTTCTATTCTGTTGTTTTACGTTATGTTTTTCTAGAATAAAAGGGAGCTGCAACTATAATTGTGGCAGTATAAATAGATTGGTAAAATGATGCTGCTAAATTTTCAGTATGAAGAAAAACCTTTAGAAACGCTTCTGAGACATGAGCACAGGTTGTATCCTATTGTGTTTAGGCCAAATCTTTCGTCTCTAGCACCCTAGCGTTTGGCATCCTTCTCACCAAATGATGATGCATGTTCCCTGTTCTTCCCTCTCAACGCTGGTAAATCCGAAGTGCCTTGCACAGTCGCTGAGAAGTGAGGGACAGTGACAAAAAAGTGGCTGACCCTTTTTGGCCTGGGGAATGTCAGAGCAAACACAGAATATTATCTAGTTCTTAATCATGTATTATGCACTGCACACACATGTGCATCCCTAAAAACAAGCCCTGGATGAGTATGATCAAGTGCAATTCAGCTAGGACTAATACTTCTCTTGAAAAATTCTCTTACTGTGCAGATACCGTGTAACCACACTTCTCAAGGAAAACCCTGCATTTCTGTTGTAACCCTCTCATTCACCACTATCTTCTTCAGTTATTACTTCCCAGGCACCTTACTCAAGGCCATAAGTGTTTGATACTTAATGTGAAAATTGCTTTTGACTTTTAAGACCTTGGAGAATAAAACACTAACTAGATTAACATTTCACTTGCCCCGAGTGTCAAGGGAATACAACAGTGTTTTGTACAAAAGCTAAACTGGTTGTCTTGTTTCTAAATACCCACTTTTCTACAGTGTCTTGGGCCCCCATAAAAACAACACTGCATTACGTGCTGCCACCAGGTTGTTCATATTAAGACAGACCCAGAAGTGCCTGGAAGGAACAGCTGGACATTAGCCTAATTAAATGTTAACACAATTCAAACTAAGCACAGGGACAAGCAAGCCTTGTACCACAGAGACTTCACACTTTCTTTAGTATGCCAAATATTGGCTCATATACACTCTTTTTTTCCCTAGGTACAAACACCTATTTAGTTGCTGATCCATTAGCCCCATAAACCCCAGAGATATGCACTCTAGATATTAAGACTCCCCACGCTCAACAGAACTACTAAACTTCGTGGCTTGGAAGTGAGCAATCCTAAATAGGAGCTACTCCCCATGCCCAACTTTTTTTCCTTTAGCATAGACATTAGAGCTCTACATCTCAGTTAACCTAACCAGACTTTGACTACCTTGGCTGCATCCATGTGAGCAGGGGCGTGTATTTGCAGCAGCGCAAACTGTAGTGGCACAAATTTGTGCTGCTTTGTGCCGCAGTGCACGTGTCTGCCCAAACCACATGTGCCTGCATGTCTGGATTTGGCCCTTGAGATTAGATTATTGTAATGAGTTTTATGCCTTTTAAATCACTATGGCCCGATTCCTCCAAGGAATCTAGGTGCCTAGCTCCAATTGATATTCAAGGGAGTTGCATACCTAAAGAGGTACCTAAATGCTTTGCGGATCAGGCTCCAATCTATGGGAATACTGTAATGGTCCGTGATCCATGTCCATCTGTACTGCAGTATGAGAGGGCAAGGAAGGGCAGCCTTGCAGGAGGCAGTCAGCATTTCATAAGTTCAGGCATCAAGCAGTCGGATCTGAATGAAGTCAGAGGATATTTTCTGCGGGTTTCAATGGGGGCAGGATCAAACCTGAAGTAATTCCACTCCTAGATTATAACAGACCAAGGCCCTGGACCTGCTCCTATCTGCCCATTTGGAGTTGACTTCCATGGGTGGAGGATTAGGTCCCCTTGTCCAGTGAATGGCCTTTGCCACCTCTTCTCCCAAGCTGTTATGAGTGTATACTGTACCGTAACAACAGAAGTAAATACTCATTAATATCTCCTTTTGTTTGTTCAGATTCTGACTTGAAGCCCAGTTCAACTCTGATTTATAACTGAGGACAGGACAGCAGCCTACTTAAGAAACAAAATGCTCCTTTTCTCAATTAAAAAGAAAAGCCCTTAAACGTCAAGGCCAAGTGGGGGTGTGACTTAGACACAAGTTACCATACTTCCAGCGTGTAACTTTTTTATTACTCAAATATAAATCTGGATAAATATTTAACAAACTCAATACATATACTTATGCAAGGCATGTTCACCGCTTTTTAAGAGCACTGATTACTGCTTGCCGTGGGCTCTTTACCCACAGTGGGAAATTTTATTGCTTCATAGCCTGCAGAGTTCTGCAGCAGGTCAGAGGGCTAAAGCTGCAGAAACACGACATGCAGATTTTCTTAGATCAGCATTGTTTAAAAGGTAAACAGACTAAAAAGATCTATTCTGAGCCACTCCAGTGACTTGAATTGGGAGAGGGAACAAAAACGTGTGCAAGGGGAAATTCTTTTTTTTTTTTTTTTTTTTTTTTTTTTTAAACGAATAAATAAGCAGGAATGTTTGCCGTACTAATTGTGTGTCTGTGTATATATTTATATATATTTAAATTCCCCCATTTCACTGAAGATCCTAATTATCCTTAGATAGAAATTATTCAAACCTGCCGAAGCACTTAATTGGGATGCTTTCCTACAGCAATCCGTTTAAAAAAAAATGAAACGAAGGATCAGAAACTTGCCCCCAAATTCTTAGTCAGGAGTTGAAGTTTGACATGGTAGTTTGCATTTAATGAATGATATGGGCAAGCTTTTGGACTTGTTCATGCGGCCGCTTTTTTACTGATCCGAGCCCAGCGATGGGTATGAATAATGAATTTCCATAAAATAGTTGCAGGAAATGTGTAAGTGGCAATTCACCGGCTACAACAGGTGCCGGGAATGTTTAGTCCCGCCTGATCCTGCATAGAAATAAGGAGGAAAATGCCGTTTTGAAACTGGTGGCTTTGGCGAGATTCACGTTCTGATTGCACAGCCAAAATATCCAGATAGTCTTGTACTTAAACGCACCAAAACGCTGTGCATGAAATAATTGTTTCACAGCTACTTGTCTTGTGCTCGGCTTTGATGTTTGTTTTTCCCATGATGCAATTGTTTTTGCCTTCTGTCTCCTGTTGCTACAATAAGCCATTTCCCATACATGTCATCTCCAAAGGGGAAAAGACTGCATGGAAACAGAACAAAGAAAACAGAACAAAAGAAAATCAGGGATTTTTCCAAAGGCCTATTTGATGTACAAGTATAAACAGGAAAAAGATGCCTGGGGAGGCAGGAGCCAGGAATTGCACTAGCAGACAGCTGTTAACTTGTGTTGTTAGCAGCACTTTGGGATATTGAATGGTAAATGAATATGTGACGCGAAGGCATCCGCTGAAGAAACGACAAAATTCGCTCCCTTTTTGATGATGTTTAAATGCATTGCATTTAAACATCATTTAAACCAATCAAACAAGATGAATATCTTACCTTCCCGTTCTTTTAATGGCATCAAAGAGTTCTGAAGTCCAAGCTTCAATGGCTCTGCTGGCTCTAACCCCAGAAAGGATGATACCCTAAGGTATCCGAGTAAAGAGAAAAGGAGGAATCTCATTTGTCAGGATTGTTGGATGCTGTGATGAAGCAGAAATATATATGGACCGATTTTTTCAAAAGAACTCGGCACCCACAATTGGGGGCCAGATTTTCAAAAGCGCTCAGCACGTTGGGTCCTGAACTCATTTGAAAATCCATCCACCAGTATCACAATGGACGCTGCTGGAAGCAGAGCGCTTTTGAAATTCTGGCTTCTATGGTGGGTGCTGAGCACTTGAATATCTGGCCGAAGGCTCCTTTGAAAATCTGGCCCTCGGCATTTTTACACCTCCTTTTATAGCTAAAAAAGCCAGTGAGAAAGGGAGGGCTTTAAGAATGATTCCCACTAGCTGAAACGACAATTCATGAATTAATACGCTTGCTTCTTGACCGTACAGCTTAAATGTCATATGTGATTTATTATAAATAGGGAAGATTAACAGATCCCAGAAGTTGGGGCTTAATAATCACCTGGGGTGGGGCAAAGGGTAAATCTGTTTTTGAAATCATGGCGCAGAATGCAACAGGCATGTCGTTTGTATAACCAAAAGCTATTTATTATTGTCACGTAAATCAATTTCTAAATTGAAATTTAGAAATTTCAATTTCTCCCATTTCGGTGCATTTTTTTAGAATTGGGTTTCCTGACATCTCTGGGGTGGGGTACGCGGGAGAAATTGGGTAATGGCAGGTTTAATTTTCGTTATAATATTAATAATTGGCATTTAAGGGGTTAAACTATAAAATTTTAAAACTGATGCTGGTAGGGATACACGGGCAGCTGGTAAATCTGGACGGGGACGTGCAATAAGATAAATTTTTGGGAAGACTGTAGGGCAGAGGTTCCCATCTGTTGTTTATTCCCAAGTCTCTCTTTTTTTTTTTTTTTTTCTCCCTGTAAGTCCTCACTTTCTTTCATCAGACACTATGACTTTTTAAACGCTTATAAAAGAGAAGTTCTGAAGAAAGATGGCCTGAAGTAATTTCTCTCCACTTTCTGGGAATCTTTTTGGGTTTGCTCCTGTTCCAATCGCCACCAATGAGTTTTGCTTCGGTGAAAGCAGGATTGGTATTCCCAGTCCATATTTTCTCGGTTCAGAAATGGATCTCGCCACTGCTGCCCTCATCACGGTAATCCCAGTTATGCAAGACGGCGACCTGATTCCTCTGACCTTGTGAAATAATGACTTTGGGACCTATCTGCAACCTACCACTCCTCCCTCTACTTGTACCTACTTATTCATTCCTTCTGTTTCTTTCTCCTTGCTCTGGACAACGCTAGCTTTCTACCAGCTCTAGGCGATCCGTTCCTGCTGTCCAAGGCAAAATGAGCTGACATAGGCTTTCCAGCAACATTTTAAAGGACGGAAACAAAACCTTCACGAGTTAGCACTACTGTGAAATGTTAAAACGGTAGTGTATTCATGGGTTTGGTATTCCCCAGAATGTGTTCCTGCCCCTGCTCATCTGTGCTTCTTGTTAGTGGTGTAAAAAAAAAAATAAATAAAAAAAAAAAAATCTGGGAAAAAACCTTTAAGGGTATTTTAGAGACTGTATTAACTGACTTTCATACTGGCATTGGACGGTGTTTGGCTCAGAAAAACACATACCAGTCCAAAAAAATTGGGAGAATTGCAGAAGAGGGGATTTCATTACAATTGTAGAGTTTAGATGAGGCAACATAGATTGATTGTTGCTCATTTTTTCACTTTGTGTTCGGCTAATTATCTTCCCATTGCTCTAAATATTCCTAAATTATACAGAGCAGTTGAGTGATGCCATTTAGTTTGGAATTAAATTAATGTCGCAGCTTAACTTTGTTTTAAAAATACTATAAAACTTTAGTCACAGTCAAATAAGTTCATTTTTTTTTTTTTTAAATTTTTTTTTTTTGTTCAAAGCCCAGCTGCAGGCCTGGAGCATTTCTCATAAATATCAGGAAGTACCCGAAGCCACAGTCAGGATTAAAGAGTTGATCTGAACCTTAGATCTCGGCTTTAAAGCTGTAACATACAGTGAATTTGGTTGCATGGTAAAGGAAATGGTAATTCCTGAAGTATGTTTTCTTAAGTTGCAAAATCATTTTTTAAATGTTTTCTTTGAAACCTTTGTCGTCCTCATGCATGAGGATGAGGGGACCAGCAATGACATATTCATTTATTCGCAACGTCATTTCGGTAATGTGTGTATTGAACTTGATGATACTGAGACAGGGCTCAATTCTGCCACTGCTCTGTGAGTGAAGCCCTCACTGAAGTTATCAGACCTGTAAAATGGATCTGTGGGATGACACCAGCAAATGAATCTATGAGATATATTTGTAGCTACAGTCCAAGGTTTTATGAAGACTACTGGGTTAAATTTTGAGTTACCTTTCAGATGGTTCTTCTGCTTAGGCTGTCTAAGTGCACAAACCCACAGTGTGGCAGAAGTGTAATTTGTTCAGGTAACAAAAGTGTGGTAATAAGCTTGGTATAACTGCCTCGCTACTGTACATGGATGGATTAGGTGTACTCGTTCTTTTAAAATACACAGAGGAACCGGTCTGTAATGTGAATGGAAACATGGAGAAGCATAACTGAGCATTGAACAATTCATGGAGTAGTTGCATGAAGCTGGCTTTGTCAGACTATTCGAACACAGGATATAAAATATATCTGGCCTTGCTGGTCTTCCTCAAGGTGGGCGCTGTTGAATCTTGCATCTTTCCCTTGGTCTTAGTGTTATGCAGTTAAGGTTATCTTCTTTTATGAATTGCACATGCAATTCTGAATATTAATTCTTTCCTCCTGGAGCAAATTGGACTCTCTCAGATCCAGTTTGCTTTTCATCCCCTCCAGCCAGTTCTCCTAACCAAGAACACATGACTTTGTTCACCCCCTAGTTATAGAAAGTTGACTAATAAAGGCAGTTTGCAGTACTGGTTGGTTCTAAATTCAGCCTTATCAAGCATGACACCTGTGTTTGAGAGAGGTTAGGGAAGAGGGGAGAAGCAATACGGGATGGAACAGCAGTGTGTGTGCTAGGACGTTACAGCACGAGGGAGAGGAAACGGGGTGAAGGGCTTGGACTGGTTCAACGGGAAGTTGGAGTTGCTGAAAAAGAGTGTGGAAGAATGCAAGAGCTGATTCTTCATCTCCTTCCTGCTCATTCAGTAGCCTGATGGTTTCGGGTGCTCTCTAGAGAAGCAGATTTGAATCCTCTCGGCTGAGGATCCTGGTCTCCTGCTTACTCCCGTGAAGCAATGATACAAAAAAGTGGACAACACCACCATAATTTCAGTTAGGCACCTACACTCAGAGGAGGACTCTGTTCTGGATTCTCAGTGGATGGATGCACCTAATGGACAGCCCGGAGTCAGCTACCTAAGCCTCAGAGAGACAGAATTTGATGTTTCCTGATGTTTTCTAAATGGCCATCTCTAGGCAGCTCTCCATTCAGTGTCCACCCACTCTGAATTGCCCTTCAGAGCCCCTTACTTGTCCCATTGACTATAAAGGGATCTAAGGGTCTAATCCAGTGGTTCTCAACCAGGATGCCACCCAGAGATCCTTTCAAGAGTGCCATAAAATGTTAGCATGGTTAGGTGTCCAAACATGATTCACAAGATAAACCCAGACGTTTCAAATAAGAATCTGCAGCAGGGGCGGGCAATTATTTCAGGCGGAGGGCCACTCACTGAGTTTTAGCAAGCCATCAAGGGCCGCATAACAGGCAGCCAGGGGCAGATGTATGTAAATTTTCTACACTTTTCTTTTTTAGGGGCTCTGCGGGCCAGATAGGATGGCCTGGCGGTCCACACCCAGCCCACGGGCCACATTTTTGTCCACCCCTGATCTACAGTGTTAAAAACATGCTGGCCTGTTGTGGTCTGAGTGCTCTGCAACAGAAGCATTGCAAGCATTGCTCTGCAACAGAAGCATTATTAGTTTTTCCATTGTCAAAAATGAGTGAAAACTAAGAGAGGCATTTTTTGAGGATCATCTTGAGTCTAAAGCAGGGTGCTTTGAGCCTATGAAGGTTGACAGCCACTGGTCTAATCTCCTGGGGCCAGTGCCTGAGCCAGTAAGAACTTTGCTCTTGGGTCTATAGATTTGAGAAACTTTTTGTAAGGTCCCATCAAAGAGGTTAAATCAAACTTCCTTGATATTTCTACCTACACTTGATACATATTTTTGAACCTGTACTGCACTCTCTCCAGCTCAAGATTTTATAGTGAGTTCATCAGTCCTGGTCATCAGATGTGCTCTAGAAACTGCTTTACAGATGCACTGCATCATCTCTCTTATTTGCCATTCCCTCTTTCTGCTGATACTGTATAGTCTTGCATCTTGTTAGCCATTTTTTTTACTGCTCTTGCATATTGGGCTTAAATTACTTTTCCTCCAAAATGCCTATGGCTCAAAATCTCAGCTTTATACCCTTTATTTATCCTTCTTATTTTGAACACTTCTACTTCAGAATTCAATTAAAATGAATTTAAAACAGGATCAGCCAATGCAGGAGTCAAATAAGCGTAGTGTTCCCTTATAAAATGGCCCGTGCTTGATCTTACCCTGGGGCATGCAGACTCCCTCCCTCATTTAGCTGACATCATTACAGACCTGGGAGCTGGCATCTTGAGATCAGGGAATTATACTACTTATGTTGGCTGAGGCAGCATTGATTTCCTTGATCAATTTACAAAAATACCATCTAACTGGTTTGGTTGTTGATGCACCAGTTGTGGTCACCGCTTTAGGAGGATGACCACTTTCAGACAATGACTTCAGACTTCCAGGGACTCTTGATCTTGAGCCTGAAGGTCCTTAGGCATATGGGTAGCTCTGTTAAGTGCAGTGGGACCAAACACATTTTTATTCTCTGCTTTTGACTTCAGTGTATCTACACAGGTGAATAACATTACTCAAGGACTTAAGTGCCTGCAGAATCAGGCCCTTTGCATTGTAATAAGTTTTTATTTTTTCCTTAATCCCCCATTGTTTTATTGCTCTTAAGGCAAATTGATTAAAATTATGTGGGATTTTTCTTTTTCCCCTTGTGGAAAGTGTCCATAGTAAGCTTGGGTTCATGATTCGACATGCCTGATGTAAATTTTTGTAAGTGGGGGAAAAAAATTATGAAACGTACAGAATCTGAGCAAACTTGTATCTGACTTGCCTGTAGCTGCAAGCAGGAGGAGATGGGTGTATCGTGCATACTAGCTTCTGGCAGGTGCTTCTTTCTTATTTCTAATAAAAACTGTATGAGGGGCAAGGGGAAGATCGTATTTCTGGAAGATACTGGACTGAGCATATTGTAGGCAGAACAAGCACAGTATGCAGAGTTAAACTGCAGGCTTCCTATCCTGCCATAGCAATGGAACAGATCCTGAGCCTGTTTCAGTTCCTGTGCCCAAATCCTTGCTTGGAGAGGGACCACCATTAGTTCAGTTTCCATGTCTGCTTAGACGTTGATCTTTGTTCTTTGATTATCTATTGCGCACATTTCCAGGGGAACAGGAGGAACAGTGATCCGGATTCTGATATGAATAGGGCTGTGAAGGCTAAATTCATTTTGCTAAAGATATCGCAGCCAAACCAGTTCAGGTGTACGTGCTGCTGGCAGGTAAACTTGGGTAAGCTTACTTAAACAGTCCGTTCAGCCTGGGAACTAGTCTCGGGCAGTGATTCTGCTAGCATGAAACCAATTGTTTTTATATGTGCCTATAAAACTCCAAAAACTTTGCATTATTACTTCTTATTTGCACAGGGCCCACAAATTGCCTACATAAGGTTTATAGGCCTTTGTGCAAGAGGGTGAACGGGGAAGTAGGCTGCTACTAGTCATCTCGGTAGGGCCAGATCTAATGAAGGACTTGGATGCTTAAAGTGGGAATCCGGTTAAAATTAGGTATTTAAGTCCAAAATCATGATTCTGAAAACTGCTCATTTTCTGCCTCGCCTCCTTGATTATAAATTGACTGAGGTGCCCAAACGTGCATCTCTGAGCTTCCCTGGCACTGCCTATGTCCTGATGAGGCATAGCAGTTCAGTGCCTAGATCACACTTGAATGCAGCTGGGATGCAGGGACCTGGCAGACCTCTTTCCAAGCACTCGGAGCACATGCACTGCCACTTGTGTCCCCTTTGTACATCAGAAAGTGCGACCACCCAGGTTCAGTTCCCTTTCCTCCTTGCAGGGATACCATCCCTATCCCTAGCCTCCTAGGTGAGTGCCTTAACCACCTAGCTATATTCCTATCGTAGCTTTGCCACTTTGAAGAACAGAATTGGGCGATAGAGTCTGGGCGCATGAATAGCCTAGTGGGGAGCTCACTCAACCAGGGAGTGAGTGTAGGAAATAATGCCTAGATCCTGTTTCCAGTTCCCAAACAATTCTGAGTTTCATCCAAAACTGGTTACTGTAAAATGCACAAGTAATCCTGCAGCACCACCACCTCTTTTTGGCAGCTGCCTTTTAAAAAGAAAAGAGCAAGTTGTCCCCATCTTCTGAAAGAAAGGGGTGCATCCGTCCAGCCATATCGACAGTCCCAAACCTTTTGAAAGTAAGCACTTGCACCTTGTGCATCCATGAATAGTCCATACGGTGGGACTCAAGATGCGGCCATGTGCAACGTGGTAGCTGTTTTGGATCCCATTCTGAGGGGCCTAACTTTCTTTTTGCACTTTACGGAGGACCTACTGCCTAATAGCATCCAGACCCAGCATCCTTTCACTGAGCCTGCCTTCAGTTTTGCACTTCAGGCCTGAAGGGTAATACCTCAGGTAACTCCTGTCATAATTACAAAGACCCTGAAGTGTCTTTCTAACAATATTGCAGTTATGCAAAGGAGATGCAAGGGTAAAATAAAAGTGCTATTGAGGGAGTGTGTGGGAATCGCTGTAGCAAGCTGTGAAGGATGTGAGAAGGGAAGAAATCCCTGCCAGCCAGTGAGAACACAGCTGTTTCCTATGTGTCAGGTTGACGCAGACAGCTGAGGGTCAGATGCCAGAGATGCCCACTGCATTCGGACTTCGAATCATAGAAAATGAGGGTTGGAAGAGACCTCCAGAGGTCCATCTAGTCCAACCCCCTGCTCAAAGCAGGACCATCCCCAACTAGGTCATCCCAGCCAGGGCTTTGTTGAGCCAGACCTTAAAAGCCTCCAACGATGGTGACTCCACCACCTCTCTAGGTAATCCTTCTAGTAAGAAAGTTTTCCCTAGTATCCAACCTAAATTCTCTCACTGCAACTTGAGACCATTGCTCCTTGTTCTGGCATCCACCACCACTGAGAACAGTCTGTCCAAGAGAACAAAAACCCATGCAAGAATATCGAACGAGGGGTTTCATTTAGTTGTAGTTCACACTGATGTATATTTCTATTTTTGAGTTCAAACACCTAGATAATGCTTAACTTGTACTTCCATGGGTTCACAGGGCTCTCTTACGGAAGGAATAAAGGTGCCCAGAGCCACATGGAAGGATGGTCAGATCTCCTTCTCATTTTGAGATGCCTGGCAAGGTGCAGGCCTGGTTCTACACCTGCAGTGGTGTATGGCTCTTGCCCAAGAAGGTTTTCACATATCAAATGCATGGTGGTGATGGCCATATTAAAAAAAAACAAACAACCTGCAGAGCTGTCTGATCCATGAACTTATTCTTCACCTTTAGCCATCTCCCATCCTCTCTGCTCACCAATTTATCCTCCCTTAACCTCCATCTAAATGTCATCAAATGCGTATGCATGGATTTTTTTTCTTCAAATGAACCAGCTACATGATTGCTTCCCCCTCCTCACCTGGAATCTATTCCCAGAAATTATACCTGCTCCTGGCCTATTGTGGGCAAGTTGCAGTCCTGGTATAAGATCAAGAATCTTATGGCACTGGAAAGGGGAATTTCCCAGCTTCCCAGCGAGATAAGCCTTTTAACTTGGGGCTTAACTTTCCATTGTTTTAGAGGAGAAAAAAAAAAAAGAAAAAGAAAAAAGGGGGTTTTGGGGTTTTTAGATCATCCTAAAAAACCTCTAATGGCTCTGAATGTGCACAGTTGGAATATGGCAATTTCACTTGCCTGCCTTAACAGATAAAGGTATAGACAAATAACCCTGATTCAAGAAATTGAAACTCTCAGAAACATTTCTGCCTAGCTCCTCTGTACCTCCGTGGTGCAGTTTTGGCGGCTGTTTTGGCTGCAGAAAAGATTGATACTGCCTGCTGCCAGGAGCAGCAAATCTGCTCCCAAATGGGTGCACATGTACATGCCTGCCCAGGGTGGGTTTACTTCAGAGTAAATTACTCGGGAGTAAACCCATCCAGCAGCACTAGCGCATGTAGATGCACCCACCGAAAAGAAAATCTTTCTACCACCAGCAGTACCATAACTAGGGTAGTGCCAGCAGCGCACTGGCACCGTGTGCCCTCAGACTGGCCCAGGTGCCAACTTGGAGAGCAGTGAATAACGGGAACCAAAAGCCTGGCCACATGCCTAACACCAGGCCTCTACTACCTGTTAACAATGCAGCAAATTGCTAAAGCCAATTTGGCTCTGTTGTACGTGGGGTCCCCCTCCGTCCTGCCATAGTTATTGCCACTCTTTGAACTTCCTTCTATGTGGGATCTCAGCGTTCCTGAAGTGAACAGATCTAACACACTAGTGAATTAACTTTATAGCAGCTTGTGGAGTAGATATCAGTTTTAGCATCACCTACATTACTTCTTCTGTCTCTAGAAGATAGACATACCTCACTACAGCTTGTTCCTCTTATTCAAGAAATTTTAAGGAGTGTCACGTTCTCGCCAGAGGTTTTCATCCTTCTTTAGCGTCCTTCTTTTGCTCTGTTTTCTATCCCTCCTTCCCCGCTCTCGACAAGAAGAACGATGTGGCCCATTGTTCTTCAGTGCTGCCTATATAATTAGAGTTTTCTTTTAATTTCTTCCAAGTGTTGCTTTGATATCACCTAACAACCCGGCTTCTTATAACCGAAGCCAATGCTAACTCTTCAGAAAAAATGAGAAGATCTACGAAGTAACGCAGATGCAACGTTCGACTATGACAGAGGACCTGCTCATTGTTTTGTTTTTTTTTCTTTTTTCTTTTTGGAGGAAGAAAATAATAAGACGACGTGTCACGTTTCAGCAGAATAAAAACTGCAAGTAGGGATTAGTCCAAAGCTTTTGTATTGTGCATTTCAAAATTTGGACCCAGTGGGTGGGGCAAAAATTAATCGGGACCTCCTATGGTGCAAATGTATTCGGGATTCAACAATCTAGACTCTGACCCTATCTTCTGCTCCCTGGGATTGTCAGCTGCTTCAGGGGTCGTCTGATATACACCTCCTTTTCTCACTTCTAAGAATTTTTAGCTTGGAGTGTGTTTGAAAACACTTCAGAAAAAGGGTGGAAAACATAGAATGCCTTCTTTGAAATACACTCCTTTGTTAAATTCCTTTCCCAAGGGTAAAGAGGCTCTCAAACACCTGAGGGGAACAAATGACTCTATTCAACACTCTCACAAATGACCTAATAAACTCCCAAAGGGTTACAATAGCTTATTTGTCATCATTTCTCATCACCTATTTATAGCACAGCTGTAAACTGAAGCAAAAGAATAAGTAGCCAATTTATCGTCTTTATTTTGAACCTTCTATAGAGACCGAATGGTGCTTTTAATTTGTTCTTGGGGAAAAAAAAAAAAGAAAGAAACAATTATTTTTGCAACTTGATTTGAATGACTCGCAGGTAGCTTTTAACTTGATTTAATATTAAAATTGACATTTCATACCCACTTTCACCATTTCACATCCATTCTTAGCAACTTGTACATAGAATTGCTTTGAAAATTTCTGTTCGCTGTCTTAAAACAAGACTCGGCAAGGTGAAAATGTCAAAGTTTGGTAAACTGTTGTTAGCATCCTCATCGATGGTTTGATTTCTGCATGGTCCACAGTTGGGAAAGCAGTGCAATCACTGATGGTGGCATAAAGTCCTATCTCTTACAATAATTCACATGTGCAGCAGCTCCAATGCTTTAAGAATCTGGCCCATGATATCACCAACTCCGCTACTCTGTTGGCACAAAGGGGCTGTCAAGCTGGCCTAACAGTTATTATTTCCCCATTATGGCTGTTATAAACTGACATGTATATTAGAAAATTCTGGCTTGTATTGTGCACCAGTTTGGACACTAGTAATACCTACAATCAGGTGAAGGATGAGTGAGCAGACTTCATGACTGGGTTTGCTGCATTTCCATTCAAGCCATCATCCTACTTCCCTTCTCATGCAGTTCCCAACCTTCCTAGGCTTTATGGAATTATAATTTTTTATTCACCTACTTACAATTTTGTTCTTGCAATATTTTGATTCCAAAATATTCTCTTCCTGTGAGACTGTTAGGGAGACCTCTCTTCAACGCTTGCTCCAACGTACTTTGGCACAAGACAAACCAGATGATACAGGGCACACAACTGACAGCTCAGAAAGGATCTACAAGAAATTAATGACTTTCAAAAGAGGCAACATTTCATGCTATCTGGATGAAAGGAAACCACCCAGAAATAAACCATATCCCGGGTCAAACTCAGGCTAAACAAAAGAACAAGCAAAAGCTCCATGCTTAGGTCCTCAAATAATCAAGTTTCCGTTACTACTATATCTACAGCTCTGCTGTGAAAGATTATTTGTTCTTTCAGACTATGTTCTCCTCCCTGCTTAGGCCAAGGCAGGACAACTGCTGTGTGTGGTTCTTTTAGATTATGACAGCATCTGATGAAGTAAGTTTGGGTTCACACAAGGTTGATGCGTAGCTCTGATTTTTCTTAGCCTACATGGTGCAAATCTACCCTGCCTTTGGCCTGACTTTAGACTAACCGCGCTAACTACCTCTCCCTTGGACTCATCATCCTCTTCTGGAATTATGGATGGGATTGTCATGCACTCTGTAAGAACAATGACAAGTACAGTTTTCCAAACCAGAAGGGTAATGTTTATTCCAGATTAGATCAAATAATGTTCTTGTTTTAAATTGCAACAGAAGAGATTGAGTTCAAAACATTAGTCGTGCCATTCAGACTGTTAGCTAAGGATCTGGTGGTACTTTCCAAAGTGTTGCTTGTAACAGCAATACGGGCAATTTGTCAGCTGGTATGAATCAGCATCATTCAATCATCATCAGTAAATCTGCTGATCAATAAATTTAATTGATCAGTAAATCAATCAGTCATACCAAGGGAGGGTGTGACCCTAAGAAATTTAGCGGGAGATCACCCCAGTATGATTTGAACCCCTCTCTTCCGCCTGAGGCCTGCTACAGCTATGGAATACGTTGCTTTTTCTGCATACCGCATGGAAAATATCTCTCCCCATCTCTTGCAGCATCCATTGACCTGTAAGCCTCAAATCAGCAGTGCCTCTATGCCTTACCTTTGACCTCCCTGCAGAAAACTCTTGCCCATCTCTCCTGATGGCAGTCCAACATTTCTTGTATGAGTTTCCTGGAAGTTACTAAGTTAACCTTCAGGTTCTAAGAAACACACTGAGTTTCACCACCTTTCCATTCAAGTTCAGCACAATTATTCAAGTTTCCCTGGAGTATAAACACCATATAGCAGTGTATGTACATACATACATTTACAGACAGGTATGTATATATGTCTATTTTATTTTTTTTAATTACTTCATGTTCTCCCCTGAGGAGAGAAGAACCACACATGACAAATGTTAGATGCTTGTTATACTACTGGAAGGCACTGTACAAATGCAAACTTGCAGTCTCTACCCATCAGGCCCTGTGTACAGATCTTTGTATAAGACAAGATTATTCTAAGCATTATTGCACCTACTGTGAAAAGGTGCAGATAGTTGTTATATATTATAAGCTTCGCACACTCTCACCAAGGAGCCATGGCATGAATTGTGTGATAGCTGCAACAGCCCAAAGACCTTTCAGGGCTCACAGTGAAGACAGTTTGAGGAGCTGTGTGCAGTAGTGCTGTGTATCTCTCTGTACATAGATAGATAGATAATGATAAAAGGCCTCATCCTCCAGACAGAGCTTACGTTAAAATACATGTATATAGATCAGGCCCAAAGAAGACACTAAAGTGACAAGTTCCTTGTATATCTATTAGGGATACAGGTTGTAGATGTATTTGTCTACAGGCAAAAGGAATCAGAACTCATGGCAGAGGTGATATCTTTTATTAGACCAACTAGATATTTGCAAAAAAAAAAAAAAAAAATGATTTGCAAGCTTTCAGGCATACTCACCCTTCCTCAGGCATAGGAGAATGCAGAGACTGCAGAATTTCTCCTAGGTGGAAATGAAAATACGAATTAATGATTATACGTGTGCTTGAAAGCTTGCAAATAAAGACATTTTTTGCAAATATCTAGCTGGTCTAATAAAAGATATCACCTCTGCCGTGAGTTCTGATGCCTTTTTTATGTCTATACACATAATAGAGGGGCTTAGGAGGGTTGAACTTGGAAGCTTTGTGTCTGCAAGACCTACCTACGCTAGATTTGTTGTTGTTTTTTCCCGTAAATGCTGATTCTTCTCCACTGGAGCTGGAAGAATTAGTGAAGATAAGTCAAATGGCTTTTTACCCACAGTAACAGTCTAGTTTTGGGCTGGATTAAAATATTGGTGCCAAAACTTAGCTAAATAATGCCAGCACTTATATTGCCTAACAGGCATTCTGTGCATCTTTTTAGCTTGTAATATTCAGATCTGATGGGCTTTTTTTAAGAAAAAGGAAGATGCTGTAATGTGATACACTTGATTTTAGCACTCAATTATCTCCACACCCTAGATTACTATTTAAGCATCCTTCGCCTTAAACAATAGTTGTAACCAGACAGACATATGGTAAATACGGCCCAATCCATTATGTGCTATTCAACCCAAGAATGCTGGGGAGGGAGAGGGAGGCATGGTATTAAAAGTGATCTGGTGTTATGTACACTCAAGTAACCCCTTCATGGGGAAGACGAAGGGAAAAAAAATAACTTTGTGAAAAAGGGGGAAAAAAAATCTTTAAAAGCAAAGCTGAACACTTTGCTGCTGTGCAGCGAAACTGAGAAACGGTCCCCCCTGCCGGGGAAGCTGATGAATAATCCGCAGATCTCAAGCTGAGCCTTGGGCTCAGAGCGGCTGGTATCCCATACTAACACTAATCAACCAGTATGAAACATCCATTTTAAACGCAAATGAGGGGGGCCTTTTCAAAGGAGACCCAAAGAGCAGAGGGAGGGGGAGTTCAAAGCTCAAAATGGTTCTTTCTTTCTTTCTTTCTCTCTTTTTTTTTTTTTTTTTAAGAAGACAGAAATATGGTTGGTTATTATCTAAGTTATTGCTACAAAGAATTTTGAAATTAAAAGATAAGCTTTCCAAGGAAGCTCAGTAATTTTCATAAAGAAGGACTTAAAACAGATGTGCCCTCTTTAATCGGGGTGTGCTTGAAAAAATATAAATGCATTTTTAACCTAGCAGGGGGAAAATCATATGGTTACACATTTGTCTCCTGGGCACAAATAATTAAAAAAAAAAAAAAAGGTGGTGGGGGGGGAGAAAGTCATACGGAGTTAAGTATCTCACAAATAGCCACCACTAGAACTTTCTTATCTAACAAAAAGTGGGATGAGTGATTAGCCTTTATTTAGAAAGAAGAAAATATCCCTTGTTGTTCTGCTTTCTGTCTTTCACACCGGCAGTTTTCTATTCAAATAATTCTCCCGTGAGAATTAACATCCTTGTCAGGGTTAGTCAATGATTGCGAGTTAGACTGTAATATTTGTGTACACTAGCTCCTTTTGCCTTTTTTTTATCTCCTCCTCTTTAGTTAACTGTTTCTTATATCATCTGTTTCCCGGGATATGCTGTGGAAAAGAAATTCTCTTTCTAAAAATCAGTTTCCCTTCGTTTCCTGTTGCAATCATTGGGCTACTCCTGTAGATCTTGCTTGGACAAAGCTCCTATTGATGTCAACAAGGGGGCTTTTCCCTGAATAAGAGCTGGAGGTTTTGGCCCTTTAATCATCCCATGTTTTCTAAATTTACTTGGTAGAGCAATTAAAGTTTTGAATGAACCATTTCTGCCCCTTCCTACTAGAACCTTCTTGAAGCTGGATTAGTTTCCTTCTGGCTACTAGTGCTGGTAAATGACACAGAAAGTCACTAGCTTGATTATCTGGAATAAAGCAACCACCGGCCTTGTGTTGTTACCTCCCCCCCCAAGAAAACGGTAGTATCTTTTGAGTGGTGGCAGTGCTTCAGCATGCAACAAATATGACAGTTGCAGAGAAAACCCAGTTCTATGAAAAAACACTGCTTTGCTATAGGACCCGAACGGTTAACTATTCCGGGGAATAAAAAAGTGTGTGAACCGTTTTAGGGGAAGAGAGAGTACAGAGTGACTTTCTCACTTTTGAAGGGTGTATTTTCTTGTTGTTGTTTGCAACCTGAGCTGGATCATACCCTAACCTGAAACTACAGGTACCAGTTCTTTAAGATGAATGCCTTGCATTTAGAAACTTGTCTAACTTTATTCCAGCTACACAGTGGATCCAATAATAAATCTCACCTAAAAAAAAATAAAAAATCCTTGCTTCTTGCAATAATACCTGGCCCATCACGTCTACAACAGTACTCCAACACTGCTGCCTTTGAAATCAGTGCTGAAGCTTGCCTAGCGAAGACCGTGCTTCTGTATTTGTCCTGTTGTATCTGTCCACGTAAGCTGTGAGAGAGGCATGAGAACCGCTTGTGGAAACCCAGGCACTCATCACGCTTGCAGGAAATTCATCCTGCAGGGACCACAAAGGGACTATGAGCTGCCCCCTCCCCTCCTACCAGGGCGCGGGGAGCTTTCCCAGCAGGTGCTGCACAGCCAACTCTGCATCCCTATCTGCAGGAGTCCACAGCAGGGGAGATCTGTCAGGCTGGGAAAGCCCTCCCCCATTATTTCTTATGGCTAACAGTGTTTCTATGTTTGTCCCTCGCCTTTTGTCACAAAGACCTTAAGGGACACGGGTAGTCACAAACAAGGTGAAGGCAACAGGATACTGGGGACATATGCCCCTCCCACCCCTCTACCTACTCCCTGCAGGCTCTGAGCAGAGAGCAGTGCAAGTGCAGGGATGAATGGGAAAGCTTACGTCCACACACAGAAGTGCTCTCAGTGATGCACAGGGCTTGCAGCTGCCATTTTGATTATACTTGCTAAAGGTTGATAAATTAGGCTGGCTGGTCACTGCCCCATGGAGATCGCTGGGGCTTTCCCAACTTGGCATGTCCACAGGGCTCCATTGTTCTTTTCTTTAAGCATGTCCCACAGCAGCCGGAGGGGATGGGAAGGTAGCAGTGTTATAGCACCCCTATGCTACACGGAGATTCCTATGCAGGGGAAGTAGTCAGCCAGGGAAAACAACTTTAAAAACTTTGGGCTGCCAAAACAATGCAGGGTAGGCATAAGGATCTAACTGCTCTCACCTCTTCCGTGAATCTCACTTTTTGAGATTAATGTGCTGGTATTAAATTAACAATGCATTAACCTAGTTTTGTGTATTCTCTTGCTAAGCCTAACCCGAACCCGTACAATACAGGGGCTGGTATGAACTATGGGGTGGGTGATTCTGGAAATGCACTGAACAAAAATGTAATTTTTGGCCTCTGCATATAAAGAACATAGACCCAAGGTACTCCAAACAGCCTAGCAACAAGAAAGGTTTGTATGAATAAATCTTTTTTTAATGTAAAGTTTGAGTTACTGAAACACAGCGGGGAGATCATCATTATAGCCTGCAGCTCACTCTCAGCGCCCTGTATCCCAGAGTCCACACTCAAAGATGGAGGATGACTTCGGGTTTCTGCAGTCACACCCGGCATCCTCACACAACAAGAATGGTGCTTTACTGGACCTTTTCAGCCTCCGCAAGAGAAGGTTGAAAGGCGACCTTGTGGCTGCCTATAAGTTCATCACGGGGGCACAGAAGGGAATTGGTGAGGATTTATTCACCAAGGCGCCCCCGGGGGTTACAAGAAACAATGGCCACAAGCTAGTAGAGAGCAGATTTAGACTGGACATTAGGAAGAACTTCTTCACAGTTCGAGTGGCCAAGGTCTGGAACGGGCTCCCAAGGGAGGTGGTGCTCTCCCCTACCCTGGGGGTCTTCAAGAGGAGGTTAGACGAGTATCTAGCTGGGGTCATCTAGACCCAGCACTCTTTCCTGCTTGTGCAGGGGGTCAGACTTGATGATCTATTGAGGTCCCTTCCGACCCTAACATCTATGAATCTATAAGGACCATAAAGTCACTCCTCCCTGTGTCCACTCCTCCATTAGCCTGTACTTGTGACCACTAGACTGCAATGAAAATGCTCTAGGCTATTGCTGTAACCAGTCCACAGTGTTGGTTCATCTCTTACTGGTCCTCAGGTTGATCTAGCTAATAGGGACCAGAACTCCAGAAGAAGGCCTATGCAAGTAAATAACATCTATCAATTTGAAAACCTACAGTACAAGGTTTTGTCTGCATGTGTTATTTTTCAGTAAAGTTGGAGTGATGTTGTAGCTGTGATGGTCCAGGAGTTATGCAAGAGTCAAAGATTTTTTTAGGTAATAACTTGTATTGGACCAACTGCATGCTTGGAATAAAGTTAGACAAGTTCTCAAATGCAAGGCATTCATCTTAAAGTACTGCTGCTTGTATTTTCATTAAGCATCAAAATCTAGACATTAAAGTACAAAGCAGGAAAGCTAGAGATTGCTGGATCCTAGTATATACTGAGGCACCAGTAGACTCCATCAAGACACACAGGCCGCGTCTACATTAGATGCTGACTGTGCATTTATTTATAACAGTAACAAACTGAACAGTAACCTGAGTTACTGTGCAATAATGTTGATAAACATCTTTTTTGTGATGCTATTGCGCAGTAGCCTAATACTACTGAAATAGATACAGATATTCCCATGAACACTCACAGTTTCAGAGGAGATGTAAGTTTAATGCAGAAATTGGAGGAATTCCACTACGTTAAAAAAACTGATTATTTTGTCAATTTTTTTATCATAAGCAAAACTGCTACAGCTTCCAGACTATTTCATTTTTCAGCATTGAAAATGGCAGCTCATAGTCACAAAAACTTCTGTTCTCTTTCAACTTGAATAAATATAGGTTGATTGTCATAGTCAGAGACCTGATGAAGAATGTCTTGTATTCAAAAGCTTTATCTCAACCATGCAGTAAAATATACCACCCCAAAAAACTTCTTATTTTTCAATACACTTCATAGCTCATGTATACTTCATGGGGGCTGAGGTGGTATGGATGCTAAGGTACATGGTTGATAGCCCAGAGGTTGCAAGTTTGAGGATATCACAGAAGCATTCAAGGTGCAGCTCTATCAGCTTCCAACAAATCTTCAACTTCTGCTAAATACCTTGTTACAAGGATTAGAAAAAGGAAGGAGAGACTGAGATTTTTTTTTTTTCTGGATTGGTGACTATATAGGCAAGGGTTGCTCTCATGAGTAGAGTCAAATACCAATGAAAGTACAGTATTGGATTGACTTCTGTGGAAGTAAGGCTGACCAACATGTGGAAGGATTAGGTTAGATCTGGTCTAGATATGCAGAGAACTTTTCAAGCACCAGCTCTGCCACTTAAACACGAAGAAGAATTATGCTTTTAAGGCAAAGTTTTCAATGATGTTCAGCTTCCACACACCAAAGTGGAAAAGGATTTGGGCCTCAATCCAATATACTACAGCACAGTCTGCTCTTCCTGCATCCATGTCAAAATGACTTTCTAATTTAAGATTCTTCAGCCTCATCAAGAGTTAATCCATGGATAGAACAACGCTCATTAAAATTAAGGAAATGTTAGTTACACTGTAATTATAATTAATACAGTCCTTGATGTTATCAGATCTGAACGGTGTTTTCAAGATAGAAAGTTGATGCCCAGAATGATTTATTCTGTCTGTGTACACATATTGCTAAATCTTTTAAATACTTTAATTTTTTTTTTTCCAGGAGCAGATCATTAAAAATGAATTGATTTCTGTCATTTAGATTATACATATTTTATGGTCGATTTCATTTAATGTTCTATTATGTAGCATATTAAATCCCCGTTGATTCCATTTAAACACCGGTCTGAATTGACGTGAGCTGTGTAATTCCTAAACACCACTGACTTGCACCATAGAAAACCAGTCTTCTCCTTGGTTGTTTTACATTTGTAAAATAAATACTGCTTTTTAACTACACTAAGTTTCTGGTCAATACATTTATTGTAGCATTCATATTTTTTACCTGTCATGTAACTGATAGAAGAAAAAGAGTTTGAAGTTTCCTTGATGACATAGTTTTAACTGAATGCTACATCCAACTGCATTAATCATGCTTAGTTTTTAAATAGGAGTTTTGAAACTTTTGAAGTACTTTTTGAAGCTGATGTTACCACGCTGTTTTGTTTTTTTTTTAAAGAATGATTATTTACAGCCGCTTTGGATGATGCTACCAACACAGTTGCTTTTTATCCTCAAGCTTGAGAGAAGTGGGTTATCTGGTCCCTTGATTTCTCTAGTTTGTTTGACACATAATCTCTGGAGAACTCAAATAAGATTAGAATACACAAGTTCTGCTAAAATGAATATATTAAAGGTTGTTTTCAGGCAGCATTCTTAGTGTCCTAGGGTAGGTAAGACCCGGCTGAGATCACCCTGAGGACTGAGTTGATGGGGCTTCTTTCAGCTGCACTGCGCTGGGCCCAAACAAAATCTTTGCTCTGCAAAAGAGCTGGGGATGGGAGGAAAGACAAGTGAATATTTGAATCATAAGTATAGTGGTCAAACACATGCAAATTACTAAATGCGGTTAAGATTTATAATTGCGGGAGGGGGAAGTAAATCATTCAGTTCATGCACCCCCAACAATGGAGCCATCTCTCACAGCCACAACCAATTCTGATCGCCTGCTCAAAAATGTTATTCGCAGAAACAAAAACTACTCAGCAAGCTTTATACATGTACATGGAGAAATGTAACCCTTTCACAGCATTATGCTCACATGGTCAACTTTTGAAGTCCCGAGTCTTTTCATGCCCTAAATTGCACCATTCTCCGTCCACAGACACCGTTCTTTATGTGCAAGTAGATTATAGATTATGTTCCTCATGGAAAAGGAAGTGAAATGTAATATTAAAAGGTTCCCAGTTCAATTAAGTATCTAATTATTAATGGAAATCCCACATGGCTAGATTGAGAGCCCAGATTGTCTGAGGAGGAAAGTTCATAGATGTTTTGAACATCCTATTCTTCACTAAGACACAGGATCCTCACTGAGGAATGATGGTACTACAGTGGAACCTGTGCCAGGTTATGGCAATAATTGCAAGCCCCCCAGGATCCAAGCTCAGAAATTTTTGTATGTTCTCAGGAGACAAAGATGAGTGATCATCAAAGGCAGAGGAACACAGCATGACTGTCATAAGCCTGAAGTTACAACTTAGACATGCAATAGAAAATATCATTGGTACCTCTCCAGTGCATCGCCTGTAGTAATTAAAAACTTGATCCCTGCTGTTTTATCATCTCATTAGCAATGGGGGCACAAGACTTTTATCCTTGTTTGTCAGGAATCAAACATACCAGAGGAACTCTGATTATAAATTGATGAAAGTAAAGTTAAACTTTTAAATAAGAGCTGTTTCAGTTCACAATGTTTTTAAGCTGATTAAAGACATCTCTTTTCAGTAAAAATAATATCTAAGTGCAGCACAGAATAGTAGAGGTCATCTCTAGGAATGGGACATGAAATAGCATTTGAAAAGCACATATCCTTTAAAAATATTTATGATCAGAAATAAATACCCAACCCTAAAAAAAAAAAAAAAAAAAAAAAAAAAAAGCTGTCTGAAAGCGCTAATACAAAGGGTGTCAACCTTTTGATGAGGTTGAAAACAAACCAAAAATCTTTCAATGCTATGAAGTTTGCAATATCTTTCATTGTGGGGTAGTTTCAGGCGGAGATCTATCCCAACCACATCAATGCAAGTCCAATAAGATATTCTAGTCCATTAATGATGAATTTTGTGAATAGTAATGGTAGGTGGCCTCTACTCTCATGTTTGGTCTGCAACTTAATCCAGCATTTGCTTCAACTGTTTGTAATTCGGGCCTGATTGAAAGCCCATTGAAGCCAGGGGAAAGACGCCTATTTACTTAGGTGGGCTCTGGATCAGGACTTTAATAAGGATTCTTCAGAGAATTTCTTCTTTTCCCAAAGGAAACACTTGGGCTTCCAGAAACAGTTGTATAGTATTGGATTTTAACAAATCTCTGACCTCAGCAGCGGTCCCAGCCTTGAACTGGGCAGAGGCAAATTTGGTGGGAGAGCAAAAATGAGAAAATTCTCTCCTTTGTTCCATGCCATCTGAAATAACCTTTTCCCACTTCCTTTTTGACCATGAATCTCTGTTTCTCCTTCTTCTTCTTCTTTTGAGATCTGTGAATCTCCTGTTGGAGGTCTAACAGGCTAAACTACCTGAACCACTGTGCTGATTTTATTAACAAGATTTTATCTTAATAAAAAAGCTAGACCTATTTTTTTTTTTTAATACTGAGTAGGGATCTACCCTTGGGGTTTGGGGTTTTCATAAGAAATGGTATTATTCATTATTTCAGAGCAATGATGAATTTCAAGTGAAGAATCTGAATATTTTTTTTCTTTCAACCTGGCAAAAGACAAGTCCTTTAAGCCGAGAGCATTAATCAAGAATTTGAGGACTTTTTTCATGTGGATAAGGCAAGAAACGAAAAACAAAGCAAAAAATGGTGATATAGTAGCTCGTTACTTTACTGTGATTACTTTACTAGAAATAAAGTTATCAGATTAAGTGGAATTCATTTTGTCTGAGCAAATGATCCATCAAAGATGGAAGAGAATTACATGTCTAACTAGCTTCTTTTGCAGAAAATTGTATCTTTAAAATATTGTTCCTACATCAGATGAATGAGCCTGTTGTTTAAACAATCCTTAATTACTAGTTTAAAAAAGGTAACAGTCTATTGTCACGAATCATAATAAAAAAAATTCTTAGTGCCTAATCTAGATAGAAAAGTATTTTAATATGTATTTGACCAGTTACATTCAATGAACGCAGCAGGTGGCAAACTGAAAAGAAAAAAAAATCTATTCCACACTTCAGTTAGCCTGTAGAACTCATTGTCACAAGCTATATTGTAGATGGCAAGAGCTTAGTGGGATTACACATTGATTATAAGATCTGCAATTATAAGTGTGTGTGTGTGTGTGTGTATGTGTATATGAATGTATATATGTGTGTATGTATAGATGTATGTGTGTGTGTATGTATATATATGTATGTATGTATGTATGTGTATATATATATGCACCTCCTAAACCACCACAGTTAGAGGTTTGACTGATGCTCTAAAGTATGAGGACTCATATCCACTTCAGAACTCATGGGTATATATATTTATATAACTGTGGTGGTTTAGGAGAAAACATTTCTTGCAGGAAAAATCATTCCTTAACTGCCAATTGCAGGTCTCCATTCACTTTCCTCTAATGCTTCTGCTACTGGTCCCTCTCAAAGTCAGGAACTAGAATAAATGTACCACCGGTCTGATCCAATGCGGTATGTCGATATGTTCCTAAGTAAAAACAGAACTCAGCAAAGTGTTGTTTTTTTTTTTAAGCAATGGGATGGTCTTTTTTCAGGGAAATGTAAAGTCAAAACCGTATGCCTCCCTACTGGACAAAGGGGTAAAATGAAAGCATGCTGCCCAAATACGACATACACTGATTCCTGAAAACAAGGTTGAGAACTTACGCTAAAAGTGTTAAGAAAATGAGCCCCCTTTCAGGCACCAGGATCACAATGCACAGTTGAGGCTTGCATTACCAGCATGAAAATCAAAGGAACTTTTCATAATTTGCTGAATACAAATATATTTCTGTGGTTCAGAAGTCATACATGACGGAGCTGAAATCCGCATGCTCCTTTCTCAATGCAATTCAAGGACTTTACTTGTGAAACATAAGTTATCCTATTTTTTCATCGTATGACTATCCAAACAGAAAATATTTGACTTTATTACCTACCTGCATGCATCTGAAAACCTTGATTTATCTTCCAAGGTCTGAATTATGTGTAATGCTTTACTGGCAATCTGCTGCACAGGGCTCGGACCTTAAATCCTGGTCTTCTCTAGTTTCAGATTAAAGAGAAACACTGGGGAGAAAAAAAAAAAGTAAATGAGAGTCCTCCAGCAAGAAACGCTGAATCGCTGTAATCAGAATAAAAATCCAGATCCCTCAACCTAAACTAACCCACATGGACCAGCATGATATTTCCACCATCTCCATTCCCCAGCCTTAACTCCTCTAAATTAATAACAGTCAAGGAATGCTTCGTAGTGCGTGCGCTACATGTTAGGAGAGAAAATGATCTGACATTTTGTCATTCAATTCTTCATTTAGCCTCTCCCTCCGTTCAGTGCTGGTGCGAATGATTCATTGAGCTGGGCGGGTTCTCAGGTCTACGCGAAGGGTAGTGTTGGCAGGAGGAGGGATACTGAGCCTCTTTATTTATGTATGTCATTTTGCTAGGGTGTCTAGTAACCTTTGTGTTAGACTAAGTGCTTGGCTTCATTAACTTTCCATTTGTTTTTTCAGGCTGATAATAATAGGATGTGTGTGTGTGGGGGGTTTAAACAAAGTATTAAAAGGTAAATTATTTCCATTTCACCTCCTTCCTTAACCCCTTAATCCATTACAACTCATCCAAAGCTAACTATGAAAAAAGATCTGACTGTAAATGCACAGGATTTGTGCACAGGGCCAGATGTTCCTGTAAGCAGAAGGGATCCAAACATATGCAGATCTAAGCGAGGGATGCACACAAAGAGGATAGCGGCCAAGTAGCCCTGACTGTGACCTTTCTAATATCATCCCACTCATCAGTCCCAGAGGCACTCTAATAATATGTTGACTTGAACTTTTATTTATCTGGGTCTTCCACCGCTCAACAAATCCAGCTTCCCCTCACCCCATCTACATGCAGACAGCAATGGAAGCCATTGCTTAAAGACCAGATCCTACTCCAGCTGTCGGGCTGGTCAGGACGTAGCTGCTTAAGTGTGATCATGCCCAAGTCCCAGAAAAAAGGTAATACAGAAGGTGGATTGGGCCTCCCTTTTGCTTGCTGCTCCTTTGTGGCTTAGTCTTAAGGCTAAAATGATGGCGTGTTGCACATTTTCCAGGGACTCGAGCAACGTGGAATCGTCACACTAATGCAGCTCTTTAGATATCTGAGTGATATTTGTAGGCAGGCTGGAGTGTTGTAGCTGTGACAGGCCAGGAAATATAAGAGAGGCAAGGATGTTTTGAGTTATATCTTTTATTGGACTAGCTGCATAATTGAGAGAGATATTAGGTAAGCTTTGCATCCACATGAGCAGGGGTGTGTGGTTGCTGCAGGGAAGAAAGCAGCAGCACACATTTGTGCTGCTTTTTGCCCTGGTACACACCCCTACATGTGGGGATAGCACAGGGAAAAATGCTCCGGGTTGGGTAAAGGAGGTTGGAGCCAGCACCCGGGATCAGCCCTTATGTGGGGGTCTCCCAGGGCTGCAGCAGTGGTGATCAGGGCGTGCGGAGCCTGGTTGGCAGCTGGAGCATGGCTCTAGCTGGCCAGGCTCTGATTTCATGCAGCCACATGTGCCACCCCACTTTTTTTCCTGCGTGGGTTTTTGACAGCGGGATCCCAAATTAGCAGCGCGGCAAATGCCTGCCTGTGCGGCACGTGTGTGTTTTGGCTCCATAGACAGGTCAGCGGCGCCACAAACTGCACATGCGTGCTTATCTGGATGCACCCAAAGTGCCTTTCTTCAGGACCTTTGTGCCCAAAGGCTTGTCTAACATTTCTTCCAATTATACAGTTAGGCCAATAAAAGATATCGCTAAAAAAATCCTTGCCTCCCACTTAAGTGGTAGTTGGGCATTTACATGCCTATGTGCAATCCTGCTTGAGTTCCTGATAAACCATTCATTCAAAAAGTGGGTATCTTCTTGCTACTTTTTGGCACTTAAATCTTACGGGTAAGACAAGGGTGTGTTACAAAAGTGGACTCAGTAACAGCTTTTCAAGGACCTGGGCAGGTGGAATAGGATTGCACTTAGATAACAGACAACTAAGTGCCACTTTTATATGCCAAGCAGGTGCAATAGGATCTGGTCCTGGCTGTTTAATATAAGAAGCTGTGTGTATTTAAATCAGAAGATCGACACCCTAGTAAGGAATTATACCTGTACAGAAGGAGAGGGTTGCAACTAAAGTAGATGCTATCCATATGTGCGTACTTATTAGTTTGTCCCTTGTCCCTTGCTTCTTTTCTTTCTGTAACATAATTCTTCACCAACGATTCCCTTTCCAAAAGGATAGTTTGGAGATATACAAGGAGCTATCTTAATGGTATTAGATGAATAGACCAGGCAGAAATGTGGTAATTGCAACAGTGCAAATGGGATTTGTTATGGAGAAACTATAAGATTACTTCAAAGAATTACTAGAAGAACCTATTAATCCCCTGATCTACCCAGATACAATGGGCTGAATTAGGGAAAAAAGTCAGACTTCCATTTCCAAATTACTCACAATATAATTTCAATCTCAGTTTCCCTGGGGTGCAACAAATACATCAGGAAGTTTGGGTCGTGCCTCAGATGAATCTGAGGCATCTGTTTTGTACGTTTTGTACTTTTTGAGCATGTATGGTACTCGGAAGACTGCTGATGAATGTGGCAGAAAATCCTAGCGTCTGAATTTCAGAGATGCAGCGCTCCAACAGCTGCCGCGAACTTGATTTGGAATTTCAGCAAGTAGCATCCTTAAAAATCAGGCTTCTGGCTGGGGAGATTAGATGGAAATCCATATAACACAGGAAACCACTTATGTTTGCTCATCTTTCGGTCTTAGCAGAGTTAAGGTAATGAAAATATTACGTGTCTTAGAGAATAAAAGGAAAACTGACACTGGAAAGGGTGGGACAGGGGAGAGGATGGTGCAACTCAAGAGTGGGCCGTGTCGTTCCTAGTTATTAAGAACTGCTGATGTCTAAATACTGCGTCAAATCCTGCTTGCTTGCTTTCTGGGGTTCCCCCAAAACAGGATGAGCAAGCAGTCATTTTCTTATTTGGCCATGCACCACTTATTCCCAAATACAACAAAACCTGCTTGTAGCGACCACTTACAACACATAGAGCTATAAGAGGTAGGAGTCTTTATGGCGGGGGATGTAATAGGTTACATTTAGGGGAAAATGTTGGCAAGTTAACATTTGATATCACCTGCTGAGACCGCACAGGTATGAATGGCAGCTGTGGGCATGTGCGTTCCTGTGTAAAAAGGTGAGTGGAAATGCAAGGAAACTCCCAATAATTTGCTACCACTGACTTTGGACACTCCTGCATTGCTCTGGCCTCCCGGGAAGTGGGGGAGCCCGGGGAAAGATGTTGTGGACACTGCTTTCTGGGAGACTCATTTATTTGCTCCTTGTAAGCTGCCCTTACACGATGCAAGACCCCAGGGTGGGCAGCAGGAGGCATACTACCACCCCAGTTACTATGGACATGGCAATGGGAGGCACAGACCCCAGGAATATTATAGAGGCTTTTGTTGGGGTGTCTGCTAACCACTATGAACCACTGCCAAGAAGAGCATATGCTTGCTCCTAACTATACACAGCCCTCAGGACCGCTAGTCGGCTGCACTGATGGCATTTCAGTCTGTGGCACTAATTTCTGCTCAGGGGCACATGGGACCCAGGGACAAAGCTCCTCCAAATCCTGGAAACGTTACAGATGCCAGTTCCAGCCCCGTCTCCACAGCACACTGCAGGACCAAACCCCCCTCCGGCTGCTTGCCCTGCAGAGGGAGACACGGGAAGCATATGGGGGCCAGGCAGTGCAAAGTAAGTGCTTCGATTCCTCGTTCATTTGCATACGTGATGAGCAGAGCACTTTCCCCCCTGGCCACTGAGAACAAAGCGCGAGTCTCATTGGCCTACCCTAAAGTGGGGATTTCAGGGCGGCCTGCAGCATTTGCAGGCTTGCTTTGCTCTCTCAAGCCTACATCTGGCTTTTCAAGAGGACGGCTCCCTGAATTGGTTGTTTCCTTTCACTGCCAGACAAGTGGTCTGCATTAAGGCTTGAGTGCTTCCTGCAACTAATGGCATGCCTGCAAAAACGAAACAGATCTTGCACAGGGTGAGCACCGGGTCAAGCCTACCTGCTGCAGCAACTGTTGGAGCCCAGCAGAATCTGGAGTGCAGATCCCTTTCTATAAACAAGCTATTAACATGGTCAAGGAGGAATGAAAAAAGTCTCTTAAAATCCTGTATGCACCGTTAGACGTATAAATCAGGCCCATAATACCGTCGGCCAAACAAACAGCTATTATATTATTGCCATCCTTTTTTGACACTGCAGTTGTTTAAAACATATCTCTTTCTTCTGAGATGAGGAGAAGCACTTCATTCCCAGGCAGAAAGGGAGACCTTCAGAGATAAAAATGTTTCTGGCTCACCAAAATCAAAGCTGACCCTGTGGCTGAAGTTGGTGATAAAAAAAAAAAAAGAAAGAAAGAAAGAAAACTGCTCCCCTCTGCCGCTAATGGAAAAGGAACTCCAGCAAAGATAGTGGGAAAGGAAAAGGAAGAGATTGCACTACCCCAACGTGCTCTTTCAGGATCTTATCATTAATATAACATTTAACAGACAGCCGTCTCAAATGGGAGCCAGCCGCTCCCCTCTTGAAAAGGCTTTTTGCTTAAGCAAGCTTGAACCCCCCCTTCCCTTCAAGATAAACATTTCACAAAGTAAAACATAAATGCAGTAAAAAGTCACCAAGATGAAGCACGTAACTGTAGCACATTGGGATAGAAAATCTAGCTTTCCCTGAGGGTTACCTCTCAAAGGATCCTGACCCAAAACCAATGGAAGTCAATGGAGCATCTTCTGTGGGCTTTGGATTGGGTCAATAGATGGGCCACATTTAGTCAAGGGGCTACTCCAGCTGGAAGCATGTTGGGTAGAAAGATCACAGCAAGCTCCCATCTGATGGGATACCAAAGGCTGGGAAGAAACTTGGAGAGAGGCATTAAGGTAACACACTTGTTTCCATGGTGGAAAGACTCCTATGAAAGTGTACCCTCTGCCTTTCAGTAGTGAACCCTGCAAAGGATACTTGTAGTGGAAATGCCTTGCCCCGGGACTGAATCTTCCTTACGATGCAATGGCCAGGTTGCTGCAAGGAGGTGCAATTCATGTAGCTGCTTACATGGAATAACGGCATGATACCAAATTATTCTTTATTACACACCGAGAAGTTTATTAAACAATGTTCTTCAGCTTATGAAGTCAGATGCTACAAAGTTAGGAAACACCAGAACTAAAATTGTCTGGGCAATCTTAATTTGACCCCTTGGTGTGTGTGCGTGAGGAGGGATTCTGGTTTTCTTTGATAAAAAGAAATCCCCAATTTTCGAATTAAAAAAAGTAACCCGAAATCCACATTTTTCTGTGATCAAAATGAGACACCACTATACCTATATCTATATATTAGCGGCGTTTCATTTTAATCCCATAAAAATGTGGACTTGGGGTTACTTTTTTAATCTGAAAATTGGGGATTTTTTTTAATCAGAGAAAACAAGAATCCCTTAAGATAACACAGGCCTTAATTACATGATCACATGCTACATTTTCCAGAGTCCCCAGGCCTTGTGCAGTACACGCAGAATGGATGATGCTCATTTATAATGAGCAATCGATTCAACACTGTTTTAGTATCAGTGTTGGTTGTATGGCCCCATGTCTTATTTATGCCGCACTATTCAAAACTAGCCCTGAAGACAGGTGTTTATCACTACAGTAAAATATTCCATGATCTTAATTTATTTTCACAACACTCCTGTGGGACAGAGTGGTGTCTTACTCCCATTCTATATATGTTGAGTTGAGAGCATAGGCATGTGACCAGGTTACCACAAAGTGCAGGAGGCTAATACCCATTTTTCACTGGGTATAAAAGGGATGAGAACCGCTAACGCGGAAGTAGCGTGGACAGCTCCCTGTAGGCTTGGGAAGCTGCTGAAGCAGAGAATCCACGAGGCTTCAGGGTGTAGCAGAGATCCAGGGAATCCACTTCAGTGGGGGGCAGAGCAAGGCAGAGGGCCAGAGAGCCTGCAGGAGCAAGACTAGTAAAGACCAAGACACAGAGAGATTGGAAATGAGAAAACCAGAACTGAAAGGCAACAGTGGGCATGTCTACACAAGATGCTTTACTGCACAGTAGACTAATGTACTGCTCAGTAAGGCGTCACTATGTAACCGTGCACAGCAGCTATTGTGGAGTAAATTAGGCTAATGCGTGGTTTTCTACTACTTGTAAATACAGGTAGTAGATTAACTGTGCATTAGCTACAGCACAGTACCACTCATGTAGAGCAAATTGCTCCTGGTCAGCACAGGCAGCGGGGGTGAGGGGCAGGGCAGGGGAACTGTCCCCTCCCCAGCACCTGTTTCCCAGCCCCATGCCCTGATCTGGAGATAAGGATAGAGCTATGGGGATAGGAGGAGGCTTCATGGTCCTGGGCATTACCTGAAACTGTACCCTGCTGGGGAAGGGTGGCCTGGTGGGACTTCTTGTGGTGAGGGAGTCCCCAGGAAATGCCAGGCCAGTTACCTCCACATTGAAAGGTGGGTAGGGGCACCTTAACCCCAGCCTCCACCATGCTGGTGGGTTTAATGAGAGCAGTGGGCCAGGCATGCTGAGATGTGGGGTACCTGAGCTAACAGGGGGATTTGACCCCATGCCCTAGTGAGAAGGCGGTGTGGTGGGTCAGGCACACCAAGGAGGGGCACCTGAGCCTCTGGGGGTGTTCAACCCCATGCCCTAGGAGGAGGGCAGAGTTGAGAGGCCCTAGAGAGAGAGCAGTGTTGAGAAGCCCTGGGAGAGGGCGGAGAGAGTGGCCCCAATGTGCGGGGGGAGGGCGCAGAACGTTAGTCCAAGAGAGGGGCAGCGTAGTCTGGTGAGGGACTAGGGGGGAAGTCGGCCCACAGTTTGGCTAATCACTCAGCCGCATTCAGATGAGGGTCACAGGAGACGCCCAAAAGGCTGCACCATGGCTGGCCAAAGAGTATAGAGTCAAGCCTGATGGCCCCCTGGGGTTGCTCAAGGGAGCAAGGGCAGGGTGACTGGGGCCCTGGATGGGCGTCATGAGAGAGGCCTGGTGAGAGCAGGTGGAGTGCAAGAGGCCCCAGTGACATGCGGGGGTGAGGTGTGTGTGGCCTAATATAGGGCGGTATGGAAGAGGCCTAACTATGTACTGAGTTTGGCCCGACCTCAAACCGGAATGATACCAAACAGAGTGTGTTATCTGCGAGGCATGGCCACATCAAGGGGAGGTCAGAGTATGTACATTTTGCCCTTGCCATCAGGCACTCAAAGGGCAGCCTCCTGCCTATAGAACATCTGGATCAATTTACAACAAGGCGTGGCAGACGAGTAAGGCAGGCGGCTTGCCCAAAGACAAAGGAGCGGGCTGATCTTGCAACTAGTCCTGAGAGTTTGCTCCTTTCATCACACTGTGATTGGGGCCAGTTGGTTCCAGGGATCTGATCTGGCCTTATTATATCACCGAGCAGCTGCTCTCTACCTCCCCTGCCTCAACGCAGAGAAGAGTAAAAGACTAGTGTGTGCCTCCTCACGCTCCAGCAGAGGTAGCTGTATGATGGGAGCCCAGCAGGTTCGAGTGCTCAGCCCCACTCCAAAGGCACTCAACATCTAACAGGGCCAGACCCCTACCCCTATGTTGTCCATCTAAGCAAAGAAGGCCAAAGACTGTGCGTAGGAGATTGAATGCAATGGTATGCTTCTTTCTGCAAAAGAAGGAAAGAGAGGCAAGGATTATTGTGGGCGTTATTTTTATGGAAAAACTACATGGTTGGGATAGTGCATTCTTCCTCAGGCCTGAAGGTGAAAAAAAGTTGGTCCTATAAAAGATATCACTCAAAAAAAATCCTTTCCTTTTGCATATTTCCTGGAACATCATGGCAACAATATCACTCCAACAGTCCCAAAAAAAGAGAGAACGCTTTCCTCCCTCCCCCCAGCCCTGGCCGCACATGTACAAAACAGCGTGGATTTACGTAAGCCTGCACTGCTCAGCTCCACCAAACACATTAAGCTATCAGCACATCGTCAAGCCGTCATACACACTTCCTGCCTTCCTTTTCCCCTGCTCCTTGTTATTTACCATTTGCCAGACAGCAGCAACCACAATCAGCAGCTTAACAACTTGTACTGCGCTGAAAAGAAACCCTGGCACAAAAAGAAAAAAAATAACCACAAAATTATATCACTCAGTAGCAATTAGCTTCGTTTTAAGTATACACAAACTTAGGGCTTGAGAAGGAGTGGAAATGTAATGGTAGTTTCAGAGGGAAGCAGGTGACTGACTCCAAGGTTTATAGGGTATCCCTTGCCTTTCATAGCCAGAAGGAGTCCACATTTCACTGATGCCCATTGCAGGTCCAGACACATTGGCAGGCAAACAGCCAGCGATGTATGTCAGATCTGAAACCATGAAACAAATAAGGACAACTTCACAGACTTTTGCCTTTATGCATTTACTGATGCAATTTCTGAACCGCTCTTACGCTTCTGAAAATTGACATATTACTGGTAACGGCACAAAAGGCATCCTCTTTCATAGCTGCTACTCAGCAATCAGTGTCCAACCCTTAATGTTTTCTTTTGTTTAAAAAAAGAAAAATCACAAAAACTAAAGTAAACCACAATCTGGTTCTGTGCCAATAATATTAACCAGCTTCTTCTGCTGCCTTTGAAGTTAGCAGGGGGCATCCAGGCTTGTGGTGCAAGTAAAGAATGATACTTTAAGCGATTCCTTTTCATCCCTTTAACTTAATGAAAGATTAATAGCCTTGTTATTTTTGTTTCTGCTTTATTTTTCATATTAAAAAAACAAGATTTGTTGGCACTTGTTGAAACTGAAAGGCTGCCTATAATGATTTTATGGATCAGTGAAATCCTAAGGTTTGGGGAATTTGCACTGAGAGTCCTGTCTTAACAACATTGGGTACATATGAAGTTACAGATTGCAAAGTCAAAAAAATTGCCAGGCATCTGGTTTGGGGTACGTGGGTGGGAGAAGGTAGAATTGTGTTTGAAAAGCATGAAGCCAAAAAAAAGTGGGAATGCGGCGATGGCAAATCTTTTCTGTCAAAGAGCTGGGGATTAGTTATAAAAATGTAATCCACTTCCTAGCTGAAGAAAGCAGCTTTGCATTGCTCCTGGCTGTTCACATACAACGTGGGTTTTATAACCATCACTTATTTATTTATTTTATCGTCAGCCCCGGCTGGGTGGTGGCTGCAGTTCTGAGCCTCCAAAGAGCAGGTAGCTTTTGTGTCTTTTGGCTTTATTCATTCCCAATTTATTTCTTTATTGTTTTGAAATCTCATCTGAAAGCCTGTCTTGTTTCAGCAAACACCTCATAATGTCCTTCTGCTGTTACGTTTGGGGGGGGCTAAACTGTGTCGTTTATACCTAGCCCTATACTGGGGAGATGGCGGACCGCAGGAAGGTGGCCTGCTTCAGGACACTGTGGTGACAGCTGGTATCAATGGGCACAGGTCCATTTTGCCAGTTGAGGATCTGGCTGGGTCTCTCTCCTGGCACTGTACAGTGCACTTCTGTGGAGCATGACTACCTCTACTGTTAAAGATCTTCAATAGAGCTTTGTTTCCGAGCGTAGGGAGTCAAATGGATAGGATGCGGTGCACAGCAACTGGACAAGCGCCCCAAAAAACCTTGGTGGGACGGTGAGGAGGGGGCATTGATGTTCCTCTTTGCAAGGTCCCAGACTGACAAGTTTATTAACGTTGCATAGTGTTGAACAACAGTGGGCTGCTGCTTGCAACCAGGCTTTCAATGCCCCTTTGCTGGGTGACTCCCCAGTGCTCCTTCCAGCACACCACCAACAGAGGTGGAGCCCCAATCCCCTTGTCAGCCTCACACCCCTCCATGAGAAATGTTGCTGCTGCAGAGTTAATGCAGTAGCCACTAGATATGGGGACCTTCTGGTGTCCTTCTATTGTAGCTGCTCATCCCCGTGCAATGGGAAATTCAGTGGTGAGAAAGGCAGTGGCTGCAGCAATGAGACTGCATTAAGCCCCTAACTGATGGTTGTGCCAGCACCTCCCCAGAGCAGCAGCATCTCTGACAAAGGGTGGGGTATGGTGCTGCTGTGAGGACTGGGGCTACTAAATGTAGCTTCCATAAACCCCACTGGCTACAGGGAAATGTGGCATGGTCTGGATCCAATGTCACTGTGGGCTGGATCTGGCCTGTGGGCCATAGGTTGCTGACCCCTGTTATATCGGACTTTTAGAAATTCCTAAGTGACTTAAAAGCCAGAATCCCATCCCACCCAATAACAACGATGAGTACTTATATCACATTTTCTTCCACACATCAAACACATTTCTGCACAAGAGTTGAGGAAACTGAGGCAGCAAAAGAAAGAGAAAATGAGCCTGGGAGGCTTATGTTAGCCTAGATTTGCAGCAGGGACCAAAACCCAACGAAGTAAATAACAAGTGACTTGCCCAAGGTCACAACACAGGTCAGTGAAAAGCCAGGAATAAAATTCAGGTCACCTGACCCCCAGGTTTTGGTGCCAAACACTAGTTGACACTGGATCCAGTCTTTCACACTTCTTAATGTCAATGAGGTCCTTGTAACAGATAAGGGTAGTATTTCTATGTTTTGATTATACCTCCTTGTTCTTCAGTTTCATCTTCTTCAACTTTTCTGTTCAACCTGCTAGCTGATTTTTACATTAGCTTTTAGTTTACTTGATTCCTCATGTAATTACAAAAAAAGGTGAATATAATTTCTGTGAGCAGTGGGTGAATTTCTTTCATTATAAATTGTTCCACAACCTGCAGTGATACACAAAGGCTGTAGGATCCAGTGTTTCCAATGGTGGGGGGGGGTGGCTGAGCATCCTAATTTATGTTAGCAAATAGATTTTAGAAATGTGCCAGAAGATATAGCATGCACAAGTTAACTAAACTTGCAATCAGGGCTCCACATAAGAGCTAGCCCTGGGGTTGGCAATTCCGCTGAGCCAGATTGCTTCCTTGACACGTAGCCAATCTGACAGGCAGAAGAATTATGCACTTAAAAAGTTGTCTTCATCAGAATTTGGTGAACGGATGGTCCCAATGAACAAAATAAAACATATCACTTCTCTTGATAACTCAAGTCTGTTTCAAATCAGAAATCACAGTAGTGTAATACTGGAAAAATTAAACAGAATTTTTCTGCCATTAAACCAAACAGCCTACTTAATAAATGGGTAATGAAAAAGAATAATTTATTACAGCTTGTGAATTTTGACAGTTCTAAAAAGGCGTCCTTAGAGTTTCCCCAAAGGGAGAAGAAGCATGTTTCTTCCTTAACACACTGGTGTTAGATGTAATTTCTCTGTCTGTAGAATTTTGCTCCTGCCTGGTGGAAGGGATTAAGATTTTTTTTTTTTTTTTACATCATAACCTATTTTAAGCAATTATAATCTACGAGCAATAAATCATTTTCATTCACCTCTCATGGGGAGAGAAAAGATGTGAGAGAGCATTCTAGAGTCTTAATTTATATCAATGTTTGCATTACTATTAAATGAATTAAATGGGTTCTACAAATGTTCTCTCATAGATCTGCAATAAATTATGAGGCTTCTCAACATAGGACATGTAATTGTCTACTTTACCAATGGTAATTTTTAAATTATAAGACAGCACAGAATGATGGAAAATACCCTAGAGGATCTTGGCTGTAATTTAATGGGACAGATTCTCAGCTCGTGAAAACAGCAGAGGTCCGTTGGCGTACACTCGCTTACAGTAGTTAAAGAACTGGCCTTGAACTGTTAAACTTATGACCAGTACTGGCATAGATGAAATAGCAGCTTGAGAGAGAGGAGGGAAATCTTGGACCTAGAGAATTCTCCCACTGACTTCCACAGGATTCAGGACTTCACCCTGGGTCCTAGTCCCAGCACGTGCACTGACTGAACAAAATTCAATAAGGACTATATAGAGCAATTATACTGCATACATTTCTAAATGAATCCATGTAAGCTGCTCTTCTAAATAAATTCAGGGAAGCAAAATGAAGTTACTTTACAACATCCCACAATTCTTAGGGCCAGGCTCAGCCCTTGCACTGGGGAGTAGTTATCCATAGCAGCAGTACAAGTAGTTTCACTTTTCCCCAGATGCTTTCTCAAATTCAAAAGCGCCAAATTCATTCCCAATTCTGATTAATAATCTGAACAGCAGTTCAATTCTATTAGGTTGGGTTTTTTTAAGAGACTTTGATGTTTTGCTCAGAGCTCCAGTATGAAGCTGGAGATAGGCCTGTTGAGAGTCTCTGGGTTAGGGTCAGAGGGAATAGCAGCAAGGGTGATGTCATTATGGAGGGTCTGTTATAGACCACCAGACCAGGAGAAAGTGGTGGATGAGGTTTTCTTCAAACAGCTTGTGAAAGTTTCTTGATCACAGGCCCTGGTTCTTATGGGGGCTTCAATCACCCTGACATCTGCTGGGAGGGCAATACAGAAGTGCGCAAGCAATCCAGGAAGTTTTTGAAGAGTGTTGGAAAAACTTCCTAGTGCAAGTGCTGGAGAGGCCAACTAGGGGCCATGCTGTTGATCTGCTACTCACAAACAGGGAAGAATTGGTAGAGAATGTAGTAGTGGATGGCAACTTGGGCAGCAGCAACCATGAGATGATAGAATTCAGGATCCTGAGGAAAGGAAGGATGGAGAGCAGCAGAGTAAGAACCATGGACTTCAGAAAAGCAGACTTTGACTCAGTCAGGGAACTCATGGGCAGGATCCCCTAGGAAGCCAGACAGAGGGGGAGAGGAGCCCAGGGGTGCTTGTACACGCCATGAGTTTTAATTCTCATTAAATTAAATAGGTTTATAAAATTTAAGCTCGTTTCTTTTGGAGTGTCACATCTGTGTTTACACGCACTAGGTTTCCAAATGAATTAAGCCTTGGAGTATCACATCTGTGTTTACACTCACTAGGTTTTCAAACAAATTAAGCTGAGTCCCTGGTCTCAGGAAAGTGGGATGGTCCAGTGCTTCCCCCCACCCCAGCCTGGGGCCTTCCACCAACCCCATGCCCATGCCCTGCCATACAGCTGTGGAAGTAGGGAGCTGGCAAACCACACAAGGAACAAAAAGAGCAGAAGCAATTCAAAAGTGAAAGCAAGTCAGAGGGGTGAACTACAAAAAAGGTGCAGCGCCATCTGGTGGACAAAGAGGCTCATTACATGTCTTTGAGTGCCTTTGTTTCCATGCAACAAATCCACTGACGTGATGCTTTAATTCCCAGTGAGCCAAACTAAATTATGTCCAAGGAGTTTTAGTTTAATGCACAAGAAAGACTTTTAAAGCTTTGGGAAATCCCGCTCATGGCATGTACATCAGCCCCAGGAGAGCTAGCTGTACTTCAAAGAAGCCTTACTGAGAGTACAGGAACAAACCATCCTGATGCATAAGGAAACTAGCAAGTATGGCAGAAGATCAGCTTGGCTTAGCAGGGAACTCTTTAGTAAACCAAATCAGAAAAAAGAAGCTTATAAGAAGTGGAAACTTGGACGAATAACTAGGGAAGCATGTAAGAGCATTGTTCAGGCATGCAGCAATGAAATGAGGAAGGCCAAAACACAATTGGAGTTGCAGATAGCAAGGGATGTGAAGGGTAACAAGAAGGGTTTCTATGAGTAGGTTGGTAGCAGGAGGGGGATCAGGGAAAGGGTGGGTCCCTTACTAAATTTGGGAGGCAACCTTGTGACAGAGGATGCAGAAAAGGCTGAAGTGCTCAATGCCTTCTTTGCCTCAGTCTTCACAGACAAGGTCAGCTCCCAGAATACTACACCAGGCAGCAAAGTTTGTGGGGGAGGTGAGTAGGTCTCAGTGGTGAAAGAATAGGTTAGGGACTATTTAGGAAAGCTGGACAAGTCCATGGGGCCAGATGCACCATGGGTGCATTTGAGGGTGCTGAGGGAGTTGCCTAATGTGATTGAAGAGCCATTGGCCATCATCTTTGAAAATTCATGGTGATCAGGAGAGGTCCTGGATGATTGTAAAAGGCAAATATAGTGCCCATATTTAAGACAGGGAAAAGGAGGATCCAGGGAACTACAGACCAGTCAGCCTCACTCAGTCCCTGGAAAATTCATGGAGCAGGTTTTCACGGAATCCATTTCTAAGCACCTGGAGGAGAAATAGTTTATTAGGAACAGTAGGCGTGGATTCACCAAGGGCAAGTCATGCCTGACCGACCTGATTGCCTTCTGTGATGAGATGACAGGCTCTATGGATGAAGGGAGACTGGTGGATGTAGTGTACTTTAATTTTAGCATGGCTTTTGATATAGTCTCCCACAGCATTATTGCAGGCAAGCTAAGGAAATATGGGCTGGATGAATGGACTGTAAGGTGGATAGAAAACTGGCTGGAGCATCAGGCTCAGAGAGTAGTAATCAATGGCTCGATGTCTAGTTGGCAGCCGGTATCAAGTGGAGTGCCCCAGGGGTTGGTCCTGGGGCCAGTTTTGTTCAATGTCTTCATCAGCGACCTGGAAGATGGCACAGAGTGCACTCCCAGCAGGTTTGCAGATGACACCAAACTGGGGGACCTAATAGATATGCTGGAGGGTAGGGCTAGGATTCAGAGTGACCTAGACAAATTCAAGGATTGGGCCAAAAGAAATCTCATGAGGTTCAACAAGGACAACTGCAAAGTCCAGCACTCAGGACAGAGCAATCCCATGCACTGGTACAGGCTGGGGGCTGACTGGCGGGGCAGCAGCTCTGCAAAAAAGGACCCGGGGGTTACAGTGGACAATAAGCTGAAAGTGAGCCAGCAGTGTGCCCTTGTTGCCAAGAAGGCTAACGGCATCCTGAGCTGTATTGGTAGGTGTGTTGTCAGTAGGTTAATGGAAGTGATTATTTCCCTCTATTCAGCAGTAGTGAGGTCACATCTGGAGTACTGTGTTCAGTTTTGGGCCCCACACTACAGAAAGGATGCGGACAAATTGGAGAGAGTCCAGCGGAGGGCAACAAAAAATGGTGAGGGGGCTGGGGCACATGGCTTATGAGGAAAGACTGAGGGAACTGGGCTTATTTAGTCTAGAGAAGAGAAGACTGGCAGGGGATTGAATAGCAGCCTTCAACTACCTGAAGGGGGGTTGAAAAGAGGATGGAGCTGGACTGTTCTCAGTGATGGCAGATGACAGAACAAGGAGCAATGGGCTCAAGTTGCAGCAAGGGAAGTTTAGGTTAGGTATTAGAAAGAATTTTCTCACTGGGAGGGTAGTAAAGCACTGGAACAGGTTACCCAGAGAGGTGGTAGAAGCTCCATCCTTGGAGGTTTTCAAGACCCAGATAGACAAAGCCTTGGCTGGGATGATCTATTTGGGGATGGTCCTGTTTTGAGTCCAAAGCTTTGGACTAGATGACCTCCTGTAGTCCCTTCTAACCCTAACTTTCTATAATTCTATGATTTCCCCAAGCCTCCTTGAATAAATAGAGTGTTTAGAGAAAAGCACCAAGAAACATTTAAGTTTAGGGGATGGTTTGTATTACAAGCATTACCTTTGGACGGGAAAGGACTGGAAACCCTTTGATTAGGTGGAACAGAGTTTGCAGCATTTTTCAGAACTTTAAAGAAGCTGAAATGCGGAAATTTTCTAACAATTACAAGATTTTACATATTTTAAGAAGAATTTTTTCCAACTATTTGAGTTGGTCTAATAAAAGAGATCAGTTTTACCCAAAGAACCTTGTCTGCCTATGTCTTTAGGCTACAACCTACACCCCTGAAAGATTTTACATAGGAACTACCATATTGGATCAGATCTCCTAGTCCATCCCCCTGACTGACGGAGGCCAATACCAGATGCTTCAAGAAATCAAGTGCAGGGCAATGATGGAATAACCTGCCTATAAAAGTCTCCAGGCAATTAGTCATTGGCATATGCCTTGAAGCAGAAACATTTCCACCCCTTTGAACATTTTCTTTATTTTATTCTAATGTAGCCATGGAGGTTCCTATCAAAGCTGGGTCCTTTTCTGAAGCCTTCCATGTTCCCATGGCACTGCTTACTAGGAGCTAATTTTGCATTGTGCATAAAAAATACCCTCCCCCTGATTTTTAAATGTATTGACTTTCTTACTCATTGCATGCCCTGTTTTTGTACTGTAGTATGGTGCTCAACTTTTCTTCACTGGAGCACAGTGCAATTTGGTAAACTACTGGGTGCCGATCCTTATGGTGCAAATAAGGCACTGAAGCTTATTGTACATAAAAAGCAAAATCTGTCACTTTGCCACTGTGAGAAGACAAATGAGGAAAAATTAAAACATTTTAAAGATTTGAAAACCCAGCACTCTATCAGAGTCTCAGCACTTTATAAACAGTGTGTCCAATTAACCTTGCCCTTTAACAAAGACTCCAGTCTGAGCCAAGACTACACAAAAGCAATTTCATGTAGAAAGAAGCTTTTTTTCAAATTCCCAACTTCTTAGGAATTTTCTTAGCATGGCTCACAATCTGGTCAAAACCTTCCTGCCCCTCAGCTCTGCAAAGCTTATCACCCCCAAATCATGGTTACTTCTTAACTTCACTAAGCAAATGAGGGGCTACTAAACTAGTGACTTTAAATGACAAAGTAACAGTCTCTCTTCAAGGCCTCTGCTTGCTTATACTTACTCCCCCCCTCCAGCATTTTCTCCCAAAAAGCCTCATATTGCACAATTTTTCCAAATGAAAGAGGAAAACCCAGCCTGAAAACAGGTGTTATATCCTGAAGCAGACATTATATCCCGGGTAAGAATGGCCATTAAACCCCAGTAGAAATATGATTTTAATTAATCCACAGCGAAACTTCTCATTTCTCCTATAATTTCGTGCTTCTATTCCTGTCCCGTCTGGTGAGGTGTGGACCACCAGTATCATCCAAGGTCAGGCCGTCACCAAACGCTGGCTGCATTTTAGGGGTGGGTGAAATGACGTGTGTTTGCTTCTCATCCTGTTGGGCTGTGGTGAGGGCCAATTAGTTAATGTCTGGAAGGGACTTTGTGATCTTTTAGATGAAAGATATGATAATATTGCAGTTCATTTCTCTAGCTGTTTTATGCGGGTGCACAGATGATGTGCCCTGTTGTTTTTGCAGCCGCGGTCCTTTTCCGCAGCTGGTGTTCCTATAAGTGGGTCCATTTTATATGTGACTCTAAAGAAGAAAGGATGGAAACTAGTAAAAGTACAAGCAAAGGGGGCACAATTTACACCTGACTGGTAGCAGCTTTCCGATTCCTGTCCTATTGTGCTGGCTTGGGGAAGTTGTGCATTGTCATTTGATGGAAAGCACCAGCAGTTGGAAATAAAACAGTTTTTTCCTGGACCAGCAGGGGGGCTACTTGATTCAGGATGAAGTACAGGTAGAAGCAAACTAACTGTCATTCATTATTGTAGCCTGTTAGGTGTGTGCTGTCCAAGGCAAACTTCCCTCCTTTTAATGTAAAGAAAAACTCTTCAGTGCAGTACATGGATGAGCTGTTTTTATTAAATCAAATGAATTAAATTCTCTGGAGCCAACGTGTTCCGGAGGAATTCTCTACTAACAAGGCAAGTGCGCGTTTGCTATGGGTGGATTAAGCAATAGCCTTTATCATCTAGGACCTCTGGATTAAGTCCAGGTTTGACAAGGGCCTGCTATTATGGTGTTCAGCTGGAACTCTCTGTAGCCATGTGAATCCCTTTGGACTAGCCACAGGGACCTTGCTTAGGTAGCCTCTAGCATTTTCTTCTCGCTTTCCTTTTACACACGCTTTCCAGTGGAGGCCCGATGCAAAGGTTACCTACCCCTACCACCGCTATGCAATAACAGTTTAGGGATTAAAAGAGTTCCGGCTCCAGAGCTGTCAATCAGGAACTTTTCACTGGTGCTAAATCCACGTTCAAAGGAGTGAATCATCAGAAAAGAAATACTTGAATGTTGCTGTTGAAGTCATACTGGCCTCTGCCAGGGTCACCATTTACACCTCAGATAGAAAAAGTCTCCAACAGCTTAAACTGGACTCCTCTGATACTAAATACCTTATCCATACTCTAACCTAAGTCTATGCAGACTGTGAGGACATTTGAAATATGCCGCTGTTGACAAAAGCAACCCCGATGTCCCCTATGTCAAGTTATGTGTCTTTTTTTTTTTTCGCTCCATCAGTTCCCCACTGGGAAAGAGAGCCTAATTTAGCCTTGCAATAACCATGCGAATGTGTGAACATTATCACCATTTTACAGATGGGTAAAGTGAGGCAGGGAGCTTAAATATTCTTCTGACAGGCAGAATCACTGATCTGTCTGGGATTAGATAACAAGAGCTGCTGGCAATTGGTCCTGGCCTCATTCCTTTAAACGACCTGTGAGTCAAAGTTAACCAATGCAGCTGCCTGATGCAGTGTTTAAATGTGTAAGCTTTAGTGGCTTTTGAGGGTCATCCTACACTGAATTTCACATAGTACACAAAGGGTGCTCTATTTGGAAATGTATTTAAGCAGACTCTTAATTTCAGGCAAAGACAAGTATGCACTTTGCTGATTGACATTCTTCTTTTAAACCTTATTTTCATTAGATCTTAATGCACAACTGCAATTCATTATTCTTCCCATGTCCAAGTAAAGGATACAGGCACTTGGCACCCAAATAAAGATATACAGCAAATAGCTATACATGAACATGTAAAAGAAAACTGGTAACTTTATTTTTTGCCTGTGTAATTTAGCCATATGCTTGGGGCTGCCTTATAGAAATATATTCCAAAAGATGACAAAGACATCTGACTCCATTCCAGTGGCACATCAACGTGGACATGTGTCTTTAAAGGGTTAATTTTTAATGCTGGATTAATGGGGGCAGTTGGAAAGCAGGAAAGTAAAAGAATATGAGGCATTGGGAAAAACAGTGATACCAAGGATATAAGGACATAACTATGTAGTGTATGATTCAATTATGGGCAGCTGACCCACATCCAGGCAGATCCATGGAGCCATGGTGAATGTTCTTAATAATGCAATTCCAGCCAGACTGCATTATTAGTTTGCTGGAATCCTTACCCCCGCAGCATCTGTAGACTTTGATTTGGATCCAGGGAATTGTTTAACAGCTGGAAAATTTTAAAAGTTGAATGGGAATTTGGGGTTATGTAATTTTCTCATCTTGATGAATGGGGGAGTTAGGCATGTGACTCCGGTTAGCACTAATAGAAGTAACCATTGCTTTCTGCTGTATGGGATGGAAAAGCACCAGAGCCCTTGTTGTGTGATAGCCTGTGCCTATTATCTATGCCTATGTTACAAAGGACAGTAATGAATTCAGCATTGGCATGAAGAATTATGAAATATTCTGGTAATGATTTAAACTATAATTTTCAAACATGCATTCCATTTAGATGTTATCAGACAGATATTTTGCAATAAATAAAGTTCCAGCCATTCCAGGTAGCAGCATTTATAGATAAAGCTGGCCCCAAACTGATATGATAAAATCCTGTTCTGAGCTGTTTATAGCTTTCCCAAAAGCTAGCTGTGTGGGCTGAACTTATTTCCACATTAGGTATTGGATTATATTCTTTGTTGAACGTTTCACTTTAAATAGTTTGATCATTGCCAATAATGAAGTTATGGGAAAAAAGGCTCTTTTTGCCCATGTTAGTTGTTCTTAAGAACTGTTTTCTTGAGACACTCCAGTGACTCCTGCTTTGGAGGAGGGACTTGACTTTTGGTTTAGGGAGCCACCTTACTGCCAAGAACATAAATTTTCAGGAGAGGACCCTGCACTTTTATATCCTTGGTCAGTATGAGTTGCTTGACATCCATGTCCAGTTAGCATCAATGGAAGTTCTGCTTGTGCATTCAGAAGAGGACAGCAAGGACACTCCAGTTCTCCTTGAGGTGGGTGAACTTCATGCATCTCTGAGAGAAGCAAGAATTCATGTGAGTGCTATTTTTTACTGGACCCACTGTAAGCTTTTGGGTATCATGTTACCCTTCCTCAGATCTCCCTGAGGTACTCATGCACTCTTCTACATACTCATGTATCTCTGAGGTCACTTTCAGTGCATCCTTCTTCTTCCTCTCCAAAGCAGTCTCAATGCTGTAAGGAACTGTAGGAATTTTGAAGAGACACTTTGATTTTGAAACAGAAGCTCCAAATCCAGCCTAAATCTCATATAAAAGTTTGCCTGGGAAAGTCAATGAATGGGCCATGATCAAAGTGGTTTGATTGAATTTTCTGACTGCTGCCAAATAAATGTTTTAAAGGAAACTGGCTGCATGACATACCTTCCAGAAAGCTGCACTTGTAATTCTCAGTTCCCAACAGCAAAGACAAGTACCAGACGTGAAATCCTCAACACCCAGAAGGCATGCAGGTTCATTCATATGAAGCAGCAAATAGTTCTGAATTCCAGTATTCCCTTAGTGACAAAATACTATAGGGAAAATGGGAACTCTGTGTGGCTTTAGGCCTGAATTCTGCTGCCATTCCTCACACTGAGTAGCACCTTACTTTGCGAATAGGACATTTGGATCAGTGATTGATCTGCACTAGGGCTGTGTGAAATAGCACCGTTCTGTTTCACCTTGAGTTTTGATGGTTATGGGGAACAGCGTTCTGTTTCGAATTTCATTTCGAGTCAAACCAGCTGTTCCATTCCGTTCTGTCGAAACAGAAAGGCTGTTTCAACGCTGTTTTGACATTTTGCTGGGGATGGGAAGTCAGCCCAGCTGGGCTGACTTCTCATACCCGGTGCTAGATCGCGCTGGGGCGGAAGACAACCCAGCTGGGCTGCCTTCCCATCCCTGGTGCTAGATGGTGTGGGGGGCAGCAAGGCAGCCCAGCTGGGCTGCTTCTCCATCCCCTGTGCTAGATTGGTAGGGGGCGATCTAGCACCGGGGATGGGGTTCTAGTGTGGGAGATGGGAAGTCAACCCAGATGGGCTGATTTCCTGTGCCCTGCCAGATCTTGTGCTGGGGATGGAAAGTCAGCCCAGCTGGACTGCTTTCCCATCCCTGGCGCTAGATTGCGCTGGGAGTAGAAGGCAGCCCAGCTGGGCTGCCTCTCATCCCCTGGCGTGACTAGTGCCGGGGATGGGGTTCTAGCACGGGAAATGGGAAGTCAGCCCAGCTGGGCTGACTTCCCGTCCCCTGCCTATGATCAAAACATTTCGACTAGCCTCGTTTTGTTTCGGGGCTATTTTGACGGCCTTTGTTTCATTCCGATTTTGCTGTTTCGACCGCAAAATTGGCCAAGCAGTGTCAAAACAAAACAGCCGGTGAAATTTCGCAGAGCTCTAATCTGCACCCTTTCCCTAAGTAATATTTGTGGACAAAGGCGGTGCTCTCTCTGACTAGGGAAGGCAGAGCTATACCCTGAGCACTTACTGAAAATGCACTGGGGACAGGTACATCCTTTCCAAACAGGGCTGCCTAGAGGACATCCAATTAATATTTGGGGCCCAATTCCCTACTGCCTTTACTTTTGTGCACACCAGTGCAAAAGAGGATATAACGTGCTAGGAAATCAGAGTGGAAGTATTGTACTCCTATTTTCCCCAGCACAAATATGCCTAAAGAGCAAGAAAACCAGGACCTCTCAGAGACACCCTGCTGCCTAAAACACAAAAACAACTTTAAAAGGCATCAAACACAGAGCTGAAGCTCTAATTCTCATTTTAGGCCTTATGGAGAAGCCTTGTAAAATGTAATGGAAAATATCAACTGTATAGTAGTTTTCTTATGGAACCAGCCAGTGGAGATTAATGTCCCTGCTATAGACTTCTATAGGATAGTGCCAAAAGAAGATACAGAAATGTGGTATTTATTCTCCTTTGAATTCTATAGATTTAAGGGTAATCTTAGTAGAACCCTTTTGATGACATCGCTATTAATTTTTGCAGGGTTTTTCTATCACTAGAAACAAAAGGTACAATCTTCAGAATCTCATAAAGAAAACTCCCTGTAATTTCAGCCGTAATCTGGTTTAGGGGCGATGTTCCCAACTATATGTATAGAATAGATGAACAGACATTTCAAGAGAGCTATTTATTTGTGTGTAGACTCATATATGCTTGATTATACAGCAAATACTTTTTTGTCTGCTTTTGTGTTTGCCTCAGGATGCAGGCAAATGAATCTCCTAAGGTTTTTTTTTCCCCACTTTATGGGCTACATAAAATCTATAAGGCACAAGTACGCAGACAAATGCTATATAGTAGTCATGTTATGCTAAAGAAGTGGTGCTTATCAGCAAGCCCGAGGAAACAATTCTAATAACTCTGGGCATGACAAGAAGTACAAGTGTTGTCAAAGTTAAGATAAACTAAATCACTCCAGGAAGCAGAGCTTTAGCTAAAGCAATGCCATGAAATACCTTGGTTCTAACCATGTCAAAATGAGGCCGATATTATCCCAGTCACTGCAGAAAGTGGAATTAAAGACTGGGCAAATGAAAGGGACTCCATGGCACATGATAGGAGGAACTTTTTGACTGACAAAAAACTCCTATGGCACTATAGTTTATACAGGTAGTACTCAGACTTACAACACAATTGGTTCCTGAAAACCACGTCTTAAGTCGAAACATTGTAAGTTGGAACCAATGTTCTCATAAGAACAGTGTTATAAATGGGGGATTGGGTTCCTGAACCAAGGCCCAATACCCTATTTTCACCAAAAATACCCCAGAATTTTGTACTCAATCAATTATAGAATAGTAATATAGCTACATTAATGTATTTATATTGTAAATAGCAATCATATTGATTTGGAAGAACTTCTTTGAGGAGACTTTGCTGGACTTTTTGAAGGGTGCTTGGCTGGAGTCTTCTCAGGAGTCTTGGCTGCAGGTTTTTCTGGAGTCTTGTCTGTTTTCCTAAAGAAAGTGTACAAGGAGTTTGGACAGATGTTCTCCAGGGAGATGAGTGATGCAGCGAACATGTTTGCTGGCGTGGCATCGCATCGGATCAAGCGTTGTAAACTGATGTCATAAAGTTGAAACAGGGTGTCAATTTATAAACATTGTAAGTGTGAAACACTGTAACTCAAAACGTTGTAAGTCAAGGACTGCCTGTAGATCATTTTTTTCTCTCCCACTAGTGTAGAGAAGGGAACTCATCAACAATGTGGTATTAGGTGGATATTATCCGCAGCAATATACATCTGACTTTCCCAAAAGCGTGGTGCTGCCCAGATTTGGAGTTTAGTGTCAAGTCCATCTGTAATCATATGACTCCATTGAAGTTTGGCTTTGGGTTATGGGCCTTTGCCAGGTTTTTGACGAGTACTTTCAGAAACAGCCATTCCTTTTTGTGCTCTGTGTTCACTATTTATATTGGTCCCAAGTGATCATTTAATCACTGTCATTTACACAAGTAAAAACACTTTTTAGTGGTGTAAATGATTACCTCCTAAGGTTCAAATTAGCACTGATGCATACATAACATAGCACTGGTTTTATGCTCCATTAACTCCCCCTTACCCCTAGAGCTATATCAATGTTAAAGTAGCAAATCAAGCCCTATACATAAACTCAGTCATGCTATCAGAAAATAATGACCTGTAAGCTTTATTGGCAGAAATGACTGTAGCTGTCCTGAAGTCAACAGGACTGTGTTGGCTCAGAGTGGCCGAAGACTTGGCATGTAATTTCCTACACATGAAAATGCATAAGCCCCCAGTATGCTTCCAGCTTTCAAGTCTCAACTTTCAGACCAGATATATTTTTAGTGCCAAACTAAGTTCCTTTAAAACCTTCCTGAATTCTTTTTAAGCAAGTAGGGAAAAAAATCTTTCTGCAAAAGACTGAGAACAATATAGCCAATGTATTTAAGTGCTCAAAATAGTTTGACCACTACAGATTTCCTTCACATATTTACAGAGGCTTTGCTCAGAGGCAGATGCTTATGCAACTTGTTAGCAACTCTCATAAACTCTTACATGATATTCGGTGAGCTTGAAGAGGTACCTGCTTCATGAAATAAAACCCGTGGTGTACATGTTTGTGCAGCAGGCTGAATGGGGTGTTAAGATGAACTTGTTGGCCTGCAGGATCAAATACTAGAGGAAAAATATCCTTTTTCCTTGTGTGTTACAAGTGAGGGCCAGAGTTTTCCAGGAGGTGCTTTTCTACACTTAAATGCTCAGAAATGTTTTCAGAAGGTGGAAGGAAGTGCATTTGTGTATTTATGACTTGCCAAAGCCAGAGCCTGGCACAAAGTTGCTCAATTAGAGACAGCAGGCTGTGGGCAGGTTTTCTCATGCCACTCCATTGAGCACAGACAGAAGTGACCATTTTTGCCCAATCTGGCCATAGAAACCAGTTTATCGCCATGACCAAACAAGTCCACACAGCTCCAAAATTGCAGATTGGGTGAAAATCTGACCCCTCATTGCGTGAGGGCTTAGATGAAGACGTTTCAGACAAACGTTTGCTGTCACTTCTGTCTGCAGTGTTGGAGTCTTGATTAGTGCTCATTCTTTAAGATGCTGAGGACAGCTGGCATATCCTGGGGAACTCTGTTTAAGAGTGCAATTTTGAACTTGCTTTATGAGGCTAACAAAACTCTCTGGTGACTAGTTTTAAACTATCAGACTTGCCCCACCTGTGTGCTGAGCACACGGGGAAAACCATCAAATGCCAGAAGACGTTGAATCAAAACTTGTGGAAGAGGCGATTATCTTTTATTAGCCCAACTAGAAGATGTTGAGTTTCTTTCCTCCAATGTCCTCAACACCTTCTATGTACAGCATTAGCAGGTGAGGCATGAATGTTTATGAAAGAATTAAATTACTAAAAAAAAAAATTACCACGTACCATTCCCAACCGATGTACTGCATTCTTCCCTAACCTCCCCACAACCCAACCGATGATTGAAGTATTTCAGTGCTACGCCAGAACATTGTAGATGATGTTTCAAATCATTCTGCAATACAAATCAAAGAGACATTCTGCTTGCTAAAAAATTTAACAAGTGAGAACCCCTGGTGACCAGAACTATAAATAAGCTCTTGTTACTTTCTCATAGAGATAGGCATGTATTGGGGAACTTCAATGACTGTGAAACAATAGCAGGTTTTAAAATCCAAAGGGCATTGTGGGTCATGTTTTCAAAATCTTGCCTTTGTACTGCCTCCAAAATTGCATGTGCAAAACCTTGGAACTGTACTGGTGCAGAATAAGGTAAGCTACATGTCTGTCTAATTTACTGCTCTTCTAGACACCGTCTATGTGAGGATTTCAAAGTGCTTTAGTGAATTAAGCCTTCCAGTGCTCCTGGTGAGGAAGGCAAATATATATTTCACCATTTTATAGATGGGGAAACTCGGGAACAGAGAAATGAAGTTGCCTTGGGAAAGTCACAAAGAAGCTTGTGGAAGGGACAGGAAGTGAATTCAGCTTCTGATCCTCCAGGTCCATCTTGTGCTTTAATCTTACAATCATGTGCATATGCAAATTGGAGGCGTGTAACAAAAAAAGAGAAAAGGGCAGCCTAGTTAATGCACTGAAGAATATGTGACACTTTCTTGGGGTAACTGCACTATGCACAATGGCAAGGTCCTTAGGGAGTGGCATAGCTAAATCTAAGTCATATGATAAAATCGTTCTACCATATCACACTATTTTGTAGCCACTAAAATCATACAAGAGCATCTATAACTGGGTTATAACTCATCTGTTATAGCTCACTACATGGGGGGAAGGTGGAGTACTAAATATAGAGGAAGGTTAAAATACCTCTGATTACTTTCAGAGCCCGACCACACAATTCTGCCAATAACAATTCTAGATACTAAGTGAAACTAAGTCAGATTTGTAGCCAAAACTGAAATCCCAATCTAAATGCCATACAGCAGGCAAAATCCTTCATTCACAACTTGACCAAAACTCCCGTGTGGGATGACGTGGTCCAATTAGTGTGACACTTCCACATGTGGGGACTGTGACTGAGCAGCACCTTTTAGCAGGGCTGGTGTCTCCATGTCTCATCTTCCCCATGCTCAGGGGTATAAGAAACCTCAGTTCATTCTTGTGTGAAAGTGTTTTATGAAGTCAGATGGAAAATATTATAGACATGTGACATGCCCATTAATGACAGAGAACCTATGACTAGCTGCTTCTCTGCCAGGTTTTACGGTACCTCCCCCATGACCCATTGCTACTTTGCACCTTCTTTCATGAAAATGCATATATTTCAAAATAGAGGTGCCAGAATCCCTGAAGAAGCAGCCGGCCACTAGCTAGGGGGATAACACGTTCGGGAAGACCAGCTGGGCAGATGAGGGTGTTTGAAGGTTAACGACAGGAAGATGTTGGGCAACCAATAGAAACAAGTTCGGTGGAACAGAAACGGGAACAGAGGAGATGTATACATCATAACAAAATGTATTCAAAACGGTTGTTTTAAACAACTGAATTGAAGCCTCGTTGCATTATTTGTTGTTCCTAGATTTATATCTTGTCCTGTACACAATCACTCTTTTTCCTCATTTACTGAACTGCAGTACTACCCATGGCAGTTTTTGATCTTTTGGGGGGAAAAAATACAATGTTTATCTTTAAATCATTTCCCATGTTCCTCTCTTTCGGTGTATTTTGTGTTAACTTCAATGATTGAGCACCCTATGCTTTTTGCTACCACCTCACAGCCTTGACCTCTAGCATTCCTCGTATTGTATATAACCACAGACAGGACTGTGATGTTAAATAAAAAAGAGAAATAAGAGTGCTGTAAGGTCATATGCTTCTTGCATAAGGGATTTCAAAGGAAGCAATTGTTTAAAGGACTGGAAGATGACAGAAAATAATCTGTGTAATCCAACAATCAAAACCTGTATTCATTAGCACAGGGGACTTTGTTGGGTGCCTCAAAAACGGAAAGGTGAGTAGTCAAACTGAGAGCAGCTCTTTAATTTCCCCTATTTCAAGGAGCAAAGAATAGGCTCTGTCTGTTTGGACTATTGTAGTTTTGACTTTCATATTTCTAAACCTCAGGATTTAGATCTGAATCTTGAAAGTGATTCAGACTTTAGCCAGTTCTCCTGTCCTCCGCTGAAATACAATGTGAAGTTTTTTTGAAATAATTGTGCAGCTATGACCATTCCTTCAATAAGGCATTTTCTACATGAACAGCAGTCTTTGAAGTGCGGAGCCATGAAGATGGTAAGGGCTAAAGGTGAAAGCTGTGCAATAGAAGTTTACATTCCAGTCAGAGAACGGGTTGGAGGGGTGAAGGAATTAGTCTATTGATATTCAGTGCTTTGACCTGCTAACAATAACGGTGGCATAGGGGTTACAGCGGCGGCACATCCCTACATTGTGTGTCAGTGGAGAGAGACAGACCTTATCTGCTTTAGTTTGCTTTGGTGGAAAAATCAGCAGGGCTTTCGCCATGTGGCCACCAGTTGCTGCTACTGGGGAGAAGGGGGGAAAAAAAATTGTTCATAATTCCTTCATCACTGCACTGGGTCTAAGAATAACTCAGCCACTGATCTGCGATGTGATGGGCATTTTTCAAAACCTGATGCTGGGAAAGAAAGAGAAAATAAATTAATAGGGTATTCTGAGCTGGATTTTAAAGGGCACAGACTGAGGAAAGCAACTCCCTGCTGCTTTTTTTCCCCCTTAAGATAAAAAAAATCCGTTTTTTCACTTTGAAACTATTTTTATAAGAAATAATCAAAGCAATACCAACAATTTTTGACACTAGAGAACACTTTTCCCCTGGTATCCAGCACATTTATAACACGGCTCAGCTCCCCTTATAAAAAATGTGATGGAAATTTATGAATGTATTGATGTGGACCCAACTGGATTTAGCCCGTCTAGTGGGGAAAGCATTAATCTCATGATGCTCAGTCCTACTGACTCTCAGGGTCGAGCTCTAGTTCTGCTGCCGACCTCCAAGAATCATTTGCCTTCTTCATGGTTTTGCTTCCCTTCCTGCCCAATACTCCAGTGGCCATTGATTACACATATTTCAGTTAAACATACCAGCATCTTATTCTTGAGATATAGGCACAGTTGTCCCCTGTGAGAGAGCCAGGCTATTAGCAATAATACACATGCCCCGCGATTCGGAAATCTTCTGATTCCAAAGTTATCTAATGAGAAAAAGAGAGGGGGCCAATCCACCCAAGACTGGCATACTGGGTTGACTGTATAAGGAAAAGTGAATATCACTCTAAAAAAGTGGGGCAGAGCTCCTTGAACAAGGCAACCATGGTAGCAACGAGGGACGACAGACCTTTGGCATCTCTTAGCATCTGCCCCATACCACAAGCAGCTCAGAAGAACGGTGAATTCGACAGCTGGCCTGTTATTGTGGTGAACAGGGTTTCACAGTGGCATTATTCCTGCCCGCTTGTTCACAATGGGAAGTATGGATGAGTGGCCCGGCCTCTCATTACAGGCAAAACCACATTCTGAGGAGGATACAAGATGGGGTTGTCCTGCTCTTTATCTTGATGAATCTACCCCTAACGTTTTAGAGAGATGTGGTGGAAAAACAAGCTCCTTTCACCCTTGCACAGATAAGATCCTGGCTTGGGGTCTTCTGTCCGCTCACCTCAGCCATTGCAAAAAAAGGTTAGTCCAATCCTGTGGCCAGAGGACCAGTTTAAGGTGGGTTATCTCAGAAAGACACAATAGTGGGAAAAGTTGGCCAAGACGGAAAACAACTGAATGGAAGAGGAAAGGAGGACCTGTCCATGAACACTCTTTTCTCTGGATATCCCATACAGATATGTCTTTAATTTATGTTTTAAGGCTAAACTCCTGGTGTGGGCCAGCTAACTCAGACTGCCACATAGCTAGTGTCCATCTCCTCCCAGTGAGCTTCCACCACCTGGATAGATTGGACAACTTCCCTAAAGAGAGATGAATAACTTCCTAATATTTGCCTTATTCACTCAATCAACATCAAAAATGCCTTAATGCACTCCCTTACAGGAAGCTGTGAATGGACCTACTAAGGACATCCAGGAAGTTATGTTGACCTATCTCTAATGCAATGCTAAGAGCAAATCCAAAGGGGAACTAATGTTACAAACAAACCCCATGCAAATAAGAACCAACCATGTGCTTTCCTTTCAAATGAAGATTTTACACATGCCAGTATTGACACAATCATGAACTGAGATAAAGCAACTTTTACAGACCCTTCATTAATAATTGTTAAATGTAACACCAACAGAATTGAATAATATACTGAGCTAGCTGATTGGGAGCTGTTTGAATGAATGTGGTAGCACACACCTCCCAGGAAGTGCAAACAGTGTTCTGCAGAAAGCCATAAAGCATTTCAATAGTCACATAAAAGCTTTTCAATAGTCACTCCTAGAGATAGCCATCTCTACATCATTCTTTGTAGTGACACAGGCTGAACTGAAGCCAGCCCTAGGCTTGGGTGACCCCTTAGCTTAGCAAGCCGCATTGAAGGCATCTCTGATAAGAAAACATAGCCTTTCTCAGGAGGCATTTTGTCCCTGTACTACAAAGGCAGGGGAACTGGGACATAGGTAAGCCTGGAGGAAAAACACCCTGAAATTCTCTAACAAGAGCTCCAATGCAACCAGGCCTGTGCTTAGGCACTAATACCGAGCTGGCCCTTAAACACTGGCTGCTTTTATTTAAGATTAAAGTTAGTTAGAAATGGAAGAAAAAGTTTGCAAATAAAATTACAAAGGGGGCACTCCATTTTTGGTTTTGTCAAAATTTGAAACTTCAGTGAAAAAGTCCAGGAGGCAAGGGTTCTCGGTGGTATCTTTTATTTATCGGACTAACCGTATAGACGGGAGTCTTGTTAGGCAAGCTTTCAAGCATCGAGTGCCCTTCCTCAAGCTTCGATTTCGTCCGTTGTGAAACCTCTGTATCTAAAATAAAGAGCTAAAACAAAAGCACATAGAGCACTAACATAGGGCTCGTTTGAATTCTGGCCCTGCCGTAGACGTCCTGCATGACCTTGAGTAGGTCACTTAGGCTTTGGACTATACTACAGAGTGCTGTCATGAAAGCATTCCCAGCCCACTTACTCTCATTCTTCACTTGTCAAATACTGACAAAACAGCCGCTGTTCAGTCTATGATCAAGGCACACCCAGCGCTGCTCTGTCTTGGGGGTGTCAGCACTAACGGTGGCTACATTGGCATGCGTGAAGTGGGAGTGAGTGGGCATGGTATGTTTTTCGGGCGGCACTCCCTGACCTGGTCAAAGGCATTACAGATATGTTCTGCTGTGCTCACTACTTCAATTTCCCATCTGTATCAGGGAGGTAATACAATGATGACCCCTGTACCTCCCTGGGGTGTTCAGGGCAAGCATCTATGCTAAAGATTTGATAGCGGTCAGGCTGCAGCCATTATTTGTATCACGGCAGCACCAAGAAGCCCAAGTCTGGACCCCACTAGGCTAGGTGCTGTGGTAAAACAAAGCAAAAAAGGGTCCCTGCATCAAGCAGCTTATCAGTTAATACAGGAGTTGAGAGATGGATACGGAGAGACGTGGAAGTCCAAGTCAACGATGAGACGATCTTCGCCAGCGTAATAAGCAGTGCCCTCGGCATACCAGCCACGGAGGTGGTAGCTGTCAAATTTGTGTAATCATCACAGCAAATGAAAATCTCAAGGGGCGATTTGAAGAAAAATGAAACTGCCTTTGGAGTATTTGGGGTGAGCTCCTTCCGAGAGTGAAAGGCATTGTGGGAGAAAGTGAGAAGGTCCTTGCTTGCTTGAAAATATAACAAGTAGGTGTTGGAAGCTTCCATATTTTCCCCTTACATGCAGAATAAAGTGCAGTTTAGAAGAGGGGCAAAGTCATGGTTTTCAACTTTCTGATTTGTCCGTTCAGTAGAACAGTAATAGGAATCTGTCAAGAAACTACTGTTGTTGCTATTCCCCTGCACAATGTGCTCCCGGTAATGCCCAGCATGACATGGGGGAGGAGAGCCCATGCCTTCCCCTCAGCAGCCTCCCCCGCCCTTCCTCCCACCCCACACTGAATTTCTTGTGGTTTTCTTTTAATTTCTCATGTTGAAAAGACTGAGTGATCCTTTTCCTCAGATGGTCTTGCTGGAACCCCCAACAGAGTGTGAATAATTATTTCCACTCTGTTGGGGCTTTGATAAGACTCTTATGGCTGCCTTTTGCTCAGCCTCTCAGCCTTTGTTCCTGCTGAAGTTATTTTCTTTCTTAGGAAATGAAAAAAAAAAAAAAAATGAAGACTGTAACACAATCAGGGGGCAGAAAAAAAAACAAGAAACCAAAAACCCAACACATTGACCTGAAAATTATTACTGAATTGGTCAAAGGATACGTGTCCCACAGTGAGAAGGTAAACTTCGGGTGTTTACATGTGTTTTAAAGAGAGCGCAAGGACAATTTAGAGGAAGAATTGGCTGGAAAGGGGCGTGGAATATATTCCAAGTCTGAACTTTGACTCTTGACTGGCAGCAGATGTATATACAGTAATATTGCATGTTTGTCACAGGTCTGGGCGGTTTGACAGCTTTACGGTAGCTATTGAAAAGCAAGCACATTTGGAAGAATAGGTGAATAAAGTGGGGACCACTCCCCCTTCTCCCCCATCCCCTCCCAATGTGCTTATGCTTATGGATATATGTGAATCAAAGCACGTTGCTGCTTTCTCGTTCTCTTTTAGAAAGGACATAAGAAGGTATTGGTGTTGACTAAACAAAAAGCTTTGTCCGAATGTATGTATGCTCTGATGCTCATGGGACTCAGCAAAGAGGTTAATCCTAAATTCAAACATCCCTTCAAATACTAATTAGTTATCTTAATACAAAGGGCCACACATTACAAAGAAACCGTTTTAACCTTTCTGACTCAGTTTATCATCCTCACACTACAGGCCAATTATGCTCGCTCTTGCATTGGCTCGATCAAAACAGGTAACCCACAAACTTCTCAAAAGCAACCTGTAGATGAGATCTTCTCCGTTATGAAACTTAAATACGCCTGAAGTCTGTAGGTTTTAGCTGCAATCTTATTTTAGGTGGTATGTCAAGAAGCTCTCTGAGATCAAAGTAACGGTACTTATGGATATATTGGCACTTTGAGATTGGAAGATAAATAATTCATACCTTGAAAACAGAGTTTGGGGTTGGTGATATTATAGATTAATTCCATCTCACACTCCCCCTCCCTCCCTCTTATTTTTTTTGCCAGTGGGAGACCTACTGCCCCTGTCCCTTTCTTCTGATTCCTGAATCTGCCATAGGCACTGTTAGAATTACAGCAGTGATAAGAAAAATCAGGCGTGGGATTTGAATTAATGCTTTTAGACAAATCTCCATTCCATCTCTAATTCTAATGCTAATTATATTTGCAGATCAAAGCCTGTTCGCTAAAGTTTTGCTTGTGAATACATGTAAAGATTTTTTTGTTTTGGGTTTGAAATATGTCTTTTTATCATTTTTAGAGAAACGTTTCTTTCAAGGACCAGATGTGCCTAAAGTACCTTTGGAGAAACACAACTTTGGTTGTCCTTTTATTTCCTTTCATTTTTTTTGTAATGCATTGTTTGTCGGATTGTTCTATTAGCCTATCGTGCCTACTGTTCGGTTTGTAGTTTAATTTAAAAAAATACAGCAATTTGGGTAACGTTAATTGCATTGACGAATAACAAAGGCTTCTCTCCTGCAAATGATTATAAACAGGTATAACCTTAAATCTGGTCTGCTAACCCCAACCAATCAAAAAGTCATGAGATTGTATTAAACCATGAGATTTATTAAACAAAAAAATAAGACTCCGGACACTTTTATTTGCCCTCTGGTTCTTTCACCTGTAGGTTGCGCCTTTTCCATCTGTTCCCGCAATGATGAGGGCTAAAAACTTACAATTTTTTAAACAGTCCATATGAACAGCAGCAGCTTGGTCTTTCAAAAAAAGAGAGAGAGAAAAAATTATGATAAAATCATGAGTATTGGCAGCATTAAATGTTTCCAGGATTGGCACCCTAATTTGCAAATGGCAGATTTCAAAACACTGACAGAGAGAGAGAGGAGAGAGAATTTTTAGCCCCAAAACTTCAGGGAATGTAGCAAAAGAGAACAAGCTCATTTGGAGAGGAAATAAAAGGAAGAAAGGAGAGAATGGTGGAAGCAGAGTGTGAAAAGTGGGGATTAGGTGGTGAAAGGGTTTGGGCTGCATGCAGGAGGCGGAAAAAAGGTTCAGAGGGTGAAAAAGCCAATTAGTGGAGTATAAATCTTAAAAAAAAAAAAAAAAGCCATTTTCTGAAATAAAGAAGTGTTAACTTAAAGCAGCCAGGGAGAGGATTAGTTAAGGAAGTGAGAATCTGTAGTTAGGGAAGAGTGGGGTTGAAAAGAATTGTTCAGGAAAAAATATATATACCATGAAGATTGCAGCCTAATATGCCATATAGTTATAATATATTTAAAGTAGAGAATGAAAACCTGTTCCCCTCTCTAGGCATCACGCAGGCCCCTTCCTCCATCACATTATCCCCAGAGGGGTGCTGCAGATAGGAGCCAGGACTCTGCTTCCTTCTATCTGCAGGCAGCAGCAAGGGCCCTGCTGACTCAGGCGAATTGCTTGTGGAATCTCCTTAGATGTCAGGCACAGTGTGACTCTTCCTATCTCTCCCAGCAACTGGAAAACAGTCAACAAGAATCATTACCTCAGCTACAACACAGCTATCCAGTGGTTCCCATTCCTTCAGATCCGACAGTCACAGAGTATAAAAGGTCCCCGCTCAGCATGGGCCTGCCTGTTAGTACCTTTCCCTAGACACCTTGCAGACGGGCGCGCGGGTGCGAGTATTGTAATGGGCGCGCGGGTTCCTAGGGTGGGTTAAGAATGCAATAATCAGTAACTAGAAGATGTATGTATGTGTGTGTGTGTGTGTGTGTGTATATATATATATATACACACACACCTATATATATGTATGTATCTGTGTGTGTATAGATAGATAGATAGATAGATAGATAGATAGATAGATAGATAAAGACCAAATAAAAAATCTCTGGTTAAATCCTGGTCGAGTAAGGGAAAATTCTCCTGCACGGATGCCGGTAATAATGTTCTTGTTGTTGTACCTTCCCGTTTGCCCTCCCCAATGCCTTGGATCCCCTTCACTAAGAGTCCTTTCCCCTGGGTTTTGTTTGCATCGATTACATGAATTATGCCTGGGTGTCTCCCAGGGCAGGGTTTGTTATAGAAAACTGGTCGACCCTCAAGGAACTGCAAAAGCTTTGTAACTCCTGGATCAGGCACGGATGCTGCTGTATTCAGTTTATGCAAAGATTAAGTGTAAGTAACGGCTCAGGATGCCGGCCCATGCTCTCTAATCCTCTATTTTTCTGCAATGGGATGCTGAGAAGGCTTGGATTTTCCTTCCAGCTGGGACTCAACCAGTCCATGGTTTCTCACTGACTTTTGGAGGAACAAATGGACATAGGTTCAGATTCTGTTTTCATGCACACTGATGTAATGCCAACACCCTGGCAGAGTTGCTCCCATTTTTCATCAGTATAACTGAGAAAGCAAGGCAGAAGGCAAGGCAAGGTAGCACCTTAGGTAGAAAGAGACATTACATTTGTCCCTGGAGAAGTTATGCCCGTGTTTGTCCCAGAACAGAAATATCCCAGGATTGGCATGTAGAAACATTGCCCTTATAACCAGGTTTTAGTGAGTGGCTGAAAGTAGGGCCACTTTTTTGCCATTGATTCAATAGTGCAATCCCAGGATAACCATTCAGACATACTTTGTGATCTCCCAGGATAAATTATCAGCACTTCTTAGCCCATGAACCTTTCTGGAATTTACCCCAGGACAATGGACATCAACATCTGAACAACTGTACTTTGTCCTGGGATAAAAGGATCTCTCTCAGGACAAATGAGATATTCTTTTTGCAGCTGGTTTTTGTCATTATTAAAGTCTATGCTTCGGGAACGTGAAAAACTTTGCTTTTTCATAGATAGATAGATAGATAGATAGATAGATAGATAGATAGATAGAAGAAAGACCTAAGTTTTTCACATTCCTGAAGTGTAGACTTTAAGAACAACGCCAAAAATCATGGGAGCTGGCAATACTGCAGTGGTGTGACTCAAGCATTCATGAATACCATTTTTGTGGTTGATTCCTTCTCCAAAAAAACACCATTTTTATTGACTAACCAAGTGCACTGGACAAATCCAGTGCACAGCAACCCTTGTTATTGGACCTTCAGCAGCTCAGACCAGTTGTGTATTCCTGAGTGCCATGTACTGGCACCTCACCTTTTAATTAACCACATGCAGATAGGCATAGATCAGTCTTGCAGCACTGGAGATTTCCCATGAACTACTTTCTTTTCGTACTACCACAGGATTCTGGTGGAAAACCTTTAACCAGTGGAAATCATCTATCTTCTTTGATGCAGTAGGCTTGAGATTGAATCTGCTTGAGTAACCTATCTGCCACAGCAGCATCTGATGAAGCGAGCTGTTGCTGATGAAAGCTTATACATCTCTCAATTCTATTCTCCCTGAATTCAGGCGCACACGGCTAGCTACCTCACTCTGCTCGTGGATGGCACCATGTTCAGCTGAATGAAATAGACTCCAATCAATCTACAAAAGATAGCATCTGAAAAAGTGAGCTGTTGCTTATGAAAGCTTAAGTATCTCTGAATTAGTTAGTCTATAAGGTGCAACTCTACCCTGCCTTTTGCCAAAGTGAGATAGGGTAATTCTATTGCCCAGGCAGTGACTGCACAAGGCCGGCAAAGCGTAGTCCATTATAGAAAGAAGGACTATATTGAAAATATAATAGCCCAAATTCTCAGATTAAGAAGATGTGCCAAAGTCAGTGGAACTATGACAATTTATGCAAAGAATTGGGCCCATGATCTGTGTTGGCCTGCCCACCAGAACATGGACATAGCTCTATCCATTTAGATGATCATGAGTAGGGACCTACCAAAATCCTGATTTTGTGAACTTTGTGAAATCTGGTACTGACCACAAAAGCACTTGCCCATGGAAATCCATGGGAAAAAAAAGAGAACTTATAAAAACTAAAATGCTGATTCCCCAGAGGGAGCTACCAGTCCTCGGGGTGCTGCAGCAGCCCACAGGGCAAGAAAGAAGGGAGGGGGCTGCCCACTTGAAAGGCTGCCATCCCCACCCCTCGCTGGTGGTTTAACCCCTGGCCCCAGCCCCCAGCCAGGGTTTGCCTGGGGGGGCAGTCCCTGCCTCCCCCCACACAACCCTTTTCTGCTAGGCCACACAGCCCAGCCCAGGGCTGGAAAGCATGCTGGGATACTGGGGGACTCTGATTTAACTTAAACCAGGAAGGGATCTAGGACAGACTTTTCATAAACCAGTTTGACCCAATTCAGTTAAGTCTGATACTACAGTCCACCAGGTTTATCTTAAACCAGTTTCAGCCATTTTGAAACTGGTTTATGTGCACTGAACTTCTCTTCTGCTACAGGTTTAAATCAGTTTTTGATGACTTAAACCAGTTTATGTATAACTTCTATCCCTTTTGGGAGCAAAGGTCCAGGCTTCCATCTCAGTGAAAAGGGTCCAGCACTTCAATGAGCCACACAACCCTCCAGCTTGCTCTCTTCCCCCTGGCCTTGTATATCGCCCACTTTTGGCAGGCCGGGAAGGCAGCTGCAAAAGACAGGCTAAAGATGGGACCCACCAATCATGGGTTTTTGCCTAGCTACAATTTGGGGACATAGGTTAACCCAGGTACAAGCATATAGTCTGCCTACCTTCCTGGCCAGACCACAGCCTACTTGTGCATCCATATGGTACGTGAAATACGATTGTGAATGGCACATATGTAACAAAAATGGCACTCCCGGGGCTATGTATGTAACTGCCATTTGGGTACATCAGATGATGTAATGCCCCTTAATATTAAGGTACAGAACCCAGTCTGCCAGTAAGACCATAACAATCCCAGCTTTTGCACATGCATCTGTTTCATCACATGAGGTGCTATGCCATTGTCTCAGTCTAGGTTCATTATAAGCACAGACACATACACACACTCATGCGCATGTATAGACATGCGCGCACGCACGCACACGCACACAAACACTTCTTTTAAAGCATGCAACAAGGCAAGCCATAATCTTGGAGCAAAGCTCTGTCAAAAAGCAAGCAGCAGGGATGCCTTGGCTGTTTTTCAAAGATTTTGGAAGTGGTGATAAGCTGTAATAATAACTGATACTGCAAAATAAATACAAGGGGAAAAAACCCAAACAGACTGGGCAAATCTCTAGAAAAACACACCATCTGTTTTAAGGTTGGTGCTTTCTCTTAGCATTGAACTGAGTGCCTTCCCTGTTGATTAGATAGATGGTCGATGGTCAGTCCTGACCCAGTGCCCCTTACTCCTGACCACTGCCTCCCACTCCCAAGCCCCAGCCCCGCAGTGTGTGGGGCAGGGGGTGGGTGTATGGGCCAGGGGGAGCCCCAAGCAGTCCCTCGCAGGCTGGATCTCTGACAGCCTGCAAGGGAAAAGCCACAGTGTCCCAAGTTTTTCTCCTGTAAAATGAGAATCCATTTTTAAAGTTTGTTCATGACCCTTTCATATATTCTTGTGAGCCACTTTTGGGTTGCGACCCATGGATTGAGAAACATTGCTTTAAGAGATCTTTCAAGGCTTTAATTTCTGTAGTTTCCTAACCTGCAAGACCCCATTATTAGCAGACTTTGATGCAGTTAGTTGCCCTGAAATGCTGAAACAGTTGTTTGCTACTATTATGGCAATGGCTATCCCAATATTGAGCAATAGGCAATGTAAAAGTAGTCAAACAGGACTACTCAGGCATCCTGCCTTTGATGCTGCACATTTTGGGTGTATCTACCCCCAAAAACAGAACAAAACAACAAAAAAATCCCTCCTGCAGCAGCATCCAACAGGGTAACTTGCAGATACAAAGTGACTTTCATGCCCTATTAGTAAAAGCAGAGGAGTCCTCTCTACATTAGCACGTCTACTATTGCTACAACCCCTGTTGCTGCAATCCCTGATGACAGTTTTATTGACACTTATTGCTTAAATTCTACTTTTTCCTAGTTTATGTAGTTTATGCACACACACACAAAGAAAAAGCTTAAAAGAATGAGTATTAAGGTTGAAAAATTGAAGCACTCAACAGTTAAGATATGCCACTGCTGAGATGTCCCATGCAAACATAATTTGGCTCTGTTTTCTAGGGGTTTTGATAAAACTTTATTTAATTAATGATTTTTTTCCCCTACAGGACCCCTGACTCATTCGCTACCCAGGATGGACGGTGATCACTTAAGGAGCAGCTATTCAGTATTGGTTCAGGGTATGGGGCCATGGCTTGCTTACCATTCAGTCCATACTCTGAAGAGAAAATACTAATTTCTTCAGATGATTTGCTCACATGGCGTTCATCACTACATTATCTGAGTGCCTCACATATTAAAGCATTCACAATACCCTTTTGAAACGAGTGGATGTTCAAAGGCCCAGTTAGGAGGTGAGAGCAATTAAGGACGACGCATCCTTTGGTTTTGACTGTCCTGGAGTCTTCTTTTTCACAGTCTTGGGATTATATAACTTGCTATGTGTTCAAAGCACGGCTCCCATTGACTTCTGTGATAGATGTCTCTTAGCATTTCTGCAAATCAGAAAGTAAGGGACACACAATTAGTGACCCCTCGTAAAAAATGTTGAAGTGACTTGACTAGCATTACATAAGAATTCTGTAGCAGAGCTCAGTTCTCCAGCACGATGACATTCAACTGTCTTACCCGTGAAGTCGTCTTCTCTCTTTTGACCCAACCCTGTGTCTTTTACTGCACAGCTTCCACCTCACCAAGCAGGCAGGAGTCTCACAGAAAACAGTCTCTTTTACTAAACAATCCTGATTTATCCTCAGACCAGAATGGACAATTCTGTACAGGCAGTCCTCGGATTTACGACACAATTGGTTCCTGAAATTTGCATCTTGAGTCGAAACGGTGTAACTCGGAACTGATTTTCCCATAGGAACAATGTTATAAATGGAGGATTGGTTCCTGAACCAAGGCCCAATACCTTATTTTCACCAAAAATAACCCAGAATTTTGTATTCGATCAATTATAGATGAGTCATATAGCTACATTCATGTATTTATATTGTAAATAGCAATCATATTGATGTGCAAGGACTTCTTTGAGGTGACTTTGCTGGACTTTAAAGGGCTCTTGGCTGGACTTGTTGAAGGGTTCTCGGCTGGAGTCTTCTCACAGGTCTTGGCTGCAGGACGTTTGGACAGATGTTCTCCAGGCAGATGTGTGATGCAGCGAACTTGTTTGCTGGCCTGGCATCACATTGGATCAAGCGTTGTCACGTGGAAACTGATGTCAGAAAGTCGAAACAGGGTGTCAGTTTATGAACATTGTAAGTGCCGTTCGTTGTAACTCAAAACATCTTAAGTCGGGGACCGCCTGTATGTGATTGTGCAATGGGAAAACTGCCTAAGATGCACAAGGGAGCTGAATAAAGGCTGAGCAGGCAAAGTTAATTCTGGCGTGTTGTAACTTTTGATTGCTTTACTTTGTTCTGTTTTGTTTATCGTATAGCATTAACTGTTCTGCATTTTTCTAAAAAAGCCAACAGAAATTCAATCATGTTCCCATCACAGTGACCCTCACAGCAGGGTAAGACCCTATAGATCCATGACACCAATTGCTGTTATTTGAGCTAATGAACTAGTTGTAAGTTGTTCTCTTCAAAGTGGACCTTGTCTAGATAGTTATGGAGACACATGAGTTTTGCAGGCATTTGCTGACAGGGAGCAATGGTCTGACTACGGGCTCTGTTCCAGACTCTCGAGAGGCATTTGCTCTAGGGCACGTATCTGCCCATTCCTCCTTCCTGCCCCATCCCAGTGTTTACCCAGCTCATTTCAACCCTATCATGTTTAGGTGATTCAAAACATTCAAAATGTTTGAAGTCGAGCTGCATATCCAAACGTCACTGAAGTTCAGGGGGTTTTGTTCCATCTATCAGAATAACGTCCCTCGATGAAGTTTAGAATTTGGAGCTGATTCTCTCTTAACACGAAGGGCTTTGATTCAAGTCCTATCCTAAAACAGCGAGAGCGAGAATACTGTTTGTGTGTGATCAAATGAAACGGAATTAAAATGAAAGATGCCCCTCAAACAATCGGTGACAGTTGAGTGTGCTGTGGCCCAGAGAAGGGCAACTTCCAGCAGCCTGACAAGCCTGAGCAATAAGTTATGCATAAGGAGAATGGGCTCCAATTAATGCGTTTAGAGAGGAAAATGCTGCTGCTTCCAGTGTACTGTGCTCCAACGGAGTTGAGAGCGACTTCCCAAGATAAGACCCTGCTGCTACTCAGCTTCTAAATAAGGCACAAGAAGATTGGGCGATGGGAGGTTCAGATGGCACAGCAAATTTGCTTTGGTGAATTTGAAGTGCTTACACTGCAATCTGCAGTTCAGCTGCTTACCTAGTTTGTGTGCATCTTTCCTTTCCGTTTGTTTGGTTTTTTTTTTTAATGTATTGTCCAATTAACACACCTTGTCCTCTGTTGGTACAGAGTCTTAGCATCTGGCTTCGTTCACTAACTCCCCCTCCCCATTTCAAGCTTTATAAAGTAATATGCATGTCTCTGACTAGAATTTGTTTTTCTTTTATCAGCATGCAGACAAGGTTACAATACAAGCTCATTCATTAAGGTTAATTGAATACATAATTACAACACAGCAACAGGAACGGTGTCATTGCTAGTGTGTTGCAACTGATATATAATAAACATAATAGAGACAAACATTTAAAAAAGCCAAGGTGGAATCAATCTAAGTTATGTAGTTTTCTGTAAGCGGCGTAGTTTAGATCAGGAGCAAACAGAGCACACGTTCACCTCTGGTAGGAGGGGCAAATCTTAGACCGGGTTTTGCCATCTTTAAACCAGTCTACATGTGCTGAACTTCTGTTCTGTTACTGGAAGAGACTGGTTTTGTGTGCTGAACTTCTGTTCTGTTATGGGTATAGATTGGTTTCCATTCATTTACACTGGTGAAAGCGTCACCCAAGGAAATGTGAGTGATGTTGCCTTCTTCAGGGGAACTATTTCTAACTCAGATAAGTTAAAGCCACTAATAGTTCAAGAGGGTTAATTTTTTCTCCTTTAGATGGCCTCTGGTGTGGGCAAATGCTATGATCTGTATCCATTCCACCCTAGGCTCTGGTTTCGCAAGCTGAACAGACTTGGACCGGCTCCGTGCCAGATTGGCAGGCTTCTATGAAGAACTACCACTGCTACAAGGAAGCTGGCTTCACAGCAAGTTCAACTCAGTCCTAACCAGTCACAGCCCTTCTTTCCTGGTCAAATTCTACTATGGATAATGTACATCAAATCTGCTTCAACTTCCCTTGCGGCTTCAATTCAATACAATATTTATTCTCCTTTATTACTTGTCCTCAGCTGCTGTGCAGCTCGGCTGCATACAATTAAACAGCAGCCGTTGTCTACCTGAGTGGTGGATGCAGTTTACTGAAGTGACTTGATAATATGTGAAGGAGATGGGCTGTCAAAGGAATTAAGAAAATACAGAAGTATACAATCACATGTTCTTTCTTTTTTTCTGCTGTATTTCCTGAACCTGATTGTAGAAATCAGACAGAAACCTAAGACTGGGCCAGCTGCAAATGAAGAAGGTAGCGGGGGGATTTGGGGTCTTGATCCTGGATTTTCAATCCAACCTCCTCCAGCAGCAGGACTGGTGAGAGCCCAGGGTAAGTGGGAGTTAGAGTCAGAAAAAGTTGCAGACCCCAGGAATTCATGAACCCTGGCCAGAGGGAAGGTAAAAGCCCACTCCTGAAATAGGACAGCACAAGACCTGTGTGCCACATGGGTGTCACAGAACTGGATGCAGGGTTTATGCTAGCTCATTGCAGAAATGGAGCTTTTCCGGTGCACCATTTTCTACAGGGAAAGCTGACAGCAATTGGAAGGAATGAATTATGCTTCTAGCTCCATTAACTTCCCTGGATTTTTTTATGCAGACTTTAGTACTTGTGGAGGAAGGGATACACTGCTTACAGCATCTACTGCATATCACCTTCCCATAGCCACATTCCCTGTGCCAGCAGTCAGTTTGCTTGCTGCCCCAGCTGGCCCTGATTGCCTGGATGGGAGAGGCTGCTGGGTGCCTGACTGTCCTCAGCTGCTCCTCATTTGAGTGTTTGGCATGGCTTCTGCATATAAGCAGTGTTCCTCCCAGTGCTTTGGGGCTTTGCATTAAGGCAGGTTTCTTTCTTCATTCCCAGTCTGCTCTATGATCCTTGTTCCAGCCTGCATCTTCTGTCTTGTTCCTACCTAGTCTCTCTACCTCACCCTTTTAGCTCAGGCTCTGTGATTGTCATAGCACTACATCTCCAGCCCCCCTATCTGGGTTGTACCTGTGGCACCCTGCCTATGCCCAGGCAAACTTATGGCAGAGAGATGAAAGTGGCTGCAGAAAGTAGAGGGATAAGTTTGCTTCATTCAATGGGGAAGGAAGGAAGGAAAGAAAGGAAATAGAAACCAACTCACTTTTCCCTGTTTTTTTTTTTTAAGTCTGTATTTTATTTAAACCTGTGGCACTCGTGCCACATTTCATAGTGATCTGGGCTAAATCTGCCCATAGTAAATGGATTCAGTTAATGCAGCAACAATGATTTCTACCAACTGAGAATTTTGACCCATGCTTAAAGAACGAAGCCAAGTACGAAAACACGAGCGATTCAAGGCGAATCGCTTCTTCAGTGACACCAAAGTTGCAGCTGTGTGAAAATCATGCCCTGTTCTTTGCTCCAGCTCTCCAAATCCTTCCCCTTGCACCAAAATAGACTATTTGTTTATTACAGCAGGAACTAATATTTTCCCTGTATCCAGTTAAAAGAAATACATCCTCTTTGCGGCTTTGAAAATCCCTACAGGATTATGAATGAATACTTCAAGAGTGTATTATAAATTCAGACATGTCTATTGGGCTTTCAAGTATCACAGCAGGAGCTTCTTACTGAGGCAACCTGAGGGTAAAGGCTTTCCCACCTTTCCAAAGTGACTCCTCCCACAAAATTTTCTTAGGCTGAAGTTAAAAAAAAAAAAAAAAAGGAAAAACTACCTAGTTGAGCTCCTTAAAGCCACTTCGTTCTAAGCATAGCTGAATACAGACTTCATTTAGCACGATCACATCTTCAGACACTGCTCAGGAGCCTGCTTCAGTTTTGCTGTTGCACTCCCTTGTTCATCGTGGCAAAGATTGTTGCCTAAGCCTACGGTGCCTTTTATTTTACAGCCTAAACAGGTTAGTTATGGGGTTTGTTTCTAAGCATACATTGGCCCAGATGAAGTCGAAACACCTGTCATTATCTACCGGTCCAAATTTCACTGTTGCTTCTACTTGTCTACTAGCAGCATGGTTGCGCTGTGACTGTGATTACAAAGGTAGGATTAGATATAGCCCATTTCTCCCATTCCCTGCTGTGAGTACTGAGCCAGCAACTTTGCCACGTTTTGATCACATACGCTCAGCTCCGACATACAAATCAGGGATAGTACTACGTGGCTAGGGGAGGAATTGGGAACAAAAATCCCAAAATCAAGGCTTGCTTTATGAAAAATGGTACTATAGACCATTTCAAAGGCAGGAAGCTTTGGATCTACACTACCTTATTTCTAAAGGAAGCACAGGATGGGGTTATTTTCAAGTAAGTCCCCTTATTTTCAGGGTCTCTGAAGCATATCCCCCAGTAAAAAAACCTTCAGTGGGTGAGCCTGAGAAGGGATGTGCGATAGAAAATGAGTATTAGCTTCAAGATCAAGGATAGTTGTATGCCATGACTTTTTTTTCCCCAGCCTTTGAAATGTAAGAACCACTGAGGCAGGTGGGACTGGCAGTAGGATGCCTGATGCTAGGTTAATTGCTAAGCAAAGGACTTGCATGGGTGTAACCCTTTCAAAAAAAATTCCCAGAGCCCCAAGGAGGTACATGCATTATCTTTATGGAGTATGTTTTGTCAACTAGAAATAAGGAGGAATCTGGAAGCGGGGGATCCTAGGTGGGGATTTTTCTTGTCTGCTATAATATTTATTATTCAGAGTGAGGTGGTTTGCTGTGTTAGTCTAAAGTCAGGCAGAAGGGAGGGTAATGTTCAAAGGCCCAGTTAGGAGGTGAGAGCAATTAAGGACAATCCATCCTTTGGTTTTGACTGTCCAGTTTGATATACCTGGAGTCTTCTTTTTCACAGTGCTTGGGATTATATAACACACTACGTGTTCAAAGCACAGCTCCCATTGACTTCTGTGATAGATGTCTCTCAGCATTTCTGCAAATCAGAAACCAAGGGGCACATAATTAATGACCCCCCTGTAAAAACCTTACCAGACTGACTAAGTAAGATATATATACACACGTGTGTGTGTGTATACACACACACACACAAAATAAGATACATACCGAGAGAGAAGGAGAGCACAAGCTTTCATGAATCCAATTTCATGTCATGGTGCCCCCCAGATGTGGCAGATCAAGGAAGGCTTAAGGGTGGGAGCTAGACGTACAACATGCAGAAGTCAGTACGTGAGGATAAGAAAACATTTTGTTTCGCCATGTTTTGTGCCTGAGTAAGCACTCCCACACACTCATTCATTAGCATATACTAAATGAAGGTATTGTTTCTTTAAGATTTGTTGACTTGGAAAGCAAAAGTACAAAACAGTAGCTGGGAAGACAACTAGGAGGATCAAGCAGCGTGCTCATTCTTGTAGCATTCTGCCACACAACAGACTTAGCTGTGGTTTTCCAATTGCCGCTGAAACCCAAGCCCTTGTAGAAAGGCTGTGGCAGATGAAGTCAAGCTACTGGCTCATCATAGCGTTCAGTACAGACTCCCTAAAGCAGTTATTTCCAAACTGAGGGTCTTGGCCCTTGATGGTACATTTGGTACATATGCATGAATATTTTACAAATGCCTAAGTGCTCCAGAATAGGGCCTATGAGACAAACATTGCCCAAAGCTTTCCAATCCAGTCTGTGCCTGAATTTTGATAGAGGATCAGAGAAGAATCAAGCTCATCAAAGGAACCAGAACTATAGGACTTAAGATGAACCTGGCAAACTTGCTATAAAGACCAGTCAATAAGGTACAGATCTACTCAGCCGTCAGTAAAGACCTTGGACATAAGAGCAATCCATCTATATTGGAGCAATATCTGCTCTCATTTATTTAATTGTAAATCCACAATTATACTATTGACTTCAACAGAGGAATGCTGTATTTCTGCTGCCATAGCTAAAAGCCCAGTTTAAACCTTCCCCTCCCTCTGGCCCATTTAAGCCATTAAATTTAATCATAAATACAAATTATTAATGCACAGTTCATCAACAAGATCAAACATTTTTTTTTTTACGTTCTCTGGTCTAGACTAACCCAGGGCCTCTCTTAGTTTTGAGTAGCAAATGCAACGTGCGCAAGAGTGGAGGCATTTCAAAATTAATGATCTCCCATTTTTCAACCACTGGTAGACAGCAATGCAGCCTGCAATATGTAGGTCAGTATAAGTAGCTGCCACTGTAGTGTGAGAACAGTCCAAAGGAAGGAAGAAATTCTCTTTTCAGCTGAATAAGTCACAGTACCTCCACATGGTACTCGTGTCTCACCCCTAAAGGGAGAAGTATTATCAGCAAATGAATGAGCAGTGCATTACAGGCTACATGAGCAGCATTAGCTTTGAACGTAGTAAAACTTTCTACAGTGTCCCCTTCCCTATTCTCCAGAAAAGCTGGGGCCAACTTGTCTCCCCTCATCTTCCTACAGCAGCTGCTTACAAGGAAAACTAATATTCTTACAGAAGTGCTTAATATGTTTTTTTAATTTAATTTAATGCATCTATGCAGCTGGAAGGAAACAAGGAGACAGCATCACGGGACCAGACGGCTTTCTGCAGCCCATCAGTTAGGGACAATGCAATGAAATACAGAGGTTTTTTGTGAAGGTAAAAATGAAGAAAAAGATGGGTTGAAGAAGTTGCTGATACTGCACATGAAGCTGCAGCTGGAGAGAAGAGAAGGAAATAAAACCAGGCAAATGTAAATGGAAGTAGCACCGTGCTTTGCTTTCATTCATTTGTACTGCGCACACAGTAACTGTTGGGTTTTTTTTACTGAACGAACATGATTTTCTATGCTACAGCTTATGAATTAGCACGACACCCCAGCCCGAGACATCCTAGTCTGGTGACCTGTGACTTGCTATGACGATATCTGTCATTACTCTGCCCCTAATGAGAAGCAGGCATCAATGACAGTATGATTAACATACAGTACAGTTACCCTGCAAAACCCTCCCAGTGTAAATACACTATATAGCAGGAAAAAAGGACTTTTGATGGCAGAGTTTATATTAGTTCTGAGAGAGAGAGAGAGAGAAATGGCATAACTTTGTCTGTACTAGGGCTTTGCCTGTATATTTATGCTTTTAAGTGCACACTAGGCCTGACACTAGGTTTTGTTCTTGGAGCCTTTGTTGAGACTTTCTGCTCAAGTCAAAGCAGTAGACCCGCACTGTTTTGAATGTTTTGCTACCTGCCATTGCTCAGGCATTACATTTTATTCATAAAGGATTAGGTAGCCCTTGACGTTTGCACACCTAATCGTGTGTTCTGTGTTTCTAAACCATGAATAAATGTTTCTTCTAATTTTAGTTCCTTCTTTTAATGAGAACGCAAGACAGCAGGCCTGCCACAACTCACTGGATTCATTCCTTCCATTTTGCAGGGCCAAATTCTGCCTTTGGGTGCACTCCCTCTTAGATCAATAGTCACCTTAAGGGAGCTGGAGGGAGCTTCCGATCTTACAAGCCTGTTCTTTTCACAAAATCCTTTGGTGATTTTTTTTTTCATGCTTTCGCATTGTCATTTGTGACCAAGTAACTCCTCACATTCCCTTTTCATGGCAGAAGATGGATGCATTTCTCTCAGTAACATCCTTTTCGAAACCAAGTGGATGAAAGGAAGCTTGAAAGAGTAATACCTATTCCCACTGATGCTCTTTACCAGTGCTTATTCCCTTCACCCTGTCCCCCGCTCCATCCGATGCTTTGGCAGTGGTCCACTCCTAATCCCCTTTCACTGCTGTCCCTTCCTCTCGGTCCTGTTGAATACGTTTTTGCACCAGTCAGGAGAAGCTCCTTGGGGCAGGGATAGTCCTTTTATTCTGTGTTCGTGCAGCCGTTGGTACAATGAGGTCCTGGGCCAGTGCTCCTAGGCGCAGCTGTAATGCAAAGAATAAATAACACCCCTGCTAAGAATAAGAAGAAGCCATAACAAACAGTGCTGGAGCTGGGGAAAGCTTCATTTCCAATGCTACTTTCTTCGCCAGTACCTGGCTGAAAGCCACCCTGTTTATTCATTTCAGTTTGAGTCATAATGACTCAACTCCCTCTTTAGTTCTTCCAAAGGTCAGTAACTTCCATACTTTCTCTTATACATGCCCCCCTCCTCCCAGCACTGGATTTCCTTTACTCTCTTGCTCCTGAATTATTGCTGCATTGTTCACAGTTACTCACTGTAGCAAAAAGTAACAATGGTACAGTGACTCATTAACACATCACTTAACATCGTTAGCTAAACATGCCAATGCATCAAGCTGGAGTAAAGGGAAGGGATTCACTGAAGGGTCCAAGAAGGGCAAAATAATAGCATAAAAGAGAACCTCGCTTGGTAAACGTGATCGTGATACAAGTGCTCTTATTTCTTTCCCCCCCTCCATGGAGAGGGGGAACTGGTTAGCAAAGGGTTTGTTGTATTTTGCATCTTGTTTCTCCAGCATCCAACAAACTAGCTTTAAAGTCTAAGGCATTTAGATACCGTCCTCCTCCTGGATTCTGAATGGGGCCTGCTGGCTGTGATAATAAGCTTTGTTACTCGCTAAGCTAAAGATCCTTTTCTCTGTGCAAGTGCATCTGTGCGAGAAACAGAGTAGCTGTGTCAGAATGGATGATCTCAGCTTCTTGAGTGCTTTTAATTGTATAGGCTAATCATCCTATACAAGCTGATTTAATTTATTCTCACTGACACCATAGGCCTCTATGTGGCACAAACAATACCCCTATATAACAATGAGTAAACACAAATATTAAGCACTTCTGGCATCATAACAGATGTGCATTGCAGGGGGCCTTCAAAGGTTCCTGAGATGGAAGCAGGAGGGGGTTCAAGCGGGTCAGCTTGTCACTAGGCATCACCCCACCATGAATCACTGGACAGAGACAGGTTTTATCCCTAAGACTCATAAAGATACTTCTGAAGAACACTTCCTTTGCTTTTGCAATGGAGTGGATTGAATGTGTAGATGTTATTTTCAAGCATTTGCCAAGGGGAGAAGAATCCTGATGCATGCTAAATATCTTACTCGTGGACTGGGATTCAAGAAACTTGGGTTCACTCCCTGCCTTTGACACAAATTTCCTAACTGATGTTGGGCAAGTTGCTCAAAGCAAATGGCAGGGAGCACTATCAAAGGTCATAATGTAGTTGAGAGCCCAAATCCTATTGACTTTCTGCTCATGCGAAAATGGACCCTCCTACACTGAAGAGAAGTTGCTTATTAGGAATTGCAGTTTTGTGATCTGTTAACTAGGGCCAGGGAGAGAAATTGCACATAAACTGATACAAGTGATTGGGAACCAGTTCAAATCTGTAACACAACAGAAGTTCAGTGCACATAACCTGCTTTCAAGGGCCAGGTATAAACATTACACTTTTACTGGTATAAGTGATAGGAAACCAGTCTGTTAGGGTTGGAAGGGACCTGAACAGATCATCAAGTCCAACCCCCTGCCCTGGGCAGGATCAAGTGCTGGGATCATAATACCCTAGCCAGATATCTATCCAGCCTCCTCTTGAAGACCCCCAAGGTAGGGGAGAGCACCAGCTCCCTTGGGAGCCCATTCCAGAGCCTGGTAGCCCTAACCGTAAATTAATGCTTCCTGATATCACACCTGAACCTGCTCTCACTCAATTGATCTGCACTCATAGTAACAGAACAGAGGTTTGGCACATGCAGACTGGTTTAAAAATGGCAGAACCTAGTCTAAGATTTGCCCCCGCCAGGACAAGTGTGTGTTCTGGCTCCTACCAAACTAAACTACACTGCTTACAAAAACCCCCACTTAATTTAGATCGATTCTGCCTTGGCCTTTTTAAATGTCTGTACTTGGGCAAAATAGCTGAAACCAGTTTAAGATAAACTTGGATGGATGTAGAGTCAGACTTAACTGATTTAAGTTAGATTGGTTTATTGAACTTCTGTTATAGATCCCCTCCAGATTCAAATTAATTCACAGTCCCCCAGCAACCCAGGATGTTTTGCACCTACCCCATAAACCTCCCTCACAGGATGGGTGGGCTAGCCTTGGCCCAAGCTGTCTTCCCCAGCCAACCAGGGAGACATGCTCTAGCCTGGGCCACTGCAGGCATGTGACTGCATTTCTGGAATCAAAAGTGAATGTCTGTTCACTTGCTTATTGGTTCAATCTATGCAGTTTAGACTAACCTGCAAAGATTGAATCGATTCAGCCTCGGGCTTTTTGACGGTCTATACTTAGCCAAGATGCACATAGTATATGAGTGCTAGAGCTTGGAGGCTCTTTGCCTTAGCTGTAGACATAAAGTTAGTTAGAGCCCCACCTTAAATCAAGCTCTACACTGAGGGCAGGAGAGATTGATACACAATTCCTGACCTTAATTTCCTCCCAATCACAGGCTGATGTTCTGGCTGACTCTGAGGAAGAGAGAAAGCAGAACGGGATGCAGATGTACATGTGGACACGCGTCTTAAAAATCTCCAGTTACGGTTAAATAATTTTGCTTCCTTCTTTGAGTGAGTGGTCATAGGCACATCCTCACTGTGTGACTTCAATGCAGTATTGACACACCTGGACGTAGGTCTTGGAGGAGTCCTTAGGCAAACAGCTACTGAAGAATAGCCTTAACAATGGAGTATCAGGGGTTCGGGGGCAGGGGGTACCTCAGTCACCCACCCCTAGTTATGGTACTGGTGAAGGTGTAGGAGACCATGACTGAGATGACATGCAAGTCTTTACTGTCCCAGCAGGATGACACCCCACAAAGACCTGAAGAAATGTTGAAAGCTGGCTTTGAAGGCCAGCAGACCAGATAACATGAACTGCTTCCAACATCAGGGCACAGCTGAAGGCATCAAGGGTAGTGTGGCTACATCAGAAGGGCCAGAGAGGAACCCTGCAGTCATTGATACAGGAAACAGGAGGCTTGGGAAGAAATATTTGAAGGCCAAGTTTCTCAGGAGCCTCTGGCCTTTGACAGATCTGTAGACAGAATGAAACTGTGCCCTGATGATTTTACACTGAGATAAGTATCTCCACATAAAAAATACTGTGTTATTTATTTTTGCCGTGAAGCAAAGCTTAGGAGTTTGTCGACTCTGTCCTACTTTAACTCTAGGATTTTCTGACTTTTTGTGATTCTAATTGTGCAGCCTTGATGTTGAATTAACAGGATCTTTTGGCGTTTAATATCCTTTTTTAAATAATGAAAAAAAGTGAAAGAAGAAATTGGCTGTGCTTAATCACGTTAGCTTTAAATGGTTCCAATTAGGCTTTGAAGTTCACATCTCACTTAAACGATAGGGTTAGAGGAGGGCCGAGTTCTCATCCTTGTGGCTTTGCCTCTGTTGCTTGACTGGGCAATGTACAGCAATGTAAGTTAATAGAGCAGCAGGTGTATTTACATTGTAGCATTAGGACATTAAAACTACCTTACATGAAATGAAATTTTAGAATTTGCAGAAGATTGCAAAATACAGTAAAAATTATGGAGTGGCCCTCTCGGAAAGGAAGGTTACTGTTCAAAAGACTTATCCCTTTTGAGAATGGCATTTCTAAAGAGCAACCCATACTCAAACCAAGATAAAGTAGCTGTACCAACGTAATCATATTCACCACCTATGCTGAAGCGAGCTAGCAATCCTGAATTAATGCAGCAGTAGAAGCTGAGGTCCTGTCCAAGGCCTATGATGAGGACCGGGGGGAGGATGGTTTGCTTTGGGAAGTGTCAAAAATAGTACTGTGCAAGACAACAGTACAGCTGCCTAGTGACAGCTACGCTCCCCACCTCTAGTTCAAAAGACAGCTAGTGAAAAGGAACAGCAGATCTAGACTACTGAATAGCAGGCTCCCAGAGCACTGTACTTGGGCACCATTGATCTTTATTGTGAATGCTAGCAACATGCCGCTGACCCAGTCGTGGAAATGTGGATAACCAGGTGATGTCACGATGACCCAAGTGGAAAACAGCCTAACAGGAGATCTGAAAAAGTTAAAGGACTCCCACCAAATCTGCAAAAAACAGCTGCCTTGGGGCTGCCTGTGAGAAGCCACCAGGGAGAGAAGTGACTTAATGTCATCTTCTTTGATACCAAATCCAAGCATGAGGACAGAAGCAGTGTGAAATTAAACTGTCTCTTCTTTTCATTCCCTGTCCCACTTCCTTCCTTCCTTTCCCCTGTCTCACCTCCCATTTACCTTATCGTATTTCTTTACCTTATAGCAGGGGTTCTCAAACTGTGGGTCGTGATGCCCCCGGGGTGGGGTGCAGGCAACTTAAAGCGGGGCTGCAAGCTTCCCAGGGGGTACACACGGCGGCATGAGGAAGCGGTGCGTGGTGGTGGCATGCAGTGGTGGATGGTGGCAGTGGCTGCCACATGCGAGCTCCCTGTCCCCCATTGCCATCATACAGCACTCGGGGTTGCGGTATCACAAAGTTTGAGAACCCCTGCTTTATAGTAACAAGGTCATACTAATAATTAGCTGTTTTTCCTCGGCCACGGATGTCTCTATTCAGCAGATCTAACCTCCCACATCAAGAAGCTTCATGCACCATTCATTGCAAGTTTATTGCTTGAAAAACAAAGGCAGGCAGCCAAATCTAACTAAGTGGATGAAGTCATAACACTTTCCCCATATAAACTTATGATGCATCCTATTAGAGTAATAGAGATATAGATGGGTAATCAGTGATGACTTGCCTCTGTTAAAGAGACTGAAACTTTTAATCAAAATAATTCAGGACCTGTTCAGCTTTGGTGCTGACTAACAAGAGGCAGACTCCACACCCTAATGAAAAAAGATCAAAGGCGTTGTCGGCTTTAATGAATGTTAAGCAAAAAGAACAAACGTTTAATACAGAAGGAACAAAAACTCAAGGCACTTGGGTCCGGCTCTGAGATCTTTCAGGTTTTATGCAGTTTACACTGCAATCGTATCTAAGGGACTGTTACTTTATGGCACAAGGGGAACAGCAGACGTACTCCGTTTGGCCTCACAGTGCTTCTGTTGAAAGCAGTAGGAGTTTTACTATTCACTCCATCAGGAGCAGGGTAAAGACAATGCCGAGCCCTTTGGGGCTCCTAAATGTCATCCTAAATGTAACAAGAGGCTTTATTTCCATTGTGGTACAACATGACTTGTCTCAGAAATTGCTTTGGAGGAAGATAGAAAAGAACCCAGTTCCTTGTGCCATACTGCTCATCGGTGACAGAAAAAGTATTTCATAACCAGTGAGACAATCTGATGTCCTGAACCACGGGATTTGATTATACAGCTTACCAAGCACAATGCCAAATGTCATAAAAGTATCATAAATAGTTATAATGAAGTATTATTTAGATTGCAGTAACGCCTTCTGGGTCAGGTTTTTATCATTATAGATTACAGAGCTAAACACAAAGAGAAGTCATGAGCCCTAAAGATTTTACCAGAAACAACAGACTGGGAGGGCACCTGTGAAATGATGCTGGGCACTATGATCAGCAGTAGTCGCACCCCACCAATGACCTAATGAAGGTCATTTCTTCCTATAGACATCACAGTACAGGAGGATTTTAAGCATGCCTTAAAAGGAGGTCAAAGTGGTGTGTTTGGGGGTGTTTATAAAGACCGCCATACAGGCTGTATGGAAAAGCTGAGGGGTTTGTCTTTAAATTTGATAAATGGATGGTGAAGACTAGCATCACTGGAGGATCTGTGCTGTGATCAAGATCTCAGCAGTATATGAGAGATGATGGAGAGATCAGGAACAGGCCATGCAGGACTTGGAAGTGAAGACAAATTGGTTGTGTTTGGCATAGTGAAAAGGGAGGAGCCCGAGGAGAGATTAATGGAAGAGATGCAATGGCCAAAGTGAGGAAATAAGATAACGACCTTTGAAGTACTGTTATGTAAGTGAGATAAGATGGAGCTTTTCATGCCCAGAAAAACGGACAGTGTTATAGTCAAGACTTGTCATGGAAAAAGCTTGTATAAGAGTCTCAACTGTGAGGGCAGAAGGAAAGGCTAGATCTTAGAGATATTATGCAAGAAGATAATTCATAGATTCATAGATTCATAGATGTTAGGGTCGGAAGGGACCTCAATAGATCATCGAGTCCAACCCCCTGCATAGGCAGGAAAGAGTGCTGGGTCTAGATGACCCCAGCTAGATACTCATCTAACCTCCTCTTGAAGACCCCCAGGGTAGGGGAGAGCACCACCTCCCTTGGGAGCCCGTTCCAGACCTTGGCCACTCGAACTGTGAAGAAGTTCTTCCTAATGTCCAATCTAAATCTGCTCTCTGCTAGCTTGTGGCCATTGTTTCTTGTAACCCCCGGGGGCGCCTTGGTGAATAAATCCTCACCAATTCCCTTCTGTGCCCCCGTGATGAACTTATAGGCAGCCACAAGGTCACCTCTCAACCTTCTCTTGCGGAGGCTGAAAAGGTCCAGTTTTTCTAGTCTCTCCTCGTAGGGCTTGGTCTGCAGGCCCTTGACCATGCGAGTTGCCCTTCTCTGGACCCTCTCCAGGTTATCCGCATCCTTCTTGAAGTGTGGCGCCCAGAATTGCACACAGTACTCCAACTGTGGTCTGACCAGCGCCCGATAGAGGGGAAGTATCACCTCCTTGGACCTATTCGTCATGCATCTGCTGATGCACGATAAAGTGCCATTGGCTTTTCTGATGGCTTCGTCACACTGCCGGCTCATGTCTATCTTGGAGTCCACTAGGACTCCAAGATCCCTTTCCACCTCTGTGCCACCCAGCAGGTCATTCCCTAGGCTGTAGGTGTGCTGGACATTTTTCCTTCCTAGGTGCAGCACTTTGCATTTCTCCTTGTTGAACTGCATCCTGTTGTTTTCTGCCCACTTGTCCAATCTATCCAGGTCTGCCTGCAGCTGTTCCCTGCCCTCCGGCGTGTCCACTTCTCCCCATAGCTATGTGTCATCTGCAAACTTGGACAGAGTACATTTGACTCCCTCGTCCAAGTCACTGATGAAGACATTGAAGAGTATCGGTCCAAGGACCGAGCCCTGCGGGACCCCACTGCCCACACCCTTCCAGGTCGAGACCGACCCATCCACCACGACTCTTTGGGTGCGACCCTCTAGCCAATTCGCCACCCACCGGACTGTGTAGTCATCCACATCACAGCCTCTTAGCTTGTTCACCAGTATGGGGTGGGATACCGTAACGAAGGCCTTCCTGAAGTCTAAGTATACGACATCCACCCCTCCTCCTGTGTCCAGGCTTTTCGTAACCTGGTCATAGAAAGAGACTAGATTGGTCAGGCACGATCTGCCCGCCACAAACCCGTGCTGGCTTCCCCTCAGCATAATTTGCCCTGCCGGGCTCTCACAAATATGAGCCTTGATAATTTTTTCAAAGACTTTGCCAAGGATGGAGGTGAGACTGACTGGCCTATAGTTGCCCGGGTCCTCCTTCCTCCCCTTTTTGAAAATGGGGACCACGTTAGCCCTTTTCCAGTCCTCCGGGACTTGGCCCATGCACCACGAGCGTTCGAATATTCCCGCCAGTGGCTCTGCAATGATGTCGGCCAGTGCCTTCAGCACCCTCGGATGGAGCCCATCCGGGCCTGCCGATTTAAAGGCATCCAGTTCTTCCAAGTGACTCTGCACCACCTCAGGATCTACGTATGGAAGTCTGGCACCTTGCTGCTGCCTCTCTACAACCCCGGTGAGAGACTTGTCGTGCCCCTCACTTAGGAACACTGAGGCAAAGAACTCGTTGAGTTCAGCCTTGTCCCCCCTGTCCGTCACCAATTGTTTCTGCCCATTTAGCAGGGGTCCTATTCCTCCCTGGGCCTTCCTTTTACTCCCAATATATCTAAAAAACAATTTCTTGTTGTCTTTTACTTGGGTTGCCATCCTCAGCTCCATGGTAGCTTTGGCCCACCTAACTGCCTCCCTACAAGCACGAGCAGAGGAGGTATATTCATCTTTAGTGATCTCACCCTGTTTCCACTTTTTATGTGCTCCCCTTTTGGCCCTTAGGCTGCCCTGGATTTCTCTGGTCAGCCAGGGAAGCCTCCTGGCCCCTTTCCCTTTTTTGCCTCGCTCGGGGATCGTCTTGCTTTGTGCCCGAAGGATCGTTTCCTTAAGGCACAGCCACCCTTCTTGGGCTCCCATCTCTTCAAAACTCCTACTCTGCAGTGCGTCCTTGACTAATCGCCTGAGTGCATTGAGATCAGCTTTCCTAAAGTCTAGCACTTTCATCCTACTAGTTACCTTACCCACTCGATGTCTTATGTTGAATTCTATTGTTAGGTGAAGTCAACCTTTAGGCAAATTTGGATGTGAGGGCCTGGAGACAGGATCAAGTAAAATATAAAGTCCAGCTTATAGGCCTGAGTGACAATGAAGATAGTGATGTAATCTATGATGACTGAAAAAGGAGGGCAGAGGTGGGACTCGATGATGAAAATTGAAGAGCTCAATCCTGTTCACATTCAGGTTAAACGAGCAATTGGCCTTCCTTAAGACAGGGTGAGATCTTAATTGAGACAGGAGAAGAAATTTCTTTGCAAGAATCCAAAAGGAAAATTTAAAAACAAAAAAGAAGTTCAGGTTTTACATATAAATCAGGACTTTTACAATTTGTGTTTCAATCACTCTTAGTCACTGTAGCTGAGACTGAAGAAAACCAGGACTCTTCTCCCCCTGTGTATTATCAACACAATTGGTTACATCTCTTCAACCCCCCTGAAGGTGCTAGGGCTACATCGGTGTCACGGAGAGCCATGGCTTACACTGGTGCCACTGAAGGCATATCAGATTCACCCAAGGAACCTTGTCTGCCTATGTCCTTAGACCAACACGTCTACAACCGACACCCCTGTAACCTTCCCTGTGGACCCTGTATTGGTGACAGTGGGGCCCAAAATGGGAAGAACCCATCTGATTCTTAGGTGGAGGTTGAAGAGCTGGAAGATAGAAACAGACCATTGTAAATGTAGGATCAGAGCATTGTTGTTGAAATCAGAGATGGCCAGTAAGCATGGAATCCCACCATGACATTTGCTTTATATATCTATTTGATATATCCCTTTGCAAAATCATTGTACGAGTCAAAACTGCCCTTTGTGCGGATATGTTATATTAGTTGAGAATGTATTTGATAGTGAGGTTTGAAATATGGGGGAACTCAGGGGGACTGAGCCCCCCATAAAATATGAGAGCCCCCCCACATAAGAGACAAAACCCCCCGGCCCGCCCCATGTCTTTCTAACCAGCTCGGGTGGTGGCGGCTCCTTCTGGCTTCCAGCTGCCATTGCCACAGCTCCCCCCTCTCCCAAAAGCCAGCGTGTAATTCAAACCCTGTTTGGTAGCTGACGTTTTTATGTGGATAAACCAAGAAAAAGTGAATTACTAAAAAAGAGTTGTTTTCTAAATAATAATTTCATGAACAGTGGAACACGGGATTGCCGAGACTGTTGGAAGTGAGCAGAAAGTCCCTTCCCCACCCCTTTGTTTTTCATTGTTAAGAAGGGTGGAAGTATGAGGCATTGCTTTTTAACCTCTGGAGACCTGGAACAAATTAATGTGGCACACTGAACTATTTGGAGTGATACAGCTGCAGAAAAGAAATTCGTTGGAAGAGGTGCATGCTGATCCTATGAGATCAAGGACACGTACTTCACAATACATCATTCCTTATGGGAAGGATTTTTTTTTAAAGGAAAAAAGGGGGATTTCAGGAGCTAGAGAGACATAATAGAAAGCCCTGGTCTCAACAATACACTGCACATTGAGAAACTGTATACTAGGTATCAAACTTTGAAAGAACATAAAAATAGATGCTCTTCCTTCACTCCAAACTCTTGCATCTGAATGTGTAATTGCAGTAATTAACACCTTCGTTACTTGTTGACATACAGTTAGCTAATTGTGCATGCAAGCCTGCATGTTTGTAGGAGCACCAGCCTCTACAGTTGGTGCCTTATATTTTCATTATGCATCAAAATCTAGTCATTGAAACACGGGACAGGAAAGCTGGAGATTTCTGCATCCTAACACACGCTGAGTCACTGATTTGACCCCATCAAGACACACAATCTCTTTATTAGGGCATTAAGTTGAACTAGCTATTTTTATTCTGGAACCAGTGCAGCCAAGACAGATATTCCCATGAATGTTCACAGTTTCAGAGAAGATGCAACTTTAGTGCAGAAGTGGGAGGAATTCCACTACCTAACAAAACTGATTTTTTGGTCAACGTTTTGGCATAAATAAAACAGCTTCTTCACTATTTCATCTTTCAGGGTTAAGTGGCGGGTTATAGTAATAAAATCTGCTTTCTTTCAACCCAGAAAAAAACTAGGTTGATTGTTGTGTTTATAGTTATGAAGACATTATAGTTCATCTCCATTTCCTTCTCATCTGACCTGCCCTGGATGAATACTGAAAAACAGGGACTGATTTGACCTGAACTTTAGTGAAAAATAAGCTGAAAAAGGAACTTAAATGGTGAAGGCACTAAATTCAAAGGTCAGAAGCTACTGACAGCTACAATGGAGCAAATACGATTGTTGACACTGATTTACACTAGTGAAAATGTGACCAGAATCTTGCCCAGTAACTCTTAAGTGATGGTAGGATTATTCTGTGTTGATAATGATTGAATGATGTTTGACCAGAAACATACTGCCTAAGTACAGACAGTCAAGAATCCCGAGGCTGAATTGATTAATGACCATAACCTCCGGGATGGCTGATTTAGACTACATATAAGAGAAAAGTTCTTTATGGTGTGTGTGTCCAGGGTCTGGAACACACTCCCCACAGAGGTGGTGCAAGTACCTACTCTGGACTTCTTCAAAAAACAGATGGATATATTTCTTGCAGGGGTCACTTGATCCCAGCTGATGCCCCGCCTATGCTGGGGGGTGGGGGTGGGGGGGGCTGGACCCAATCTCATGAGGTCCCTTCCAGCCCCTAATGTCTATGAAATCTATAAATCAATATTTGCAGGTTAGTCTAAGCTGCGTAGACTGAACTGATAAGCAAGTGAACAGACATTCACTTTTGATTCCAGAAATGCAGCCACATGCCTATAGTGACTCAAGCCAGGGGGCGGGGAGGGTGGTGCTTGGCTAGAGCAGACAGCTTAAGGCAAGGATAGCCCACCCACCCTGTGAGGAAGGGTTTGTGGGGGAGGTACAAAGCATCCTGGGATGCTGGGGGACTGTGAGTTAACCTGAATCTGGAGGGGATCTGTGACAGAAGTTCAATAACTTCCTCCCCCTCTACTGTATCTCAAGTAGGTCCAAGGAGGCGATCCTCCCCCTCTACGCGACGCTGGTCAGGCCACAGCTGGAGTACTGTGTCCAGTTCTGGGCACCCCACTTCAAGAGGGATGTGCACAACATTGAGAGGGTCCAGAGGAGGGTCACCTGCATGATCCAGGGACAGCAGGGCAGACCCTACAATGAGAGGCTATGGGACCTGAACCTGTTCAGCCTTCACAAGAGAAGGTTGAGGGGGGACCTGGTGACCATCTATAAACTCACTAGGGGGGACCAGAAGGGTTTGGGGGAGACCTTGTTTCCCCTAGCGCCCCCCGGGATAACAAGGAATAACGGCCACAAGTTGTTGGAGAGCAGGTTTAGATTAGACATCTATAAGAACTACTTCACAGTTAGGGCAGCTAGGATCTGGAACCAACTTCCAAGGGAAGTGGTGCTGGCTTCTACCCTGGTGGTCTTTAAGAAGCGGCTTGATGCCTACCTGACTGGGGTTAATTGAGCCCAGTTTTCCTCCTGCCCAGGCAGGGGGTCGGACCTGAAGATCTACAAGGTCCCTTCCAACCCTACTCTATGATTCTATGAATAAACTGATTTAACCTAAATTAGTTAAGTCTGATTCTACATAGATTCATATATTGTTAGGGGCTGGAAGAGGCCTTGCAGGTTGTTGGATCCAGCCCTCCCCCCTGCTCTAGGCAGGAAGACAACTAGGGTTAGGTGACCCCAGCAAGGTGACTGTTCAGTCTCCTCTTGAAAACCTCCAGGGTAGGTGACGGCACCACCTCTGGAGAGAGTTTGTTCCACAGTCTGGACACCTGACTGTGAGGAGTTTTTTGTGGTATTAAGCTTGAAGTGGCCTTCCAGGAGTTTGTATCCACTGGTCCTGGTCTTCCCTGGGGGTGCCCTAGTGAACAGTTGTTCACCCACTTTTCTGATATAGCAGTAAGCCACTATTAAGTCCCCTCTCAACCTTCTCTTCTTTAGGCTAAAGAGGCCCAGGATCCTAGGCTAAAGAGGCCCTACATCCATCCATGATTATCTGGTTTTGACCATTTTAAAAGTGGTTTATGTGCACTGAACTTCTGTTGTGTTACAGATTTGAACTGGTTTCTGATCACTTATATAGGTATATGTGTAACTTCTGTCCTTAGCCACTGTGTTCACTATCCTCCTCCTTAATTGCACTCTCTGGTTAAGGAGTACAACACATGGAAAAAACAGACATATGAAACACCGGTACAACCAGAACCATGAGTGACTGGTGCCTCCTGAATCTGGGGTGGCACCCGCAGAAGCCACCGATGTCAGCAGCCCTGTCAGAGGGGGTACCAGCCCTACTGATAGCACCAGTGTCGGCCATCACAGGGGGCACCAGCCCCTTCAGTTGGGGGGGGGGGGCACGTGCACCCCCATGCACCTGCTACCAGTCGCCTATGACCAGAACTAAACTATCTAAATAACACAAAGTCATAGCTTCTTACTACGTACGCTATGGGTACCAGATTGATAGCCCAGATACCTCTATACTGTCATTTGAGGTGATGGGCACAATGTGCTTATCTTTACGTACTTTAGGAGGAAAAGCAGGGAGTCCATATTAGGCCCTGGATCTGCTGGGACCAATCTATTTTCCGCTATATGCATCTATTTCTTCCCCTTGTGTCACAGACATTCAGTAACTACATGGATTCCAGCTACATCCTCACACACAAAAGACAGTGACTAGATTAAAATCACTCATGTTATTTTGGGGATACAAATGGAATCAATACTGCTTCAAGGACTCCAGAATTTGGTCCATTATTATCCAGAACTAAGTATGTAACTGGCTGGCTGGTTTCAAAATAGTGCAAGATGTATGAGACGGCTCTATCCTGAAGCGATGACTGTCCTACCAACTAAGTATTGAAGAAAGCTCAATACAGAAAAATATGGAAGAGGCTCAGAATAGGTCAGACCTTCAGCTTGTATAAATCAGTGTAACTGCATTGATATGGGAGGATCTAAGCAGATTTTTGCCAGCTAGGATCTGTCCCTACACATTTGTAGACCCTTCCAGAGTAGTTTGTTTTTGGGTGCTTTTTTTGGTGGAAAAAAGGGGCAATTAAGTGAAAGGCTGTTTTCAGATGCCTTGGAACAATGGCACAAAGTCATGAGTTGGGTGAAGGACATGAACGCTTGGGTGGAGCAGGAGGAACAGAGGTAGGGTGTGGAGTCAGATGATCGTAAGGCTTCAGGCAGAGATGATACACACTGTACAGTTATTACAAATGGTTTGTTTTTAATTAAATTTAATATCTGTTTAGTACCAATTTATACTTTATAGTCCAGGAACACTTTTTATGTTATCTACCTGAGCCAGATTATATTAGACATACCGGTTTTTGCAGTTCTTTATATCATTGAGGCCAATCTTTCTTGTCCATGTCATGCTTACTTTAGGGTGTGTGGCCTAATTAATAGGTGGAGTTGTTGAAAGGAAAAAACAGAGGCAACCTCCATCTCGCGCTCTGTTTGACATGGACAAAATTCTTCATGGACAGAAAGATGTGCTTTGACATCCAAACAACTGCAACATCTCAGCTCTGTTTGTGAGCCTCCTAGACAATACTAAGGCATGGATAGCCACAGATGATGTGCAGCAAGGCCTTATCTAAACGAAAAATAGTATTGTTGTTCTTTAGTACAAGACACCATGAGCCAAATCATGTTCTTCCCAACTGTTTAGAATAATTTGTTAGAAAATGGTTAAGGACAAGATATTAACGGTTAACAATCAGTTTATATTTTAATTGTAGCCAGGACAGTCTTCTGGTATCTCACAGTTTGTTCTCTTCATACCAGGAAGGGTCTACGTTTATTTTATTTTTATTTTTATTTTTTTTAAATTTCATGTCTTGGGCCAAATCAGCCCCAAATTCTATCAACTGAGCAGAGCTCAACTGTTCAAATCTGTGTGATGCTACCACTGGCGGGTATCCTACCTCTTGGGGCTCCATGTACTCCCAAATCCATGGCAGGATCCTATTTGCAAGCCCCAAGCCTGGAATTCAGATGCTTCCTAGTCTCACTTGTCCCTAGCCAAATGGCCAAAGGAGTAAGCTAGAGGGAAAGCCCGAGAGCAATCCCCCACCACCATAAATTGTGTAGCCAAGATCATCACATTTGGAGGTGTTTTGTAGACTCTTACAGAGGTCAGCCTGCCTGCAGTGCAAGGGACAGGCCTTCATCCTCTAACTACACCAAGTCATTCAAGGCCAAGAAGAAGAGCATCTCCCCTGCCAGGCAAGTAAAACCACCTAGGCTGAAAACCACCTCTTCGCATATCCCCTGCCTTTTCCCCCTTCCTTCCCAGAAAGGGTCTGCCTCTGAAGCTCAACAACTGCTGCAGACAAAGCTGTGACTCTGCTACTACTATGGCAGGTTTAATACTGGGTGTAGCAATTGGATCACAAGAAGAGAAGCCATGAGCAACATATATTCAATTGCTCTGGATATATTTTGATTTTACCAGACCAGGACTTTATTAGAAATGATACTGTTCTAGGATGTGCTCTTGAAACTGTTTATGAGATGAGAAAAAGAATTTTAAAATCATCTGGACAAGAAATAAAAGCTCAAGATGTGTTCCAGGTGCATGGCTCCCACTTCCAGTTTCACCTGTTACAAGCCAACTGTTAGCCTACAGAAAAAGGACTAGTCAGTTCAGAAATAACTCAGTTCACTCCACCAAACCAAATGCCAGCTGTTTTCCAAAGGGTGAGGCTGATTTTGTTTGTATGGGAAACTAGTGCTTTAAGTGAGGGCATTTTTAGTGTTTTATGTTGTAATAAAACATAGCTTTGATCTACAGAGAGACTATCCAGAGGTATATGATTTTAGAGGCCCACAGAGACAAACTGCTGATTTTCAAATGACAGATTTTGCAGCAAAATTAATTGCAAGGAACCCAGGGTGAAACTTCTCCAGATTTGTATGTCCTCTTTAAAAACTATAATGAACAGTCTGCTACTGTACCTAAATCTGTCCATGTTTACTAAAGCGAGATAAATCAGCATCTGTTCCAAACTTTTATTTGTTAATAAAATACCTCTCAATTGTCTACAAACCAGGCATGCCTCCATTCCCAACTATGCCATGGGAATAATAACACTTTCCTCCCTAATAATGGTGCTTTGAAGATTATTATATTAAGCACCATAAAGCGTTCAGGTCTCATGGCAATGGGAGGCACCGAAACATTTAAGAGAAACTCACGGACTAAAACCTATAAGTTACTGAGCTGTGCTTACAGCCTCACAGCATTGGGCCCTGAACGGAGACATTTGACCCTGAACCAAATCTGTTATGTGCTGAGTAGTGTAAAGTCCTGGAATATATTTTAAAAGGGATTCATTTTAGGCCATTACTGTACCTCTATTTAATTTTCACCTGCTCTTAAAAGAGGTCGAGCTAGACACTGCTGAATGTAACTCTTAATCATCGCATAGGAAATATGGAAACCAGCAAAGCTAACGAATTATTCCCTTCTCCCCTGGTCCCAATATAAACAATCTCATAAACTTGGAAATTTGCTTTTTGCTGTTTGCAGTGTGTGCTTCTGCACACAATCAAGACAAGGAGGTAATTTGGGGCATGTGGGGAAGAGGAGGGGGACAGAGGCACTTCCTTTCCTTAAAATAAAACCATACTGTTAAAACCCCCTGGGTAGTTCCTTGATGTATTTGCTGCATATACAAAGCACAAGCTTTTAAGGATTTAATCACTGTCTTTTATGAAATCCCCATGCTGAACAATGACCATCTATAATATTTTCATACTCAAAAGATTTGTACACTAACAAATTATAAAGGGGGGCAGTGGTTTTCATGCACATAGGCTGAAATGTAAATGATTACAGCAACTTTGGTACCATGCAGAAGAACAGATAGTAAAAAATATCAGGCAAAGGGTCAGCTGGCCACTGTCTTTGTGTTTCTGCGAGTTTTCTTTTCTTTTTCTTTGAGGAGAAAGGGTGAGCTCCAAGCTGAAGGGACCCTTTTCTCCCCATCAAAGACAGAAACAATTGTGCATTTCAAAGGAATCTCCTTGCTCCCAAGTCCAAGAAGCTTTTTGTTATGCAAATGAAACCAACTTTTCTTATTTGTCTTTAAATGGTAGGTTGCAGTTATGGCTGTTGTGTTAAAAACCATCAAGCCAGGAAACAGAATGTCAAAGCCTTTTGCTTTCTCTGTCCTGCTGCAGACATGGATAGTTTTCAGTCAGGTTGCATTTCAAACAGTGGTGGTTTGATACTGTAAACACTCAGTAGCCATTAACATGAGCCTACAAGGAGGTAGAAACATCCAGTCAAACGGAGATTGCCTGATTCAAGAAGAGGGATGCTAACAACCATGTTTATTCCCAGCAGTCTACATAAAGTCACCGTGTCACTCATCCGTTAATTAACTCAGCAGTGATCTAAGGACCTGCTGAAAAGCCAAGGGAAGTCAAGAGGAGTCTCTCCATTGACATCAATTGTGGATTAGGGCATGCTGGATTAAGCAAAGGGCTGTGCTTAACTCTGCTACTAAGAAGGAAGGGTAGAGATGCACCTCATAGATTAACTGGATGAGAGATGCATAAGCTTTTGTGAGAGCTCACGTCTCTCTGCTACTAAGATTACTCTCTGCTTCAGCTGTGTCACCTATAAAAAGGGGCCAGAGCATCGGGCAGCACATGCCCACCCACCTTGGGAAAGTGTTTCGAGATGTGGAGAAGAAACGTGCCAGCTGTTATTTCAGTGCCAGCTGCAATTCTAATGAAACCAAGTACAACCCCATCAATAGCAATTCCTTCTAGGTTGCAAAGACAAGCAGTAGGGTGACCTCTGGGCTCATGGGTCTCTATTTCTGAGCTCCCATTGGCACAGATCCAGGGATAGAGTTTGTGCAATGAATGCTATAACTTCAGCTTTAAAAAAAACAATTCTAAAACCTTGCTTTGCCTTCGTCAACATCTTTATGCTTCGAGAAAGCCAAAATACACTAAATAGGATGTCACTGCTTCCTTCCCATAGCCATTGCTCCATATAAGCCTGATCTCTGTCAGCTAATGCCATGCATGTGTGGACTCCTTTTACCATTGGCGGCAGTTCCATAGATAGAGGGTTTGCAAAACAACCCTGGCAATTGTTCTGTTTCAGCATTAGCTCCAATAGATGCAAACAGGATATGACTTGGCTGCCTATCATAATTACAGGCTAAAACCAACAAACAATGGGGTCAAACTCTTATAACCCTTACTCATCCTGAGAACTACCAAACTCCTTGAGTATAACAATCCCACTGATTGCACGTGGGCTGCTTGCAGAGCAGGATATGACTAATGATGGAACAATATTGCCAATTATTACTTTAAGCAGAGATTGCAGAATCTGGCCCAAGGAGACTGTCATAAAAAATACTGTCTTCAGAAGACATGATGCATCAGTCAGTATTTCATACTACAAAAAAGGGTTGGAAGTGTGTTCATTATGTTCCTTGAAATGTTGGTGTTATTGCTACCTGTGGATCGAGAACCAGGAGTCATTTTTTTCATTTGTCAAAACCATGAACAAAAGAGCAGTTGAAAATCAAGTTAGCCTGCAAAGGCACATCCCTTCAAAACCTAACCACTGTAAGCTACCAAGCTGTACGCTTCATTTACAGCAGAGGAGTTCCAGCTTCTATAGCAGCGGGCTGGGTGCTTGTGACCCAGCCGTACCACAGGCCACCACTCCTGTCCAAAAAGGGACAGGGGGAAGGAAGATGGCTGCCTGTCTCATAGTAAGGGGTGAGGGTGGAGAGGGCAAGAGGGCAAGAGGAAGGGGCTGTGGCTGTGAAGGGCATCAGCAGCATGACTCAGGATACCACAGGGGACCCATAGGCTATGGACAGAAATTACACATAAACCAGTATAAGTGATAGAAAACTGGTTCAAATCTGTAACACAACAGAAGTTCAGTGCACATAAACCACTTTCAAAATGGTCGAAATGGGTTTAAGATCAACTTGGATGTTTGTAGTATCAGACTTAATTAACTTTAGTTAAATCAGTTTATTGAACTTCTGTCCCAGATCCCCTCTGGGTTCAAGTTAACTCATAGTCCCCCAGCATCCCAGGATGCTTTGCACCTCTCTGAAAAGCCTCTCCTTGCAGCGGGAGGGCTAGCCTTGGCAAAAGCTGTCTGCTCCAGGTGAGCAGGGAGGCGTGCTGTAGTACCCCCCCGGCTTCTAGCCTGGGTCACTGCAGGCAATTGACTGCATTTTGGGAATCGAAAGTGAATGTCTGTTCACTTGCTTATTGGTTCAATCTATGCAGCTTAGACTGACTTTCCAAAATTGAACCAATTCAGCTTTGGGCTTTTTGACCATCTGTAATTAGCCAAAGGGCTGAGCTCCTTGCTGCTGATTTCCCATTTCAGAAGTTGTATCTGGCTCATGGGTTGTATGCTGAGCACCACTGATTTACAGCATTCAGAATAACCATGTAGCGAACACCTCTATTACATTAAGCGGCAAGATTGAATTTCTCTTTTATAAACTTACCTTTGTTTTCCTGCTTAGTCGGCTGACTGATTCAAGGATCCCAGAAATAGAGATCTGGTATGACATGTATGCTTGCATAATAATTCCCCCCCTCCACCTTCCCCCCAGTTGCACAGTTTTAGATAACCCTGCTCCACTCCACAGGTGGCTGCACTTCAGCAATTCTGCATGTGTTTTAAAAACCAATCTGGAATCCTTCAGGAAGAAAGTCATTTAAACAAAGTATGTTGCTTGGTATCAGCAGGGAAGTTTGTCCACGTAAACTGAGAACAGGATCAGGGGCCTGATTTTTTTCTTTTTTTGGAAGAGGAATAATTTACAGTAGATAAAAGTGGAGGGAGGACAGGGAGGCAGGAAAGGTGGGTTTCTTCTCCAGCTCCAGGGGGCGGGGAGGAGCGAGTTTCAATGGGTTACAGTGCTGATACAGGGGTGAGGCCTTCTGGGATCTAGATTGTAATAATACACTAATAAAAAATAGCAAATAGTTCTTTAACTTGCCCTCCAGGCTCTGCTGTGGCAGCTCCTTTGGGGTCGTCAGTGATTCCTCACTTCCCTTCCAGCTGCTTTGTTCACCCAGCACCCTTGTATTCATCACTCCCCAGGCCTCTGCTTTTTCCCTCTAATGACCCTGACACCTCCTGAAAGAATCTGTCATTTGTAGCGGTTCCACTCAATCTACAAAGATGCCTCCCCACCTCCCACTGTTTTATGTGCTACCGCTGCGTTGGAAGGGCTTGGGGAGCTCAGGCACATCTTGCACCCTTCCCTTCCCCAACACACGCTTTAACTACAGCAGATTCACAGCTTTTCACGCCTGGTGCCAGGTGTGTAGGTGTATGGGGTGGGGGAAGGGGAGAGCAAAATCTGGTCCACACTTGATTTATTTGCTTTTTCCCTTTGAAGCTATAGATCTACACAGAGAATCTTTGTATGTGGGCAATGGTCTAAAAAGGCAAGGAATCACAAGCATTACAATGACCTCTTCATAAAATACTCCCCAAAAGCGGTGTAATAGCAAGATTTATATAACTTACAGAAAGGGGGGTTATAATTAGCATAGGGTGAGCTTCGAAAGGCTTGGGTTTTTGCTTCCTAGGAGACCTCAGTGCTCATAGTTCAGATGCCCCAAACTACCCAGTCCTCTGCTGGAAACTTCACAGGAATATGCCTGGTGATTAAACTTCTTGGATACCTCTTAGTTTGGATCAGGCCAGAAATAGAGAAAGTACGTGTAGGAATGCCACCTCTTTCCATCCCAGCTGGAAGCCAGAATAACCAGGGTACGTAGAGATGTAAAATAACATGGCGGAAAGGTCATGCTAAGTTTTACACACGTCATAAATGGTCCGCTTGAGTTCACTTGGAGTTATGGGAAATTTCAGGTCAGGGTTTTTATTTTGCTCTTGTATCTGAACGGGTTACTCCTCTTTAATTCTAGTCGGGTTCAAATAACAGTAGCTTTTCATGAGAAGAAACCTTATAACCATTGTAAAGTGAGAGCAGAGTTTAATTAACTCGGGAGCTGCGTCTGTGAACAAGAAAGTGAACTCAGCGGTGGGGCTTGTTACCCAAATATACAGCTCCTACTACGGCAACTGCATGAAAAAATGTGGGAAAGCATAGTATTAGTATTTCATGTCAGCTCACAGTCAGCACCAAAGGAGTTTTTAAAAAGCAGCTAAAAGATTTAGGAGCACAAGGCCAATGAAAGTGTGACTCAAGCTTCTAAACCCATTGGGTGTTTTTGAAAACCTCTCCTCAAAAAGCTAACATGCATACATAAATTTGCTGTAGTGTCTTGAGAGCGGAGCCTTCCTGGGATTGTACATTTATAAAAGGCTTAAGGCCCTGAATCAGCAAAGTGCGTAAGCATGTACCTAACTTTATTAAGAGCGCGGGCTGTTTTGCTGAAACCAATGGGATTACCCACATGCTTAAAGTTAAGTATTGGGCCTAATCCTTTGGGATTTATGCACATAAAACCTGCATTCACCTCACCGGCAGCTATGTACACACCAGCATGACAAGAGCAGGCTCAAATTTGCATCTAAAAACCTACTAGTAAAACAGGAATGTAATAAGCAGCCAAGAAAGCGGAGCTCCAATAAAGACGAACCCACTCTGCAAAGTCCAATGCCACCTTTGTAAATGAAACACAAGATATTCTGAGCCACTTTATGGCACAGACTGAAAGTTTCAGAGATGAGTTAGGCTGGTCAACGTTGTACTTATTTCTCTTTAAGCCACATGATCATATATTTATTTTATCAAGAACGTGATAGCTGTATACTGTGTGCTGGGGGCAGGGAGGTTGCACTGTTTTAACTACGTAATTTTCTAAACTGCTCCTAAAATCTTCTAATAGAAGAAAAATGCTGATGCGTTCTTAGAAGCCCAAACTCAGGGACCCTCCATGAAATGTTAATACTTTTGGAAATGTTGCCAACAGTGTCTTCAAATACTAAAATGGTATATCAGTGATAGACACAGAGGAAGGGAAGATAAATACAGCAGCAGTGACTTGTCTAACTACTAGAAATAGTCAAGGAAGAAAAAGAATGAAATACTGAAAAATATGGACATTCAAAATAATGGACATGGAAAAGAAATAATGGACATGGAGAATAAAATAATTGTACATCTTTTTTGAAGCAGGATAATATTCAAGGGAAATAGTTTGAGTGAAAAAATCTGGAAAAGAATTCAATGGAGTTTTGCCTATTTTTCCCCAGTATAAATTCACAGTTCAACCACCATTTCATCCACAGTGCAAAATCCATTTGGAAAAAAAAATTAACTAGATATGCTAAAATAAAATAAAATTAAAAAGCACATAAGCGTAGCGGGAAGCCAAATCAGCCTCACAGGTCCAAAATTTCAACATATTGCTTTACAGTTTTATCAAACAATTCTAGGGACTCAAGGATTCAATTTCTGCAACTGGTTGAAAGAGAACCTGATCTCCAACACTGATACAGCAGCAGCCCTATTATGAATTCGCATGGACGGGGGTCAATCCCCGATAAGGGAATAAGGTAACATCCAAACACAGTGAAACCAAATCTTGCTTCTCTGTAACAAATAATCCTTCTCGGTTAACACTCTGCAGTTCAGTCCTGATGTTCTCCTGTGCTTATCAACACCCTTGGGAGCTCTGAAATTGGGACCTATAGTTCCCAGGCTACTAAACCCTCCCTTCCCCCACAAAACACACATGTTGTAAGAGTTTTGCATGTACCTTTAACAAAAAAAATGTGCAAAACTGGTATAGTTAGTAGGCAGCATCCCAGAAGCCTACATGTGGGGAGATGGGACTTGCTTCAAGGGGAAGGTGGGAAGAGAGTGGTAGGTGCAGCTGAAGAAAGACCAATCAGCAATAGAAGAAAGGGAAAAGGGAAGCATTGCAGATTCGCAAAGGAAGATGAGATAGATAGGAAAACACAGAGAGGGCACTCTGGACTTGACTCTGCACGTCGTTATGCATCCTCAGTTCCCAGTGGCGCTGCCGTATTAGTCCCTGAGAAGACGGGGAGTCTGTGCTTTCTGAAGAAATATTACCACTGATTGCAAACTTTTCAGTGGAACGTTTTACTGCCAGAAAACGCCGGCTTGTTGATACAGGGGCATTCTGCAGGAATGTCAGTTTGGAAAAAAATAGATATATTTAAAAAAATAATAATAAATAGACCATTTCAGTAAAGTTCCTTTCCTGTTTCGACATGCAAAGTTTTGATCTTTCATTTTAAAATGTCTTTTGGTTTTAAGCTTATTTTATATTGCTTTATGAATTCTAGCACGGCTGACGGTTTTTTAAAAGTTGTAGTTGGAAGTATTTTGAGTCATCCCAAATGAGCTTTTTTAAATGTCGTTTCAGAGCAATTTTTGAAAGCCAGTATTTCAATCTCATTTGGAATCAAAATAAATGGCAAGATTGTGAATTTTTTGTGACACAGAAATGCTGATGCCTACAGAGGTCTAAAGGAGAGATGAAACCTCACCTAGACCCGCTTAGGTGACAGACTTTATTGGGAGACGTCTTGACTTTTTAACAGGTTGTATTAATGGGGGAGTGGAGAGAAGAAATGAATTGCAAAGCACTTTTCTTTCAACAGATATGCTATATGAAAACTCAACCTTGCCTTTGATGTGCATGCAAAACTCTCAACAGCTGCACTTTTGGTTGTATAAGGAAGGCGAAACAAGGCCCCAAAAACTGCACGCCTGTGTCAAATTCTGATCTCCGGCACATCAGCCTAATCCAAAGTGACACTACTGATTTCTCTGTATAACTGCACAGAGGTCTGTAATTCCACGCTAACGTTCAGCATATACAGCATTAACAAACCACAAGAGCCTCGTTTTTGTGATTTATTTTTATCGTGAAGGTCCCTCGGTGGAATTAAAGCTTTATTATGTGCCATTTCCTAAAGATATCCATTACAGCACAAAAGGAGCAAAAAGAATAGTTTGAAATAAGGTTTATTACGATAACATCTGAAATGCTGAAGCCATGGCCTGTCTGTTCCACAAACCGTATCCCAGGTCTCTCCTACTCAAGTGTGAAACAACGAAAATTAAATAAAAGCAAAAAAAACTCAGCAGCATTCAAGGTGTACAGTCTAGCAGGCTCCAAGTTGTTCAAGAGGAAAACAGCGATGCTTGGATTGGTGTTCAGTCTGATTTCAGCCTGGAGTTCACTGAAAAATAAAGCTTTAGTAATAATGGGTGCAAGGATATCGCCTTGATGACAAGAGCAAAAACACGGCTACTGCAACACGGTTTGGGGTGAGTTGCATAAAGGAGTATTTTGTAAATGAATAATGACTTTGCTTAAAGCCAATCACCTCCAAGTGTGTTATAAGAAAGATGAAATAGTGCTGGAAGGCAGTGGGAGGTAGAAGAGCCTCAAAGTGCAAACAGGTGCTGATCTCCCTCCAGGGGGTACTGAATGCCACGGACCTTACGGGCCTGTCACTTCTGATCAAAGCAAGCACCAAGACCACATAATCACCATCGCCCACCTTTTAAAGCATCCCCTGATTTATCTTCTGTCAATGTTAATAACTTGGCCGTTCTGTCTAAAACGCTTAAGAACATTACACAAGGATAACATTTCATAATATATTTTTTGTTAAGGAAACCTGCAAATGTTTTTAACTTAAGTTCCCCCTTTGAGACCATCTGTTGTTGGAGACCACCTGTCATCAAAAGACCACCTGAGCACATAATATCCCATCATTACAGAACTATCCCCTTGAAGCCATGGGTTTTAAGTGTTAGGATAAGAAGGGTGTGCATTACAGACGTTGTTGGTACTGGTCTTTCATAGTTTGAAGCCATGGGATGACAGCCATATGTGAATAATAGTTTCATAATCACATGCAGCTGAAATGCTACTTCAGGAAACATCTGATATGAGCTCTGAACACTGTACTTGATTGAACTCAATTATATTCTTTCAGCGGTGGGACTGGCATTATAGCCTAACTGTTAAAAACTGTCCCAATATGTCACAGCAGCTTATTCCTATTGGGCCCAATTCAGTTTCTGCTTACATTGATGTAAAGCTAGTACTCTAGTGTTATGTAAGACTTGCATCCAAGTATAGGACTGTTTTAAGGACTGCATCTTTCCAAATGTCATGTTCTCTTTCCGGCTTCACCCTTTTAACTCCTAACCTCTGTAAAAATACCAATCAAAATGTGCTCTTCCAGGCATCTCTCCCAAAGGGAACTTGATCCTTGTGTCCTTCTTCTACCTGGTATCGATATCCATGGATGCAACCTGCATGATGTCTCATCATCTATGTATCCTGTGCTGAATTTTGCCCTCAGAGATGATGCGCCGCTCCTGCTGAGCGAAAAGGACTTGCAGGCCCATACCTGGGGGAAGTATTTGGTTTTTGATTTGCACTGGCCAGATACCGGCTCATCGATTGTACTCTTCTGAGATGCATTTGTCTGAACAATGCCATACCAAAATCAACGTGGTCGGGTTGTACTGAACATCCCTTCCAGAGGAGAAGATCTGAACTTCTCTCTCCACTCTCCCTAGACTTCACCAAGTTTAGGTTGCTGAAGTGCACTAGACTACGCAAATCTCTTGAACGATCCATTCACAGCCAATTATCTGGCATTTCTTATAGAAAAATCCCATAGAGTTTAGCAGGGATGTACCCAATACAAGCCTATAGATATTTAACATTTAACAGAGTTAAATTAAATTTTCTTTGAAAACTCACAGGAATTTAAAACAAAATTAGATGCTCTCCAGGTTTTCAATTAAAAAAAAAAATGGTTTAAAACTCATCTCTCAAATTCCACAGTAGGAACAACACTCTCAAATTATCTTTCAAAATCCCTCTGGTGAGACCCCTAAAATACCTAAACGGAGCTGTTCCACCTCTCTTTTAGTAGCAACCTCAGTAACCAGAGTTGGACCAGCACTGAATGCAAGACAGAAAGAGGCAGTCTTTAAGCTAAATTAGCTATAGATGCCCTTAATGGTCAGTCACTGTATTCCCAATTGAGGAAGTCTTAAGAGCCATGCTGATATTAAAAACATAAATATACTTGAGATATTTAGCCTGCCGGCAAATGCCACAGATTTAAACGCCCCCCTTCAAACCTGCAATTTGACTGGGTATACTGGCTCCCACTGACTCAAGACAGAGCTGCACATGGGCAGAAGACTGCCTTCATTGTCAGGGCCTTGGATATGAAAACATTTTAATCCCCCCCCCCTCCCCCCCGATACTTAAAAATAATGGAGAGTTAAACTTCAAATCCTAGTTCAAATGTTTGTCAGAGTATTCTTGTAAATTAACATCCCTGACAACTAAGTGTTCAAAAGTGACATCTTTACACACACACACATATATATCTATATCTATATCTCTCTCTCTATATAGATATATATATATCTATATATATAGAACATGTGTATTCCTGCTCTGTTCATAATAAAGGGACAAGCTGATGGCCACTGATTCCAGCGCTGCTTGATTTCGTCTCCTTTCCTTCTAAGGCAGCTGATTCTGTTTTCTCCTGCAAGATTAGCTTACAAAATGGGAATATCAACTTGCAGCATTACAAAAAGAAAAAAAGAAGTCTCACCGCTCCCTAGACATTGCCAGAACTGCATAAAAACTATGTGAGACGTTGATCTCAGTTGCCCAAGTATTTTAGACTGCAGCTTATGTGTAAAATCTGTCGCTAATAAAACCACAGTTCATTTTTATCCCCCCCAAAGCACATTTTTACATTACAGGTGCAGTAGTAGAAAGATGATCTACATAACAGTAATTTCAAAAACCCACATGATTTGAGGACTTTCCCTAATAATTTGCATGATGTGTCTTTTTATTCGGTAAGTTTGCCCTCCTTGGGATCTAATGTAACTGATCTTAACAAGAACGCAGGGAGATCTGAAGGCATTAATTCAATAGTTTCAGAACTGAATTTGTTTAGAGCAGTGTCCTACTTTGGCTCCAGCAGGGTGTGCTCTGACAGGATTAACTTCCAAGACATCTACAAAGCTCCCTTCCAAGCAGTGGCACATAGACACAAAGGTGGGGGGGAACATATTTACAGACAAAAATGGTAGAATCGGCAGTGAAGGCTGCTTTGTTTGGGTGCATTTAGGTATAAAGATGTTTAATAATCCACACATGATCATTATTGGAAACTCAGGTTTCTAGTCGTTGCTGGAAAGATTTTAAACTGCCTACAAGAAGATCTAGTAAAAAAACATCAGCTGCAGCACATCTATCCTTAGAAACTGGGTCACAGTGCAAACTATAAAGGTCCTTTTGTTATAAAGCTACAAGCCATTAAGGGGTGACTGTTGTGGAGATCCCAGCTCTACCCATGTCCATTATGAGCTCTCTTTATTTTTATAACATGCGTTACCATATAAAATAACTCTCCCAGAGCAGTTTCTGCAAGGAGGTGTGTTGAGCTGATATCACACCGAGTAGCAAGCTGATTGTTAACTCCACCGAGAACTTAAAAGTTCGTACAGAAACAGGCTCCACTGCCTACTTCTGTATATCTGCATTTACAATGGGAACTTTGTCACGGTGTACTACTATATAAACTCTGTATTTAGGAGTCAGTAACTAGTGCTTTCCCCTGTTCATCTTTCCCCGGCTTGTTTAAAGCAACACTCTTCAGTAATATTACAAGAACCATTGCAGATTACAGACAGTATTATATAAAGTAACGCTTAAGTGGTCCATTATCTTTAACAGGCCGAACATACCCCATGCAAATGTTAAAGGGGAGTTCAAGGGCCCCTGCTGCAATTTCAAACAGATCTGCAAACACGGACTGCACTATATTAACAGATAACTATGCTAAAGCTTCTTCCCATTCCAGTCTCTGGGTTGCAAAGATTCCCCAAAAGATGCAACTTGAAAACTATTTACCAGTATTTTCAACTTGCCGTTCCTCTTTTGCAAGTTATGGTTCTATCCAGTTATACTTGTCACCAAAGAGAAGACTATATAATGTACTATATTCAAAATGTGCCTTTAGTAAGTCATCAGGGGAGGAAAAAAACCACATTTATTAACCACAAAGCACAGCACAGAAAGTTTAAAACACAAAAAAATTATCAAACTAAAGAACATATTTTATTTTTAATAAAATAGTGGAGCGTGAAAAATAATTGTATGTTACACATATATACAGCAAATAATTGCGCCCACAGCACAGTAAAGAGCATCACTCTATACAAAGCTTCCCTTTGCAGAATCTAGTGCTTCTTGATCTATTCATGGTGAGAATTTGTTTAACAATAGAAAGAGTCAATAAGCCCTTTGGGTCTCTTTGAATTGATTCCCCCCTTTTTTTTTGCACAAATCAGTCCAAACGTGTATAACATTGGCTTGATTTCCATTAAAAAGCCACAAAATGTAACACTAAAGGGTTTCTGAGGACTAGACCTCTTAGTTCTTTTGTTAAGGGATTTCTTTTGTTGTCTTTATGTACAGCAAAATACTTGTTTCTCTTTTCATGTCATGGTAAGGAAAAAAAATGTATTGCACATTATTCTTATTCACAAAGTTTGTCTGGTGCAGGAAGTTTCTCTTTTAGTAAAAGCATATTGGCGAGCCTTGTAGATTGAGCCCAGTTTTAGGCACTCCAAACCCACTAAACTGAGAAGCGTTGGAAAGGCTCTCTCTCTCTTTTTTTTTTTTAAGTTCGCACACAAGTTGCCTGCACAGACAGCAGTGCACACTTACTGAGCGCAGGCCTCGGTGGAACCATTCGTTTCCCCAAGTGACAATTTCTCAAGCAGGCCCTTGGAAAGCAAAATAGGAGCTCCATAAAACTTGACTCTACCTCGTTTCTCAGAAAGCTGTAAGAAAGCCAGCTCAGCTACAGAAAGTTAAACAACATCAGAGGGCTGGATGAAGGATCTTACTCTAACTTAGTAACAGAAGAGGCTGCTTACACTGACGATATTCCTTTCACTGAAAACATTTCCCTAAGTAGATTTACCTGCAGTTTATCACGAATTTCAGTGGGATACATTTTGCCTTGCTCTGACAAAAAGCACCAATTCTTATTTTCAATTGCGGGTTGCTACAGTGGCCGTTTGTAACTCTCTACAGGCTGAGACCCTTTTCTACACAGCCCGTTCATACACAGGTGGGTGGCTGCAATGCAGATTCATATTTTGCATGGTGGGTTTTCTGGGGATGCTGAGGTTTTTTGTAGATCCCGCTACTGGTAATAACACTTGCAGGTTTTCTCCGACTTCTCTTCTTTAGTCTTCGACTGCAAACATTTTGCCAGGACTGAAGAGTCTTTGAAGTCCAGATCCACATCCCGCTAGTAATGCCCACAACCAGCAACATGAAAATTTTGACCATAAAAATTTCGACTGCCGGGATGGAGTTGTTCATCGTGCAGTCTAAATTTTTAGTCTGATTGTTCATCTTGCATTTCTGTTGAGTCGCCACAATTTTCCAATAATCCATGTTAAGTCTTTCATAAAAGTAGCAAGCTATCACGCAAGTGGCAGGCACCGTATACAAGACTGAGAAGACACCAATCCGGACCATAAGTTTCTCCAGCTTATCTGTGTTCTCTCCGCCGGTTTTCATCACCCTCCTGATGTGGAAGAGGGCCACAAAACCAGAGAGAATAAAAGACGTGCCAATGATTAGGTAACAAGCTAAAGGGATGAGTACAAATCCCGTCAAGGCGTTCACATCCATGCTTCCGACGTAGCACAGTCCTGTCAGCTCGTCTCCAGCTACCCTTCTCATAACTAAAATCATGATGGTCTTCACAGCCGGGATAGCCCAGGCTGCCAAATGAAAGTAGCTGCTATTGGCCTCAATGGCTTCGTGCCCCCATTTTTTCCCAGCAGCCAGAAACCAAGTCAAAGTCAAGATGACCCACCACAAGGAGCTCGCCATCCCGAAGTAATAGAGCACCAGGAACACGATGGTGCACCCGGTGCTCTCCAAGCCCTCTTGGATCACGTAGAGTTGGCCGCTGTCTCTGTCACAGGCGATGCTCTCGGCGCCCGAGAAGAGGCGGATGATGTACCCCACCGAGTAGACGCAGTAGCACATGGACAGGAAGATGATCGGCCTCTCGGGGTACTTGAAGCGCTGGGGATCGATCAGGAAAGTGAGGACGGTGAAGGCGCTGGAGAAGAAGCACAGGATGGACCAGATGGCAATCCAGATGGCGGCGAACTGCTTGTCCTCCCTGCTCCAGTACACGTCCACCCCCGGCCTGCAGAGAGGGGCGCAGGAGGCGCTCTTCTCCACGTGGTGGAACTTGCCCGGGTTGTCGCAGGAGCCCCGGCTGAGGCTGTCCTTGGGCTGCGGCAAGTCGTGAGCGCCGCTGGGCCTCTGCGGCCTGAACATGGGCGGCAACATGCTGGAGCCCCGGGGCGGCTCCTCCGACCCGTTGCTGGGGGCTTCCATGCACAGGTAGTTGGGGTCGTTCTTGTTGGGCAGCTTGCCGCAGTCCAGGGAGTCGGGCCACTTGAAGTTGAACTGCTCCATGATGGGGGAGCACTTGAGCCGGGCCTGCTCGCACATGACCCGGCAGGCCGGGATGGGCGTGGACACCTGCTCGGTGCACATGGGGGCGTAGAGGGAGCAGAGGAAGAACTTGAGGTGCCCGTGGCAGCCGTACTCCACCAGCGGCGCGAACTCGTGCAGCTGGATGGCCGCCTCGCGCTGGTTCTCGTGGCCCATCAGGTTGGGCATCCGCGTCATGTTGTAGCCGATGTCCTTGCACATGGGGATCTCGATGGGCTGGCACCGCCCGTCGCCCGGGCGCTCGCTGTCCATGGAGCTGATGCCGGCGCACGAGCCCAGCACCTGCAGCAGCAACAGGCACAGGCACAGGCTGGGGCTCAGGTGGCTGCTGCCGGCGGGCCCCATGCCGGCCGAGCGGGGCGGCGCGGGATCACTTCTCCGGCCCGCGGGCTGCCCGCCATCCCCTCCGCAGCGGCATGGCCCCGGCCCCGGCCCCGGCCCCGGCCCGGCGGCGCGGGCAGAGCCGGGCAACTTTGCGCGCTGTGCCGCCCGCCACGTGCGCTGTGCCGCCCCGCGCCGCCAGCCAGCCTCCTCCGGCCGGCACTGCGCCCGGCGCCCGGCCGCGGCAGCCGCGGGGCTGGCTCCCAGGTGGGAGGGTCCGAGCCGGGGGAGGGCGCTGGGAAGCCGGCGGAGGGGCGGCGCTGTCCCGGCAGCCGGACCCGGACCCGCCGCTTTGCATGAGAAAGGGGTGGGGAGGGGGGGCGGGATGCGCGGGGACGGCCCCGCTCCGCCGGGGAGGGATGCGCGGGGACGGCCCCGCTCCGCTCCGCCGCTGTCTCTCGCGCTTTTCGTCCCCGCCCTTGAAAAGTTGCACAAGAGATTTTCTTCCCCTGCCGCCCGCCCTGCTCCCTGCTCCCGCCGCCGGCGCGGGGTGCTGCGGAGTGCGGCAGCGGCCCGGCCCGGCCCGGCCGGGAGAGCCCGCCTCCCGCCAGGTGCGTGCGGCCAGCCCCGGACCCGGACCCGGACCCCCGCCGGCACCGACACCGCCACCGCCACCGGGACGGGCAGGGAGGGAGCCGGGCCAGGCGGGGAACCCGGGACTGCGGTGGGACGGGGGGTAGAGTCAGGGGAAACGCCTGAGGGGGGGTCGGTGTGTGTGTGTACAGTGCACACTCACATACACACCCCTGCCACGGTTTTCTCCTGGATCTATATAGATATAGATATCTATCTATATATTTAGATATGTGTGTGAGTGTGTATACATCTACATACACACACACATATATATATAATATATGTATTTTATATATATATAGAGAGAGAGAGAGAGAGAGAGAGAGAGGTTATATGCATATATAATATATATATTATATATATAGAGAGAGAGAGAGAGAGGTTATACCTTCTCTAATATATATATATATATATATATATATATATACACACACACACACACACACACACACACACACACACACACTATTCTCTCCTGCATATCTATCTATCTTGATATTGATATAGCTATAGAAGACACATATACATACTTTTTTCTCCTGAATCTTATGTTATACATGCATGCATATATATATAGAGAGAGAGAGAGAGGCATATGTGTGTGTGTGTATGTATACATGTGTATATGTATGTATGGATACATATATACATATTTACATATATATCCCTATTATTACATATATGTGTGTGTGTATATGTATATATACGTGTGTATATGTGTATGCCTATATGTACATACATCTGTGTGTGTGTATGCCCTTATATATGTTTATGCCTCTCTCTCGGCATAAACATATATACGGGCATACACACACACACACACACGTATATATTCTCTATATAGATGTATCAATATATATATCCATATCTATGTATTTCAAGATGTAGATTGGTTTGGATCTTTTTGAAGCGGCCCCACGGGGTTTCCTTTGGTTTTTTTCTACTAGGAATAGCTGCAGCATGTCTGCCAGAGACCGGCCTTGGACTTCAGTGGGACATCTCCTGTCCTGAGCCACGGGATCAGGCTCTTACAAGTCTGAGGTTGAGCAGCAGTAGGGGAAAGCAGCAGTTGCCAGTCACTGGAAGGGCTGGTTAGTTTGCCCATGTAAGTCCCCACCCCGCTGCTTGATGTAGACAGGGCCCGAAGGGAGCATTATGATCAGAGGACAGAACAAGAGCTGTACTTTCCTCTCCCCCCCTCCCCATTCCCCCTTTGAGCTCAGGTTTGGCAAACATTCATGAAGAATGGAAAGCTCTCTGCCTCTCTCCATTTACGCACACCCACACAAACTGGGTTTCTCTCCATTAGTGCCTGTTTCTTATCGAAATGAACATGGATTCTCCTGCAAACTGACAAGTCCCATCGGGGCAGAGTTAATACCCCACCAGCCTCTAAAAAGGAAACTGTTGGCTTCCTCAATTGTGATAAGGGTGAACAGGATCCAAGCAAGGACAGCAAACCAGGGCTAATGTTTGCCCCGAATCCCCTAAAGATGCTGACAGTGTTTGCTTACCCAGAAGTAAATGGTTTCTCTCTTTTTTTTTTTTTAAGATGATTTAAATAAGTGTCTGTTTTCCTTTTAGTGGTTTACCAGTGGATCCAGGAGTCTCTCTGAAAGAGATCAGGCTTATGAACTGCATTGATCTTATCAAGTTGATCCTTCCCTTGGACAGTTTTAGATTCATTAGGGGGACCCTTACAAAGGCAGGCAGTGTTACCGGCAAAAAAAAGGGGGCCTTATTTATTTTATAGAGAGAGTGTGTGGTGGGGCATTTCCATTCTTCATTAATCTAAGCCTGTTTTCTTAGGATTTGTATGCATCCAGGATCCTCTTCTGGAGAGCTCAGTTGGGGGTAATGGGGAAGTGAAGGGGACAGCTTTCAGAAGGGACAAACTACCTTTTCTAAAGTGAAATTGAAACGACACTTGAGATGAGCATTTTTGATACCGTTTGTTTTGCTGAGCTTGATTGTTGGGGAGGGGGTACTTTCACTTTTTTTTGTTTTTGTTTTTTTGCCTTTTTGCAAAGTACTTTTGTTGTACGTCAAAATTTACACTAAAATCATCCAAAGGAGGGGGAGGGGGGAAGAAAAGGCTTTATTGACATAGCTGTTGATAACAGCTCGTTCTTTTCTTATTTTCCCTAGACACAGAAAGGAAATATCAATGTAAAATGGTAAGGGGAAAAAAAAGAAAAGAAAAACTCAAACTTTGTAGGAGTTATGTTTTTTAATTGTTTTTTTATGTGCCACTGTAAATTAGTCTGGGTTGGGGTTTTTTTTTTTTTAGCTATTATTTTAGCCGACACAACCCTCTTCGGATCATTTATTTCTGTTTTTATATATATTTTTTAAAAGCTATCCAGAAGTGCCCCCCATTCAAGCCGCCCGAGTCAAAGAAACTAACAAATAGAACATTATTATAGAAAAATGAGGGCTCTGAGAAATCAGCAACTGGAAGATAACTCTGTAACTAATAAATGAAAAGAGCCTTTTGATGGCTCCAGCTGAAAAGATATTTTATTTTATTTTTTTTTCTCCTGTGTGTGGGATTTGAGATGTGTGATTCTATGGAGCAGCCAGGCACCCCTGCTGCTAGGCCCTGGCTAGGAGTTGGCCCCCCTCTGGCAAATGTTATGGAGAATTGGGAGGAATTTTATGGCTGTCTTTTCCCTCAGCTCTTTTTTCTTTTGTCTTCTTTGAAGAATGACTTTAGACATTTTATTTACATATTTAACCATGGATGAAAGAGGAAAAAGAAAGCATTTGGGCCGTTGTGGGAATAGTGATATGTTTAAATTAATGGAAATCTTATTAGGCCTCTAAAATTTTAAGCAAAAGGTTTTTAATGAAACTTTATAATTAAACATGATTTCAAATAATGTGCCAACTCGCAGGAAAAGAAGCATCTTCCCCTATACCTATCCCTCTTCCTCTAAAGTTGCCAGAGAATAATGTGCATCTCAAAGTCCTTTCCCATTTCACAAGCAAAATAATAATAATAATAATAAATAAACGGAATAGTTAATAAGGCATGCCATAATATAAACCATAACTACAGATTTTGTAGATGTACTGCCACATAAACAGGGTAAAAAAACCCCAAACCTGGAATAGCAAAGTTTGGACACTGTGTAATCTAGTGCAGTGAACGTATAATAAAATACTTTGATATGGATAATAATAAAAATCAAAGTTGCATGTATATTCTAACATTTTAGAGTCAATGGATGTTACAGTTCTAGGCAAGGTTTTCTGAAATGGGATTAAAGAAAACCTAAATAATCCCTTTCAGATAAAATGTTCTGACACTTCACAGTAAAGAGAAATTAAATGATAAGGTTGGAGAGTTACAAGTTAATTAATATATTAAAGATTTTCAGTAAAGCATTCATAAATTACCTACCATAACAACAAAGTCTACTGATATTAGTGAATCTAAAGTACAAAAAAGTCTCGGGCTGTGCTTGCAAATCATTTAATGAATCTTTTCTGGTTAGCAGTTGATTGAGAAAATACTTTATTTTTTAAATATAGTTGAATAATATTTTGTCCTCTGCTTCAATAATCCATCTATATTCATTTTAAGACAGGCAATTTTTAGTTTCCTGTGCCTGATACAGAATGAAGGCCTGTTACTAGCTTTCATTTTCATTTGGATAGCTAATTCTAAAGATAAGATAATAATAAAAAAAACCCCAAAGTTATCCTTCAAGAAGATTGTGGCTTTAAAGGAAAAACAACAGCACACAAAGAAAGGGACATTGTAACTATTACAATCTGTCTCTCTTATTTAAGTCCCAGATAAGGTATTGATCATGACATTAAATTGGATCATTTATAAAAAGTATGCAGCTAATGTTTATTTTTAAAACCAAACCAAGTTACATTTTTTTTCTCTCCTCTAAATCCAGACTTTCTCTAACTACTTTGCAACAATATTTAATAAACAAAACATGTCTGATTGGTAGGGGAGGCATAGAGCAGCATATTCCCATGGAAGTGCTGAATATTCACTGTGCGCAAAAGTTTTAATTACATTAAAAAAACCCCACGCACACCATGAGTAAGTAAAAGATTAAAAATCAAAAAACAAACCCCACATCATAAATGGATGAGTGGGTTGTATAGTGTTGCTCTAATACAATTTAGCCGGCTATTTTAAGGGCACTTCCCTTGAAATGTGGTTTGAAATATTACCAAAGGTTCGACGGGGTGCATTAGTGTGAATTGCAAATCAGAACATTTCTTTAATCCCCTTTTCATGGCCTGGCTTCGGATCAGTGGCATCTAAGGGACTCCCCACTGATCCTGGCTCAGGAGGAACCATTCACTAGGGCAGCTTCTCTGCTCTATTCCCACAGTCCAGAAAACAACACCACAGACAGACACCCTCCAACTAAATTAGATTAAACTCCTTCTCTTCCACAGCACATTAGCCTTTTCACTGCCCAAGATTCGTTATTCAGCTACTCCTAATTTTAAAGATACAGTATTTTTTCCCTCCTAGGAACAAAAAAGCAAAAATTCATCTACCCCCCGTGACTTGCAAAGCTCTCATAAAAGTAGCCAAATACCATCCTTAGATATAATCCTTTAAAAGTACAAGGACTTTTATCAGTTTAAAGTAGAGGCCACATTGCAGCATGTTTATCCAGAACACAAACGGGCAGGTCCAGTAAAAAGCATGCAAAGTTAGATCTCTGATATTCAACTTTATTTAAATGTCACTCATCGAAATGCCCAGTAATACAATAAAACAACAAACCTTATCACCCAGCAAAAATCTCTCCCGTTTAATTAGTTTAGAAGTATGCTAAAAATCACTGTGACACTTGTGCAGTGATATTTGGTTTGCCTTTTTTTTTTTCCCCCCGCGTGCACTTTTTATGTAATGACTTCCAGCCAGATCTGGATTAGAGAAGGCATAACCACTAGTAAAACTTTACTTTGAAAGTGAGCTAATTAGATCCCTTCCAGCCTTTTCCATCCTCACTCCCCCCCCCCCCCACAAGTCGTACCCCTTCCCCCACTTCCCTCATTACTTTTACATGTGTAGAGAGCTGGGTCCTTTGCTGTACTTGTTTACAATCCCTGACTCTCCGCCTGGTCCCTGAACACCCATGTGTACATGCTCACCTACACCCACATACATACCACAAAGGAGCCCCTAGCTAAATGCCACATTGTCCCTAAAGGTCCATCTGCCAGCTGGAGATTGCTGGAGTTTGTCATATCAACCACGTCTCTTGCTTCCCACCAGGGACTACAGGGAAGGACTCATAAAAAACAGTTAAAATTTTGGGAGCTTCTCTTTCATAGGAGCAGGGATTATAGGGGTCTGTGGTTGTCTTTACCTTTGTGCCTGGTGAACAGAGCAAAGGGAGAGGAGAGAGGCAGAGGATGTGCCCCTATTACCTCACCATCCTTTCAAATGTAGGAAATCTGTACTACAGTCATCATCGCCCCTTACCCTGTGCTCTGGTAGTTCCTCTATATGTGGTTAAACCTCAAATCTTGGTACCCTACTGACCTCACTGGCCATGGTGGGAAGAACGTGGCTGGAATATTTGTAAGAAGCCAGTCTGCTGTGAGCTGGTTCAATCATTTTCCTTTCGAGCTTCAGAATTGGGCCCTGAGGAGTGCTGTGTCTCCATGCTCCCGGCTGCAGTTGCTCAGATTTTCAGCCTGGGCTATGAAAACCTGAGGTGGCAGAGGAAAGCAAGCCAACATGTGCGCCCAGACTTGCGAGAGGCTGTTTCAAGCTCAGGTAAGAGGAGATAGCATCGGGCTGGAAAAATCAACGTTGGCCCTTTTGGGTCCCCGAGATTGGGGAGCATCTTCATGCAGAAGATGTAGACTCTTTCCCTCTGTTGCTAGAAATTTGCACCTATCGAGTTTTCCTGTTGGTCTTATAGCCTGCTTGCGCTCTCTCTCACGATGTCTTTTAATTGCCTCCCCAACGCCCTGAGCATCTTGGCACCGCTGGTGCAGGGAGGGACTTCTAAAAATAAAATGACGATAATAAATGCAGTTATTAGTACTACACTGTGGTCATGTCACATGTACTAGAGTACTATGAGGATACAGTATAGTCATGTTATATCTATACTAGAGAACAACGAGGGCTATTCCACGAATCCTGTGTGTCACTGGTGGGTGGGGCTCCAAAAGCGAGGGGGATTATATTTACTGAGTAATACAGAAACATCCTGTTTTTATTTCATGCTGACTCACAACCCATGCATGCAAGAATTCAACAGGAGATGTCATAAGTGGAGGCTTTCCTGTGAGAATTACAAGTCTCTGGATTTTATTTAAGCCAGAAATGCCCCGTGGACAGGCTTTCTCATAATGACTCAGAGCTAATTCTCCCTAGGTCAAGGGATTCCTCCAAGCACCCAACAGCAACTGGAACAGCACTATACTGCACACTAGAGACAGTTTGGGATTAGGGAACTGGAGAGTGGAATTAGGAATTAGGGGGTATATCCACAGTTCACTGAAGGGCCATGGGAAGGAAACAACGCATGAATCACATCAGCACCGTGCCACCACCAGCATAAAGGGAATTCAAAATGGCTTAAGTCAAGTCCTATCTCTAAAATAGATTGCCCACTTGACTGTGGGCAAGCCATAATTTTAAAGTCTCTGTGTCTGCATTCCGTATCTATGCAATCTTCACACTTCAACGGCCCTTTCCTGTTCAAAGGGATGGCAGGAGGTTTAGTTCACGAGGCTTCATAAAGCTCCGGTGGAGAGCACCATGTTAGTCTGGTGCGGCTAGAGCTGACCAGAGCCTGGCAGTGCTGAAGCAGATCTAGTAAAAATGAATATAAAACTATTTTGCAAATTGACAAATGCTTCTACGTGGCTTAGGTTTTAGACACAGAAGAACCGCTAGAAGATTTACTTCACTAAATATTTCCCATGGAAAGTCAATGAGCATTAGCCTCCTAAATAACACCTACTTCTGAAATGTTATCCTGCGTCCAAGGACACAGCGCTGACTTTTCACAAACTATTTTTGTTTCAGTTATGGTTTATCACATTAGCAGCAGCCTTCATGCAGCTGACTGTCCTCTTGTTCTCCAAATAAAAATATATTTTACCTTGACATTATTTCTATGGTTCATTCCATCTCAGATGCTCCCTTTGAATTTTAACAAAGCCTCACCTTAGATAAGTCCCATAGAGCTTTCTGAGAACCATTTTACAGAAGTCCCTTGGAATTGTTGTATATCACCATAACAGTTACACAGGTAGGACTCAACTTTCTGTAGCAGCTTGATGAACATGCGTAAGATATTTTCCTGAAGTTTGTATTTTTTTTTCCTTTTGCAATCCAAGGACTTCCCATGTAGTCCCCAATGTCTTTTGAATGTCCTGACATATACCGCTGCTTATGTAATGGAAGCCAGGACATTTTTTTATTTGCATTGTTTTAAGTTAATAGCACTTATAATCTTTACTAAGTCAAAACCATAAACGCCAGCACAGGCTGAGACGAGAAAAGGGTAGAGAGGTGACTTAACACGTTTGTTTTATATTTTTCTAAGCTGGAGGCCATTTGGGAAACCCTAAAGCAATTTAAAAGGAGCCACAGGGCTGCTCTACGTTATGATAGAAAAGATGACAGCTGATGTACTCAATTTGCTGTGGCTTTGCTATTGACTTCTTTCTATGTTGCTTATAGTTGATTAGCCCAGCTACTTTGGGCTGCTGTGGAGGGTAACAGTATTCCTACATGTTCATTCAGTAATGGGAGTCCTAGAAGGAAGAGCCCTTGGGTATTATTTCCAAAAGTGTTTTTTTTAATTGCATTAAACCTGCTATATGGCATCCCATTTCACAGCAGAGGCAAGGGTAGCAGCTGCAGCAGTAGTACCCTTTTCTGAAACTTTGAATAAAGGCTTTCAATGTGTTTTTTTTCAGAAGACTGGCAAAAGACATTTATTTCACCAGTACTTGCTTGGTTTCTTTGATCTCTCACAGAGTTTCTTCAAAAACTTTCTAACTGGCACGATTTGAAAACACACTTTAGAAGCACTAGTAGGCAGAACTCTCTCTCTCTTCCCTGCCCAAGGCCACTGTAATATCAAAATACTATTTTGCTGCTTTATTAGCCTTCTCAGCCCACAGAAAACAGTGTTTTGGTATGAGTTGTCACTTTGCCTCTCTCATAAGGTTCCCCCAAGTTTTTATGAGCTTGTAAAAGTGAATTAAATAGATGCTTCTGATGAGAATTATGATAATTTGCACTTGTCACTCAGTGCTTTGGAAACATTAAGTAACTAAGGGGCAACACGGTCCTGTGAAGTGCTGTAGCTAAGTGCATTTCCATTATAGCCAGCGTGGTAGTAAAGGAAGGTGAACGGTGGTGCAAATTACTTGGCCCATGCCAAAAAGCAATTCACTGCCAGACCCAGAAAGAGAATCCAGGAGGCCTAATTATATCCCTGTCCTAATCACTAAATAACACTTCTTCTCTGTAAGAATACATTTACCTGCATAGGCAGGTCCAGAAAGCACATAACAGTATGGCACAACTGGACAGCCTTTCTTGTTCTCACAACAATGGACCCACTATCAGTGATGCCTAAAACACAGAGGACACCTTGGGAGGTAACTGCACATTTATTTAGTGCCTGAGCTTTACCAGCATGCCAGATGTCATAAGTCACTGGTCAGAAGGATGCAAAGGAAAATGTACTTTCAAAAGTTACTACTTGCCGGAAAGCGGGGGTGCGGGGGACAGCATACAATGACTGTGTCACGTGTCGAGTCAAGCTTTACTCATCAGGATCTGTGTGGTGCCTTTGATGGGAATGCTTACATTCGTCTTGTGGCCTAGCTAATAATATTTGATGTAGCGGTGGTATTACGTATTTTGCATGAATTGTGTTGCTTAATGGCACTCCTGGAAGATGTATGGCTGCTATAGTGATGAGCACAGTGCAAGAACTTAGGTAATGCTTCCAATGTTCCTCTGGCTGGGTATGCTAAGACAAAAGGTTTACAATAACACGTGGTGGCCAAAAGCTTGCCCAACATTTCTCCCAACTATATAATTGGTCTAATAAAATATATCACCAAAAAAACCCCTTGCCTCTTGCATATTTTTTGAACCATTATAACTATATCAACATTCCTACCCTACTACATTGGCAGTGTATTTTGACCACTTAAAGCCTTCAAAAAGAGTACTAGAGATAACTATAACTTACCGATGTATGACATCCATCTTCCTTCCTATTCCTATACCTTTTCCAACCTAGTCCTCTAAGCCCGCAGCCTCTGCTATAGGTCACTTCTTGAGTTCATATGAACTTTCATCCTCTCTTCCAAGATACAATGAATGGCCAGATGACAGAGGGAGGCCAGATACTCACATGGGATAAATCAGCAGAACCAATTGCAATTCCTTCTTAAGAGGTCTGTTATGACAAGTCATGTCAATTCAGAATTTGGGGATACCTAAAGAAGGAAGTGTGGATCTAATAAAAGCTTGTTTGTTAGAGAAGGGACCAAGTCAGAAGCCCAGTTCTGAAATATGCCACCCAGAGCCTGGAGCAGGTCAGCACACAACTGATTTCCATGTTTCAAGAGCCAAATCTGTGAGGGACGTCAACGTTGGATCCTGACGACACAACTGATGCGTGCCTCACTTTCTACCCATTCCTAAACATGGTCACATGTCTTGGCTCACCACCAGTGCGATCATAATAAGGAAGCAAATCAAGAAAGCGCAGCTCGCTTACAGGTTTTTAATAGCATACTTAAAGAAATCTGTGCAAACTCAGTTTTTAGCAGACCTTGTCTGACACAGGCGTCACCTGAAGAACTGCATCACACCACAGATGCATAATTTCCTCTTGCCCTTATGCTACTTAGAATAACATAAAGTGGCATAATACAAAATTAATATCACATGCATTTCCTCCACAATAGTAAGAGGAGAGAAAGGATGGCCTACTAATAAAGGTGCTAGCCTGGGACCTGAGAGGCATGTCCAATACCGTGCCCTGCAGGACCTTGAGCAAATCACTTTGCCCAACCTTTCTGGGAACCATGTAGGAAGCACGTTTGTTGTAGTACGATGGACACAAAATGTGTGAACAGTAGCAGAAGCAGTTATTCACCAGCATGTCTGTAAATTGGGACTGAATGCTAATAACCTTTTTAAATATGCAAATGATACTATGATACTACGTTGTCATATTTCTACTACCGTGTTGACCACCACTTGATAAGAGGAGCACGAACTGCAGGTTAAAGTAGGCAAGGGGATGGGGAATCAAGATGTTTGGGCTCTGATTTCATCTCTGCGACTGATCTGCTACGTGACACTCAATCACACTCAGTGCCTCGGTTTCCCTAGGGGTAGAACGGTAATAATACCCCTCATCACAGGAGTATCATGAAGCTTAATCATTAAGGAATGTAAAAAACACTTTCCGAGCCTTTGATGAAAAGTGAAAAACAGTACAAATAATCTGCCTAGCCTGCCACTCTTGAACTAATCCAGCCTACTCATAATTACTGTAACCCGCTGAACTACTTCACATAAAGTCACTTGTTCACAAAAACTCCACCACCCAGTTTCTAAAAGTCCCCTCCAGCTGCCTTGAAGTCCTTAGGGCTTTTGTCATTATGGCACTTTGTGCTTTTCAATTCCCATAAAGCAGTGCACCAGTGCTAAGGGGCATCAAGTTTAACCCTTGCTCATATTGCTCTGGGATACTCCCATTTTCACTTTAAAGGTGTGTCATAAATATCCCTGAAAAGTTTCCGTGAAGCCAGCAGGAAAGGTGAGGAATGCAAGCATTGTTATTTCAGGCACTATTTATAGCTTCATGAGTTTAAATAGAGATTCTCTACATCCCCCTGCTACTACGTTCCCATGGGCAAAAGGTGAGTGGAAGACTGATGCTGTAGCTAAGGTTAAGAACCAAAATTATGATCGCAGCTAAATTCCACAGACTCTTTGCTTGGCTAAAGTCAAGGCATATAGGTCTTTTCTGGGCTGGGAATGGAGTGGGGGTTGGATTTATAATGCTGAAGTTATACCAGTATGACAGTAACTTTTCCCAGTTCTGCTCCTTTTGCTTTGGGGGTGGTTTAACTAAACTGCCAAAGATTATCCTTATTTTGAGCATCCACATGAGAGAGTTGACTCAGGAAAATTAGCAGTTCAACTCTACCTGTGGAACATAATGAGAAAATCGCCCATATCCACGAGCCTGTCGTCTTTCCGAGACCGAGTTGCCCCATCTCTAAAATGGGGGTGGTAATACTTTCTGATCTTGTGTGTCAAGTGCTCGAGCATCATCTATCATGCCTAGAGAGAGAATTTGATTAGGAAACGAAGACCTTCAGACAGGCACCGCTAGAGGAGATTTTATTTATTGCAGTTTCACAACAGAAAATATTTTGCTTTTGCCAACCTTGAAAATAGTATTTCATGTTTCAGACATGGGTCAACGGAGCACAGAATTGACCTGAGGAATCTGGTAAACCACAAATATTTTTAGGAAAGCACTGGGGAGGCTTGCCACTACCTACACCCCATTTTGGGGGGTGGGAGGTGCAGTGATCACCTGCCTCAATAAACACAGCCGTACGTGAGTCAGATGAACTAAACAACACACTTTAATTGTGGAGCAATTGGCAACCACTGTAGATCTTTTTGTCTTTCTAACAAACTAGCTGGTTATTAAACTTAGAGACCATCACCCTATTACCAGCTTCCTTAGTCTTCTTAGTTCATAGCTTCATAGTTAGGGAGCATCTCTAAATTATAACGTCTATCACTACAGGAGGGATGATGAAAAATGAATGCTGTTCTGTGCCTCAGATAAAAGAGCAAACCTCATTTCATTTTCCTTAATGACCACACTGGATTCTGAAATTAAACCCAGCAGGCGAGAAGATCCTGTTCAGATTTCAAAAAGGATCATGCAGTCTAAATCAGGCACATTTTTAAACCCTGCTATGTCCTGTAAAAATGAAACAGTGTTAGCCATTTACACTTCTGCTTTTCATAGCCATCTATCCCTCCCCCTACCCCAAATCACTGGATTAGTCCAAAATAAATGCCATCCTAACTTTAAATGTCACTGTCCAGTTCCTCCCTCGGACTTTTGAAGGAAAATCCTTGGATACTCTTTTTTAAAATATTATTATCTGACATTTCCCCACTCCCTCAGAACCAGCCAAAAATACAGAAACCAACCCTATACAGAATTTAATAAGTTCCCCGGTGCAGATTTTAAACCAGTTGAACCGAGAATATTTCACCTTCACTCTGAACTCGCTCCAAGTGCAGGTTAATACAGTTAATTGCAGAGCACCTGGTTTAAGCGTAGGGTATGTGAACCATCCCTGGAGCACACCTTTCAATCTTTTATTCTTATGTAATGCCCTGGGGCAGCTGACAGTGCCTGTTTAGGCTTTGTTCATAGTGGGTGTGCCAATAGGCTGTCAGAAGTCTCTGACTGCCTGCAAAGGAAAGGCTCTGCTTCACAGAGTGTGTGGCTTTATAAATATATATGTTTGTGTGCGTGCCTTCACATACACACAAGTATATGCATTCATAGATATGCGTCTCATCATTTATATCAACACGTGCATGTGTATATGTGAGCGAGTACACAGATGTGTGCAGGCGATGCATGTTTTGAAAATGATGGTGTGTCCTGTTGTTGCAGAGGCACTTTTTTGGTCCTTCAGGTGACACAAGATAAGCTCAGCCCTTCTCAGTGGCAACCCTGTCTTTGGAGACCACTTTATTTCTACCATCAGTTATAAAAAGGCGTATTACATTGATTGCTTAAGGGTGCACCATAATATCTCACCCACACACACACCCACACACACAAACACATGTGTGCTTATACACAAATATACAAGTGTGGGTGTATGAGAGAGAGAAACTAAAATGCCTTCAGGTGCTGCAGGTGACCAGCTTGCTGATACTTGTAAATTCCTGCAAGTCTAAGATTTCACTTATTAAATGAGGTTTGAAGTTTTACATCAAGTAAATGCTTTTTGCAAAGCACTTGGACAAAGTTTTGAAATAGTCAGTGATTTTGTTAGTGTGAACCACTACAGCTGTCAAACATGCACAACCTTATCTGTAGAGGTGCACCGATACATCAGTCCCATATCAGATTGGCACCAATATAAGGAAAATCAGGAGCCATCCCCTCACACCTCCTGGACAAGCCACTCATGGCTCTGTCCCCCGCTCTGCCCCGGCTGCGCGGCATCTGCCCCAGCCCTGGCCCCACTCTCTCCCTCGTTGTGGGGGCCTCGATCTTCACCCTCATGCCCCTTTCCTCCCCATTCTCCCCTTCCCCTACAACAAACCCACTGGCTGGATGCTGCTCTCCACGTTGCCTGGCTGCATATCAGAATTGGATCGGTATCAGCCGATATGGCTAGCTAAGAATCGGCCAACGGTATGCCCAAAAAATCTCTATTGGTGCACCCATACTTATCTGTCTTCCTAAATATCCATTGAATTACATTTCCTGACACATGTTTAATTCAATATGAAATCATCAATCATCGAAAGTCAGATGAACTTTATTTCTTTCATTTTCAGATGTCCCATGAAGAAAAACCTAAAAATGAAGGCTACAGAGAAAGACAGTAATGGAAAATTTGGTAAAAGAAAGAAGAGATTGCAATTTGTCCAAAATGCAACAATACTTTGTACAGGGACCGTAGTCTGTGTTATAAGAATGAGAAAGCCTCTGGAAATTATAAAACTGCCCTGCATTTGGTAATACAGATTTCTTGTTTCTTTGATGTTTCTTGGTGTGGAAGATTAGGTTACTCCTTAAATTACACACAAGTAGAAATCAGACTGTCACAGCAATTATTATGATGTTTCCGTCTTTTCCCTTATGCCACTAAAATACTTTACGTGGCAAACTATCACTGAGTTGACAAGTACATGTTTACAAATATTATGATTTCAAGACGTTTCTGTTAAATAGGCGTGACTTGGATGGCCTTGCCCTTTCTCTCATCATGTAACTGTGTGTAAAATGAATGCACTATGGTTGTAAAGTACTATCTGCCTGCTCTGTAGTCATCTGATGTTCACTCTGTACAACTGCACATGACTACAGAAGAAAATGAACAGTTGAGGGTTAGATCATGGTATAGTAAACTGCATCAGAAGCGGGAGCTTTTCTATTTAATAGGGACACTAAACAAAGTGGGTTAGGGCCTAATCCTGGCTCCTCTTAAGTTAATGTTAAAATTCCCATTAACAGTTTGGCACCTGGAGAGTCATGCTGAATAAGCAATTTCTGAGTATCCACTTAGATCACAGGTGTGTGAGGTGTGCAAATAGATCCCTTGACCTATTTCTGATGCCTGGCTTGTTTCCACTCTTGCTTAGGAAGCCAGAGATTTCAGATGCTTTAAATCTTGTACACTGGATAAAAGATGTCTCTATTTCCTTAATTACACTGTTCCTTTAATGAATATCTTTGGACAAACCCTAGGACACTCTGGGCATGTCTACATGTGCATTTACTTTGCAGTAACTTACCACACAGTAAGTTACTGTGCAGTAAGGGGCTTTTACTCCGGTGTCTACACATGCAGGCATTATACTGAAGTAATGCTGGGTGTGGACAACTTGGGAGTTAGTCCCAAGTCAGTCTAAGAGGGTTACTGCTCAGTAAGGCATCTACATGTACGTTACTGCACAGCAGTGGCAATGTGTAGGGGGTGCAGGGTGCACGGGGGTGCACATGCACCCCCTGAAAGCGCTGGTGCACCCCCTGACAGGCCACATTCCCTTCTTCAGTGACGGGCGGGGGGGCAGGTGAGAGTGGCGGTGCCCCCGCTGCGAGCGCTGGCCAGGGAGTGGAAGCGCTGCAGTCACTTCCAGGAGTGCTGCGGCCACTTCCTGGTCAGCACAATCGGCCATGGGAGGACGCCTCTCCCCCATTTTGCTGACTAGTCACTGGGGGAACATGGCACCAGTCGCCCATGCTGCACAGTAACTACTTGGGCATAAATTGCTACCTGCATGATGCAGGTAGCAAATTTATGCCCAAGTTGGCATAAGTTGCCATAGTTACCGTGCAGTATGGGCATACACGTAGATAACCAAATTTTTGCACAGTAGCGGTGCACGCGTAGACGTACCCTCTGACAAGTAAATACAAATCCTGCCATATATAACCAAGACAGTCTACTTGAGTAAAAAATATTCTTTCATCACAAACAGCTCTCAGTTTTGGTGAATTTTCCTTTTTATCAGGGACAAAATCCCCCCACCAGTATTATTTAAGTGATATACAAAGGCGTATTTCACTAAAGTAAATGGTGCCTGGCCTACGACAGTACAATGAATGAACTTGAGAAGCTCAGGTCTGATTCAAAGCCACTTACATCAATGGGAAATGCTCCAGTTCACTCCAGTGGGTGTTAAATCATGCCCCTAGGGCTGGCAGGCTTGCTTACCCACAAAACTAAAATCCAGCCAGTCTACTTTATCTTTTAAAATGGCAAACCTTAGACATGATGCTGAAAGCCTCACTTTAGGATGTCCCCCTCTATAGAAGAGATAGAGTAAGTTTTTAAGATGTATAAAAGAGATATAGTAAGTTTTTAAGATCGGGGTGGGGGAAGGTTTACAAACAAGAATCATGAAACGAAGGGCAGTGTTTCTAGTATAATTCAGGGCTCCTTACCCTACCACTTACTTCCATTCAGTTTACCCATCTGATAAATGGGCATGATTCTACTTTCCTGTCTAACAGAGAGAGTGTTTGGAAAGTGCTTTGAGATCCCTGAACAGAAAGTGCTATTTTTTATCCCCATTCAGATAAACAATAGAAAAATTTTACAACTCCTGAACAACCACTGACACAACGATGTCAATAAAACAGAACCTAATTTTGGAAGACGCACAGAGTGGTAATATTTATGGCCCTGGTACAAAAAAGGTGTGCATGAAAAAATGCTTTAGATCATAGTTGCAATTCTTCAGTTAAATTCATGGAAACTGCATAACTGATTTAGATGGGGAAAAGATCTATAACCGCATTTAACTTGTATCAATGGTGGGTAAAGGATAGCCTTCTTAACAGTAACTACAGATCCAATTCTACCTTTGGTGGGGATTTTGCAGTTAAGGGCTGTAGGACTCTGTTCTATGCTTTTTAATCTTTTGGACAACTGTGGCTTTAACATCCTCAGGAATTCAACTTTACACTGTTTTATGTCATCATAGCCAATTCAGTGCAACGCTGCTTTGTGTCATGGTAGTAATACTGTTCTGACAGTTGGGTTTATTATTTACTTCTAAGAAATAATCTTGCTCTCCTCCAGTCAGATGGAGAAAACAATACATTTGCTATTATATCCCTGTTCCTACTGGCCTGGTCTCCCCGCAGAATCACTCTTCCAGTTCTTGAGAGATCAATGTACATAAAAATGATCTGCCAACGCAGACAATAGGCTCGTCCCCTCGTGACCTTTCTGATGAATCCTCACTGCCACCGGGTCATAAACTTTATAGCATTTATTCCAAACAAGGGCCTGCTGTTCTTCAGTGGTGGGGGGATAGCCGAAATAGGGTAAAGACAGATTCCTTCTTGTCTCTTTAGTTGAAAGGACTGGGTTTTTTGTTATGATTCTGCTATTACTGCACTATTTTTGTGTGCATTTTTTTTTAAAGAAGCTTGACTTCATTTTGTTTCTCTTCTAATCTTTCATCAGATGAATTATCCAGAAGCGTTTTAGTCTAACAAATTTTGGGTCAGATCGAGTTGGAGATCTAGTGGTTCTGGCTCATCTGTTCTTGTCCAGGGTCCCTTGCATGCTTTTGCTAAGGGCAGGCATGCCAAGACTTAGTCTACGGGGTACCTATGCTATGTATCCTTGAGCCTGGGATCTTCTTGCCTCCGAATATGACAGAACTGTAGAGACCGACACAACTTTCTGGGATAAGACAGGCAATGGCGCTATGTGGACAAACTGTAATAAGGAGAAGAAGTGAAACCAGCTATGCCTGTAGGAACAGATGAACCCACTCTTATTATATTCTGTTTATTAAAAGTAGGCATCTTTTAATAAGCTTAAAAGAAAATGCTTGTGTCATTTCATCATGTAAGAGCATTTAGTTCACTGGAATAGAGGTATCACTTGAACAGGCCATTGATAATACTGCAGAGTAGAGACTGCTAAATCACTCTCACGCAAATGCCAAGGAAACTAGAACAGCAGCCCGAGAGGATCTCTAGATCTGGACTCTAGAGACAAGATTCACAGAGACCTTTCTGGCGTAGCAAAGTGGGTTGCAGCAGAGTTATGCCAGGCAAACAGTTGGAACATGTGAAGCTTTTATTTTCTGTGGGCCCAATCGAAAGGCACAAAAAGGCTCTTCATTTAGTGGGCTTGGTTTAGCCATACTCTTTAACGGCCTTTGGAAGGACCCTTAGAAACTTGCAGTCCAATGGGACTTTGAAAGCTGATTTTTTGGGGAGTCAGCAAGCTCTACTGCCACAAAAGCCAAAGGATCTTTTCACGGTCAATCTAGCTGCAAGGCACAAGGTGTGTTTTGTATAACATCATAATGTCTCAGCCAAAAGGCTAAAAAGGTGCCTATATCACACCTGGTTCAGGAGTGCACGTGGAGTTGGGGCACTGAGTTTCAGAACAGCGCTCCCTAGTATTGCACCGCGGCAGATGTGCCCTTGTCGCTCTTGCACTTGGAGACCTCCTTGAGGGTGACCTATGGGCAGAAGCCATCCCAACGGGCGACTTACTGCTCACTCCCTCTCAGCCTCGGTCGGGGAGGTTGCACCCTGCTTCAAACTAATTCAAACTACCTTGACTGTACAGTGTGGGGCTCTAGAGTCCACTCAAGCAAGAGTCTTTCCAGCCATGTCAGTGAACTTTGGATCAGGGCCTAAATATCTCACTCTAGGACTGTAACGAATGGCCGGCGGTGCACTCTGTGGATAGGGTCATTTCCCACTGGGGCTGCAAAACATATTCTCTTTGGCATGGTCTTGGCTTTGACTTACCCTCATGCATTCAACTACCACTGAGCCAGACACTCAGCCCTAGCACGACTAAAGCTTTTACTGGCTTGACTTATCCACCTTTCTGCATGCACTGAGATATCACTGCTGAAGGCTGTGTTTCTTTCAGATAATCTTTTACTGAGTGCCAAAGATGTGAAAGCCACTATTGAAAGAAGCTGCTACAACATTTTAGAAGCTGCATTTCCTGGCTGCTTTGTCCCCTCCACCCAGCAGCACAGCCACATGTGGGGGAAGAAACCCAAGCCTATGCCTGTGGCCCAAAGCAGCGTGCAACACTGCTGCTACTGTTTTGGCTGAGCTTTTCCAAGCACAGTGGCCACTAGAAATATGGGGGGGTCAACAACTCCAAAACCTAGAAATATTCAGTGAGCTTAAACCCGTGATTTAGAAACTGCAGAGTGTGTGACAGGCTGTAAACCGTAAAGCCTTAATTTCAAACAACGGCATGGCATGAAGTAACCTTAAAGGAAGGGGGAGTACAGGACCTGGTGACTTTTTACAGCCCTGACAAGATCTTTCTCAAATTAAAGTCACTGGATCTATGACTTTGGTTGGTCTTTTAAAGCTGCCCCAGTCTCTTTTCCTCTCCCCCCCCTTCAAAACCCATCATTGAGCGGATGGTTTTAATTCAAGCCCCGATGTTAGGGAGTTTGGCACTCACACTCTGGGCTTTTCCTCCTGTCTCAGCGTCGGAGAAAGACCCTTGTGCCCACTCCTCAAGCTGTGCTTCAGACCTGTCCAGGATTGTTCCCTGTAAACCGAGTTCATTGCTAGAGCTGTCAGCAAGTGTACAAATTGACCCTGAGACTTCAAATACTTAAAATAAAGGAAAGGCACATAAACATCCACATTCAATAGGATGCGGGCACTTTTGGTTTGCAGAGTCAGCAGAGAAATCCTTTCCTATCACAGATGAAGGAACTTTGGGCTTAGACCTAAACAGCTTGCATTTTCAATCTGCAATTCAAGTCTGGCATGTGTCACTGCTTACAGAAGAGCCCATGAATCAAACAGAAATCCTATGGATGTTGCAGCTGAAATCAAATACTATTTGTTAGGGAGCTTTCATGGTCCAGGTGTAAAATCTCTAATAAATGTTAGACACAAGCCAAGCACAGAAAACCACCCTTTAACTTGACAACCTGTTAACTACAGGGCCACCAAATACAAAGAAACAGCCCTGCCATCAAGACACATGGTATTCCAACCTGACACCCATAAAACTTATATTAAGCAGAATGTATGCTTTACCAAGGCATCAAAGCTGCATTTACTGCACACTTGGAATAATAACACAACTCCTGCAAAGGACACTTTAAGTGCCAGAAAGAAAGCTAAAAACTTTTTTTTTTCCTGAAGCTTTTAAAATGTTCTCAACTCAGGTCTAAATCTGGCTTAATTTAGCAGGGAGGAAATCATCACTGCCCTCAGTGGTATTGCTCCAACTAGTAAAGTAAGTGTTTTTTATCCTGAAGGAACATGGAAAATGACACCTATTGAGGACGTAGAAATCTTAGAGTTCCTTGGCTGTTGCTGTCATTCTCCATTTTTGTGAAAACTTTAAATATACAGGGCCAGAGAAAAAAGTCCTGAATCATACTCAGTATGGGGCAATAGCAATCCTGGGCCAGCTTTCCAGTTAGCTGAACATTATCCCATCATGGTTAGGAAAACATAGCTCACATGCCATAAAGGTTGCTGCACATTTTCCATGATGTCACAAGATCATAAATGATATGTCGTTACTATGGTCAAGTCTTTTATGCAATGTCTTGCTCTAGACTCTGGTGCTGGGTATTTTTAAATTGAACTCCTATATTCCCTGGAGTAGGTTACTTCACAAGCGGTGACTTGAGCAATATTTCTTTTCAATGAAAAATGACACATCCAGTTTAGCAATGTGATGGGATTTCTCTACTCCCTTTGGCTCCTTCTAATTCTTTCTACAAAAAAAGGATGTTCCTTCCTTGGCTGCATTAATAAAGTATTACCATTGTCAACCAGGGAAGAATATTTACATTTTTGCTGAAGTTTGTGTTATGCAGCAGGGAACAGTGCAGCAGGAGACAGAAGCAAAGAAGAGGAAAAGAAGAATTTCAGAGTCTGAAAAAGAGAGGGGTGAGGAAGGGGAAATCCATCTTTCAGTTCTTGTACGATGCAGGCAATTACTATACTTGACACCCTGCAATATTTCATGACACCACCCAAATTCTGCTGAAGTCAATTTACATTGACTTCAATGGGCTAAGGGAGGAGGACCTTGGCTAAGAGGTCTTTTAAGTGCTCCAGCCCCGCTCCAACCAGGCTTCCTAGCAGGATGATGTACAACAAGGGTGAGCAACCTACAGCACAGAGGCCACATGTGGCATGGGAAGTCTCTGTACATGGCAAGCAGCAGGCTGGAGAGGGGAAGGCAGCACAGTGGCAGATAGGGCATGGAGCAGAAAGCAGAGCATCAGATCAGGGAGGGATCAAAAGGCAAGAAGTACAAAGCAGAGCAGCATCTTGGTGAGGGAGCATGGGGCAGGGAGCAGAAAGCTATGCAGCAGATCAGGTAAGGGAAAATGATTGAAGTGGCACCCTAGAACAGGGCTTGTTTGGCACAAGTATAGGAAGGAAATGGGAGCCTATCCTAAAAAAAATCAGATATTTTGGTCTTGGTCCAACTGGGTCAAATGCTGGTTCTCACCTAGCCCCCAGTCTTGCAAAACATTTGAGCACCTGTGTAAATGAATATAGGTGTTAGTCTTTCCAGTAAAGTTATGCATATGTATTACTGTTTACAGGATCAGGGAATTATTTTCTACTCAGTCTTTACACAGTCACAGCTGCTACTGAAAGCAATTGGCCAGATTATCTCAGTCATGCTGGTGTAAAATGGCCTATTTACAGCAAAGTTAGTGAATCTACTCTAGAGTTACACTGATGTGGCTGAGAGCCGAATTGGGTGTCCTGACATCAGCCGGGGACTGTTCTGCCACAAGACTCCAGGTGGGATGAGAAAAGCCAGATGTCAAAGGAAGGACCCTGGATCTTTCACTTGTCACATTCCTCCAGGATCAAGTTGAAAACCAGGTTCCTGCAGCCTTCGGAGGGTCCTGGGGTTGGGACTGACAATCAGCTGATTGGTGGTCCCAGCCCTGGCACCGCACTGGAACCAGTTCAAGACTCCGGTGCGGTGCCAGGGCTGGGACTGACAATCGGCAAGAGGCACTGGAGTACATATTACCATGCAACAGCTTGAACGTGTACTAAGTGCCCCATGTGACAAGGCCCTTGGTTGGTACAATGCTGTATATGGCTCTTGAGCTACACCTGTCATAGTCAATTTGTTCTGTGACTAGGGTTAATTCTGGCTCCTCTCCATGAGCCTAAGACCTGAAATGGAGCGGGAATGCCACTCACCAGAGTGTGGTGGAAAATGTCACATTTTGCAATTCTCTTCAGGCCACTGAAAAGAAATCTGCAGCGGGTCTGTACAAGGCCTGTAGAGACCTGGCTGACTCAGTTTTCCTCTTGTTTTAGAGCCACTTAGCTAGACAACCCCTTATCTTAAGGTTCCACTTATAAAAGGTTAAAAAGTGATATTTTAATAAACACTTAATTGCTTGCTAGAGAGGAGGCCTGCACGAAGCAGCTAGTATTTGATTCTGAGTTAGGATTTGGCCAATTCAGGGGACAGTGATTCGATTTGGTGATTCAAATCACTGTCCCGAATCGATTCGGCTGAATCTCTGAATCACCGAGGCCCATCCCCTACCCCTCTCCCAGGGTGCTGCCGGGTGGGAGGTGATCCCTGCTGCCCCCCGCTGCCCCATGCTGCAAGGAGGGCTCTGCACAAGCCCCCTGGCCCCCCTCCCTGCTGTCACAACCTCTCCATGGCTGCCCTGCCTGCCCCAGCTCTAGCCCGTCAAGGAAAAAAAAAAACCCAAACCCCTGGCAGAGCTGGGAAAGTGGGCAGGGGTCAGGGGGGCTGGCGGAGTAGGCAGGAGATGGGGCTGGTAGGGGTCCCCCCATGATCCCCTCCCCCCTCCGCCAGCCTCCCCCCTTCCCGTCCCCTACTTACCAGCTCCGAGTTCGGCTCCAGCTCCCTGCTGCAGCAAGCAGGGGCTACCCGAATCATCGAAGCTCTCCAAATCTTTTCCGAAGATTTGGAGAGCTTCGAATCGATTCGGACCTTTTTATTGGTCCCCTGATTAGATTCTATTTGGAGATTCGGTCACCAAATCGGGCCAAATCTCCTCCGAATCGAATCAGCACCCGAAGCTTCGCACAGCCCTACCAGAGAGTTCAAAAGCTAGTTTGCTGACAACTGTGACTTTTAATGTTCGATAAGGAGCATGTTGATCAAAGTGCACCACTACTCTGCCTTCTGCCTGTCTTCAGACTAACATGGCTAACTCTACCTCTCCCTGTTTGGTCGCCTGTCTGAATTTACAAGATGTGAAGTGGAAATGCCATGCAGTGGACTATGTTACAGACAATTTATGGACAGGGAGAATGTACTCCTTTATGTGCTGCTGAGCCAGGCCTCTCTAACAGGTCTCTGCACAGAGCCCCTAAAGGGGTTCACATGAACTTGCACCAAACCTAACCTAAACCAGACGGTCACAGCTAGTACTCCTATCTGGAGAAACAGCTGTAGTCCATGTCTCCCTACCCCAACTTACAGCAAAAGATGCATCTCTTCTAAACCCCACATAATACCCTCATGTGACAACTTATTGCTTGGGCTTTGCAGGGGGGAATCAGGATTTACCAAAATTCTCCTTCCATCAGTATAGCAATGTTCAAACGGGTGCATCTATACGTGTGCTTTACTGCAGAGCTGACTAATTAGCTCTGAGTAAAGTGTCACTGTCTACATGTGTGCCTGTATTAGGGCACAGTAAATTAATTAACTCCTCTGTAGGATAGTGCTGTCCAAGATAAGTACTATCCTACAGCACAGTAGTTACATGCATCTAAATGCACATGTAAATGGTTACTGCGGCTCACTGGGGCACAAGGGCGCTAGAGTGCAGGAGCTACCTGCTGGCTACCCCAGCCAGCCCTTTTACAACATGTTGAACCAGGCAGAAACAGCCCCAAGCCTGGCAGGCTGACCCCTTGGGTCCCTTGCCAGTTGGGACTGCTCTGCCCTGGCTCAACGTGCTGTGATCCCCAGTGCATGCATAAACGCTGCTCCTGGGAGCAATCAACTCTGGCGCCAACTGTGCCAGAGTTTATTGCTACGTGCTAATTGCATGTATAGATGTGATATGCCACTGACATGCTTTCAAAGCAATGAATCATATCCCTGCTTCCAAACTGATATTTTTGCTTGTCCTGTAACTTATCAAATCATTTCATTTCATTACACCAGGTGCCTTTTCATTTCATACCTATATTGTAGACTTGATGCAAGCATCATCCATTTTAGCTACTAAAATATATACACAACTTAGAGACTTCCCTCCTTACATTGAGGGCACGCTTTCACTGCACTGGAGGTCGTGGTGTTCTCAGATTTGGAATCCAGACCATGCTGTCTTATTTGTTATTTACTGCACTAGCAAAAAGGAAAAGGGCAGGAGATATAACCAGAAACTAGCAGCACTACAAACTGGATGGAGAGAAATACAGAAGGAATATGAAGTATCACTTCTGCAGTACACAGTCAGTCATATGTATGAAAAAAGGACCTCAGAACAAATCTGCTGAATTCTCCAGCCTTTTCATTTATGCTCTTTGAAATTTTCTCTCTTCTGAGCTGGAAACAGAGGCCCACAGACCACTGCTGACCTCCGCCATGTCTCTTGCTACAAAAATAGACCACCCTTTGCATTAAGCTTCAACTTCTAAAGAGGTGATGTTTTATAATTGATAAATTATGTTCTAATAAATGCTTAACGACTTGTTAGAGTGTCCAAGCAGTTCTATAAGCGAGCCATATTTCGCCCCATTCTGGGGTCCTGGTTCATATGATCTATTGAAGGCAATGCAGATAAGGAAGGGGGCATAGATGGGTATCTGTTTGTCCAGAACAGCATAGTGGGATATTTGTGTCGGGGTGGCAAGTGAGGGCAGAACTGGTCTTACTGCCTTTCTTTACACTGCTTTTCTTTGTGTCAAGGGCAGAACTGGCTTCTGCTGGCCCTGGAGTTAGGGAGGTGCACTGCCTTCATCGCTCCCTGAACAGGATCAGCCCCAGCGTAAGGATGAAGAAACACAAGCACAGCAATGGAAGTGGGGCTCTGGGAAGAAAGGATTTGAAAGCGGGGGAGGGAGGAAGGAAAGAGTGAAAAACAATATTAGATTTCTGCATAGATTTTACTGCCTGTTGCCACAAGAAGCACAGGAAGTATATGTGAATGTTTTAGGCATAGTCTATGCCAATGCTTTTTGTATTATGTGCCTGATTGAAAACGAATAGGGAGGACATAGTGGAGGATACTGTGTTTCACGTCCATCGCTCTAATCTAGTCATATACTGAGAGCCTCTAGCAAACAGCATCCCTGTCTTGCTAGAGAGATGCTTCCTCTGCTCTTGCTTGCTATAAGCAGACGTTGTCAATGGGCGATGTCAAGCCAGTGGGGGATGAAACTTTAAAAAAAGAAATCAGTATTGTTGTTTATTTCTCCGTAATTTTAAGGAGAAATGAGTTATCTACATCCAATTCAGGCAATAAACCCCACTACATTTATACTAGATTTGAATAATTTCTGTGGCTTTCCTTGAGAAAAAGCATTAGCAAGAGCAGATGCGAGGGTCATTATCTTAACGATATCACAGAAGTCTGGGGAGTCACAAAGGCTTTCTCGCCTAGTCAAACTGTCTTTGGGGAATCTAATTTGCTAGTGAGGTATAATCCCAAACAAATGCTTTTCATTATGGAGCTACATGAAACAGTATCAGTTGAACAGGAGGACTAGGTCTTTGAAATGTAAACACAGTAGCTCCTCAAGGTTACATCCATTGATTTGAATTGAAACTGCCTTGAAAACAGCAGTTTCCTTAGCAAAGCCATAACCCTATCCGGGTTGCAGCCATGCTGGTCTAGAGGAAAAAGGAATCAGGATTCATGGTCAAGGTGATATCTTTTATTAGACCAGCTAGATCTTTGCAAAAAAAAAAAAAAATATATATATATTTATATATATATATTTTAATATGACTACATCCTGCTTAGCTTACCACCAAACAGCTTGGAGGTGAAGAGACTATTGCAACTTTTCTCTGAGCCTGATCTGCATATAAATTGAACTGTTCCAAACCGGAGATTTTACCATCGAATCTCCTATGAAATATGAACTTTCATTTCTGCACAGGAGACCTCTTACAATCTTTTCTCTTATGCCTGAAGAAAGGTGCTCATGCCCCAAAACTTGAAAATAAAGATTTATTTTTTCTCCTTTTTTTCCTTTTTGCAAAAATCTAGTTGCAAAAAATAGATATTGCCTCTACCATGAGTTTTGATTCCTACTTCTATCGGTACATAGAAGCTGCTTTGCTTCTCTGTCTTCTACTTTGCCTTCCTTTACCTTCTTCCTTGGTCTCAAAAGAGCCTGCAAGGAAGACAATGCCCTTCCAGACCTTAAGTGCAAAGAAGTGAATCCAGCTTGTTACCAAGCTAAATTTACTATGTGAGTTCAAATGGGCTTCTGCAGCCTCCTTGAATCTGAGCCCCAGGCTTGTGTGAAACCCAGAGAAAGTCACAGGGGTTCAGTCCGTGTTGAGGCCCAAGATCTCCTAGGAGGCAAGATGGACAAAAAATGATTATAGGTGAAGGGAAGCAGAAACATAGTTATAATATACACAACTTCTCCCTACCCGTGCCTCTGAGAGCAAGCTGTATAAAGAAATTTAACACATGCAAATTATTTTATTTTACATTCAATCACTAGGCCTGCTAACCAAGGTAATGTACACTCTGGCTAAGAAACCAAGGAACAGTAGATTGTGAATCAGATGAGCCTGAATGACAAGTGACTTGTATGAGGAATTCCTTGTGTTCATACAATTATCCTTGAAATCAGAGAGAGAGAGCTGCTGAAAACAGAGAGTATCCAGTTTTGTTCCTCTCCTGGGCAGAAAGGAGATCCCCACCCCCTCCTTTTTTTTTTACATAGAGACAAATTAATCAATGGTGTAAAGCCTTTTTCTTCAGTAGGATGATACCAGGTTATCCTGTTTTATACCAAATGCCTCACTTTACATAACCTCCATTGCCAAGTAGAGGTGATGAAAAATCAGTACACGTGCTCTGCGTGCTTATTTTAAAATACAAAATTTTAAAATACCAAATCTTGCACCTCTCTAAAGCTTTTTTATACTTTGGGTAACTTTCGTAGATCGCTGTGTGAAGTGCAGCATAAATCAACAGATACATCAAATTAATATATTTTGAAAGTTGTCCTCAAAAGCTATCCTCTGACCTTCAGCTAACAAATAAACAGTGTCTTGGCCCTCACAAAGAGCTCACCTGCTTTGTGCATCTAACCCAGGGGCGGGCAATTATTTCGGGCGGAGGGCCACTTACTGGGTTTTGGCAAGCCATTGAGGGCCTCATGACAGGCAGCCAGGGACAGATAAATATTAATTTTCTAATTTTTTTATAGGCCCCACAGGCCAGATAGAATAGCTGTTGGGTTGCATATTGCCCACCCCTGATCTAAACTGAAAAATAAACCGACAGTTTCCAAAATGACTAGTGACTCTGTGGACCTTCATTTTTGGATGTCTGACCTGGGCCGCCCCTTCACTAGCTCTCAAGCTGGACTCCCAAAACTTGACTTACACAGAGACTCAAGTCCAGTATCTATTCTACACCCAGCACTTGTGAATGGTGGCAATTGCGGGAGTGAAACTGTGATGTGAATCTCTCTCCTTTACTCCTGTAGATCTGCAGTTCATAATCATGGTCCTAAATCCATAGTAATATTCTGTTGTGGTAGCATCTTCTAGACCACTAAAGCATCCCACAGCATTTTTAAAGGGTAGCAATTCATAGAGTATCTCCAATGCCTATTACACAGGCCACACAATGGCAATGACATGGTAATGATTTTCTATGGTTTTGACCAATGTATTTTGGACAGACTAGCACGGGAATTCATGTAAAGGATTTTCACTCTTCTCACCATTCATTCTTCCCTGCTGCATTTATAGTTACAGTGAAAATATGTCTGTTCCCATAAAACATCAGCTGATTGTTTCATTTGTTTTTAGACCAAAACAGCAGACATGTGAAGCGTTTTTAAATGAGTTTCTTTGGCAATACTTCTGCGCTGAGCTATATCCATGCCACAGCATTCTCAACTGAGATGTATATCATGTCAAACTCCCAAATAACATAACCAACGACATGTCTGATTTGGCACTGTGTTTTGATAATGCAGGTGATAAAACCAATTAAGCAGGAACAAGATCATGCAGATAATTTTAAAATATACTTCCTTGAAGAAGATGGTCCCCAAATCAAGGCAATTGGTGTGTTATTCCTATGCTGAACTCACTCTGCTAGGAAGTGTGTATTATTCTACTTTAAGAGCTTAACAGGTCTGTATACAGCCAGTCAGATGCCTGGAAGGTAACAAAAAAGAGAGAAAGAGAGACTCGGGATACAGCACAAGGATGAGAGCAAGCATACAAAGTAATATTATAGTACACAGATGATGGACAAAGTTATAGTATATCATCTGTGTTCTGTTCCTGGTTGAATCTAATCTCATTTTCTAGGTTTTTCCACCAGTTTTCATAGAATTATAGAAAATGAGGGTTGGAAGGGACCTCAGGAGGCCATCTAGTCTGAGCCCTTTGCTCAAAGCAGGACCAGCCCCAACGAGATCATCCCAGCCAAGGCTTTGTCTAGCTGGGTCTTAAAAAAATCCAAAGATGGAGATTTCACAACCTCTTTAGGTAGCCTGTTCCAGTGCTTTAGTGCCCTCCTAGTGAGAAAGTTGACTTGTTTTACTTTTGACCTTTAATCCTGATTCAGGATGAGAAGAATTTTTAAAATCTTGACAATTTTCACTGGATGGGAAACTACTTCTGGGCCCAGATCTGGCCGCAGAATGAACCGAAGCCAGACCTGTGAAGCTGCTCTCGGTATCGTTTACCAGGTCCTTGGGCCTGTGTCTGCCCCTAACCTGCTGTGTATGTTGTTGCTCTGCCAAGAATGCATTAGAGTTGTGGAGGGCTTATTAATGCTGTCGTGCACAGCAATTTAATATGCAAATGACCCTGTAAATTATGCTGCTTAGGAAGGGAAACATGTCACAATGAGTGGCTGTCCCTCCCCAGGCCTGATGAGCCGTGTCTCCTTTGGCTGTATATATACACATCCACGTCCCAAAGGAGAAGCTGCTGCATCCCAAAACCTAATCTCATTTTCTAGGTTGACATGACTTGTGTATGGGCAGAAAAGCTGCCAAAAAATTTCTCCCTCTCCCACTTTTACAATCTTTTCTCCAATGCCTGATGAAGGGTGTTTGTGCCCAAAAGCTTGCAATTAAAGAATTTTTTTTTTTTTTTTGCAAAAATCTTGTTGGTCTAATAAAAGAGATCATCTCTACTACGAGTCCTGATTTGCCTTTCCCTCTCTCACTGTTCTTCCCAGGGCTCAGGATCCCAAACCCAAGCTTGGTATAGCAAAGACCTTTTGAAGCAAGACTGGATGAACACGTAGAGGAGAAACTAACTTAAAACCCCTTAATAGCCTCCACTGTGAAATGCTCTGGTTTGGATTTTTGATTGTTTTTATGTTTACCCTAAAAACCTTCTATATTTAATTTCTGGGAACTAAGCTATTTAAAGTGATCTTCCAGACACTCCCATGACGCTGTTCAAGATCAAGAGTTTCTACTTAGACACGAAATATTCTGAAATCCTATGGCAGGGGGTTTAAAATTATTTATACGTGCAGATTCCACCCAGCCAGCTCCATCGGACAGGAAAATGGAAAGAACATAAACCCTGGTTGATGACAGCCCTGAAAAGACCGCTACAGAATTCGATAAGGGGCACTTCCCTCATTTGTATTGCAAAGATGTCTCCTTTTTTTCTTTTGCACCATAAAGGACCTGTTTCCATATTTGCTATATAACATGTATGAAAAGATTGCATTTAATTTTGCAGGAACTGCTCTTAAAATACACAGGAACTTGACTCTTTGAGGGGGTACAGCATTGCGAAAAAAAATCTCTTTGAAGTTCCTAATTAATTTGTATTTAATCATGTACTTCACCTTATCTCTATAGGGGCACTTCCACAAGGTGGTAGTGATGATAGGAGAGATGCCGTTGGAGGCTGCCTCACCAGCCCCAAAAAGGAACCAGCGCCACACCTAAGTCCATTTCAGCCGTTTCCTCAAGGCACAATTTATTGTTCAACAAAACGCTCCTAGGTAACATCAAAGTAAGGCAATTTCCCTAACGAACACAAGCAGCAGTCCCCAAAGGTCTTTCCTTATTGGCCTCCCACACTTTTATAGAGCTCTGATTCCCAGAGCCACTCTTCCTGGAGTCCTCTATTCATTTCCCCCCTGGATTTTCTCCTTTTCTTTGATCCTAAGTGGCTCTTATACCCTTATAGACCTGGTTTGTAGTCGCATGCTCCCCATCACATGCTTCTTGAATTCTTTTGCAAATCAGTTATGCTCTGAGAGTTACACTTTCAGTTGTATCTACCTTTGGACTTGTCTACACTACAGACCCCCTGCTGCAGTACCTATTACTATGCTTAGGAGAAACAATTGTGTATGCCAACAGAAGTTTTTTTTAGTGGGCACAGCTACACTGCCTCCCTACGTGGCTTATGGTGGACAGAAGTACTCTTCTACCAGAATAGCTGCATCTAGACCCAGCATTTTACCAGCATGTCAAGAAGCTAGCCATCACATCAGAAAAATGAAGCCACTGAATGGTGCCTCGGTGCCACTGTAAATCTTACCCTCTATGCCCACCGGTAAGACAGGACTAATAATTGCTGATCTTTGAGGAGTCTAAAGTTCATGCTCACCCAGTGCGGTGGAAACAATTGGCTTTGCAAGAATTCAGAGTTACAGGCCTGATTTATACCTAAAGCAAATAGGGCAACTCCACTGAAAGCACACGAGTTGCACTTACATCTGGCCTGAATTTAGCTCCTTTGCAACCAAATCAGGAAGTACTAGACATCTTGTAAGAAATCCTGTTCTCATTAAGGTTTTAGTCCAGTGCATCGTATAACTACCCACATCTTAGAATATTTTCTGAATCCTGGTTTTGAGGCTTTTACCACACAGAAGCTTCTGTTTTAGGGCCTCAGCGAAAACCCACCCAAATCCATCAGGCTCTTTTCATTGATTTCCATGGGCTTTAAATAAGACCAATGGGTTGAAATGATTTTCTATTACGCCTTCCAGCCGGTTTAACACTACCTACCAAGGAGAACTAATGGTGACAAGAATTATACTGGATTGCCCTAAAAAACAACGCCAAGATAATTAACAAAACAAATCAAACCACACAGCCATTAATCTGAACAAATGTTTTCAGTACTGGAAAGTGGTAAGGTGAGCAAATTGTTGCCCTAAGAGCAAGGTGACAATCCCCTGTCCCCGTTCCAAAGCAAACAAATAACAGTGAAATGTAACGTGATGCTTGTTTCCATCGAGGGAAAACATTTTGTCAGCCACCCTTCCTCTTGAGAGAGCCTGTACATTGTTTCCTTGTAATCCGAGACCAACAAGTATTCGTGGTAACCCGTTTAATGGTTCCCAGAGCCAGCAGTTGGTCAGTAGTTGCAGATAGGTGTATTTGAAAGACAAAGAATAACTGCTTTACCCTTCAGTATTTACTTTGATGCAAGACTCTTAATGAGTTTTACAACTATTAAACTGGCTAATTCTCACAGCCCTCCAGGAGGGCAAACATGCCCGTTTTATATACAGATAACACGAGCCCCAAAGCGATTAAAACCCACACTCTTAAAAGTGGTCCCTAAATTTGACTGCACAACTTAAGGCACTGATTTTAGCAATGGCTGAGGACTCACAATTTTAATTCCGTTCTGTAGGAACTGCTGATGCTCTGTGGGCAGGGCAGAGCATTAATACACATTATCCTATTTTAATGTGCATTAAGGCATCACAAAAAACCCTGTGTTAAAATATCCTATTTTAATGTGCATTAAAACATCACAAAAAACCCCGTGTTAAAATATCCTATTTTAATGTGCATTAAAGCATCACAAAAAACCCCGTGTTAAAATATCCTATTTTAATGTGCATTAAAGCATCACAAAAAAAACCCGTGTTAAAATATCCTATTTTAATGTGCATTAAAGCATCACAAAAAAAACCCATGTTAAAATATCCTATTTTAATGTGCATTAAAGCATCACAAAAAACCCCGTGTTAAAATATGCTATTGTGCCCTTTTCTAGTACCTCACAACTGAGAGCAATTGTACACACGCATGTGCCGCAGTGGCGGGTGCTTTGAAAAGTGTCCGGCGCTGCAGTTGTATAAGCAGCAAAATGCTTGTCAGCACTGAGAAAAGGGGAGCGGTGCACTTTTGAACACACACACCGGAGGTGCCTTAGTTCAAAAGTGCACCACTGCCATTTTCTGCGTGCTGATGTGCATTTTGCTACTTATACAACTGCATGTGGCGTAGTGCAGTTTGCATCAGCTCGCATGCGGAGCAGACTCAATTAATCATGTCTGCTCCAAAGCAGAGGATCTCTGGCGTGTCCCTGCACAAAAATGCATGTGTATAAATGCCCTGAGGTACTAAATTTAATATGCATTAGCAAAAGTGAATGACTGAATGTGTAGACGTGCCCAGTGTCTCTCAGAATTAGGCCCTAGATATACCGGGCCCCTAACATAACGAAGGTATAAAAAGTTAGAGGATATTTGTGAAAAATCAAACAGAACTGACTTGTTAAGAGATGCATGTAAATCAACAGCAGAGCTGGGAGGTTAGACATGCCAGGTACAGACATTACACTTTTACCAGTGTAAGTGATCAGAACTGGTGTATACCTGTAACAGAAGTTCAGCACGCACAGACTGGTTTAAAAATGGCAGAACCCAGTATAAGATTTGCCATCCCCCCCGACTAAAAGGCGAATGTATGTTCAGTTAGCTACTGATCTAAACTATGCTGCTTATAGAAAACCACATGACTCACTTCTGCCCCAGGCTTTTTGAATGTCTGTATCTAGCCCAGGAACCTTAACTGGTATGCCTATACACTCAACCACACGCGATCTCTAGCCACCCAGGCTATTACAGACCAGCTGATATTGACTGGAAACGTACATGCAAGAAACTTTGTGGGCTGCTTTACAAATAAAATAAAGCACCGCCCCAAATCACTTGTAAAAACAGTTATGTTTCCTTGATGTTTTGATGAAGGAAATAGTTCACTTTGATTTCAGAGTTTCTTTATAGCCTTTGAGTGGCAGGCAGCCCTTTTACATTATTAATCATCCGTTTGAATTTGATGTCTTTACTCCAAACTAAAAATTTTTTTTTTGTTTTGAGGGGGAGGGCAGCTTTGAAAATCCTAGGAATAAAGCAACTCATAACGCTTACAAGATAAAACATTACACTTTTTCCCATTGAACTTTTGGGGGTTTTATTTAGGGCAGTCTTGATTTTAATCACAAATTCTGTCTAATGTAGGGGGGAAATGCCACAAATGCTTACTAGAAGAGTTCTGTATCATAATACAATGAACTATTAAATGAAATGAAAAGCTGACACACACAAATGCCTGCTAGGCAGTATCATTTTATTTTCTCAGGGCAAAATGCATCCCTTGATAGGGGACACTTGAAAACCTGTGCACTGAAGGTCCGATCCAGTGTCACTGGGAGCCAGCTCCCTGTTGGACTTTTCACCCAACTTTGCACAAATATAAATGACAGCACAAGGTGCAAAGCATTGGCAGGCTACATGGAGTTGCAGCTGTTTTCATATAGTGACACAAAGCCCTTTACCTATCCGGTTCAAGGAGTCAGGCTTCCCACAAGAGAGTTACTAGTATCTTCTTTATATATCACAGAGCAGTAAAAGATCTACTGGGGCCACAGTCTCTTCAACACTGGGTCTCCTGCCCCATCTGTGAGTAGCTCGGGTGAAATCCAGATCCCACCGATTCGCTAGAATCAGGATCGTACCTGGATGTATATGGCTGCATGCAATTTCTTGACTTGTCTAATACCCTTTATATCTTCTCCTACACTTCTGAGCAGAGCCAGTTTCAGAAAACCTCGGCCTAAGTATTTGCATATGAGCACTTAAGCTGACAGTTGGAAACCACAGTGCCAATAAACCCATTTTCCTCAGTTCAACCAATGTTTAAAAGGCCAAGCCCTTAAAATTCATACCTTCTACAGACATGCTTTATTTGTTTAATGAGACTGGAAGATTGCTTCCAGGAGTAAATGAGAGCTGACCACGGTTATGTATAAACCAGTTTTGGCAGCATACATTACATATCACTACACGCAGCTTGTGCATGCTGTTTCTAATTCAGAGCATATTACTTAGAGATAGTGAATGAGTTCAGAAGATGTCTTGTGACTACTGCACCGTGCCATGAAGCTCGTCCTCACTGCAAAACTGATGTACCCCTGGATTTTGAGCTCTGATGCATCATGGCTATTCACTCTAATTGCATAGAAAGTATCTGGATGACTGATGCATCATGGATATTCACTCTAATTGCATAGAAAGTATCTGGAGCTGCTCCCCTGCTGGAGTGGATTTACAGAAACATAAATCTGGACCAACTGGGTCTACATGAGATGCTTACTGCGCATTACCCTAATAATACTGCGCAGTAGTGTGCCAGTCAAAACCCATGCTAATAGCGTACTGCTCAGTGTTATTAGGCTAATGCGTGCAGTAAGCATCACAAAATATCAGCGCACTGGTGCTACTGTGCTGTAATTCTAGTTACTTTGCATTTATTTAGTACTTCATTAGGCAAGTGCTAAACTAAATGTGCAGTAACTAAGGTGCATTAATGAACATGTAGACGCGCCCACTGAGAACAAAATCTAGCCAGCAGCTCTTTTGCAATGAGTGCATTTAGGCAGGTGGGAGCAGGAAAGGAATTTGGACAAGTGCAGTTTGCATAGGGTTGTAAGTCACTGATACATGCAGCATAGGCTACCGGCCCTTCTTGTTCTCCGGTGTTTTGCACTATGGGGGCTTCCAAAATACAAGTTGTATTTGGAAGCTGCATTTTGAAGAATTAAGTCTTATCGTTACACGGGTCTGCATTCTCACCAAGATCACTAGAACACATATGCTTACTATATGGGAACAAATTGACTGGAAAGGATTTCGGAGGTCGTATCATAAAATGATATGATCTAATAAATTAATTCGTTTTAACTGAATTCCTCATGCCCTTTCACTTGATAACACTTCTAATAGTTACACAGTATTTCGCCCTTTATAATTTAACAGTTTTTTAAAGTATATTTTAACTTTAAAGAGCTACAGTATTCATGCAGGATTTATACAGATTGATCTGCGGTAATCTTTCCAGAGTTCTTTGCCTTGATGAGAAATATTTGAAGTGGTCCTTACTGTATTCCAGTGTTTCACCCACTGCATAAAGAGCGACTTCTGAAGAAGTCCATGATGTACTGGGTAAAACATCAAGAGCAATTAGATTTAGCAAAATTATTCAGAAGAGGCCCAAGATCAAATAAACATTGCATTTCCACTGCAGAGGGGAACACTCTGCTACTTTTTTGCCTAACAACAAGGTACTGACAGCAGTGTTTCAAGTGAGACAGGGCCAGACTTTGATCTCAGCAGGGGGGCTTGTGTTAACCACTACAGCAAGCGTTTCTTAAAACCCACAGGTCAAGCAGGTATTTTTAGTTCCATTTTGAAGATGTAGCAAGATCCTTTCCCTTATTTCAACAGTAAGGTTATATATATATTATTTATGTTGGAAAAACTGCAGGCAGATATACTTTTGAGGTGAACTGACAGTAAATATACATGTGCTTTCATGCTTAGCCATGGAGGGAAGGGAGGGGAAGAATTTCTATAACCGTTTTCATTTTTAACACAAGCCAACATTTTAATTATTGTAATGCTCAGTAAAAATAAATAAGTAAGACTTATGCATTATCTGATAAGACCAACCAAGAATGGGGCTGTATCATGTGAACCGCTGTTCATATGCAAGGTAGCGGACGGTCTGTACAGACACACAAGACAAGACAGACACGGGGTGATGGAAGAGACAATATGATGCTAATTTAATGTCATGTTCATTCCATATTTTTCTGTAGAAGGCAGGATTTAGCCAAGAGAGGGAAAGCTAAGTAGAAAAAAATAATAACTGGAGAGGGAGGGCATATTTAAAGGAAGAAGAGGGAGCGAGCAGGCAGCAGAGACTGAGAAAGATGGGAGATGTCACGCAAACTTCCAATCAGCACAGGACAGAGAAAGTCCAGTCGACTGTAGAAAGTTCTTTGCAACTGTTCTTACTTGATGGACTATTTGGCTGGCTTTATTGCTGCTTGTTTCCAAGAAAACGGCAGGGGGGGCAGGAGGAACCAGCCACATACAAGGTGCAAGGAGAAGCAATCTTTTGGTCCCGGAGGTACTGCAGGGAGTAGTGACCACACATTCCTGATTGAAGTTTTGGGACTATAAGCCACTTTTTATATGAGCATTTCTCTTCTAATCTTGCAGTGGTATAGCTCCACCTTTGGTAACAACATAAGCCCAATAGAAAGTGATGGCTGGTGGCTTCCAGCAGGACTAGACTCCGCTTGGCCAAGATTGGTAACTTCCATCATTACAAAGCGGGTGGTTGCACTTCTAGCCTGCCTTAAATTATGGTGCTGAGCCAGCTTTCCCTATAGACCCCGAGTTTCACTGACTTGAATGGGAGTCTGGGATCACAATGGCTGCAGGATCTGACCTCAGGAATTAAAGTATCGCCAGGCCACCTGACTGAACTCCCTGCATGCGTGTGTGTGATCACGCATATGCACGATTTGTATCTTGGCACTGTTCAGTGAAAATGGTGGCATGCAATTAGATTTTATATTTATTAGGCAGAGAAATTAGGACACTGTAATTTCCTATTGAAAGCTATTGCAAACAGGTATATTTAAAGCCCGGCATGTTCTTTTTTTCCCTCCCGTGTAAATTATATGTAAAAACAGTCATAAACCACAACTTTTTCCCTTATAAGCCTACTAATAGCTTTTGCTTCGTGTTTGATGTAAGTCTAAATATGGCAAAAGTGTTTTGTTAACAAGCCCCAACCTTTGGCAGCCAATGAAGTGACTAAATTTCCTACAAATAGTTTTGGCTACTCTTCTGTTTACCAATGTGCTCGCTTCCCATAATCCCCCTGGGAGGATACAGTATCCTAACACAGATGTTGGTTGTTATAATTGGGCAATATTCAGCAAAAAATGTCATCAGTGACACAACGCTTTAACAATAAAAGAAAATGAAATAGACATCACAGGGGACTCCCATTTCAAAGGAAACCTTCAAGGATATGAAAGGGAAGCATATTTTCCATATTACAAGTTCTCATTTAAATTACAAAAGTACACTGACATTTATTTCCTGAACAGATGAGTTTATCGCTAGTTTAGTAACGAGCATCAATGACAGCTGAAATTACAGTTCCTTTCATAGTGTGTTTCTTCTGATAATTGCCTTCCCCTACTTAGATTTCCTCATAGATTTCCTTTACTCTGACCATAATGTCCAACATCATGCATAAATGTGAATGTTCATTGTATTTAAACGAGAGTAACTCAATTTTCATTTCCATTGCAGAAAAGAACGTGCATGTAGCATCAGTAGCATCAGTGACAGCCTGCATTTCTGATGGTCAATGGCATATAGCTGTGTGACACTAAAGACATGTTATTGAACACGATCTGCTATTAAAAAAAATAAATGAGACGCATTTCTGTCTAACTCTATCTCACCATCACATGGAGAAACGATCCATGGGATGGGCCTGGAGATGACAACAGATTGGGATCAGTTTGTCAGGCCTTTGCTCGTACTGTCAAGATGCTACTCACAAATTGGGTTCTACTGACTTCAAGCTGGGGCATTTATGCAAGGAATTACCACCAACCTGAGCACGGGGTTCACAGTCTCCTTTGGTAGAAGGGGTAAGTGCTGACTGAGGGTTGTGAAGACTGCAATACTCCCCTTCTCCCCTTGCAATTTATAATCCAAAGAGAAAGACTCTGGAGTCCTCTTCCAGGCATGGTTGTGCTGTTACAACTATGTTGCGCACCATCAGGAAACGTTGCCAAGAGCTGGTTCCTCTTTGGCTACCTAAGCGGCAACACACCAGAAAACTACACAACCTGTGCTCAGAAATGCCTGCTGTCTACCAGGTCTGCTGATCTATAACCATCCATGTTCTCATAGGCCCCTATATCCCTCAGACATGCATTATAAATGGAGGTATATTGCATATAAACGAAGAGCTACTGCACCGGGTGGTGAAAGGAATCCTCCAACCTGATATCCTAATGCCAAATGATCTAGATTTAAAAGATTGCAGAGCCAAATGCTGCTTTCAGTAACTCAAGGAGCTAATAAAGAAGAATCCCATTGACTTTACGTTGGTGAAGATCCATGGTAATTCCATGAAAAGAGAGGAGAATTTAGCTATTTGTATTTTCCTCTGCATCTCCTGCAGTCCAAGTTAAACTGGCTTTTTCCAGATTCTTAACTTGTAGGATGGTGTCCAAGTGACCCACATAAGAGTTGATTGTTACAAAGCACACTCAGACCAAAAGAGCAATGCTATACTGAAGTTTAGGAGGACACCAAGGGACGTTCTGAAACTCTCAATGAGCAGTTTGTGAACAGCACAAGCTTTTCCCCACCATAAGATCAGACCCGTGCTATGCTATGCTATGCTAGTGCAGTAATAAATATTCTAAAAAGAACAAGAGCCGATTTTCCTTCCAACAAAACAAAACAAAACAAAACAAAAAAAACCCCAAGCAAAAAAATTTCCTCCCAACAAACGAAGTGTTATCATGGGAAACCTGCATCTTCTCTGCACAGCTCACCTTTACCTTTGTCACCATTTATCTAACTACCCAGTTTTTCAAGTTCTTGGAAATGCAAAGGAACAAGGGTCATGAAAACAGGGATTAGGCTGGACTCAGCAGGAGAAGCTTTTGCATTTGGCTGCCAGACAAACAAACAAACACAATGGCGCATAAAAGAGTACTTTGAAGTAAGTGACTGATGTAGCTTCATGGGACAATAGGCCACAGAAGGACCCTCCTATGAAGAATTCTCTCCACATTTCAGGGGAAGGAACTGATTTGACACCAGGTTACTATTCTCCATGTCTTTATATACATTTACAAGCGGCTCTGCATAGGGCTAGATGACATAATGGAAAGAAAGCCAGTGTCCAGGCTACGCTGCAGCTTCTGCCATTGCTATCACAGGGAGAGCTCAGCTGGAGTTGAGTTATGGCTATGCAGCTTGCAACTTAGAAACAGCCTCCGACGCCGCAAGAATCTCACAAGCTGGTTTGCCATTTTTGTGCTAGGATTAGTAATATAACCTGGTCGAATGTCAAAAGGGACTGTTCGCCAGGACACTTTTCCCCATCACTCTTTGTACTGTATTTCTCACCTTTCTTCAAGTGCAGTATCTCCTTCCCTCTTAGAAGTATCTATGGCGTGTTGGCCCCACACAGATTTTGGACCAATGCAGTTTGATGATCAGATAGAAAGCTGGATGAACCTGACCAACTCATCTCTCAGGTGTAGAAGAGTGTATAGGATATAAAAAGAAAAAGGACAATTTTCTTGCCATTTTCCAGTTAGTCTAATAAAAGGTATCATTTTGGAACCAAGATTTCTAGTTTTTTGCATATAAAAAGCCTTTGCATCGTAAGAATTGCATCCATAATGCAAACGCTCCCTTCTGCCACTGACTTCCCACCAAGGTATAGCAAACAAGCCCATGTAAAGGAAAAAGCCCTACCCAAGTACAGTCTTCTTGGATATCCAAGGAGAAGACCCAGATTCTCTATGAAGTCCACTAAGGACTTCCCTCTTGTTATTACTCTCATGTGAAAGATGCTCAGAAATAGCAGCAGTGTATGGGCATATAAAAACCATAAAGCAGACAGAAATAATATATACACTTACACCCTATGCATACAACAGTAAAATAGTGCCTCTAGTGAGGGGGTCTGAATAAGTCTACCCCATAACTACCTCCTGTGGCCAGCTTGTCTCTTAACCTCCTTGCCTCAAGCCTGGTCCAGGCATTGATGCTATCTTTAGCTCCTGATCAGGTCTCCCCACCTACCTTCGCTGACTTCTGCTACTTTTCTGCACTTAATCCAAGCACTTGCTCAAGGTACTGGGCAGGTAAAGACATGATTAGATCTCCTTCATTTCCTTTGACTTCCTTCCTTGCTTCCTATTTTCTCTCCTGGAAGTTCCCTTCTTCTCTACCCGCTCCAGCCTCTGCACTTTCTCCCATGGGACTTCTCAAAATAGCCTCCCAATTACTGTTCTGGCAAATGCCCTTCCTCATCCTATAGCCTATGTGGAGTCCTCAAGCTTTTGTGCCCATGCCCCTTCCACGCCTCCTTTTTCACTGTATTGTACCCAGCTGTGCAGTATTAAACTGTCACCCCATTAGGTTAGGGACTGTTGTTTGCTCACCATGCTTCCCATCATACACTGATGTAAGCAAGGCTGGGTTAATATGGACATGTTTGGAGGGAGGACTCTGGTGGCCATGCCGCTAGCTTGGTATATTAGCCTGGTGTCTACTGTTGTGCCATGGTGGTGTTGTAGGAAGGCAATTCCTACATTTTGTTATCCTATGGACTGTTAGAAGTTTCATCTGGATGTCCATGGCATGAGATAGGTACTCCTCCATTTCTTGTAATATATATCTGCTTCAATACACGGCACTATGTGACTCTCACTATTATTGTGGTATAATGGATCAGAGGGAGAGGACAGGGACATCTCTTTGGTAATTCGTTGCCATTGAGAGGAAGTGCATTTCAACATCAAAATATGCACGGTACACAATACCCCATGCAGGACAGGGAAGCGGTGACTTGGCCATGTTGTATGCGGTTTCATCTGGCTCTGGGTCGAAGTTCATTGTCTGGGAGGAAACTATTCCCATATGAACCTAAAATAAACGGCACAAAAGACAGAGAGAGCTGAGGAAGGGGAATGAAGCGGAGCAGGGAAAGCAAGAGGACCAGTTGCAAAACTGAGAGAAACCGACATATTTTTGCCTTACAAATAATTCCAATATCCGAATCTTTTGTGAGAACCAATACATCCCAGATCCACCCCATTCAGCTAGATAATGGAGCCAGTTAAAACACCAAGAATTTGAAATGATGAAAAAATTGTACATTCTCCTCTTTTCTGGAAATTGTTCTGAAAAAGTCCCGTTTGTAAAGAGTTCTACTCAATAGTCTGCAATAGTCTCAAGGATTTGGTTGCAAGTGCCATGACCCGAGGCATCGATTCTGGACAAAGCACTGTAAAACATCTGGTAATTTTGAATTAGTAAGAGCAGGGCTTGGAGGACTCCAGAAATCTTTCCCATGGTGACTCTATAGGGTGCTGGGATTATTCTCAGCCGTTGTTCTGAATTCAGAAGTGGATCTTCCAAAAAACTGCACGCCCTAGCTAGCTTGTTGTGCAGTGTATGAAAACAATATGATGAGTCAAGTGGCTGTCTGCTCATGGGCCTCTTAATGCCAATGCGACAGTGGGCAATGAAAAGACCTGGAAGACCCCACCCCATCAATTCTTGTGCACAATCAGCATACTCGGGCTCAGCATTCAGCTCTTTTAAGATAAACTATCAAGGATAGGAGTAGGTGTTGAAAACAGCTCCGGAAAGTTATCTCAAGTTCTCTAGCACGCTGCTATCTCTGTACAGCTGTGCTGGCTGCAACAGATGTTGGAAAGTTTGCTTTTTTAGTGAGGAAGAGACAGCCAGGCCTCTGACAGACCTCCTTTGATCTCACCTGGGAGGAAAGTTATAATCTGTCCCTGAGAATCTCTGCAGTTCAGGCTTAAAAGACAAAGAGAGGAAAATGTGAAAAGAACAGGAAGGAGCACATAAAATAAAGCAAATGGGCTTTTGAAAGGCAGCCTGGTTCCCTGGAAAAGCATTGTGCCTAGTTATGTCCCAGGGAGGCTGTGTTTCCTTTTCTCTCTCTCTCTCTTTCTGTTTTTGTTTTTTTTAAAGGAGAAAAATCTCTCAAACGCCGAGGTGCCAAGTGACTTGCTTTTGATTTGGGTGGCAGCAAATGGGACCTGACAAGTAGAGAAGCGCATAGTTATTTTTTCACTACCCCTGGAAAAGACAATAGTACTTCAAGGATTACAAGGGAAGGAAGAGCTGTAACCCTGAAAATTGCCCAGCCATCAAAGAGAGCGTTCTAAGGAATAAAGGTCTGAACATCTACATTAAAAAAACAAAATACAACAATTCCCCCCCCCGCACCCTAACAGAAGAATACATGCGACTCATTTTTGTGTTTAACGGCATAATCTGCAGCAGACAACAGTGAGAAAAACCAACAGAACATTTCCGTGGCCCCTTTGGAAGGTAAAGCAGAATCGGAGGTAGTGAGAATCTGTAACGAAACAAATGTTATATCCCACAGCTTGAAATCTGTAAATTAATGCATTTGGCACTAGGCTGCAGCTATCATGTAATAGCTCTTCTGCTGCCATCTTACCAAACGGTACTGCTCGTAAAGAGATCTTACTGCTCATGCTGATGACTTTTTAGCTGTTTGCCTTCTTGAGCACAACTCATTTCTTTGTCCCAGACAGGGTATTGCATCTATTTTTTGATGATTACATTACCACTTGCTTCTCCATTTGTCAAAGGGTGTAACTACTGTGTAACAGATAGTGTGTAACTACTACACAGAGGTGATAAGACATAGTTATTAAGGTGCTTTGAGATCCCCAATGAGGAGATCTATAAGCAAGGGTGAAGTATTATCTGTCCTTCCCAGTCTCTAAAATGTCTTTCTGAGCCAGTCTTGTACTTGTATAATTATTAAGAAATGTACCTTAAGATTGTATGTGTACGCAAGAGGCTGAATCTCTCCTAAATGGAAGATTTTTGAAAGCCAGAATTTCTCTCTTCATTATCTGCTTCTCTTTAGAAAAGTTGGGATACGAGTTTCTTGTTCAGGAGAAAAAACATTGTTCCTGATAACTAGAAGAATTTATAGGTGATATTTGTACAGTAGGGGAGAATGAATGGCATTCCAGTAGCTTGACGCTCAATTACAATCATAAATGTTATACAGAGATGTCTGGTGCTATTTATTCTTTATGTACATCCTGCTACTTCATTTGTCCTGGGTCACATACACAGTTCCTGGGGAAGAGGGAAGGGTATGGCTGAACAAAGCACTGCTAGTCCCTTATTTCCCCTGCTCAAGATTTAAGCCCAGAAATCTAGGTTTTTCTCTAACGTGCACCTAAACATGATCCTCTGACCTCGGCTTCGCTCCCTCTCTGCTCGGTTTTAAATTCAGCGTTGTAGCTTGGGACCTTCGATGAGTACGAGGAGACAGAGCATTCGAAAGTGTGAGATGTCCAGATGCTGATTTAGTGGATGGATGGGATATGTGACAGTAAAATAAAGCAAGTGCTAGCTAATCTTTATGATGAGAGCAGAAATCTGACTGGTGGTGCAATTTTTCCCCGTTTTGTGTCAACGTAGATCAATTTGTAAGTGAACATGAAAGGCAGCTGCAGAATGGGTACGTTGTGATGCAACAGCATCAGGACCTGCATTTCACTGAGGTTACGTCTTTGGGCTAGTCTGTAATGGAGAGATGCGCTACAGAAAAAAAGCCAGTCATTGTCAGAAGGAATCTGGACTCATGGTAGAGGTGATATCTTTTATTAGACCAACTAGATTTTTGCAAAAATACTTCTTTAATTGCAAGTATTGGCAATGCGTAGGGGGTGCACATGGATGTGCGTGCACCCCCTGAGTGTGGCGGTGCACACCCTGCGAAAAGGTGCTGCTGGCACTGCTGGAGGTGCCTGCAGGTGGTCGCTACTCACCACCCCCCCACTGCTAACACTGCCACTGGCATCTGTAGGCAGTCCGCGATCACTACTGACCACCACCAACGCTGCCGGCAGCGTCTGTGGGTGGTCATCAACCACTGGTTGGTACTTGCCACCCCTCACTGCCAACAGCGCTGCCACCACCTGCGGGAGCTTGCCGTGCCCCCCCTCCCCCCCACAAGCCTCTGGGGGCACATGGCATTCATGATTGCAAACGTTTGGGCACAAACACCCTTCTTCAAGCACAGGAGAAGATTGTAAAAGTTCTCCTGGGTAGAAACAAAAGTTCATGCTTCTTTTTAAAAAATGGCTAAAATTCAGTATCTTCATTGTCAGGGCATTCAGACCTCATGGGCAGGCCTCTACTTCTGCTGCAGCTCTCCTGCAAGTGCCACCACCGGGCACCACCCATTAAGACAATTTTGTTTCTGCATTTGGAGACATGAGGTTTTCCTGAGTTTGCACACGCTGGCTTCCCCCGTGGCACCCTTACAGCACCATGTCAGGTGCAGTTTCCGTGTCTCTTCAAATACTTTAAATAAACTACTCTTCCCTTACACAGCAAGAGATTCCTTTATTGTGCTGTGAAATACTTGTGCTAGCTTGTTTTTTTTTAAGTGAAGCCCATCTCCTTCAGTTCCTTTCATCATGGAGACGCTTTCAATGCTTCACGGGAAGTATTTTATACCCTTTTCCCCTTGTGAAGCCCCACGGATGTAGTGTCTGATTGGCACATCTGTATCTTGTTGTGACAGGGCTTTGTCATATGCGATTCCCTGCCGAAAGTGTTCCTGCTCCTTCAGCCTTCCACGGCGGACCGGCTGCAATCTTCTCCTACAATCCCATTATAGGAGAATATAAGCACCGGCTGCGATATTCTCCTATAATCAAATAGTTCATTGTTTTCGCACCAGCTTCTTGAAAGTTCAAGGAGTGAACTTAAATAGGTGCCTTTTCCTGTATCCGGCTCACCATCACACAATGCTCTAATATAGAAAGATGATATTCTAAGACCCGGTAAATGCCTATTCTTACAGCAGTTAAAAGAATAATATTGACCTAGGTATGGATATATACATATATTTGTATTGTAAGCTGGAAAGCAGAGAAAACATGAAATATATATTTCTATGTTTTGAAGTCTAGTGTTCAGTAACCTCCAGCTGCCACGTAAGGTATTCTTACATGTTACATGTCCTCGCACAAAGGTTTTTCCTTTTAGTGGCTGGCTATATCATTGACAATATATATAGCACTGTTATTTACTCTGATTCCAAGCTAAGAGAGGCCATTTCCATGTACAGCCATACGCCTCTGTGCCTCTTCTCAGACTCTGAAGGTTAATGGCAGACTCTGGATATATCTGTTGCTATCTTAGTGAGAAGCACTCTGCCGTATTACTTACAGTGATGTGCATCATGCAAGCTACCGCTTGCCTCGTTATTGCTCCTGTGGTTATTTCCCAGAAATCCAGTTTTGACCTGCTCCTTTTATCCCCTGAAACCACTCTCTAGCCACTTTATACCAATACATACAGAATCAAGAGAGTGCTTTTGGATGGCCTGCACTTCTCCAAAATAAGTCTAGAGAAGACCTATTACACCTTCCTCCTCTCTGTCTCCGGCAATCAGTTGTTCTGTACAAAGCATTTTGAATTGTTGTATTTAGCTGATGAAACCTCTGCTCTAGCACTCACACGGCTCTTCTCTGAATTCTTTTCTCCGTCGCAAAATATCCCTGGAGTCAAAACAGCCGGCACAGCGTGTAATATGCTTGATGACTTCTTACTAGTCCTCGACAGCTCCTTCATAGACCCTCTCTCTTTGGCTGAGAAAGAGGCCACCTGCAGCTCAAATAGACCAGGAATGAGTCCCGTTCATATGAGCAGCAAATATAGCTAGACTTTTGGTTGGCACAAAATGCGTCTTTCCAGGCACTTCAACAAAGCAACACCAATTTACACAGACCGATGGTCCAGTTCATATATCGGACCGACATAAAACCGGTTCATAGAGTAGTCTTTGAGTTAACAGGATACATGAAAACTCTATAAGTAATATTTTTTTCCCATAACATCACACCAGCATTACCTGCTTCATACCAGGATGCACAATGTGCCGTAGAGACAGGGGCAGCTGAGCGTAGGGGGGTGCTGAACTGACACAAAGGTGCGCCCTGCACCCATGTACAGGACGGAGTAAGGATTACGGTGTGTCTGGTCCAACCCATAGACACTGCTAACTCTGTTCATCCACAGGACCCTTCCCTGATAATACTGCGTATTACATCTCCAAAGGACTCACGCTGCTGTATCTCTTCTGTGTGATGCTCTGTCTTTATAGCAAGTATTTCTCCCTTCTCAGTTTATGGCAGTAGGGAAGGGATTCTCTCAAACTAGTCTTTTTGATGTTCTTATTATTCTTCCTCCGCTAATGAGCTTTTGGCTATGATATGGCATAAAATTATTCCACCCACACCAAAGTCGGTGAATTAAATGAGTAATAATTACTCCGTCCAGCTGACTTTGCCCTCCACCCTTTTTAATTACACTTTTTTTTTTTTACAATATTTTGATATTTGGGCTGCACGTGGGTTTTTTCAGAGTCCCTCCCTCTGCCATACACCCCGTATCTCATGTGATCGTGTCCAGTGACAACCCCCCATCAGACATGGTAGTTACATGCTCTGCACTAAACGATGACTGTGACTCCTATTATACTGTCTCCCAGCAGATTGCATCATTGAACTTGGTCTCCTGAAGCCATTCTATAAATAACATTATAATTATGAAAATCATTGTAGTGCCAATGTATGAACAAGATTTTGCTCAGTTGTGTTATAATAACACCTTGCAGATCACATTGAAAGCAAGGATCCATTGTACCAGGCACGCTGTGTACACACAACAAGAAACGGCCTGTGTTTTGAAGAGTTTGCAATCTAAATTGATAATGTGGGGGAAGAGAAATAAAAAAGAAGGTGGGGGGAAGGAGAAACTAGGCACAGAGAAATGAAGTGGCTTGCCCAAGGTCACACAGCGAGCCTATGACACAGAGAGGAATTAAAGCCATATCCTTCAATTTGCTGCCTAGCACCTTAAATGTGAGCCCATTTCTCTTATGAACAGGGTCATAATATCGGTAGCTTAAAAACTCGCTGCCGGCTAAGTTTAATATGGAAGAAGTTAGGAAGCCACATGGTAGTGAGGTATATTTTTAACTACAAGGATGTGTTTTGTTAGGGGAAAAATACATCTCAGTAGTTCCACAAGGACGGAAGGGGAACGAAACCGATAGCCCATTGCAGATCTGTTATAGGTATGGTTGACAGGCATTAATTAAGAACGCTCTAGTTAGCCAAAATCTGGTTTGCCCTGTCCCAGTTTACATGACGCAAGCACACACATAATACCTCTATAGTCCTAACTCGGAAGACAGGAAGAGAAATTTGATCGGCACAAGGATTGAGAGCATTAAAGCTCATCTTGATTTCCTTGGATCAAATTTATACTTTGATTTACTAGATGTCAGGTATCAATTTAAAGTGGATGTCACAGGATTTTAATTTGCAACCTTTTAAAAAAATAGAAGGGTGGGGGGGAAAAAGACACCAGAAGATATCCCCTCAAGCAGGCAACAAAATAGATCATATTCTCTCCGCTGAAGGATTCTAGATATACAACTTTGATGGTAAAATCAACTCTTTCATTTGTGACTTATTCCCGAAGGTGACATGCTGAAACTTGAAGGGCACCAATTTGCAGATGTACTATGAACCGTGGTTGTAACCCCTGGGCTACCCAGCTTGCCAAGACAACTTTAATCCTGAACATGTACGTTCGTGAACAGCCTGCTGTTAATAGGATCCATGGCAGAGCAGTGTTTTTTGAGAGAACAGGGCCAGATTTCGCAGTTTGATGCATTGGCTATGTCAATACCATGGTAGCGCAGGCATTTCTGAAATCAGTGGGAATTGTGGCAGTGATTCCTGGGGGCCGGGTAGCGCCTCCTTCTTCTGCCCACCTCCCCCACTTTGCAAAACTGCCTCTCCTGCCTCTCCTGCTTCACTCAAGATCGATGTCAAGAGACTATTTTAGGCTCCAGGGTCACCTAACCTGGCTTTTTAAAAAATCTTTCTTCCAATAAAGAATCTTTCATGTTCAAAAAACAATGATAGTAGCTTTTGCTGTAGAGTAAAAGGGTGTTAACCTACAATTACGGGCTGGCTGACTGGCATGTTGGACACCAGAACGTCTGTTTAATACCCCAAACCCTGTGGATCCCGATGCGGTGCAATTCAGGTCTTTATCTGATTACAGTTTTATTATGTGTTAGATGACACCTTTTTGCAAGGAAGGGGAATGTCCTACCTAAGTGGATGTTATTGCTAACATAAATGGATGTGGGAAGTGCATGAGTTGTTGGGTTGGGTTTTTTTTGGAAGGTGATTTATCAGGTATAGGGAGCTCAGCTCACCTAAATGTAAAGCTTCTTGAATGGTAAGGATATTCTTTCCTTCCCATCCAGAGCTTGGGTCATGCATTCCCCATCCAGCCCCAGTCTATAATGACCTGTCCATCACTGGCACCCTTTAGTCTGTAAAACTGCAAAAATAGCTCAAGTGCACAGAATGAAAAAACAATTGTCCCCTTGAAAAAGTGACTGAGAACAACCAGGGCAGTGCACGCCCTGAAGGGGATGGGGCTAGGAAGGGATTTGTGAACTGAATCGTGCTGGAAGTGAACCAACCCAATGTTTTGCTTGCAGGTTCAAGTTTGACAAGTGCATTCAGCCAGATCTTCTCTACTTTCTTTCTTGATCTAAATTTTCCACTCGGGGGAGGCAAAATGCAGGATCCTCTGCAGAAACCACAACCAATACAGAGCTAATCCATGAGCCAAGATTGTGAACCTGCTTAACAGCGAGTCTAAACCCACAGACACAACCCATCTGAAGTCTGAATGACTAATGCCATGTAGTTCACTTCACAAGATCAGCAGAGAACAGGGGAACAAGAAGTGATGGGTTAAAATCTATGGGACAGGAACACAGGCTAAACTCTCAGTTCAACAAGGGCAACTCCCAATGTTTTCTCCAGAAATTGCAGCCATTTAATAGCAAAACTCAACTCACCCTCTATCTCTTATCGAGTTCCCTTAACAAGGGCAGCCAAGATCGAGTTTCAGACACTATGAACACCTGTTTGAAAGAATAAATAAATCGAAGAAGCCCTTCCGCCTTTTTTGAACCTCGTGAATGTGGCTGGGCAGCTTGCTGGAGCCTGTATCAGTTTTCTCAGGCTCTATCCAGCTGTGTTTCTAGGACACACTGCTTGGTGTCATGGGGTCAGTCTGTAGAGTTCCCCATGTCCTAATAATATATTTGATACCATCTTTGGGTGACTTTTTTTTCCCCCAAAGTCACTCTTCAAGGTGATGTGTCTGGCATTTGGCTTGATAAAGAGACTGTGAAGTAGGTAAATCTTGCAATGACTACATATTATAGCTGCAGCTATGAAACCTGTCAGGAAGCAGGCTGCTGTAGACACTCAAATTCCTCTGTAATTAGCACATTGGTGAAATCCAAATGCCAAACCCTAGCAACCCCAAAGAGCGTGCAAAGACGCTCAGTAACACAGTGAAGAAGTGACATCTAGATGACCCTGGCTTTTTACACAATGTCAGGCAGCTGGAAGACTGCTGCTTTGGGAGGAGGAGGAGTGGAAGGGGAGGGAACGATTAGAGTTATTGCTTTGAATATACAGTATGTTTATAATTGGGACTTTAGCCTTGAGTAATTTTCCAGGATCACTTTTTTTGTTACAGGAAATAGGAAGCAAAATGGGAGGTATTTTTATCTTATCGTGTGTGAATTTGCCTCTCAGGCTTAGGCTGCTGCATAGTTTGCTTAACCTTGAAAATACCAATGTGCAAATAGGGCACTACTGAACTGACGGTCTCTCTCATTGGAGTTTGGGCAGGGTCTGAGTTTCACCCTAGACCGTCTCTTTTTAGAGGTGGTCCTGTCTAGGAAAGGGTGCATCTTCGAAATGACCTATTCTTTTGAACTATCCCAAGTCAAGGAGATGTGTCAATGTAAAGTGATTAATGGTAAGGCCAGCTTGGTATCAATGTCCACAGCTTGGGGCTTGTACAGAGAGTAAATGACACAGAACCACACCCAATGGACCGAAAGCCCACTGATTTTAAGCTCAGCAGGGCTCCTGCCTGAATAGTGAGTAAAGGCCCATTCTTCCAAACCTGCCACATTTTAAACTACTACTGAAGTCAGTGAGAGTTGTTCTGGGAACACTAACATTAGTGGGAGTTCATCCACAAAAGACATGCCCTGAGGAATGAAGGAGTTAGACCTCTGCAAAGAAATCCTTTATTAAATAAATAGCTTTGGTGTTAAGCAGCTAGTGCCTCTAAAGGGCACGTACTTCCATCTCTTTGGCACCCCAAACATCCCCTGACCATGGCAGGAGTGCACAAGGAATGAAAGGCCAGGGCCCCAAAATGGGGTCTGATTTGAATTTTCTTCAGTGAGGCTGGCCTCCTGGGTAAGGGCTATACAGGGGTATGGCTTGCAAGACTGGGGCCCGGGGAAACTGCAGATTCCCAATATATGATGTGAATCATATGGGCACAGCTAGTACGTCTGGTCTGGTTCTTCCAGGCAAATGATTACAGTGAAGATGAGCTCGATCAGCCTGCACAGGGGAGGCAAAGGAAATCGAGCTCCTCAATACTCAAGCTACTTAGACTTTGGATCCATCCACGTAGCATTAAGTGTGGTTATCTGCCAGCTTGCTCTGGAGACACAGGTGGGCTGCGAAAGGTGGGGAACAGAAGCAGTTTTAGTTTGTAGTCTAGCACTACTTGCAGCTGCTGAGAACATGTCCTGGTCCAGTTTGTTACAGGTTTTTTCATTCAAACAAACTACAGGACCATATCCTGATCACTTTACTTACACTCTAATGCGAGTTGGGGTTACATGCACAAGTATGACGAGCAGGCTTTGACAGTGTGAGTCACATTTATATAGGAGGTGCTTGTCACAGCAGATCAGGAGTCAGGGATACTCAATCCCTATTCATTTCCATGGTAATTGGAGCATCCAGGTCTTTGAGGTAGCTTTGAAAAGCCAACCCTGGAAGTGCTCGCACCTGCATTGTTAAGCACATAGAAGGAGGAGATTGTAAGCATCTAGGGCAGGGACTGTATCTCCCTCTGTGGCTGGACACCGTATTGTGGGTGCTACTAGCATGCATTGTGTTACTAGAATATGAACTTGGGTCTTCCCATGCAACGTGCTAACTAAGGGACAATGGTGATGTATAGTTGCAATGAATACCAAAGCCTTGTTCATAGATCAGAACTGTGGTATGCTTATGGCACCAAAACTCAGGTCCACTTAAGCTCGGGAATTTTATCCAGTTGAGTTTCCTTGTGCCTATCGGCAGTCCTTGGACAGTTAGCCACGTGAGAAGATGAATCTTTTACCCTCTGTACAAATTAGGGAGCACCTGCTTCACGACAAAGGATCGCTGATCCCTCCAGGGCCATAAGCTTCACCAGCAGCTCCGGGGCACCTGCGCGTCGTGTCATCTCCACTTCATTCTCGAAACCTGGTTTAGAGTCAGCATAATGGGCGAGGGGGAAATGGCCAATTTTCATGGGTTTACATTTTTGTGTGGGGCAAAAAATACAGAAGTGATGGTTTTCATGCCTGTCACAAAAACGTGATTTACAAGGGCCCTTTAGTCATGCCGTGTAATAAATCCCACTTCGGGCTTGCGGAGCTGAGCCTGGGAAACAGAAGCAGATCCAACTCGGCTGCAATTTGGGTGCAAAGCTGATGCTGCCGACTCGGCCAACCTTTCAACTGCTACCCTGTTTCCTGCAACATCCTGGAGGCTCTTGCTGCACTTCTGAGATCCTTCCTCAGCTTGCATATAACCCCAAAGCCAGAAGAGACGGTTAAAAACCTTGTGCTGTTTGCTTGCTAACGTGCACAGCCTCAGAGCTGGGGAGCTTGCTTATATGCTGTGTGCCCCTTTCTTTGTCATGAAAGCAGGTTCGGCATCCTCGTTCCTAGTCAGGTGAAACACCTCTCTGCCGCAGCATTAGTGAAAGGTGTCCTTCATTAGACAGGCAGCATTAACACCCCAGGCAGTTTGCTGCGGTGAGTTGTGACACCTCAGCATCTGGCTGGTTTTGCTTCAGGTCTGAAAGGACTTTATGGCAGTGTCCAAATACAGAATCACTGTTTCACTCATTTCAATGAGGTTTGTATGGGGATAATGCTGAGTAGGATTTGGGGCCCTTTTCAGCGGGACATGCCTGCATTCCTAGTCCAGTGGAATTCCAGGAATCCCAAGAAAGCTGTTCGGAGAGCCTCCCTCTCCTCTTACTTTTTAACTTGTCTCTTGTTCATCAGAGACAAGCTAATGAGCCGAGAGCCACTTGAAAGGTAGGGGGAATTATTCTTTAAAAAAACACTTTGGCCATTTTATGGATTCCTCACATTGAAGCACAGCCAGATGAATAAGCTAGGTCACCCAAACCCTGGTTTAGTAACAAGACAAATGATGAAAAGGAAAGCGCACGGCTGTAAACAGTCCTCCCAGGTTTTCTAGTTGTTAACTATACTTTGAAATCTCCGTTGTGGGCAGCTGATTAAATAGACCAGATTTCAGGTCCTTTTCAACGATTTTTACTTTGTTCCCCAGGGAATTTGACTGCCTTCAGTAAGAATATTTGAAGAATTTAGTCTCACTGGCCGCGTCTACATGTGTGCTTTACTGCGGAGTAGACTAATTAGCTGTGGAGTAAAGCATCGCTGCCTACACATGTACTGGTATTTTTACTTTGTTCCCCAGGGAGTTTGACTGCCTTCAGTAAGAATATTTGAAGAGTTAAGTTAGTCTCACTGGCCACGTCTACATGTGCGCTTTACTGCGGAGTAGACTAATTAGCTGTGGAGTAAAGTGTCACTGCCTACACATGTAATGGTATTAGACTGAAGAAAACTAATTAACACCAGTGTATGATAGTACTGTTTGGGATGGTACTATTTAACAACAGAGTAATTAACTGTGATCAAACGCATGTAGACACTAACCATGGGTGTAAATGGCACCTCGTCAGCCCAGCCACCAGAGGGCCGGATTCTTACCTGCCGCCTAGACGCATGGCTCTGCACCTTCAGCCCCCTCATGCCCCAGCCAGCCCTTCTGCTGCTCAATGCCACCGCCTGGAGCCCAGGGCGGAGCAGGGCAGAAGAAGCCCTGGCATAAATTGCTCCACACCAGCTCAAATTGCTGCTGTCCCAGGCATACAGAAGTATTTAACTCCAGCTCAAACTGCTCCAGAATTTATTGCTTTCAAATAATTGCATGTGTAGACGCACCCACTGAGACCAATAGGACTGTTCATACAAGGCAGGCAGCATCAGACCCTAAGCTGGTAAAAGTAATTTTCCCTGGAAAACCCTACCAACTAACTCTTCAGTTTGGAATAAGAGGTCAGACACGCCACTAAGCTGTAAGGTAAACTCGTCTTGAAATTCAGTGGGCACTAAAGCAGCTTTGGTTGCACCTCGTAGCTAACTGACCCCTCTTGGGGTAAAAATGCCTATCATCCATTTTGTCTAAAACAAAACAGTATCTCTGTAATCCCTGTTTCCAAGATCAAAATTGTACCACTGATTATTTTCAGCAGGGTAGCCCTAGAAGACTGATCATGGACCAGGCCTACATGGGACACTAGGTACTGTCCAGTAACAAATTCATGATACAAGGCTAGGCATAACCTAATAACTTGGAGCCAAATACATCTGTAATAGCAATTAATGTGGTCATTGGTATTCCATGCAGAAGAGCAAACATTACTCTTCCCTGCAGGCTTCCTGGTAGCAGTGCAGGGTGTGTATGTGGGCAGAAATGGCTTCCACGGGTCTACTACTTTCAGTCCCCATGGCGTACAAGTAAGGCATGGGCAGACTCTTTGCTTTTTCCTCCTCCGCACTACAGCTGCTCAGAAATTATCCGACAAAAACCCAGACACACCCATTTTACAGTAAAGATCTAGCGTTCTCCTCGAACACTGTCCATCATTGCTCCCTGTGAAATCCTCCATGGTGATCAAATTGGTAATTTGTACTATTAGTGCCTCACTCTGTGCCAGTTGCTTCTTTTCCTAAAGACGGTTGTACGTATCTGCGCAAGAAGCAAAAATCCCAGGCTGTATGCTACCAGAGCAAACATTGTGTAATACCAGTGGTTATGGAGTGGAGCTTCATCTGCCATATGCTGATATTGCTTTAGAGACAGATCTGAAATCTGTCACTCCTCCTAGAAGCTTATTACCTGCAGTATTTATTTCTGTATTTATCTTTAATTACAAGATGCTATACAAGGCTGCAAACAATCTTGCTGCAGGCCTCAAACATTACCCTTTATAATACCAATACCTTCTCTGTTACGAGACTCGTAACTCTCTCTTTAACTAGGCTCTGACTCTTCCCAAGCAGAGAAAGTGTATTCCAAGGATGAGATCAATCAGGAGTTTGGAGGCCTAGTTGTGTCTACTGAAGTTTGAGCAAGAGAATCTGTAACTCGCCCTCTCCGTGTCTCCCACTTCCCCAGCTGTAATGAATAGTTACTTGACATGGGTGATATGAAACCTAACCAGTGCCTGTCAGGTTCTTTGATATCCTCAGTAAAAGTGCTAAGGAGAGGTACAAAGCCTAAAAATAGTCTAACAAATAATAGTTAGTACGCCAAAAACAGGCAGAGCCCTGGCCACGAGGTCGTCATTCATTTAAAATGCACTTGCTTGTAGGAGTTCCTTGGAAGGCCAAATGAGATTGAGGCAGTCAGGCAAACTACTATATAACCACATTAGGAGTATGAGACGGGGCCGGCCCCACCACTGTGGTGCAGGCCAGTGCATTAGGTCGGCACTCGACCGCGGTGAGGAGCCAAGAGGTCTGGACGCTCATCCTTGCCCTGTGGCTGATCCCCAACAAATTGCAAACGACTGATTTTTACATGTGCCCTTGGCTCCCATCTCACCATTTGATTTTCAAGTCTTAAGATTATCTACAGGAGGAAGTGGTCCACATAAATGTAGTTAAATCAATTATTCTGCTTGTTTTATTCTGGACTAACTCCATGTAGGGACTAACATGTACTGGGGCAACTCCATGTACTGGAATAATTATCCTGGTACAATGTGATCCCCATCACAATTAGGGGGTTTCCAAGTGCCACTGTAATGCCAATGGCAGACAAAGGTTGAACAAAAGATGAAGTGTCCAGCCCAAAGCCACGTAGCAGGTCAGTGGCAGTCAGGAGCGAAACCTCCCATTTGCGTCTCGTACCTGCCAGGGCATGCTGGCTCCGCAATCACTGGTGTACTTTGCCCTTCCATAATAGTGCCATTAATCAGAGGATTTAAAGGTACCGCGCTCTACTCAGCAACGCCTAAGTGAGGCAGATAAGAATCATTATACTCTGCATTGGGGAACTGGGTAGAAAAAACTAACTTCTGTTTAGACCAACTGGATTTAGCACAAGCAACAGGCTCCATGGACTGAAACCAAACCCAGGTACAGGTGTTAAAGGTTAAGTGCATGCTCGATTCAGCAGGCAAAGATACTCCAATTCAGCAGGAAAAAGGTTTAAGAGAACGGTTGACCGAGCTTTTTCTCATTGGCACTTGAGAGGAAAGCTCTGAAGTTGGCAAGAAGTTTAGAAATAAGTACAACCCTGTGACGGTAATATCTTAAAGGAGTTATTCCTGCAAAATGACTGCAGTCCAGCTATAGTTAAGACGATGGGAAAATATTTCCTTGTCTCCCGTCTGACGCTACATGGCTCTCTCACGCCTGATAACATCAGGGCTTCTTAAGCAGCCCCCCCACCCCCATTTAAAGACAGACATCAGCTTTCAAAATAATGGCAATACTGAAAGTGGAGAACCCCATCACGTGATGTGATCACCTGAAGCAGGAGGGTAGAAATACTCCGTCTAATCGCTGCTCGTGTGCTGATGGGTCTGAGAGCCCTTAGCAACTAGGTCAGCCATTCAGGATTCATTCACACGGAGAGCACCAACTCACAGTCGAATCAATTAGAGGGTTCGTGTTTCATTTGCACTGTTGATTGCTTTATCCTTAAAGTGAATTTAGCTCTTAGGAAGGGTACCAGCCTGATAATACTTGAAATTAAAGCCCACTAGTTAACCACAGAATAACAGCAGTGATGTAAGCTTCCCCCACTTTGCCTTACCAAAGAGAATTAGTTCAGATCTCCGGGGAGCTCTCAGGATCGTTCCTGTCCTCTGGATGCTCTCATCCTTCCCTGTATCCTTTCCTCAGACTGCCCCAAGCCACGACTTGGGGCCCATTTCTCCGTGATGAATCTGACACCCTTATGAAATGTTAGGTTTCAAACGCAATCAAGCACGCAATTCTGATGATCATGATTATTATTATTTCTACAGTGCCTCTCAGAGGGAGGACATCAGTGCAATATAGAGGCAAAGATTAATTCAGTTGCACAACACCCTTGTGAGCCGGGAGTTATATTCTTTCTACAAAGCAGTGAACAAAAGGAGGATTAAGTGGTTTTAAGCAACGTGCCCAAGGTAGCAGTACAAGGTAGTGGCAGAGTCGAGGACAAGATGACAGATATACCTTTACCCACAATCTTTTCCTCTTACCAACAGGCTCCTTAATACAAATCCTTTGAAGACCTGTTCTGTCTAGCAAATCCACAATGGAAGGACTGTAATTTAGCCCTTTATTTGCCACTGTAAAGGAAAGTTCAGCAAATCAAAGAGGTGAAGTGGATGTGCCTGTTTCATTCTGAGCATTTTGTACAATGGGACTGTTCCTGTGACAGTGAAAAGAAAAGTAGGTTTTTAAAATCAGGTTTACTTTATATTGCGGGACAAAATATTTCCCTTTAAAGAATATTTGAAATATTTTCTGCTAAGTTTAGATGTCCCTGTAAGATTTCCTCTGTTTGAATTAGAGGACTCCTTGAGGAATGCAGGCATCACCACAGATGTAAAGAAAAGTTAAGCATGTTTCTGTACCCTGATATCTATACTGTTCACAAGGCAGCTTCTGATTCCATTCAAGGTAACCTGAGCCTGACACATAAATGGACAATATATAACAAACGGAGACATCAAAAGGTGAAAAAACTTCTTGCTCCTTCCACTGGTACAGCACTGCTTATCACAAGCATATGACATCCTAACTCCATTCAGTAACTAAAAGGTAGGACAGCTTATGTTCCTGCAAGTTTGGTCCGTATTTCTGATTTCCTCCACATCTTTCATATACTTCCCCAGTAAGTTTCTCTAAAGGTATTTGATCTTCAACACAATTCTCTCTTCCTCTGATACAAATGAAATCCTGTTACCATACTTTGGAGGATATTTTCTGCAGTGCCTTGCACAATTGGATCTTGATGCTTGATAGGGTCCCCTAAGGGCTATAGCAATACTAACAGCAATAGTGTACATTCATTGTAATTGCTGAACCAGTAAATTTACTCTAGAATAATGAGGGCAGGATTTGACCTACAGCATCTAAACTGAGCGTTTGCGTTAGCGATGCTCACCTGCTATAAACTAGTGCGTCTCTCTGACTTCAATTCATCTATGCTGATTGGCAGTAATTAAAGTTTGGGTCCCTTGTACCGGTATTAAGTTCACAAGATAACTTCCCTTCTAATTCCCTGTTTACCCTCGCTTATAGATTTCTAAGGTTCTTATTTAGCCTGAAACTGTTCCTGCTGAATCGGAGTCCAAAAAAGTGATGGTTTGTGCTTGAGTTTTCAAGAGGAAATGGTAACTTTTGTTGATGAAGCTCACCAGAGAGCTAGGCAACAGATTTAAGACTGGAAGTTGACACAGCGGGCACATCTACGTGAGATGCTTAATGCACGTTAGACTAATTGTACCACACATTAGCGTGTCATGGCAAAAACCATGCTAATGCACAGTAGAATTAGTCTACTAATCATACACCTTTGCTACTGCACATTAACACTGGCTACTGCACATTCATGTAGTACCTCATATTAAAGGTCCTAAACTTAATGTACATGTAGATGCACCCAGTATCTCCCATGTGTAGACATGCCCGGTATCTCTGATCTGCTTTGAGACATTAATAGACCGTCGTGATGGTCAAAGACTTCAGGGTGGAGGTAAGATCAGCAACCTAAGGTTCACTGATCTGCTGGACACAGAGGAGGAAAGCTTGCAGAGCCGAGTCAAGAGCATCCACAGGCCAGAGAATGACCTGAACTGTAGTGTGTATCCATGTGGACAAGTCAAAGGCAGTGGTCTTCTGTGGCCAAAAGTAAGAGAACCGTGTAGACACTGAAGTAGCAAAGTGAACAGGTTCATCGTCCTGTGAGTTGTCTGATCTGATGAATTGAACTTGGATTCATGAAAGTTTGTGCTCTCTCCCTCTCTATATATCTTAGTGAGTTTATAAAGGGGCATATCTACTCTGCTGTCTGACTGACTTCAGATTAACACAGATAACCACCCCCCTCTGATCTTTGGAGAACATAAAGAGGGTACTGTTGACTCGAGCAACCTTGGGAAACCCAAAGTGAACAGGGAAAGATAAAGAGTTCCCTAGATGCAAAAATCAGCCTACTCAGATGTACAGATTCTCGACCCAACTATATGCATTAGAGACATAGTGCTTCACAAAGGCCAGCACATGAAGGCTGTTGGTCTTTGATATTAACTGTTAAAGCTGGTGGCTTATGGTCAGCTGGCAAAACCACAATGGAAACGGGATGATTAGCGAAAGGATCATTACAAAAAGAGTGTCACTGATGAGGAGGCAATAAGAAGGAAACTCTAGATGCTTGGACACAATGGCTGAATACAGAATGACTGTGGCTTAAAAACTATATTCTTTGACCCCAAAAAAGGCACCAGACCAAGAGGCTGATCGTGCTAGATGACAAAACAGAACAGGACAGCAGGGATCTAAAGCTGCTGTATGCTGATGCACAAGACAGAGTGCAATAGAGAGCAAGATACAATGCATGATTGACCCCCTTCTGGCATTAGATTATGTGACATAAGAAATAAGGAAAGAAAAGGTAATTATTTAAAAAGGGCAGTGAGTTGAACAAAAAAGGTCCTCCAGTTCCAAAATGATCCTGCTAAGTTCTTGGCTTCTAAACAGAAGGCAGCGGAGCATTAATGGTCTGCTGGTGCTGACTCTTTGACCTGTTCCCAGTATTTTGGATATATACATAATGGCAATTATCTTTAAAGACTGAACTCCAGTCCTAACTACTGCTAGATAATTAATGGTTTTTTTAGTTTAGTGATAACCTGAAAAAATAAGAACAGCCAAGTAGAGTTCAAGTTGAGCCAAAATCAAGAAAATATTTTCATATTTTGGAAGGGGGGGAGGCGTAAAATTAAGAAAATAAAGATTTGATTTAGAGTCAACCTGAAACATTTTGTTTCATTAAATATGATATCTTTTGTTTTCATTTTTGGATTATTTAACCTCTCTAATCTTTTCCTTTTTTTTAGAATGTAGCTTAGTTTTTAAAAAATAATGCCATTTTGAAATATTGAAACATTTTATTTGAAAATGCTTCAGCGAATGCTTCAGCTGAATGTTTCATTCTGCACAGGTCACAATGAAATATTCGTATCCTTTTCAAAGTCTCTCCCCTGCTCTTTTTCTTTCTTTTTTTTTTTCTTACTTTTTCTTTTCTTTGTTTGTTTGTTTCTTGGCTGAAACTATTTGTTTCAGATTCCTGCTCCCCCAAACTACATTTTTTTTGGCAAACTACTATGGAATGAAAAAAAAATGTACTCAGCACCCAGTGTGAGAGTCTGGGCCTATTTAAACTTCTGTTCTCTGTAGCATGCACAGAGAAGGAAGTTTTACACATCTTGAAGAATCGGTTGCATAAACAATCATCAAAGGGGTCTTATAATAATGTGAGAAGAAGTGTCCATGAGAAAATTGTGTTGTGCTTGGGCCACAGGGGGACAGAGTTTGAGAACCTCTGACTCCAGGATGGATTCTCTCGTACCCTAACATCAATTTTCCATGGACAGCAGGTATTTAGAATAGGTTCTTGTGCATAATACTGTTTTTCCCCAGACCCAAGGTACTGCCATTTGATTCTCTTGTTATCGAATCATTCTCACTAGCAGATGAGGAAAATGGGTTAAAATGTCAACAGTACAGTACAGTACATCTCACTCCTGCCCCAAGGCTGGTGTCCAGTGCTAAACACTATATCTAACAATAATTTTTCCCCTGAAGTGCAATAAACACTCTCCATGGAAACTGAACCTAATAGAAACCTCACTATGAAAAGCATGCACATTTACTGCAAAATATATAAATGTTGGCTGAAGTATAGCTACCTCCAGATATGGCTCGCTGGCCTTTTCTCCTTTTCATGCGTGGGCTTTGTCTAGTTCCCCGGCTTCTTGCCAATACAAAGCATTTTGGTCCCTCCGAGAGGGCATACTTTTCAGTTGATGGAATTTCAGCTTGGAAAAAAAACTTCAAAAGAAACTTTTGCATCAGAAAGTTGAGCTATTTGAGGGGTACACGGCTCCTCTGAATACTTGCTGACCTTTTCATTGATTAAACTAATTCATTTTCTGATAACAGATCTCTGAAAAAAGGGATCTCTCTCTCTCTCTCTCTCTCTCTCTCTCTCTCTCTCTCTCTGTCCCATTTGTCTTTCAGCCTTGCACTGTCTTTAAAACTCATTGATAAGAGAAGTTCAACTAAAAAGAAATGCAGACTGTCATTTGCAGAATCCCAGGCTCTGTGCCCCTTTCAGACTCCTTTTGTGGTGGAACCCACATGTTTTCCCCTGCTATCTTTTTATTGAGGTCAACAGAAAACAACCCTTGATCTAAAATAATCATCACTGAATGGGCATTTGGCATATAGTCTGTATGACAAGAAAATGAGCTACATCAAAGAAAGGACAGCAGGGAAAGGATGGGGGAATAAGGGCAAGGAGCACCATTATAAATACAATGACATTAAATTCAAGAGTTTGGGGCATAAGGGGCATATATAGCGAAGAGAGCATCATCTGAGGAAGATAAGACCTTATACTTGTTAAAAGAGCCATGTTATTAGTTTCCAAAAAGGAATATCCAACCAAGATAAGAAGATGAGCTCCTAATCTCAGAAATCTCTCCGAGTCTGGTTATCAACACAAAATAGGGATGAAGGGCCCATTTGGCTGGATTTTTAGACACCATTCACATCAATCGTAATGGCAGTCATGTCACTAAACTAGACACACACAGCAACACTTTGCAAATTTACTCCTAAAATTGAGAGTGGGTTCATTATCTCCAGATCCCTTTTTCAGCAGGGATGCAAGGTTGGCCTGGTGCTTGGGAATTCGGTTTCTACAATCGTTCTTTCTGGGAATCTTTCAAGTACTTTATACCCCTAATTGTCATGGCATCTGGATGCTTACCTGTGGTCAACTGGAGTCCCCCAAGCTACAATCAACTGACATTTAACAAAGCTATTTAACAAGGAGAGTATATTAGTTTAACTTGAATTCCAACCCCCGCCCCCATGCACATCTTTATTAGGTTTCATTCAGATAGCCGGTATCCACGGAGGGATACATCCTTCAACGTTTCAGATTTCCACTGTTCGACTTGTAACACTGCCCCTCTGTGGCCAAACTCATATGAAGATACAAGGAATCAAGAGTTCTAGTTTTCTGTATGTCTATGAAGATACAACACATTATTTATTACCTGTTTTGAGGGATATTCCTACAGGCCTCCCACCTGGAAGGAACCTACCTGCTGAACCTGTGCCTCCATACATCTCTCATCACGTTTCTACAGCTTGCTGATGTAACACCCCCAATTATGGTTTAGTCGTACGCCGCCGTACTTCACAGGCACTGAAGAGAGTCAGGACAAGGGATCAGACAGCAACTTTCTTCCAGCCGTGGAAAAGGTGAAGTGCTTTCAGAGGCAATGCAAACTCTCCTACACCACACCTAAGTTGGCCTCCCCCTGCCCAGCCACTGAGAAGATTTTTATATCCTATTATGATGCAGATTTGGAGGAGCCCAGATCAATGTCAAATAGGAACCTCGTGGCTGGGCTTACCTCGGTGATCACAGACACTTCCACTTGGGAGAGGATATTTGTTTCCAGCATGATTCAGTTGTTACAATCGACACACTTCAGCACTGGGACAAATTTTCAGCCCACTGCCAGTTCTGACATGATTCAATCACAGTCTTTTTAATCTTCAAAGGACTTCAGAAGCATTAACTTGCAAACCTTTACATCCAACATGAAGTAGGTTTATAAATATTATCTCCATTTTAAGAGATGAGGAAAGTGAAGTAGAGTTCAGTTAAGTGACCTGCCCAAGGTTACAGAAGAAATGAATGGGAGGAAGGGCTGGGATGACACATTCTTAAAGGCAAGCCTGCATGCAGATCTCTTATCCAAAAGCATCCCCATCAAGGACATTATTTTCCTGGAAACTTAACCAGGCTCTTATTGCAGAGCTGAATGAATGAAGGGACTTGATTTCATTTCCTGATCTTCCCCTGAACTCTTGTCGAGGCCGGATTCTCAAAGGCAGGCATTTTAGTAAATGTCTGGCCATTGGCTCCTTTCTGCCTCAGTTTCCCATCTGCTAAATGAGAATAATAACGCTGCCCTACCTTGCAGGGATAGAGTTTAAATACCTAATTGTGAGGTACTCAGTTAGCATGACAGCGAGCCCATTTTAGATTACTAAACTGGGGACTGAGGAAAAAGAGTAAGGGTCACATATGGCTAAGGTCCATTTGATCTGGCATGCCCGTGCTATACCTAGCATTCCCAGTTTTTATTTAAAAAAAAAATAATCCAGGAATTTTTGGGGGGATTATCTTTGAAACATAAAAAGTGGTATGAAATCAGGATAAAAGGAAGAAAAGGGGGAAAAAAACCCCAGTTGAAATCAGGGAAAAATTGACAGTGAGGGAAGGAGTAAGGCTGGGACTGGGGAAGGGGTGGGGGGAGGGCCATGGCACACTCCATCAGCCACTCCCAGGGCTGCAGCAGGGAGCAAAGTGGGGGGAACTGTCAGTGGGTGCAGGGTGGGGGGCATGGCTTTTGCTGCTACATGCCCCCTGGGAGGGCTGCAGGCTGGGGGGCCTATGCTGGGCTCTTCCCAGGGGGTACATGCCCCCAAATCAGCGGCAGGAAGCACATGGTGCCACACCCTGCCTTTCTTCCCTGGCTGCATTCACGCCCCTCTCCCCTGCTGCAGCAGCCTGCTGCCAGGCTGCCCTGGTGTTTGGGGGGAGGGGGAATGGCGTATGGCCGGATGTGGAGGGGGGGGGGACCTGACCCCAGCACCAGCACCTCCTGCACCCTCAGGCAGCAGCTCCAGCTATCCTCCCCCAGCTCCCGCACGGCCACCGCCACCCCCCGACCCCCAACTCCGTATGCGGCCACCACCAGCACGCCCCCCTCCACATCCAGTTGCAAACCTGTGCTTCAAGTAACTGGCACAGCAACCTTTTTAGCTTACCCCACTCATGCCAGTTAACAGGGATTTGAACTGAAAAATAAGTGCAAATCAGTAAAAAGTGAATGACTTAAAAAAAGTCATGGAATTTATCTGTGAAAATCAGTAGAAACTGGGAATGTGGAACACTAGCTATACCTTATCCCTCTGTTGGGGCATAGATAGGAAGGGGAGGGGTGTAGGCTAAAGCTCATCAAGTTTAAGGCAAAAAATGCTCGGAATATGAGAGCACAAAGGCTCTTGAATTTCCTGCTCTGTGTACATGTATGTAACCGATCCTAGCAATTAGCAAAGAGACCACATCGTTCCTACAGGGTGACTTTCTACTGCTTACACAAACAAAATCAAGCCACATCCAGTCAAGATTGAGCAACAAATGATGCTGAAACCATGGTCTGAATGGTTCAGAAGAAAGGGCCGAAACCCTTCCGTGTGGGGCAGCCCCATATTCTTGGCTGGGGATTAGTCATCCCATCCTTTAATGAGTGATGGGGCTGTATACACTTGAATTCATTACAGGCTCCTGAAAATGCAGGCTATGTTGAAGATGAAAGGAGAGGGGAGAATTATATACAGCAACATATACGTCTAAACTCTATCAAACAAATTAACGACACAATAGACTTTGTGTGTTGCAACTAATTTACATTTCAATATCCCACAGATCACCATCCCCTCTATTGACTTTGCCCAAAGGATGTGCTTTCAACTTAGTTACAATCTGTTCCATTCTGTTACAGATTCAATTTATATTAGTTTTAATATCTATAGACTACTATGCAACTTTCAGAATCAGGGAGGATTACCACATTGCCTTTGGGTACTTAGCTGAAATGGAGCATATGGCTATTAATATTATTATGAATCTGTTGCTTTAAGCTACATTAGATTGCCTTGGGGAAGGTTTCTTATTCTTAAGAACAGAGGACTGAATTAAAGTCTCCCTTTTTTACTAAGGAAGGTTTGATATAAATGATCACACTTTTTTTTTGTTTTTGTTTACATGCCTCATTTAGGGAATTTTCAATGAGGCAAAATTTACAGAGAGGATTCTGGCTCATCACGCTGTTAGTGGCAAATTTCATTAAAAAATTTTCCTTTTCATTTTGTTCCTTCCATAAATTGAAGAGAAATGCCTAATTCCTTTTGTATCTCCTTGTATGTTCAAAGCAATGAGCAGTGGCCAAGTGTCAAGGGCTGTATTCTGGGTTCAGAGCTGTTAAATCTTGCACAGCTCCTTATGTGATATCTTCTATGCATAGGACAGTTACTGGGCTTTTTTTTCCCATTGTAACAATTCATTTGAGTTAGTAACTGGAGCCAGCTTCAGTGAGAGTGACCAAGCTGCCTAACACTCCCTTGCAGAGAAGAATTGGATTAACATTTGACAAGTTGTTGTAACGTGAGCAGCTGCAAGTCCACTGCATCATTAGCTCAAGTACCAGAAGCAATTAAGCTTCAACCTACCCCCCTGGGCCAGCTGTTTTGAGCTTAACTACTTAACTTGAGCTAGTGATTTGTGTATGTGGATGCAAGTCAAGTAAGGGGCAAAAAACACCAATAGGTACCTTGCTGCCAGAGCAGAAAAGACAAGTCCATGGATTTCCACTCTGACTTACATCTCCCAGCAAACAGGGGGCTGGGGCACGGAGTTACAGGTTGTGTTTGGGGGTGCATAAGTCATAAAGAAGGGTGCATGGGGTGGTAGCTGTGGAGGAAGAAGGTGGTACGGTACCTTTTTCCTTCTGCCCCCACTGACTACAGCCTCTAAGCAGGTGGCATAAGCGATTTCAGAAGTAAAACCCGGACTTATTTTTTCTGGTACTTGTACCAGCAACCACATGCACATAGCTTCCCAGCCAGTGTAGCTTACTGTGCATGCTCAGCATATGCACGCTCACTTATGAATCTACACTACACAGTCAAATTGCAAATTGTGTTTAAGTCCTCCAAATGCCCCTGATGCAGCTTTTGGGGTTTTTTATTTTAATTTTTAGGGAAAAATTTTCATGTTCCAAGTCAAATCAGCCAAAACAAATTCCAAATCCATAAGTCATTCAAGAACCAAATGTGGCCCTACTACCAGCAAACATCCTCCATCCCCACCTGGGGCTTCAGATGCTTCCAAATCCTTTGGCGGGCATCCTACATGTAGGTCCAAGTCGGAAAGCTTGGGGTTTGGATGCCCCTGAGTTTGGCCTGCCTTTGGCTGGATGGCCACAGGAGCATGCTAGGGAGGAGTCCCCCATTTCCACGGTCGGTGAGTAGCCGAGATCCTCCCACTGGAAGCTGGGCAGTGGGAAGCTAGCTATGGAGGCTCTCATAGGGAGACCTGTCTGCAAGCAGATAAGGGTGCAACTCTCCACTACACAGTGCCATTTTAACTGCATTACCTCGGCCAGGGTATTTCCCCTGCCACCATTGTATTCATGGTATTTCCCCTGCCATGTAAGTATGGTATTTGCCCCTGATTCAGCTGGGTAAATGTCTCTTAGGTGCACTAAGACCTAAATAGATTTCCACCCCACCTGTAACTATGCCGACCTCTGGGAGAAGGGACACACAAGAGAGAGGGTATTATACCACACAGCAATGGGCTCCTGTGTCACACCTGTCCCAGAGGAGCCATGTCCCTACCTGCCAGGTCTGTATTTTAACACTTCAGCACCACTGATGCTCATGCTAAGAAAGTTTGGTTGAATTTAAATGCATGTGGCACTCAGTGAAGCCTCTGCAATTGTACTCATTCACTTTTTCAGGCAGTGGCACCCCTAGAAAAGTCAGGTGCTATCGGCCAATTGCACGAGCAAACTGCAAAATGCCACGTCTCTGCCTGTCTAGTGTTCATCTGCCTGTGCAATTAACTGTGTTACAAGTCAGCGACACGGTGACCCAGCGGCTTGAGGATCTATATTTTGCTAGGCCCCGGCTTGAAAAGCGACCTGCAAAATCTGGACTTTGGGCAAGCGAACTTTTCTGAGTGCAGGGTTAATTTTAAAGCATTTTATGCCAAAGGATTTGCAGACTGTTTCAGGAAGATGTTCCAGATCACTCCCTTTTTTTAAAGCTCCTTCATTCAAGCTGCCGCAGCCTGACAGCCCCACATATAACAGATTGATTTGAAAACATGATTTAACTCTCCCCCGTCAAAGAGATACGCTCTCAGTGTAACCAACACTTTCTTGTAAGATTTTATTTCAATCTATCTTTGTGTCCTGAAATGTCACGTCTCCCCCACCCCCCAGCAGCACTCTGCTAATCTACACTTCAATGGCACAATCCACCAGAGGTACAGGTTTAAATAGCACATGTTCTCGGAGGGAACAATGAAGGAGGAACTTCTTTACAAAAAAAATAAAAATAAAACCCTATCACACATTTAAAGCCAAATGCCTGCTGGGACTTAGGTTCAAAAGCACGTTTGGAAAATTGATCCCTTGAGAAGATATGTTTGTTATGGTGTTTGGCCTCAGGATTTAAAAGGATTTGCTTTTAAGCAGTTGTTTTACTGCAAGTATGTGACTTGAGGCCTCAGGTGTGAAAGTCCTTTGATAAAAGAGACTAGTGTGCATCAGACATGACTAGGGAAAAGCATTAAGATGAACTGGAGCAGGGGCATGGAGAGGAAAGGGAAGGGGAAGGACGTGGACTAAAGTCCATCAAGTTTAAGGCAAACAAATGCTTGGAATATGAGACTACAAGGGCTCTTGAACTTCTTGCTCCGTGTACCTGTATGGAGAAACACTAACAAGTCTACAGAAGCTGGATCCCAAGTTGCGGTGCAAAGCGATCTCCATTTGAACAGACTAGACCAGGCAAGAGTCTACTAGAGAAATCCTCTGTGGTCTTTACAAGCATTTTTTCCCCCCTTGCTCAATGACTTGCTATCATCAATTTAGGATGTTTAGTTCACGAGCACCTAGAGGTGTTGGTCATGGGGCGGCAACCTCTCGTGTGAAGAGCTGTACAGAGAGAACAGGAGCGAACCTTTGCCCCCAAATCTTATTCCTTGATTGTATGCTAAAAGGGTGAATATAGAGAAGTGCAAGGACCCCTGAGACAATACTGGTTAGTCTGACAGTACACCAGATGCCTAAGTATTTGGTTGATCTTATGAAAAGGAGAATTTTAAAGGGAGGAATAGGAAGGACAATGGCACTTGAGGCTTGCAGATTTTTGATGGGAGCACATCCAAAGCTTAAGAGGCAGCATGGGAACAAAATTATGTTTGAAAATTTAGATGGAGATAGGTGTCATTGGCCACCTGGAGAGCGGGGGAGTCAACATTTTAACCCTGAATGAGAGATGATGACTAGCGTGGGGATAAGCCCCTGAAGGCCCTGGCTAGCGTTCTGGTCGGAGGAAGAAGGCAAAGCGCTGGGACTGCATGCAGTGATCTACAAAGCAGCTGTGGTTCCCGACTGTATACACCAGCCCCTCATCTGGTGCTGGTAAGGAAAGATCAAGTCATTTCTTGTACTTAGGAACTCAGAGTTGCAGAGGGATCCTTTGCATGCAGTTTGCATGAACTGCAGCAATTCCTCCTGGTTGCTAAAAGAAGAGGATCCAGGTTTATTGCCAGCAATTTCTTGTATGACAGCTGGTCTCATAAGGCTCAGACACGGACACTGTGTTAGGCCCTGTACATACAAAAAAACAAAAAGTCCCTGCCAGAAAGCTTCCAAACTAAAGGCTCTTCCATCTTGAATGATCTTCCAAAAAAATTAGCTGGTCAGTGCTGAGCACCTATGGTTTACTTTAGCCCGAATGGCACATGCAAGTACCTAGCACCTCTGAAAGATTAGGCTTTTAATATTAGCTAGTTAAGAGACATCAACCAATAATGCATAGCACTTTCCAAGAATCCTTGTGCAGGTTTGAAGTGAGTTTGTCTCAGTCACTTTCTTGCCACTTTCCCTATTTGTTTCTTGGGATCCCTCAAGTGTTTGCACTTCCTGGTAGGAACCTTGGAACCAATCCACTCACACACACATTCATATGCAGAAGTTTAGGGCTGGAAGGGCCCTCATGAGATCGTCAGGTCCAAGCCCCCAGCAGGAAAGACAACTGGGAGTCAAATAATTCTTAAGAATTAAGAATTCTTCCTCTTAGATCTGTAATATGACAGAATGAACTACAATTGCATGGTAGGGCTGTGCGAAATTTCGCCGGCTGTTTTGATTCGACGCCGTTTCGACTTATTTTGAGCTCGAAAAAGCAAAATCAAATAGAAACAAAAGGCTTTGAAACAGCCTTGAAACAAAAAGAGGCTAGTCGAAACATTTCAAAAGTTTTGACCAGCCAGCAGCGAGGTGGTGGGAGACAGGGGAGAACCAGGGCTGCGCTCCCAGCAGCAGCCAGGAGCCCAGCCCTGGCTCTCCCTGTCTCCCATGGGCCCAGTCTCCCGCAATCGGGCTCAGTTCCCTTCCCCAGTCCCAGGCAGCAGCACCGGCTTCTCTCCCTCATCTGGCAGGCAGATCAAGGGCTGCAGCCCCGACCTGCCTGCCAGAGAAGAGAGGCTGTTTTCAGCTTCCCCATTATAGCTAATGGGCGAAACGTTGAAACAGCATTGAAACAGCCTGTTTCGATGAAGCAAAATGGAACAGTTGATTCGAACCGAAATGAAACACTTCCCTCAAAACCTCGAAACTCAAGTCAAAACGGAACGGTGTTGGTTCGCACAGGCCTATTGCATGGCTCTGTAACTCCAATAAATCATACTCCTTCCAAACTGGAACCAATGGCTTCACACTGGACCAAGGGCCCCATAACCTAGGTCTACTGTATATCTCACAGCAGTGTCTCTATCTTGGTACAGCTGAGTTGCAATATGCACCATGGTGATTCCAGTCAGCACTAAAGTGGCGTGCTGTGCTTTGCCCAATATACTAGATAGCTCACTTTGCCAACAGAGCAGTGCACTGGTTGCTGTAAGCAACACAGTACCCTGGTTTCAATATAGATTTGGATATAACCTTTGCTCCCATTTAGTAAGTCAAGGTGTTTAGAAATTTTTATTGGCTTGGGAGGGAGGCAGGAGTCTTGATTCACCCCAAAGCTGCGTAAGTAGAGTTTATCGTGTTTTGGCAGCTACTGAAACCAAGGGCAGCTGTGAGGTTGGGGCATGTAGCACATCAGATGGCATTCATAATATCAGCCTTTTATGTCAGGTGAGATAACATCATAAGTCTGATGGGAACCTGTGTGTGGGACCGGGGCTATGTCATGGCATCATAATAAATAACCTGTCAGAGCCTATAGGTGTACAGTAGTATATTGTAAGGATACATAGTCTCTGCACTTTAAACTGGTGCAGCAGGGAGCAGAACATTATTCATCCTGTTTCATATATGATTGTAATAAATTCAGAGCCTCTTGCCAGGTATATGTTATCCAGCTGGTGGTGAGGGTTCAAGATCAGCTTCATAACATTCACTGCAACGGCATTTAGGGAAGAAGATGTAAAGAACAGCAAATTTTTTGTTTCTGAAGATCAGTAGAGAGAGGTAGTTACTTTAGCATGTCAGTCTGAAGCTAGGCAGAAGGCAAGGCAGTGTGGCACCTTAAAGAGATTAACTCCACTTATATAAGAGAGGTAACTGCGAAGCTTTAACCAAAGAAGATAACCCATGAGACAGAGGTGAGAACGTGTTTGAGAGAAGCTGCAAGACAGCCCTTAGCGCAGTTGCCATTAGACTGGAATGGGAATCCTGATGAAGCACGTTGTTAAATGCCAATTCACCTAAGCCAAGACTTCTAGCAAAAAAGGTATCATTTTTTGATGCAAGTTTTGTTGGGATGGTTCTCAGACATGGAACAGAATTCCTCATCAAAACCAGAGAGGGGCCCTATTCCTGCAACGGCCCAGGCATGAAGGTACTCATCTGAGATTCAAGATCTCCCAGAACAGAGACTTGAGCTAGGGTTTATGATAGCTTGTATGAATACCTTAGCTAGCTACTAGAATATAGTGACACTTTCTAAGCCACTGAACAATACTTATAGAGGTGGAACAAGTCCAAGAGGAGAGAGAGAGAGAAATAAAAAGGCAGAATTTTTGTTTTCCAGCCAAATCTAATTAACTTGCCTGTGTTTGCAGTGTCTGTTTCAGCTCTGGGGGCCCTGAGAAATTTGAACATGTATTTTTAACATTTGAGCTTCAAAGGAAAGGGAGATCATCTTTGCTAGAAAGTAGGCAAACACCCATTATTTTTCATCATTTCATATGGCCAAAAGCCCCCAGGGAGCATGCTTGCTGCTTTAGTGATTGAGAAAGATGGAAAGTCTGTACATCTCGGGAGACAAACCGTTCTAATCGTTGTATGTAGCTCTACCTTGTGGTTTGATCTATGAACTACAGCACAGCCAATCTAAAGGAAACCCTTTTCCAATAAGCTAGGAGCCATTTAGTTGGACTGTTTCTATGCAAAGATTCACTTAACACCTTCCCTAAAATCTGCTTACAGATGGACAGATCATAGACCTCCTTGTTGAACTGCAGATATTCAAGCGAGCATATGAGAAGTCATCGGAGCTAGCCATGGCTATGGTACAAGTGGACTGGAGTGAGGAGGCATGAAGATCTATGCAGAAAGTTAACTATGGGCATAAGGAACCATTTTCTGATTCATAGATACCTTAACAAAAAAACCCACTCCTTTCTTTTAAGTGTTTACATTCACTGGTCTTATCTGCATTCATTGGTCTCAGAATTTTATAATTTTTATATTATAAAGTGCAGTTAACTAAAAGCTGAGAATTCATCTCTGGAGAGGATGAGGGCCCAAGAGAAAGGATGCTAAGTTATGCTGTGGAAGGTCTAAATTCTTGTTCTGCAACGGACTTCCTCTGTGATCCTGGACAAGTCACTTAGCTCCAGATCCAACAGAAAACCTATGGTCAACTTTAGCTGTTTAAGTTGGTGTTAGGTACACAAGCCCCATACTCAACTGCCACTTCATGCAGGCAGTGTCTAAACTTTATAGATATGTCGCTTTTTGAGTAAAGTTCCTCGGGTGCCTGGATTTCTGCTTCTTGACATGTGCAAAACCACCTTGTGACTGCCTTAGGCCTAAGGCAGATTTGGATGCAGAAATCAGGCATTGCTCCGCCTGAATCTCACCCAGAGGTGGGAGCCCATAGGCATTCTCAGAGCACGACAGAATTGGACTCTGCAAAATGCAGAAGCCTGAGGAGAGAGAGGAAGTATTCCTGCCCTCACCCCTTTTTATATAAAACCTGGTGGGAAGGGCACTTAACCAGAAAATGGAGACCTTCTCTGCTGGGGGCGGGCTTCAAACCCCCTTTTCAAGAGAGTACTTGAATCACAGTCCCTAGGCTACTCCAAGTAGAGAGTAGTTAGCCATTTTAGTCTGAAGTCAGTCGGAAGGCAGGACAGATACGCACTTTTATAGGATAACTAAATAATATTTACACACACACATGCATTACAGCTGTGTGAAATGGCACCGTTCCATTTTGACTTGCGTTTTGATGTTTCGACCAAGCAGCGTTTTGTTTCAAATTTTGTTTCAATTCGAAACTGCTATTCCATTTTGTTTCATCGAAACAGTGACGCTGTTTCAACCTCTTTCGAGTTTTACCCATAGGCATCCAGCAGGCAGAAGGATCTGCAGACTCTCTCATCCAAGAGGCAGATCAGGGGCCTGCAACCCCGGGAGGGCTGCAGGGGCTGTGCCAGTCCTCCCAGGGTTGTGGGCCCCCATTCTGCCTGCCAGATGAGGGAGGGAAGCCAGGTACGAAATGCTTAGACTGCCCTCATTTTGTTTCTGGGCTGTTTTGAAACCCTTCATGTTGTTTGAATTTCACTGTTTTGTGCTTGAAATGAGTCGAAACGGTGTTGAAACGAAACAGCCGGAGAAATTTTGCACAGCCCTAATATACATATACACATGCACATGCACATGCACATACATATATGCGTGTGTGTGTGTGTATTGCATTTGATGAAGTAGCAAAAGTTTGTGTCCATATATATATCTTCATTAGTCAATCTATAAGGGTTTATGTCTTTATATAAGGTCTATAATGTTGCTGTGCCACTGAACAGAAGAGACTTCAAGAGTTATAGATTTTATACTGGTGTCAAATGTGTCATGTGTCTGGGCTCACAGTCGACTGACCATGGTTATTTAATCCTTGAAGTGTCACCTGACATTGTGCATAAAGAAGCTAATTAATGGCGGCTATTATGGGGAGCTGGACCAAGATGACCACATAGTCATCACATGGTAACTACTTCACCCTTGACTGATTAGAACTGGTATTAAGTCCATGGCCTGCTACTGAAAATGCCAGATCATTCGGCACCAATTCCAAAGCCACCCACTTGTCTCGTCATTGGCGTTTTTAACATTTAGACTTACATAGAATACAATCTCCCTCTGAACATGTGCTATTCTTTTAATGGTCAGAACTATCTAATACTAGGAAAGTTGTTTCAGCATTGCTGGATATATTTCTTACTGTGCCAGAAAACTGGGTCTCACTGGGTCTTACTGACTTCCATGGAATTAAATGAAAAGAAAATATAAAATTAAGTGCCTGTTCAAATCTTTGCAGGATCAGTTTCTTTAGTATTTGAACTTTACACTAACACTTCTCACTCTCCGCACTAGAAGAGGAATCAATCCAGCACATCTTTCTTTCTTTATTCTAGACTGTCTAACCTTCTTAACAGCCTCAGCAGTGGCACAAAACATTGGCTCCAGTTTCAATTGTAGTATTACTTACAGATCTTGATACATTAGGAGGCAAATGCTTTCCAACAAACAAACAGGGCTAGGAAAGAACATGAGTCTGAGATAGGTTTCGAGTTCACCTGTCAGCTAGGTACAAGTGAGATGCCTGTGTCCTTTCTCGGTCTGCTAAGAACGTGGAAAGAGTTTTAACTCTTTTCTGTCCATATGTTCTGGTTTTCACCTGGCCAGCTCTAGTGTCTTCCCTCTCTTCCCTGCACAGAAAGTAAATCCCAGTAGGATCACTTCTTTGTGAACACTGGGCCACCAGAGTTTTTCTTATTTGGGAGGACAAGGTAACAACTAAATGAAGCAGATGAAATTTAGGGCAACCCAACCTAAAAGGCTATTACGGGAGTGCTCTACAGAATAGGTACCTAAGCAAGCTAACATGACATGCCAGGAGAAGGGACTCAGAACTACACAGCGTTGCTCGTAGGTTTTGAAGAGCCCAAAAAATCTGGTTCTTGTGTTCTGCAAATGGCTTCCACGTGTACAGATCCTTAAATGCAGTTCTTAACAAAATGCAGTTCTGAAGTTGAAAGACAAATGAATGCCAGGTATTCGGAGGAACAGGTTCCTTTCATGTTGCTTCACTACTTATCCTTCATCAGCCTTAGAGGCATCTTTTTACTCCTATTCATTACACATTACGCCACATGAAGGCATAATTTATCCCCTAATTCAATGGAGCAAATTAAGAATGGTATCAATGTAAATATTTCACAAGAGTGATGTTTTATTAAGTGTGGGAAGGTAAAATTGGAGTGAGAAGACTTTGAATATAATCTAGGTCTCAGCAGAGGTGAAGAGCAAGTCGTATTGTAGAATCTATATATTCTTTCAATACAGCGGTGACTCTTCAAAGCATTTGGTTACAAAGGCTTAAGTGTTACTCAGCATGAAGACTGCCGAATCTGGACCTAAATAAGGTGTGCAAGTCTGTTACAAATTCAAATTATGGCCCGCTTCATTTGAAATGAGATGATGCCAGTATTTATAGCACCTGCAAAATTATGTTACATCTCAAATTGGAGCCCTTGTGTGAAGGATCTTTTGGGTGAAGAAGAGGTGCACACTCCCAGCTCTTGGGTCTAAAGGCAGTTTGGCTTGGTGAACAAAGCCCTGAATGGGGATAAGAAGGCAGAGCTAAGCAAGGGACTCCATGTTTCAGTTTGGAAACCATTAGAAACTTTCTAATAAGTTTGGCTTTCCCAAAACAGATTTTCCCAAATAGTCTATGAACTGTGAAGATTTAAAAAGAAAAATGTTGCAGCTTAAATGAAACGTTTGGCTTGAGACTTTTATCTCAATGTGCTGGACCTACGGGGTTTTTTTGCCTAAAAAGTTTCAGCCAGAAATAATTCCACTCAGCCACATGATTATAGCCACAACCTCACCAGGAAACATAAATGCAATGCAAGTAATTTTACCAGTAACGAGGAAGCATCCCACTGTGACATTAGGTAGCACTGATAAGTCCTGCAACTATGGAAGGGGGGTGGCAGTGAAGGGGTTAAGGCCTTTGCAGCTTCTTCCCATTGCACACCGGGGGGATGGATAGACCTTAAAGCAGAAGAGTGTAAGAGAAATTCAAAAATAGGAGCTACGAAGCAAACCCTGTATCTGGACCCAAAGTTTTGAACTATTTATTTTAATCATGAGCTAAACTTCAAAAAATGGCAATGCTCTTTTAGCCAGATGAGACAGTCTACACACAACAGCAGAGTTTAAATGCTAAAGGGGGCATCTTGACATTCTCTATATTTTCCTTTTCCATTGATCTCTTTCAGAGTGGGGAAATTAAACTGACATAACACGAGTGATAAAATACAGATGAGGAAAATGCTTAATCACATCAGACATGAGTCCTAACTCAGCAGCTAGTGCATGCCAGGAAAGGTGGATTTATGTTTCATTTGGAGTAGAGTGTATTTTTCTCTTGTATTCAAATCTCTTGTATTTTTCCTTTGAACCTCTAGAACGGGACATTTTTCAACACTATTTTATTCATCAGGTGGAACAGCAGGCAAGATGCATCTCCAAAGTAAGACACACAAATCAGACTATCCTACTTTTAAAACAAAATGGGAGATTTAAGACATAATTGATTAAAGGATGGTAAGAGGCAGAGATCCCTTTGTAGAGAAAGTGATATTCAGGGGGTCTCAACTCCCAAGAATGGAGAGAGATCATTTAAGATAGTCAAGTGAGCCAAAAAAAAAAGAAAAAGAAAACCCATAAAGGCCAATGGGAATTTTGCTTGTGTAATGACCCAGAATGGCCAACAATATCCTGAAATGGGCAATAATGAATGTTTTTTTTCTGAACTGGACCTCCAGGTCTTCAGATTCACACGTATCAATACCTGAAAATATACCGGATAAGTCCATGATGATTGATTATGGACCTGACGGCTTTTGATGCCTCCTACAGAGCCTTTTATATTTCTGCATGAGCCAGTCGGCTTAACAACCTCTTCAAAAGCTTTTCCAGAAGCCTTCCCTTTTTTGCCTTCCAAGTCTGACAACGGCACAAATTCAGATGTTCTCAATAAACTCAGATAGCTGAAGGTACTTAGCAAAGACTGTTGTATTTGGATTACATAGACAGTTGGGATAAATGGCAAAGAAAAACATTTGCAATCTAGATTCTCCTTAGGGTTATGCACAGGCAGTCCTATATTAGCGAGCACTGAGGATTTAAAGGAATTCCTACTTTAAAATCAAAGCCTGTTGTTACCTGGCTCGACAGTACAGTCACTCTGCTTTTCACACTGTAGAGCTGAAGAGCGAAAGCAAACCTATAGCTCCAGCTCAAAGCCCAATGTACTTTTCTTTAGAAAGCCACATCTAAGCAAAACGCACTATGTCTACTCAAGCTGGACCTGCAGGCAGCGTTTACACACTAGATGTCAGCACCTGCAAAACTGCTGGTGGCTTCCAGAACCAGATGCATTTAATTATACATTTTATAGTGCTTAAAACAAAAAGCATTCTCAGTGTCCCTGGAGGAAACGTTGTAGCTCCATTCAGTTCGAGATCTGGCTAGTTCCAGCACAGCATTGACAAATTCAAATGAGTTTTGCATCTAGTCCATCCTCTTAGCTCTAATGTGGGAAAGATGGATAAAATCCCAAAGGGACTAGAAAAGGATTCAGCAGACACTCAAGCCTGGACAACCACAGAAGTGGAGTGGAATTGTTGTGGCTGTTCCCTGTGGGGAGAGATTACAAAGATTAGAGTCATCTAACTTGGAAAGAAAAGAATAAGACATGGAAAAGGAGCATAAGGGAATGGATAGGAGAGAGAGCCAGTCACTCTATCAGTGGTCTTTTCAGATGAGAAAGTTGTGCAAAGTTAAAAAGCCACACATTTTAAACACAGAATGAAGGGAATCCTTTAATAATGGTTTAGCTTCGTGTTGAGGGATAGCCTCAATGGAAATATTGGGGCCAGATTCTGATGCAGCCTGAATGTGTAATGTGAGAAACAACCAGATCTTAATTTTCCAAGAAGAATCACGTCTAGAACCATGAATGGCACAGGCTATTTCACTACCTTTTAACAAGGTTATCTCTAGACCATCAATCTGCATTTCAACCTTTTAACAAGGTTGTATCTATCTATCTATCTATCTATCTATCTATCTATCTATCTATCTATCTATCTATCTATCTATCTATCTATCTCCCTCCTCCATCTGCATTTCAAGAAGCGAAGGGCTTCATCAGCAGTGGAGATGCTGTTCTTTTGGGATATTCAGTGTCGGCCACTAACGTTCATGGAAGTTGGCTCAGATCTGCAAAACACAGGGAAATGCATTTTGTGGCTATAACATCATGAGATAAATTAGCCAGTCAATCCACAGGTCACATGCTCCCTTTATTTAAAAAAAATAATGAAAATCATCCACCTGCTGACCCACACAAAAACATAAGGGGAAAAAAACCCCATTGCAATGGTATGTGAAAGTAGCACTTGAAAGGGTTAAATGCTGCCAGCTAACTTATGCTAGTATATCAGCTCCTGGTGTTTAGCAGATGCTGAACAGCCCTGTACAGCACAGAACGAGACACATGACCAACAATTGTAAAACTAAGCACAAAGTGATTGTTTTCCTGCCTCCAGGCTCCACCGCTCCCTGCAGTTGCTTATTCAGACCCTTACTTTACTTAAACATGCTTTGACAAAGCACCAAGAATTTTTTCTTAGGCACTTTCACGTTTCATGTCAAAACTTGACAGAAGTTTTCCCTGTAGAGCGCAGGACCTCAGAGAAGATGCCATTGCCAATCAGATCAATGCTGGTATTGGACAAAAGTAGCACTTCTGTGGGGTTTCTGAAAGACTACTTTCATGTGGGAATACATTTACTTATTGTTTTTACATAAATTAAATTTGGGATTGAATCAAAAGCAAATATCTAAGCTGTAGATATTGGTCAGGTCCAAACTTGGCAACCAGTCTCTCTACCATTAACATATTGCAGCAAAAGTGATAAGCTCGCAGAAGGGGGCGAATCTACATTTTTAAAACAGAAAAGTCCTACGTGTTAAGCTGGAAGGGTAGCAGTGGGCAAAACAACACTGACCCTTGGCTTCTCAAGACTACAAGAGACTGCTCAACATAATGGAGCCAGTAGCTCTTTCAGGGGTGTAGGTTATAGCTGTAGTGGTCTAAGGACATAGGCAGACAAGGTCCTTTGGGTGAATCTGATACCTTTTATTAGACCACACTCTCATTAGAAAGAAAAGCAGCAGAGTAAATTTTCAGTCTCTTTAATTGCAGCTTCTCGAGCCAGCAAGGAAATAATTCAGCAGTATTGGTCCAGTCCTTGTAACAGAAATGCTTCTCCATATATCTTTCCTTCCTTCCCTGTTTTCCTAGGCCAGACATTCTTTACCAGGGTGCTGTGATGCCCTTCCAGGGGTGCCGCAACATGGGTGATGCTGCAACCAGGTTATGTGGCCAGTGAGCTGGAGCCTGTGCTTTTCCTACAGTCTGACCCCACATGCTCCTCCTGGAAGCAGAGGCACACTGGGCAGGTAGTCCTGGAGAAGGTAAGACCACCCTCCCCACAGTGCCAACCCCAGAGGCACATGGGAATTTTGCAAAACTCTTTACTAGTGCCTTGCTCCTGCCTGCTTCAGGCTAGTCAGACACCCCTAATACAGGCAGGAGTGTGCAGCAGAGCTCTGGTTGAGAAGCACTGAGGCAAGAGGAGGCAACACAACAGCGGTTCTCAACCACGGGTATCACCAAACTCAAAAAGTGGTGGAAAGCTGCCCTGACTCTACAAAAGTTCAGAACAACTGCTCTGAAAACAGCCAGCTAGCAGCTACCTCCTCCATCAGCCTAAATGAGTCCCAGCTGGAGATCTGATGGTATGATTTGCAATCCCTGCAGCTTCTCCTTCCTCCCTGGATGGCACGTCCTTCACCCCTTTACTTGTCTACTGGATAGATACCCACTTCACTAGAGATAAATGCTTTGGCAAAATCTGAGCAATTTCCCCCCTTAGTTTTCACGAAGTCAATTCCTGGAAACTGAGATCTGTCCCAGGACTAGCAAGCCTGTCCAAAGGCCTTGATCCTGCATAAATATACAAGTATGAATTTATGAGGACTACCTATATTGAGTGTGTATAAGAAGGGGCCCCAAAGGTATAGACCTACCTAAAATGCACAGGCCCTCCTGCACCTAAAGCGAAGTCAGCCTTGCTTTTTAGTGAAGTCTCCACTTAGGAACTAGCTATGTTTTGCAACACCCCGCCTTTTTTTCCTACCTAGATATCAATGACCTCTTTGAATACTATTATTTAATTAAAAAATTAAATCCTCACTTTTTGTTTTTTGGCTTTTTGTTCATGTTGCAGTTCAGCTGAAATGCTGCAGCCAGCTTGAACTAAGGAAGCATCTAATGGAAGCCAGATAGGATTTCTACTGTCCTTTTTGGCCAGCGTCCTCTATGCCGTCATGGTGGTCAACAGCTCGGCTAAGAAACATTCACTTGGTTTCTCACAAAGAGCTTACTTTTACTCTCCCTCTGATACAGCTGGAGAAGTCTGACAATAAAATACTGTTTTCTCCTAGTGTTGAATGATGGAGGAAGGGGAAAGAGGGGAGGGAGGCATATAACTCTGGCAGTACCATAACACATTACTTTCAGTAAATGCCCAAGTTAGTGAGGACTTTTTTCACCATTTTTACCTTATAATTTCATCCTGTTTTAGAAGAAAAAATTTCCCTAGATTCGGCGTTCTCCTGCTATATCAGATGAACATAAAACCTGCCACCATAGATCAGAACAGAAGTCCATGTAGTCCAGTATCTTGTTCCCAACAATGGCCAGAGGGTTCAGAGGAAGATGTAAAATCCTGAAATAGGTACCTGTGAGAGAGTCTGTCCCGCATTGGGCCCCAACTCAAACTCTACCAGGCTTCAAGCTTGAAGCTTAATAGTCAAACTAAACTTTGTTGTGATGAACTATGGGATGTCCAGATATGTACCTGTATAAATAGCTGGTTCCTCTTCTTGCTATAGATTTGGCCTCAGTAACTTGGAATCTAATTACTTGTGTATTGAAAGTTATTTCCTCTGACAGTTTTGAATTTGCTGGATTTCCCCTTGTCGTTGTATTATAAAACAGGAAGAACAGGAATTCCCAATCTACCTTCTCTATCTCATTTGTTATTTTATATACTCTCCTCCTCTCTCCTCTTATTTCCTTCCTTTCTAAGATGAATGATCCCAGTCTTTTCAATCTCTCTTCATACAGGTGATTTGCCAGGCTCTTAATCATTCTTCCTACCCTTCTACAGACCTCTGCTACTTTTGCAATACTTCCTGCTCAATGAGGCGACCATGCTGCACTCAGGATCCCAGATGAACCTCTCCCATTGATTTATTTCACGGCAATATCATGTTCTCTCTATTATTCCCCATTTCTTCTTTATGCACATTTCTATCCCAATTGCTGTTTTGTCCACTGTGGTGCACTGAGAGGTCCTAGTCCCACTGGTGAAGCAAAACAAATTACATTTCCCAAAAGTAGTGATAGGTGGCAACATATGGATATGTTCACAGCAAAACTTTAGACCAGTTTTGTATACCAATCCAGTTTGAAACTGATTTCAAAAGGCTTCCATAGCTCCAATAGTAGGGACACCATTTTATAAAAGGCTGATTTTAACATAGGTGTGCACAGTATACGTGGAAAAATTGCAAATTGCAGTAGTGAGTTTAATTGCCAGAAGTATTATGATTGCATTCATAAACTAAGGTACTGCACAAACAGACTGCCAGTTAGACATGCAGCTGGATGTCTGCATATGCAAGTACTCAGTGGCTAAGTACAGACAGTCAAAAAGCTCAAAGCTAAATTGATTCAATCTTCACAGGTTAGTCTAATCTAACTGATATGCGAGTGAACAGACATTCACTTTTGATTCTGGAAATGCAGCCACATGTTTGCAGTGGCTCAGGCCAGAAGCAGAGGACCGCTACAGCATGCCTCCCTGCTCGGCTGGAACAGACAGGTTGGGGTAAGGCTAGCTTGCCTACCCTGCAAAGGGGTAGGGGGTGTTGTGGGAGCGATGCAAAGCATCTTGGGATGTTGGGGGACTATGAGTTAACTTGAATCTGGAGGGGATCTGGGACAGAAGTTCAAGAAACTGATTTAACCTAAATCAGTTAAATCTGATACTATATCCATCCAGGTTTATCTTAAACCGGTGTCAGCCATTTTGAAAGAAGTTTATGTGCACTGACCTTCTGTTGTGGTACAGATTTGAACTGGTTTCTGATCGCTTATACTGGTTTGTGTGTAATTTCTCTCCCTAGCCAATGTATTTTCAATGTCACAGACAAGTGTCTGTACATATACGGTTACACACATAAATTGGACCTCTTGTGTTGGAAAAATGGACTGCCCAGGATCTATTTCAGCTTTCCTCATAGTATCACAGCACTGGGTACCTATCCTCATGCAGCTTTTTCAGTGCAATGTTGCCGATATGGTGTGCTCAAGATTGGCCTAAGCTCTTTTCAGTGATAACATGATCCTGCATGGCTGAAGGAAAAGGGGTGTTTGCCATTGACTTTGACAGGAGCAGGATCCAGACCCTTGGGCCTTCAGGAAGGCTCAGTCAGGTATCCAGTGAAATCAATAGAAAGCTGCTGATTGGTACCAGTGCATGCCCGGTTAGGCCCAAGGATTGCTACAGCCATTGTAGACTTCTGCTGCAAACAGGCACATCCTGATCTCAGCTGATGCCAAAAGGACAAATGAACTGTGTCATTTCCATACTAATCACTCCCACTGGATGTATCCCTTCTTATGATGTTGTTTTACACTGCTGTGTTATTTCAGAAATCATCGTCGTAGAGCTATGACTCCAGTTACTTTAATACCCTGCCTTCTACCGGGGGGCCGAACCAAATATAAAATAGGTTGGCAGATCCAAGCAAAACAAATTTCTGTATTTTACAAGCTACGAACATTATTTCACATCACTTCAACATCAAGGGGCTGATTAATGACCCTGGCATTTCTGAACTTAGCAATTCTCCCCTACTCTGATATGAAGCATTGCAGAAGCTATGATAAGTGTCCAAAGTCCTGCCCATTTAATCTCACTAAATTACTCCCCATTCATTTATCTTTCAGCTGTGTTATTTAATGAAGGCTGTATTTTCAGGCAGAAGTCTGAGCAATGACATCTCAGGAGGCTGGCAGGATGTGAATAAGTTATGGGATGCTTCTTCCCAAACCTAATCCCAGATAAAAAGTCGTTCAGCTGAGCTCACCTGCTGGACGTGGAGTATTGATTGTAGTGGTGAGAGAGGTGCCAGTTTCAGCTGTAGGTCTTCATAACAAAAACCGGGCTTGTAATTCAGTCTGTCCATAGCAAACAAGCCAAATCATTTTATAAATACACAGCATTTATTCGGGAAAGGAATGAATGAAAGTGTCTCCCCCCCACACTGCAATGGAAACTGAAATTCTAGACATTTTACTGCTGCTGTTGACATAACCACCTATAACATGGTGGGTCAAGTTGCTTGCAATCCTCATAATTTTATATAAAACAAGCAAAAAAAATAAAATAAATCCAACTGAAATCCTGGCCCAAATCAAGTCAATGGGAGTTTGCCATTAACTTCAATATGGCCAGGGTTTCATTTCCCATGTCTTTCTTTGGAGGCAAATAGATTGGGTTCCTAGCCAGGGACCTCCTTTGATTCAGATCCATAACCTGGAACAACATTCTAGCTATTAGGGCTGAAAGCGAGCAGATGGGAAAGGAAATGTAGAAAGCAATTCATAAGGCCTCCACGTCCATCCAGAAATGGTGATATAATATCCTTTTCCCTTCCTTTTGCATGGATACCGAGCCAAACCAGAGCCTAATGCTCAGTTCAAATCATGTTAATCTCTGTATTTCCACAGAGAAGGTATATTTTGTTACGTGAAGTCCGACCAGACGTAGCCCAACTCTTATTTAGTCTCATTAATTTCACTTTTAGATTGCTACGCTGTGTCCAGTAATAGACAGCAGCTAGAAAAGCACCACCCCAGGTCAGCACAACAAATGGAGGGGGTTTCTTTCCCTCTGTTGCTCCCAGTTAGAAAGCACTTTTGAGACAAAATTTGCACTCAGACACGCTCGCAGTCGCAACTCCCACTGACTTACGTGAAGCATGTGTAACCTGCATCTGGCCTCTTTTGTATCCAAAGACGAGTTAATTGCAACACCTTCCTACAGTACCTACCTCCTTAGCTCAAGCCATGTTTTCAGTTTTAGAGTTGCCCAGTTCAGTGCTTGTCAAAACTGTACCACCCCCTTGACTCCAAGGTCATAAGTGCGGGGCCTAGGAGGAGAAGCAGTGCTTGCCTGTCCACTTACACTAGTTTATCCGCTTTTTAACAATTCCCAAATGCCAAAAGCACTCCTACAACTCAACCAGAACAAGAACGTATGCATCTGTAGCATTTTAGATTCAAATTTTCAGAGGCATCAAGGCACCTAACTCCTCTTGATGCCTTTGAAAACCTCAGTCCTACCCATGTCTTCTAGACCTGCTAATCCTGTTTGCTGCCATCACAATGGCATCCATGGAACTGGTGGTTAAAAATGCACTCCCTACATCACCATACCTAGTTGAGATGCAGCCTTTATTATCAATAACAGGAGACTTTGAGAAAGTCTAGCATAGATACCATGAAGACTTCAGATGATTGCATTTGCACCTTGGATGTGATCAGCTACTGTTACACCCTAGGGACAAATTGCTTTCAATAGGTACCATAGTTATATTTTGCTTATGCAGGAATTTGTGAGCCCTACCTGATCTCATTTCCTTTCTAAGAATATCTTTATATGGTATAAATCTCTCTTATATATAGCATTAGCACATCACTGTCCTAGTAACTGTGCTGAAAACCCTATAACCTGCCTGCTGTTTTGCTGTTATGTAGCCTCATAATATACTTAGGAGGAGCTCCACATTTATGAAGTCAGAAAATACCGCAGATCAACTCATTAATTGAAAAAAAAAAAAAATTAAATTAAGGCAATGCATTCTTTCAAATAGAAAAAAATCCCATATATTCCATTTAAAAATGCTACAAACTTGTCTAGGCTGTACCCTGTGACTGCTTGCTTATATGCCATGTGTCTATGAGAAGCCTTTTATTATAAAATGTGCATATGCAGCAATTTGGACCCTAGTTATCCCAGTTGCTATAGCAAGAAAAAGGATATAAAGCTTATGAACAATGAGCAGAAGCTGAGGCATATTTCATCTGAACATGAACTGCCTACTTTGTTCGAAAAATTAAGATCCTTCCAAAGCTGAATGAGACACCCTGGAATAGATGTTGTTTAAGCAACCTCTTCAAAGGTTGTATGTATGAAGTTGCCAGGAGGAGGGAGGATACTAGAGCATGGTAAATGTTCAACTCCCATATTCTGAAGTTTTTGGATTTTCCCTTGGTTTTTATTCCTCCAGTTTCACCTCTTCTTTCTATTGCCAAAAATTACATAGCAATGTTCCTGGCTGTGACAAAAATGACAAAGCACGTTCCTTCTATAGCTGATCAAGGTTACAGGTTTTTCCTTAACAGTACTGAAAAGACCATTACATAATCCAGATGTGGTCAGCCGCATCCTTCCAGCCAGACAAACATAACACAGGCCTGTGGACTTTCGAGTGAATTCTTTCAATCCAACTGGCTCACGTGGCGGTTAAACGGGAACCACACTGATCCGGTCTGCAAAAGTTCTTGCCTAGAGAAGAAATGACTGAACGAAAGATGCCAAGGTGCAAAGGAAACAGATTATTATTTTTTCCTGATGATTGACCACAGTTTATGCATCATGCCTAAGCCACATACATATTGCATCCAAATGGGAAAGTGCTATCAAATTTAATAGGCATGATTTAAATAGGATCCCAGTGAAAATACTCTGAGGATGTTAATCTGTGAGCCCCACTAAAACACCCTACAGCAAGAATATAGTCCTGCTTGACTCCACAATTTGGTCACCCCCATTTCAGGGGGAGCTTTCCTTTGCCAGAATTGGCAACAATGCAAAGTGAGCAGTAGTCGGGCTGGGTCCCATCCTACCAGATTCCCAGCAGGATCTCAAAAGCATCTAAAACTTTTATGACTTTGAATTCAGGCCTTTGGCGTAGCCATTTCTGAAGACTTCTAGAAACATTTAAAACAGAATCTAAGATGTAGAGGACCTAAAGACAGCGCTGCTACTTTATTTCATCATGAGCTTGCTTTGTTGTGATTTCTTATTGAAGTCCCAGGTTCTGGAGATAAGTGAAGGAAAATCTCAGCTTTAATTGAAAATACTCTCTTACTCAAGGTTGTGGGAAAAAAAAACCCTCAGCAAATCCTAAAAAGGTCCCAAACTGAAAAAAGAAACCAGAAGAACCCTCATATATGTATATATACAAGTAAATTGAGCTTTCCCTCCACAAAAACACCCGGGGAGTCTGATTCATGATGTAATATTGGCTAGTAGTGTGAAGGTTTGGGGTCACAGGAGACAGAAGCTGTCTTGGTATATCAGGATGGTTTCCAGTCCAAGCATTATTTATGCCACTAACTGTATTGTTTAATAAGTATTGTTGGGCTGATCCTACTCTTACTTAATTCAATGTCCTACCATTAATTTCAGTGGTGTTACTCCTGGTTCCCTTTGGTATAATTAAGAGTACCAGGCCAATATACATACAGTATTATGTACACAAAAATGGGAAAACAGTTCTAATTATGAATTTCAGTAAACATTGTTTCAGCATGAATGCTTATATTATTGGAGCTAATACACGGTTTGCTTGTAACACTGGTGCCAGATCAATTCAAGAGATACAGGTGTGGAAAAGATCATTGCAGGAGATGACCAGGGGATGGCAGCATATGATTAACTCTGAATTACTGCTTTCATCAGCAAGGCTGTCTGTTAAAGCATAAGTACTATGGCACTGGCACCCTGGTTGCCTTAAGATACTTTCAAGGGTGCCATGGGGAGCCATACTATGTTAGCAGTGTACGTGTACAAACACGATTCGCGAGATGAACCCAGATATTTCAAATAGGAAATCCATAGTGTTAAAAGCATTCTGCTCTTGTGTAGTTTTTCTCAGTTCTTTGCACCAGAGAATTGCTTTATTCTTTTTCCATAGTCAAAAACGAGTGCAAAATTAAAAGCTGCCTTTTTTTCAAGGGGTGCCTTAAGTCTAAAAAGGTTGAGAACCATCGCACTATGGGTATCTTATTAAATACATTTGATGACAACATGGATGCTATAGAGCGTTTTTAGAGCTGCTAGGAACTACAGTCAGTTCACTGACAGAAAGGAAGAGAAAAGGGGGGGAAAGATAAAAAGAGGGAGAGAAAAGAGAAAAAGAGAGCAAAGGAACAAAAGAGAAAAAGAAATATTCAGATTTCTCGGTGCTTCTAGACTAAGGGCTGGTTTACATCTCAGCGGACTTTAGAGCAGATGAGGGTAGTTGTATAGATAGCAAGTACTGCTGAAGCACGCTTTCATTCTGTCTTTGCCTCGGTGAGAAATTAAGAAAGGTAAAATTTGCAATCGGCTTTAAGGTGCAGATTTTCAAAGGTATTTAACTGACTCTCAGATACTTTATGTTATACTTTTGTACATGTTTTAAAGCCTGTTTCAGGATCCACTTTCGAAAGCGATTTAGAGGTAAGGCACTTGAATGCATTTTAAAATGTTACCCAAAGCCTGTTTTTCAAAAGCATCCAAGTCCTTTGAGTGTCCAGGTCATTTACAATGGCAATCTATCCTGGAGACACGAAAACAGTGCGCGAACAGATGTTACGGCTGGTCATGAATTTTGAGGGATGCTGGTACCAAAAAGATGCCAGTAAATAAAAATCAAACCTTCCATGGAAATATGCACTTTTTGACAAAAGTTTGACTTAGAGCAGTTTGCAAGATCAAGCATGGGATTTTAGGATAGTGATCCCAGCATAGTGAATAATCTAGTGGTCATGTAGGATGTGCAGAAATCCAGGTTCAAGTGTCTGGTCTGAACAGACATACAAAAAACTAGAACTCTTGGTTCCAAAATGATACTTTTTATTAGACCAACTGGAAAATGGCAAGAAAATTGTCCTTTTCTGCAAACTTTCAGGAATCAAAGTCCCTTTGTCAGGCTCTGGGAAAAGTGTAGATGGTACAAGATGGTAAAAAGTCCCCATAGGTCAGAAATAAACTTCGTTTTTGCACAGAGGGAGCTGAAGATGGAAGGGTGTCCCTCTGGTCTGAACAGGGACTTCAAAGAGTTATCACCATCAGTCACCAGGAAAGACCCAAAGCCATTCTAATATTTTCTGCAAAAGGCAAGAGAAACTCCAGAATTGACAACAGCCTGATACTTCAGTCCCTCAGATGGAAGATCTAGGTTGACGACCCTGTGCTGTCACTTTATGACCATGGACTTGAACCTAAGTGATCTTCTTGCAACAAAACCCCAGCAGCATATCGGGTTGTATTAACAGGAGTGTCACTTGGAAATCAAGGGAAGTGATTCTTCCACTTAATTCAGGGCTGTGAGGCCTCACCTGGAGGCTGTGTCCAGTTTTGGGCCACGGCCCACACTTTAAGAAGGTTGTGGACAGATTGGAAAGAGTCCAACTGAGAGCGATAAACCTGATTAGAGGCCTGGGAAGCAAGACTTATGAAGAAAGGCTGAAAGAAGCAGGGCTATTTCATCTGGAGAAGAGAGAATGGAGGTGGGAGGGAATTGATAACAGTCTTTAAGTACCGGAGGGTGATTACAGAGACGATAGCGATGGGCTTTTCTCCATGGGCATAGGAAGTATCTCACTGCACCCCAGGGTGCTGGTTGCAAATCACTGAGCTAGAAAAAATGTGGAATCGCCATCACTGGAAATTTTTAAGAGTGGGTGAGACAGACATTTGGTTGGTCTATTCAGGGATGATTGTGCCTTGAGCAGCGGGCTGGACTAGATGACCTTGTGAGGTCCCTTCCAGCCCTAATTTCCTATGAACCGATGATACAACCCTATAATCTGATTCAGATGGGCAAAGCCTTGGGTCTACACAGAGCCCTTCTGATTTCAGCGAGGATCCACAGACACACCAGAGTCTGCCTGTGGGAATCCAGCTGCAGAGCTGAGAAGCTGATACTTGTTTTGAACTGGGAATTGGAGACACTGGACCAAATCTTCACCTGGTAAATCTGCATCACTCCATCAACATCAATTCAGTTAGTGCAAAGTGAAGCAGCTTGTATTTTAATGTTGGATGAAGAGGTATTTTTAGCTGAACATTTATACAACAGACTAGTCCGCCTTTCTCTTTATGGCTTCCATTAAAAGATCCTCATTGGCAATCATTGGCTCTTTCACTTCCGTGTCCTAATAATCTTCTTTTCACTCTGTTTTTGGTGGGTCCAAATGATTATTATTCTTTCTTTTTTCCCCTCATTTAAACGTGCCCAGAACACTTAATATTTTATTTAAAAACCCTTTTTCAAAAGGGTTTTTTTTTGGTGGGGAGGGTTAAAACCAAGGCATTAATTACCCAACACAGATGCAGGAAGTTAAATTATGAAGATGCGATCAGATACGAAAGGAGATGATACAGGCTCAAAGAGAGAGGAAAATGATGTATTATACCCTTAAGAAAGGGATTTGATTTGGATGCCTGTTAAAGTCAAGTGCTGAAACCAAATGAACTAAAACCCACTTTCAATGAGCGGAGAAACATCTGTGACGGGGGATGGTCCAGAAATATGCAACACATTAGAAAAATTCCAATTTCAGCTTCAGAGGGAAACCCCCCCCCCCCCCCCAAAATGGCTTGTAGGAGGATCCCCGCAAATGGCAGGGTCAATAGCAATTGATTAGTGCCAATGATTCAAATGAGACCCAAGGAATCATCTTGTATAAGAGTCTCGCCTGGCCCATCAGGAGTGACTGAGTTCAAGGAGTAATTTTCCTATCTGGGAGCTTTAGAAAATTAGTTTCCTTTATGGATCACAGAGTGGAGAACAAAACATGCCCTGAGCAGATAATTATATGTGGATCCACTACCTGGGCAGAGCTGATCACTTGGTGCATATCCATTTGTCCACAGCTTTCTCTTATTTGCTGGACCAATATGGATTTCACAGGAGCAAGAATAGCTTGCACAAACAGGAGCGTGTGGATTTCCTCCGGTTACTGTAAGTTATAAGGTCTTGTTTAAAAATCTGACCTTTTAAAAATAAGAGGAGGGCTTGATCTACTGTTGAAGTGCTGTACTGAATTGAGGCCTGTGGGAATTCAAATCTGTGTGCGCATCCTGGACCATGCAAAGCAGTGAGATGTGTTTTAAGGACACAGAACAACACCTGGGGGAGGTAGCTGCAAGTTTCATGACATCTGAAATTTTTCTGTTTCTATATGCAACCAGCATTTAGCAACTCTGCTACTCATTGCTGTAAGAGAACTCAATTATTAGCTGCATTGTATTAACTCGGGATGATTTGCTTGTTGTGTAGAAGTTAGCATGTTGCCAAATATTTCAGGAAAAAAACCCCAAACTAGAACTTTGACCCAACAGTGCTGTTGACACAGCTCGATGAGTCAGTCAGTGCTCTTATACATATGGCGCTGGAAGGAGTGACTGGCAACCTCCAGGCATTGTGATCTGCTGAAAAAGCTCCAATTTCATGTTGCTGCATTCTCAATTCATTAAGTTCATTGTTTGTGGTGCCATGCCAATGAAGTGTTGGCCATCCTTGTTTGTTTTTCCCAGTCTCCAAGCCAATGGATGTGGTATCAGATGGGATTTCTGCAGCCTGTACATATACCCCAGCCAAGTGGGTCTTTCTTTTCTAATGATAACATGATGCTGGTGGCTGTCCTCTCTTGTGCCTAATGCTTTCACGTGTGACATTACTCTACCCTGCCATACTATTTCCTTGGAGGCTGTGCAGACATTTACTGTCAAAGCCATCAATGCATTTGGCAAGCCCAGGCATTTTTGTCTTGAAATTTATGCTATTCTGCTCCCATATATTGCTTTGCCTTTATAACATAACTTTCCATGTGTGCCGCAATTGGCTGTGCTTCCTTTGCTGTTTGTGCACCACATCATAATATGATCAGGCCTTGCACCTTCCCAGATATAAGTTTGGACTTCCCTTGGGTTTAACATTAAACCTGCATTTTCAGTTTTGCTTTTGCCAGTGACTTGTCAACTCCTGTATTCTGTCGTTGTCTGCTAACACAGAGTTGTCATTGTTATGCATTAACAGTGGGGCATGAGTGGTCTGGCCTAGAGGTTAAACATCCAAAGCATAGGTGCTGTCCAGATTAGCTCCCCAGGAGCTGGGGGCCCAGACAGGTCTGGCATTGGAAATGGATTTGGAAACCATAGACAAGGTCAGGACAGGCCATGGTCAGAAGCCACAGCTGGAGACAAGGTTAGCCTGAGGGTTAATTGGAGTCAGAAGCTGAAATCCCGAGTTGAAGGTTGAACCAGAATCAAGAGCAGAGAACCAGAATCTGGGGGTGCTAAAGGCCTCATCAAGATCAGAAGTCAGAGTCAGAGCCAGACATCAAAACCAGAAAGCCAGCGAGGAAGCACGCAGAAGGTCAAGAGCAAGAACTTAAACCTTTGCCCAGACAAGGAGACTGCAGACTGGGCCTGGCTTTTAAGATCTGGAGCAGGTCAAGCCTGTTGCCTGTAGCATCAGAGTATTGGCTGCCCTGATTGCTTCACCCAGCCCAACTGGGACCAGGGTGCTGCTCTGGGCTTGCTGCAGGTGGTGCGTGGTCCAGAAATGTTGGGTCCAGGGCTCTAGACTGGCCTCATTACAGTCATCTGCAAAGTCAAGATCTGTTAACTTCTCTTTGCCAAGCCACTGCACTCTGAGCTCCTTTCTCATTGCATACCTAAACCCAGGCGATGATGAGTGCAAGGATTCATGGAGACCATCAACACCTCTTCCTGATGTCCAGTTTAATCTTCACCCACCTTTACATTTTCCTTTCAGCTTTAATGCAGGATTCTGAGTCATCATACAGAGCTTTAGACTCTATCTTGATTGAGTTACTATACTGCCTTATGATCTTCCATACAGATGGTCTGTGCAGACTGTTGAATGTTTCCTTCAAGTCAACATTTACAGCAACGGGACACTGACACTCATGACCTTTCTCAGGTATCAGGATAGATATTTACTCAATGTATCCATGCCTTGCCTAAACCCTGCTTGCTATTCTCATAATCCTTTGTCAACAACTTATTTGCATCCAAGAATTATTGCTGGGTGAATACAAGCACCCAAGTTAATTTAATTTTTGAGATAAATGTTAAAAATGTGACCTAATAGCAAGTAATTGGATAAGATAACTAACCATTGCTCCACCATAACACCACTAACTGAATGTATATGGAGTCCATCTGCTTAACCTTCAATCTTTCTCCAAACGGTAACATACTCCCCCTAGTTGGAGAACGATTTTACTCTTTTTACATTTCCATTTTCATACCCCATTGCAAAGAAGTCAACCTGCTAGACCTACCTCCTTCTGTCTAATACTAGGACCTAGCTAATCAGAACAAATCTTTGTAAGTAATTAACTCAGCAAGGCAATTACACTTAATGTGGGTGCCAAGATAACCCACATCTACACAGCAGCTGTGTTGCAACCATAATATTGAACATTCACCCCCTATGGCCTCAATAGCCTACTATAGGCAAACTACCCACCATATAAAACAAAAGCCACCAGTGCAGTAGCAAAGTCATGCCAAAGTGGTCCACATTGCCCTTGGTCTAAAGAGGGGGACTCAAAAGACAGTATAGCACAGATCTCAATCACACCCCTCTCTTCCTTAAACCTGCCTCAGTGGGATATCTTTCTAAACTTCTTCTGACAATCCAGACTCAAGTCTTACGGACTTTGAGTATCCAGACAGTGGTTATCTGGTACTTATTCATAGATCACCATCAGTAACCCTCTTATCTCTCCAATTCCAGGCTGAATCCTGTTTACTGCCACTGTGTTAGCAGGAGTGAATAAAGATAAACCAGTAATATTTTTGCAAAAGCTTGAAGTGGAAAGGGAAAAACTTCTCTATTAAAAGTAAAAAAAACCCCAAGAAACCATTGTAGCTAGTGCCCAGCAAAGTAATAGAGATAAATTTGAGCAGGAAGTCTTTTTGTCCACCTGCCCGGAAAGTTCTCCTCTGCCTATAGAATAATTCATTCCCATTAATGATATCTGTTAGGACAGTGCATGCAATTCACAGTCTGAAAGTTTTCCAGAAAACACTGCTTTCTATATATTTCCTCGCTTACCCTTTTAACCTTTACTCTAGTAATTTAAATACTAAACAGCAGTGTGCTGCCCAAAGCCTTTCCTTAATAACTTTATCTTCTCTAGCAAACGTTTGAAATCATTCCGCTTTTCTCCTAAACACTGTTGGGACCAGCCTGCAGAGACAGGCGTAAGAGCAAATGCCTCTTTGTTAGTCTTGCTTTCTCAGGGGGGATGCCTGAAAATAACATGTTTGCCCAAAGCCCGGTGCTTCCCCTTCTTCTCTGATGGACTTTGGCACTGCAAACTCTACTGACAGCAGACATTTGTTAGCAGCCATCACTATATAAACTGATAAAGCACAACACGACCTCGGTTCTAACAGTGATTTAGGGTGCCACTAAAGCTCTGTGCTTTCCAATTCAGAGTGACAAATGTTGCACTCCTTGACAGCAAGTATGTTTTCCAAGCTTTTCTATTTTATGAAAAAAGAATCAAATAATCTTTTATTAGAAAACTAAAAGCCATCAGGAAGGAAATGAGATTTGGTTACTCAACAAGCCAAAAGATTTGGTTGAGAGAGAGAGTACGTATTTTCTTGGAAAGATTTTTTGGGAGAGTCCAGAATGTTGCTTTGCTATAAAGCTTTTTTTGCTGTTTCCAATGGGAAAATGTTCCTGATGCTTCTGGATTTCTCACTCAGCATTTTCCATGAAAAGTAAATACGTTCCATAAAAAGTTTTCAAGTCCTATAGAAAACCTAATTCTCTGATTGGAAAAAAGACCAATTTTTTAAATCAACTGTAATCCAAAGAAATGTACAGGGAAAACGTTCTCCATAGTTGTTTTGCTTATTTTAATCAACATAAAAGAAAACCTAGATTTGTTTTCTTCCCATCCACAAGCATTTTTTTCCCCCTGGTTTATTTAGATATTAGAATAGGCAGGGGCTCATGTACACGCCACATTTTTTGTCCTTTCATGTGCTGCAACTGCATGTCTGTTTGCACGAGCGGGATTTCCCAACACTTTAGAAGTCTTTCTTGTGCATTAAACTAAAACTCCTCAGACGTAGTTTAGTTTGGCTCACTAGGAATTAAAGCATCGCATCCATGGATTCATTGCATGCAAACACAAAGGCACTCAAATATGTATAATGGACCTCTGTCCACCGCATGGTGCTGCGACTTTTTTATAGTTCACCCCTTTGAATTGCTTTCACTTAGCTTGCTTCTGCTTTTTTAAACTAACATTCCTTGGAAGTAGGGTTTTTTTCTCCTTTTGTGGTTTGCCAGCTCCCTGCTTCCACAGCTGTGTGGCAAGGCATGGGCATGGGGTGGGTGGCGGGCCTCGGGCTAGGGGGGCAGCACTGGACTGTCCCACTCTTCCGCAGCACCAGCCAGGGACCCAGCTTAATTTGTTTGAAAACCTAATGCATGTAAACACAGATACGATGCTCCAAGGCTTAATTCATTTGAAAACCTAGCTTGTGTAAACACAGATGCGACGTTCCAAAATAAACAAGTTTGAATTTTATTAAACTATTTAATTTAATGAGGATTAAAACCCATGGTGTATACAGGCACCCCGGATTTTCCCTATGCTATTTTTGCCAGAGGACTGGAGAAGCACGTAGAATTTGACATCACACAAAATTTGAACTCAAATAATTCTTCTTTTGCTTCTCCCTCCCAGCCCACCCTAAATAAGTTAGTGGTTACTAAATCAAACTCCTGGCAAGCACTTGGAAGAGTTTTCTTGAGGATTAATTTTCAATGGAGGTCTGAACAAGTTTCAACGCGTGTTCTCTAGCAACGGCTCAGCAAAAACATCCCAAGAATATCAGCCATTCTTTCTTTTCAGGACACCATGGTTAACTACATTGTTCAAGTCCGATTTGATAAGAGGGAACTTTCTTTCACAGCCTTGGGGAAACACTTGAGGTAGGACATTGTTATACCCTCTTTACCAATGAGGAGACTTAAGTGCAAATGAGCTAAGGGCCGGTTTTTCAGATGTGGTGGACACCACAGTTGTAGTAGGTGGCTCCTGGAGCATAGGGACCTCAGACCTCTCAAAGTAACTCATTCAAGGAAACAGAGGAAGTCATAGTTATGATCAAAACTTTGGAGAACTTGGCCCTCAGATTCATACTCCAACCACTTAACCACACTGTTAATTCTAACAATTAATGAAGCCATTATTTTTAATCTCACTAACTTTTAGCGGTTTTTACCAATGCACCAGTTATTCCCTTGAGAATGACACTATAACACATGGTTATTTATTTTAAATTTTATATATTTGGATTCCAGAATGGCATTTTTTTTCATTGAGTGAAAGACTGGAGCATATGCTCATATTTCTTCTGGGATGACCGTAGAGGACCGAGCATCATGCCAGGACCAAGGGACCCTGCCATAATCTTTAAGGGGGGGTCAATATATTTACATTTTTCATTTCTTATCAAGCAGTGACCTGTCTGCCAAAGTGTTTGAGGAGGGATCCTAGATCTCTGTCACCACTGTGCCTTATACCTAAACCTGCCCCTGCTCCATGAATATATAGTTGTGGCTATGGCAAGAGATGTAAATCTGTGCAAGTCATAGGGGACATATTGTTTCAGGTATACGATAATAAAATTTCCTGTTCAAATTACAAAACAGCACTTAGGCTCTCACTTGAAGTTGTTTTATGTTGTATATAAATCAGCTTTTAAATTCACCAAGGAAATGGAGATTGGCTGGTATAGCAAACCAGAGCCATACATATTAAAACAGAATATTGCCATGAGGGGGATGGACAGGCAGTGGGACAACTAAGGGAGATAGGAAAATATTTTAAATTGTCAAGTTTGGCACTCTAACAGTCCCACAGAAACACAAATCCTATCTGTACTGCTTACTATAGAGCATCTTCATATAAAACTATATGGAAATTGCATTGTTTGTGATAAAATACCACCATGCAAACAGAGGAGAGGGATTGGAAAGCAGACATGCTTACTCAGTATTCATTTCCTATTGTTTTGGCTTCCATGTACCTCGTCTCTTTGGCACTGCATTAGACACAGCTATTTTGACAGGATTTTTCTGAGGACTGGATATGTACTCTGCACAATATTTGACTGCAGCAGCTAAAAGTTAATTGTCTCTGCATTTACAGCACATACATAAATTACATGAGAACTTGAGTCCTTAGTTATGGCCTAGAACAACTACCAATGCAATATGATCCAAGTTGCAGCTTGGTTCACATGTCCATGGCATTGGAAACTTAGTGATATCTGCATAACCATTTATACTGGCTTTTCCATCCTGCACAAGGACTCAACTGAAGTACTTGGCCAAGACAACTCGGCTATATCTACAGCCTACCATGTTTAAATTGCCTGTGTACCAGTGTTCTGGAGAACTTTTCTACTACTCTGGACTGCTGTATTAAGCAATATCCAACATCAAATAACCAACTGCTAATGTGAATGTAAAATGAATTGCTAAAGCATAGAATATTAGCATATACGTAAGAGTTGTGCTTGTCCAGGAATGAGAGGGTATTGCAAACTTCTGTCACGTGTCTTCCTAAGAATGCAGCTACTCACATGCATTGGACACACGATGCATAGGCTTACTGCAGCAATAAGTCTAAGCTAGTAAATATGTGCAACACACATCCTTGCATCTTGTGCTTTTACTTTTACTGTCATGTTAAATATAGCTAAATTATTTCCTGCTATGCTGGATAACTTCTGATGGCTGTCATCCTTCTTCAAATGTTTATTTCACTTGTCAGTGGGAAATACACAAGCAAGGAACTTTCCTTTTGCATTTTTACAAGGATTTGCATATGCCATTAACCGTTGGCCTAGTTGGTTTCCAAAATCTATTCCTGATGTTTCATACTCATCTGTCTTTGTAAATCAGGTATCAAGTCTTCACTTGGGAAATGTAGCTTAGAGTTCACCTTATCTGCGGAGCACAGGAGACTCATTTTGCTTTTCCAATGTTGTTCTAAACTTCAGAAGTAACACTGTATACCAGTGCAACCCTGAGAACTTCTCAGCCAGTCTCCCACAGTTTAGAGAGCCAGCTAATCTTACGGAACCATATTTTATTCCTTTAAATGTACTTCCATTTTTTAACCGATGATCACAGATTTGCACCTAGCAAGTTACAGTAACGTGGTGCATGCGAGTGACTCGCTCACTCTCTGAAAAAGCATGTCCCGGGGAAAAATTCTCAGGCAACGATACTGGAAGTTTTAAAAATGGGGAAGTGGCACAACTTGAGCTGCCCAACAAAACTGCAGAATCTGACTGCTCTTTGGACTTTATGGACTATCTGTTGTCAGGTTCTGACTGTAGCATGAAATCCACATTAAGGCCAGAAGTCAGGCATGCTAAGGGCCCCTCTGTGCTACAGAATTCAGGAAAGAGAAATCATTCACACCCCAACTTGAAGACATCCTCAACTGCAAGTAGTCTTTGTACGAAGGAGAAACAGGTCTATTACCTCTACATCCGTTTCTACAGTTGTACAGTGGGCATCTTGACACTGTGGGCTGACGCAGCTTAAATTATGCCAGTTGGCACCATTAAGGATCTGCTACTCACTATAATTTTAAAGTCCTGTTCTTTTTTTTTCCATTTCTATTCATTCTTAATCCTTTTAGGTATCGATATGTAAGGATAGAAGTAGCATTACTATATTCCCATGTAATATATAATGCTTATTTGTAATGGGTAAAGGAATGGGGACCTTGCTTTTTGGAGAATGTTATTGCAATTTGTAAAATGCAATTTTTTTTTCAAAATCTTAACAATTCTTTGAAATTTCTACCTGAATTTTTTTGTTTTTGTTAATTCTGTAGCAAGCCAGAAGATGGATTTTTGAACAGAGGAAATTCTCAACTTCATACTGGTAAAACAAATCACAATTTTTTGCTGTCACCATAGTGACAGTGACAACTGGCACTTCATACATTTGGAAGCATAAGAACTCATAATTTGGACTGAACACGATATATTTATTGGTGAAAGGAACCTGTGTCACCAACCTCTCAAACATATTTTCTAGGTCTCACAATAACTATTTCTTACATTCTGAATCAAAAAATTATATGAGACTCTCAACTTTCATTAAAGCAGTACATTTCTAGTCCTTAGGGTTGTGGAGAAAAACTTGAAAGAATGAGCCAAATCCATCCTAAAGGCTCAGAAACCAGAAGGCATAGAAGCAACCTCAAATTATTGTATATTTGAAGTATATTTGAGGTTTTGAGACCTGATACAATTTTATAACATTTTAGACTGACAATTCAGGAGACAGCTGCCGGCCTTTCAGCAAGTGTGGCCTGATTTCACACTTACTGGTTTAATAGCAATGTAATCCTAGGAATTCATCCGTCACGAGTTACAGGGATGGGACCTTCGCATGGCCCTCCCTTGTTATATAGGACATTTGGTGCATGAATGAATGTTAACCATGTGGTAACTGGATGCTACCCACTGACTTCCCATTGCAAATGGCAACTCTAGTGAGCAAGATAAAATTGCCTGGGAGGCCCAACCATTTGCTTATGCCAACTAATGTCAAGGACTTGTCACAACAAAAAGTGATTTCATCAGAAAGCTGCTAAAGCACCATAATATGGATCTCCTGCTCTATGAAACACTGTCGTAAAATACCTGGGTATACCATCATAATAATGACTCTCTGATATACTCCTTTCCTGGGTGGACTTCACATGGCATCCTCTGCAGTTGCTAACTGCTTACCAAAATTCAGTGGTGCACTACTGTTGTTATTCTTCATCCGAGAGAAAGTAATTACTGAAGACCAACCTTTTTAGAAAGGTTCAGTTCCCATTTAAGCAGCTAAATAAGCTTCCAGATGTTTCAGAAGAGCTAGCTTATTGTGTGCAGGTCTACCTGGAGTCGGAGCTCTCTGAAGTGCCTACATATCTGCAGGATCAAACCGTTGTTACGGGCAATGGAATACCTCACACGTACTTAAGGTGTCAGTGCTTTTGGAAATGCAAGGAAGATCCGCCACCATTAGGAATTCAGAATCCAATCATTTCTACAAAAAACCTGACAAGCTCCAATAATGTGATCTCCCAGGTGCCATGTACATGCAGGGCTATGCAATTATTGAAGCAGTTCAATTCTTCAGTGAAACAAAAGCACATTCTTTTTAAGTGTGTCAAACATTTGTGTGGCCTTTGTTGTCAAAGTCAGAGTACACATGGTTTTAATATTTTAACAACCCCACAGATTCTGGAATGAAAGAGTGTAATAAAGACATTTATTATGCACATTCCTGTTATTAGAAGGGAATGAATAGTTATACAACCGATCTTGCTATAGTGGGCATGAAAGATGCCAGTCAGCTTTTCAGAGGCATAATGCCTACTTCTTCACACCATAGAAATGGCCAGATGAGATCACAGCTCCAGTGAGATAAGCATTGTACACATGCACAGGGGGAGACAGTCTTGGAGCCAAGCAGCTTGCCACCTAAATAGGCCAAATAGAAGGTGTGTGGGGAAAGGAAGTACAGGTATGATCCCATGTCACAGTTGAGGAGTTGAATAGAAAGCATAAGGCTCCGCTTCTGGTAGTTACTCTTTGATTTAATAACACCTACTTTCAAAAGCAGGCCTATTCGCTCCAGGGTTGGTGTAGACCGTAACGTGAATCCAGGTATCAGCATCAGCAAATCCCTGCCACATCTATGAGCAGAACTGTTCAACCCATGATTAGCTAAAGCAAACTTTCCCTTCACGCTCTCACAACCAACAAAAGAAACAAGAATAAAACCCATGCTTTTACTATATTCAGCTGAATATATACTTATAAATACATAGCTCAGCCAATATGTGAAACAGAAAAGAATTCTTCAAAGGATATTTTTTCTTTACCGTTTCTTATACTATTATCCAAAAAAAGGCACCTTTGATTAATTGATCTACTTTCTCCCTGAGGCCTAAAGAAAAGGGTTCTTCACATGGCACAAAAAGTAACTTGGTTGAATATTAATTTAATGAGAAAATAAGTACAATAATTTGCAGAAAGTTTTACTGGCCCTTGGCCTACAGGAACTGAAAGTAACTAACTATTGACAAACTTATAAGAGCCCTCCAAAGATTTTTACTTGGGTCAGCATCTAGCATCAAGTTTGTTCCCATGTGTAGCTTAGAAGTCGTTATGAAGAATTACAATGTATATTCTAAAAACTTGCCAGAAAGCAATTAAGAATTAATGATACAGACTGTACAGTATAGTCACACATTATGACCACTCTTCAGGATACTAGACGCCGCTTAATTAAACACAGAGATTTGGTTAGGTTGATTCCACCGAGTATAAAGTAGAACTAATAGCATGAAAATGAGCAAAGGAAAAAACCGGGCCCATTGTCAGGAAACATTTCCTCCAATGTCAAATAGATTATGCAATAGTCACGCAAAGAAAAGATTGGAAGCCACATCATTTGAGTGTCTTAGGACTGGACAACAACAATAGACCTGCATCAGCAGAAGGGCTAGACAACCAGAAAGGTCTTCTCAATTGTTAAGTTCCAGCAGAAATTAGTGAAATAATGCAGAATAGCTAATACATGCATCTCAGACATCACATCACTAACCACAGTAAAGAAAAAAAAAATCCGAATAAATTTAAGCTTCAGCTAAGCACTCATGACCCGTGGAGCTGTGACGGTTAAGTATTAAACCGTATTACCTCCATTCAAACATCATTCACCTTTTGAATATTCTGTATTAATCTGAGAATAGAAAGCATAAACTGAGACTTATGCTTTCTATTCTACTCCTCAACTGTGACATGAGGATCATACCTGTATTTCCTTTCCCCGCACTTTTTCTATCTGGTCTATATTTTATACTCAAAGCCCTCTCCTATTTGCCATTATTCCACAGTTCATGTTTATTAATTCCTGCTTGATATAGGATGTATCTATAATTTGCTTTGTAACTAAAGCTTTCATCCTAACTCAGGGCTGTCCAACTGGCAGCCTGTGAGCTGTGAGGGGTTAAACTGCAGCCCCTGGGCTCCTGCCTAGCTTCTACTCCCTGCTCCTGACTCCAGCTGCAACCAGAGTCTGGGCTGCCGCTCTCTACTCCAGTTTTGCAGCCTGCCCTTGCCCCAGGAGATGGGAGCAGTGCACTGCAGTGCAGCAAAGGGAGCTGAGGGCCACATGGGTTCATGGTGTGTGGAGGGGGGAGAAGAGGGAGGAAACATGGTGCAGCAGTGTGGGGTGGGATCTGCATGGTATGTGGTTGGAGGGGGCCTGATGCTCAGCTCAGGTGTTTGACCCCAGCCTTGACCTAACTGACTAAATTATAGTTCCCTACTAGAACTTAAGTAGTATTTGTAAGTAGTAAGTGGGTATGTCTACATGTGCATGAAGGCGCTTTTTCTAATGTGCATTAAATTTAGTGCCTCCAATGTGACGTACTAAAGAAATGTGCATTAGGCTGCCTTAATGTGCAGTAATGAATGTGAATGGTTTTTAAGTGATGTTTAATGTGCAGTAGCCTATTTTACTGCACATTAGCATAATTGCACTTTTTTTACATGATGCTTTAATGCGCAGTAAAATAGGCTACTGCACATTAAAACACATGTTTAGATGTACCCACTAGGTATTTGTTCTCTGGGAAAGTGTCTGAGCTCTGTAGGTGCAGGTTTGGAATACAGGCCATGGTGGGAGAAAGCCTGCAGAGAGTAGCTAGTCAGAGACCCCAGCATTATAATAAGAATCCCTAAAAAACCCCAGAAAGAGTTGCACTCCAAGGCCAGGTTCAGATGTGCAGGCATGTGTGGTTTGTGGTGCTGCAAACTTCTCTGCGGCTCCATAAACCGTTGCAGGGGTTTCCCGGTAGCAAATAAAACCCCTGAAAAAAAAGTGCCACCAAGCACACCAAAGTGCCATTTTTTCCAACTATTTAAGTTGGTCTAATAGAAGATATCAGATTCACCCAAAGAACCTTGTCTGCCTATGTGCCGACACAAACACAGAGATGGGGGCATAGGCAGCCGTGGAACAGGGTGGGCCACACAGGCCACGGCCTGACCAACTTTTAGCACATTAATTTAGCTAGCTATGCAGTTAAAAAATAGCTATACAGTTTTAACCGGAATGACAATTGCGCGTTTGCGGGTTATATAAATGAACGTGCTAGAAGTTGGTTGGGCCATGGCCCGGATGGCCCATCTTGTTCTGCGGCCTGTGCTGCTCCCTATTTCGAGACACGCTGTGCCCCAGCCTGCTGTGGAGCGGTGCCCCAGCCAGCGTGGTGTGCTTCAGCACAAGGCTTCATGGTGGAGACTCCACACTGAGGCATGCAGAGACAGGGGAGTCACCAGCACAGGGCTGCCAGCTTCCCCACCTTGAGGCACACTGACCCCTGGCCATCTGGGGAGTGGCTGGATGGGGTGCAGGGTGCCTTAATACAGGGGCTTTGCAGCATGTGGAGACAGGGAAGCAGGCAGCCTTAGGCTGGGGTGCCTCAGGCTGCTTGCTCCCCCATCTCCACATGCTGCTCCCCAGCTGGCTGGTGCCTGCCAGCTAGCCCCTCACTGAGGCGCCCTGTGCCTCCATCAGCCCCCCTGCAGCACATGGAGCAGTGGGACAATGTGTCCTGCTGCAAACTGTGTGAGCAGGGGTGTGCACTGCAGCATAAATAGTAACATAAATGTGTGCTGCTGCAAATGCATGCCCCTGCGCATGTGGATGCAGCCCAAGGGTCTGATTCTCCAGTGTCCTGCTCCATTTTTGTGACTTAGACCAGTGCTAACCCATTCAGAGATGTTACATTTTACACCTATTATTCAGTCATCCTGCCCTATGGGAGTCTGGTGCTTCTGGAGTCGGGGTGGGGCACCAGATCACCCTCCAATGGGGAGCGGGGTTCTCCTACCAGCCAATTGCCGACTGGCAGCCAGTCACCGACTGGGAGGGTCCCCCAGTGGCCAATCACCGAGTGCACGGTGCTTACAGGGTGTGCATGGCCAATCTCAGAGGGTACACGTGCACCCGCATGCACCCCCTACTTGTTGCCAATGTCCTGCCCTGTAGTATTTTACTACAAAAAGGGCAGGATGACAGTATCAAGTCTTAAGATTTTACTTGGGAACTGCATCACATTAGAAACTAAAGGTCCCTCATGCGAGCAGAAGCGTTATCAGCAGAGCTCTTACAAATTGTATAGATATCAATTTGCAAGGTACAATCAATGGTGAAAATGCCATTGTTCGCTAATGCTGAAAGATTGCAATTAGAGATTTAGCGCTAGTGTACCAACCTTTTTTTTTTATTTGATACCAGATAGCTTCAGGTTTCTTGGCAATAGGGAACAATTCCTTTTACTTGAATAAAAAGAAAGCCTGTTTTAAAAGTGAAAAGATATTTAATTGACACACTGGAAAAACAAAGCATGATGAATTTTACTCTCGTTATTTTAGTATTACATTAGAGCCAGTTCTGTGGCTCAGATCCTAGGCTGTCCCCTGCCATTACATCAAGACTCCTGCTTGATTTTAGTACCTTCTGTCCCTTGTGCCAGTCCACATCATGAAGCAGCTTCAAGGCTCTTCTTATTTATATCCAGATATCTGTGACCCCCGATGTCATTCTGGTACATGAGTAAGAGGTACCTCAACCATCATCCCCTGCCTGTGCACAAATCTCCTATGGTGGGGCAGAAACAGGGGCTTCTGACCCAGAATACCTTATGGAGAGACTCTTCCACCAGCCTGACAGACTGGTTTGAAGGCTGTCTTATGCCACTGGGTTAAAAGCAGCCTTTGCAGGGCTGTGTGAGGAGGTCAGGTCTAGTCCAACCCTCTCAAAGCAGGACCATCCCCAACTAGATCATCCCAGCCAGCGCTTTGTGGAGCTGGGCCTTAAAAACCTCCAAGGATGGAGATTCCAGCACCTCCCTGTTCCAGTGCTTCACCATCCTCCTAGTGAGAAGGTTTTTCCTAATATCCAACCTAAACCTCCCTTGATGCAACTTGAGCCCATTGCTCCTTGTTCTGTTATCTGTCACCACTGGGAACAGTCCAGCTCCATCCTCTTTGTAACCCCGCTGCAGGGAGTTGAAGGCTGCTATTCAATCCCCTCTCAATCTTCTCTTCTGCAGACTTAGTAAACCCAGTTCCCTCAGCCTCTCCTCATAAGTCATGTGCCCCAGCCCCTGAATCATGTCCATTGCCCTCTGCTGGACTCCTTCCAACTTGTCCACATCCTTTCTATAGTGGGAGGCCTATACGCTAATTACTGCATTGAATTAAACTCTACTCAGCTTCAGAATGCATTGCCATAGTAACTCAAACCATAGTATACTCAGAGTGTACGTCCGCATTTACTGTAAGAACCTGGAAGAATGCACAAAGCTATTTGAAGACAACTCAATTATATATTTATACATATATATATACATATATATATATAAAAATATAATAATATTATAAAATATTATTATTATATATATATAATTATAAATTTAATAATATATATATACATTAAAATGGGTAGTGCATATATATATATGGGGTACAATATTAACTATCCAATATATATATATGCACTACCCAATTTTATATATATATATAATATATGTATAATATATATATATATTAGGTAGCATGTATATATACTATTTGTTTAGTTTCATCTGGATTTTTGCCTAAAAGGAAAGGGAAGGCCTATTCCCTGATGGCATCTGAAGTCAACAGAAAATATGTGTTTTTTCAAAGAGGCAAGACCCTTGTGCAGAAAGGCAAGATCCTTGTGCAGAAAAGAACTGGCTAATCCATAAAATGCCTTTGGGCTCAGTTTTCATCTGCACTCACTTAACAGCCCGTTGACCGTACTGGTATTTTGGTGGGGAGTGGGGTGGGGAGGAATTGGTGTAATATCAGCACGTTTGAGCCTAAACATGGAAAGTAAGCCTGATTTCTGTCTGCCGATGATTGCATGCCCTTCCCTCATTTGCCCAGCTACACCAAAAGCATGTACTGTGCTTTCCTGAGAAGTTAGAGGGAGTCAAATTCTCCGCTGGTGTAACTCCACTGACTTCCCTGGAATTATACCAGCAGAGCTGTTTCGAAACTTCAAAATTAAGTAACTTTATGCCAATTAGTTCTCAAGTTTCCCCTGGCAGAAAACAAAGAGTCAAAGATGCAAAGGCCTTTTTCCTTTGTGGGAAAAAAACCCCAAACTGTTGTGTCAATAGAAGAATCACTTTTTTATTTGGATTCTACACAACCTCTTTTATCCATTTTATGGCTGTTGTTTATCAGCTCAAGTGCACTTTTATGAGGCTGGATACAATATGAAAGTACTTGATGTATTTTATAGAACAAGGCATTATTGACATTTCAATATATTAGATACTGAGGGAAAAATGCATATTGATGATAGCAGAGCTGTTCTGAAAGGAAAGGGATAAGAAACCATTTAAGATTTTATTAGATACTTTCTGAATGTTAGATTACCCAACTGGAACAATGAGACAGGGAAAGTACTTCCCTGTTTTAGAGGTTTCACATCAGGCTGTTGGGTAAAATACATATTTGTGCTGAATGAGATGCAGAAGAGAAGTTAAATTTCCTTGATTGCTCTTAAACAAAACCAGTCAATTCTGAAAACTTTTCTGGTGAAATTTTGAACCCACAGAAGGCAATGGCAAAATTCCCATAGCATCTCCCCCACCCTCCAAACAGACTCAAGACTACACTGTTTGCTTTTGGCCCTTTAACTCTGGTCCTTTAACTTTTGTGGGTACATCTCCCACCACTAAGTCTTCCTATAGGACTCCCTAATTTATACTGTCTACATGCTCTTGGTTTATTCCCACAAAACCCAGAGCACAGGATTACCAGTCAGGGCCCCTGCACAGCCACACAGCCCAGCTGCATGCCTTTAGAAGAGCAGAAATGATTCTTACTTAAAAGTTAGTTATGTCTTTAGTTATCTCTCATTTGCAGCACTGCCAAGCAGTGCACCCTGCCCTCTCTGTGGAGACAGGTATTGGCTGCAAAAACCTTACTGAGAAGAAACAGAAATTAATTGGGAATATGGTGCTAGAATGCGAAGGTGCCAATGTCTTGCAGCTGTTCTAGAGTTTTTTCTAACCTATGTAAGTGGCTATTGAAAGAAGCCATCATCAGGGAAAAAAAAGCCACCTGTATGTAGTAGGCAACCATTGATCCTTTGGATCATGGTGTATGTGTCATGGGGCACTAAGGTGCGAGCCAAATGGAAACCCCGCAGGTGCAGGTTACTATAGCAGCAGGATAATGATGGAATTAGCCCGCACCTGCACCGGTCAGCTGACCGGAAGAAGGCAGGGCCCTGGGCATATATAAACCCCAGGGCTGAGACTAGCAAGGGTTTGTTCTTTGCCAGCAGCCTGGGAAAAGAGCTTGCAGAGAAGAGCTTCCCAGAGACACTGTGGCTGCCTGATCTGCTGCATGCAGGACTAATGGGACTCCAGGAGCTCACCAGGTGCCCTGGGCTACAAGGTACTTCATGCTTGGGGAGAAATTGGCCTCTTTTAACAAGACAGCGTGCACCCTGCCCTGTTTGTATTATGTTACAGCCCAGGGGCTTGTGATTTCTGTTACTATTTCAACTGGTGGACCGGGCCAAGGTGATTGGGGAGGAGGAGGCCTCATTGGGGGCACACTACAGTGTGGAGACCCCAGTGCCAGTGCAGGTGCAGACAGGGCAGTGGAGAGCCTGGTGCCAAAGGGAGGCTGAGCTATATCAAGGCCTCAGAGGGATAACCTTTGAATACCATCTGTGAGGTATGGGGTGAGGTAAAGAGATGGTTTTGGAGCCATGCATCTAGCCCATGAGGCTGAAGGTGTCCCGTGAGGCATCTGTTTTGAGTTGAGCCCAAAAAGGGGTCTGGGACACCATGGGGTTCATCAGGACTATGTCCAAACGTATACTTGAGGGCAGCCTCCCTATTTATCATAATTACCAGCAAGACTTTGCAGGCGAGAAAAGGAGTGCCCGTAGGGCAGGATTGGCATGGTCTCGGAGCCCTAGGGGTGTCATGGCCATCCCTAGGGACTCCACTGCATGACAATGTGTAAGAGGTCTAACCAGGTGCCTGATAATCTGCTTGTACAGAGTCCTGCAACCATCAGTCTGCAACCTTTGCTGCATACGTAGGCAAGAGTATGGTGGAGTGGAGACTGTCTTAGACCTACCATCCACCCTTTAGACCATTGAGACAGAATCCAAAGACCAGATGGAGTCCAGATGTGTAGTGCCTCAATGGTTGTAGCTTCTGCTAGAGCAACAGATAAAGAACGGCTACCAACTGCCTTATACCTCGGTGAGGGTGTGTTACTGTCACAGTGATGTCCCTTAGCCTTTTTCCAACCAAGGAGTACCTACAAGGCAGTGGGGGGTAGGGTTTTGAAATGTCCGTGAGCTGGGCCAGTTGTTGCAGTGCTCAGTGCCAGATGCCCTGAGACCAGTCTTTTCAGCTTCCACCATCCCAACCTAAAAAAATAAGCTGGCTACACATCTGGGTGGCAAACCACTTTCAAAAGCAGGCCCTGGTTGAGCCAGATGGTGAATAGCTGCAGAGTGGCCATTAAAAAAGGCCAGAGGTGCATTGGTCTTACTTTTATTCTCTGTCATAACATTGTAAAATGCACAGGGGCCCCTGTTTATATGGTGAGATTTAAGCTCCTTGTAATGGACCTTGTCTTCCTTTGTTTGTAAGGGGCCATCAACAACGGTGGCATTTATAAATGGTGTGATCTATGCATACCAATAGTTATTTGTTAGACAATAATGAGTTAAAGACAAAGCAGTGAATTCATGGCTTTGCTCATGTTTCCAGAATAGAAAGCTGTTTTAACACTTTTTTTTTTTAATTGGTAGCTAAATGCCGGAGTCCTCCAGTACCTGAGGACCGGGAAATTTAAATACTACCAAGTAGCCTGATGACTATATGGCATGATCTAGATGCAATTGAAGATGCTATACTAGGATATACTCAAGAAGAGCAATTAAGATAATACTATCATGGTCAGGATACTATTGAATTGATTTCATGGCAGGGAGAGAGAATGTATCTTATCATGGAGCAGTGCAATAATTCAGATCTCTCAATCATCAGTAGTGACAATCTTCTACTGTGGACTGTCATTTTATGATATAACAAACACAAGTACATGGGCAATTAATTTAAAAATGAATAAGATGTCCGATGTGAAAATGGGCTTCTCTTGAACTCTACAGACAGGAAGACTATAACCAGTCTCTGCCTAGATTTACTCTATTAACAACCTAAAAAAAAGAAAAACAATAACTACAATGGCTCATTAGCTGTGCTCAAATACCAGACATGGACTCTCAAATGGTGGATTTGGTCTATATGTAAAAAAAAATGTACAAGGTCCATGCATCTTTCAGGCTCTCATAAATGGTCATTAGGGAGACATGACTTGCAAAGAGCTGAGCTCAGGATTCTTCCTCTCTCCACTTAGGAAACTTTGTTTTTTGACAAAATATGAGTCTTGCTTGTAACCAGAAAAATAGTGTTTTAGTCGACAAGTAACTCATTTCTGCCATCACCTGTGCGTAAGATATTAAGCTTGCTTCTTTAAAAAAATGAAATCCATGTATCTTCAAAGATATATTCATTTAGAATTGATCTAAAGTTTTTGTTCCTTCGGCTGTAATCTGCACACACACACACAAAAAAAGTCTATTACCATTATTATTCCCCAAAATTGCAAGATCCTCCAATAATTTTATGTAATATTGTTTCCTCTTCTAGTCTCCTTTTGGAGAGGGGTGCAACCAGCTTTCTTCAACTACCAAATAGATGTATTGGCTTTGCAGCACTGATTCTCTCTAGCCTTTTAAGCGATGCTGAAAGGGCCTGAGCTATGAAGAGAATCCATGGAATTTCCCGTCTGACTATATCCTCCACGTAATTGCTAGCTACTATTCAGCCACAGTTACATTAATCATTATAAATCCACAATGCTTTCTTCTTGCCCATTAGGGAATTGCACGTTATTGGTTTCATTTGCAAACACAGAGGCCCAGATTCTCTTCCCTCTTGCACTGAATTTTGCACCAATGCAATTATTGCTTAAGTAGGACTACTCCTGCTTTACAGTGATGTCTGTAAGACAGTCAGGAGCCCACATACCAAGCCACTTCAGTGCCAGTCATATTTTTCCCTTAAAGTCATGGCAACATGAAAATATTTGCAGCTCACTGTTCTTTAGCATGTCTCATAATAGCTTACAATATTTTGTAAGTAAATATGTTAACAAAAAACATGCAATATTTTGAACAAAATTTTCCAACCAGTAATTGATCACACATTTCTACTCTTTCCTCCTTCAAAGAGTCTGTGCATTGGAAGAGACATCTGAGACATAATTAAACCTAATAGCTTCAAACCCACTAATATTCTAAAGTGTTTGTAACCCACTCTTCGTTATTCATAATTGAGTATGCAGTTAAGTTTTTAGTCAATTTGTCTGACAGTATTTCAGTTCATTGACTTTATAGAATCCCCTGGTTGAGTCATTAAACTACATTTGCAGTATACCTCTCCCCCTACCACCTCTTCTCTCAGTTAACACTCAAGTTTGTTTCCATGGCAGGATAATGTCTTTAAAATGTGAATGTAACCAACCCTGTCCTTGTTGATGTACATATAAATTCAAATCAGGTCCCTGATCTTGCAAACTTTTATGTATATACTTAACTTCATGCACAAGAAATTGAATTCAGTGGGTTTATTCATTTGAGTAAGTGTTTGCAGAATCTATCTATCTATAACTTACGATGAATGTGAAATGTAAGTTGATGCAGTTTGATATAAAAGAGTACATTAAATTTTTCTATGAGCACAGAAAAGATGAGAGAACTTGCCCCTTCATATCCCCCCCTACTTCTCTCTCCAAAAAAAAAATCAAACCTTTGATAATTTTTTAAGGGGAACTGTCAAGTCAAAATAAAAACCAATCAAGCAAGTTCTCTCTCAGTAATGCAATAACTTACAGGACTCGAACCTGTTTTTCTTACATGTATAAAGTTCCCAATGACTTGAATAGTCATATTTAAGATGTCTAAAGTTAAGCCTGTCACAGCAATTCTGCATTTTGTTTGATTTGAACAGGGGAAATAGCAGTATACGTTAATAAGTTTCCAGTTTCACTTCTTGGTTCCCAGGAATGAGCAAAGATTTTGGTACAAGCAGTCCTCAGACTTATGAAAACTGCATATTAAGTCAAAACATTGCAATTAGGAACCAATTTTCTCATAAGAAACACTGTTATAAATGGGGGATTGGTTCCTGAACCAAGGCCTGATACCCTATTTTCACCAAAAATACCCCAGAATTTTGTACTTGATCAATTGTAGATGAGTAATAGAGCTACATTCATGTATTTATAAATTTATATTAGTAAATAGCGATTATACTGATTTGGAAGGACTTCTTTGAGGTGACTTTGTTGTCCTTTTTGAAGGGCTCTGGGTTGGAGTCTTCTCAGGAGTCTTGGCTGCAGGTTTTTCTGGAGTCTTGTCTGCTTTCTTAAAGTGTCCAAGGAAGTTTTTGGACAGATGGTTTCTGGGGAGATGGGAGACGCAGAGAACTTGTTCGCTGGCATGGCATCACATTGGATCAAGCTTTATAAAGTCTAAACTGAAGTTGGAAAGTTGAAACAGGGTATCAATTTATAAATCCTGTTAGTGCAAAATGTTGTAACTTGAAACGTTGTAAGTCGAGGACTTGCCTGTATTGCATTTGTTTTTTCTCGTATTGAAGAGTAACCCTCGCTAACCTTTCTTCTTCTATTTCCTCTGCTAAAACCCAGATATCTTTATGTTTACCATGTCTGTAGGTTTTATTTGGATTGTTTTGGGGGGGGGGACAGTTTTCAGATTGGGTTTTAACAGCTTACCTTTTGCAGTCCCTACCATTATCAACAATGAAAGTGGTTGTACTTTTTAAAGCAGTACTGATGGGGAGAAGTACGAGGATATCCTCTCCACACCCTAGTTACATGAGTATATGTTTGTGCCATCCATCCTTATAGATGCCTGGATTTCCACTGGGGTCAATAAGGTTCGTCCATGTACAAGGATACATCTTAGTGGGCAATGAAACAGGATAAGATTTTAATATAATGAATGCTGGTGGTATTATTTCAGACTGACACCAGTGCAGCCGAGCTCATAATCTACTCCATGCTGTTTCTACCCATTTGCAGAGGCATGAATTGCTGCACAAGAGCAATGGAGAATCATTCCCAGGGAGTACTGATTACACTGGTTCTTTAGAGTGCACTGCCTGTCTTCTGTGTCTGTTTTTTCAGAGGCCCATTTAATCAAATGAAAGGGTTCAGGCACCGAGCGGTTGTTGTTTGCTACCTGATGCATGTGCCTGACAGAAATTCACTGAGCAGATCCAGGACATTTCCTGCCATTACCAGCTTGACAGCAGTGTAGTGTTTTGACTCAGATTACTGACTCATGATGGCTTCTATTAAAACACTCTCTCCATTTTCGTGCACTTTTTGAAAAATATTTTCCAGTGAACCATAGGAAATTCAAGGAGTTGGTTTCAAAGGGTGGGGGGAGACAGGGGGAACAGAGGGGGGGGGGGTGCTGTGCATTTTTGTTTGCTTAGGGTTCAGCTTCTTCCTACCTAGTCATTTTCATCCTTTATAAAAAGCATGACTTTATTTTTTTTCTTTATCATTTAATATACTCAAACAGTTGAGCCAGAGGGAACTTACTTAATCATAATTCGGCAACTGAGAACTGCTTTACATTACAAAGGCAAAATAATTCAATTGAGCTAAATAAGCCATGCAGAAACAGGCGATATTTATTCTTTGCAAAGATCTTTCCTTGTAGCCTGCAAACAGAATGAAGCAACTGCTGGTGAGCAGGGAGAGACGATAACCCTTTTTCACTCTGGATAGCTGCTTGGGGAACGGCCCCAGGGTCCATGGCAGTAATTTTCCCCTGCATTTGGGAGCAGTTCTTAATTAACTGTGCTCTCTTCCTATCTGACCTCAATTTAGACTTACCTAAGCAGCTGACTCCATTATGGGCCTTGTGTCAATGGCAAAACCTCTCTCTTTGCTTCTGATTGAGATGATGAGCAACAGTAGGCCAGGTAACTGAGCAGAACACATCTAAATAATAAATGTGATTCACTTTTATAATTTGACAGGGAGGCAGAGATGTTCCCAATCTTTCCCCATGCCTTATTCCTGTATGATAGTACAAAGCAAACAAGAATGCATGGCTGTTGCTTAAAGAGACTGTATATACTGCTTATGTCCCCCAGGGACTTCCAAAAGCCTGACTTCTGCAGTGGGGTAGTGACCCTTCCTCTGCTGGTGTCAGCTCTAGCTGATTGGGATGCATATATTACTTAAACTGGGCTGCTCTAGGAACTCTTTGCACATTGATCTTGTCTTTTGTCTGTGTTGCATCAACACAGCACCTGGCTCTGTCTGCATTGCTTCTAGTGCTCTGGCATTTCTCTCTCCTATTCATTAGGAGAAATATTTGCTTCAGCGATGCCCACCATCATGGCTACTTCCTCTGGAGTTAAATCTCCTGAGGGATCAGAGATAAGACAGGTAGGAAGAAATGCCTTGCAAGCTGAGTCATTCTTTGAAAAGAGCGTTAACTCCCTACAAGTTTTATCAGATGACTGAGGCTGGAAAAATAATTTTGGTCAACTCTGATTAATGTTGGGTACAAGGCAAGCAAAGCTGCCAAAAGGAAGAATGATATCAAATTGGTTGACATGTATATTATACGCATAATACTTGTAATCCTGGATATATATGCCAACTTTATAGCATATATACAAATAGTTTTTGGAGAGAGAGAGGATGGTTTGGTGGTCAAGTCACTTGGCTATGGATAAGGAGGCGTAAGGCTCGATTCCTGGTGCAGATGTCAGTGGTGGAGCTTCTGTCTGGAGCCCAAACGTGACTCCAGAAGTTAATACTTGGCCTGAGAAGAATGACTTCCCTGGAGACTGGAAGCTGTTATGTAACCAAATCCTATTTTCTTGACTTGGGCAAAACTCCCATTGAAATCAATGGCAGTTTTACCAGGGCAAGGCTGGAGAAAAGATTTCAGGGAATGGCCCCTAACATAGGCAGCACAATGCCACATCCATTAATAAACAGGACTCCTGACAGATGCCATACTGATGTCCCCTGGGCCTATGTTGCCTCAATGCCTATTTAAATTCTTGTTTCCTGACCGTTCCAACTTGGGACACTTTGTGATCCTGCAAGACATAGTGCATAAAGATGTGAGAGGCTAGGACCTCTAGGATATCTTAAATTGTATGCTCCAAATCACTAGGCATTTTTGAAAACCGAGACCTTAGTTACTGCTTGAATCTGGGTTCAGAAATGTGGAAAGCAAAAACTCTGTATCCCATTACTGCTTTCCATTAGCAATCTAGTTCCCCTGCATTTAACACTGGGAACATCATACAGATTGCCAGTCAGGCTACCAGATGGCAGCTCGAGCACTTGCATGTCTGCTGTGCCATACGGTCGCAATGCATTAATTTCACTGCAATCGCAGGAAGTATTATGAGATCAGGCTTCATTCATCTTCAAAAAGGTGTTCATCTTTCCATGACTTCAGATTTATCAATGACATGAGAAACTTCTCGTTAAAGATGTATTTCAAAGGTCTCTTGAGGGCTCCTGGTTAATCTACCCTGTGGCCATGCCATGGGTTAGGCTTCCCTGTTGCTAACACCAGTTCAAATTGGAAATACTTCCAGTAAAATCAAGGGTGTTACACTTGAGTCAAATGAGACTTGTGGGCTTAAGCTATACCTTTGCTATCCAGGGTCTATGAAAATGAAAGCATTTAATAATACTTCTCTCTGATGCTTCAAACAGAAACAAAAGGATGTTTCTTTCTTTCATGCAAAGGCATATACTGCAGTGTCTCTCCCCAAAGGCTGTATGAACCAGGAGTTTGACAGCACCTCTGTTCTCCCGGCTCTCTACACAATTGAAGCAATCACTGAAATACTCTGGCAGCTTCCTGCTCTAGTGCCTGATTATTTTGATTGCACCTTTGTCATAAGTCATAATGGGCAAACAGCATCAATTAAAAAAAATGCAATGGGTCTAAGTTCCTTTTATATCAGTTTATAGAACTTAATTAGCTTAGACTAGCAAAACTAAGGCATCACCTGACCCCGCGACAGAATTAGTGCCTCCTTTGTGCATAGAAACAAATTACTTCAGTGTTCTGCTTTTGAAAGGCTGAATTAGGAAGTGCAATCTGAGTAGAAGCTAAAGTTATCCCCAAATCATAGTTCCTTCTTCCTTCTAGAAACAGCAGCAGGGCAATACTGTCTGGTTGGATTTAGAGAGCTTCAGTTGACTTCTCCAACTCTTTAATAAAATTCTCTGGTCCTTGCTGACCTGCCAGTGTCCTTAATTTCAGTGAATATTTTAAGTGTGTAATGTTGGGATCAGACAGTAAGGCATCAAGAATTAGAAATCACTTGGAAAAAAGTTTTGCTAGACCAGTTCTTTTTGATGCAGAAGTTCTTACTGAATGAAGGCAAAATCATTAGTTGGTACTGTATTAATGTGAGTCATCCTATAGATGTTAATGGAGTTGTGCTAGCTTATAAAACTTGATGAGCTTCCCTGTAGTGTGGGTATGGGCCCCTTCACTACATTCATTGCTCTGCCCAGGGGATTGGAAATATGAAAGATTAAAAAAAAAAAGTGCCGGATCCGTCTCTTAATGACATGTAGTCCAGAGTCAGCGATGGCCCCAGTTCCAAATGGTTTTGGATAACTTCTATTAAAACCCTTGGGATTGTGTATGTGTGTTAAGCTCCATTTATCTCAACTACAGGGGGAAAAAAACCTGACCCGTCACCTTGAGCTCTATTGTTTTTACTGCTCAAGGGCAAAGTCTCTATTGTGGGAACAACATTTTTTTGCCAGTACAATTCCTTAAGTTAATCATGCTGAACCAGCCCTGGTTCACTAGCTTCAGCTTAAACTTTACTCAGACTCCACTTACTATCCCTTCCCTCCCCACACTCACACTGAAAGGTTCAGTATCCAATAGGGTTTTCATTGTTAGGCATTTTCCTTCTGGAGTAGGAGTATGACCTTGCTTTCCCATTTGAAATTAGCTCTCCTCCAGGGTCCCAAAAATGGGCATAAATAATTATCATTTATCATTTCTTTCTCCATTTTTAACCTACCATAGAGTCTCAATTTCCAAAATGTGACGGCCAACCAGCTGTGAGAATCTTTCTTCCTAGGCACAGGCCTTTCCCTAGTCATCACATTGTAGTTGTCTTCATTTGATTCATCATCAAATCTTGTCAGTTTGTGGTTCATATCCTATCAGTATTTAAGATGATGAAAATATTGTTTCATCAGTTGGAAATACTGGTTCATACCCCAGTCTGGGGCTGACCTGGTTTTCCTCTTGTCTCAGTGATCAATCACAATTAACTTATCCAAACTGATATGTTGCAATAATAGGAGAGGATTGGCTCTGTCTTTAATTGATGCTGTTCCAGTGAAGGAGATGGCTGACTGTCATAAATGAGGCTCACTTAGACGCCATGAAGATACTGAGCTATACTTGGTGTATAGGCTTTCTGTTGGTGAAGCTGCCGTCACGCTGTTTTGTGTTGCTGACTGGACATTGCAGGCAAATCCTTACTCTGCCCCCAACCTGCACAAACATCTGGTGGTATCAAGGTGGCAATCTCATTGGAGAGGCTGATAACCCTCTAAATAGGGGTGACTGGCTTGGACAAAGTTACTTTCATCCCAATACATAGGGACTTTTGGGTCCTTTGCCACTCCAGACCAGGAGTGAGCACTGCAGCTCCAGGGTTGCAACTATAATGTAGCATAACTTCTCCACCAGGGATGGGGATGTTTTTTGCTCTTCACTGTTTCCTTTGACTCTTCACCCCATGCACAGCTCTGTTATTAGGATTGTATGTTGGCACTTGGAGTTTAGTGCTAGATTTTTCATTTACAATGTGGGATTTATCTTTTAAAGGGTGATAGCCTTGCTTTTTCTCTCCATCTGGTCTGTATTGTGAGTTGCCAATTAACTGCCTTGCAATGGTTACAAAAATGGTGGGTGCTTGATAGGAGATGAGAACCATCTAGTATGCTGCTCATTAGAAATGATATTGTACACTTTTACGTGATGTAATAATGTAATACTCCTGGCTTGTTCCTATATGGATTCATCCTTCTGTATGCATGGTTGTATTAACAGTCTATCTGGATAGATTTCATACATGGATTCACTGTGATTGCTAGTAAAAATGCAGACTGTAGCTATGTATATCATTTGGGGCTGTCTGACCTACAGCAGAGAATCTGCTTTTACAAAAGGAAATGGGGATAGTAATCAAACGGGCTGGGCATGTCTACACGTGCTCTTTAATGCATGTTAGCCTATTTTAATGCACATTAAAGCATCAGAAAAAAACATGAGCTTTTGCTACTGTGCATTAAAATAGGCTAACATGCCTTTCTCTAGTACCTCACAATGGAGGTACTAAATTTTAATGTGTGTTAGCAAAAGCACATTAACGAATGTGTAGCTGCACCCAATTGTGAAAATACTGGGGGTTTTTTTGGGTTTTTTTTTTTTTTTTTTGTTTTTCAGTAATGACCATTGTGGATGTGTATGGACTTTGTCTGTTCCTCTAGATGCATCTGATATACATGTCTGTACAGACATGTATAAGCATGAGAGAGGATATACAATGAGCTAACTGGCCCTTGAGTTACTGTTAAATCTACTGAGTTGCCCACATGCTCCTAAGTTAGGAGTACTTGTAAGGAAGCAGAGCCATGAGTTATGAGAATTCATCTATAACGAGTAGAAATAAATAATATTTTCCAGCATCATTCTACAATATATTCTCTTTATATGTGATGATAAATATTCAATAAAGAGACTAGCTGGTCCAACCGAGGCAAAGCAGCCGAAGAATTGTTATGGCAAATACTGCAACCAGGGCTGAGAGAGAACCTGCTCTGAGTCTGAACAGTCACTAGAGATAAAAGCAAGGAAGATCCTTTGAAATACGAGATCCTCTTTGGAAAGAAAACAGAAGTCTTCAGCTTCCTGACTTGGCTTAGGAAGGACCAAAAGGCATTTGTGCTACTTCCTGACCCAGAAGGTTAATTCCTAGGCTACATGCAGGAAGAGGATGGTCACTTTGTATAGTAACATCTCTGTTTAGGAAGAGCTCTTCAAAGACACAAAAAGAAGTTGATCTGTGAGAGTTCCTTTCACAATCCACCCCTGTTTACGGCTGAAGGTGCCCCTGCTCCAGCGGCATCTGCCTATTGCTCCAGTTCTGAAAAGCAGCACTGTGAACCTGGCTCTTAATTTGAGTGGAATTTTCTAAGGACTTCAGATGCCAGCAAGAGTTGTGCAGAAAACAGCGGTACATTTAATTAGTCACATTACACCGTGTAATCAAAGATTATAGCCCCTATTCGGGAAAACACTTAATGTATGCTTAATTTAAAATATGCGAGTTATCCCATTTTAAGTTAAAGTTAAGCACACACTTAAGTGTTTTACTGCATCATCACCTCTATTGAGAAATCATAGAAGCAGGGTTGGAAGGGACCTTGTAGATCTTCAAGTCCGACCCAGGAGGAAAACTGGGCTCAAAGGAGGAAAACTGGGCTCAAAGTTTATTGGGCTCAAATATTTATTCTAGAAATGTATAATAACCAGGCACATACATATAGATGAAGACAACCTCTTCTTGAATATGTTAAAGGTATATGCATAGTCTGCCCACAGATTGCATCCTTGACATGATGGAGAGGCCTGTACGCTACCAATAACCTTGAGAGAGATGCCATCTGGAGTTTTATATGCCTGATAGGGTCACCCCTGCTGGCAAGGTTGAGAATAAGGTTTCCAGGCTAATAGCAATTCAAAAACATGAAAATAAAAGTCCTCAATGGTGGAGCAGGAAGATTAAGCAAGAATATTTTGCAATGACTGCAAAGGCAGATGTAGGCTACAATGGGATAGAAGCTTCCAGTTGTCTAGATTTTTCCATACCATTGAGTTAAAGTTTCCTTCCCACAAAGTATTTTGTGCTTGCTGATGCACAACAGCATCTTCACATTAAAAGAAGACATGCACAGGCATCTGTTGTCATCCTCATATTGAAGGCTGACTGATCATATAGACAATAGTTTGCTCGCAGTTTGTACCTGTGAAAACCCAGTGAAGTCCTCTGTAGTCATTTCCCAGATCTGAACTGCTGTAGAAGCCAGAGGCAATGATCACAATGAATTCTCATTGACTTCCTGAGAAGTTGAGCAAACTCACAGCCTCGTAGGAGAACTTGGAGACCTTTCCATAACTGGACACAAACTCAAAGCAAAATTTGGCTTTAAATCTTCTCCATTAAAAAATAAAAAGATTAAACTTGGGGGTCTCTGAAGCAAAGGGTAGGGGAAAGTAAGAAGAGTGGCAATAAAGGGGGAGAAGAGGTGGGGGGGTGGGAAAAGTTGTCTTGATGTAATTGTATGAATCTGTTCATGAACCTTATGAAGAACTTGTAGCTCTTGCTTGCATTCAATACTTTCCCTCGGGGCTATATATGTGCAACAGAAAAGGATAAATCAAACTGTCACAAAGTGATGGACAAGTATTATCAACAATGCAAGTATTATCATCGGTGCTTATAGATGGCATATTGTTATTTTTCAAGATATTTACATTTTCATATAACCTACAGCATTAATAAAATATGATTTGCAAATTGTCTGTGTCTTTAAAGAGTGTAATAAGTATCTACATTTTTAATAAAGCAGATGAGTTTGACAGTTCCAGTTGCAATAATGAAAACTAAAGTGCCGAAAGCACAGTGAGGGGAAAAATGCACAATCCCTCTGCATATTATTTCACCTGAGTACTCCTCTTTCACTTATATATGAGAGAAATGGCCAACATGTTGGAGTTCCCATTGTGTCCAGCTCGCCCATTATTGCTATTATTTTCATTTCAAAGAGTAATTTACTGTTAGAATGAAAGAAGTCCGATATTTGGCATTCAATCAGTTATTTTTGCCATGAATAAAATCACATTTTTGAAGGCAATTTAACCTTTCCCTTACCCATGATCTAGCAATAGCAGTTAAAATGTAGCGCTCGGATTTCTTTGAGCTGAACTCTTACTGAATGAAATATGTTCAGCTAAGTTATCTTTATTAGACTGTGATCTTCTTTTCTTCCCCTCTGCCTCCACTCCCTCAAATAAGGGACTTTATATCAATTAACAGGTTGCTAAAGTTGTCATTGCCTTGTTACAGGACATGTATAATTCAATTATGAACGCCATTTATTTTAATTTATTTTCATTTTCTAGTTAACTTTATCTGGAGTGCTGCTTAATACGAAGAAATTCACAGAGAAATCCATTGCTATAATCCATGAATAGGAACACTCACTTTTTCTACCTAGCTGTTCATCATTGTAGTACTTGAGTACTTAGTTGCAGTGGGAATCCTACCTGTAGAACTACTGAATTGTTTCTGAAACCTGTGAGAAGGCTTTGGTTATCTCTCACCATGAAGCCAAGGTGAGTTGCTAGACAACTGTAGATGAAAAACAGTCTCTTCTTTCCCTTCCCTGTTACACATTTACACTAGAGTGGGTCATGAAAGTATATGCCATTCAGGCATGCAACAGGAGACACGTTCTAAAATTGGAGACCAGCAGTTGCTGCAAAATCTTTGGAATTAATTATACCATTAGGTTGATACTCTGAACCCAGATGAGACTGGGTCCTAAAGGCATTACAAAGAGCTCCATAATAATTTCAAGTGTGCTCCATTGAAATGCATAGCCCAGGACCAGAAAAAACAATGCCTTTCCCCTGTGTATCCACATATCCATCCAGAAAATTCTCTGAGTACACAGCATTCCCAGTGCTGTCGTATTCAACTGGACCAAAACTGGTCAGCTCCCTTCATCCTCAAGGCTTCTAATGGTTAGTTTTGGGCCGTTGTCAAGAAGCCTCGACAATGAAAGGAGCTAGTCAGTTTGGGGTTGCCAGCACCTTGGTACTGACATCGGCGTTAACAGTGTGAACAGAAACCTTGAACACCTGGGGCTGGAGCATTGAAGCAAACCAGTCCCCAGGCTTCCAACTGGAGCTCTTTAATGCTGCTTACTTTCACTTTTCTGGTGCAGTTAACGGGAGTACATGTGAGTAGACAGGGAAGTTGAAAGATACTTGAGAACGTGCAAGTAGTTCATGTAGAAAATCAATATGCAGATAACCAGACACTGTAAGCAATAGGCAACATGTCAGGACTGGCATTGTGGTATGTAGTTAAGTGGGCTACGTAATTATCCAGTGTGCATATATGTGGAGAAAACTCCTATTTAAAATAGACTTTGTGATCCCATCTTAAATCTTAGGGCATTTGTAGACATCACAAGATTTCCTGTTTATGCCGCCACAACTGCATTTGAGTTTGCACGAGGGGTCAAATCTCTAGATCTTGAGAAGTCATGAGGGGTCGAATGTCCAGATCACACAAACTACCTTGTTCGCTACATGCAATGAGTATCCACATTCCTTTTGCAGAAAAGGACAGGGGCTAATTTGGCATAGTCTGAACTATGTACAGTAAAAGCTGCCTTAACTGGCACCTTACAAACTGGCATGCTCTATTGACTGCTTGTAAGATAAAAGGTGGGCACGTCCGGTTTCACACTGCACTTCCAATTTTGCCAAACCCTCATAGCCCGGGGCAAAGCAGCCTGTGCAGCCGAGCCCCCATGGCCTGGGGCATAGCAGGCTGCGTGGGGCCTGCCTCCCTGTCCCTCGGGGCCCGCGGGAGGGGTGGCGGTGCGGTGGGACGGGTGGCAATGCACCAGATGCGGCAGGAGAAGCGGCAGCCCGAACAGGCAAAGACGCCTATTCAGGCCTCTCAATTAACCAGCATATTTTGTTATCCGGCACCCCCCAGTCCCCATGGGTGCCGGATAACAAAGCTTTTGCTGTACGTTAGTAAAGTGTAGAAGATCATGTTTGCTGCTGTCTGTGCAGTTTGTCCTGTGAATTAACAGAGGGTTTCATTCTCAGTGGGTGCATCTACACATGCAATTAATGTGATGGAACATACTCCAGCCCAAGCTGAGCCAGAGAAAACTAATCCTGACATCACCATATGCACGTGTGTTTAAGTGCAGTAATTTACTGCGCTGCCAGATACCACTTGTATCTGATGGGACCATCTGGCAGTGCAGTAAATTAGTCCACTGTGCCCTAATTGCTGAACATGTGTAGACAGTGACACTTTCCTGCACAACAAATTAGTCTGCCGTGCAGTAAAGTGTCTCATATAGACATGCCCATTGTCTGTCCATCCAGCATGATTATAAAAGCATAACATTCAACTAAAGGAAACAGGCAAGGCAAGTAACAAGTTTTCAAACTATGCAGCAGCTTGATTGGCTGACTGCTCAGAGCCAAATCGTATTCACTTTACTCATGTGCTTAATACCACTAAAATAGTATTGGCATAAGTAAGCTGAGCAGTATGTGGCCTCCCTAATGTATAGTATCATACATAGTGTGCAATTGCAGTACCTGCTTGACTTGCATTCCCTGTTCTAGCTGTGTTAACGATATTTTACCAGCATGTTCTTGTCTTCTCTCACCTGCACCTCTGTAAGCTACAATCTCAAATGATTGCACCAAAACACTGTAAAATTAAGTGGAGCCTTTTTATTCCAGTCTCTTCTTCTTGGGTTTGCAAAATGCATCTCTAGAGTGTAAGCAGCAGGCTATTAAATTCTATTAGAGCTGATAGATCTGTTTGAAATATCCTTGTGTACAAAATAAGACCTATTAAATACAGTGTTTTTGGTGTTGTGGGGAACTGACTGTATGCTGCCAGGGGAAGCAATGATTTTAGCACTTGGAAAAAATTAACCCCTGTCTAAACATGAAATAACTTCAGTTAATGGGAATGGTAAGTTCTTGTCCATTATTTGATCACAGAATTAAGGTAAAATAAATAATGCTTCCGTGCTTCTTAGACATATGATTTGCCAGGAACCTGATCTAATGACCACTGAAGTCCGTGAGAAGGCTAGGATTGTTTTCAAGGTCTGTACTGAGATAAACCCAAGGACCTTGAGACAGAGATCAAAGATCTTGGGTAGGACATCCCTTAAGGTGGGGATTTCTGCTCATTTTAGTAGTTGAGGCTTAGGAAACAAAGGATCTTGGGAGTCTGTGAATAAGGGTTCTAGTCTTTCCTTAGTAGAAACTGAACACAATGGCAGATGCAGAGGAGTCTCTCTCCTATGTTACCTGGTGAGCACTTTCATCATGAAAATCAGGAGGAGGAGAACAAGGTCTGGTGCTCTAGAGAATGGCTGCTCACCTGCTTCAGTCCTCCCAGTGCTCGCCACATGCAGAAGCAGAGACGGTAGCTGTGTACACACATGCAAATAATATGGGAGAGTTCTCTCAGGTTTGTTCTCCTGGTAGAGAAACTTAAAGACACATGTACAAAGATCTGAATACTGAGGCATTGAAGAGTGAAGAGCTTGCAGTGCTGATACTGTGTAGCTGGGCACTGGGGGTGGAGGGAGGGAGAAATGGGAGCTGTGCACACATCTCGGGAAGCTTTCCAGGCTCCCTTAGTCTGCCTGCCAACAGATGGCAGCAGTGTATAGGGCAGCCCATGGTCAGCCTGTGTTGTTGGCATGTACAGACAGTTCCAGGAGGAACTCAAAAAAACAAGCAAATATTAGCAGGTGGAAAGAGGAATTGAAGGAGACCCCTTTTTCGGCTGACTCTGCATTCCTGCCAAACCACCAGTAGCAGACAAGAACGCTGCATTATCTGTATTCATTGTAAAGAGCATTCCTGCAGGGACTGCTGCTGTTTGCATAAATCAGCTGTGTTGCATTTGGGAATCTGCCACAGAGGGGATGATGAACATCGCATACCAAAAACCGAGTGATTTTTTTACTTACATTCATTTCATTCAGTCCCTAGAGGTCTCTGCGCTGGAGCGAGGCTTCCCAAAATTTGTGGGGTTGGGAAACGGAGATGAAGTGCAGGCTGACTTGCTGCTTTTTCTCATCCTGACTAAGTTAATCTTTGAAAAGGGCCATTCTCCACATGCCATAACCAGAACTGAGAACTGTGGAGAGGAAGGAGCAAATGCAATCTGTAGGTTGCTAACACATTCTTCTGCATCTCCTCCAGCTGCTTTCTTGGCCCCAGTGCTGTGTAGTGTAGAAACACAGAGGAGAAGGCACGTCTTGCCCTAGAGAACTTGCAATCTAACTCAATGAGACAAGCATGGGATGGGAGAGTAAACTGAGTCATGGAGAAATAAAGTGACATGTCGCCACCCAAAAAGTCAGAATGCAGAATAGAGGCCAGTTTTCCAGACTCAGGTTAATGCCCTCTTTCCTCAACCTCCCTGCTGCTCAGAATACATGTGTAGAGAAAAAAAATGCTTACTAGGGGTTGCAACAGTAGACAGAAAAAACACATCCCAAATATTTCTATGATGTACAGGCTGCATCTTTTAATTAATAAAATGCACCAAAAAGAGGGAGAAGCTTTGCTTCTAGGACCCAGATATCAAAACTGGCTTCCCTTCCCTGTAGCTTTTTAAGGCAAGGGATTAGCACACTTGGTTTTCCAAAGTACAATACTTTGCCTGGAGGCTTTCATAAAAATTTCACCACACTCGAGCAGCTAAAGCCTCCCCTTTTAGTTTGTACAGTAAGTGTCTGAAGCGGTGTACTCGGAGAATTCCCCAGGTTGATAACCCGAAGCCTAGTGCCATGCAGATTTCAGCATGAGGATGGAGAAGCTGTGTTAGCTAATGGAGTTCAGCAGAGGGTCCCCATTTGCAGAAAGGCTTCTCCCACATCCTACTTCATCAGTGTTCTGGCAACACTTCTGTTTTGGGGAATGAGTATGGTTAGCAGGATCAGAAAGGATAGGTTTGAAAGGTTTGAAATGGGATGTTCAAGACCTTAGCTGGCAGTGAAGGGTCTGAGAAATTCTGGGCAGTTAATTTAATAGAGCCTGGGCTATTAGAGTTGCTACCGACCACTAACAATTATTTAATATGTATAAAACATTTATTTGCCTCTTGTGTAACGCACAAGCTGGCTTAAAATAGTTGCAATGTGAATAAACCCCTCTAGCTCAGGTTGTCATATGTTTCTGTGCATGAGACATGACTGAATCAGTTCTGCTTAATCCAACCATAATAACAAAATCATAAGACTCCTGGGGTCTTCTGTTATCCCCAAGTAGTGTAGCATGTGCAGAAATATTTATTGCTTAGGTTACTTAGGTTCATGCCCTGGAAAGATGCACTTTCTAGCTGCTGTTCTCAGAAGGCAATTCTGAATCCTCCTTCTGCAGGACATGGCACAACTATACTTTGTGGATTTGCTGTCCCTTGCAAGTTAAAAATGGGGGGGGGGGGGGACAGGGAAGAGGAAGGGGCTCAAGGAGGAACCAGGAGCATAATATGTCCAGACTTTGCACTGGAGCTGTTAAACCCCAGCTGAGGATCTGACCCAGGATGTGGAGAGAGAGAGGTGAAAATGGCATGCATACATCCTTCCTCCAGGAAGTATGTCTCTGATGATAGCCTGCCTTTCAGGACAGTGTGAGACTTAGGGTTTGGGCACACAAATATAGCTAATGTGCTATAAGCTAGGGTATAACAATAATGTCTGTGTGCACTCTCTTACTGCATGCAAGATAGCTGAACCCACTTCCGGCGAGAGCTGAGCTACTTAGCATGGGCCAGTTCCACAGTGTGGCCGACTTCCACTGATTTCTCACCCTAGCAGACCTTGTGGTCACTTATTTAAGTGATTGTACCCTCAGCTAAAGCACAGGAGAGCCTTGAGTGAAAGGGGCTGCATCAGTGCTCAGTTTATTATTTTTAAATCCTGTTCTTCTTTCAAAGTGGGAGTCTTGATTTAGAGACTGTCAGTAGACAGGAAAGGAACCAAATCCTTTTGCCACCTTGACCAGGAAATGGCCACAGAAATAGGCCGAGACCCCTACAGCAACTACTGTGCAGGGCAGGCCCTCTCCTCACCAAGCACAGGCAGATTCCTGATGAAGAAGGAGGAAACAAGTTGATAATAACGGATCAAGGCCAATTTTTTTTGAGTGGGGAGAGCAGGGTGGAGGCGTGGAGGTGATCAGTCTTATTCCCAGAAGTCATTGGTCATACCTTAATCAGCCACAAGTCAGTTATTTTCTGTTTAACATTAGCTCCCCGCCCTTGCAGTGTTCTAGTCTATGCTGCAAGAGAAAAGCTCTACTGATCTTTTTTTCCCCAGTTTTTAATTTAAAGCAGGGTCTGGGCACTTGACTACAAACATAGATGAACATGAGGAAGCATCCCTGTCCTCATTGTATAATGACAGCATAACTTACACCTCCTCCTTATTTGTTAATATATAGTTAGACAATTTATATACCGCTTTTTTCATTAGCATATAAATTGCCACCAATATACTGCATTCCCAGTGCAAAAATAAAACTAGTGTGACAAAAGGATGCGCTAACACAAGAGAGCCCAATATTTCCATTCCTACAGCTGCTTCTGTGAATTATAGCCCAAGAGGAGCCAACTATTCCCCTTTCTTTTGTGCAGAAATATTCCTTTCTCCCATTTTTCTAAAAGAAAATGTTTGGGGAGAGCAGCAACGTTCCGAAAATCCCGACTACTTTTTCAGTAAATTTGGTGTTGGTGATGGTACTGCTGGACTTTGAGAGCCCAAGCTAGGACCGTGCCTGCACTAGGGATGCTGTATTGGTACAGGAACACTGTGTGGCAGGGCACTGTTGGTGTGCCTGCCACTTTAAGATCAGAGCCAAGCAGCCAGCAGGTGCCTGATTGCAGCAGCCATTTTAGATCCTTGGCTGCCTATATAAGCAGAGCATTTTACTGCTGGCAGGCCAGGCAGCAATACTGCCTGGCTGCAAGGCTTCTGGTATCATCCTGGAAGTAAGGGAGGAGCTGTAAGGGATGGCTAGGAGGCTCCTGGTCCTGGACATGACTTGCAACTGCACCCTGCTGGTAGTGGGTGGCCTGGTGGGGGTCCCAGTGGTGTGGCCACCCCAGGAAATGCCAGGCCAGTTACCACCCCAGGTGAAAGGTGGGTTGGGGTGCCTTAACCCCAGCTCCCACAACCGGGTGGGTCACCCACTAATAGAGCCAGAAGGCAGACTCCAGAGGTAGTGGGGCTAGAAACTCCGACCTGATCGAGAGAGTACCCTCAACTGGTTAATGCTGGGGCCAGGACCGGGATGATCAAAAGGGCCAGGGGCCCACTGCAAGGGAAGCCCAGAGCTAAGAGGGCCTGGGGTTTCCGACTGGCCTTGGGGGTGACCTGAGCTGGGTCATTCCAGCCTGCAGCCTGAAAAAGCTTGCTAATCACTGGCTTTAGAGACCTGTGGAGCTTTACAGCCTCAGCTCCATTGCAGATGATCATGGGGGTGGCCAAGTATCCAGGGACCCTGGCAGCACTAACTCCCTAGAGTCTGCTTGGGAAGAGAGGGGTGACTGCTAAAAAGCCATGTTTGAGAGCAGATAGGAAACCTGGCAGGTTTGCAGCAGAGTCTTGACTGAGTTGAGGTCTTGCAGAATAGTTCAAATCTGTTGGAACAGTATTTTCCAATGAAACGCTGTTCTATCAGAAAATTCATATCCTGCTTTAGTTTTTCAGAGGGAATTAGCAACCAGGTTTGAGCAACCCATATTGACCTAAATTGGACCTGCGTAACCACCCTACAAAGGCTTCCTTGACTTATGGCATTGCAGGTATTGTGCTCACATGTACATTGCTAAGTCTTCTGGGGTCATATTTTAGTCCTCAGCACTGTAGCAAATGGAGCCATGTAATGATTCGTTCCCAGTGGGAAATTTTTATCTGCCTTTTTGGGCAGATGGAGGACTATAAAGGCCCTGAAAACCTATGCACGCTTCAGTAGTTTACTCTTGATCCACACTGCAAAATGGGCTGATTACCAACTCCAGCAGCATACTGGTGTTAGCCTATATATCCTGCTGCTGGCTCATTAGCATATGCATAAACACCATGGCACTGAAGTGAGAGGTTTGTGTGTGACCAGTAGTCAAATGAGGAGCAACTTCCAAGTAAAAGCCAAAGATCTCTCTGTAGTGAACTAAGTGATTTGTCCAAGGTCGCACAAGAGATGTTAGATCTGGAAACTTAAAACAAGTCTCTGATGCCCAAGTCAATGCCAATGCTCTGTCTCAACCTACAGCCAAAGAATCACTGGGATCCAACCTTGGCTTTTGTGCTGCTCCACTGAAGTTGACAGTTACATTAGCATTCAGCCACAAGTCTCCATGTGTGGTGACAGGAACTGGTGTGACAATGAACCCTATTTTCAAGAATAAGAGAAATGAACATCTTGGATGCACCTAGTGGGAGCTGCAATACTAACTGCCTGCGAACAAAAGAGGTGTCACTCTTTGAGAATGCATCTTTCTTCCATCCATTGTGTCTTGCTCGTCTTCTATTTGGTTTAAGCTATGCAATGTTCAGGGGGAAAAAATGGCTTGACTGGGGAGAGAGGCATGGGTTCCATAGAAGCATGTTTTGAATACAGAATATGCTTTTATTTTAGCAATTGTTTTCCAATCAATAAAGGCAATAAACTTTGCATTGTTTCAAACCGTACGCCAACTCCATGGCTGCATCCAGAATTAAGCCTGATTGCCATTCTGCTTGAGTGCCCGATCAATTTAATGCCTTTCAGGCAACATTATCAGTAGACTGCAGCTCCCAAAACATGGTGAGCAGCTTGCTGTATTTTTTTAATGTGAAAGTGAGTTCTGAAGCACAAAATCAGAGTGGCAGGATGCTAGATGTCATTTGACAGGGAGCACTTAGTAAAAACCCATGCGTGATATGGCAATACTTTATGGAGAAAACTTCTTGCCAATAGAAGTTTTCTCCTGCTCCCTCAAACCAATTGTTGCTGTGCTTTCCACCCCCTGAACTCAGTGGGGTTGTGTCAAATGCAGTTAACCCAGAATGTTTTCAAATATAAATAGATTCAGTTCCTAGTGCCAGGTTGCCCAGGTAGGAACAAATTGCTGGTCCTGTTGTGCTATGCTGAATGGGTTTGCTCCCTGGTGCATGCAGAAATCTTGTCCTTTCTTTAGCCTCTGTAAAGCTTAAGCAATCCTACTGAGCAGAGAATGATCTCTGTAGAAGATAGGCAAACTAGATAACTAGACCTTGTCCTGTCAAGAACCTTGCCAGTGTTATTAGTAACAAGAGTACTAAATCCAATCTCAGGGATGTATACAAAACAAAACCACAACCCCACAGGTCAAAGTAACAGTATCTAGGGGTGCCTATACACGAGCACAGAGGCTGTTCTGATGCACTATAATTACAGTGTGTCAGAGCATGCTTCATTCAAGTCTGCTGGAGTGTGGTAATTATTCCACTCCATCCAGCTTCCACATCTCGTGTATCAGCATCCCAGGGCACTTTATCCAAAACACATAGAAGTGGCTTGCAGGACGATCCCTCGACCTGCAAACCACCTCCCAACTAAATTCCATTAACATCAAGGCATGGCAAGCGAGAAGTGGGCAATCCAGGTTGGGCAATTGTTTAGGAGATCCTCGGCATGCTCGTGGCTCACCCCAACAAGGCACAGGTTGTTGAGGTTTGTGGCTTTACAGTGTCCCCTCGAGACAGTCAGGATCAGGGCTGACCAAGACAGAAGCAAACTGAAGTTTGGATCTGGTTCTGGTTCTCATTCTGAAATGACCCCACACTTCAGGTGTGGAGGGATCATGAACTGCTTTTCATTTATCTCTTTCCATAAATAAAATCCATACATATGGGCTGGAACAAATTGATACTAAGAAGAGATGCTTGCATGAAGCATACACATTCTGTGAATTTATGTAGTTTATATGCAGCTGTAATATCATGTTTCCATACCAAATAAATCTTGTTAATCTCATAGAAGATGGTTTTCATTACTGTAACCTACTGCTCACTCTACCTGCTGACTCTGCTCCTTAATTTTATTATTTTACTGACATCCACAAAGATGAGTTCATAGGGACTCCTCATTAAAAAAATGATTTTTTGCCTAAGACATGAACAATAGCAGTCACACCAAAAGTAATTATGAATTTCATTTCTCTGCAGCATTGGTTTAACTGGACTATGCATTAAATTGTGAACGGTTAGCGATCAGCAAATAATAATTGCCTATTCTTTGTTTTCTCAAGGCAATAAGATTCTTATCAGGGTTACAAGCAGAACGAAACTATCAGAAACCAAGCCTTTCTTTCTGTTTTCTTTTTTCCTGCCTTGAATGGAAACAGAAATTTTTCAAGGGATTCTATTTTTCCAAGTTCATCAGATGATTTTTTTTCCAACTAGTTTGGGTTCAGACTCAGCCAGATCAAAGCCCTTTTTGACATTTGCCTGCCACTAACTTCTTTACTGAAGCACTCCACATTGTAACAGATCTTCCCCAACATGATGACCAAATATCATCAATGTTCTTCCAGGAAAAAAACCTAAAACAACTGTATCACTCCTTCTCCTTCCCATAGTACAGCAGATCTTCAGCGCAGTCAGCTTTTTCCAAAGCCAAAGGCATACTGGAAGCTCAAAGTGGTGTCATTTGTATTTTTTTCACTCTGCTCTTGTTAAATAATATTTTTTCTTCCTACAGCTTTAAGCAAGGCCAGTATTATGTGTTTAGAAATCTCACATGAAGTTAACATAGTTTATCAGAAGAAGCAGATTCTTTCCATTTGTATCGATTTTAAGCCCTTATTTTCCCAGCCTACGCATTGCCTCTGAAACTATCACCAACCAGTAACAAAAAAAAATTGTTAAGCTTAAAAAGCACCATGCTAAATGTTATTTCTCTGGAGAACAGCACTCAACTTTTCCTGCCATGGAAACAAATAGCTTAGTGATCATCTCCTGCTCAAATGTGGCAGCTACAACATTTAATCCCAAATCTTCTCATGTGCAGAACAAATCACTTTAGACGATTAATAAATATTTTGTGACACACCGAATTTGACACACGCGCACACACACATTCTCTCTAAAGGCTCACAATGTGGATAATAAGAACTTCCTTCTTTGTGTGTAGTACGTCAATAGATTACTTTGAAAATTTAATTTGCTAAAGAGGTAAGAAATTGCTGTTTGCTTAAAACTTTTTAAATGTGCGTTAGGCAAACTGAAACAAGCTATACTCCCGATTACTCATGTGGGTCTTTTAAGCATATTATAGGGTTGGGTGTGTTTTTCTGATGTAAGGTAAACATTTCAGCTACATGCAGAACCCATCTTTTAAATAATAAAACAAGACACGAAGCCAAGCCCACTTTTGGGTACACTGTTCACCAGCCCACACGTACTCAGAACTCCTGCTTGGGCTGAACTGTTCCCATCTGGCACATAGGGAGACATCACCATTCCAGATGGTGCTGCGGTTTTCAGCTGATTGCTCTCTTTTGTGTTAATAAGCACAAAACTCATTCTGCCTAATGATGGAACCCCATAAAGTGAACATCTGGGGAAGCATGAGGTGTCTTGTTAACGGTCTTGCTAGCTCCACATGTAAGAGTTCAATGAATCCTTGATGGTGTGACAGCTGCTCTGAAAGCAGAATTAATTAGCAGGCTCTGCTTCTAAAGCACTGTTGCTCTGAGGTGCTGTCTTTATACAAAGGAGTCTTGACCTGCCTCCATAACTCTTGCTCTCAATGGGAAACCGCTCTCTCTCGCACAAAGTGAGTCTACAGACCGGGCCAGCCCTTTTTTTGCTCCCTGGTCCTCTGTACGGAAGTTTTTGAAAAGCCGGGCTATCGTTTGACCATTATTAAAGATAATGACTTGAAATGTTTGAAAGTCCCCTCAAAAACCTTCTGGTAAACACTGTTTTCCCCTCTTCTGTGTTTAAATAGTGTCACCCTTAAAACAATATTCCACTTGTCTCTTCATCCTTAGGGCAAAACTCATGCAAAAATCAAGATGGGGGGTTGCAGTAATTCTGATGGAAGCTTGGGAGGAAACATTTTGGCAGAAACCTGCAAAATAGGTCAAGTGCCTCTAGGGCAGAGGGGGCCAGCCTTGTCAGAGACACGCCACAAGTTAGCCCCACCTCTCCCCTGAGTCCCACTCCAATCCCTTTCCTCTGCCTGATTCATAGATGTTAGGATCGAAAGGGACCTCAATAGATCATCGAGTCCGACCCCCTGCATAGGCAGGAAAGAGTGCTGGGTCTAGATGACCCCAGCTAGATGGTTATCTAACCTCCTCTTGAAGACCCCCAGGGTAGGGGAGAGCACCACCTCCCTTGGGAGCCCGTTCCAGACCTTGGCCACTCGAACTGTGAAGAAGTTCTTCCTAATGTCCAGATCTGCTGCTCTGTTTTCTGCTTCCTGCCCTTAATCTGAGGCAAGGTAGAGCATAACATGTAACCTCGAAGCAAGTTTCATATGTCAAATATAGCGATATTTGGCTTGCTCTTCAACGCGTTTAAGTTTCCATCAAATAGGAAGCATGTGAGTATGTCTGGGGAGATTATGATGCATATATCTAATACAGCATGTACTAGAAACGTGCAACTAAATAGGATTTAAGTTGATGGAAGCATGTGCCTCTTTCCCTTAGAATTTCCTAAGAATCAGGAAATTGTGCCTAGTATTTCCACATGTTTTAGGGAAGACCGCTTACCTATTTAAATGGTTATATTATCATAGTATCAGCCTTCTACAATCATCATTGGATTTTAGACTCCCAGCACACGTAAGGCATAGATATGCTATCCCCATTTCTCAGATTGGGAATTTAGTCATCCAAAGTGAGATACAAGGTCCAACATTCAACTAGCATAGACTGATGTTTCTGTGAGGACTGTGAAGCTAGTCCAATTTAAAGCAGCTGAAGAGCAGATCAGGCTCATGTACTCTAGTGAAACTCGATGGGCCTTGACATTAGTTTTTTTTTCTTTGTCAAAAAGCACTGAAGTAGTATATTTCCAATATACTAAGCAACCAGCAATCCAGTTGACGTTAATGAGAGCTGCAGGTGCCCAGCACCTTTGAAAGCGAGGTCTTCAATGCACAGCTCTTTCTTACCAGAAGCTTACCACAAGAATGGATTAACAAAATGACCATTTATCTGCCTGTCTGGTGAATGCTTTCTCTTGGTGCAAGATGGTTTCTTCAGGGATCTTAAATGCCCCTGTCAATTGAAATTACATATGTCTTTCTTTCTCTCCCTTTTCCCCGTTGCTGCACCAAAGCGCTCACTGGATGTGCATTTAAACTAACGTAACCCTCAGGGGGCCACAAGCAAATGCTTCTCATTTCTTCATTTCAGTTCAAAGTGTTTGGATTAAATACAATTGCAACAAATGAGTTTTTACCTCATTTTGTATTTTCTGCATGTGCTTTCATTTAACCCCTTGTTCAGCTTTAACTCTTACTGTATTGAAAAGCTTCTAGAACCAGGCTTTAGTGCAGAAAATATTCTTCTGTTCCTCCTCCCTACATGTATTTTATATATTCAATGTAAGGAGATGGAGGAGATTAAGAACAAAGAAACACTGTACTGAAAAATCCCTGTGGTATGCTGCAAGTTGTACATGGCAGGTTGAATCTTAGGTCACCATTTTGTATGAGCCAACACAACTGGCCTGGAGAATTAGCGCAACTCCAACGTTCATAAATCTGCACAGTGCTTTGTCAAAGCTTTTGTTCCACTGAAGCAGGTATATACAGCCACTGAAATCAAAGCATTTAAGAACATCTTTCAATGTAGTGGTGGTATCAGGATGATTTGTTGAATTGGTACTCGTATCAACGGTTGAACAATGCTTAGGTGATATCTTTTTCAAACTGTTAACCTTTGCTTCTGGACACCTTAGACATTTTGTTTGAATTTTATTTTTATTTTCCTACTGCAGCACAAATTTTCACTGACCAGAAAGAAGTCTACTTGCTACGGTTTCACCGGAAAATAAAAGGATTCGAAGTACTTGGTTGTTCAAAAATTATATCTGGATGCAGATTCCTTTGGTTGCTCTTGCGACCGTTGTGTGAAAAAATCGTGACAGCTTCTGCAAAATGTTTGGTTTTCTTTCTCTTTTGAAAAATGAAAAATCCTAAAATTCAAAATTTCAGGGATCACATGACTTGTAGACCCAGCTTTTAAGGTACAAGCCGCTTCCACCCTGCTCTTCATGCACTTTCAAGATCTCAGCACACATTTGGCAAGAAGTGTGCTAAGTGTGATGTCAAAGCCAAATTCTAAGCTAATTTTCATCAGTATTTCACTGGTGAATGTAGACTGTAATACCCAGGGATAACTAATTAGCAGGAATAACTGTTTCAATTCTAGCGCTCTCTCTTTTATATGGATGAATTGTATAGCACCTTGGAATATATCTACTGCACCTATATTAATCAATTAGAAACAATCAGTGAAGTGTATGGTCAGTGGATCTAGACAAGTGTGACGAGAATGAACTAACTCAAATATACAAGTCAGAAGAAAGATTAAAGGATGTGCGTCATTTTGGTAACTTGAATGGATTTATCTAATTGCCTTTATCTCTACCGGCCGCTTTTTGCAAGGGGTTGGTCCAAATTCATCGTGGTCTTGAAGCTCTGGGGTGACGAGGAACAGTGGTAATAAGCTGATGGAGAATAGGTTTAGGTTAGAGATCAGAAGGCAATATTTTACAGTCAGGGTGGCCAAAATCTGGAACCAGCTTCCCAGGGAAGTGGTCCTCGCCCCTCCCTTGGGCAAATTCAAGAGGAGGTTGGACGATCACCTGTCTGGGGTCTTGTGAACCCAGCATTCGTTCCTGCCTGTGGCAGGGGATCAGGCTAGATGATCTGATCAGGTCCCTCCTGACCCTAGCTAGTATGAAACTGAGGCACTATCCAGGAATGATGTCTGACCCCAAAAGGGGCCAAAGAAGTGGGGAGAATGAGGTATCTCTGAAAGGAGGCCCATCAAAACCTGCCTGCTAAGCCATTTCGACTTAGGTGAAACATAGGCGATGCTTTGCCTTGCCCTTGGATTGCAGTGGAGCTTACATGGGAGCCGGGTGCCTGGCTTCTCAGACCAGAGTGCTTCAGTGCAATGCATGTCTGCAAACTTAGTTCAGGCATCTAGGAAATTTTCAGGACTGAAAGGTTGACACTGATGCTTAATAAGCTTTCTTTCTGCCTGCTGGAACAAGGTTTTTCTAAACTTTTTAAACATTTTTTTTTTTTTTTTTTTTGGACTTTGGGAGAATTTAAGCACCTGAGTCGCATTTTAGGTGCCTTGCTGGGTTTTTCCCATGCCTGTGTTTAAGAATGTGAGTAATCACACTGAAGAGTCTAGGAGCACCTGTGCTTAAAGCCAAATATGTACCCAAGTACCATGGTGATTCAGGCCTTGTTACTGGGTTTGCATTTGCTGAGGGTTATACAGAATATAGACAATAACATTCAAATAGCACTGTCATTAAAATAGCACTGGCAGAGCAGGATTTGCTCTGAAGTCAGTTATAAAGCATTCTCTTTTCCTCAGCCGGTTAGCAAGTAGGTTTTCCAAAGCTCAGAAGAACAGTTATTGTCGTAAGCATGTTGTTACTGGCAAATTCTGATTTACTGGTGAGGACTTGGTTCTTACACATTGCATTGACGGGCATTATAAAATACCTGCAAAGAGACAGAGAGATGAGCAATTTTTACTCCTACTGAAATGTTCTATTATTGCAGGGATTTTTCTCCTCTAGGGTCCAATCTTGCTCCCACTGAAGCCAATGTGAGAAACTTCAATTGATTTCAGCGGTGGTAGGAGGCTCTGAAATGATAACAAATCTTTAAATGTGCTGAATACCTAAAACTCCACATATGACCACCGCACTCAGATTTTGTATACCATTTGGCCCCTTAAGTTTATAACTGGTATAAGTAATCGGTTACTTATACCAGTTTGGGCCTTTTATGCTTATAACTCGTATAAGTAACAAATAATTTTTTCCCCATAAATTTTAGTTTCTAGTCTATGTGCTCCCCTCCACTCTTTCCTCCCAAGCCTTTCTAATATATTCTTGTGGGGCTGCTTTAAGTTATGTGAGCATGTAGAAAACCATTCAAGATTTGCTGGAGTGTTTGTTTCTAAAGTGCGGATGCAAACTTAGCAGCTTTGAACCCTTTCTGCATTTGATTTTTGGTATCTTGTGTGTCGGTTGGAATTGATAAAAAAAAAAAAAAAAAAAAAAACAAAAAAAAACAAACCCTTTTTTTAAAAGGTGCCCTTTTTTTTATACCTGGGGCAACCATTAAGCGAAGCCAAGGGCAAATGACTGAGTTACAAGCAGGATAGAGCCAACATGCAAGAGTGTCATCCAAGTAATACTTCCAGCTTGCACAGGTCATGACCTACCAAAAGCTAACAAAGAGATAACGCCAGGATTTTTCCAGCCCTAAAATTTCCAGGAGGGATTCTTGTTTCTGCTTGGCTATTTGCTGGCATACCTTGAAGTTCATCTTGGTCCCTCATAGGTTGCAAAACAAATTGCCATCATAAGCTGTATGCCAGACAGACACGTCTGGCTTGAGCTAAGTCATTAAAGCTGTGCTAACCTAGTTCTCTTTACTGTTACAGTCACTTTTGTCTCATCATGCAAACTGAGACAGTATTTTCAAATTCTCCCGACACCTATGTCCAGGCTTCTCTTTTGTATGAGGTATTTTGTCTTGTACAGCATTGAAAAGGGAAGGATTTTTCTTCTTCTTTTTAATGAAACAGTTTATCAAGACTGAGTGAAATTTCGTTTCCTTCAACTTCTCTAGAGGTAACAGCAAGGATAATGGTCCTAATAATGGCACGACCGAGCTGTACAAACTGATCAAAATCTCTCCCTGTGATTTAATTGCCAACAGAGACATGAACTCTGTACACTGCATGGGAGAGAGCCAATAGGCTTAGCTTAAGCAAATAGATTAGTGAATCGAGCCATTGGATATTAAGAAGTTTGTCTTCATTTTTTAAATATGCTTTCAGTTGACTAAGTGGCTTTATACAGCATGGAGATTAGATTATATGGCCATAGTGCATTCTGCAAATTAATTCCCTGAAACATGGAAGAGTTTAGCATGGTTACCATATTAATTAAGAATCTGGTTGCAGATCTTGATGAAGTAAAAAACACTACCATGTTATGTTAATTGAAGAGAAAGTACCAAAACATTTTACAGTCTGATGCAATGGCCAGCACTACAAATATAACCCATTGCAGGAGCACGGTTGCAGGGCTTTAAACCTGATCCAAAGTTCACTGAAATCATTGGGCATCTTTCTGTTGCCTTTGGGGTTTTGACCAGATCTTTTTTTATACCTTTTTATATTTTAGAAACATGGCCACCCTTCACTAGTAGAGTTGTTTCCTTCATTTTATATTGAATGTTCATTCCTGAGATGTAGTGTACTCAAAGGCCGAGGATCAAGAGAAAATTCCCTAGGAGCAGAGAAAGGTAGAGACCCTCAAAATTAAATTAAAAAAAATAATTCAGAGAATAGTGCATCTTAGTAGATGGGTCAAAGTGGCTTCACAAATGACATGGCCTCCAGAAGGAGAGCAGGCATGCCAGTCTGCATTCTCCTTTATTTTAGAGGTGTCCAAGACTGCGGTTTAAAGTAGTTCGTTTATCTCTTCCAAGTGCATTTCCCAGGAGCTTCCTGGAAGGCCAGCTCCCTCTTGGCAGTTCTTCTATAAGCCACAGTGAGAATAATGAAGTGATTCCAGATTGACTGAAACATCGGTTTAATTTAAAAAGGCACCACTGACTTCAGCAGGAACAGGAAGATCCTTGAACTAAACTTCAGCAAAATTTCTCCCTACTTGCTTTCAACAGCAGATAAAAGGAAATGATCTGTACCGCATGGAGAGATCTGCTAGTTAATCTTTTGGAATGGCCCCAGTATCGTGACGCCCTAGTGCAAGACAGTCAAAAAGCAACACCCGTAATAAGGATGATCCAGCACTGATAGTTGCCACTGGGGGGTCTGATGGGATTATGTGCAGGGATCTGTTCCAAAATGCAATCCAAGTTCACTCCCGTGTGCTTTCTCTTGTGTGCACGCTCTAGGAGCATGGCCATCCTTTACAGTTGGGTGTTCATCAGCCTGACTTTTGATCTGCCTCTTGATGCTTTGTGTGTGCCCAGGACAGCTGCTCAAGACCCATTTCTTGCAGCACTGTTACACCACGAGTTGCCCTTTTGTTTTTCCCTTTAAAAGGCAGCGGTGGAGTTCACCCCACGGCTGGCACTGCTAAGGGTGTATAAAAGATTCGCTTTTCCCAGTGAGCCATATTTCTTTTGCCTCCCTTGTTTGCTTTTCATTTATAACAGGTTTAGTGTTCTCTTCGCTTCCATTTTCACTTCTTTACCCAAGCTCTGTAATCAGTTCTTGTCATTTAATGTGTGTTGCTTGAGAGCAGGTCAAAATATCTATCCAGTCCTACATTTATTGCTCACTGCAAGATGCTTTGTAGAGATGCTGGAAGTCTGAGATGTTTTCTTTCTCTGTGTTTGGTTTCTAACATCCCCTAAATATGGGGTTTTGGTCTCAATTTCCTGCTTGCTTTTCCAAGAGTTTGCAGTGATTACATAACCTCTGCTTACACTCTGCAGAGCTTTCTGTATGGAAAAACTTCTAACAATAAAGTTCATTCAGGGCCATAACAAATAGCAAGAAACTATCCTCATTTGGAAGACGGGAACAATATTGTATCAGACAAATAGCCATAAAAAATGAAGGCAGCTTCCGCTATGTTGTAAATTATAGGAAAAAAAAATAACATGCCACAGTTGGGGATTATACTTTATATTTTTCCTCTAGCTCGCACCAGAATTTGGAGATGTCTGTTATTCGGCTGAGAGATTATAAATTGCTTTTTAATTAAAGGAAAATAATCAGAACAAATGCTTCATATCATTCAGTCTGACCTAAGGTGCCTCCAAGTTAGTACATTTTAGTGAAAACTCTGATTTTAATAACTTCAAAACTATTTGCAAAATCAGGTCAAATTTCAGAATAGTGTTGGTTAGAAAACTATGGGGGGCGGGGGGGGCGCTTAATTTATAAAAACTGCAAATTTGAGATGTAAAATCAAACATCACCACAGTTTTGGGGATGTTGAGAATTGAAATTTTGGTTCAGACTTCATTAGGGAAGACTGTCATTAAGTTTAGATCCAGATCAGTATGCAAAGGTTGAGAACATTTTTTTGTTCTGTTTTTCTCTTTGAATCCCCCAGGACCAATTCTTTCCTTACCCTAGTTTTACTGGAGATATGAATAGCCAATGTATTATCCTAGTGAAACCACCTGCATAATAAATGAACTTCATCCAGCAATTCCTGCATCAGGGACAATATAGCATGATTAAATAAGAGTTTATCTTTTAGAGAAAAAAAATGTCTTGGTCTTGATTTAAATTTTCCAAGGTAGGTAGGATCCACATAATTTCTTTGTTAAGTTGTTCCAGGGGTTTATTTCCATCGGTGTGAAAATTAGTACTTTATTTTTTAGTTTTAGATTGGTCAGACTCCACCTTCCAGACACCAAATCTTACATGCCTTTGTTCCTAGGTAGAAGAGTCCTCTACTATTTTATTGTGTGCATGAACTGTGTTCACGTTGTTGGTGTTTGTGCAGATATTAGTACACCAGCGAGAGAAAGGGGAGAATCGGCCCACTTTGTTAGAATTACCTTTGTAGTCAGATTACCAGGATGTAAATTACTCAAAAAGAGATGATATTATTCACCATTTTGGAAAGTGCATCTACTTCCTACTAGACATTGGAAGCAAATGCAAAAATCTTGCACTCATACTTACTTTATTCAAGTGTAGTTTAAAACTAGCTCTTGAGTATAATGGGTTATACAGCCAATATTTATTTTTCTTTCATTAGATAAATAGTATTAAATTGCAATCCTTGAGATAATTGTATAGACTGTATCACATCTTGAATATGTTTCAGCTTGAGACTCGCTCAGGCAAACGCTCATCATATTCAAATAACCATCATTATGCAAATAAGAACATCTTCATTGCTAAGGAAGTTTAAAATGGATGTTTGTTTTTATCATGATGAATTATCTTCCCCCTGGTAGCAGACGGCTACGTGCGGTTCAGATGAGTGCCACAGGTCCTGCATTTGCTATTCAGACGTTTTTTGTTGGTTACAAACTACGCTTGTTACTAGCTAGCATAGGCTGCCCTCCCTTCCCCCTGTATAATCTGGTCTTGCCTGTTGAAGCAGCCCTCTCTTCTCTTATCACTGCTGCCTTTGGCTCATTAGTGGTGCTGTGTTTGCTCTGAACACATTTTTATTGGGTGCCAGAAAGTGACAACTCTACTTCAACATTTTTAAGCCAGACTTCTGTACTAGCATAAAAGCTTGTTAATTAACGGATAAGTCCTAATCCTTGTGTCTGGCCTAGGTAGCTTGGATGGACACTTTCCCGATGCAGGGGGAAAGGGGCCAAGAGGCTTCCTTGGCTGACCAGAGAAACCCAGAGCAGCCTAAGGGCAAAAAGGGGGGCATATAAGCAGTGGAAACAGGGAGAAATTACTAAAGAGGACTATGCCTCCTCAGCTCACACTTGTAGAGAGGCAGTTAGAAAGGCCAAAGCTACTGTGGAGCTGAGGATGGCATCCCAAGTTAAGGATAACAAAAATTTTGTTTTTCAGATATATAAAAGGAAGGCCCAGGGTGGAATAGGACCACTCCTGAATGGGTAAAAGCAATTGGTGACAGACAGGGGGGACAAGGCTGAACTCCTCAACGAGTTCTTTGCCTCAGTGTTCCTAAGCGAGGGGCACGACAAGTCTCTCACTGGGGTTGTAGAGAGGCAGCAGCAAGGCGCCAGACTACCAAGCGTTGACCCTGAGATGTTGCAGAGTCACTTGGAAGGACTGGATGCGTTTAAGTCGACAGGCCCAGATGAGCTCCATCCGAGGGTGCTGAAGGCACTGGCTGATGTCATTGCAAAGCCACTGGCAAGAGTAGTTGTGGTGCATGGACCAGGACCTGAAGGACTGGAAAAGGGCCAATGTGGTCCCTATTTTCAAGAAGGGGAGGAAGGAGGATCCAAGCAACTACAGGCCAGGCAGTCTCACCTTCATCCTTGGTAAAGTCTTTGAAAAGATTATCAAAGCTCATATATGTGAGAGCCCAGCAGGAAAAATGATGCTGAGGGGAAACCAGCACAGGTTTGTAGCAGGTAGATCATGCCTGACTAATCTAGTCTCTTTTTATGACCAGGTTACAAAACACCTGGATGCAGGAGGAGGGGTTGACATCGCTTACTTAAACTTCAGGAAGGCCTTTGATACGGTATCCCACCCAATACTGGTGAACAAATTAAGAGGCTGTGACTTGAATGATTACACAGTCCAGTGGGTGGCAAATTGGCTAGGGGGTTGAACCCAGAGAGTGGTGGTGGATGGGTCGGTATCCAACTGGAAGGGTGTGGGCAGTGGGGTCCCTCAGGACCTTCCTTGGACCGATGCTCTTCAATGTCTTCATCAGTGACTTGGACGAGGGAGGGAAGTGTACTCTGTCCAAGTTTGCGGATGACACAAAACTGTGGGGAGAAGTGGACACACCGTAGGGCAGGGAACAACTACAAGCAGACCTGGACAGGTTGGACAAATGGGCAGAAAACAATAGAATGAGATTTAACAAGGAGAAATGCAAAGTGCTGCACCTAGGGAGGAAAAATGTCCAGCATACCTACTGCCTAGGAAATGACCTGCTGGGTGGCACAGAAGCGGAAAGGGATCTCGGAGTCCTAGTGGACTCCAAGATGAACATGAGTTGGCAGTGTGACGAAGCCATCAGAAAAGCTAATGGCACTTTATCGTGCATCAGCAGATGCATGAAGAACAGATCCAAGGAGGTGATAATTCCCCTCTATAGGGCGCTGGTCAGACCGCAGTTGGAGTACTGCGTGCAGTTTTGGGCACCGCACTTCAAGAGGGATGTGGATAACCTGGAGAGGGTCCAGAGAAGGGCCACTCATATGGTTAAGGGCTTGCAGGCCAAGCCCTATGAGGAGAGACTGGGGCACCTGGACCACTTCATCCTCCACAAGAGAAGGTTGAGAGGTGACCTTGTGGCTGCCTATAAATTCATCATGGGGGCACAAAAGGGAATTGGTGAGACTCTACCAGGGCGCCCCTGGAGGTTACAAGAAATAATGGCCACAAGCTAGCAGAGAGCAGACATAAACTGGACATTAGGAAGAACTTCTTCACGGTTAGTGTGGCCAAAATCGGAAATGGGCTCCCAAGGGAGGTGGTGCTCTCCCCTAACCTGGGGGTTTTCAAGAGGAGGTTAGATAGGCATCTGACTGGGGTCATCTGAACCCAGCACACTTTCCTGCCTATGCAGGGGGTCAGACTCGATGATCTATTGAGGTCCCTTCTGACCCTAACATCTATGAAACTATAGACTAGGGGAAGGACTGTGTCTGCACCAGGCTGCAGACTAGCTGCCTGGCTGCACTGCAGTCAGCATTACAACCTCTGGGCTGGATTAGCATTTGCATCTTGTATCCCAATTGCTTCCTAACAGCAATAAAAAGAAAGATGTGCAGGCATTTCTAAGCTACCTGTCAACACTGGTATCCAAATGATGAGGCATCCACCTGATGAAGAAATCCATTAAGCCTCGTTGAATAGTAGCACATGGATTCATGAATGCTACCCCATCCACTCCCTTTCCAAAGTGCAGCTTTGCCTGCCTTGCGGAGTTGGGCATTGCCATTTGCAGGAGACCGTCTGCTTTGTGCAGCTCAGCCTCAGTCATTTCAACACAAGCAAGTTTAGAAATGGAGAGGATCAGGGGCAAAGATGATATCCCAGCTGACCTATAAGTAGGTGGTGTTCATCCTATCCTTAATGAGCTATACACAGAACAAACTTTTAATTTATTTTTCTGAGGCTTTCTTGAGATTTCTCTTGGCTAATAATAAAATATAAACCTGCCAGAATGCATTCTGCAAGGACTTTTTTTGATCTTCAGTTTGCTTATGAGCAATTCATTGCAAGTGCTGAATACACAGAGTGCCTTTAAGTAGTTGTGATTTGATAGCTGGGTAACATGGTGGTGTATTTCTGCTCTGGCTGGGTAGGACTTTGGCTTCGGGTGAAAGTCTGAGCTTAAGAAACCTTTCTATATAATGACTTAACCTTTCTGTGTAACGACTTTACTTAAAATTCATAGCTGTTTGCCATTATTCTCAATGTAAACACGAAGTTGGCAAATGGATAGGACGTTACTGTGCTGAGACTTCTGCCTGCCATGCAACTTGGTATTGTCTCGTGTTGCGTGCGATGCATCCCCCTTGTCGCTTATCTTGTATCTGGATTGTAAACCCACTGAGACAGGCCCTTTCTTTTTATTTGGTTTGCACAGCAGCTTGCGCAAGGAAGTCCCAGAGCAGGACTAGTCCTCCTAGGACCTATCACACTATAATAACACACTACAACTATATAGATTTAATTTATTATAAGTTGTGTTATGTTGATATATATTTAATGCATTAATAAAATGTGGTAGATCCTAGGAGCACTAGTTATATATGGAACGTGAATCCAAAAGGAACAGGATTGGAACTGAAATGAATGAGTAACCCGATGCATTCAATCTCTGGTATTATAGATATGGATGAAGTTTCTGACCAAATGACAACCCCGGTGTCAAGAGCACTTGTAAATGTGAATGAATTCCTCTGGAATCTCAAACGCATTCAAAAGTCACTAAATGTTCTGTTAGATTTTCTTCCTGTATTTATTTTCTAGAGTTATTGGAAACTGAGGTTAAATACAATTAACACAATAGCAGATACTTGACAGGTGCCTTGTAAAGTTTGCTACATGTCGTTTCTTTTATATAGAGTGCAACTCTGCAAGGGGACCCATTTTCTTTCAAGAATAGCTGTTTTGCCTCAAGAAGTATAATTCACAGAAGCATTAATAAGATGCTGCAGAAGTCATCTGCATTTATCCCCTTTGATGTATATGTCGTGGAAAGAGAAGTGAGTGATATCTGTCAGAGGAGTTGCAATATTTAACCCAAGCTTTGCTCCTGTGTCCTTACATTAATTATGCTTGCTGAATATACGGAAGGACAAATGGTTGTGGTGATTTCCTGGCTCGCTGTGTTAGAATAGTTCAGTATATTGCCACGGTCTCCCCACGCAAGGCCGAATCTAGCTTCAGCGTGTTAAGTCAATAATGACTTTTTAACAGGTAGATGCTACAACAAAGCTGGACTATCTGGTTTCAGAGAGGCAGTTAAGCATGAAGCTAAGCAGGTGGCAAGGCAAGGCAGCACCTTAGAGACTAATTCATTCAGAAAGGCATAGGTGACATCTGAAGTTGGCAACTTCTTTAGGCTGGGTCAGAGGCAGACCCACGCACAGTAGGTGGGTGCTCGGGCGCAGCCACTACCGCCACTGCTTTTCCCAGCAGCTGCACAGGGAAAGTGCCTGCTGCTACCGCTTTTCCCCTTGGTGGCACAGGGAAAAGTATCCACAGCCAGCAATATTCCCCACAGCGGTGGGGGGGCTTCAGCAGCAGTCATTTTCCCCCCATTGCCGCAGGGGTCCCGACCCCTGAAGCAGGCTGTCACCTATAAACCTTTTTAATTGACTTCATCTCAATGCCACCGTGCCCTGCCTTCTGTTTGGTTTTAGGCATCCTTACATACCTATTGGGACTAGGGGGAAACACGGCGGTGAAATCAAAACTCCAAAGTAGGATACATTTATTTGCTAAGGTCATCATTACAACAAGAGACAAGGACTGAGTCCCATCAAAACTACTTCATTTTCCTCCAGCTCTGAATTCACCAACACACGCGCACACAGCAGCATTTAAATCAGTGGCTACTCAAGTCCTGCAGGTCAAAGATCCTTAGTCATTTGAGAGCAGATTGAAGGTTGTTAACCCTGGTTCAAGCTCTTTCCCTTCATAACACTTAAGAGCAAAAGTTATTCTGCAGGTGTCATTTCCAGCTGTGCAGACCTGACTTAGTACTGAGAAGTCACTAAAAAAGAAAAAAGAAAAAGAAGCTAAAAAACTTATTATATGTGACTCAAACACAACTTCTCTGACTCTTCCCCTCTTCTCAGTTTCAAGGGTGAGGAATTATAAATGAGTGAAGAAGGAACATCTTTTTTCTTTTTAGCTGAGACGTAAGGGAGTGTGTAAATGGGAGCTGACCAAGACTTTTTGTATGCACAGTAGTCCCATCACTGCAATTATTTTTAATTATTGTTAATCCTATCACTTTTGTAAACTAAAAACAGCACCAATCTACTTGAAAAGAAAACTGAATTTGATTTACAAGTAGCTGTTTTATACAGGTCATTCTTTCCAGCACTGTTAGGTTATAAGATTTTGCACCCTTTACTTAAATGTTTAAAATATTTCATGAGGTCCATGCAAGGATGTGCTATATGCCAAATTAATCTATCCAATACTACTAACTTTAAATAGACAGGAGCAGGATGTGGTTTTTCTCAGAGCAGATTCTGTCCCTATATGTGTGAGAGAGACCTGAAAAGAAATGCCAAAGGACTCCAACAAGTCTGCCTGACTAAATGTAGTCAGTTGGTGGCAGGTTTCCTTTTTTTTTAATAAATAAAATACAGATTCTTCATAAGTCCTTGTGCACTTTTAAACTTTAATAGCTTAGGTTGTAGGTATGATAAAAACAATCTGTAAATGACATTGAAAAAAAAATGTATTAACATTTTAGGACAACCCGAGTACACAATGCTAGATTTCATAAGTAATAATGAATTTATTTTTAAATAAGATAGAGCTCTGAGCCACCACGCTCTGAATGTCTGACAGTTCCTAAATGGCATTTTCGCAGAGAAGTGGATAGGCAGAAGTAGGGACAATCTCGGGGATAGCTCTGTCAGGCCTTTGGTCAGTGCAGATGTATTTAGGGATCTTCTGGAAGGGCTAGGCACTTAAATCTGCAGGTCCAGATGCCCTCCACCCAAGGGTGTTGATTGAGCTGGCAGGGGTCATCGCGGAGCCCTTGGCCCAGCTGCATGAGCATTCGTGATCATCTGGCCAGGTGCCAGAGGATTGGAAACTGGCTAATGTGGTCCCAATTTTCAAGAAAGGGAGGAGGGAGGACCCAAGTAACTATAGGCCTGTAAGCCTCACCTAAGTGCTCAGGAAGATCTTGGGGAGAATCATCAAGGAGCACATCTGTGGGGGGCCAGCAGGGGAGATCATGCTCGGGGCAATCAGCATGGGTTCATCAAAGGCAGGTCCTGCCTGACCAACCTGGTTGCCTTTTATGATCAGGTGACTAAATCCTTGGATGATGGTGTCACCGTGGACGTAGTCTTTCTAGTGTTTAGGAAGGCCTTTGACACTGTCTCTAACCCCATCCTCATCAATAAATTAAGCGACTGTGGCATGGATGCCTACACAGTTGGATGGGTAAAAAATTGACTGATGGGGTGCACCCAGAGAGTAGTGGTGGACGGGTTGTACTCAGCCTGGTGAGATGTGAGCAGTGGGGGTACCACAGGGCTCGGTCCTCGGGCCCGCACTGTTTAATATCTTCATCAGTGACTTGGACAAGGGGGTGAAAAGCACGCTGTCCAAATTTGCTGATGACACTAAGATGTGGGGCGAGGTGGACATACTTGAAGGGAGAGAGAGGCTGCAACTAGATTTAGACAGACTACAGAAGTGGGCAGATGAGAATAGGATGGGGTTCAACGTAGACAAATACAGGGTGCTGCACCGTGGGAGAAGGAATCCCCAGCACACATACAGGCTGGGGAGTTCCCTTCTTGAAAGCACAGAGGTGGAAAGGGATCTTGGAGTCATTATTGACTCCAAGATGAACATGTGCCACCAATGCCAGACCGGAGCCACCAAGGCCAGCCATACCTTGTCATGCATCCAAAGGTGCATCTCAAGCCAGTCCAGAGAGGTGATCCTCCCCCTCTAAGTGACTCTGGTCAGGCTGCAGTTGGAGTACTGCGTCCAGTACTGGGCACCGCACTTTGAAAGGGATGTGGCCAGCCTGGAGAGGGTTCAGAGGAGGCCACCCGCTTGGTGAGAGGACAGCAGGACAGGCCCTACGAGGAGAGACTGAAGGACCTGAACCTGTTCAGCCTCAGCAAGAGGAGGCTGAGGGGGGACCTGGTGGCTGCCTACAAACTCATCAGGGGAGATCATCAGCAATTAGGCAGAGCCCTTTTCTCCCCAGCATGACCTGGGGTGACAAGGAACAATGATAATAAGCTGATGGAGAATAGATTTAGGTTAGACATCAGAAGGCAATATTTTACAGTCAGGGTGGCCAAAATCTGGAACCAACTTCTGAGGGAAGTGGTCCTCGCCCCTACCTTGGGCAAATTCAAGAGGAGGTTGGACGATCACCTGTCTGGGGTCTTGTGAACCCAGCATTCGTTACTGCCTGTGGCAGGGGGTCAGGCTAGATGATCTGTTCAGGTCCCTCCTGACCCTAGCTACTATGAAACTATAATTGCTTGGCCACCTCATTCACCTGACCTGTCACCATTGAACTTCTTTTTATGCGGACATGTTAAAAGTGTAGTTTACTTGTCAAAACCATGTTCTTTGGTAGAACTTAGGGCTAGGATCATCAATGCAATTAGTGCAGTAACAAAGAGCAACTGGGAAATGTTTTCAAGGAGTTGGAAGATTGGATTGAGCACTGTATCATGATGGATGGTGGTTATGTTGAAGTCTAGTATTGTGTACTCTAGTTGTCCTCAAACTTTAATACATGTGCTTTTAAAGGCTGTTTACAGATTGTTTCTATTATACCTACAACCTAAGTGATTCAAGTTTAAAAGTGCACAAGGACATTATGAAGACCCTATATAACTGTGCAGAGCAATACAAGGTACCATTATAATAGTTTGTTTTCTGCTTCAGCACATAACTTCCGTAGGATAATCTAGAAAGATGTCCTCAGTACTCCACTTTCAAATGACCAAGGGGTCTGTTTAAGGATGGGTCTGCAGCAGAAATGAAGGGAATTAAATACCCAGTACTCATGGTGGGAAGGGGTTTCTTGTTAAGTTACTGTTAACTTCTGTTAAAGCAACTCTGGGAAAGAACATATGGGGATTCCCATAGGTGCTGAATGCAGTAGGCGAAGGGTCCTTGGAAGAATATTTATTTTCAGCACGTTTGCCTTTCCCCATAATGTTAATTGGAGTCACTCTATCCCATTTGCCTAAATCACTAACCATTGAATTGATAACCAAATCTATATTCTAAGTCCTCACACACTGCTAAGCCCATGAGTGCTCTAATTTGCTTTGCTTTGGCTGTAGCAAGGACCTCTCCGAATTTCTGTATGCAGCATGCAGTCTGGTTTTACTTTGATTCAATTAGTGAGTAGATGATAAGCTTTAGTTTTACAACACTCAGGGGGTCAGTTGAATGGCGCTAATGAAGAAACAGGAGGTGTAATAAGACAGGACTCTTATCTAAGTAACAAATGTTGAAGGGGTGGTTCCATGAGCAGCATATGAAGAGGAGGAGCAGCATGTATCAAATCAGTCCTGACTGCTTATTGACACGCAGTCATAGCTTACAAGAAAAAAAAGAGCAGCTACATCTGCTCTTTGGATTGAAAAGTCGCATTTGAAATTCAGCTGTTTACTCCTGACTTTGAAGAATAACTAATTAAAAGCAAAATGTGTTATACTCTGGAGAATGTGGTGGTTTAATGCTATTTGGACCAGAGAAGTCTAGACGGCGATCCCTCACCAACCCTCGCTCATAATTGAAAACAGTTTAAAAAAAATAAAATAGGAGACATGGAGCAAACCATCACTTGGAGAGAGGGGAAGCACATGTTTGAGCTACCATTTTTCTTTGGAGGTAAGCAGCTCGGCTGCATGAAACGGCACTGTTCTGTTTTGACTTCAGTTTCGAGATTTGGACGGAACGGTGTTTTGTTTCGAATTTCATTTCGAGTTGAAACAGCCTCACTGTTTCGATATTGTTTTAGCATTTTGCCTGACCATCGGGCTGGGAAAAGAAACTCAGCCCTGGTGGGCTAACTTCTCAACCCTAGCCCCACGATTGGGCTGGGGAAATGAACTCAGCCCAGCTGGACTGACTTCCCATCCCCAGCCCAATCGCAACCCTCGGAAGGGGAACTGAGCCTGAGCTGTGATCGGCTTCCCGCAGCCCGGCAGCCGGAGACAGGGAGAGCCAGGGCTGCGCGCCCGGCTGCTGCTGGGAACGCAGCCCTCGTTCTCCCATCTCCCACCACCTCGCTGCTGGCTGCTACAAAACTCAAAACATTTTGAAACGTTTCGACTACCCTTGTATTGTTTGAAGGCTATTTCAAAGCCCTTTGTTTTGACTCGATTTTGCTGTTTCATGCTCGAAATAAGTCAAAACATTGTCGAATTGAAACAGCCAGTGAAATTTCACACAGCCCTAGTAAGCAGCATACTACCACATTGTGGGGAGATGGGGGTTAGTCTTTTAATCTAAGAGGGATTTTTTTTTTCCCTTTCTGAATGGGAAGAATAGATCAGTCTGTGCCATTCAGGTATGGAGCTCAGGCATGACAAAACAATTAACAAAGTCTCTGGAACATGTAGCATTTAGATCACTGTTGGCAGTGTGTTGTACATCAGAGCATTGTCCAACATGCAGACTTGGGATGAGAAGGAAAAGGGATGGTGAATAGGTTTGCATTTATTCTATACTAGGCAACTACAAGGGAGCACTTGTGTTTCAAATATTAAACGAGCTCCTTATTAAGAAAATTATTTTACTTAGGTGTTTCAAATGCGGTTAGCTTTCCAGCTATGTGCACACAGCTATGTGCTACCCTGGCTTGTAGGCGCTTTCTCCAAACTCTCCTCCTGCAGTCTCTCTCCCTCATTTCAGGTTGCAGGGTGGGTATTACAAAAGCATTGGCTCAACTGCTGGTCTTAAATGCCTCCAGACAAGGCTGCTCTAGAAACTGAAAGAACCTGACTGAGCTGGTAATCAGCCAGGGCCTGACCTTACAGCAGGGGACTCAAAAAAACCCCTGTTGAAATAATTTGTTCTGGCCGTTAGAGGTCTTCACTGGTGCTGTTTTTCAGCTTTCCATTCTGCAGTTCATCTTCCAAGAGCACCACATGCATCTCCCCTTATGTCTATGCCTCTGCTCCCCTGTGCAGATGTGCATCTTGAATTGCTGGAGAAAAAAGATCCATCTGAAAATACACCCTTTAGAAAAGTGCTCCAAGTGAAGGGCAAGGAGAATAATTTCTTCCTGGGGTGTCACTCCTTTCTTCTGCCATTGCAGGTGACTTGGTATAACATACCTGGGGATCTGAGAGGCAAGAGGATGGCATTGTAGGACCCTGCAATAGGACTAAGGGCAGCAGAGGAGTGAGAACTCCTGTGTGTCTCAAGAGGAGCGTTCTTGTCTTCCATTCATTTCTATAATTTATAAATTATATAAATGTCATAAATTGATCATGTGTCCTTTAAAAAAAAAACTGCAAAAAGAAAGCACGAGCTGCTAATGTGAGCATACATCCATATTCAATCAAGGATATAACTAATTAATGGCACCAAAGGTACAAAATGGTAGCCTAACCCTTCGGTCCTTATTTAGGGCAACCTTCCTCAGTAGTCAAAGGGATGTTTGCCTATGTAAGGACTACAATTTAGGACGCACAATATTTTTTGAATCATATTTGACTATCGGCAAAATGAAAGTTTAAGCCACTCTGTAAGCACAAATGACAAACCGAATTGAAAGCTGCGGTCCAGTTCTTCCTTTGAGAATGGCGTTCTTTTCTACAGGAATCTTTCTACGATCAAGAGCAGAAAATAGCTATTTGGCACATGTAGCTGCAGCATAAAAACTGAAGTAAATAAGCTCAAGTGTCATTTGCCAGAATATTATATTAAAAAACATTTAGCTATCTAGCTACCTATCTAACATGCAAGCTCTCTGTGCTTTCCACCTCCTAGCTGCCTATACTGTAACCTAGGAAATTGTATAATGAAGTGTAGATTACAAAACAAAAAGATCTTCAGGGGAAATTGTTTTAATCCATAGAATTATTTCTAAATACTTATATGGCCAACATAGTATTAGAGTGCCTTGCAAACATTCATGAATTTATCCTTGTAGTCCCCTAGGAAAGACGTTGTTAAAGTCTGAGAAGAGAGGAGCTGCATGCCTGGAGTCTGCAGCAGATCCACGAGCCCACCCCACATCTCCAGAAACCCACTTCTAGCGCCTTTACAGAGAAGTATTCCTTCCCCACTTCCTTCGGTCTGCAATCTAAATACATTTTTCTCTTGCTTTAATGAAGGTCCTTAAATTTTTACAATGACAGTCTTGTTTATCTAAAACATTATTAGCATTATTTAACAATGGCATTTATTTAATTGGATAGCTTAGCTGCTTAAAGTGCATGTCGTGTCATTTGTGTCCTTCCTAAATGACAAACGCTTCCTTTTATTTTTATCCCTGCAACTAGATGGAACAGATTTGTATGTTAATTATTTATAGTATCTTTATTATATTTAATTTCATTTGGGGGGAGCACATCAACCCACTGTGCTGAAGGCTGCAATAACTTTCATTCCCATCATTAACTGAAATGACTTTAAGGGGCGGGGGGATATATATATATATATGTGACATTGTTTAAGTGACATGGTTCATGCATGCTCTTGATCAGACTGTTTACAAGACTTATCATAACAGAAAACTAGCATACGCTGGTGTAATATTTAATTCACTGATGTCTGGTATAGACTCCCACTTCATAACAGGCACAGTCTTTGCTGCAACGAGTAATCTTCCTTGGTCTATGATCTGTGGGAGATTACACAATCCAGAAAGGAAATGGGTACTGACAGTCAGTGTGGTACGTATTATATTTTCATGAGTTAAGCATTTTCCATGGTCAGGCCTAACTAGGGGAAGTCTTATGATTTTACTCTTCTTGGATAATCCACCTGGGCTTTACACAGCTTGTCCCCTGTCACTGCTGTGCTCTAAAAATATCTACTAAGATGCACTGTGCTTTCAAAGAATGCATGATGGGATAGCGCTATAAAGATTTCCAACAGCACCGCATTTTTTTTATTTTATGCCACTTATCTTCTCTTTCCCCCTTTAATTTTATCTTTACTTCTTCACCTGTCAAGCTTGGTAGTTGCCATTAAAGAGTCAGTTTCTGCTAACAGCCACCATCCAGATAACATATTATCCCCATAATTAGGAGATATCACTGATTGCCAACTGTTGGCTCTTTACTAGCTTCTGCTGGAAGCAAAGCTGTCACTGATTCTTGGCATTTAAGTGCCAAAGGAGCCCCTGTGAACATATTCTCCAGCCAGCTATATGCACGGGCCACAGACTTGCTGCCTGAAGGTTGATTAAAGCACACGGTTTTTAAAATGATCTAATTGTGTCTTAGGCATGCTAAACGAAGTAGAGTCTACATGGTAGAGTACGCTGCTCCAAAATTTGATCATCTTCAGTGCTAGAAAACAGTTTTATTTACATGTTGAATTTATTTAACTTCACCGTTTACCTACTGGATCCTGTTTTGCCTTCATCTCCCAGACCAAAAGGCCTCTGCTAGCAGGTATCTCTTTTGTCTGCAAGTACATATACACAGCAATAAGGTCATTTTTCAACCTGCTTCCTGACGAGCTGAATACTAGATTGAGCTCCTTAAGCCTCTATCACAAAACGTTTCCTCCCCCAGGCCATTTCTGTGGTCTTTTTTGAATTCTCCACTATTTCCCTGCTTTCTTCCTAATGTACCAGCAGAAAGGGACACATTGCATTGGTAGCAATTGTAACAGTGCTGTATATAGAAAGCACTTCTCTGTTTCCCCAATATCTGTTTTTTATGCATTTAAGGATCACTTCAGACCTTTTGCCCTTGTGTTGAGGCAGTTGCTTGTAAATGACTCCCAAGTCCTTTTTTGACTTGCTGCTTTCCCACTCTATAGGAATAATCTGTATTCTTTGTTCCCAGATGTATTACTTTGCAGTCAGCTGTGTCAAAGCACATTTTATTGGCCTGTGACCAGTTAAACAGATAATTCAGATCACCTTGTAGGAGCAGTCTTTTTTCCTGTTGTTTGCTAATCCAAAAGATTTTCAATTATCTAGACCACTGATAAAACCATTGAGTAGCATTGAAACAAGAACCAATCATTAGGCTACCACCCTGCTAACATCCCCACTCACTGATGGCTCAGCTACCGGCTACATTTTGAGATCTGTCAATTTTTAATCCATTTAATGGATGCCTTGGTTATTCTCCTTCAGCTGAGATGCCACATGGTACTCATTGCTATGGGGGGTGTATCCCATATAGACAACTATCCCATAAAGTGTATATGCAAACCTATGCAATGGTTTGAAATTTATGCTGCAGTATGTCAAATGTAGAATTTTACAAAGTGATTATCATAGCATTACCACACACCCCTATTGCACAGTCCTCCCACCAACACTATTAGAAGGGAAAGCCGCCTCACTTTACTCAACTTTTTGCAGTGGAATTATTCTGGTGTTGTGGAAACTGGAGGTGCACCGATACATTGTTCCCATATCGGATCGGCACCAATATAAGGAAGATGGACAGTATCGGCACTTGGCTTTTTTTGGCTGATGTGGCTGATAATGTTGCTGATAAATGCCCTGTGCGTGCATGCAGCTGCACGGCAAAGAGCACAGCCCGGCAGCATGGAGAGCAGCTGGGTCTGGCTGGTAAGCCTGTTGTGAAGGAAGGGGCATGGGGGTGGAGGTAGATGGAGGCCCCATTGGTGTGGAGGGGAGGGAGTGGGTCCGGGGCAGGAGCAGGCACTGCACAGCTGGGGCTGGGTGTGGGATGGAGCTCTGAGAAGCTCATCCAGAGGATGCTGGGGGGGAGGAGGTGGCTCCCACAGTTGCACACACCCCAGGAGCTCATGGGGGAATGTGCCCCCAGATCCACCACTACCAGCTGGGGCCGGGGTGATGCTGGGCTATTCCTGGCAGGGGGCTGGAGCAGGATGCACTTGGAGAGGCCAGCAGCAGTGCTGGGAGGGGGACTATGGTGAATTTTGGGGTGGCTGCAGCCCCCTGTTGTAGCCCCACTCCCAGCTCTGCTGCAGTGCAGCCCAGCCCCCCACCAGGAAGAAGCCAGCACCGCCCTGGCCTCAGCCCAGCCCAGCCCAGCCCACAGCAGCAGCCTGCCTTTGCCCTGCACACGATCCAGGGGCACACACCACCATGCCTTCCCAGGGCACAAATAGTGGCAGGAGCCACCCTCCCCTGTGCCCACCCACATGAGCTGCTTGTGGCTCCATCTCGTGCCCCAGTCCCACTCCCTCCCTCACCGCTGGAGCCTTGACCTACTCCCCTTTTCCTTCACCCTCCTCACTCTTCCCGTCACAACAGACTTACCAGCCAGATGCTGCTCTCCACTCTGCCTGGCTGCATATCAGCAACTGGATCATTATTGGCCAATATGGCTCGGTAAAATGGCCATTGGTGTCAGCCCAAAAAATCTCTGTCACCTGTAGTGCAAACAGAAGATTTAATTACTTATCTGGCATGAGCTCTGTGGTTCGAAGTGGCAGAAGCTAGAAACTATGATTTTGTAAGGCACAGCAGCTGAACTACACAGCTATTGCTAGTAACAGCTTATTACTTCTGGGGGCTCCTCTGCTACTCTTTCAATCCCATTTGATTGTCTGAATAGCACCTATACCTGTGTCCAGTATGTTAGAATATGAACAAGATACCTAACTAATGCACTGTAGTCTAACTGGCCCCAAATGGCTACAAATACTGGTGTGTTTATACAAACCTTCTGAAGTCTAGATTTTTCATGCAATCCCACAGGGGCTTTTCTAGGATGTGGACCAGGAAGCCTGAAGCAAATGAACCTTGATGTAGGAATTAAGGATAAATGTAGCTCTTTAGGCTAAGTGGAAGGACTGGCAGTAGATTAAGAATGAGAGGATGAGTGAGAAGGGGGATAGGTGGGAGAATCTACTATTATTAATTACTTGGACCATCTAACACAGAATTGCCCCAGGATTCATAAACACAATATTCTTTGCAGAGCTGTGGCTTAAGGATTATAGCAATTGTCTGCCACATTTCTCAAATGAAAATATTACCCAAATCTCATTTAGCAGAGAAAGCAGAATAAATGCATGCAAGTAGAATCAAACTGGTATAATAAATAAAAAAGAAATTGCAACTGGATGTAGTTTACCCTGTGAGCTCCATTTTATAATAAGAGATATTTTATTACACCATTTACTAACCATGTGTTCAATCAATATAAAACCTTAATAATGTAACAAGATCCCGCAATATTTTCTGACAAGCACTTGTAAATTTTTTTGGACTGCTACTTGTTAAACCAAGATTAAATGTGGCTATTAACATCTTGCAATAATGTTGTAGGAAAAAAGCCTTTATTTCTTTCACTGTGCATGAAATGGCCAGTTGGAAAGTGTTGGAGAGTGCTCTATTACACCTTGCTGAATCTGTGCACTTAAAAAAAAAAAAAAAAAAAAAAAAAAAAAAAAAAAAAAAGAAAAGTTATTATTGTATATAAAGTCCTCTGAACACAATCATAGTTGCCTGTGACTATGTGACTAGGCAATGCCAAAGAGGACTGAAAGCTAAACAAAAAGTAAATGTTCCTGCATAGTGTCACTTCAGATCAAATAATATATGGCATCCTATATGTAGTCCAGTTGATATCATGCATTTAATCCAGATGAATACTTAGTGATAAGATTATTACTTGCTGGGTAATGGTGGCATTAGTGTGACTAATGTGAGTTTAAACCTGAGAGTAAACTGTCTTGAAATTATGCTGGTTATCACTTAAGTGCTAATGATTTTCTTATATGGCAGATAAAATCAATTAGGGTCAGACTGTGAACACCCTCCCCCTCCCACTGGGAAACAGCTCTTCGCACAAGAAGTGCCCCTGAGTTCACTGGAGCTGTCTGAGAGTGCGAATGAACAGAGGAAAGAGTTCACAATCTGGGTCTTAAAAGGCAAAAGTTAAAAACCTGGAGTTGTTTTCATTAGGTAACACATTTGCTACATGAAGCACTGAATAAAGGGTCACACTTTTATCATCCGAGATGGGGGAGCAGGCATAAACTGGTACAAAGATCTGGGTTCTGTTCCAATTCAAGTGTCCCTTTGAATTTAGTTTTCCCATCTATAGTGGGAACTAATATGAGGGAATCATCCACCTCTGTAAAGAACAGTTATCTCTACAGATGAAAAATCCAGTAGACTTAAATAACCTGGATACCGTAGACGTAAATACTTTTAAGAGCAACTTGCATATTAGTGCGATGTGCACTGTGTAAATTCTTGCCTTGCACTGAGAAGTTACCCAAAGCCTTCTTGCAGGTGTGCTCATTTGTAACAAAGGAGAGATGGTAAAGGCGTTTCCCCAAAAGAATTAAGGCTGGCTGAACTAGTAGTAAGCTCCTCTCTTGCCTTCAACAGCCAGAGAAGAAGTGTTGGACAGCAAATAGAGTAACAAAGGAGAAGAGCTGCCTGTACATTTTTTTTTTTTTTTTTTTTTTGGTTGAAACTGAGGTCACTTGGAAAATGTCGATGAAACTCAAATGTCACAACTTTGCATTGATTTGTGACCATTTCCCCAAAACAATGTTTCAAAGGAAGTATTTTGTGCTTCAAAATGAATGATGTGTTTTAAAATATTGCATTTGTTTTGTGTTGTTTCATGATTTAGTGGGAGTGGCGTATTCTGACACGGTGTGCCATGCTGCCTTTACTGCCATGCAGCGATGCCGATAGATAACAAGTGGAATATTTGATCAAATTTCCATTTCAAATTGAGAGTATCTGTTACTTAGTCATGATTGCAACTTATTATTGTCTAGATCAAAGCATCTCCTGTTTGTGTTGGAGTGAAACAGCTTGACACACAGAACAAGAGAAAAAGCACTCCGTGAACTTATTAGAGTTCTTCATTATTCCAGGAAAAAAAAAAATTATTTCAAGCTACCACCGGAAAAGATTTTTCTCAGGTTGTTTTAGAAGCTTGCTACTTGTTGCCAGATGTCTAAATCCCTTTTAAATTAAGATTGTTTGCTCCATGGTATAGAGGATAGGTATAAAATTCTGGTTTGGGATGTTTAGTAAATTAAGCCTGACTAGAGAGTACGTTCTCATAATATTTCAACACCAATCTTTCAAACTTAGAGATCCTGACAATGATCCAACTTCTAGTCCTTCTACGAAATGCACCAATCCTTTTGATGTTCAAATAGAGATTCAATGGCTTTGATTCCCCTTCTCTCTCAGTGCAAATCAGAGCAAGTCTAATGAAGTCAGGGAGATTTCAGTGGTATGAAACCAATATAAATGAGATCCAAATCAGGTGCAGCCTCTGAGTCTTTGTAGTAAAAGATCTTATTTTCCAGGACAACGAAGGCTAATAATTGCTTGGTAAAGCATTTTGCTGTGCGCTAATAGTGTAATAATTTTGGAAGATAAAACACTTTGGGAAAATATAACAATATACCTCTTCATACTCCATGAGCTTTATACACAGCCTGCTTGGCAGTAACCAAGTATGTTTAGTTTCAGAAATTGAATCTCCTTTTAAATAAGGAAAGTGGGGACTCCTGGCATCTCACCCATGTGGCCTTTAAAACATTTATGCATGTATTCTGGCATTGGTTCCCTAGACTTAATTATGCACAGCAACAAAGCAGACTATTCGATGGGGGGGGGAAAAGCACTCCTGTCTATATTGTGCATCTTTTTCCTCCCATCCCACCTGAGAAAAGCAGCAGTAATGACTGGTGTTATGTCTTCCTTGACCAGAAAACAAGCAAATTTGAAGTCGTGGCACTATAGCACGAGGCCCTTCCTTCTTACTTCTTTCACTCAGAATGCAGAAGTCTCTTGACACCTCCTAATCCCAGTTTTTTGAGGATTACTCCATTAAAAGCATACATTTAAGAAGCCACCTTCCCCCAGGCCCTATTTTATATCCAGTTTTCATACATCATAATTTCTCCCCCCATGATCACTCTCTTAGTTTCCTTAGCTGTGAACTTTCTTACTGAAGCAGTATGAATTATTATAGAAGGGCTTTCCAAGAGGTTTCCCCCTCTGTGCTTCAACTCCAAGTTATGAGGGGAGTGGGAGGGACGGGTGTTAGGGTGTCGATTGTAACTAATTTTTCCCTCCATAGGTTGCCTGGGGATTTATCAGTAAAATTATTCTCCTCTCCCTGCTTGCTTCCAAGTCAGCTCCTGCTCTGCTGTGCTCTAGCTGTGCTCGCTAACCCCAGCACAGCTGGAGAAGAATTCAGGAGTCTTAAGCAGAGAAAATCTTCTTCATGGGGGGATTAGGAAGGAGAGGGAGGATGGCTTTGTTTATAAGTACTTTTTTTTCTGCTATAGCTAAAAAAAATAGTAGCATATCAGTCCCCCCCCCAAGCTTAGCTGGTCTAGTCTTAAACTCCAAAGAAACCCCGGGTTCTAAGAACTCAGGTCTCTTCTCTTTATTCATTGCTATCATTCACTCTTAGTATGTTTGGCCCAGCTGTACTTGCTTAGTTGAGTGATTAAGCAAGCTTCTTTGCATCTGTAACTAATTAATTTACTGACTGGCCATGCAGATACCCTCAGTCACCCAAGGAAGCCTTTGAAAATACTAGTTCAGGGTCATTGCAGAGATGTAAGCTTATCTTGCTGGGATCCTTTGACCCTCGCTGACTTTCTGCCCTTGGGGCAGGGGCTGGACTCGATCTCCTGAGGTCCTTTCCAGCCTGAATGTCTATGAAATCTACTGGAAGGAATGATCGTGTCAACAGGATTTTTCAAGCCAGTGCCATGTTGTGTCAGGGGGCCTGAAGGAGCTGCATATCCTGCCACTTGTGAGTGTGCTCACTTGTTTGAAGTTGTTGTATATAAAGACCCCTCTGTGAAGAAAGTTTATCTTTCATGTTTTAGAGAGGGTGTTGTACCTTTGTTCTTTTACTGAAGAAAGCTTAAGATGAGAATGAAAAAATTGTCGGTGATTTGCAAATGGGTAGTTATGCTACAACTTGGTATTGTAGCCTTGACTCTGTAAAACACGAGAGAGATGCTACTTTTGCACCAGGCCTCTGGTCCTGTCTGCTTTAACAAACCAACCAACCATATGTCCTAGTCTAGATCCCCATTACCTTTATGTTGGGGAAAGTTAATGGGAGCCTAGCACATGAGATCCCCACACCTGCCATTTGTATCGGTACTGTTAGCATAGGTGTGCGCCCTAAGTGATGCAGTATTGCGAGGGTTATATTCTTGGTTGATGGTGAAAGACTATTTAACAAATGAAGTGCATGGATTTGTTATAACCCGATCTCCGCTGTCCATCCTTTGTCCAGAAAGCAGAGAGCATTCCTTATGGCCTTCCTGGTAAAGCAAAGGAGGACTCTTTCCAAGCCTGTCTCCCACGTAATACTTCACAGAGCTACATTAAACAGACACTAGTAGGTCAGCCCATATTCACTTAGTTTAAGTCTTCTTTGTGCATTCCTGAAAATCCTGGAAGCATTCATTACAAACCCATCTATGCAATTGGTGCAGGCTTTAGATAAGTTAGCAGGGCCAGCATAGTGAAATGCAACAGCCTTAACTAAAGCCAATGTGACAACATGCATTTTGATTCCTGAACTTCCATTCGGTCCCTTTCAAGACCATTTTTGTTTAAAATAATCATAGCAATGAAGATGGTCCTGGGAAAATTCCTCTAGAAAAAGGAGAGATAAGAGCTGAAATACTGCTACAGATGGACATTGTGATGCTACACTTGCTCACATACTTACTTTGGACTCGATGGGATTTTACGATAGTAAAATGAAGCAGTTGCATAAATATTTTCAGGATTGGGGCTCTCCCTAGGAGCCAGTTGTCCATGAAGAGACAAGGCATGGGATACACCCTGCACTTCTTGTTCGTGCTAATCCCTGGATTTGATTGCAATGAAATATAGGATTGGATCCTAAAGCTGAAGGCTTGTACTCAAAAGGAAATGATAAGTTTTGAAGATTTATTAGAAACTACGAGAGAAGTGAAAGTCTTCTCAGCTATGGAAAAAGAAATTTGAATATACTACATGTTTAGCAGTGTTTTTTTCAGCTGAAGAGCAGTTGTGTCAAAGTTGTTGGGTTTTGCATCAGTGCTGTAGACTGTGAAATGATGTTTTCAGCTGTTTGTGTTCACCTGTTACATATGCATATGTAATAATAGTATGATTGCAGGCAACCTGTAATAGTCAAATGTCAGAAATTTATAAAGTAGTACTTTGCTTTTCATGCATACTACCTCTTTCATAATCAGTAACTTCCAGAAGAAAATTTAGCATGAATTGACTTTGCCCTCTCAGACACCTTGCCAAGAAGAAGGGTAGGCCCATTTTACAGTCTAGTATACTGAGGCTCAAAGAAAGCTAGCTGACTTGTGCAAGATCACACAGCTAATCAGTAGCACAGCCAACGAAACACCCTAAAAGTCCTGGTTCCCAGTCCCATGTTTTAACCTCTAAAGGTACATTTTCCCCCATTCCCCCTGACAAAAGTGTTTTAAGTCAGTTAGGCAAAGAATACCAATGAACTCTGAACGAGCCTATTTTGGTTGCTATTGAAAACTTTAGTGGTAGACACTTCTCGTATTCCGGTTTTCTCCATTCATGTGCGTTCATTCTCCTACTAGTGTCTTTTCCTATGGAAGTTGTTGGCATTGGAGGCAGTTGGAGAAACTCCAGTGAAACTATATCCCATCATAACATACAGCTCTATTAATCAAAATGCTTCATGAAATCAGATTTTTCTTGCTGGTCTGGAAGGAAGGCAGGAAGAAAAATTCAAACAATGTTGATAGAGGATATTTTAATTTTCCACTTTGAAATCCTATCTTCTCTTGCTTTTTGTATTGTAATGCAGTCTTCAAAAAGTTTTGTTTCGATATCTATTTTTATGTATTTTGTCCTTCACAAAGCCTTTTGGTGGTCTTGCTCTTATTTAGAAAGTACAAAAAATCCATCTTATTTGGATGTCCCTGCACATCTGTGATGTGCATCGCCAGCTAAGTGGGCAGGTTAAAAGTGCCTTGATGGTCTTGCTTAAATCTCAGAGTGAAGCATATGAAAACCTGATGTCTGTTTGTAGCTTCACCCTGCACACCCTGTATAACCTTGAGTTTCCCACAGCTTGACTCCATTTCCTATTCTGCTTATAAGAAATACTGCCTCCCCTCTTTGGATGTGGGGGTGAGAACGGATTCAATTTTGTGAAGTGCCCCAGGACCCTTGAAGGGCAGAAGTTTTAATTTAAGAGCCAAGCATTGGATTCAAATCCATAATAACAAGTACAGGGCATTTCTTGGAAACATTGGCTTGATGGCCCTTGTTTATGCTCATTAACCCCCAGACAAGCTTGTCATTAACGTCCCCCATCAAAGTGGTTCTGCGTGAGCTGAAAATTTGCCCCTGAGAAGAGTTATGCCTATATCTTGAAGGGAAGAATTGAGTCCATCCTATTTACAGATATGGTCGGGCTTCTGGCCTTGCACACCTTGCAAATCCACACTTAGTGTGCTAGACAGGGATCCAGTGCATTCGTTACCGATTTCCCGCAGGGTGTACCCGGCTTCGACTGGAGCTTTGGATAGGTGCAGTTGTAGATGTCATAATAAACAAATGTACTCTTGAATATCCTCGGTGACTAAACTACTTGGATATGTTTCAGTATGCTATCATCAGAACCTTTCAGTGAGAACAGAGCTGTAATCCCCATTTATTGTTACTTGTAATTAATAGAGAAAGAAAATGATATAGCTTTCAAGCTCGCTGGCTCTGTAGATGCATGAGTAATACCTTGAGTGGCAGCCCAGCCTACACAGGGAAAGGGGGAGGGGGGGAATTCAAGGATGAACTACCATTGCTCATCCCAAAAGCAGAAAACTCAAGAGTCCTTGATGTTTCATTTCTCTCCAAAGACGTCCCAGTTGGAACAAGCAGAACACTGACTTCGATGAGAGGGCCACTAATTACGCAGACGGCGAACTGCATATGCTAGGACACGTGTTGAGCAATACTCGACAGAGATAATCAAGAACATTCAAAGTGCGCTTTGGAAGAAAATGTCGTTTCTACAAAACAGAATTTTGCACGGGGAAGACTTTGATTTTGCTGAACTTTCTTGATCTTTATTTTTTTTTTTTTAATTGGGGAGAATCAAAAGAAAATTTGAACTGAGCAGCTAAACCGAAAGGTTTGGGTTTGTAGAACTGAATTGCAGCTCCGCAAGGGTGTTTTGATGTGGATCTATGTTCCCATGAACATCAGTGGTACTTCAAAGAAGCTGCTGTTTTGACAACTGCAGGCCTCCATCCTAATCTGGACCAGGCGCCTAGGCTGTGATGCAGCAGAGCCCTCGTGTTGGTTCAGTTCCACAGGCCGAAGGATTTGGGTTTTGTTTTGACCCCAAATGCAATAGTTTGTTGTAGTGTTGTTGGGGATCAGGGGAGGGGAGGGAAGCCATTTTTTTTAATATCACTCTTTGAAATAGTGAAGAAAGCAACTTCTTTCTGAACTCTCAGTTTGCAAAAGTTGGAGTTGTTCTGTTTACTCGGCCGAAGCAGAGTCTTCCTTTTTAACATGCGAGGGAAATGTCACCGGTGCCAGTAGCCAAGTGGTCAGAGGCGGGTTTAATTGAGTAGTAAAAAATGTCATCACCTGCTAAAGCCTTGCTACACACTTAGGGACCTATTGGTGCAACTGAACTGATGGCTGCAGCACTGGGAAACATCAGGCTAAAATTTCTTCCGGTATATAAAGACATTGATTAGCTGAAAGCCACCATGATGTACAAGAGGGTGTATCACAAGGTTAATCACAAGGAGTTGGATTTTTCCCTGTAGTCTCTCTCTGCCCTGTGCTTCTTTGCTCTTTGTGTGTAGCAGAAAAGCACTTTATTGTGCTGCATTTTGGAGAAGCAACTTTTCGCGCTCTCTTTCTGACAAAAGCAGTGCCAGAGTGTAGTACGGTTCCTAGTCGCACACCAAAAACAGCAGGCTGATGGGCCATGCCAGTTGAGGTGGCGGTGCCTGCTAATTAGCAACAATAGTGCCCATGGTCCAACATGTCAGCTATAGGTTGGATTGAACCCCACAAATTCAACCTGTGTAGAGTAATGAGCTCCATTAGATGGTCTGTGCAAACCTGGGCCAGATTCAAGGACGCCAACCTCAGTTACTTTTTTCTTGGGTATCCAGTCCCGTTACCTTTTCCTTCAACTCTGCCAACGTAACTTTAATCCCACCTTCCACCTCTTCAGCTTTCCAATTTTGCATGTCATTTCATAACCACATGGCAGAACACTCTTTTTTTAAGGTTTCTTGCTCTCTTTCTGCTTGTTCGTGGTGCTAATGCATTTCCTCCTCCAGTACGAGAGCAGCCAATGTTTACAGCGCGGAGGTTAAAACATGAAAAGTGCCTTTTTGTTGCTCTCTCCCAAGCACTGCTTCCAGACTCGAGATGTGAAATATAGTACAACGTGGGAGCTGTTACCCACATACTGTAAAGACTTTCTGCCATATGTTCTCCCATCTGTGATAAGAAATGAGGATTGCTGTATTAAAGAAAGGAAAAAACAAATGCGCGTGACAGTAATTGAATTGTGTGCAACACTACTGTCTGTGTAGTGTGGTTTGGTTTGGTTTTTCCCTTCTTTCCAACTCTTTCTTTTTCCCCTTGTGGTCAATTAGATCTCTCTGTTAGTGTCTCCAGGTGATATTAGTACAATTATTGCCAATCAACCACTTTCTTGTTGCTCGGATATTTTTTTGAGTGGGGTTACCCATCCCTTCTCTTGTGGCCAAGGTCCTGGCCACCATCACCTGCTGAAAGGGCAGCTAGAGCTCATGTAGGATGAACTGCACTCCTGTGCAGAAGGGCTGCATTTCAGGGACTTTCAGCCAAAGAACAAGTTTCACTCAAGGGAGAATGTGAGTTATAATCCTGGGTGCTAATTTGGCCCTCTTTGATATTTAGGGAGACTTTTTCCAGGGAAACAAGTGATGACAAGACTTTGTCTGTCTCCTTTTAGGGTTTCCTTCTAGACAAAGAAGATCTTCTTTTTGGGGGGGGGCAGGAGGTGGTGGATGGGACTCAGAAGAGACCTGAGAATAGAAGCAGATAGTATGTGTGGCATCATGGCAGCAGTCACTGCAAGTGGTGAATTTTGATGGGGAGGGAAATATGGTTGTCTTTAGTGTTTGGATTTTTTTAAATACAGGGCTGCAAGTCCAGCATTAGCTAGCTGTAGAATAGAGAGATAAATATATAAACCCTCTTGGTGTTTGTGCCTGCAAATGGGTGCAAAAATGTGAAACCTCATGGGGATGTCATGGAGATGAATTCAGGGTGGTAAACTTTGGTGGGCTCCTTTGATGAAAGCTCCTATCCGTTGCAAAGTGTAGTTGTTCAGTTTTATATTGGGATTATTTAATCCCCAGTTGCTGTACATCCGACTTCTAAGTATTGTGATCAAGTCTAAGTTATATGTAGTAGAGAAATATGAAAGTAATGAGCGGAGGGTAGAGGTGTGTTATGTGGCAGACGGTTGCATGCACAGCTCCTGCCTCTTGATCGATACCTGCCTTTCAAAAGGTGTAAAGACAGATTTCCAAAGCTGGTGGGGATCTGAACACCCAATTCCCAAACAGCACCAATAAACAAATGAAATATTTGCAAACACTGGAAGGCTTCTACTCCTGTGTAAAAATGGAGTGACTTGACTGGCAACAGTGGAGTTGCACTGGAAACATGATTGGAATGAATGCCAAAAAATCACGAACCATGCGCTGCACTCACCTGTGACGATCTCTGCCTACCCATCCACTTACGTGCATGCTCTCTCTCATTTTCCTCCTCATTGGTTAGTGTAATTTTAGGATTGCCTCTTTTTGATTTTGCCTTTAGCCCGATTGTACGCTGATTTGTTTTTTCTAGACTCGTAAGATTTTCGGGTTGGTTTAGTGGCAAAAATCTTTTTCAAAGTTGTTGATATGAAATAACCTTTTTCTTTTAACACCCACTAAGTGACCTCAATATGGTGCCCTAGATTTGTTTTAGCGATAGAGGTATAGCTCTGTTACTTAACCCTTAGTGCAGCTGCAGGAGGATGAAGCACACAAAGGTACCTTCTCTTCCTTTCAGCAGGTTACCTGCTGTAGTCCCGATAAGCTAGAGAAACATGGCTTATTTGCAGCTCCATACCGTATTCCCAAAGTACCATGCCATCATGGCTTAGTCCTATAACTTCGATTTCTGGAAGCTTCCAGATATCCAGATAAGGTTCTTTGGGTAAATGTAATATTTGTTATTAGACCAACTAAATAGTTGAAATAAAATGTTCTTTGCAAGCTTACAGGTACAAAATCCTGGTGGGATTCATCCCATGACTGGGCAGTACATATTGAGGGCTATAGATTGTATAGAAAGGACAGGTCGGGGAAGAAAGGGGGAGGGGTTGCGCTTTATGTCAGTGAGCAATATACATCAACCCTCATCAAGACAGAAACCGAGGTTGAGGAAGTAGAAGGATTGTGGGTTAGGCTACATGGGGGGCAAGGAGAAAGGGATTTGGTGGTAGGGGTCTGCTACAGACCCCCACACCAAGGGGAAGAAATAGATGCAGGGCTCCTGAGGCAACTCTCGGAGACCATAAAAGCTAGAGGCGGTAGTCATGGGGGACCTAAACTACCCAGACATCTGCTGGGAGATGCAGACAGCAAGGTCCCATCGCTCACGCAGGTTTCTAACCTGTGTACAGGACCTCCACCTGACACAGGAGGTGCATGGTCCCACTAGGGGGAATGCCATATTGGATCTGGTATTGGCGACGGGAGATGACATGATCGGGGACCTCCAGATCGGTAGCCATTTGGGAGACAGTGATCACCTTATAATAGAATTCAACATAAGACGGCGAGTGGGTAAGGTAACTAGTAGGGTGAAAGTGCTAGACTTTAGGAAAGCTGATCTCGATGCACTCAGGCGATTAGTCAAGGAAGCACTGCAGAGTAGGAGTTTTGAAGTGATGGGAGCCCAGGAAGGGTGGCTGTGCCTAAAGGAAACGATCCTTCAGGCACAAAGCAAGACGATCCCCAAGCGAGGCAAAAGAGGGAAAGGGGCCAGGAGGCTTCCATGGCTGACCAGAGAAATCCAGGGCAGCCTAAGGGCCAAAAGGGGAGCACATAAAAAGTGGAAACAGGGTGGGATCACTAAAGATGAATATACCTCCTCTGCTCGTGCTTGTAGGGAGGCAGTTAGGCGGGCCAAAGCTACCATGGAGCTGAGGATGGCAACCCAAGTAAAGGACAACAAGAAATTGTTTTTTAGATATATTGGGAGTAAAAAGAAGGCCCAGGGAGGAATAGGACCGCTGCTAAATGGGCAGAAACAATTGGTGACAGATAGGGGGGACAAGGCTGAACTCCTCAACGAGTTCTTTGCCTCAGTGTTCCTAAGTGAGGGGCACGACAAGTCTCTCACTGGGGTTGTAGAGAGGCAGCAGCAAGATGCCAGACTGCCATGCGTAGATCCTGAGGTGGTGCAGAGTCACTTGGAAGAACTGGATGCCTTTAAGTCGGCAGGCCCGGATGGGCTCCATCCGAGGGTGCTGAAGGCACTGGACGACATCATTGCAGAGCCACTAGCGGGAATATTCAAACACTCGTGGTGCACGGGCCAAGTCCCAGAAGACTGGAAAAGGGCTAACGTGGTCCCCATTTTCAAAAAGGGGAGGAAGGAGGACCCGGGCAACTATAGGCCAGTCAGTCTCACCTCCATCCTTGGTAAAGTCTTTGAAAAAATTATCAAGGCTCACATTTGTGAGAGCCTGGCAGGGCAAATTATGCTGAGGGGAAACCAGCACGGGTTTGTGGTGGGCAGATCGTGCCTGACCAACCTAGTCTCTTTCTATGACCAGGTTACGAAACACCTGGACACAGGAGGAGGGGTGGATGTCGTATACTTAGACTTCAGGAAGGCCTTCGATACGGTGTCCCGCCCCATACTGGTGAACAAGTTAAGAGGCTGTGATGTGGACGACTGCACAGTCCGGTGGGTGGCGAATTGGCTAGAGGGTCGCACCCAAAGAGTCGTGATAGATGGGTCGGTCTCGACCTGGAAGGGTGTGGGCAGTGGGGTCCCGCAGGGTTCGGTCCTTGGACCGATACTCTTTAATGTCTTCATCAGTGACTTGGACGAGGGAGTCAAATGTACTCTGTCCAAGTTTGCAGATGACACAAAGCTATGGGGAGAAGTGGACACGCCGGAGGGCAGGGAACAGCTGCAGGCAGACCTGGACAGGTTGGACAAATGGGCAGAAAACAACAGGATGCAGTTCAACAAGGAGAAATGCAAAGTGCTGCACCTAGGGAGGAAAAATGTCCAGCACACCTACAGCCTAGGGAATGACCTGCTGGGTGGCACAGAGGTGGAAAGGGATCTTGGAGTCCTAGTAGACTCCAAGATGAACATGAGCCGGCAGTGTGACGAAGCCATCAGAAAAGCCAATGGCACTTCATCGTGCATCAGCAGATGCATGACGAATAGGTCCAGGGAGGTGATACTTCCCCTCTATAGGGCGTTGGTCAGACCGCAGTTGGAGTACTGCGTGCAATTCTGGGCGCCACACTTCAAGAAGGATGCGGATAACCTGGAGAGGGTCCAGAGAAGGGCAACTCGTATGGTCAAGGGCCTGCAGACCAAGCCCTACGAGGAGAGACTAGAGAAACTGGACCTCTTCAGCCTCCGCAAGAGAAGGTTGAGAGGCAACCTTGTGGCTGCCTATAAGTTCATCACGGGGGCACAGAAGGGAATTGGTGAGGATTTATTCACCAAGGCGCCCCCGGGGGTTACAAGAAACAATGGCCACAAGCTAGCGGAGAGCAGATTTAGACTGGACATTAGGAAGAACTTCTTCACAGTTCGAGTGGCCAAGGTCTGGAACAGGCTCCCAAGGGAGGTGGTGCTCTCCCCTACCCTGGGGGTCTTCAAGAGGAGGTTAGATGAGTATCTAGCTGGGGTCATCTAGACCCAGCACTCTTTCCTGCTTATGCAGGGGGTCGGACTTGATGATCTATTGAGGTCCCTTCCGACCCTAACATCTATGAATCTATGAAAAATAGGCAGTGGAAGGCCAGGGCTAATGGGGCTTAGCTCCTACAAACTAATTTTGTGGCAACTGGTGACAGCAGCATCACCACGGCACTGCTGTCCTGCAGCACTCGACACCGCTCAGTTTGCAGCCAGGCCAGCGCCCCGTGCCTGCTCAGCACCACGCAGCTCCGCTGCCCCAGCATCACTGCCACACCCTGCCGCTGCAGTGCTAGGGTCAGTGCCCCTACTGCATGCTCCTCTGCAGCTGTGTACAGCACCAGTGTGTGCTGGCCCCACAACGGCCCTGCAGGAGGGTGGGGAGGGGGTCAGCCCCCCCAATAATATTTACTCAGCCCCCACAAATAACGGGGGGCAGAGGGAAGAATGTAGCTGCTAAAATTCAGACAGGTTACCTAGGGTTATCAGATGTTAGGCAGGTTATGATGTGCCATAAATCCAATGTCTATATTTAGTCCATGATTTTTTGTATCCAGGAGATTTATGAAGTGAAGTTCGTAGGCTGGTCTACGAAAGGTGTTTTGTAAATTCCCCTGGAGGATTAAAACTGAGAGATTGGAGAGAGAGTGGTTACCTTGTGAGAAGTATGCACGCACGGGGAGTTGGGTATTCTTGTCTTTGATAGATTTTCAGTTTGCATTCATTCTGGTATGCAGTCGTTGTTTGGTTTCTCCTACGTATTTTTCCATCGGGGTATTTAGTGCATTGGATGAGATCTATTACATTTCTGGAGGTGTGGGTGTAAAATCCAGGAAGGGTGATGGTTTTGTTGTGGGATGTAGTTATTGTGGGGGTGGTGGAGATGTGTTGGCAGGATTTACATTTTTTCTCCCGGCATGGTCTGGATCCACTTGGTGTGCTTTTGGCGATAGCAATTTTGCTTCTGGTGATGAGGTTGGCGAGGTTTGGTGTTTTTTTTAAAGGCCAGGATGGGTGGTTCTGGAAATATCTCTTTAAGATCTGGGTCGTCTTCTAGTATGGGCTGCAATTGTTTGAGGATTTTCCATATAGGTCCCAGGGAAGGATGGTATGTTATAACTAATGGTGTGTGATTAAAGCACACAGAATGGATCCAGACCATGCTGGGACAAGAAATGTAAAATCTGCCAACACATCTCCACAGAGACCTTCAGTAATTCACTCCTAGCATAGAAGTAATTAGGAGTACTTCACTCCTACCATAGAAGTCTCTATGATGACTGGAAACTCAGTGAAGTGATGACATGACAAGAACTAAAAAAGGGATAAAGAACTTTTATTCAGATTTATTTGGCAATGAGTTTTTTGTACCTCTCTAACTTCAGCCTCTAATTGACAGTTTAGCCCTTGTTAAAGATTAGCTACTCCTGTCCCTTAGGTGAAAAAGTAAAAGTTAGTGTACATGAATGCTTCTGCTACCTAGCTGAGTGTTTCCCAAGAGGCATCCAATGAAACATTATCTATTACCTTTATTCTTGATAGGTCTCTGACTTAAGACCATCTTCTCAAATTCAAGATTTAGAACAATTTACTTTGCAAGCTTTCTGGATATACCTGAGGTCCTAATAGTCATGCACTTAGGGCATTTGTCTTCATGCTCTGCTACTTTTTAACAGATATTGCGCTATAGTCTTAGTTGGTTTAGCCAGTCAGGGTGGGTCAATGAGCCACTCCAGGAAGCCATCCACACCTGCCAGGACCTGCGTGGCCCACATCTGTACCCAGGTTACCAGAGCTAACTTACCTTGCTCTGCTGCATATCTACCATAAAGATGCTGCAGCCAAATTGCTAGGAAAGATGGAAAGGTTACTTAACCTCTCTTAAGTCTTGATCTCTCAAACCCTCCTATAGCTTGCCTCAACCCATGATGTTTTCAGCGACCAGTTATGCCACACCATGACTTTCAAATGGCGTCTTGCTGGCAAACCGAACAAGATCTGCTGGCAGGGGCTACCAATTTCTTTGTCAAAATCCCCACCATTTAACAGCAAGATTTTGGTATGTTGTGTTGCTTCTGGGCCCTTCTGAATTGTTGCCATGCTGGGAAAGGCCTGCGTGCTGCCAGAAGACGGTTGTAAATGGGTTACAAGGCATTTGTGTTATATACTTGAGTAGAACATTATAAAGTTAATACGCACTTCATTAGCGGGTGTTTTTTAAAGGTGGTTATAAGCAACTTATTGATGGACATCTAATGATGTATAACAAGCCATTATCTACTTATTAAAACCTCTGTAATAAATTATTCGTTCTTCATCAGTGGAACTGCTCAATTAGAAGCATGCCTGCCTTGAGTGCAGGATGAAGAGCACCCTATTATTTCCAAAGAAATTCTTGTCTGGGCACCAGGAGACTTTATTGATGGCCAAATAGCTCTGGAAGCAGCATTCATTTGTTAACTGCTCATGCCCAGTAAGGAAAAGATGCAGCAAACATTGTTGTGCCCTACACAATAGTATTTAATTGATACACTTTCAAGAGGACCATCCTTTCCAACAATATCAAGCAATGTGGCATGTCTTTTGTTGTGGCTTTAGGCTTTAAGGGACTAGCCTGACCCTCTCTCTATACTCTCTTTATACTATAAACTGCTTCTCCTTGGAATCAAAAGGTGAACTAAGACTTCTGCTTTTATACTACCCTCTACTAGATTGATTCTCTCATCTTCCCAACTCCACCTGCCATTTGTTTCATTCCCCCAATGCTTTCTGCCCTGCATTTGGCATTCATTACTGCAAAGTGCTCAAGTTTTGATTTTTTGGGTTTTTGTTTTTTGTTTTTCCTGGAGTGGGACCACTGTGCACAACATATTGCAGGATCAAGGATTGAGATTGCAAGCTTTCCGAGTTGCAGACTGTCTGTGTTAGCTGTTGGTGAAGTGTGGGGCTTAGTTGAAGTTCTCTGAGCCTCTAGTAAAACAGAAATAATAGTAGTATCCACAGAGAAGCTAAGGATTAAAAGATTCGGAGAATAGTATTTAACCCCAAGAAGTCATCTTTTCAGACTGACCAAATCATACAAAATGAGGCCAGTGATGAGGTAAAATTCAACTGCTGAGGTCCATGCTGTTTTTTTGTTCAGGGGAGAATTGAGGACTTCAGTTACTCAGGCTGTCAATTCTTGGCATATTTCATGAATGATAGTCTATATGGTAAGTTTTAAACAACCCAACAGCAGCTTTCAATATTGGCTGCCTTTAGAAATATAAAAAAAATTGGAAAACACACGTTTGTTGAAGTTTTTTTCGGTTCACGTTGCTGTTTCTGGGCCAAAGGCTTCTGCTCTTCACTCTATAAAATAAGTGCAAGAAAATGCAAAAGTCTTTTAATTTTGGAAGACCAAGTATATTGTACTGCCCAGCAAAATGGACATATTTTTTTTTAAACTGAGCTACGTAGAATAACCATAGCACTAGGGGGCACTAGAACTCCACTGTTCACAGGAACGGTGAAAACGGTGGATTTTTGTCATGGTAACAGTCTATTTGCATCACAGTTTAATAATATTTGCATAGCAAAATGCACAACTGTTTTAGGGTTTGATAATGTATGCAACACAAGTAGGGGCCATATGTGTTTACACTACATTTCGGAAAGAACACAACTATTCTGAACGACTCGTTCGTCTTGTTCCCCGACACTTTGTCTCTCCTCGGACTTCTTGCTGGCTTTTATTTTTTCCTTGGGTACTTCATCTTATATAAGAGCCCAGTCTTGCACATAATTACTACCAGATTTCAGTGGGAGTGAGGTAACTAAACACCTTTTAAAAATCTGGCCTATACAGTTTATTTCTGTTGCATAATGACATGGTGCCCAGTGGTATTCGCATGATCCTAAAGTTATAGAGACTTAGAAGCAGGTTATGGCCTGGCCCTTGAAAGCAGCTTTACATTAGCTTATTTCCCTATTATGTGATCCAATAATTAAATACCAGGTTTCATGGCCCTGTGAATTAAAAAATCCACTTGTGGATAAAGCCTGTAAGTTGTTCCCCTTTCCTCCTTCAGATAAAATTGTCACGCTTATGGTGCTTTCATCCTTGCAATCAAGGATATGACATGCATTATTTTGGTCTGTGTGCATAAAATATCTACAGATAAAAAACCAAACCTGTTAGCAATATCCCAAGTGTCAAAATGGACTTGACCTGAAAAGTAGGAAACAAGATTTAGAGACTGGGTGTGTGTAATAATAAATTGCTATTGGGATGTTTGGATACAAGCTTTTGCTCAGCTCTTCTAGAGACTATTTGTAAAACTTAGATTCAGTTTCTGGTTCAAATTTATAAGCACATTTCTCCTGCTTTTCCCACCCCAGGTATATCCAGGGGTATTCGATATTTGTCCTTGGTTTCAATGTCATTTCTTGGGATTTTGTGTTTGTTTTCTGCGTGCATTTTTTGAGTGAGAGAGAAACAACATCCCAGCACTTATGAAGGGGAAGTGTTACAATAATAAGAAAAAAAATTCACTTTTTATTGGATGTTAAAACCAGCAAATGCCATGGTACGATGATGCTAGCTGTCCACAGACAAAGTAGTTACCATGTCTAGCAGACAAACCTTCATATCTGTCCCCCTTCAAAAAGTTAGTGATTCATAAAGCTTTTAAGGTAGCACTTCAATTTGTCTCAAGTCATGTCTTGTTGTTTTCAAGGTAACCTCTCCAGTGTTGTCATTTCCTGTCATCTCCCAAAACCCAGTTTCAAAATTACCCTGTTCAGAATGTGATTACATGTCAAATAGCACATTGTCATATATTAACACTAATAAGCGTACTTCAGCAATCTGAACTATTCAATCTGTTTTAATTTGGGAAGTGCTAGTTGTAATACTTGCTTTCCAGACAGCCTAGCTAGGGTCAAGAAGGAAGCTTATGAGTTGTTTCATTTAAGGTGCAGCTATTCACCTCCGAGGTGCTGAGCACTCACAGCTTTCAATCAAGTCAGCTGTTGCATCTCACAAGAGGTGGTCCATTCAAATCCATGCTCTGAGCTGTGCTGCCGGTGCCTTTTCTTGCACTCCATGCAGGTCTTAAAACTCTGCCATCGGAGAAAGTGGATTAACTTACCAGTGTATATTTAATTTAAAGAAAAAAAAACGCCCTTGGTTACATCTTTTGTCTATTAAAGTGATGGATTGCAACAGTGGTAGGTGTCTGGTGATAACCGTCTTTGTTGACTTTCAAATGCCAAGAGAACTATGCGCTCTGTTTCTAGAAGGCTTACTTTGGAAACATGGAGACGGGGGTAAAACCTCTGGCTGACATCCTCTACTTTCACAGCTATTGTGAACTGACAGCAAGCCTAGCAACATAAAGTAGCATGATAGGAATCCTATTCACCACTAAAGGGTTAGCTTTTGATCATTAAAGAGATAGGCATTCCAAGGGGTATTACCATTGACAGCAGAACTAGAAGCTGTCAAATAGATTTTTATTCCGGTCTGGCCTACAATTTGAACCAAATCTCCTTTTCTTATACAGCAAAGACACGATGAAGCAAAGAAAATGATCAGGGGATGATCAAGCAGATGAGATTTGAATCGGGGTTTAAAACAAATGAACAGAGATTTAGGGCTTGATCCTGCTCTCATTGAAGCAAATGGATTAATTCTCATAAGCTTTAAAGAGAATAAGATACAGGTCTTAACATATTTTTTTTTTTAAAAGCAACTCTTTCCATTAGCAATTCCCTTCCATTGTTTCCTGCTTTAACACTGTTTTCGTTGTGGTAGCATCAAGAGATCATCAAGTACACAGCCCTATCATGCTAGGTAGGAACCTGTGCACTCTTAAAATAAAAGGAAAGTCTCTGCCCCAAGGACTTCATTTGATCCAAGTACATGATGAGAGGCTGTAGTGGACATGACAGACATGATATGAGCATGAGATAAGAGTGGAACAATTATGATTAAAATTTGAAACCGCATACACAGCATCCCCACTGCCTAAGTGTTGGCTGTTGGCTCACAGCACATCTTGTATTCATTCCCATTACTTAAACTGCAACCACACCACTGGGGAAAATGCCCTATAGTTGGGAGCAGGGTAAAAAGCTGGTGGCAGGTGGAGGAAGTGTGGAAAAGGCATGTTCAAGGTCCTTCTGCTGGTCCTGTTGGCTACTAAGCATCTGCTTGGGGGATGTCCATGTGGCACTAGCTCATCAAATCAAATGAATCAATAAAGGAGCACTCCTGTTTCTAACAAAGCCAAACCAGCAAAGTGAAGACAATTAGTAGTGTTAATTAACTAAAGCAGATTAGATTTACCAGTTGATATATCTTGCTGAAAATGAAACAAGAAGTCTCAGGGTAAGGAGGATTTGTTATTAATTTGTTGGAAGCAGATTATTCAGCTTTGAAGCTTTACAGTAGCCATGGGTTATGGAGAGGCCAGGCAGGTTTCTCCATCCTCACTAGTGTTTTCCTGCAGGCAGTTCTTCCTTCACAATTAGTTGTGTTAATTACCCAAAGATGATTAGATGCACTTGCCAACATAACATATTGCTTGTAAAACAGGGAGATGTTTTTTCATGACTAACTGGTATGAATGGAGGCATTCTTCATGGGCAGCTTCCAGCACCGATTCTCATCACGTGTAACAAATGCCATTGCATGGAACGGAGGTTGTATTGTTGGGGTGGTGCTGTCCAACAGTCCTCGCACATACCCAGAGGTGGGATACCTGGCTCCGCTGTGGAAGGCTGCTGAGGGTCCAGTACCAAAGTCATCCCCAAGCAAAACGTCTCGCTGAAGTTAGTGAAGGATTTTTTTCCCCCGCATACGAGTCTTTTGCAGACTCTGCTTGTTTGAGAGATGGACAAAACACTTCTGCTCATCTTCTAAGGAGTGCTGGGGCAGCTGCAAACCCAGACAAATGAGGGAGACCAGCAGAGGTAGATTAAGATTGATTGAGGCTCTGGGCAAACACATAATTGGAGGCTTCCTCCCCCCCTAGTGGGAGCTGGACACCAGTTGGGGGGGGGGGGGCAGGTGGCACATGCCTGCCACTCCTGCCCGTTCCCTATTCCTCCTCCCTCCCCCCACCACAACCAGAGCAAAGCCCGGTGGAGTGAGGGTGGATGCAGGCTACCCACTGTAGGCTCAGGGCTTTTCTTTCCCCCAGCCAGCACTCCCTGGATGAGCCACCGGTGGCTCTCTCTAGCTCCCTGCCCTGGCCCTGGGATCCCATTCAGCACCCTGGTTGGGCCCACTCCCTCCTTCCTTCCCTCACTGTGGGGGCCTCCATCTTCCCCCCACCCCTCCATTAGACTTACCTGCAGGGAGCTGACTGCCTGGAGGCCATGCATATACCCAGGGGCAGTGCTAGGGGAGGACTTGGAGGGGCAATAGCAACCTCAACATTCATCTTAGCCCCATAGCCACCCCTCCCAGCACCACTGCTGCCCACCCCTAGCCCAGCCCAGCACCCCCTTCCCTGCAGTGATTGGTGGAGGGCCTGCATTTGTGGCTTTCTCCTGTTGGTAGGGAAGTGAAACCAGTTTTAAACTTGGTGCTGGTTTGGGTGCTGGGCCCCTGGGAAGTGTAAGGAGATGAGCCAATAAGGGAAAGCTCATGCCCTCCCTAGCTGGACACTCCCCTGACCAGCCCCTCTTCAAGGATGTAAGCTCTATAAAAATGCAATTAATTTTTAAAATCGGGTACCACTTTTTCTTCTTCTCGTGTCCTTGTTGTAAACTAGGTATCTTTTCAGAAAAGCGGTGGCTCCTTTTTGTTGCTGTAGTGAGGTCTCACCAAGGAGTTGGCAAATGAGCAGGTGCTCCATAGGTTGCACTTCACCGCACCCACGTGTCCCTATTATTAGAGTAGCCCCATTTGATCATGTTTGTTCTTGATCTTCCAGTTTGCGTGCCCAGGAAGTTTAGGCATTGCCCTGTTGACGGGTCTGTATTAGCCCCTCTGGGAAGGTCCTCCTGGGGTTGCAGGTTCATTTTGGGGCATCTCATTGCACATAGTCTTTCCTTCTGTAACCTCAGTTTCGCCCTATCAGCTGTCGTGTCCAAGGGATGCAACATGTTGGGTGTCGGGTCCAACACCGGTCACAAAACTCTTTCGTTCTTCAAGCCGTTCGGTCCCACTCGGTTCACAGAAGTTTTGGAGGGGAACCTTGAGCCTGAAAGGTTGAGAGCCATCAAGCTATGAGATGGCTGAAGGGTGATGTTAAAAGACCCGTGAAAAGGGGTGTGACTGGGATGGGGCAGAGAATACAATGATGGACCATCACTTGGTCATGCCTACATTTGAATATAGTGTTTTAGCAGTGAAAGGTGCCTGATGCAGGGGGAAAAAATCTTATTTTAACTGCATTTTAGAATTGATTTAAAGAAGGGGAAAAATGACAACTGTCCAAGTAGGAAAAGATTTTTTTTTTCTTTGTTACAAGTTGAATACCTATCAGCTTCAGCTCAGAAGTAGCATCAATCTGAACATGTGAAAAGGGACACGCGTTGTAGAAGTTCACAAGGTTTTCACTGGAAGATGAATTGGAGTTGTTGAAGGAGTAGAAGTCGGAGAGCTCTTTTAAAGACAGAGAGAGAAAAATCAAAGGAGTGTTAAAAACAATCTGGGAACGTAACCTTGAAAATATGACTTCACACCTATAAAGAATCAGTCGAGATTTATCTGGAAGAGCGAGAGAGAATGGTCCTGAACTGGGTGAGACATAAAACTAGATGATATGGAGTGAGCAAGTTTTTACCATGCCTGGTTTCTATGTGAAACTTCATTAAATGACAGTCCTAGTTGTTTAGCACATTCATAAGTGTTGTGGTGTTCAATTTTAAATCTGGCTTGTCTGGATCCTCTACTCCCCCACTGTCTCGTTTCTCCAGAAATTGTAACTTGATTATTAAAACTCCAGATCTACAATACTGTATAATTGCCGGACTAACTAGAGAGCACATTCTTGTTTTTACCTGCCCTAGTTGAAAGGCCAATGAACTCGCTGAGTGTGAATGGAAAAATCTGGGGCCAAAATCTTTCATTTTTTCTTGGTGTAATTAGCTGACTTCAATAATTGCAGCAAGGGTGAGTTTGTCCCTAGATCCCTAGAAATGTTTCTTGCTAAGTCCTGGATGATCCAGTTGGAGTTAAAAAGCTTTATCCATAAGACGATTCCTCATGCTGTAAATGTTTGGCAACCGGAGGGTAGGTATGCTAGTTGCTAAGTCATTGTCCCAATGATTTTGTGCCACTTTTTGGAGGAAGAGGAGGATGCGTTGTATTATATTCTCTTTGTGGTTGCTGCTATCCAAGGGGGTTGTTGCATGTCAAACCCAAAATAGTCTGGATAAAAGCTTAGGTCCTGCCAAGCTTTGGCGCCTGGTACACTGCCTAAATGAATGTTCAAGTCTAGCTCCTTTTTCTGGCACGTTAAAAATCAGACCTTCATGTATTTAGATATGGTCTTGCCATGTGAATCTGGACCTAGATCTTGGTTTTTTGGATCCAAACTTCAATGTCTAAGTGGAGAATACATTCAGCTGCTACTAGCGTACCTAAAAAAATCTGGAATCTGATTTGCCCATGTGCAAAAGTGCAAAGAGCCCAGAAAAACCGTCTGGCCACAAGGCGAACATTTCTCAAGTTAAGGAAAACAAGTTCTGGTTTTCACTACTGAACTCAGTCTGGCTCCCCACCCACCCTGGTAGCAGAACACTGCAAAACTCATTTTTAAACAGATATGCCTGGGCTCAACTAAGTTTTGGCTGCATATCACAAACTATCCCCTCTAAAGTTTAATGCAAGTGAAGCATGCTTTACTCAGTCAGAACAATCTGGTTTCCATCATTTCATAGTCCATCCTTTTGCTGCACAATTTCACCTGGCCCTTGAAACAGGCTGGATCAGTCTGGGTTTTGTTACTGAACACTCAAATCAGACTATTACTATTTAAACTATGTGGAAGTCTTGCATTGATCAATCTGGAGCAGCTTTGCAGTTATTGGCAATCAGTGTCAGCATTGCTTTCCCTTCTGTGGTGGATGCCCTTAGAAGTTAATTTAGATTGCAAAGATGTACCCTTAGGAGGTGGAGGGGATCCCTTTGGAATGGGTAATGCCTCTAACCACCAAAGCTGTGGGAGGATTTTAGAAGCTCGCATGTCACGCCAGGCGGCCTGTCTTAGCTACAGGTGCTAGGTGATCATGCTTTTCTTCTTTTTAGCAAATGGAAAATGTAGCACGTCAAGCTCTGTTTTTGATGGACTCCTTTTTAACGCTGCAGCACTGGGGACTGTCATGTTGAAAGGACAATTGCAAGCAGCCCTCCTGCCTCTTCTTCTCCAACGGGACACACGGGCGGATCTAGGATTTTGGAAAGGAGGGGGCAGAGGATGTGGCATATCACATACAACAACAACAACAACAACAACACCACCACGGTTTTCTCTAGTTAACGAGAAGGCAGCTTTACTAATAAAGTGGGTAGGAAGGGAGCAGCACTATATATTATTGCATTTAAGATCAACAACCCCCCCAAATATAACTATTGCAATGTGCACTAATTTGCTAGGGAATGTATGCATGTGTGTGTTTGTGTGCATGCACGTATGTGCGAGTACATGTATTTGGGCGTAGTTAAAAAAAAAAACACAAGTTGGGGGGGGGAAATAGTCAAAGGTCATTGTCTCATTAGTCCTGTAGTCATGATAGGTAAATGTCCCTCTCTGATTCAGCTTGATAAAACAAAATTTAGCTTTCTTCAGCATCTTGACAGTGCCTCCAATCTTTCACGGTCAGTGATGTCTACACCTGAGCTACTGCCACCACACCTGACTGAAGGTTTTTAGCCGGAGCTAAAAGCAGGCTGCAGACAGCTACAGTGCAGAAGAAAGGATAGCTGGATAAGTGCAACAGCAGGACCCCTACACAGGAGAGAGGGTGGAGTGGAGAAAGCTTTACAGGAACCAGGGACAGGATAAGACACTGCCCAACTCAAAATGCTGCTACCAGGTGGCTGCTGCTGGTCAAATATGGGTGCAACAGGCAGCAACTGCCCCCCTGCAGGGATAAGAGAGGTGGCAAGTGTCCTTTTACAGGGGGTTCAGGTGCCTTCCTTTGCTGTGGGGAAGCACAGGGTGCTTAAAGGGGCGGGCGGGTCCCAAGGGGGCCTCAAAGCGAGCGGGGGTGCAAACACACGTGCAGCAGCCGCGCTCTCCCGGGGGCGCCCCTCTGCTCCAGGAGCAAGGGGGCGGGTGGGGAGCTGCAGAGCGGGGTGCCCCGCAGCAAGGGGCGGGTGGGGAGCTGCAGAGCGGGGTGCCCCGCAGCAAGGGGCGGGTGGGGAGCTGCATAGAGGGGTGCCCCGCAGCAAGGGGGAGGGCGGGGAGCTGCAGAGCGGGGTGCCCCGCAGCAAGGGGGAGGGCGGGGAGCTGCATAGAGGGGTGCCCCGCAGCAAGGGGGCGGGCGGGGAGCTGCAGAGCGGGGTGCCCCGCAGCAAGGGGGCGGGCGGGGAGCTGCATAGCGGGGTGCCCCGCAGGAAGGGGGCGGGTGGGGAGCTGCAGAGCGGGGTGCCCCGCGGCAAGGGGGCGGGTGGGGAGCTGCATAGAGGGGTGCCCCGCAGCAAGGGGCGGGTGGGGAGCTGCAGAGCGGGGTGCCCCGCAGCAAGGGGGCGGGTGGGGAGCTGGAGAGCGGGGTGCCCCGCAGCAAGGGGGTGGGTGGGGAGCTGGCTCCACCCCGCTCCAGCCCCCGCGCAGGGATTGGCGGCTGGGCAGGGGGGGGCCGGGCTGAGCCATCTCTCTATTTATTTCCTTTGGCCTCCGCTTTGATTATTCCTCCAGACCCGGCGGCTTTCCCCCCCCCCGCACCCGTACCCCCCGCCCCGCATCCCTGCCCGCCGGCCCGAGCATCCCCCGGGGCATCCCCGGGGGGTGGCTGGTACCCTGGTCCCAAGTGCAAGAAGTGCATGCGGGGCCGGAGCCGCCCCGCCTTGGCCGCGATGCTGCGGCTCGGGAAAGTTTAGCGCAGCTCCTAAATCCCCTGGGCCGGGGCGCGGGAGATGCGCCCGGCCGGAGGAGGCGGCCCGGCGCCGGGTCCTCGGCCGGGGCGTGCAGCCGCCGCCGGCCCCTGAGCTCGGCCGGGGATGCGCGCCGAGGGGAGCAGCACGATGTGGCCGCTGCTGCTGAGCCTGGCCGCGGTGCTGTGCCAAGGTAAGACCCCCCCGGGCCCCGGAGCATCCTCTGCCCTTCCCACAGCGGGGACGGATGCAGGCTGGGTGGTTGCGGGGAGCTGTGGGTATCCATTCGACCAAGAGTTGGGTTATTTTAGATCATTAAAAGAAAAACGATTAGAGCAAGAGTTGGGAAAATCGCTCTTTCGAGGCTGGCAAAGAGCAATTTTGCCAACTGTTTAATGAGTTCAATCCAAGATCTCACAAAGCATCTTGTCTGCATGCGAGGCAGGCAGCTTGGCGTCACATGATATCCAGGGATGCCCTGCTGTCCCAGGCGGGGAAGATGGGCTGCTTGTCATCTCCAAGAGGACCCGCATCCCGCCATCGTTGGGGTGTTTCGGCATGGTGGCTTCAAGCGGCTGGGGGGTGGCGTGTCTGGGGGCTGCTGTGGAAGGGACGCATACAGACCTCCTTGGGATGCCAAATCCTCTTTTGCTTTGAAACTTTTTCTTGTGTGGCCTGAGCCCGAGACCAGGATTATTTATTTTATTTTTTTTTCTGTGCTTGGGGGGGAAAAAAAAAATCTTTGATCATCAAGAAAGTGGGACTTGATTTGTGCCTGAATAACTCAAACTTGGCTGGAGCTGTATCCATTGCACGGAGCCAGTCCTCGGTGCGCAACAGCAGCCGAAGGAGTATGATTTATACCTTTTGCGAAATATGTCTTGCCTCCGCGCAGTGAAATATTTTCAGAGAAGTTGCCGGTACCTAGTTGCCTGTGACCGGTCCTGGTGGTAACATTTCCAGCGCAGCTTCATCGTGCCACAGTGAATACTGTGTGCGTCTAAAAGCTGCATTCGTTTAGAGGCTGTTGACTGGAAAGCAGAGCTGGGCATTGAGCACAGTTGTGTGTTTCTGGACTCTTATTTCTGGATGCAGTTTTCCTTTTCTGTCTTTTATTGTTCGAACACGTGGGGGAGGGAAACAATATAGTTTATATGTGAAACATGGATGAAACTTCAGCATTGCAAATGGAAACCCACGAAAGTGAGGCAATGGAAACATAATTTTTACTTTAGGATGAGTTCATTTACTTTGCATAGCTGCAGTTTTGAGTTCTCAGATATGTATTTTCATACAAGCAGTGTCTGGATCAATCAACCTTGCAATGGAAGTACTAACTTTTATATCACTGGGTGGGTGCCTTTCAATTTGCAGCCTTCACACTGTATTATTAATGGAGGATTTGCATGTTATTGCAACTTACTGTAACCTTGAAATAAAAGTGGCATCCGAGTCCTACAGAATGTATTATTTGCTTTGTTGTTATGCCAGACATAATGTGCATTCACAACTTTATTCTTTAAATACTACTGCCCCCTCTCTTGAAAGATAAGATAAACCTGGGCAGAATATTAGATTCAGTAAGGAGGTCTTTTCTGTAAAATTAAAACAGTGGGGGGGGGGGGGGGGAGATGATTTAAAATGTTGAGCTCTCATTAAGACCAATATATTTTGAATTGGACAAACATGAGTCTGTTATGCCATTAGTACTTCTTCTGGAATCATTCATACTGTTTCTCATTTTTGAGCTGATAAAATGCTTTGCTTGATGGCTTGGTCTGTGTGCTATGTTGTAATGGAAAAAAACATTCCAGATATCTGTTTTCATATCTGTCAATCGACTGAAATCTTATTCTGACTTATAACAATCAGGAAGGTCAGTGGTTTCTAGGGATTAGTATTATAAACCATCCAAAAGGTTGATTTAACAGGAGGAAAACTGAAAAAAAATAATCAGACTTGATTATTGTTACAGGGCATGATTCTTTGCTTGATGCTGGGCTCTTGCTAATAGAATTTTTTTTTCGTTTATGATGTTATGACAACGTTTTAGTAAAAGAGATGTAAAATCTTTTAACATGCTGTAGCAATCAGCTGGCTATTGTGTCTAAGTCTGTTACTGATTAATCCAAACCGTGGTAACTTAGCTCCTTACTGCATATATCCAAATCTTTTGGATAATAATATTGCCTTTTTTTATTCTGTAAAGGGAGAAACTAGCTCACGTCCAGGAGATGAAATGCTGTAATATTTTTCTGTATTGAGTTTAGCATTCTTCACATATCAACTTGCACATTGTGAGGGCATGCCTGTAGTCAAACATACAGGATATGGGGGCATAATTCCCATAATTGTCCCATTGTATTCCACACTTTTAATATCAACTGAGTTTTCTTGAGTCAAGTTAAGTACCCAAATCGTGTCTTCATTCAGTTAGGGAGTGTGCCATGGGTACCAGCTGTGGAAAACTTCTTCGGTTGTCAAACTTCTAGCTGGCTGCAGCCAACAATAAACCGGTTCAACAGGGGCATTTTGATTTTAATGCTCAACGCTTTCTTGTTTAGAAGATGAACCCTGCTCGTTTCATTGGGGATTGAACTGGGCCTTTGACGTTCCTCTGAATGCCAAACTCAGCCCAATGCTATGTTTAGCTGAGCATCTCTTGGGATGAGCCAAACACTCTGAAGACCCTTCCCACGGGAGCTGAGGTTGAGGGGCATTCTGCGCCTTTACATGTTCGGGGTCATCGAACCTGCATCAAGAAATGAAGGTTCGCTTTAAATATCAAGCCCAAGGTGACATTAAAAATGCAGTGACAACAGGGGATGATCACAGTGGCTTTTTCTTGCCTGTGTTTTTTCAAAGCATCCCCTGCCCCGCCCATGCTAGGCTGTGAAGTCGCTTTCCAAGGAGATCAGCTCTGGCCACAGAGCTTCTGTGCTGAGTTTCTGTTTCCCCCAGGGGCCGAAGACCATCTTTATAAATGTAAAGACTTGGCAGCTGGGTTAGACAGGATTACCTCGTACTTCCCTCAGGCGGTTCCCTACAGGCTCGAGATGTGAGAACTCCATTCTCATGATGTCAATCTCCTAACACGGGGAAGAAAAAAGGATCTCCCAGGAAACAAAAATAATACAATTGGATTGGTTCTGACTGTCTTGGATAGAAGCAGAAGGCTGTTTGGATGTGACAAATACTCTTCTGTTTCGTTTTAGATTATTAATCTTATACCCTACTGTTCTTTGAACCCTCTTAATTGGTGTCAGTGACATCACATCTGTTTGTACAGATAGAGTTTGGTCCTACCTTTGGTCTCATCCATCCTATTCCATTGATTTCTATGGGGTTATCCTGATATCAGAATAGGACCCGTTATCCAGAACTACTCGGGTGCTGCAATCCGGCACTCGGTGAAAGATGGATGTTAGCTGTACAACAGACAGATTGCTTGGGTTTACTCTTGTCCCTGAATCTGTTGGCTTCCCTGGGAATAAGATGCAGGACCTGGTTCTTTCGAGTCTGTCATCCAGTAAGGGGTGAAACATTTCTGTAAAAGGTCCACATGCAGATTGCCTTCTGATGTCAATGGGAGTTATGAGCACGAAGGTTTAGGGCTCAACCTGATGAAAAGACTTATGTGCCTGGAAATTAGGTACTGAAATGCCCTGGATCGGTATCCAAACCTGAGAGTTGGCTTGGCTGCTAGTACAGTACTTCCAAGTGTTAGGCACCTTGGAGGAAGATCCAGAAATCCTATGTGCCGATTGAAAAGCTGACTAGAGCTAGACACTAAGCATAGGGATATGCCTGAACTCCTGTATTTCCCTGCAGCCTTGACTAGCCCTGGTGGGGTGGGGGGCATGGAGGTGCAGTTTGAGAGTCTTTTGTGAATTTAGGCATCAATGCTGTCTTCTCCCTCCTGCCTCCCCCAGGAAGTCCTACTGCGTTCCTTTAAAAATATAGTGAGAAGAGGAGGCAATAGTCTCACACCTTGCATAAAAGTCCCTAGCAGTTAGTCCCCTGGCTCTAGGACCTGGGAAACCCAGGTTCAGTGTTTTCCTCAGCCCCAGGGTGTGCAAGCCTATGCTTCTCGCCTTCTAGGAGAACGTGCTAACTCCCGGACAATAGTCAAAGCTGCACCGGAGGAGCTGCTGAAGTTGTTATTTCACTGTTTTGCTTGTCTGTGGACTTGGGCACCTTACTTCCTGTGCTTCTTGCCATGCCTTGATATGCAGTGCACCGGCTTCAACAGATTTCTCCACCTGGCTTAGCCTACACTTGGTGGTTGCGGTACTCTTGACCCCTTAAGATTGAGGAAGGCACTTAGTTCACATCTCCCCTTCCTGGTTAAGTACGCTGACCACTAGATTAGTATCTTGAAGGTGGATAGGGGCAGCGGCACCCCTTCCAGCCACATTTGAAAAGAAAGCAGCTGCAACAATTTTTGGTAGGACACCTGACTTGGTCAACGTGCGTTTGGTGCTGTGAGCGAGCATGCCACCAGATTAAGTTCCTTGGGATTTAGACACGGCAGCACCTTTTTCTTCTGGATCTCAGTGAAGCTTGGCAGGAGCTTCGCACCTGGGAACTTTTTAGCCGTGGAGGTGCCCGTGAGTTGTGGACACCTCAAAGCTTAGGCAGTTGCTCAGTGAGGACTTTTTAGATCATGGGTTTTGACTTAGAAGCTGGACCTAGTGAAACCCTTCTTTTGATCTGGTCATTAGTGCAGATAAGAGTTTCAGCAACATGCATGGTTCGCTACTGCTTATTTTGGAGCACTGCAGTACTTTATTAATCAGGGACAATTGTGCGGTATTCCACTTTGTACTTATAATGAAAGATGCTTATGTTTTGATTTAAGAGCATTTTCCTTTCCTTTAGGTCGCTGTGTTATCCCAACCAGGAGAGCTGGGTTAACTTTCAAGGTTATGATGTCCTCTGGATGCTCTACTATATATATATATATATATATATATATATATATATATATAGGTTTAGATTTAATAGGAAATAAATTTTCTTTTTCTCTTTGCAACCACGTTAGTAACACTTTTGGGGATAAACTGTCAAGGTTGTCGGTTGATCTAGCTGTGCAACTTTCACTCGGTATTTATGGCTGTATTACCACCTGCTGATCTGAAAATGGGCCCCACGTATGTGTGAGCTGATGAGTGACTCGGCAGAAACAAAGCACAGGTGCAGCTGACAACGGTTTTTCCTCCAGGCCTCTCACTTTTATAGCCAGGAATCGAAACAAGGTAGCAAAAACCTCCCAAAAGTCGCAGAAATGTCCCCCATGCTGAGCTTTAAGCTAGTGCTGGGAAGCAGCCGTTCTACTTTCATTCTGTCCTTCTGTGGATCGCTTCGTCTTTTGAGCTGTTGCACACAGGTAGGGGGAAGCTAAGCCATGGATGCCCTCTTAGTCGGTATTGTTGGCCATGTACCTACCACCGAGAGCCCCTAGGAAAAGCTCCATGCTGCCGCCTTTTCATTTCAGCATAAACGGAACAAAAATAATAGATTGAGACTAAACTAAAAGTTCTGCAATGGAGGCCAGGTTCTATTTGTCAGCCTCAATACCCACTTAATGTGATTTGGTTTCTAATATTTCCTTGTAATATTCTCATTTTTTTACTTCTGCCTTTTCTTTTATTAGTTCCATGGAAAAGCTGGGCTCTGTGACACCAACCAGTGTTTTAGATATTAATAAAAGCAGCTTTATTCAATAAAGATCAGTTTTATTTAATAAAGGAGAGAATCAAAAGATAATCTGATTTTTCATGCTGCATTCACATTAAATCAACCTCCTGAGGTTGTCGTGGATGCCAAGTCTGGTGGCAGTCTATCACTTGGTCCTGGGATACATAAACACGAATGTAGACAGATTGATTGGAGAGAGACTGAAGAGGCAGCTGAGATTCATCACAGGTTTAGTTTATCAAGTGTTACATTAAATTACTTGATTTTTTTGCCCTTCTGTGTAATATTGCTTGTTGCATTATTAATGGCAATTCAAAATGAAGTGAATTTTAAATAGTTTGGCGACGTGTAGATAACACTAATTATTATGAGCAACAAATAAGGTTTTGCTCATAATACAAAATTATGAACAAAAATTCAATTACATAAGTTACAATACAATTTTTGAAGGTGCTAAACTGTTCTTTCCCCTCTTGATGCAGAATGAGGATCATCTTGGGCTTTAATTTATTTTTTAAATCAAATGCCAGTAGATTATAGTAGCTTGATGGCTGCACATAGGCAATGGATTGAGAGTCGGTCATTGCTTATCCTTGGAGTGGATGCAACCTCAACAATATCCATGGAAAGCATCTATCTTTCTACTCCACCAGTGCGCATCAAACATCTTAAAAAGACATGAGCTTAAAGACAGCATGGTAGCTCGGTCTCCGTGCCTAATATCTGTCCAGTTGAAAACCAGGTGTAGGTAATGCAAAGAGTTTCATTGGCTTCACTGGGTGTTGACTCCAGTGTTCGGTTCTTCACTTCCTATATGACACCTTCCATATGGGTGTCAGCCGGCGTCAGTCGGGATGGTGCTTTCTGTCGTACAGGCAGTGGATGACCTGAGATCATTTAATAAAACAGGAGAGTCAACAGTGGCTTTTCCAGCCCGACTGTCTGAACTGTACACGAATAGAAAAAGGCTCTGTGAGATACTGTAATATCACACTTAAACGTTTTCTTTCTTACCAGTCCATTGAGCCTTCCCAGTTTGCAGTGCTGTGGCCTTGCAAAGCATGCAAAATGAAATACTATTTGAGACTGGCTGTGTGAGAGAGAGAGACAGCGTTGGGATGGGAGGATAAGGTGTAGAGTGCTGCAGGCTGTCTAAAGGGAGCAGTATTACAAAAAAGAGCCAGTTTTGTAGAAAGGCAGGCGCTTGGCACAGCTGGGGGGATAGGGTGAGAGCCAAGCAGATGCATGGAAAAGCGAGCGGCACATTCAGTTCACCTCGCTGCGTACCTGCCATACACATGCGCAGGGGGAAATGTTTAATTTAGCTACATCAGGTAGCTCTAAAGCATGCCTTATGATCTGCATGCTGCCAAGGTAGGAAGAATATTGAGCAGGCAGTGTGCAGGCCCCTGGCAGAGAAGTAAAGCAGATGTCCAGATAATCGCACAGATGAGACGGCATGTCCATTGTATGCCAAAGAAGTCTGTTAAATCAGCGAGCTCAGTCTCGTTTGGCCCTTGATGATCTCCGGACTACTTTCTTTGCTATGTCCTATCTCTCTTTTTCTTTCTGATCAGGTTTATAAAACATCCCCATCCCTGTTCTAGGTCTGGTGCAGTCATTTAAGAAAAGAAAATACCCAGGAAGAAAAATCCTGAGATACAATGAAATAGAAATAAGCTGCAAAGCCATCAGTTCTTAAAATGATAAAAATCAGCCCAGAATAAACAGTAATAAAATAATGTAGGCAAAATCCTTCAGCCTCCTACCAGCCCAGTTGTCAAAAGTCCTGGGGTTGGTGGAGGAGTCTGCTCCTCCAAACGCTGCTGGGGATGGTGACTCATTCCCTTTGTCTTCGTGGTATGCAAATGCTGCCGATTTGGGTGCATTATAACAGTCCGTGAGCCTCCAAACAAAACCACTGTATTTATCCTTTGAAGTTCTGCATCTCTGCTCTTAATGTAATAAGAACCTTGCTTGTTTAATTTTAATTATCTAGTACACTTCGGTTGTTTAGTTTTGCTGTCTAGGGCAATGGCAAACATGACTGTGAAACTGTAAAAGCATGAGAAGAAAGGCATTAACCAGCTTGAGTTATGCTGTAAGGAAACTAGCTAGTGTGCCTATATCCCATAGAGTACGCCCGTCATAACCCACATTCAGTGTATGAAGTAAAACCCAGTCTAGAGGGCAACCCTGGTAAAAAAAAAAAAAAAACAAAAAACCCCCAAACCCCCATATACCCAATCTTATATTCTTTCCTCAGACAAACTCTTTTAACTTTAGGGCTGCAGAACAGAGCTTTTAATTTGCTATTTTGGTCACAGAAATGTTTTGTCACAGCAGGATTGAGTTTTTTTTGCTCCTACATCTGAATGGAAAAGAAAGAAAAGAAAACCCTTAAAGAAAATTGCACTTGATTTTGTTGCAGCGGATGTCTATTTTTTAAGCTAACGGTGAGGAAGTGCTTAGCTTTTACATGTTTCTATTGTAGCAAACCAGTGGGAAATGTACCCGTCACATTTGGGCCTCCTATTGTCCCTATAATCTTTAGACAAACAACAACCATAGACTCTCGATTGTCCAGGTCCAGTAGCAGAAGCCAGTATCACGCGAGCTGAGGGAGGCTCTCCTTGGAGGGTGAGCGCTATAAGGCCTGTGACACGGAGGCTTTTCTGATCATGGGCATTAGCATCAACTTACTGATTTTCTGTAATGCAAGTTATCCTACCTTGTTAAGCTTCTTTAGAGGTCATGGCTCATAGGATGACATAAGACTAACTCGGTCTACCATAAATAGAGAGCGCTGGCATGTATACACACACAAGTAATATCGAAGGAGTAAGTAATGCCATGTCAGTGGGTCCATATGATCAGCAGATGCACTCAGCTCTGGCTTATGACGACTTGAGCTTTGTTTCTAAGCGCTTGTAGCCCGTTCCTCTAAAACACCTCCAATCTACTGTGCTGATCCACGCCTAATGGAAATCTGACGGTGGGTAGGAGTTAGACAGCAGCGTGGTTTAGTGGCCAAGGGTGCAGAGCTAGGAATTGGCACGTACAACAAGGTCTGTTTCCAGCTCTGCTACCTTGAAATCTTCCAAGTCTTCAGCTGGGCTTCCAAAAGTTGAGGAAGCCATACTGAATAGCGTTGTTGCAGAGGAGCTTGATATCTGCCATCTCTAGTGGCTTCGGATAAAGTTGAGGTGGACTGGCTTCAGGTAAAGTTCATCAGGACTGAAAATCATGTCACCGATGGAGCAATCGGAGATGCAAGGAATAGTTTATGCACCCAGGTGTGTGGAGGATTAATATTTTGTGAAAGGGATGTCCCGCACCGTTATCTGCAGGGCACAAAATGATCGTTTGCCTTTGCCCCGTGGGCTCAGTTGTTGGCCGGTGAATGGTTCTGTTAGTCCATATAGTTTGTCCTCGTCTTGGGGCGAGCACTTACAGGGACTCGTGACTCTCACTGGATTCTGTGCTCTCCTTTGTGGTTCACTGCGTTCCCTGGAGCAGTTGTCTGAAATGAGATTATTTCTTGCGTGCTGAAGACTCGCGCACAGCAGGATTCTTTTACATACTTCTGACTCTTTGACACCATCTGCCCCGATAAAGTCATTTTAATGGGTTTCCACTGTGCCAGGCTGCATTGCAGCCCAAAGCATCTCTGCGTTACCAAAAAGAAATGAACAGCAACCCACTCCATATACCCATTAGCTTACCGTTTAATTGGGAGCATACCACGTTTGCTGCCTGATGTTTTAGAATGGGGGAACGCGTCCCCTTGATAGGTTTTCAACTCTGGTAATGTTCATAGTTTAGAATGGCTTTTTAATAACATTTTGCATTTGTCAACTAGATTTCATGAGAGCGTTACACAGCGCCTTACCAAAAACGAAGTGGCTTCTGTGAGGCGGGGAGCGCCTAGCTGCATTTTACAGAGGGGGAACCTAAGGCATGAAGGAGCTAATGGGGTACAATGAGGCTAAGAGAGGGGGAAAGTGTTGTGAGTTAGGAGATGAGTCCTGAGCTTGGTTGATTTACTCTACAGCCTTTGGAAAATCCTTTCACTTCTCTGGTTTCCCTTCTATCCTATGCCTGGATGTAAAATTTTCGGAGCAGAGGCAAGTCTTTCGATTGGTATTTTACAGAGCATTTAGCCCTGATCTCAGGTGAGGCCTGTAGGGTTTACTATGACACAAATCATTAATAATAATAATAGCAGTACCAGGCATCATAACACTGCAGCCTGCCTTGTGATTCTGTGCTCTGACCACTGGACCACATTAACTACCTAGTGACCTGGCAGTATTATGTCTCGGGAGCGCGGGGAGGCAGAGGGAAGGAGAGAGATAAAAATCTAAGGCGATGTTGAACACAATCATGTGATTAAAAGATCTTAACTCACATCCAACTCAACAACATTACAATCAGTAAATTATCTAAACATCCCCGAGCAGCAACACTGTCAAGGAAACATAAAGAGTTCCTTAAAAACAGACATGTCATAAAGATGTCTTTATTTTTCTCTCCTTTAAACTCCACGTTACTGAACTGTTAAAGGAATCCCCTTGATTTTGAATGTCTTTATTAATAATGCAACAAACATTTTCCAGGAGAGATTGTCGGTTTAGCAGACAGTGCAGTTCTGAGAACGCCTTGCTTTCCATCCCTTCAAGTGCTTGGATTTTGATTTAAGCACCTGCTTGCCAATAAGGTGCAAATGGAGATGCAGTGGTGGCACTGAAGTGGACAGGAAAAACAATGACGGGCCAAATTGTGTCATTAGGAGTCGGACAGCACAAGATGAAGCAGTCGAATCAGTGGGTGCTTCTGGACAGTTAGGACTAAGTCATTTGTGTAGACTCAAACAGCAAGTTAGACAACCCTTTCCCCCCATCCTTTTCCCCTCTACTGAACTACAGTGCCTTTTACCCCGGCAGCATTTTCCTGTACCCCCTCTTTGACCTGTGCAATGCTGTGTACGCTCTTTCACTTGCATGTGTTCAGGGCGCCGGTTCTGTATATTGGAGCCTGTGTATTGCTATAATGTACACTATTGTGTGCACAAATATGCGCTTGTGTATATGTGCCTTTTTACTGAAGCATTGCTCTTGTGCTTTTTGAGTACATGGCACTCTTCCCTGCTACTGCAGTATTTTGGGTGCATAGATCAATAGGTTGGAAAGGTCTTTCCGTAGGCCTCCGAGACCCTTCCGCAGCAACAATGCTCCGGGAAGCTTCTCACCCAAATGTGCCCTATCAGCAGTCGTTAACTGGAGGCCTTTGGCATTTTTACCCTCTGGAACGTGTGCTTGACAGTCTTGTTTGTGAGAGAGTTGGAAACGTGCCTTCTCCACAGGAGGAGCACCGGGCTGTCAATTCATCATCTTGGAAACCGCAGTCAACAGCAGAGCGTTGCCCACGGAGCCTTGAAACTGCTTGAATGTTGTCCCATTTCCAAGTTTGGCTACAAACTCAGACCGGCTTCCTTGAAGTTTCACCAAAACTGCACCTAGGTTCAAGTTCTTCTTGCTTATGGTTTCTATGTTGGAGTCATGCGAGGTGTTTTGTTATTTCAGCAATCAAATGTGGGGGGTTTAGATCCAAAACCTAAACATGGTTTTGAAATGAAATGGAAGGAAAGAGTACAAATCTAGATCATAGACTTATAGAGAATGAAGGCTGGAAGGGACCTCCACCAGGCATCCCTGCTCCGAGCAGGACCAGCCCCAACTACATCATCCCAGCCAAGGCTGTCTAGCCGGGTTTTGAAAACCTCCAAGGAAGGAGCTTCCACCACCTCTCTGGGTAACCCATTCCAGTGTTTTACTACTCTCCTAGTGCGAAAATCCTTCCTAATATCTAACCTAAACTTCTCTTGCTGCAACTTGAGACCATTGCTCCTTGTTCTGTCAGATGAGATCAAACTGAAAGCAGATTTTTCCACCAACACCCTAACAGAAGGAAGGGCCAGGTGGCACCTTGACTACCTGGTTCAGAGAGGCATGAGCTTTGAATGGTGTCTGATGAGGCAGGATGTTGCCTATCGATGCTCATACCTCTCTGAGTTAGTATCTTAGGTGCTGCTCTGCCCTTCTTGCTGTCTGACTTCAGATTAACGTGGCTAACCACCTCTTGTGAATGTGCCCTGAGAATTAAAGACCTGCATTTTTGAAGGGAAAAGGTTGACAGCCCGATATTTTGACCAGTGGATCTGAGTCTATACTGAGCCTGTCTTCCTGCCTGCTTACCTCCCTCGCTCCCTCCTTCATTTGTGTAATGCAGTAGTTCTCAATCTTTCTAGATGCAAGGCACCCCTCTGAAAATACTAGCTCTTATTTTCACTCCTTTTTTGACTACAGAAAATTAATAGAGCAATTTTCTGTTGCAAAGAACTTGGAAAGACCACAGCAGGTCACAGTGTTTTTAATGCTATAAATTCCTATTTGAAATCTCTGGGTTTATCTTGTGAATCATATTTTCACGCCTAACAGTGTTAACTGTGTGTGGCACTCCCCAGTACCCTTGAAAGGATCTGAAGGCACCCCAGGGTGCCATCGCACCCTGGCTAAGAATCACTGGCGTAGTAGATGAGATACTAAATAAGGTTTATGCATAGGGGCTTTAATGCCTAAATATCCACTAGTGGTTGTGATGTTTTTTCCTTCTGTTCTGAGGTCATGTTTAAGTTTCTGCTGTAAAAAATGCCCGCTGTTTTATTTATTTATTTTGAATAGCCAGATTAAATTTCTGCTATTAAAGTAGTTAAGATACATAAAGGAATCAGCTTTTTATTTATGACTTCTACCTGAGCAGCAACAAATAAGAGTAATGGTACAATTATCTCCGTGGAAACATCTTGGTTTGATTTTTCTTCTTATTGGCATGTCAACTTTTTTTCTCTCTAACATTTCCCAGTAGAATTGTGTTTCTGCTTTGAGATCTTGCTCATGTTTGATACAGGAGGACTAAGGAGAAACCAATGCAAATGCAGGTAATACTAAAAAAACCCAATGGCATGGAGAGAGGCACCTCGTGTATTTTATCCTCAGTAAGTTTAGAAAAAGGATAAACTTTACAGTGTAATCTCATTCTTGTAAGAAACCAAATGACATACAAATTAGATGAATCAACTCTTACGTGGATGGAAAACCCTACTCTGAGCAGTTGTTCGTGGCTCAATCTCCAACTGGTTGATCAGGGGCTTCTACATGGTTCTGTGCTAGATCTAGTACTTTTTCTATATTTTTCAATAAATGATTACATTTTCAGAGGATACAAGCTAGGAAGGGTTGCCGCCACTTTGGAAGACACCATTAGAATTCAAATTAATTTGTATAAATTGGAAAAATGGTCTGAAAGAAATTGAATGCAGTTTAAATAAGGGCAAGTATAACCAACCTGTAGAGAAGAATTGCTAACTGTAAATTAATATAAAATTGGGAATGTTTTGCTAGGCAGCAGTTCTACAGAAAATGATCTGGGAGCTGTAGAGAATCATGAACTGAGCACGAGCCAACAATTTCATAGTCTCATCCAACGTGGTGAACACCATACTGGGCTGTGTATATAAGGAAATCATGCATGAGGCACAAGAAGTCATTCTTCTACCACTCGAAGGGTACGTACAGATGTTACACTTGGATTGACCTAAGTAAGGCCAAGGAGAAGGTGAGCTAAACCAGACTGGGAATGGGTTAGCCAAAGCTAACAAAGGTCTGTACATATGCAGAGCACAGCCTCAAAAAGCCCAGGCATTATCTCCAGCCCTGGGCCTGTGCTTTTCCTCTGACTGGGCTACTTTTAGCCCCCAGCCCTCCTCCCATCCCTGGACGAACAACTGTGCACCTCCCTCCCATCCCCAACCCTCGAGACCCACCAACTCTCCAGTCCCAAAGATGTTTTAAGCCCCTGTTCCTTGATCCTGCCTGCCTGTCCCTTCTCACCCGATGTTACTTAGACCGAGTTCCCAGTATGGCTCCCAGTACCAGCAAACTTCTGCACAAGCAAGACCCACTCTATGATCAGATGGCATAAAGTAAGCCATGTGATTGTAGTTTGGTCCCCACAAATGTTTGCATGTACACGAAGTCACAGTGGCAAGGCCTGAGCTGATGTTGCGTCCAATTTGAAAGATTGGACTCAGTTGGAGAGAGGCTGGAGGAAAGCAACACAAATGCTTACAGATTTAGAAAATAATAAAATACGACCTATTGAGACAGAAGGAGTTGGGTTAGGTTAGTTTTGAGAGGAGAAGAGCAAAGGGAAGCGCAGTAGATCCTCAGTATGTAAAAGGTTTCTGAAAAGAGTAAGGGACAGGACAAGACTGGATGAGAAATAATGGGCTTAAAATTTCAAAAAGGGGTTGGCGTTAGGACAAGCTTTCTAACTGTTAGGATAGTTCACCAAGGGGGGTTGTGGAATCGCCACTACTGGAGAATATTAAACATGGGTTGGACAAACATCTGTGTAGTAGTTGGTCCTGCCTGGGGTACAGGGATGGATGGAATGACTTCTTGAGGTCACTTCCAGACCTGTTTTCTATGATTCTGCATCTGGAATGTTAACAAATGTAGACTTTGGCAGACGAAGAGCGGAGCAAGTGCCAAAATTAAGGACGCTTGCGGGGAATGTCCTATTTGCATCTACCACAAATAGCTGCTCTAACTCAGGTGCTGCTCTCTGCTCTGGCAGTGTCATGGGAAGAGAGGCAGTATTTTGGGCAACTGGATCAAAAGTACATAAAGCTTCCTGGATCAAAATCGCCTTGAATTCCACCTGGAAGCATTTTGGGTGACAGTGGTACAAAACATTTCTAAGTACAATAGCATTTCCACATGTTTTGGGCCAAACTGTGGGACATCAAAGGCTATAATTACTTTTAATAAGTCATCTTCTCAGTTTGAAATTTCAAAGTGTTTGGATACAATTCTTTACTTGAATAAGCAGTTGCTTCACATTTTTAATTATAATCAGCATTATTTCTGAGTCAGCTTCTGACTGTGGCCATCTTGATTCATTAAAACAAATAGGACCAAATTTATTATAATATTGGGATCCTCTTTGAACTTTGTATTTGTTGGTAATACTGCCTTAATAGGAAATTCAATATTGAAACAGAATATTAAATGTTAAAATTCTATATATGCTGGAGGAAAAACAGGTGTTTCTTTTTTATATAGAATGGCAGATCAAGCTAAAAAGAGCAGGCTGGGCAAAAATCAGGAAACTCGAATGAGTTTGAAAAAATTGCCGTATCCATTTTGCATTGTGATCATGAAAAGATGTGTTTTGGCCTTTTAAACTTCTGGATATCTGGGGGAGCTGAAAGGGCGATGTTTTCTTTTAAAGGGTCTAGCAGGACTAATGCAAAAATGCGTGGAAGGGGGTCTTAATAATCTAAAATTAATAGGATAACTAATCTGTTGGCTCTAAAACCATTACTATTTCTAATTCTAAGCTGAATCAATTTTGTATGAACATGCACCTTTGTCTTACTCTCATGGTCACCCTGACCCATACCATTAGCTGCTTTTCTGCTTGGCTTGTCTCCATTCATTGACTTGCTTGTCGATATTTTTGATCAGCTGGATCCATTTCTCGGGGATGTCATACATCCTCAAATTTTGCCACGTCCTTTTGTACCAATGCTGTCCAAAGCCTGTTTGAATCCTATAAAATGATCAGAGTAAACGCAGTTGTGGTCTGTTCACTTCAACCTCTGTTTAACAAGCAGCCGATCCATCTTCCTGGTCGCCTGATCTAAATCCAACCTCTTCCTTCTTAAACACTGGACCTCTTTCTTCTCTTCTTCAGTGCTTTTCACAGCTTCCTCAGTAACTCCTGTGTATTCTTGCACTTGCCCTTGTCTCCTTTCTTATAGCTCAGGTTTTGGGTTTTTTTTGTTTTCTTTCCATTTGCTCAAGAAATGCTTGTAAATCAGGTTGTCTTTAGCAGTACATCCTGAAATGGAAGGAGTCATGCTATGCAAAAGGAAGGTGAATCATCTCAGATTTGTGGATGACCTTGACCTGATAGCACTGACCAGTAGAGAATAATGTGAGAAGAGAGCTGGCAAGTTTACTGGGAAAGAAGAAAATTCAGACTAAGGAGCATCATGGTGAAATTGAGAATTATAGCAACGACAGGAGGTAAAATTCAGAGACAAGGAACTAGAACAAATGAAAATCCATGTAACCTGAGGGCTGAGCATCAATGGGGTTTATAAAGGTGACATAAAAGGGAGACTGCGAGTAGCTACTACTGCATTTGAAAAAATCTGCAAAATCTGGAAAGCTAAAGATATTTTGATTGAAAAAAAAAATCAGTTTACGTGAGACAGCTATCATGTTGATACTGGCCGACGGTTGAGAAGGCTGTTATATGAAGAAATCTGGCAAGTGAGTCTGCAGAAATAAGTTGAGTTGCGAGACTGGCTTTTTTTTTTATAATTAAATTATATGGACGTGGCTAGAACAAAAAATAACGCTGCTTAGAAAAAGAGGGGCTGCTCTAGTTTGGATACAGGTAAAAAATGGACCTGGAAAGGATACCACTTGTGGCAATGTATACCAGTGTGTAAGGAAAAAAAGTAAAGGAAGATGAGCATAATAATAATAATAATACCATTTTTATAATGTATTATAAGAAAAAGGATGAACAAAGCCATGACACTGGTATAAACTATGGAAAGACTTTGTTTGGCTGTGAAAAAAAATATATCACTGATCCCATTCACACTTGACAAAATAGTAAAAAATAATCCTGTAGAATACAACATACATATTTAAATGGAAATAATTCAAAGCAAAAAAGCCCACACCCTCTCTCTCAATATCTGTGTTGTAGCTCATGAATGTTGCACTAGAATTTATTGTCCATCCCCATACTAATGTGGTGAGAGAGATTTCGGGTCTTTGGATTTGTCTTAAGTTGCACATTAATCCTGCAAAGCAGTATAATTTACTGAAAAATTATGCCCCTTTGGGTATTTTACCCATTAAATTATTCTGAGAGAGTGTTTACACTCTGAAAAAGAGATCAGTGAGTAAATACAGCTAGTGAATGTCATAGTGTTTTTGAAGTGAAGGGACAGAAGCTTGAGAAAACAGTCCAGCTAATCTGATATGTGGCTGGTAATATATTTTTGCCTTGTCAAATGAACAGCTGTTCATCTTAAGTTCAGCGCTCTCAAGTTCTGCCAATACAAATTCTAGCTTTCCAGTGGTAAATAGCACTCGGTGATTGGTGATTTACATCAAGATCTTGTACCCTCTCCATCTCCGAGGACCGTCATGCAGAATTATTTGCTAGTAAGCATTAGCTGCATGCGTTGAGGTTTAGTACCAAATTTGGTGGTTTCAAGTATGAAATACTGAGCTGATTCCTTTGTCGAGAAAACATCTGCTTGCCATAGGGTGCTGAACAAATGTCACGTTTCTTGGTGTCTCGTGGTGTAGAGTTCAGATAAGTGACGTCTAAATAGCAGTAACTACTGAGAATTGATAGGGCTAGGCAAGACTAACCATAGAGATGAATACACGGGTAGGCCTTTGATGCAATTACTCTATGTGAGTAAGGACCAGCATGGCTGCAGCCAACGCTTGTACTGGTTCCTGCATTTAATAAATTAGTCCATCAGAAGCAGATGAGTCTCTTGAAAAGTTGGTAATGAATTTTCCATTGCAGTGACTTTTGAGTGGGAAATGCGGTTTCCATAAAATCAGGACTCCGTGGGGAAAATTGCAATTTCCCCAGAAACATTCAGTTTTCTGCCTTGGAACTTCAAATGTAAAGTATTTGATTTTATACAGTTGGTTGAATCCACATTAGGATCTTTCATTGTGTGAACTGATCCCATGGATGTTGTTTTAAAAAAAGTTCAACCGAACTTGAAAGGCATTTTCCTTATTTGTGTAGATCAGACTGTCTCCTGTAATTCCTTCTCTCAAGCTGTTTGGTTCATCAGGGAACGCTCCAGTTACAGAGTCGGTTGATATGGTCTGGCCCACAGTAAATAATGTAGGCAACAGGATCCTGAATTGCATAAGGCATGTAGCATAATAGAAAACCACAGGTTAATTCTGAACAGACTGAATATGAAACTCATGGAAGTTCACCCAAAAGAAAGACAAGAAAAAAAAGACAAAGCTTTCTGTGGGACAAACTGGAATATTTTCATCCTTAACTGAGTTGCAAGTGGTGAAATGCTAGAATTTCTCATGGATACAGATTTTTAATTTTGTGTCGTCCTACGTCCCAGTGCTAAACTTGGAGTACGAAAGGGCAAGATTTGAGTTTCGCTCTGTTTTCCGCTCCCTTTGGAGTAATGTGCCATGCAGCTGGTTATGAAGTAGAGCTAGCAGATACAGCAAAAATGAATGCAGAAATACCTCGCGCACCCGTATTGAAAAACGAACACAAGGTTTGATGCTTGGCTTCACTGGATATTTATGTGTGTGCCCTATCTTCAGATGGTAAACTGAATTGTAGCATATGGAATTAAGTGGGTGAACATAACTCCTTATGTATTTACTGTTGATAATTTCTCCCATGTGCTCTCTTCTAGCTGTCTCACCCGGCCCTCCTCCCCTTAGCTCGCTGCCAAAAGCACTTTCCAGCATTCCTCCTTTTTTCTTAATGGTAGCCAAAGGCTTTTATAGTTGCCTTCAATGTCCTTCCTTGACCAGCTCACCAAAGATGATAGTGAAATGTTTTTTTCTTCTTCCTTAGCGGAAGCAGATTGATTGGCATATATATTGGCATGTATTTTGCCTTTTACCTGGGATTAGTGGGCCTCGATGGCATCAATGGTGCAACATTGATGCACTGAAGCTCTGTTGTAGTTAGCATTTAGCTTAGCAAGAGAGATGAATAAAATATTGAGACAGTATTTTAGGCAGTGCTTTCATTCATGGAAACGGCATGTGCAGTAATGCCAACAGTTGGTAATTAAGTCATAATAATAATAATGATAATAATAATAATTATTATTATTATTGTTTACATTATTTGTATTGTGGCAGTCTCTGGGAGCCTCAGACATGGATCAGCACCATTGTACTTTGTGCTGTATAAATATGGAACAAAGAGATGATCTCTACCCCCAACAGCTTACATTAAAAGGCAGAAATAGTTGATAACCACTGTTAGGGTGAGTTGTGTTGTCCCTGGCCTGTTTAATTAGTTCCCATAAGTAATTTGCAAAAGTCATGCTATTTTGAGTAGGTTAAAACACGCTTAGTGAGGAGTAAGGCCACCTCGCTCCTCACTAAGCAAACCTTCTCCATTTACTGACCTTCCTACCTTTTATGATATGAATACCTACTTTTGTTGCTGTTAGTATGCCCAGTGAGTACCCCACACTTTGGTGGGAAAGTAAGAAAGGCAAATGAGTGTGTTGTTCTGAGTGACAGTTGAGTGTCGTGCACATGAGAGCATCGTGTGAAGAGGCATGGTGTCACATGCATGAGTGTTTGATTAGATGTGGTGTTGATGGACAGGTGTCAATCAAGATGCCTGCATAGAAGGGAGCTGATGAGAGTAATCAGCGTTCCCTGAAGATTGGATGTCATTGCTGGTTGCTGTGGGCAAGAGCTAGAGGGCCTGGGAGGCCAATAGCTGTTTCCTGGGGACTGATTATTGAGTGAGAGGCTTGAGTAGGATCCCAACCCAACGGTGTGGGTGCTCCCTGTAGAGGGATCCCAACCCAACGGTGTGGGTGCTCCCTGTAGAGGGATCCCAACCCAACGGTGTGGGTGTTCCCTGTAGAGGGATCCCAACCCAACAGTGTGGGTGTTCCCTGTAGAGGGATCCCAACCCAACGGTGTGGGTGCTCTTTAGAGTGAGCTGCAGTGGATTAGTGTGTAACTGAGTTTGTTAGTGTGGCTGGCGTGCATTGGGGTATGTGTGGCAGGGAATCATTGAGCCTTTGGAGTGTGAGAATGAGTGTGGACCCATGTGTTGGGCAATACCACCACTCCCCGGTGTTTGTCTGTGTGGTGCAAGTTTGCCTGGGGCTGCACTTGTGAGTACCCCAGGGACTGCGCTTAAGCCTGCAGCTGTGTGTTGTTGTACGTGTGTGGAGTGAGGGTCCATGTGGGACCAAGACCTCCCCTGTTGTTTGTGTGAGTGGTGCTGCCTGAAGCTGCTGCTGCTGCAGTGGGAGAGAGCCAGTAATCGCTCTGTAGCACCACCTGCTTGGTATAGCTTGGGAATATTGGGTCTAGTGCTGGTAGTGTATTATTGGTGATAGTATATAGCTGTTATTGTTAATGATTGTTGTTGTCTAATACACTTGTTATTGCTGATGCCCTTACCCATGTCTGATTATCCACGGCCAGCCTGTGGCCGGAATAGCCTGGGATGGGTAAAACAATTAACTACCTACCACCTTTGTGCTGGAGGGGATGATTGTGGGGATTAATGACCAGGCATTTGCTTATCCAATCAGCCATCCTGCTCTTTAACGCTGCAGACAGGGTCCTGGGAGGAAGGAATGAGATCTTATTGATGGTAAGTTTTAATCTAAGAAGTTGAGATGAGAAAAATAAGATCAGGAGTCTTGACTCGGTCCTTTACAGTCGTGTTGTTCTCCCCAGCTGTATCGGGACAATTCTGTACGAGATCCACATGCTGAGCTAGTTCATTGGAAGAGAGACTATGGCCATTAATTTTTTACTTGGGCAAAAATGCCACTGACTTCAGTGGGTGTTATGTTATCTTCTCATTGTTGCCTTGGTCTACTTTGAGGTCTGATGCTCTTTACCTTAGCTTCCAAAATCTGCCCCAAATGTCTTTTCTTGTTGGTTCTCCCTGACCATTTCATCCTCTGCACTCTTATCTTGCTCAGGACATCAGATCTTTTGTAAAAGGCCACAAGCTCTTGATATACAAGTTTAAATTGTTTCTATAGCTGTAATGATAGGAAAATTTAGCAAAAAAGACTGACAGCTTGTTTCCCTGAGGCTATCTCTGGGCCAAGGATATCACTAGTTGGGGTGTCGGTTTTTGTGCTCCGGCCTTTTGCTCACTTTAGCGTAGACTGAGAACTTGCAGTTCATTTCATATAGGGGATCGTTCAAAATAAAGCAGTTTATAAGCGTTCGTTTTTAGGCTGAAATCGAGCTGTTGTCCTGGAAACAATAACACTCAGTATCCCATTACCATTCCCCTGAGCCATCTACTCCCACATATAGAAATTATTATTATAGAAATCAAATGTGTAACAAGCCTATGTAATGAAATGGAAAAGAGACAGAAGGGAGTAAAACAGCATTACAATGCTTGCTCAAAATATTTACAGTTGCTGCTTGCTAGTCATTAGCATTACCATAGTACCATCTCTATCCTCGCTACTAAGTAGCAATATGTATTAAGTGAAAAGTGTAATTGGAAAGACAAATGTAGGGAATGACATGCAGACTGGGCAGAGAAAAACCAATAGGAAACATTGGTGGAGACATGGACTCCCATCATGCACTGCAGCAGCCAGCCTGAGAGGAGAGTCTCTTACTTTATGGGAAATGTAGTCCGAGCCGGGAACCTAACCGATAGAGACGATCAAGGTGGGTATGGGTATTGTAACCCAACTCACTGGAGGTGTAGTAGCAGCGTTTCTGAATTAAAAGTTTGAGTTTTCAGCTGAAAGTCACTGGTTTGGAGCCAAAAAGCTTTAGTTTTCTATTTTTCATTGATGTAGTGATGAATTGAAATCTTTTGGGGAAGAACTTTGCATGTAGGTCAATACGTATTGACAGTCAGTGAGCTTTGGGGTATGGGCCAGCTATAGCATTGAGCCCAGGTAGCTTAGATGTTGAAGGTGCGGCTCGCCTGTTTGATGGGACATGTAGCTGAGGGGTATTGGCTGGGAGCGTCTGAGAAACTCCTTTACTTTTCCAGCCCTTTGTAGTAATTCAGTGGAGAGTTCAATTCTGGGGCAGTGCCCATAGGGATGCAAGTGCTGAAGGTGCGAGGCACAGGTGTGCTAGGAAGGGCCCCGACTTTATTTCCTGACCTCAGTCACACGGATGGAGTCATTATCCACGCACACCAGTAACTACTGTTACAGCTGTTTCCAAAAAATCAGATCATCGGCCTTTCATAATCATGGATCTGGGCCAGCCCAAAGCGTTCTGGCGAGCCAGCTTTTTCTCTCCGGCTCTCACTTCTTTACTAAGCATCACAGACCACCATTGTATGAGATGTCTCACATCTGCCTATTGCCCCGGCAGTTCCCAGTTCTCAGTCACTCCTTTTTTTCATGAACTGTTGCTGCAACTGAATTGATAAAAGCCTTAATGTCTCATCTGATCTGGTTTGGGCTTCCTGCCCCCCTCCCCTGCCAACCCCAGACCATACACGTCAGTGGACAGATGCCATCTGGGAAATGTAAAACTGTCACATGTACCATTGTGCGCTCAGTTTGGGTATGTCAAGATGCAAAGAAAGTTATAAATGCTTGATAGCCTGCATCAGGGCGGTTGTGACTTTTTTAACAAGTCCACCTCACTTCTTCTTAAGGCATCCAGCTTTTAACCTGCTCCGTGTATTTACAATAGTGTTTTATTTTATTACAATGAAATGGTTAGACCAGCACGGGGGCAAATAGCTTTCTAAAGTGCTTCTGAGCCATGGGCCGTTCCTTGATTGTACCGGTGCGCTCCCTTGATGGAATTCAAATAAAACATTTTGTTGTGTGGAAGAAGCAGTATTAGATTTATTTCTAAATTCTTTTTAAGATGTCAGCATGTAGCCCCAAGGATGTGAGAGAAAGGTACAGCTTGTCAACCTCCCTGGCTGCTCTGAATTAGTTTGAACCTATTGGAAATGAAAGGTTCAGGGAGCACAGATGGAATAGATTGAAGCTGCAACTTCAAGTGAATTCAAAGGGCAGGTTTACTGGCTAAATGTGATCTCTGTGGGCAGAAAGCTAGCTAATGCATTGAACGTGTCAGCCATTGTAGGGTCCTCCAAAGAAATGCCGAGGCTCTTTGCTAACCAGTCCCTTTGCATTGCAGCCTCCCTCCCCCCCCACACACAATTTGCGTGTGTATATTGATATCTGGTGCATCTGCAAAAGAAAAATAAAACGTGGAAGTGTATTACAAAGCAAAGGCACTACTTGTTCGTATACCCATTGACACTTTTTTTTTCTTTAATTCTTTTATTGGTTGCCAAACTCACTCTCACAGATGCAAGAACAGGGAGCTTGATTTTGTACCGTGTGTCACTCGAAGGGCCAGGTTTTTCAAAAGTGCTTATCTCCCATTTGAACTGCCACAATAGGTGGGTGGTTTTATGTGGATGACACGTTGGCTGCTGGGGGTTCTTGAAAATTAGCCCGTGAGTGTTGCTGGAGGGTGGGGGAAGGGTTAATAAGGACTTCTATGAAACACGTGATGGGGTGTGAGCACTCCACAATCTGGGGCCAGGCACTTAAAAAATTGGCTCCAAACTTTTCACAGCTCCTAGCACAATATAACTGATTTTTGACTCGAGCATGGCCCCCCTTACATCATCCAAATAATAGTAGTGTTGTGGCAGAAATGTGTCAATGGCTCTGAGTTACTTGAATCCTGGCGTGGGAGGAAGGAATGATCCCACACACGTTATATTTCGACAGTTCTTCAAAACTAAGGTAGAGAATGAATGAAGTGTAGCCCCTGTCTGGATTTTTCTTATTCTGTATTTGTCCCTTCAGCTTGATCTTTCAGGAAATGTAATGGGCTGTCAAGGGGACTCTTCAAGCTTTAGAACCCACATTTCAAGCTGTATTTCAAATGCCAGAAAGGGAGGAAACAAAAATCAGTAGATGTGGTAGGATACCGGCATATGGCAATTTTATAAGTGCTGCTGTTTTCATGGTAAATATTTATTTTTCGTTCAGATTTTCTGTTTGATTATTACCTGATTTTTTTTTTTTTTGGATTTATTGTGTGCACTGTGGTGGCAGATTAAGGGCTTTGGTCCTGAAATGCAGAGTTTAGCCCCCAGTTGCATTAAAATCTTCATCTTCTTCCCTGACTGCAAGGACAACGCAGGTGGCAGAGTACAGGACGGTTGTAAAAAAATAAGTTATGGTTGGTCAAAGCCGAGTCTCGTTGTGGGATGCTAACACGGACAGTTATTCTAATCCAGAGTCTGGCATCTGTAGGTGGCATTGCAAGATCACTGACCATAATCACAACAGCATTTACAACAATTGTGTGGCTCTTCATCCCCACTGATCCATCCTCTTAACAAAAATAGTCTAGCCCAAGTGTGTTACATCATTGTCTGGGAAGACATGAAAGCACTTGGATGCCTTTTGGGTGCCTCTCAATCAATCCTCAGAAGTGCTTAAATGGTACCGTGGTGATGGGTACAAAATCCTAAAATAGATATATAGGATGAAATCCAGGCCTGGGAATTTTGCCATTGACTTATGGGACTGGGATTTCATCCATAGATTGCACCACCGTGACAGGCACTTACAGTTGAGCAAGAGAAAAACTATTTATGGCGTTATTTCTGATTCCATTGACGTTCCCTACCTTGGTTATTTATGGCATCTTTGCCACTTCTCAGTGAAAAAGATCCTATTAAAGCAAATAAGATGTTTTCCTAACTTAGGGCCAGGTTTTGTTACCCTTATTTGTGCTAAGAAGCACCTTTACCCAGTAGGGAGCCACACTGATCTTATAAGATGAAAAAATGTACTGAATATTTCTTATTCCTACTTGGAACATTCTCAACCAGGGAGCACCTTAGGGTGCCTTTAAAAGCCTTTCAAGGACACCATGGGGTGCCACGCAGGGTCTGCACCGTTAGGTGTGCAATCAAGGTTTGCAAGATAAACCCTGGGATCTCAAATAGGAATCCATAGCATTAAAAGAAATCCGACACGCTGTGGTCTTGTCAAGTTCCTTGCAACAAAAGAAGTGCTCCATTACTTTTCACTCATTTTTTGAGTACAGACTACAGGCAGTCTTTGGACTTATGAGACAATTGGTTCCTGAAAACCGCGTCTTAAGTGGAAACGTTGTAACTCAGAGCCAATTTTCTCATAAGAAACAATGTTATAAATGGGGGATCGGTTCCTGAACCAAGGCCCGATACCCTATTTTCATGAAAAATGCCCCAGAATTTTGTACTGGATCAATTATAGATGAGTCGCATAGCTACATTAATTTATTTATATTGTAAATAGCAATCGTATTGATTTGGAAAGACTTCTTTGAGGTAACTTTGCTGGACTTTTTGAAGGGCTCTTGGCTGGAGTCTTCTCAGGAGTCTCGTCTGCAGGTTTTTCTGGAGTCTTGTCTGCTTTCTTAAAGAAAGTGTCCAAGGAAGTTTGGACAGATGTTCTCCAGGGACATGGGTGACGCAGCGAACTTGTTCTCTGGTGTGGCGTCTCATCGGATCAAGCATTGTAAAGTCAAAACTGACGTCAGAAAGTTGAAACAGGGTGTCAATTTATAAATGATGTAAGTGTGAAATGTTGTAACTCAAAATGTTGTAAGTCGAGGACTGCCTATACAAAGAGCCTGGAATTTCACATGGGGTCTAACGATAAGAGCCTTGAGTCTAAAAGCCAGCCACTAGTTTTGAGAGAGATAAAACATCACAAGTCTTTTTTAGCCTTTGTGTCACATCACATCTCCGGCATCTTTATCCCCTTACTGAGTTGACTCAGTCACATTATAAATCATAGTGCCATGGTTGATGAAGCTGCACGTGATTCTTTGCTTTGGAAAGGGTGGGACAATGCACTGACATCTTGAATTCAGTAAAGACTAGCTGGACTAGAGCTTAGCCATCCACCTCTCAACTCTGTGAAGTGTAATGTTTTCTCAAGTCTATGCAGACTAATAAGCTATGGACTTCCCTACCAGTAGCCAACTTCCCTACCCTTCATATGCAAAACTGTGCTGCTCAAGAGTATTCACTTAGTCAATACAAGAAATATTAGAGATGGAGGTCCTGCTGTCTAGATCTGTTGCCTCAGATTTGGTCTGTGTTTCTAAAGGAAAGGTTTGGGCAGTTCAACCTCCTCAGCTTTTCTTAAGAACAGTGACTGAGATCTTCCCACTGACCACAGTGACGTTATACTTGAAAGATATTAGTATCCTTTAGATGAGGCCACAACATTCATCTTCTGCTGTCATCACTGGTTCCTTTGTTGCATGCTGAGATCATCCGGGTTACTGGCATGAAACTGCTGCAAATACCTTATTTCTTTTACCCACGGCTGACCAAGTGACTTTTGAAAGGGCTAGAATACTTTTTCCTTCCCCCATACTCAAGTTGGTCTGGTGCTGAGTGTTTCCAAGATGCTGAGGGAAAATAAAACACAGGAGAGGAATAAATTTGCCTCTCTCGTCCTGGTTTTTGTATTCCAAACATCAGGCATTTCCTGTGGTTAGAGGAACTGGAAAGTATTTAAATGGAGGGAAACATCTTTTAGGATCTACAGGACTATAGAATAATTTCTCAGGAGATGTGGCGAAAGCCCCGTCACTTGAATTGTTTAAACCTGGAACGGACCAGGATGTATTCCAGGGAAAATGGCTCTGTGAAGTTAAGGGTATGTCAGTCCAGGCCTCTCTGCTCCTGCTGTCTGTGAGCAAGAGTGCACAGAGTCCTTGGGGGACCACAGTCCTTATGGTGTCCCTGATCCGCTGCCACCTGCCACGCAAAACCAAACCAATGTGGCAGTTTTCAGGGCTTTCAGAGATCATAGTGTGTTGGAGTAGGATCTGTCTCCATGATTAAGTACATGGTTACTATTAACATATTCAAGTACAGTTAGTTATCCCAAAAGACAGGCAGAAGAAAAATCTCATGGGGCATACAGAATCCACATCTGCTTCCCAAACTGAACCCTAGCAATATTGGTTCAAAATTTGTTGGCTCGAGATTGTCCTGTTTATGTATTTGGATGTTCTCTGGGTCGCTCGGTTTCTTGCCTTCCTATTTTACATCCCCGAAGGGAGATTTTTGAACATCCCGTTAAATCGGCCATACTTTTTTTGGAAAGCCCGTGTTGAATGTTTAGAAAATATTTTTCTTTTACTTCAAAATTACAGACTGCAGTTTTTTTTTCTTTTTTAGATCCCTGCAGGGTACGGGCAGGTGAGGTGAATACAAACCGTTTCAGAGACATTAACTTTTGAGACATGACTTAAAACACCAGCATAATTCAATGTTTATTTCCCTCATGATTTTCCTTGGAATACCTAGTAGCTACTGTGAGAGGATGCTTGTCTAAGCAGTATCGTCATTAGCATGACAAAGCCCGTCTTCTTTTTTTTCTTTGAGGAAAAATGGGAGAAGAAATGCATGTCAGGAGAGATTTCTTTAGCTACCTGGGATGTATTTCTTTAGCTGGGGGATGACCTTCTCAGCAGCATGGCAGCAGAAGGGGATCTTGGAGTCATAGTTGACTCCAAGATGAACATGAGTCATCAAGGTGATGAGGTGATCAACAAGGCCAACCACACTTTATCATGCATTAGCAGATGCATGATGAACAGGTCCAGGGGGGTGATGCTTTGCCTCTATGCGGCAGCGGTCAGGCCACAGTTGGAGTACTGAGTCCAGTTTTGAGCGCTGCACGTCAAGCGGGATGTGGATAACTTTGAGAGGGTCCAGAGGAGGGTCACTTATATGGTCTGAGGCCTGCAGGGAAGGCCCTAGGAGAAGAGACTGAGGGACCTTCACAAGAGAAGGCTGAGAGGGGATCTTGTGGCAGCCTGTAAGGTCATCAGGGGAGGGCAGCAGGGAATCAGAGATGCTCTATTTACTGAGGCATTCCCTGGATTAACTAGGAGCGATGGCCACAAATTGGTTGAAAGCAGATTTAGGTTGGACATCAGAAATAACTTCACAGTAAGGGTTGCCAGAATCTGGAATGGGCTTCCAAGGAGGTGGTGCTCTCCCCTACCCTGGGGGTCTTCAAGAGGAGACCCCAATGCGCTTTCCTGCCCAGGGCCAGGGCAGGGGGTCGGACATGATGACTTACTGAGGTCCCTTCTGACCCTGACATCTATGAAACACAGCACCTTTGCACTGTGTGCATATTATATATGCCTGCAGGAGTGGACATCTTTTTACCCAGCTAAACACTTCGGTATGCTGTCATGGCTGTGCATCCTGGTGTTAAACTCGGGACTCTGAATCGAACTCCTGACTTCTTTGATTTTAAGGCCAGAGTAGTCTGATAAGATTATCTCTTCTGTTCACCCACATAATTTGTGTATTGCAACAAGATCATTTTGTCAATTTACTTCTAAGTGGCTAAGCTCTGTCAGGTTTTTTTGTGTGTTTTAGTCAGGCACATCTTCCAGAAAGGAAACCAGTCTTGATCTGAAGACTTGAATAGATGGGTCTCCATCACTGCCCCCTGTAATTTGTTCCAATGGTTAATTGCCATCACTGATTTCTAATATGAGTTAGTCTAGCTTTCATTTCTCTGCCAGACTACAGAGCCTGTTGGCGTGCAGATATCTTTCTAGCGAAGCACTCAAATACTTTAATCAAGTGAAGTATAAGCTTGCTTGGGTGTTGTTATCCAGTGTTTGCACCTTATCAGGCCAGATTCCCCCTTGGTACAACCAGATGCATCTCTTTTGTATTTAGTGGAGTTACACGTACCCCTCTAAACCTAAATTTGGTCCATTGATTTCAACTGATTTGTTGCTCTAAATAATTGCCTCCTGCATTATTCCCTAAGGGGTACATATATGTGTTACATTTTGATGGTCCCAAATGAGCTGAGGGCAACCTAAATGGCTGAGGTTCACAGAGCTTAAGTCACTCTAAAAGTGGTGCACCCAGTCTAATGGCTTAGCCCAACCTAAAATGAGTTAACCTGGCCTACCAAATGTCTGGATGCATTCCCAGCACAGCCCTGGGGCTTGCAAAGCCCAGGCACTCTCTGCAGCTTTCAGGCTGTGCTTTTCTAACCCCTGTGATCCTGACTGGGCTATTTTTACAACCACCCCTCCCAGCACACCTTTGGACCCATTAGCCTACCTGACCCTGACTCAAAATAAGCCACCTAACCAGACCCAAATGACCTAACAGGTCATTTGAACATATGGTCCCTCCCTAAGAGGCAAATTATAGCCTACCTTTTCCTGGCTACAGAAAGTCCTGAAGTAGCATATCGTGGCTCCATGTGTAGTTGTGCCTGGGGTAAAGGCAGGCTAAATACCCTTCTGCACAGCTCCTCCCCAACTGCATAATCCAGTGGGTGGTGAAGAAAGGAGTCCCTAATGAAGCTGAAGTTGTTTGGGCAGCTCAGCTTTCTTCTTGGGTGCATCTCTTGTTTGGAAAGATCCCTAATGGCAAATTGTGTGTCCACCAAAAGATTTCAGTTGACCAACTGCTTAGGTGTAAGAGAGCAAAGGAAACGTATGCCATAAAAGATGATATCCCCCATCAATGGGGAACCATCATCAATGTTTCCAGAAGTTGGGGGCGTTCCCTACAAAGCGTAAAGGTTACTGGCTAGTTTCTGGGGTGAGATCCAACAGGAGGACGCACTGGCGCAGAAGGATGTTTGAATGAGTTGGATTTTTACAACAGCCAAAGTATGTATTCTTTCCCAAGCAACTCCAGTTGGTGCGAAGACGACTTGGGGGTCCCGAACTGGCACTTCCCTATAGCTAGTTCCTAGGAGAGCCATAGGGAAAGAGTGAGGTTTGTCCTCCTCAATGGAGTTCCCATATCAAAGCACTAAATGAGGGTGAGAAATGTTCTTTGTTCCTCTTTCTTTCTATTTGCTGGGCCTAAAAGCAGACATCCTTTTTATTTGATACTACAGTACCTTATGGCACTTAATGGGTCTCCATTACTGTCCAGAAAGATGCTGTTCCTCCGGAGAAGAGGAAAGGGAACAGTGCAGGGCCCACCATTATAGAAGCATCCTAGAGGAAACCAGAAAGAAGAACAGACAGTGGTCCTGGCAGGCCAGCTGCTGAACTGCTTGCTACTTATGCCTTTTCTGCCTCTGGCAAGTAAAACCTTCTTAAACTGCAAAAGGGCCTGCATAATCTAAACCCTTTTCCTTGAATAACATATTTGGCAGGTCTTGACAAAAAGGAGAATTTAAAATAAAATGTCAGAAACAGTGCGGGGAGGGGGGGGGGGTTCAAAAGAAGTATGATAGAAATTAAAATATGTTTTCAACAGGGTTATTACTAATGCAGCAAATCAGGGAGAAAAGAAGAGAGAGAGAGAAAATGAAGAGCGTAAAATTAACACAACCTTGGCTAAAGTTTGTGGCTTTGAAGAAAAAGGTGTCTCAGAGGAGCGATAGGACTCTGGCTTGATTAAACTGGGATTTCAGAAATTCTCTGCACTGAATGAAATAAAAAAGGTATTTGATCTAATTAGATGGTATTGTGGAGGGAGTAAAGGAAAGGTATTTCCACCCCACTGGTTATTTATACAACTTTTATTCCAGCAGAAGTGTTTATAAGCGTTTTAGAAGATTTGTTTTTCTTCTCGGGGGAATTTGGCCTGGAATTCGAACCTTTTGATAACTTTGGCGTGGAGAGCTGGGTGAGAAGGGAGTCTGGTTAATAGCCCTGTTACAATACACGAGGTTTAGGAGGTCCGTGATACGTGTAATATATGTATCTGTGATATCTGGGCCCAACACTTTGTTGTTTCGGTGCAGCAGCTGCTAACTCTTCTGAAATCTGCTGTATGTTAAACCTTCCTGGTAGCTGTTTTTTGAGGGGGGCGGGGGGTTACTTATGTTGCCCTTTCAGTACATAGGCTGATTGAAAAGACCGACTCAAGGCTAGTATGAGCTAATGCGTATGATCTAATGGCCCTTGAGAGCAATGGAAGCCACATATTTGATATAATAGGGCTAAATTCCCTTTTGGTTTATGCTGGTTTATCCGTGACACTTCTGGAATAATTTTTAATTTCTCCAGCTTCAGTGCAAGGACCATTAGCCCCAGAAAGTTACGAATGACTATAATTTAATACAATAATAACCGGCTCTTATTGAGTAGATTTTCAACAATGGATCTGAAAAGCACCTTGCAGAGGAGGTCAGTATGAATATGCCCATTTTACAGATGGAGAAACTGAGGTGTGGCTTACCTAAAACCAATGGCAGAACTGGGAAAGGAGACCAGCTTTCTTGAGTTGTAGGTTAGCGCTTCCTCTACTAGGCCATGCCACTTCCCCACATTCCTGATTTCTCCAGTGCCTGTCTCCCTGAAGGAACACTCATTTCATTCAAATTTAAGAAAATTTATGCAAATCTGCTGCTTATTTGCAGCCCCATTATGCCAGAGCTCTCTCTAAGCCCACATGTGTAAGGAGATGTGAGGATGCTTCAGATTTTATTTTTTATTTAATTCCTGGATCAACCCATGTTTAAAAGTGAGATACTGTATTAGGAAAAAGTGACGTAATAAGTAAAATAACCCCTTTTTTTTTTTTGAAATTCCTGCTATTCTATAATTTCTTAGCCAGGCCACTGATTCTGGACCTTTTTTTAGATCTGAGGCACCCTTTCATAGACTCAGGGCCCCCTCAGAAAATGCCACCTCTTAGTTATCACTCTTAAAAAAATAAAATAAAGTAAAATAATAGAGCAATTCTTCTGTTGCAAAGATCACGATAGGCCAGGATATTTTTATTGGTCTGGATTCCTCTTTGAAATGCTCTGAGTTTATCTTGTGAATCGCATGTGCACACCTAACGGTGCTAATATTGCGTGGCATCCTACGGCACCCCAGGGTGCTGCGGTACCCTAATTCATAACCACTACTTTAGGCAATTGGAAATGATAACCAACTGTCCTTCAGTTCCAAGGTGAAAGGACCCTTCTCTCACATTGTACCATTACTAGAAATTGGGAAAGACTCGTATTAAAATATTACATATTAATATAAAAAAGGACAATTTTAAGGAACTGCATGTTTTGGAATGGAATGAGCCATTAATCTTCTGCAGTGAGGAGGTGCTGATTCTGTTTTCAGGCTGATATAATTGCAGTGCAGTTGATCTCACTGGTGCTGGTCTACATTTGTCATCTTCTAACTGAGAGGGAAATCAGCCCCAAAAGTTTAAAAAAAACCCACCACAACCCCCCCCTAGCTCAACCTCCCTCCCCGTCCAAATACCCCTCCATAATGTAAGTGTTATCCCCAAATGGGTGGCTTAGCAGGTAGGCCTTCTTCCGCTTTGCAGAGAGATCACTGTTGTGTCTTGTGCAGTATAAATCTAAATGCATGTTATTCCTGGAAGGCCCAGAAGTTGAATACATGATTTCAGCATCAAACCCCTATTGGTTTGGACAGCTTGGCTAATCAGTGGAAACATCGTCTAAGGTGGTGTGCACATTTTAGTTGAAGCCTCCGGGGAACGTTTCCTCTTATGGTCATTGCTTACGCAAACCAAATTCCTTGTGGCCTAACGTGTCCCCAGAGTAAACGACTGTAAGCGAACGCACTGTTTTGCCACGATCACGACCTGTTATTTGTAGTGTTGTGCGATGGGGGGAGGTGAAGATCTGTAGCAGACTGTATCCTAAGGACAGAGTTCAGAGCTGAGTTGGGTTGCTCTGGCTGAAGCTTATATTTAGCTCGATCTAATCTTGCTCCCTGTACTTTAATTCTTATCCATGGAGGTGCTTTTGCTGAGCTGAACTAATGATGTGTGTGTCAAGTCCTCTGTATTCCCACTGTCTCACTGTCTGTCGAGCTCTTAGGAGTGTTGGGTTGATCTATTTATCAAGTTCCACAGCAAAGCATTGTGGGTGCCTGTACACAAGTGCAGAGACTGCTCTGATGCGCTGTAATTACAGTGTGTCGGAGGAGACTTGATTAATCAAAACTGCTGGAGCGTGGGAATTACTGCAGTCTGGCAGCCTCCCGTGTATCGTGTATCAGCATCCCTGCACTTCAAATTGGCAGCAGGGCCACTTTCGCTAAAGCTTATCAAACAAGCTTTAGTTCAAGTAGGCCGTTTTGAAGCGCGGGGATGATAATACAAGAGACACTGCGGCGCTTTAATTAGAGTGGCTCTCAGAGCTGCTGTAATTAAAGTGCCCCCCCCCCTCCGCCCAGCCCAGCCCAGCCCATGGAGCATGTGTAAAAGTGCCCTGAAGGTCTACACAGGGGTTTAGACTTCGAAACCCTTTGGGAGCTGGGGTACTGTGAAGGCAGCAGTAATATTGTTTTTTCCAAGTCTCAGTGTCTCTGCTCCCTCATTTGCATGCAGGCAACGGGAAGAAAGACAGGATGTCAAGAAAAGGTTTGGCATGATTGAAGACCGACTCAAGGCCAGTTTTAGGGCTGCTAATAACTCACTTAGCAGAGAGCCCTTAGCTACGTCTTTCTTCTAAGACTTCACTCCTGCATAAGGATACAAGAAGATAAGACATGCTATACTGGGTCAGACCAATGCTCCTTCTAGCCCACTATGCTGTACCTGACAGTGACAGGAGTGAATACTTTAGAGGGAGAGCATATGAAAAGGGTGCATCTAGAGCAGGGGCGGGCAATTAGTTCGGGCAGAGGGCCACTTACTGAGCTTTGGCAAGCCATCGAGGGCTGCACGACAGCCAGCCAGGGGCAGATAAATATTCATTTTCTAAATTTGTTATGGGCTCTGTGGGCTGGATAGAATGGCCTGGCGGGATGCATCTGGCCCCCGGGTTGCATTTTGCCCACCCCTGATCTAAAGCAGCATACCTTCCCTAGTATCTACCTTGGTTGGTTTAGAGATGCCAGGGGATACATCCCTGCCTCTTTTGTTTAACAGCCATTAATGGATCTGTCACCCATGAATTTTGTCTAGTCCCTTTTTCAACCCGGGTATTTTTTCGGTCTCTACAACCTCCTGTGGTAATGAGTTCTACAAGTTAACTATGCTCTGTGTAAATAATAATAATAATAATAGTTTAAAAACTTCCTTTTTTCATTTTAAACCTGTCTCCCCTTAATGAATTCCCCTTAGTCCTAGCGTTCTGGAATTGAGTGAATACCAGTTCCCTGTTTACTTTGCCAACAACCGTCATGATTTTACAGACCTCTATCGTATCTCCCCACAGTCTTCTCCTTTCCTAACTGAAGAGGTCTAGCCCTGTTCATCTCCTGGTATGGCAGCTGCTCTGTCCCCCGAATTGATTTGGTTGCCCTTTGCTCTACTTTTTCTAATTCTACCGCATCGTTTTTGAGAGATGGAGACCAGAACTTCACACAGTATTAAAGATGTGGCGCTCCATGGATTTATATGTAGAATGATGATAATTCTGTTCTGTTTTCAGTTCCATTCTTAATGATGCCCAACATTGTATTTGCTTTTATTTTTTTTTGGTTGCTGCTGCATATTGAGATGTTGTTTTTAGAAAACTATCTACAGTGACTTCAAGGTCTCTTTCCTGAGCCATATCAGGTAGTCTGGAACCTAGCGCTGTGTATGCATAATTTTTCCCCATGTGCATTATCTTGAGCTAGTTGGCACTGGTATTGATCTATGATTTTCTTTTGCCTTCTCACTTAACTTTGTGACGTCTTTCTTCAGCTCCTCTCCTCTCATGCAGGCATTTTCTCGAATGCACCATTCAGTTCTTGTTCACTTGATCTTCTTCATTGCTTTCTAACTTGTATGAACTGGTGCAACAATCCAGGCCTGCCATGTTCAAATTGGAGCCATTCAGGGCACGTCATAAAGATGGATGGGCTAATATTTGTGTACCAAAGATTAATGAAATGATAAAAAAAAAATGATGCCTTTTTAAAAGTTTGGAGGGTTGATGGGTTTAGGAGAAGTATCTAGAAATGTAAAGATGATCCAAAGAGCTCAGGTGCTCTTTGGTCTGGAAATTAAGCTGGAAAAATAATAGAAGCAACCAAGGAACCAGTGAATGACTTCAGCTATAAGAAGCAAATGTGTAGAAGATGAATTGACACCCATGGAGTTACTTTGGCCATATCGTACTGTCTTTACATGAGAATCTGGTCAACCCTAATAGGATTTGCATTTTTTTGCTGGTGAATTGAATGATTTAGTGTGAATGGAAGCGCAGAGCTGAACCTTTTAATTTAAAGGAGTGTAAAGGTTTACTTGACACCATGGGGATGACACTTTAGATACATTTTTGTCTTGTTTTCAGTTGGTTTGTAGGCACTAGGGTGGGATAAGATGAAGGGACTGTAATACAGAGCCCATGACTAATGTGGAAATCTAACTTGGATGTTTTCTAAACTCAGAAAACCTTGTTTTTTGCCTGGTCATCCTCATGTGCAGGCAGTCTTGTGCTCCCTAAGATCCTGCAGGGCAAACTCATTGAATTAGTACTGCTGAGGTTTAGTTGTTGACTTATGTCTCAGCTCTAATAACAATGTGACCAGACATATCTGAATTAGTACTACTTTTGAAGAGCTGTGTTAGAAAACCATGGAGTGAACCCACCATCTACCTGGGCTATGATCTTGGTCCTATTGAAAGCAATGGTAAAATTCCTGTTGACTTCACGGGAGGCAGGATTTTACCCCATGTTTCTCGAGGCATGTTTCGTGCAGGGGTTCAAACGAGAATGGGAACGTAGGTAGATTTGGGTAACATCAAAGCAAGCCACCCACGAAGGAGTGCAATGATTGCCATCACAGCTGATTTAACTTTTCATTTAAAGGGCAATTACTAAATTCACCATAGCTTCTGTGTTCTGTTCAGGTTCTTATATTGCACCCATCATCGTGGTAACCGAACGCCTAGTTCCTGCATTGTATCCATATAACGGTAGCAACAACAACAACGAAACATTTCTGTACTGAATAATTCATCCTGGGGGAAGGGGACATCTGCACCCCTGTATTAATAACAGCCCACCCACCACCTTTAAAGCTGATCTGTTGTGGTGGTTTATGTTGAAGAATCCATGGTAGCAATTTTCATAACACAAAGACACTGTTACTGAATAGTACACCGAAGGATCGAATTTTATTGGTTCATAAAAGCCGTGGAGGTTAATATCTTTGTTTCTGGAGACAGCTGTTTAATTCTGAGCCTGGGCAATTGGCTCTTTTTATGTCTGAAGAGGAAAAAAAATGGATGTTTTGGATCTCAGTTTACTGTGTAATTGTATATGGCAGATGTATTAAATTAGCCTTTCCCAAAGCTTTTGGAGTTCTGCCTCTCTGAACTGTAAATTTTACTTGACTTTCTCATTTGCAGGTAGCATGAGACCATTTTGTTTATACTTCATGTTTTTCAAATAGGACAAAATAGGCCAAGAAGTAATATGCTGTGCCAGGCTATTTACTATAAGATGAACGGGGGGTGGGGGGGGGGGGGGGATATTGCTTGCATTGAAGTTTTAAGGTAAAACATAAATGGGGGGAGGGGGGGCAGAGGGAGGAGATTTTTTGTTGTTTTTAATTGTGGATTTGCTTTTCATTTTCTTAAACCTGAAAATTGAATGCCATCCAGGTTTAATGTTCAATCTGTGTCACAATCTGCTTTTATCCCTTGAGTACACCAGGGCATTCTGGGAGCGTTTAATGAACCAGGCACTTAATAAGACTTTATAACACTATACTAATTGTATTTTAGCTCATGTCATAGTTTCCCACTGATTAAAACAAGATCTGCCTTCACCAAGTGGGATGCCGTGCGGGCAGGTCGTACTAATGCAGCGTGCTTTTCATCTGAGTTTAAAGAACCTGAATTTAGCCGGACGTGATAGCTAAAGTCTGGTCCTGGTGGTTACACTGCTGTTAAAGCAGAGTAGATTGACTTCCCTGTTTTCGAGACCAGAATTGACTCTCCTCATTTTAACAGGGGGAAATGCTCTAATTAGAGACAAATCTGCTTTCACAGCACATATTTTCTGTACTACTCTGTGCCTATTTTTAATTTCTTAATATGAGAGGCGTTTGAAGGATCGTTTCTTTAAAAGCAGCATCTGTTTCCGTCACTAACTTTTCAAAAGTGACCTCAACAGAACTTTTTGATGGAGACTTTTATGTTGTGTGTTTTTTTTGCTGTGTCCCGAAAAATGAATTTGCATACACAAAGGAGGGAAGGTTTATTTTCTCCTTTAATTGATTGTTTCTAAGAGTGTCTCATTCAGGATTATATTCATTATTATTCATCAACAGAAAATTAGCGGCTTTAACGATGGATCCTTTATAAAAGGTGCAAATATGTAGCACAGATAACCACAGCATTGGCAAAAAATGAGTGGTACAAACCAGTTAATTTAAAAAAGCGCACATATGCATCTCCCTCAGTAACATCTGTGATTGTTTTCTGCTTGTTGTTTGTTTAGCATAGGACACTCTCATAACTGGAGAATTAATGAAATCATGAGAGCTGAAAGCGTGAGATTTGATCTATTCGTGTCTAAGGAAAGGACCATTTTGTTTGACTCTTGGGATAAACACAAAATTATCATTGACTTCAAGAGGTCAGGATGTTCCTTTTAGCATGTCTCTTTCTAACTCCTGTTTCAATTCAATGACTAATTAACACTTTGGAGAAAAAGGAAACCTCTATTAAAGATATGCCCCCTTAAATTAAGATATGAGAGGTACTAATGTGTGCCATTCAAGACGTCCAGTAAGCAAGACTAGGTAAGGCTAGAGTTGACTTTTCATGTACTTCTAAAGTAGAAAAGAAAAGGTGGGGCCTGGGGGGGTGTAGCTGTGTCTTTGAGTTAATACTAGGCATTATTTTTTGTTGTTCACAGGATACGCTCCTTTAAGCTGCTGTTTCTTTTATGTGGTTTGTTTTTCCTTTGCAATAGTTATAACTAATTGGGACAGATTTATTAATAGTCCCTTCAATTAGTTTGTTAATGGCTATAGCCACAAGGTAATTTTAGCTGGCTGCTTGAGTTTTGTTTTTTTTTAGTTTGCTACAGCTTTCAGTAGAATAGTTGTTGTCTACCTGCTGTATGTCAGATAGTAGTCAGTCTAAAGGAGTCACTAATAAAAAAATTGCAAACAATAATTCATCTTCAGTTCTTTTGGGTGGGGCATTTGGCTTTGTCTCCTGAGTTCCTAACCATAAGGGGAGCCGTGCGTACTTTAGGAGGTGAAAATACCAGTTAGCCTATATAGCAACCTGTAGAGAATATCAGAAACCTGGATGCTAGGATCCAGTTATTGGAGCTGTAGTGGGAAGGTAAAGTTTACATGCTTCCCCGTCCCACTGCCAACACCTTTATCAACAGCAAAAAATGGTGTCTGAGATGTGCGCTGATTATGACAACATCTAAAGGTCCTGCAAGAGGTTAGCCTGACCTTGTACATGCAGGTGTCTGGAAGCCCGCGCAAAACAGCTGGGCTTGGTTCTTTGCTCTGCAGGCTGGGAGTCTTTTGGAAAGACGGGCAGGCGCTATGGGAGCCCCCTCCCAGTCATGAGACAGAAAGAGAGTCGGGTGATATTGCAGATTCCTAAGATGGCTAGTTCTCAGCAGAGGAGTCTGTTGAAAAGTAGGAGATGGCAAGACAACTGCTAGGGATGCCCTGGCTGCTGGTGCGATGGTGGCCTCCAGGAATGCTGAAGGGGCATCCAAAATCAGATGTAGTGTGTAAGACCCCTGCTACACTTAACATTTAAGATGCGATTAACCAGTTAATCGCAACTTAAGTTGTGACACGGCCATGCCTTGCATTCAATCAATTAATGGCAGGATAAAACAAGGAATAAGTTACAAAGTTACTCCACAAAATGTGTAATAACTTTGTAGCTCATTCCTATCATGCCATTAATTGAACGTATGGCCAGGTGCACCCCTGTGGCTGGGAGCCTGCAGCTGATGGGAGCTCCCAGCTACAGGAGTGCATGGGGTCCCCTCGAGCCTGCGAGCGCTGTTAGCTGTCAGGAGTCCCAGTCATGGGAGTTTGCTTCTTACTGGTGCACCAGCAATAGGGGTGGTTGGATCTGATGCTGGACTCCACAATCATGCCTCCTGCCATGCACATGTGGCACGGCAGGAGGCACAAGGGTGTGGATTGAGCATCAGATCCTATCACTCCTTTACCCGAACATCTGGCAAGGGCCTAAGGAGGACAGTGTTCATTTGCATACAGTGTAATGTTTTGTGAAATCGGATTCTTGAATCGGGGCAGAAGTAAAAGTTCCTCTATATGCTATCGAGGAGGTCTGTAGAAGTGAGTATTTACTTGGGTAAGCTCATTGCAGAAAGAAAAAGGCAGAAAAAGAAAACGTGAACTCAGACATCGAAATGATCGACTGAAATTCTGTTTGTAATGATTAGGATTAGCAAGCCAGTCAGTTACCTGCATTATTTTTTTGACTGGTCAAAGAGGTTAGAAATTTTACAAACTGACTGCATTTTTTTGGTCGTTTTCTTGACATGAATATTTTTTGACACATTTTGTAATGGCAAATTTATGCTTTTTTCTGTATATTATTTGGACCTGTTGGCAATTCTGACTGGTATTTGACTGGTGAATTGACCAACCTTTATTTAACTGGTCAAATACCCAGCCCTAGTTGTTGTTGTTGGTATTATTATTATTGCTTTTTGTTATATTTATTAAAACTACTATCTGCGCTTATGCAGTCTTACTGTCTGAGACAATACTGAAAGTCCATACTAAACGGTGCGGATAACTTAAAATTGGAATCTTTTACTCTAAGTCCACTGAAGACAATGCATCTATTTATATGGATGCTCATGGGCCAGAAAGACGAATTCTTCACGTGGGAGGCAGAAATGTCCATTGACAGAAATAGGAAGCAGGGCACCTGAGCGCTCTCATTGCCTCTGCAGCTAACCAATGCTGTAATCATAGAAAAGTCATTCTGCCTCCATTTTTCTTTGTCTAGTTTTGTGTTTTTTAAATATAAGTTCTGTGGCATAGCAGTCATCTTGTGTGTCTGCATTGAACCTAACGTAATCAGTGCTATGATCTTTGTGATGTCTTATGGGAGCTACTAGAATACAAATGTTTATTAGCAAGCCCTTGGCTCTACCTCTCAGAGGTAGAGCTTGGGTTGCTATAAAATTCAGACGTGTGCAAACCATAGGAAAATTCAAAGAAGGATTTCCAGATTGGTTGCATGGCTTAGCAAACCGAGGAATGCAAATAGCCATATGCCCCAGATAGATCAGCTGCAGCAAGGTGACCGAGGCGGCTTGTCCACCTGCAGGGACCACTGGGGTGGTTTGCTTATCACCGGGTAGTAAAATGCCGATCGAAGAGATTTGAAGCAGAAAGGAGTGGTCAGCAAACAACCTGAGCCCAAGCAGAACTCAAAAAGAAACGCCGCAGGGAGCAATGGCTGGCAAGAGTGGGAGCTGAAAGGTGCGGGAGCTGCGCGATTGTCAACTCAGCGCATCGATTTGGCACGGGGAAAGAAACTCAGAACTTTCCTCTCTAAAATAACACAAGCCTGTGACATGTGAGCTGAAGCAGGTCCTCTGTTAGTTGTTCCTCGGAGTAGGGTTTATTAGAAACTCCTTGCTGGCTGCTTACCATCAATGATGAAGTGACACGTGGCTACAAAGAACAGGTACCTTGTTCACCATCTACATTGCAGCCATACAGAACTGGGAATGAGTTTGATTGAGATGAATCAATGGGAGTTTTTTCCTTTTAGTACTGGGAGCAAAGACTCATGCCTTAATGATTCGGATTACTAATGTGAGCTATGAAGAACTGCCACTTTCTTCAGTAATATTTGCATTTAAATCTTATTTAGGTGCTTCTGGTGTTGCAGCCTGTTGTCTACTTGCACTGAAAAGGGGTGCTAGTGCTTACTAACCAGAAATGAATAGCCTTTGCCTTTGAAGCACCTAGAAACGCAGAATCAAGCCTCTCATTTCTTTTCTTTTTTTTTTTTTTAATAAACTAAGGCACAGATGGCTGCTAAAGCTGAAAAAATGCATCCCTTGTGTAACTCCTCTGAAATCAGTCAGTCACAACTAGAATAAATTTGGCCCCACATCTCTTTTGCTTTAATTACATTAGCCTGCAGTAGATATTTTTTCAGATTTTTCCTGAGTTCACAATTGTGTATTTATGTATATCGCTGCATTATTAAGTGTGTTATCCCCACATTTTCTCTTAACATTAAAACTATCTTTGACATTGGCATGTCCTATTTGCCTTCCAATTTCTAGCTGTCCATATTCATGGTGTATCCTAGTTTGGTAAACGCATTTTTGTTTCTAAGACTGGCTTGCTTGTATTGAGACGGAGAGCATGGATCTGAATGTTCATATAGTTTGGACTTTCTGTGATGAGACAATTTTAATCATCTAAGAAGGGACATAGTAAGGCATCACTAGGATTTTTGGAGGTTGCAATCACTTTGCTTTAGCAAAAAAACCCCTCATCCTGTCAAATAAACCTAACCAGGTATTTCTGCTTTAGGACTAGCGTTCTTTTGCCAGCTGTTCCCTGTTCACAGTTGCATGCACAAAGGGCATGGGTTTTGAGGGCTTGGTAATGATACACATTAGGAACTGAAGATCTGAATTGCTGACTAAATCCACAAGACAGTGTGCAACCAGCCAGGCTGCACGGTTAAAAACCAATAAAGCCACAGTGGCCCAATGTGGCCGAGCAGGGGTGATGCATCCTCGTGAGCACACAGGCCATCCAGTAGCTGCAGACTGACTCTGAAATGCAGACCTGTCACAGCTGCTATCCTTTCTCATTGCCCTGAGCCTCCGGCTGCCCACTTGCCTGTCTGTTTTTTATGCTCCTTTTTTGGAAGGAGAATTGGAGAGGGGTGTAAAACACTCCCATTAGCTCTACTTTTGTCCTGTGGGCTTGTCTCCTCTTTCTGCTGTTAACTCGCAGCAACAGCAGGAGCACATGGAAGCAGGTGACTGCATACGCTCAGCTGCTACACTTTGCTTCAGCTGCTGCACTGTGAAATTGCAGCGGCAGTGCTGAATGCAATACTATATAACCTCATTAGGAGCAACACCTTAAGGCCGTGCCCGGGATTGCCACAGCAGGAAACTGCCTCGGGTGAGGGTGGTGAGCCCAAGACGTAGCAGTATCTCGCTGCCCTGTTCTTCCCATCTACCGAATCTCCCTAGTTTGTCCCTTTTTGTTCTTACCAGCTCTCAAATTATGGTCACAAAATAACTGCAAAAACTCATCGCAGGATTTTTTTTAACTTTCGTATTGCAGGTAGCGAAGGTGTCTCACCATAGTCATCCATGTGCCTTATTCAGAAGATAACCATGAGCCATCTGATGGCATCATGCTTTACTAAAGTCCTGGGTCCTACCCTAAAGTGTCCTGAGCTATGAGGAGGTGCATGATGGGACAGTACTACAAATCTTGGAGGAACTCTACTTGGCACAGTAGTTTTACATACTTCTGTTCCCTTCTTGGGTGCGGGTGCGCCTTTCTGTGCTTTAGGATTTGGCTCATAAACTTCCAAGGTGGGCATGCATTAGGGTTGCCAATGCTGTCTAAATCTATCCCAGGAGATTTCTGGAACACCAGTGTGCCCACAACGCAACATGAGCATGCCTGCGTGCTTGTGTATATCAGTTATAGATTATGGTGCATAGACTTTACATTAGGAAGGCAAATGCACATTACTAATACATTGTAACCCCCCCCCCCCGAACTACTATATAAATCAGACTCAACATTTTGTATTTATTTTAATGAATGCCCTATCATTTATCTCCCAGGTGACTCTCAGCAGTCTCCTGGAGATGGTATATCTATTTTCTGGAGACTCCAGGGCAATCCCAGAGGGTTGGCAACCCTAGCATGCATTTATGTGCCACGTGATTTTAAAGCTTGTGGTATTGTGTACACGGCAGACCTGTCAAGGAATAAAAATCGACCCTCGTATTATAGGTAGTAATATGATCTCCATGGAAAATCCTCTTCTGTACTGCATACCTGCCTTCGTCGTGTGGAGGCACTGTACTTTGCAACTAGTCGGAGAGAAATGTTTTCTCAATGTATTCATCCTAGGTAATGCAACAAGACTCTGGATCTGAGTCCTGCAAATTGATTTTGGACCTTGAGGGTGAAGACAGAACAATGGAAATAGATATCCAGGTATGGGAGGAGCGTTTGGAAAGGCAGACTAAGTGCCCAGTAGGGCAGGGCCTTCCAACTAGAGAAGCTGATGTGCAGCCCCTGGGCTCCTACTTGACTGCTGCTCCCCTTATCTCTCTGGCTGCTACTGCAGCTGTGGTTACCCGTCTCTCCCTCAGTATTGCATCCTGTTGCTGCCTCAGGGGTTGGGACACAGTGTTGGGTGAGCCCATGGCACAGCAAGGGAGCAAAGGTGGGAGCAGGGGCCCATGGCTTGTACTAGTGCGGCCCTAGTGACGTGGATTGCATAGCTCCTTGCCCCCTTGGAGCTGGACAGCCCTGGTGTTGGCGATTAGGAGCCCTCGTTAAGGAGTGGGGATTAGCCTCTTACATGTTTGCTCAGAACTGGCCAAGGGACTCTACAATATTTTTAATAGCAATTGGAAATGAAAACCAGGTAGGTCATCTAGGCTCCCCTAAAATCAGCATGGGGGAGAGAGTCATATTCATCCAGTGGACTTTTGATTGCCCCACGCATTAGAAGTATCCCTGGCAAAATCCTTTAAAAAAAAGTGGGGGGGGAAAAACAGAGTGGCTTTCTACACTTGTGGATGTGTGAGTCTGTCTCTCTTTCCCCATACAGAGCATTAAGTCCAAGAGCTCTCAAGAGTTGAGCTGCGCAGCTTAGTACTTTGATTAATCGACAGCCCAGCTTTTCTCTTCACTGGATTAGCATAATCATTAGAGTCTGAGGGTGTGTTTTCACTTGGCGTGTCCTTCTGTGGCGGTCAAGGAATTAATTACGCCGAGTAGGGAGACCATTCTTTGCAAGGAATTTTGAAAGTTTGGTTATTAATGGAGCGCTCTCCTGCTGAGGCTGCACTAGAGGGCCTGGAGTGAATGCACAGGTCAGTGATTTACATCCGGGGGAAAATGTTAGGAGTGTGCCTAATTCTAACACTGATTCTTAACTGTGCATTTATCTGCTGTGGAAGGGAGAATTAAAAAAAAAAAAAAAAGAGTCAGGATCTGCTCTCAGTTATGATGAAGACCTGAAAATCTCATGCTTACCCTGGCTCTTCTTCAGCTCCCATTGAAATCATTGGGAGATCAGTCACTAACCTCATGGCAGCAGGGCAGAGCAATAAGGGAAGCAGCCAAAAGTCCTGGGATGGTTGCAGTTGTAGCAGGGTTGAGTTGTGAGTGTAGTTTTGGATGAATGCTGCATGCACAGAGTCAAAAAGCCTGGGAATGACATAGAAACGATATGGTAGCAAAGACAGAGACCTGATGGCTATGGAGAACACCTGGAACTCTCTTAGCTTTCTTTTCTTTTTCCCCATTGATGTAGACTGCTGCATAATTTCAGCAGACATTGGTAAAACAGTCCCTCCAAAAGAAAAAGCAACATTAAGCCAACAGCAAGACAGACAGCAAATACAGTTGTGGATATTGCAGAGTTCTCATCGGTGAGAGCGTGGTTTGAATCCCTTTTACATGCCACCTGTCCCAGCATAGCTCAGTGGATACAAAATACAGCTGCCAAAGGAGACGTGAGTTTGACAGGACCCGTGCTTGTCTGAAAGGAATATTGTTGCTTCCCAAACCCAGACTAGCAGATCTGCACATTCAGCAATGAGCATTTGGGAATCTGACTTCCACCTCTGCTCCGGGATGCCTGTGCCGTATAAATCACAACAGTTCAGAGTTCAGCCAGTTTTGTTCCAGGGGATTTTGCATTTCATTGTTCGCAGTTTCAGGCCTGAATGACTCAGTGCTTTTTTTCCCCCCGCCCCGCATTGGAACAATATTCTGAAGGAAAAATATCTTCAATAAAAGGCAAGCTGTTTCAACACAATTTCTGTTCATTTTATCCTCCTAATTTGTTTCTCCGTCTTATTCAAAACTAAGCTTCCACAATAGAAACTTAAAAAAAAATGTTTTAATTATTTTTTTATTTTTATTTTTTACAGACATGATCCTTTCCATGTCCAAGTCAGTGGGGAAGTAAAAGAATCCCCTGCATTTGATTTCGCCATTTTATTTCAAATATTTTATGCATCTCTATAGGAAGAAGCTGGCAAGTGAAACTTAAATGAATCGGATATCCAGGTTGTAGCCTTATTGGTCCAGAGGCAAAAGGAATCAAAACTCGTGGCAGAGGTGATATCTGTTTACTAGACTAACTAGATATTTGCAAAAAAAAAGAAAAATCTTTATTTGCAAGCTTTCAGGCAGCCTTCATCAGGCAGAGGAGCTTGCAAAGATTATAAAAGTTCTCCTAGGTAGAAATGAAAATTCAGAAGTCACAGGATAGCTGAAGGTGTGGTAAAGTCTCCTGTTTGAACCAGTTCATTTTGTGTTGATTATTTAAGAGCCCCAAGCAAAAAAGTTATGATCTGCATTCAACTTGCAGTAGGAATTTCATGTAAGCACCAATATTAGGACATATTCCGACATCCTTACATTGAAGGAGCACCTTATTCCGAGTGATCCAAGTGATTTCACTCCATCAAGGTGCTATTCAGCGTGAGGAAGGATGCTAGGATCAGGCCTTAGTGATCACCAGGGGCAGGCTATTTTCTTGCCTTTGGTTCAGTTGCAGTCCAGTCTACAGCATTTATGAAAAAGGGTATAGTCTCTGCCATGGTGACTGATAGCTTCCTGGAGGACAGTGCAGGGTATTGCACCGAGCGAGAGAGAATACTCTTCCCCCTTCCTCAAACATTGCTGTGTTTTGACTTCCTTTAACCAGCAGCCAGTCCCTTTATACGTGGGAAACATTACAGGTCTCAGTCTGCAAGGCCCATATCTAGAGAACTGCACACAAGGTGAAAAACCATTTTGTGGGATAGAGAGAGCTGGATGGAGGACATTCATCTTTTATGCCAAAGACCACTGTACATTTGATCACGGACAGTCTCTCTCTAGAAGTTCATACTGTGTTACCCACATCCGATCCGGGGCCTCCTTTGGATTCTTCCATACTAGAAATATTAAAAGAAAGGTGGCTCAAAGAGAGGAGTAGGGGTGCATTTTGATCCATTTTATGTTCAAATAGCCCGTTGTGAAAGAAGGAGCAAGCTTGAGACTTGCTGTATCTGAGCTCCATATGTAGTATTCACTACCTTTTGCCATTTTGGAAAATAAAGACCATGTGCATAGTATGAAGTCTTCCCTGTGCAGGAACAAAGGCCTTTAAAAGCGAAGTCTTTATACCTTGGAAACGTATCTATTAGGGGAGGCACAATTTTTTGATCCTATGCTTTTTTCCAGGCTTTGGTATATTAGAAAGTGTACCATAGGAGGCTTCATAGCTCATATGGCATTGTAGGCCGCCCCAGGCTGGCTTTGTTTGTGCTACCATGGTTTGCCTTTACATATAATTTTTATGCAATCATTTTCACTGCAGTAAAGAAATGTAGTCATTAATGTTCACGCTCCCAACCTGTGTGAGCAGAAGCTTTCATTTGAAGAGTCTGTCTTTAGGGCACACTTCATTTCACTTAGAATAAATTATCATACATTTATCATTAGTTAGCAAGTTATTAACATTAATATAAACAAATATGTGGCACATTTCTTCAAGAAGATTAGCTTTTTAATCACTTAGTGGATATAGCAAGTAGCTTTTACATATTTTATTTTTTAAAGGATGTGTTTTCTCAGTTTTCATATACATGTTTTAGGGGGGGAAATGAAACCTTCCCAATAATTCTACACTTGTTAGCTCTCTATCTAGTTTAATTGTGGTAATGGGGCAAAAAACCCCAAGCAAAGTATATTGAATGCATTAAGGAGACGACTTTTCTTTGGTCAACGTTAGCTAAGGCTTCATGGTGATCATTTCTAAGTGTGGTACTTCCCTGCCATTGGAAGTGTTATTGTAGCATACCTGAAAAAGCATTAACCTAGCTGGCTTGGCTACCATTGCAGTGAAGTGTGGCTAAAAATCATTAACCTAGCTGGCTTGGATACTATAGCAATGAAGTCTCCAGCCCCCTAAATTGGAAGATCCTTCGCTCAGGATCTTGGGTCAGTACAGATTAGACTAAACCCCACACCAACATGCTTTTGCTGGTCTTGATATCCAAGTAATTCGGGTATGTCTACACATGATGATATCACTTTTCAAATGGAATATAAGCTTACCCATAGAGCAACCCCAGATGGATTAAAAAAATAGTCGTATGTACTTTCATTACCATAGTGCCTGAGCATATAACAATCTATACACCCTCACAGTACCCCTGCCAGGTTGAAGATGTGCTTATTTCCCCCACTGTGTAGGTGGGGAACTGAGGTTTGAGCACCTGTGACTTAATCAAGACACGGAGGAAGCCTGTGTCATATTACTGCCATTGAATGGGAGCATCAAGTCCTAGGTTAATGCATTAACTGGGACCATGAGGTGCCTAATTGGGGCTCACATCGCTTCCACCATTTCAGATACTGTTGTTAACAAGAATAGGTCAGAGGCTGTAGCAAGATCTGTTCCCAGCAAGCCGTCTCATCCAGACACTTGACCAAACTGCATTCATATGTATTGTAGTAAAAAAATGCAGATAAAGACTCAAGCCTCTTCCAAGAAAGAAATGGACATTGTAGAAGCAGAATCTGCTGCATTTTCCTGAAAGAATGATGCAATTAGTGGTGTTAGTAGAAGCAAACTTTTCTCTACCATCGTGTGGTCATGAGAAAGAGGAGGGAAAAGACCTGCTAGACCATCAAACTGTGCCCCACAGGTGAGGCTCTTGCAAGGAGGAATGTATTAAACCAGCCCTTTTGTACAAAAGGTCAAAAAGGGTTATTCATCTGAGATGGCCAAAGACTTTCAAATGAGTGGGTATATTCTCATTGAGCCTTGTTGGTAATTATGCTACTTCTAGTTTGATACAAGCCATGTCTGCAACCAGCTAGGTTGTGCTTGGGTAATAAATGAGCTAACTGGAGTGAAAGGTGACTTTTGGTGATAAAGGCAAATATGCTGACCCAGCGCCCTCTCCTGCCTCGAAATGCAGGGAGAGGTGACCACAGCAGGGGCAAAAATTGTGTGTGTTGGAGATGAATGCGTAATTTTGCCAGGGGTTTGCAGGAGGTACAAACAGTCAAAGCCAGGAAAATATGATTAGGGTGGTATTTAAGTGGGGAGCTGCCAAATTTTGGTCCTCATTCAATCTGTGATTGCTCGTTCTGTAATAGAGCTGGGAGGCTTAACGAATATTTGTAAGCCCATTGATAGTTGTAGATCAAAGTGGCTCCTGGATTGCAAAATCAAACTAGATCATTGAGTTGTATACTGTATCTAGTCTGCAAGGACAGAAGACATTTTAAAAAACATCAGCATACTTAAAACAATTATCTGTATATCTGTTGACTAACTATACCTTTCCTCTCGAGAGTGACCTAATGTAGTTAGGTAACATATACTCAGATGATGTAAATTGGCCTACCTCCTAACTCATAGTAGTGAAGTTATTGGAGCCATGCTGGTTCACAGCAGTTAAGGATATATCCCAGTATCTTAATTATCAGTAGTTTATGATCTCAGTTTTTATCTGCATTCAGATTGTTCCAGTACCCCAAGTGGAAATAAGAATGAGTCGCATGATACAAGTACAGTATAATGGAATATGTGACTTGATTAGCAAAAGAGTATTTGGGGGAATATATTCCACAAAGTCCAACTATTTCTAGAAGGCACCCGGAATACTCCTATAATACAAATTTGTGCACTATCAAAGTAAGACCTTGGGCAGTTGTTTGAAATTTTTGACCTTGTCCATCACCAAAGCAGTGAGCACATGGTGTTTATAGAGAAGAAATCAGAGTGTACAGCATGAATGGGAAGCTGGCATTTTGAATTCAGCCTTTGTACCTGATGTTAACTATTTCCCCCTGGAACAAATAAACAACAAAAAAAGTGCAGGTTGTCTTTATGTAGCAAATAGTTTGATTGCCTTGCAGAAAACCGAGTAATTGAGAACAAGAGAGTGACTGAAACCTTGCTGTCAGCTCCATACTCTTACTTACCTTGTACTGAAGTCATCCACTATGTTATTTGTAAAGGGACGCGGGAAAGTGTTTGATTCACACTTAAAGATTTACCAACATAACTGTGTCTGCTTGCGGGGGAGTTTACCGCCATAGGTACGCCAGTAGATGTTCTAGCGTAGAGCATTACATTAGTATAACTCTTTATATACCAGCATAGCTTATGCCAGTCAAACCACACGGCTGTAAGCATTTTTTTTTTTTAATACCGCTATAACTACACCTAGAGTTTTGCTGACATACCTATATGGTTAAAAGTATATTGGCAAAACCCTCTTTGTGTGAAAAAGGTCATAGTTTCAATTAAATTTCTTAAATGTTTAACAACGACATTTTTGATCTTACGACATTTGTATCTTTTCTTTTCTTTTGGGGGAAAAAAAATATGTTCCCATGTCACTTTTGGTGTAACTCTCTTGATGTCAGAGGGCTTTACTTGGGGAGGATTTGCCCCGGACCATTCTCACAACTTTAAGGTAGGTCAGGCCAACATTTGGGATTAGGAATTTGCCCTTTTGTTCCTATTTCTCTTCAGTTGAGGAGACTAGCAATGTAAAACCGAAGTTTTCTGCTAAATCCCAGCTGCTTCCCTTCTCCTGAGAATAAAATTGCTGAGACAGAGCTAATGGGCGAGTTCTGCTTTAATAGCTGTGATTAAAATAGATTTGTGCAATATTTGTACAATGACTGTATTTTGCTTTTAGATCTCTGCCTCTGAAAAAGACGTTTTTCTCCATAATGAGGCATAATTTAAAAAGAGATCTGTTTTTAATGGCAAAGCTATCCCTGTTCCTGGGATATTTTTCATTTGAATTCAAACGCGTTGCTGCAACTTATCTAGTCTCCATTAATGCATGTCCTAATACACAGTTACCATTAAGGAAGCCTTATCTCTATACGCTGAATGTTAGATCAATGGGTGTCATTCTGCCTTCCAAGATCATAAGCTGAGCTGTAAACACGCAGTGGTAATGAGAATAAATAAAACCTACACAGATTAACAGCCATGTGGCATTTGTTTTCCTGTAGTCATCCTTCAGACTGCTTCACAGCTATTTTCTTCTTGCGTTGAAAAATGGAAGCAAGAGGAAGAACAATGTTGCTTATCCATTAACAGTCTGATTGCCTTTTAGCAGAAAATGGTAATAATAAGTAGGATTTTGCCTTAATTTCAGATCTGCCTTTCCTAACTGTCCTCACTGCCCAAATGCCAGCAGCACCGTGTCTACAGTTTGGGACAGGGGAGAGCAGAAATACAGAAACTTCCCTCTCTGAAATGAAGTGCAAGTATGTGTTGAGGGTTTTGCCTGAACAACGAGCCAATTGTTGACCCAAGCTGACAAAGTATTTAAAATCCGGTGTAGGATTTTATATGTAATAAGTTTACAGGTCTCCACTCCGGGCTACGTTCATCAGTGTAACGTTTGGCTGAAGTTTCAAATTGCAGGAGGAGTTAGGGGGGCTGACTGTCTTCTGGCAATGCCCCCCAGACTTGAAATAATTATGGGAGATGAGAACTTGGCTCAAAGAGAGTCAGGATGCTGTAGCCCTTTCCTTTTCATTTCTTGGCATGTAGACAGAGCCTAGAACACTTCTTCCAGCAAGTGACCTTTGCCAGAAGACTAAATACAATCTTGAGAGCACATAGATGTAAGGGATCTATTTAGTCATTTGTGAGCTCCAAAGGGCCCGCTAAAATCCCAGTGCAAAATAAAAAAAATGGGTATATACCTTTTCAGTTTGAGCTTTGCTTCCCACAAACGCCCTTCTAGTTAATGTTTGTCTTTTTTAAATCCGCTGTTTCTCCCTGCCTCTCGGAGTTTAAACAATTGTGTAGATCCAAATATAAATGATAAAGTATAGGAATAAGGCAGTGTTCCTTTAAAGAGCTGGTGAGTCCTGAGGTCGGGTTCATTGTGCCCCTGTGTGTACAACTAGGGTTCCTTAGGTTTGCATGTTGTGTAATTAGATCAGTGTCTTTCCTTCCTATCATGTGTATTGTGTAGAGAAACAAAGACACAGCAGAAACAAATTTGCACACTTGTATGCATCTCGTGGAGACAGCCCTGGTGTCTGAAGATCTCAACAAGGAAGAATCGGAGTTGTATTGCTGCCTCTGAATCGCCTCCTTTAGGATACTGGTGAAACAGAAGCTTGCTGAAAATCAGAGCTTGCATCCGACCTCAGCTCCCTTGAAGATTATTAATACAGTAATATTAAAAATATTAATAATAGCTATTATTAGCCATATGGATTTTACACTGTTAATTTATACACTGCTTTGCAAACAGATAAGACGCATGCCCTGCCATTAAGGGCTTATGTTTTAAATAACATATGACAAAACAGGGTTATAGGGGGTGGACATGGGGATTATTAGAGTAAAAGGAAGGAGTGTATTGCTTGAAGTGGTTGGCTTCAAGGAAGAATTGTAAAGGGTGGGTAGGAAACTAAAAGGCTGCAATTCCCATGTTTGTACTTGAATGCCCTGAAAATGATATCCAGATCCTTCTGCTTCTCTACACTCCTTCCATGTTCCAACTTTTTGCAAGTGAAATTACAGAAGAGCGGGCACGTCTACACAAGATGCTTACTGCGCGTTAGCCTGATAACACGGTGCAGTAGCACAGCACAGAACAAACTGTGCTAAGAGCCTACTGTGCTGTATTATTAGGCTAATGCACAGTGTCATTAAATAACCGTGCACCAGCACTACTGCGCAGTGTGCATTAACTTTATTAAGCAAGTACTAAACTAAATGCACAGTATCTAAGGTGAATTAATAAACGTGTAGACGCACCCAGAACATACAAGTCTGATGCACTACATAAGTCTCATTTTCATTATAGGCCATGGGATTATTCCCCCTGCTTTCCAGCTGCCTGCAAAATGTTCTATCCTGTAAAAAACCATGCATGTGAGAGTTGCAAGTAGGGTCATTTTGTTGGTGATACTGCTGCCACTCATGCTACAAATGCAAATTAAGGTTGATGTATACATGCTGCCTTGACTTGATTGAGGCCATTCCTCAGTTTTCCAGAGTTTGACCTGTATAGTTTATGAACTGCCTAATTTTACCATCAGCTACTTAAATGCCTACAAAAAAAAACTATTTAGAAACCCAGGGTTCTGAGAGAGAGGTATTTGCATTTTCTGCTGGATCAATATGTCCTTCAGATCTGGATTTCTGGAGCACAATGTATATGAATAATTTCTATACATATATCTGTAATGAGATTGAATTTGCTGATTTTGCTGTCTTGTCTGTAGCTACTCCTATAGACAGATTAAGTTAATTTGGTTATGTCTTGCTGGGCAGCACTAAATGGTGTATTGAAATTAAGGAAATGGATGTGATATATGTTGGAGGTACAACATGTCCAATGGAGAGTGAAATTGGGAATGTGTTATGAAACAGGGATACCAGATATTGATAACCCTTTTTAATTGATGCCTGGCTACCTCAGTTACTTTGGTCGTATTTGAAATTCCTTTGCTACGTTGGCAAGGAAACAGGCTAGAAGATGGCTTAAAATGAAGAGTGGCATAAAACTGCTTTTGCAGCTGCCTGCTTGGAAAACTTGGGAACGTGGGTTTGTACCAGCTAAGGTTTACACCAAGGTTAAATTAGGAGGACTACTAGCAAGTGGTTAAACAAGGTCTTTGGGATGTGAGGACCAGAGCTTCATGGGGGGGAAAGATGAAGAGTATATGAGTGTTTGCATCACGTAGGGGTCTTCCTCTACAACACGTCCCCCTAGCGCTGATTCACTGTGCAGTGTAGCGCTCACATGCATCGTGCCCTGGAATAAGATGCTCATCTTGTTTTTGAAATGCAGAATGAAGAAATAGAGCTCTTTCCTTGTAGTAAGTAACTGGGCACATCTGTACGTGCACAGTTATGGCACGGTAATTTAGGTTACTGCGCAGTAACCAAAAATGACTGTGCAGTACAGGCACATGTCTACATGTGCGTGCCTGTAGTACGCTGTAACTATGGTAGCTTATGCTGACTTGGACGTAAATTTGCTACCTGCATAATGCAGGTAGCAAATTGATGCCTGATTAGTTACTGTGCAGTAAGGCACGTGTAGACGCCTTACTGCACAGTAACACTCTGAGTGTAGACTGACTTGGGACTAATGTTAATCCCAAGTCAGTCCACACACAGTGTTACTGCACTGTAATATCTGCATGTGTAGACACTGGCCTAAAAAGCACTTACTGCACAGTAAGTTACTGTGCAGTAAATGCATGTGTAGATACCACCACTGAGTAACAGCAAGTAAGAAACTGAGCCTGCTGACGGTTCTCCTCTCTGTGGATCTTGCCCAGACTTGAGTTTGAATGTCTATTTTCACCCAGTAAGAGGCAGAGATTGTTCTTACTATATTTCCTGGTGTATAATGCACATGCCAATTCCCAGCAGCTGGTTGTTGGGGAAAAGGTGCTAAAGGTTATTGCAGGTACTAAAGTCAATGCACAGTAACTACAGCACATTTAATGCACGTGTAGATGCACCCTCAGAGTAAGTACCCTTTTAAATACTAGGTACAAACAGGTACTAACTAATAGTAGTAACAGGTACTAACTCAATGCTCAGTAACCGGTGCTTCTGCGCAGTAGTGCCTGTACACACCTTTTTAGTGACACTAATGCACAGTAGACTAATTTTTCTGCATATTAGGGCAATAACACAGCTGTTGCCATAACATGCTAATGCACAGTAGAATTAGTCTACTGTGCATTTAGCATCTCATGTAGACATGCCTTGATATGCTATAATGAAAAGCGTTAAATACTATGAGGTACCCCCTTCTTAATGTCTAAGAGCAGGAAGTTTAGTGATGTCAATACTTGTCTGAACCAAAGTGAAGAAAGTAACGTGGATTTGGAGCTTAATATTTTACTTCTCAACTTATTTTATGAGCCAACTCAGATGAGCAAACCGGGGCTCATCTGGGTTTTCCATATCTGAAGTAGTTGTTTGTCTCCTGCTGTGGAATGTAGACTACATGATACTCTCTTCACGCTTTGCTGAATAATCAAATGGACTTTAAAATAACTGGCAAATCTTTATTGCCTCCCTTTCATTGAGGATTAATTATCGAATAGGTGGTAATGTAAACACAATGCTTAATTCCAATGGAACGTCTTTGTAACGAAATGACTGTTGCTGTGTTATGAAGTGGTATGTGTGTACGTAACCGTATCTAATAAAGATACTTGATCGATACCTACCAAAGAATAATGAAGGAAAGTTTAAGCAGTACACATGGATCCAGATTAAAATGTTGTATCTGAACACTCCAGTATTTAGACCTTTTAAGGTTGAGGTTTGTGATTCTGAAACCTGAATCCAGATCCAGCTGTGAATCTTTCAGCTGAAGTTCACCTCTAATTATCAATACGTGAAACAGGTCCTTGATTAGTGCTTCTTATGCTGTTTGTGCTACAGCGTTTTGATTCAGGCAATCCACAGTGACTCCAGAAAAAAGATGGTGCGTGAATTGCTTATATTACATTAGCTAATGTATTTGTCACAAAATATACCTTGTATTTGGGGATGTTGGATTAAGAACAGACAAATGTCTTTGGTCTTTACGTTTTCTCTTCTTTAACTGGAAAGATTAGAACATAAAAGGAAAAGAACTGGCAAGACTTTCAAAAATACAATAACATCTCAGTGCTAATAAGTGGGAGGTTCTTGTGCATAAAACTGGAGTGTGAGTGTGTAAAATTAATTAAAGCATGAGGAGGTGGGTTGTGATGAACTAGAAGTAGAGGTAACTTCAGCAGAAGCACTAGTAGCTAAACAGTGGATTGCAATAAAGTTTCATAATGTATGGATATGTGCGTGTGTGTGTATATACATAGGTGTGTGTGTGTGTGTATACATGCATACATATGTATGGATATGTGTGCGTGTGTTGGTGTGTATTCCATATTCTTTTTCTCTAGCAGAACTCGAGCCGTTTAGGACTAGCCACATATACTTTCATTTGCTGCCCTTACTTGAATGCAGTAAGCTAGTTTGAAGGAAAACCCCAAATGTCATCTAGAACCAGGTTTTAGCCCTTTCTTGCTTTTGACATTCATAATTTACAGGCTGCAGCTATATGGCTTGAAGGATATATTGTATGATTTGGGGCTTGTGTTTATGACAGAATGTGAGATATTAGATCTGAGTGTATTATTCAGACTTTGGTAATAAATATGGTCCGTTTTAGATATTGTGTAGCTGTCACTGGAAATTTGTAAACTGATTTCCTTTGAAATGTTGCAGAATTTGGGCACATTCCAAATGCATTATTGTTATTTGCATTATTACTTATTATTATTTAATTTGCCAGACTCCAAACCAACCCTATGCTTTCAGCCATTTACAGGTTCCTTTCATCATTCTTTTTCTAGTGTGTGCTGTGGAAAGCTATTTTAGCCCTTTTCTTACAAATTAAAGTCTTCTCTAGCCTGGATATGTCACCTAATATGATTCTGGGGGCAGTTTGTGGACCTTAGCACTGGAGAAAGTGCCTTGGTTTATGATCTAACTGAGTGGGGGGGTGGGGGGGCGTTGTAATGTAGTTCATTTATGGTTTATGTAAGTCTAATTTGCGGACCACAGCAGTGCATTTCCCTCTCCTCCATCCCTCCTTCCCCCCACACCCATATTTTATTTTATTATTCCTGGTTGTTTTGAGGTTGGGACTTTTTTGTCCAAAACTTGGGGCCGGGGGGAAGGTTTGTTTTTTTTATTTTTTATTTTTTTTTCTTAAGTTTTTATCCTGAACCTGTACAATAAGTGACCTAAATGGTATATAATGAACAAGGGGAAGGTGGTTGGTGGAAAGGAAGTTGATTCAGTGTGGGGCTTTCTTTGGCTAAATTAATGCATCTCTCTCAATTGACTGAAGCAGAAGGCAGGACAGAGCGGTACCTTATAGACTAACCCATTCAGGAATGCATATGCTTTTAGAGGCAACAGCTTCCTTCATCAGATGCTATGAAATGAATTAACTCACAGTTAAAGATGGGGGGAAAAAAGAGCAAATTAAGTTGAAAAATGGAGTAGAGGAACATGACAATGGCAGGCTGGTTTTCTTTTTTGTTATTTGTGCCATTTTTTGCTATGTTTATTGAATTTCTCATGGATATTGTCCATGGAGCACACATGGAAAGTTTAATTTGTAAAGCAATTGGTTCCCTGCCTTCAAGATGTCATTAGCTAATGAGAATTTGTTCTAATGAATTACTTCTTATACTGGATATTTTGGTGCTGGTGGAGGCTGTCTGCAGGGAAGACCAGAACGTCCCCCCTCTAGGCTGATGATATTGTTTCAGTTAAGCTCTAAATAAAATCAGTTGTTTTCATCTAGACTCTGCATTGTTAAATTTGGTTATTGCAAATACAATTAAAGGCATGAGAGCTCTGAATCAATGAATAAATTTAAGGCATTGTGGTGAGACTTAGACATAGATTTTGCTTTTAATAGATTATACGGTCAGAAATAATGACTTAATAGGAGACTTATGGAACTAACAGAACACAGTGCAGATATTTCAACAGTCCTCAAATTGTATTTCATGTATGTGGTGCTAGGTCTTCTTCATATTTCTAGTTACTTAGTTGAAAAATGGTTCTAAATGCATTAAATTCTTTCCTGCTATTGCTTTCCCATTGCAAGGATAGGCCACAAGAACATTATATGATCACAGACCAGGGGAAGGAAAGTGGCTTATGTGTTCATGAATAAGAAGACCATTCCCCATGAGAGAATTTTTCTTCTAATCTATAGTCCATGCCATGGAAAAGTTGGAGCTCTCATACCTTCAACCCTATGTAGTACACAAAGAGTGAAATTCTGGTTCTATTGAATTTATCAGCCAAGTTCAAGTTATCTTTGAAGCCAATATTTCACTAATAGTATGTGTCAAGTGTATTCAAAATGTGACTTTACAGACTCCCGGTTAGGTGTTGCCTTATTTAAGATCACTTTGGTGATCCCTGTTCAAAGTGTAGCATTTGGAAGCTAATGAAAACCTCACGGATCTGACCTCAAACCCATTCTCCTCCCACATCAATTGAATAACACCTTTCTCTTAGGTACTTGAAAGCACTCAGTTAAGAAATCAACAAATTACTCTCTTCCCTGAATTCTGCAGGCATCAATGCACTAATGTATTTAAAAATAAAAGATAGGAAAGCATCTTTAATGTTTCACAGCAAGATCCTAATGACTGTATTTGAGCAGTTCTGCTGTAATACCCATGGAAGAACATGACAGGACGGCATTGCCTCCTTGCTTGATGTGGCTGTTTGTAATCGACTGTATTTACAGCCTGTGCAGATTGTCATCCACCCTGTTGTTTTTCAAAGGGATCTCTGTTAGTGGTACAAAGCCTCCTTCATTCAGTTGCTGATTGATTTGCAACCCTCAGCTTGATAGGAAACGTGGTCTGGAGGAAAGGGCGTGGGGGTCCATGTAAGGGGTCCAAGATCTAATCCCTGGTAGGTTGCTGACCAGCTGGTTGACCTTGGACAATCCTCTTTCTGCCTACATCTCCCCATCTGGACAGTGATGGTGAGATTCACTTTCAATGTCCTTCATTAGTGCTGTGCAGATGGATTAACTGGAATTTATATAGTGCTGTGTGCACTTCTTTTAAAAAAGCACCGGTTGCCATTAGATTGCACTGAGAATCATTGGACCTGTGTTTTCCCCTGTACAGCTACAGCATAGTAGATTTTCCCTCCCTGTATTATTTATAGTGTAGGGCTAGTAGACCACGTTGGGATTGATACTCCCAGATTTCTGTGTTTGGGTATTGTCTGTACTCAATCTGCTTTCCCATTAAATAATTGGGACAGAACCGCTGAATCGTCCCCTGCCAACTCAAAGTTGCTTCTGGAGTAGTAGAAAGGGTCTGGTGGCTTTACCTTGAAATTAAGATACTGCGGGAACTTGATAGCTCCTTCACTCTTGTCAGTGGAGCTATATTAGCTGGGGATCTGGGTCACAATCCTTCATAGCAGTGTTGCCAGCAGATCGAGGGAAATAATAATTCCCCACTATTTTGCACTGATGAGGCCACATCTGGAGTCCTGTGTCCAGTTTTGGATCCCACAGTACAGAAAGGATGTGGACAAATTGTAGAGAGTCCAGCGGAGGGCAACAAAAATGATGAAGGGGCTGGAGCACATGTCTTATGAGGAAAGACTGAGGGAACTGGGCTTATGTAGTCTGCAGAAGAGAAGACTATGGGGGGATTTAATAGCAGCCTTCAACTACCTGGGGGGGGGTATAAAGAGGATGGAGCTGCACTGTTCTCAGTGGGGGCAGATGACAGAGCAAGGAGCAATGGGCTCAAATTGCAGCAAAGGAAGTTTAGTTTGGATATTAAGAAAAACTTTCTCACTCAAAGGGTGGTGAAGCACTGGAATGGGTTCCCTAGAGAGGTGCTGGAATCTCATCCTTGGTGGTTTTAAGGCCCAGCTCCACAAAGCCCTGGCTGGGCTGATCTAGTTGGGGCTGGTCCTGCTTTGAGCAGGGGGTTGGACTAGATGACCTCCTCAGGTCCCTTCCAGTCTTCGTTGTCTATGATTCTGTGATTAAATGAAATCAGTAGAATTATACTAGTGGAAAATAAGCCAATAAGCCCCACAGCCACACTGCACAGGAATCATCACCATCCCCATTTGACAGGGATGCAAACAGGAAACATGAAAGGAAGTCGCTTGCTCCGGGGCATAGAACAAGTCATTGGCAGATTGGGGAATAAAGCCAGCGACCACTGACCGTTGCTCTAGTGAGCACACTAGCATTAATCAAGCTGCTTGATACAGAGAAGTCATTAGAGTTGCAGTGTGGAAAGATGTAGACCCAGCTCTTATCCACCTTTATCTGTATAGCAAGAACGTCCTCTCCCATTAAACTGTTTCTCCACGAGCCCATACATCATGTTCTCCAGTGTCACTCCTGAACCTGATTCTGTAGGGCACAGCACTTACCAAAACTCTCCGAGTCTTTGTTAATAATAGATGTGCTGAATCCAAAATTCAGACTCTAACCTCCTAAATATCAATTCTTTATTTTTTCGTAACTGTTTGCCAGAGGCCAGTCGGGGAAGTTCAAGCTACCTCTTCCACAGCGTGCAGGTTTCCAGTATTTATTTAGTGCAAAGCTGCAGATCGTACAAAGTAATCCCAGTGCAATAGCAACTCGCAAACAATTTTCTAAAGCATCTTTAATGTACAGTGTTACTATACCCAGCGGTGTAGGAGAGCAGTATTAATGCAGGCATGATAGTTCTGAGTGTTCATATGAGTCCTCAAGGAATAATAAACAGCTTGAAATAACAACCAACAAATTCTCCAGATGCTTTTTATCCATGTGTCGGCAACTGTGTTGATTCCAGATCAATGCAGGATATTAAGACATTTGTATGATTGAGCTAAAAGGCTGCCAGGTTGTACAACCATCAGGCTTGTATAAAATAGGAGAGCTGAGTAATGCCAATTGTGCTCTATTCACAAACTGCAGGGATGGAACTTTTTTGTAATATAAAATTACTGTCAGCGGAGAGGTTTTGTTTTTAATTTATTACATTTGCTGCGAGAGTGGAGGTGTTTGCAAGTCACGTGATTACCTGATCCCAGCATATGGGTATTACGCTGGTATAAAATTATGGTTGCCGTCAGAATCCAGACAATAAGACATGACCCTTTCTCTGCAAAACATGAAGGCAAAGTCTTTTATTTTAAATGCGAGCCCCTCCACCCCCACCCCCTGGAGTCTCGCTGTAAAGTTCATAATAAAGATGACTGGTTCTGACTCCCTTCTTGGTTAGTCAGTCCAACTCCATGGTTTTCACCGAGGTCACGCTGTAATATTTTTAAAAAATAAAATGAAAGGAAGAACAAGCAGAGCGGTTGTCTGTAGAGGAGCAGCGAGGTGCGGACGCAGCGTAATGGACACCGTTTCGGCTGACATCCGGGACCAAAATGGAGATGTTCTTGTTTTAAAGCATGCGGTGCTAGGTCTTGAACTAGAGTCAGCTTCTCAGCCATATCCCATGCTGATCCAGCGTGAGGAAGGAGGGAGACGCGTAACACCTGCGAGTGGTACATGTGAAAAATAGTGATGGATTGGACGTGACTAGATGGCACGAGGGGTTTCTAATGGAAACCGAAGCCTTTCACTTCTACTGTGGATGACTGGTTCAGAGTCAGCCCTGGCTGATGGAGGCTGAAACGTGATGGTCATTTGGTGGCTTTCGTGGAGTAAGCTGACTACTACTTTCCCATCACAGTTTAGCTATCCCAGTGTAGTCTAACAGACCCCGCTGGATGTTTCTGCAGAGAGGACAAAAAATGTTGGGGTGTAGGAGAGGCTATGCTACCTTAGCCAGTCTAGCCATGTATATGGTTGATATCTCAGCAGCACTGATGGGCACTTGCTCTAGGAAGGCTTGTGTTTTTATTCCTATTTCTGACCCCTCTTCTGCTGTGTGAGCTCAAAGAGACCACCTCCCCTCTCTGTCTTGGTTTCTTTCCCACAGGTGGTCTCTCCTGCCCATTAGACAGTGAGATCTTTGGAGCTGGGCTGTCTTTCACTGTTTGCTTGTACAGCGGCTACCACTGGCGGAGCTTGATCTGATTTGGGTTTCGGAGATGTTGCTTTAATTCGAGCAGCGAGAAGAGCAGATTTGTGGGTTTAAGAAGCACATTTTGAGAGGCAGCTATCGTTTAAACGAACAAAAAAAACCGATGTGGCATTTTGAAATGTCAATATTATTCATTTGTTTTTAAACGAACCAACTTTTTCTTGTGGAAATGGTTTGATGAGTTTGATCAGCAGTCGTATGAATAGTTTTGGTCCTCCCCGAATTGCATTTTTTTTGGTCAAATCACTCGGTGGAACCAGAGAGATCCTGGTAAGTATCTGTTTGTTTAATCACTTGTATAATTATATTTTGGGTTTTAAAACCAGCACAAAACCCAGAGTACGGCTCTGACCCCAGACTCGGGAAGTCAGTAGGAGCCATTCAGTTGGTTCAAGGAATGTAGAGTTTGTTGAAAGCTCCCAAGTTGCTTGAGAGCTCGCAACCCCTTTGAATGAATCAAGACTTTATTTGTCTGTATTAAAATGAAACGCAGCTGAGTATCACGTTGTTCTTACAGAAAATGAGATGAAACGTGACTGAGTTTTGACTGAGTTTCTGAACCTAAAACTTTGGTAATGGGAACCTCCCCTATCCCCCCCTTGCTCGAAACCAAAGAAGATATATGCCCAAACTGCTGTGAAGTGAAACGACTGAGCTTTGCGCAGCCATAGTCCCCAGTTGCTTTGAATACAGCAAGCTTTGTACAGAAAGGAGGGGGGTGATGAAAGGTGGGAGGTGTATAAAGACTCCTAAAGACCTGATCCGTGAGAACAAGAGAGCCACAGTATTAATCAGCTTCCTCAGAGGCTTGTTATATGTCACAAGGGAATGTGCTTACTTTGGCAAGCTACCTGTGAGCGTTCGGGACTCAAAAAGGACGTGAGCAAGTAGTTTAGTTTTAAATGATCTAACAAAAATTATAATTGTGCGAGCCTGTCCCTCTGAAGTCAAAATAAATACTTGGGGGTTGCACGGGTTGTCTTTTTTTTTTGGTGGGAGGAGAAGGGGCATAAAGTGGACAGATGTACAAGGGTTCAGCCTCCAGCCTGAACAGTTCTGAATATCTGGCCATTATTTAAATGCCAAATTCAAGCCAATCTCCTTTGAAAATGTAGCCACAGTGGCAAGTGTAGTTGCTGAGCAGTTGAGAGTCTGGTCTTCAGCCGGCTCCGGGTCAAAGAATACAAAAGCAACCTGTGAGTAAATGCAGGAGATTTGGTTCCCCGTTATCCTTTGGGTCATTATATATCATCCAGAAGCTCTCCAGTGGTTTCTAGTGTTTGTGAGAACATTTCCATGACATTTGGGAATGAGTTTGGGAACCTTTATTGTCAGTAGTGCAAATGAAAATACATTACTCATGTTTGGTCCTTTATTATTTTGTTTTGCCAGCCAAATAGTGAATCTCAGAATACTCCACGTGACTTTGGTGGTTAATTCAGGTTTAAAATGCTTCTCGAGTGAGAATTTAAGGGCAGTCATATTTTTTTAATGAGGGGGTGGTGGACATGTGAGTAGAGGCAGGGACTTTGTTTTTCAGGCTTTTAGAAGAGCATCCCAGTCAGTGGAAATGAATTTCTTTAAAATGTTGTTGGCAATTCTTTAAAGAGGTATCCTGTTATATGGTGCCATCATTTTTTCTAGCACCAGTTGGTTTTGGAACTAATCCTAGGCCCATGCAACACAGAAGAGTAAAAATGTTGTCTGTCTTCAACCTCACCCTGAAAGCCGTGATGCTGCACCCATTATTCAGCCAGTAATCTATATTTGCACGATAATCTTAATGTGACTTCAAGTGACTGCTCATGGAGGAAAGATTGCTTATGCAAGCAAAAAAATGGCATGGCTGAGTCTTAAAAGGCAGGTCTACGTTTTGGAAGTCAGAGGGTTAACTTCAGAAAACATCCCTTCTTAAAAATCTTTCTGGTTCCTGTTATACCATTCAAATCACTCAGCACGACATAAAATTCATTACAACTCAATTATAAGGCTCATTAGCTAGATGCTGGCATTTTGGTTATCTTACCAAGTTGTATAACATTTTCATTTATTATCCATATTATTGTTAAAGCTAGGATGGTACAGTGGAACCAGCTATAACATAAAAGGCTATTTGGAGCATAAAACCATGGCTGTGTGCCAAGTGACTATTTTATGTAACCTATTTTAAAATATTCCTGTGTTACATTCAAGGGTGGAACACAATAGGAGGGTAGGATCGCAATAGGATTGCACTTTGGAGGTGTTAATGAAGTCAGAGCACCTTTGACAGATTGTCACTACACGCTGGCTGATGGTGGTTTTTATCTTTGTACCTCTTGAATTCCTTCTGCATGTAGATAGTACATTTATCTATCTATATTCCCTTTTACATATACTCCTTCGAGTGCCTCCTTTGTTAATTAGCATTGGTTTCCATTGTGGGACGCTAGCAACAGCAGAATCTGACAGGGACTCAAACTTCCTAAGACTGCGACCCAGCTAATTGAGTAATTTGTCCCGTTTCAAGCAGCCTGGGTGAATATCGCTCCTCGGTGCAGTGTTTACCACTCTTCAGTAGTACAAAGGGAATCATTAAAGTAAGCTGCAGGCCCATCATTTTCCAAGCTTTGCCTAGTACTGCCATGATGTTTCCATGCATGCAGTGTAGGACCTAGGTTGGCCATTTGGACAGTAATTCCCCTTGTGTAGAATTACCGTCTTGGGGTCTGTACTGGTTCGGGGAATAACACGTGCCTCCAAAATTGTATTTACTCCCAGACCTAGAATATTTTACTGCAGAGTATTCTGCTTCACTTAACAGCTATGGTTTCCCTGTTCTTTTTTGTATATGTAATTGGTTAGGAGATGGATGGATAACATCAGAACCTGCCCTAACGTCTCTGCGCCCGAGGGTTTCCATTTATTATTCATCTAAACAGGGATAATACAAACAAAGCTTTCTCCTGAGCTTTGCTTTTCTTAGGCTATGTTCAGGTGGCAAAGACACCATGCTACATGTGTGTCTCTGTCCTTTATATATTTTCTGTGATATTTTTTTCTGGTGCATAGTTGCTCTTTAGTTTCACCCATGTAGTTGCCAGGAGGGTATTTGGTGCATTAGGTTGGGTATATCACTTTTTTGGGAGAGGCACATGTAGGAAGCATGGATTGGTAATGGGGGCGGAGGTGTTGGTTGTAGTAACAGAGATGTGTTGACAGGTTAAGCATTTCTTGCAAAGGCAAAGCTGTGTCTCGCTTGATGTCTGCTAAGCAAGGTTGGGGGGTGTTTGAAAATCAGGAGCAAAGGGGCTGGGGACATTTCTCTCAAGATCTGATTTATTGAGAGTAGGCTGCAGTTGACTAATTCTTCTGATCGGTTGTAGTGTGGGGTGGTAGGTGACCACCTAGGCGGTTTAGTCGCACGGGGGTTTAATTTTGTATTGTAATGGATTACTCTGGGGTATTTGCATAGCTCTTTCAAATGTGTGATCTTTTTCTCTACTGGAGCGTCCTTGTTGCATAAAAGAGGATTTTAAGCCGGTCAGGTGGGCATCAAAAGTGTTCCCCTCAGAGATACAGAAGTATCTGAGGGCCTGACTGTAGAATACATTTTTTTAGGCGTGCTTCGGGATGACTGCTGGTCTTGTGGACATCGGCGAGGGTGGATCCAGGGACGAGTGCAGCGGTGCAGTTGCATCCCCCTGTGACTCCGGCTCCAACCAAACCTTAAAACGAACTGCCTGGGAGGGGCAGCAGCATTTCTCCTCCAGCAATGCTCAGAGACAAATGTCTTCATACCAAGGCACCCCCAGGGGTTACAAGAAATAATGGCCACAAGCTAGCAGAGAGCAGATTTAGACTGGACATTAGGAAGAACTTCTTCACAGTTCAAGTGGCCAAGGTCTGGAACGGGCTCCCAAGGGAGGTGGTGCTCTCCCCTACTCTGGGGGTCTTCAAGAGGAGGTTGGATATGCATCTAGCTGGGGTCATCTAGACCCAGCACTCTTTCCTGCCTAGGCAGGGGGTCGGACTCGATGATCTATTGAGGTCCCTTCCGACCCTAACATCTATGAATCTGTGCTTCTCTACCATCTCCTTGATTCCTCCTAGTCTCTCCCCACTCCAGAGATGTTAACGACCTCTCTCCTTTTTAGCGACCTGTCTATTCCACTATTTCAGCTATCTGTTCTTCTGCAGTTTTGCTGTCTGTTAGCCATTCCTGGTCATGTGTCTCTTTTATTTCATAGCCCTGCAGCCTGTTTTTTAGGTCTAGTTTTTAAAAACCTTAATTCAGGTGTGGTAATATTAGACTAGGTGTTGAAATGACTGACCATGAAAGATTTGGAGGCACAGTTAAGATGCTTAGGAAGGCTAGGCTTTGTTTTATAAATCAGAATAAGAGAGGTGTGTTTACCTATAATGACTAAAGGACTAATGGCACAATATCTTTTGATTATTGTGACAATAGCTTGTATTTTTTTTTTAATTTTGTATAGCAACTAGCAGATTAGTGCATGTTCCAATAGCTACATTTGTTTTTGCTCTGAATAATACAGGCGACCCTCGCCATTCATGGGGGATACGTTCTTGTATCCCCCGCGTATAGCAAAATCCACAAATAAGATGTTCTTAGAAATGTATAAAGTATATTTAAAATGCAGGGTCAGCATTCACGAATATTTGAAACCGCGAATACTGAACCCACGAATAACGAGCTATATAGCACTAGCTCCCTCGCATATTCGTAAAGCTTCTGGCTTCTCTTGAACAGGAGAACAATGTGTGTTGTGTTATGTGATGATGCACTAACCATCCTCCTTTTCAAAATCCTAGATCCACCTATGGACATAAAAATGGTTGTCCACGGGGTGGTTGTTTTTTTTTATATATATGGTGGTTTGTAGGGTGCCATCCAGGATATGGACTGTGGTCTCTGAAACGTTGATGTTAGTATAGGAGTATTCCAGAGAAAGTTTGATTGAGGGTTTATAGTCGTTGAACCTGTGGTGGAAGTCAATAAGTGAGCAAGGTGTTTAGTCCAGATGCAAAAAAATAGCATCTGTGTAACACAGGTGTCATGCAGATTTGATGCTCCAGTTTTCTAGATTTTTTTTTCCCCTTTATGCAGCAACTATGCACTGGAGCGATGAGGTTGTCATGTTGAGGGGCCATCTTTGTACCCATAGCTGTGCCCATGGCATGATGGAAATGATGGTTGTTGCAGGTGAGGATGAAGTGGATGATTTGTACAGCATGGTGTTACAAATGTGAGTACTCCATGTTTTTGTAGGTATTTTAGACAGGCAGCCGTGCCTTCGTTTTCTCTGCAAAGCTTTTTGCAAACTCGTGGTCCTGCAGGACCATAAAACAACCCATCAACAATCACTCAAAACGGACCATGCAAAAGACATCACGGCCGCCATCCAAGATGTCATGGATTGTGTTGGTATGGCTGGGATCATCCTCCCATTTCTGGTCCCTTCAGGGCGGGATAGAAACACACTGCCAGGAATGTGCTGGCAAGCTTACCCTGTTCTTGTCTGCAATATATCTGAGTTGCAGGGGAGGAAATAGAGATGACTTCTGTTAGTCCAGCACCTTTTGTTGGTACGTGCAAAAAAGGAAACCCAGATGCTTAATCCCTTGAAAGAAAATACAGCTGTGCTGTGTCCCGGCTCTTGCTGAATAGTATTTTAATTCTCAAGCAGCTCCGCTGATGCCAGTGAAGTAAGAAACGGCTCGGTATGAGAGCGGGGGGCAGAATCTGATCCTAATTAGGAGCTGCCTTTCCAGCCAAATATGGAACGTGCATTTATTTCTCAGCCAGCCAGCAGGCCCGGTGTGTTCCCAGGACGGTAGTGACCACGTTTGACTGATCCCCGTCCCATTTTGTCAAGGCAAGATGAAAAGCGTTGTGTGTGTGTTCTTTGCTCCCCTCCTCAATGGTCGTGGCAATGAATCTTCTGTACTCTGTCAATGCCTGTGTCCTCTCCATTACTCAGAGACACTAAACAAGATAAATGGTGCCTTCTAATGACTGTGTAAGAATTCCAGTCATGATTTGTCTAACTGGGCAGAGCGGCTCCTAGGGTTACACGGTATCATCTTACAGATCCTATTTCAATTGGACTTTGAACTTGGCTTTTTGATGTGGAAGATGGAGCCTTACTCCCACAAATCTCAGATTAAGTGAAGTCTTTTATAGCGTCTTTTCTTGCATGGTCATTTCTCATTGCTTTCTATTTTAGAAAAATAATGGACCCTCTCAATTCTCCCGTAAGGGCACCTGTGTCAATAAAAGACTGCGCCCTGAAAATGGGATTGTTCTGCTGTGTTAAATGTTCAGATTTTGTGCTGGAGAAACCTTAGGGGTATAAAATGTACCCAACACACTGTTCCTTTATTAACAAACCAGCTGTACACACTGAGCCACCTTCTGTGGCTAGGTCACGTTTGGATGAGAGAGTCACATAAAGGATGTATGCTGAATGTGGTTGGGTTTTTTTTAGTATTTTTTTTTTCACCCCCAGCCAATAATTCAGATGGGGTAGCTTAGTTGCTACACAGTCAGCAGCTGGAATTTTAAAATGAGTATTATTGATATGATTGCAGTTCGCTGCAAGTTTGCCCTTTCCGAGTGCAGTAGGAACATAGTTTCAGCAAGGAGGCTATTCCAGCATGCACGGTCCATCCTAAATGCCGTATGGAAGTGAACTGCAAAAATCTAGACCTCTTGGTTCCAAAATGATACCTTTTATTAGATCGACTGAGACATTGCAAAAAAAAAAAAAAATCCAATTGAATCCTTTAGTTATATCAGAGGAAGGTGGATTCAGGGCGGAGGTGCTGAACTGATGTGATGCTAGTATATAGATATTTTTTTTCCGGTATATTGTGTTGCTTTTGCTTTCATGCATTGCTTTCATTTGAATTGTTTTGCTTGTATACATATGAGCATGTGCATGTTTGCAAGAGAGAGAGAGAGTATTGTTGTTTTTTTGGTTTTGATCCATTCCTACCCCTGGGTCTGGTAAGCTGAGGTCATTTCGCCTCATTTTGAGCAGAATGTATTAGTGACCTTTCAGCCATGAGTGCCATAAAAAGCAAATTTCCTATTACTTTATTATTCCCATTAAAGAAGATTTTTTTTATCGTGGGATATAAATGCTAGGCTTGTTGGTATTTTTTTGAAACACTGCTTTATAAATTTCATGTTAATTTAGTGCCCATAAAAGGTGCTGGTTAGAGAGCCCCAGAGACTGACAATTAAGCCTTCCCTAACGGTCAACAAAATATGAGCAGTGTAGACAGTAATATTACTAGCTCTCCAGTACAAAGGTACACCACCTCACCAGTGTACCTCAGCACTAAAATGAAATGCTCAACACAAAAAGTTTATGTGATCACTATAGACACAGCTAACAAGGTACTAACTAGTTAGTGCCACTTCTCTTGAGCAACAAGATACCAGAGACCAGCAAATTCACTTCATTTTAACCACCAAGCAGCAATCGGAGGGTAATAACATTGCCTAAACTTCTCACCCCCAATTCTCTGATTAACCAATTTATTTTCTGCAATAAGTGGCAAAAATCAGTAAGAAGTGCCTGAGGGGCTGATGTAAAACGAGCTGGATTTTAGTCATAAAAAGTTATGAATGGCACAAAGCCCCTATGGTCCATGGCTTTGATTGCACATTTTACCTCCAGCAATTAATTCTATTTAATTTGCTAATCTCTGAAGGATGCAGAATGCTAATTACATGAGGTCATCTTGGATAGGGTTGGGCCAAAAGGACTTGTTGAGGCCTAGATCTAGATTATGTTTGGTAACGGGTTTAAAGTTAGAGGTCAGACCAGTAGTAGTTTGGACTTGACTGAGATAAGAATCTATAAACTCTTCATGAGCCATTAAGAACCAAGATGGATGGTGATCATTTTGTATTTCTGCCATCTTGGATACACTCAGATGAAGTCCAAAACTAAAAAGATGGGTTTAGGCCAAGTTATTTGGAGGGTATTGGGTAGGGCTGTGCGAAACTTTGGGTGCTGATTTGATTCAGAGGAGATTCAGCCTGATTCAGTGGCCGAATCTCTGAATCCAAATTGAATTAGAGGACCAATTAAAAGGTCTGAATCAATTCAAAGCTCTCTGAATCGATTTGGAAAATATTCAGAGAGCTTCAGTGATTCGGGTAGCCCTCGCTGGCTGCCGCGGGGAGCTGGACCCGGACTTCATGCTGGTAAGTAGTGGGCAGGGGATGGAGGGCTGGAGAAGCGGAGAGGGGACCATGTGGGGACCCCTGCCTGGTCCCCTGCCCCACTAAGTGCCCCCCAACCTCCACCCACTCCCCCAGGGCTGCCCTGCCCACCCCAGCTCCCGGTTGCTTAAAAAAAGCTCCCACTCACCGGATGCTGCCAGGTGGGGGGGGCAATCAACACTGCCCTCCAGTGCCCCACACTGCATGGGGGGGCTCTGCCATCATCCTCCCAAGCTCGCTGGCCCAGCCCCTCCTGTGGCTTCTCCACCCGCCCCAGCTCCTGGCCCTTTAAAAAAAACAAAACATAAAAAAACCTCCAAACTCACCAGCTACTGCAGCGACCTCAGGGCTTCTGGAGGCTCATGGAAGAGCCCCCCATGCAGCATGGGGCAGTAGGAGCAGCGGGAATCACCCCCCCAACTGGGCAGGAGCTGGTGAGTGTGGGTTTTTTTATTTTATTTTTTTAAAGAGCCAGGAGCTGGGGCAGGGGGAGCTAGGAGAGTGGGTGGGAGTCTGGGGGCTCATGGCAGAGCCTCCCACATGGTGTGGGGCCATGGGGGGCAGCGCGGATCGCCCCCCCGCCCGGCAGCACCCGGTAAGTGGGGGCTTTTTTTTTTTTTTCCCAAAGAGCCAGGAGCTGGGGGGAGCGGGGCAGCCATTGAGAGCGGGTGGAGAATGGGGCTGATTCGGAGATTCGGCTGTGGCCAAATCGATTTGGGACAGTGATTCAAATCACCGAATCAAATCACTGTCCCGTGAATAGGCTGAATTTGAATCCGAAGCGAATACTAGCCGCTTTGCACCGGCCTAGTATCAGGTCTGGCGTTCTTTCTTTGATTTTGGTCCTGGGCTCCTTTACACCTTTTTCGCTCTACTCATTTCGAGTGGACTTTCTCATGGTTTTTATTAGTATAGACAACACAAGAATCAAGCCATACGATGCCCAATCCTGCTCTCATGGAAAGCGATCCAGGACCCCCATCTTTAGAAGCTATGTGATCTGCTTTAGCTTCAGTACTTCGTATGAAGAGAGAAGCTGTCCTTTGATAATATAGAAAATACAGAATACAAGTTCGGGGCCTGGGTGTTTTTTTTTTTTTTTTTCTCTTTCTCTCTGCAAAATGATGCAATGGATTTTGGTTTAACGCTACATGCTATTTATTAGTATTTTAGTACATTTATGATGCCCTGTGTCTGTGTAACCACACAAATGCATACTTCCTACAGTGCTGTTCAGCAAATCTGAATGGCAGAAAATGCTTCTGAATGATCATAAAAGACTAATGTGTATATATTGAAAGATGCCTACTGCTTTGACATCTGGATACCTTTATACCGCTTAATTTTAAGGGCAACATAAATATTTTCCTCGAACTGCTGAAGTCCTCAGATTGTCTACCTGCATAGGAGTTAATAGGCATTAACTAATACCAGACCTCTTGCAACTCATGGAGGCCTAGCATTTTATTGCTGAAACCAGAAGGGTCGCGCTGGCTGGCATCTTACCTCTTTCTTCCTTGCGAGACGGCATGCCTTTGTAATTCATATCAGGGCTTCAGCTAGTAGCAGAAAGGTTGGGATGGTTCAAATGGCCATCAAAGGAAAATATGGTGGTTTTGGCTCAGAACGAATCATCTTCTCTTGTCCTTTCTCTAAAAGCGATTGTTTTATTTGTCTCGAGCCTATTTTCTCATTCCTATTTCTGGGGTGCTCGCTAGAGGGCTTTAAATGGGAGGCTACGTGTGTGAATAACTGCTCCGGCATTGGGGCCGGGGTTGCTTTTCTCTCTTCGCAGCTGAAGCCTGCTTTCTGGCTGGCTTGCCAGAGGCGTTTCTTGCATGGAGCAGTTTCATCCGACCACAGAAGCTGGGCTCTACTGCCTTGCTGATGGGAGTTGTCTTCTGCCGGCTTTGTCCTGAAGCTGACTCACGTAACCAGACGCTGCTGTGTCAACAGTGATGCAGAAGTTGCCAAAATGATATTTAGAAGGGCCCAGGATTTCCTTGCAAATGTTAAGCTGATCATGGAGAAAATCCAAGCCTCTCATAAAAGTTTGCAGTTGGGAACCAGGAAGAAGAATGCCAGATAATCATTCTGTTTCTTCATAACAACTCCAGATCACAGGTTTTTGGAAGGTGGAAAATGTCTATTTGTCACCAACAGACATGTTGACACGTACTTTATGCCAACAACTCTGAAAACATACTTTATGCCATACCCACCAAAGCTTCGATACCCTTGAAATGTGGAGTTTTTCCATAAAACCTCCTGTTGTTGGTTGTTATTTTAACTCTAAGATTGGGCTCAGTAGGACAGTTATGGACACTTTCTGCCCTAAAAAAAAAAAAAAAAATATCCTTTACAAGCAGACCTTGGGGGGACGTTACTACAGCAGACATCAGTTATCTGGAAAGAAGGAGAACATCATCTTGGTTTTATCCCTTGTGCAAATTCCCTGTCCTTGTCCTCCTCCTCTCCCTAGGTCTGTAACTTCCCCTCCCCATCTTTTACATAACAAACCTCTCCCACTCAGGTCTTATTCAGTGTTCACACCAATTAAGTTAATTGGCAGCAGGTTTAATTCACTTCCTAATTATAGCTGCAGAAACTTTCTAAGAACAGCCCCTCTGTAACCTTTCCCCTATTAAAAAAGGCCCCTATGATGCCAGTTTTAAAGTACTTTAAGATGACTTCTCTATGGGGAGATGCTGTGGCCTCTTTAACTCTGCATCGCATGGGGAAGGAAGCTCCTGTATAATACCCCCACCCTACGTAGGCTTGATGGCTTCTGGCAGAAGGCAAGATCATGGCAATGGGATAACAGTACGTGGATGGCCATGACAAACTGGCACAGCTTAGAGCAGCTTCAGGGACTCATTAAGTCAGGCCATGAACCAGATGAATAGGTTAAAATGAGAGAGGAACTCCGGTATTTTTTTCTAGCTGTTGTTTAAAGAGCAGTTAATGACATTTATTACTTCATTTATCACTTGCAATCATTTTGAAGGGACAATGCAGGAAATAACATTTCAGAAACCCAGAGAACTAACCAGGAGGTGTGAGAATGTAGATGGGGCGCTCGTAAGAGTTGACCGTCTTTCTACACAAGTAATTAACTGTAATAGTAAGCCCTATCCCTATCTATAAATAGGGATTCCCCAAACTGGACCAAGAAACAGCCATCTGAGTAAGAAGGCAGGTGACCCCTTAGTTTTGTGTAACCAATTTGCATTTGGCATCCCTTCAGCTGAGTTGGTTGGACATTTTTTTTTTTTCCCCAAAGTCAGTTTATACTTGCTGCTTCCAGATCTAGTCTTGTTATATAGAAGCGATTTGTTGCCCTGGGTCCTGTGACTAACAAGAAAGAGTGGTTAGGTAGCGAAAGATGCACAGAAAGGAAGACAATGACTTCCAGTACTGTGGGAAAATGTCAGAGCATGACCTTTAAAAAGACTGAAAGAAACCAGAGGGCATTAACCCTAGGGGGTATATCTGCCTGACCAAGGATGAGAGATGAGTGTGCTTCATGTCCAGGAAAGAAAGTGGAAAAAAAAAATGGGTTTCAGTTATTCTGGACATGGAATTACTTTAAAGGTGGAAATTTGTATTCCTAACTAGAGATCACATCAGAGGTTAAGTTGAAGGGTCTCCAAAGGAACAGGAGAAGAGGAAAACTGGGATGAAATGAACTGTGTGTGCTGATACCAACTTCCCTGAAATATATTTTTTTATTTCAATCGCTTAGGATAGAGTTGGCATTAAAAAGGACCAAGAGGAAGTGGAGCATTGTGGTGCTAACATGTCCCCTATGTTGAGGATGGTGGTGCGATGTAGGCTACTGAAGATGGAGGATGCTGTTGCCTTGTAATCAAAGGGCACACTTCATCTGAGAGTTTTGAAGCATTTTAAGGTTCAGGCTGTGATGACCTTACTTATACTGAATAATATCCCCTGGCTTAAATGAGACTTCTTGTGGCTTAAGGTATCCCAAGATTAAGACGGGTATGGCAGTTTCTGTTAGAGGTCTCATTTTACAGGTGGTAAAACTAAAGTACAGAGTGATTTAGTATATGGCAGAGATAGTCTCACAACTATAACTAGAACCCAGGGCTGGTAGCACCTATTCTCTCCCTAGGATGCTACCTATCTTTTTGACATAATAGAAAAGACGCTAAGACTAATACATCTCTGAAGTGAATGAGTTTTATTGCCTGAGTGACTGTAGTATCGGCTCCGATGTTAACCGATTCTCCATTTTCTGGTGTAAATACCAGGAGTGAAATACTGCTATCGAAGTCAAAGGTAAAACTTGCAGGAACTTCCGCATAGCCAGGATTTCACCTTAGGTAATCTCATTCCTGCAGTACCTCGTATCCCAAAATGTCTTAAAAAAAACCAACCCAAAACAAAACAAAACAAAACAAAAAGTATATAATTTACATAATTCCACCAGGGGAATTAATTTAAGCAGATTAAAGACAGCATTAGGCAACAGTTTAACATAGGGTGCAAAACAAGAATCTCTGATCCAATAAATCTAGACGGGCAGACTGTATCAGAATGGAGATTATCTGGAGGACCGAGCTGAAAGTCATCCTGACTTGGGTAAAACACTGGGTTCTTTAATGGCCACCGGTTGTGAGGATCGCAGTTACACATGTCAACTGAAGGATTCACATCCAACAGAAAAGTATCCTGCCACAAAAAGAGACCTTATCTTCCATGCTCGTTAGGAAGAGAAGAGTGCTTGTACCAGTAATTCCTCTGGAACATTAGTTTTCTCTTTAAATATCCCGGCCACATGCTGTGTCTGTGGTTTTTGATACTTGGACTCCAAAGTGGCAATTGATTATTAACACATTTGGAGAAATTATAGGAAGTAAAATGATAACTAAGTGGGGCTGAGTTTCTACAGGTTGGCTACACAGACAGCGCGAGTTACAAAATACCATCGTCTGTTATCTGTACTACAGCAGTAGCTAGAGACCCCGGACAGGACTGGGGGCTCGTTGTGCTAGGAGCTGTACCCATACAAGAAAGACAAGAGCTCGAAGTAAATTCTTTTTTGCTCAGATACCGTCCGTCTGTTCTTCATCCTAATTCTCACTCTCGTTCTCACCTCTGTTGTTTGTGGTCCTTTGATTTGGAGCATTTTTCCTGCTTCTGTACGTATTGCACAAGAGAGGCCTTTACTCAAACTATTGTAAAATGCCCCCTTCCCAAGGGTTACCGGTGGAGCTGGTCTGTCGTCTTTCCTTTTCAGGGCAGTTCTGAAAGTATCCGAACACATTCAGAGATCATCATTTGTAATGATCAAAGTGCTATATTGATAGTGCTTAGTAGGAGTTGTCCCTTTTAAAACTCCTAAAGTTTTTCATTCTCTATGTGGCATCTCCATGAACCACGAGTATTTAAAACACCTTTTAAGAAGTCATCTTATTGCTTGTGCTTCTTTCACTGCCAACTGTTTGAACCGCATGGCTCATTGTCAGGCACTTCCTAAAACATTGGGCAGTGAATAGTTGGATACCTTTGTGGGTGGGTTTTTTTAATTAAGCCAGACCTTTTTTTTTAATGGCTCAGAAAACTGGCACTTTTAATTACTTGCAGCGCCATGCATAGATGTGCAAATAAGCTTAGCTTAGAAACCTATAAAAGCAGAGGATGGAAGGGATATTAACATAGCCAGGATTTTCCGAGTTATCAGTACCTCTCTTTTATTCATAAACTTTGTACTCACCTAGATAGTGATTAAATCCCTGGCTCTGTTCTTTAATAAAATCTTTGTTGACAGTGATTTGTAGAATCATAAAATCTAGAGAGGGAAATGCTTGTTAACTTGTCGATTTGATTCACCCAAAGTTCAAAATTGTTCCTTAAAAATATGTAAATGTTTCCCTAAACAGCCCAGTTCAGGATTTCCAGCATTCAGTGTCTTTGTAGAGATAGCCAAGGAAAAAAAATCCATTTCTTAAAAATAAAATAAAATTCTAAAACCTTGACTTCTTTATTTTTGCTCTATATCAGGACAAAATAGCTTTTATACTCACTTCCTGGACATAGACTTGCTGATACCCCATCCTGCATGTGTACTTTGAATGTTCAACATCGCATATCCAGGCCCCAATGCCAGCGGTAAATCACTCAAGTCTCCCCAGTTGCTTAAACATGGGGGGTTTTTTTGGTTTATAGTTGACCTCTCTGAGGATATGTCATAGTTGAAGCAAATACATGGACAGAGTTTGCAGAAGCATTTCTACTTTACTTTGTCTAGGTCTATTGATCCCTTGTGCTACGCAAAGTGATAAATACCAGGGCTAAAACATCATCCCTGGCTCATTTCCTCATCACTCTCGAGTATCCTTTGGGATATGGACAGTGTGTAGGGGTGTGTCACGCTTCTTATCCTGCTGATCCACCTCCATCACCAAGTGAACTCTAGTCTGCCTGAAAATGCCATCGGTGATCTCTTGCTTGTTGTTACCTACTAACTTGGAAGAATGAAGAATGTGTTTGCCCTTGATGGTAGTCTGCTTTTTGTCTAGATATGCTACCAATTGAATAGACAGTCATGAAGGATGAATGACCCTCCATTGTGCTTCAGTCCTTTATAAGGTGAAATAATTTATCCTGATGCTCCCTTCATGTTTCCAGAGACGGTAGAGCCCAGGGAGAAGCATAAAAAAGTCTTACAGCAAAACAATGGTGAAAAAAGGAGTTGTAGTTTTATTGGGATATGTGTGGAAATGCTGTTGGCACTCAGTAAGCCATTGCTTCCGCCCTCAATTTACGATACTGCATTGGCCAAATGACTTCTAATATTTTCGGCGTTAATGGGAGGCTCTCCCCAGTCTGCAAGATTTAACCCGAGGATTGTTTAAAAAAAAAAAAATAGTCAAGAGATGAAAAAATGTTTTGTATATCCATCCCATCTGAAGCTTTTTGTATTCCTCTCATTGTTTTGTTCAAAATCAAAATTTTAAAATGGTGCTAAAAAGGTTTGTTGGTGTTTTTTTTTTTTCATTTTCAAAGTGGAATATTTATATTTTTAATGTTTTACTTTGAAATTTCCCTCACCTGAATGTTTAAAAGCCATCCCACCCAACTAACTGAAATTAATTGTTTTTATTTGAAATTTTCTTCCCCTTTTTATTTTTGGCAGGGGAATAGTGACATTTCCAATCAGAGTCAACATGAAGCAGGATTTTTGTTTGCTTGTTTTGGGTGGCCAGCTGAAAGAAGTTATTCACACAATTTAGTGAAGACAACTAGACTACAGCATCTGTTGAAAGACTTCATCTGTACAAAGGATATCAACTTCTTCATTGGTGAAAGCTAACCTTGTGGCCAACATATAGGATCACATGATCATAGGAGAGTAGGACTGGAAGGGACCTCACAAGGTCATCTAATCCAGCCTCCTGCTCAAGGCAGGATCATCTCTAGCTAAACCATCCCAGCCAAATGTCTGTGCGACCTGCTGTTGAATTATTTCCAGTAATGAGGACTCTACAAGTTCTCTAGATAGTCTGTTCCAACGCTTGACCACCCTTATAGTCAGAAAGTTCCTCCTCATCTTCAACCTAAATGTCCTCTGCTGCCTCTTAAGGCTATTTCTGTCCCCTTCAGACACAGAGAAAAGCCCATCTACATCCTTTCTGTAATTTCCCTTAAGGTATTTGAAGACCGTTATGAACCCCCACCTCGGTGCTCTTTTCTCCAGAATAAATAACCCTAGTCCTTTAAATCTGGTTTCGTAAGTCTTGTTTCCTAGGCACCTAATCATTTTTCTTCTTCTGAACTCTTTCCAAGAGTTTCCGCCGAACACTGTCCAAATCCTTCTTGAAGTAGGGGCCCCAAAATTAGACACAGCACTTCAGGTGAGGCCTCACCAGTGCCGAATGGAGCAGAAGAACCACTTCCCTTGATTTGCTAGTGATAAATAAAGATAATTAAACTTGATTAAACGCGCACAAGCATTCACAAATGAAACCACGTGCTCCAATACTTAAGACTAGGAATGCCTGATTTTCTGAAAATACATTACTAATTTGTTTTTTAGGCATAAGATCGTTGTTGCTTTGGGGTTTTCAACTGGCTTTTCCATCTTTTACTTTTTAAATCTTTTTGCCCAAAGCTGCTCAATGGGACTGGAATGCAAAACTGTGTCCTTCTCTGTAGCAGCAGCCTCTAAGTATCTGAGATAATTGCAGGATAGGAAAGAATAATATGAGCACTCAGTGCTGTGTGCACAGCTCTCCTACAGAAACGCACTCAGCTTTATCACTGCTGCATTTCAAGCATCCTCCAAAGTCTCAGGGAGGAACTTTCCAACAGTTAAATAGCCAGAGTCATATGCTCCGAGTCCTGATGCCATTATCCCCATGAGATTTCTTATTAGTGACACGAAGGTGTAACATTCCAATTTCTAGTCTCAGGGCTTCAAGAAAACAGGGTATTTAGCTGGAACAGATCTTAATGTGACCTTTGAAAATGTGCAAGGAGGTGTGAGACTGACTCAGAGCCAAGTGAACAAAGTCCCAAAGAGGCAGTAAAGAAAACATTGGAGCACCTTCCTCAAGCAGAAAAAAACGAAGCGTTCTAGTTCAGCCATCTATTTTTAGGTGTTTTATAGTGTCAGCCATTGTAACATCTCTCTCCAGATCAACTAATCTGGTGAAACAGTTTTAGATGAGCATGAGGAGAGGAGGAAAGAAAGGTGACTACTCTAACAAATAGAGGCAGTTCATGAACAGCAGCAACACATTTAAGCCATTTAAATTTAAATGTTAAAAAGGTTAGAAGATTCCTTTTGATTTTTAAAAGGGTTTCTACACGAACGGAAGTGAAAGACTTAAATATGCTCTTTTCTCTTGCCTGTAATAACTTGCCCTATATCAAAGAGTCTAAAAATATCTCTCAGGCCTCCAATCACATTTGCAATCATCTTCCTTTGGATCAGTGATGCTAAATTTTGTGCCTGGAATTAATTTCCCGGTTTATGCAGTGGGCCAATGGCAAATCTAGAAAACCTCCTTTTTTGATGGGGGGAGGGAAGGGAAGGGGAATGAGAACTGAGATTCCCTTGAAATTTCCTCCTCCGGGAGCCTGAAGCACAACACCGACTCACAGGACCCCTGCTAAAATGGAAGAATTGGCAACACTGGAGAACAAGGCAAATGTTCCATTTCACCCACTGCACACATCGTATTAATGTGCATTAGCGAGTCTACATGTTTGTTAATGAGATTTAGCTATTCATGCATAAATTTGATACGTGCTTTATTCAGGTATCAAATTTAGTCTTGAATAGCCTTAGATCACCCTTTTTAAGGCACATTAAGGGTGCATACGTGTAGACGCATATCTTTAATGCACCTTAAATTGGGCTAATGCACATTAAATATGCATATGTAGACATGCAAAGTATGTAGTTGAATAGTCCCAAATTAGACCTCACCCTAAGCATGAATGTTGTTGATGTCTTGTCTACACTCCTGAGCATGAATGTTGCTGCTGTTGACAGGATCTTCGCACACTGACCAAAATAAAAAGGGCATTGACAGAATCTGCCCAGTGTGATCTCATGAAGTTTCCTGTTCTGAAACATTATAGATAAATAACCAATATCACTGAGCTCATTAAGGAGTGCAATCAGTGTTGGGCAAAGTGAAGAACTGCCTCTTTGTACACCTGCAAAATGGAAAGGTTGCAAGCTGAGAGGAGTGGTCTTTGGTAGGTACAAAGCAAGTGGATGGCGATGGGTGAAAAGAAATAAAAACAGTTTTTTATTTCAACATATCCGGATCAGCGAAGGAGCCATGTAATCCAGTTGTTAATACACTATAGTAGTTAGAGCAGTAGTGCAGAGTAGTAATGGATAGATCTGTCCAACCCCCCAGTTCTCTTCTTTGTTGCCTTGTTTTTTCTCACTTTGGGAGTTCATACAACCACTGCGTGTCTGCCCTGATTTGCATATCTGTAAAATGGGCACAGTAATGCTTTTGTCACAGGGTGCTAAAGTAGCCTTTGTAAAGCACATTGAACCTCTTGTGGTAAAGAGTGTGATGCAAGTGCAAAGCTTTTATTACTGATTTTTTTTTTCAAACTAGTTGTGGGATAAGGTGAGAGAGATGCTGAAACTCTATAAGACTTTCATTGATACTGTGGTTCCTCAGCTGCCAAGGATCTGACTATACACTCTCTGAGCTGTATGTATTGCTTGCACTCCACTTAGCCCACTTACCGCTGACTTTTCTGGGTATGTCTACACTGACATTTGGGGTCATCTCTCAAATCTCTCAACATACCACCACATCCAATTTAAAAATCTGCTACATTTTGTGCTGCTTATTCCTGTAGGAGCAGCATCCTTCCATGAAGGTGTTTGCTCCCTCAGTTGGAACCAAGAGCAGGCGAGACATGCAACTTGCAGACATAAAAAATGAGGTGCAGAAGGGCTGTAAGGTTTTATTCGCTTCAGGCATTGCGCTTTTACTGGTATAAATGATCGGAAACTGATCTATATCTGTAACGGAACAGAAGTTCAGCAGATATAAACTGGTTTAAAAATGGTGGAACCCAGTCTAAGGCATGCCCCTCCTCCCACCAAAGGATGATTGTATGCTTTGTTCGCTACCCATCTAAACTACATTTCTTACAGAAATCCGTGTAACTTGGATTGCTTCTGCCTCAGGCTTTTTGAATGTCTGTACCTAGCCTTAATGCCCAGAATTTCAAACTTAATCAGGCATGTAAAGACACAAATTGGTGCCCAGGAACAGGGATTTGTGGGATTGCTGCTGGTTGGGCTGGCAGAGATGAGGCACAACCTTACGCTGTGAAGTTCAGCAGAGCTTCCAGGGTTGGCCTGCATGGCTACTAGGGATCAAGCTTGAGAACATTTCAGTGTGCAACAAGAACAAGTATGGGATTATGGGTAACTCTAAAATTGAGCCTCGCCAGGTGAGGCGGTCTTAGGGGTGCATGATGTGGGCGACTGCCCAGGGTGCCATGGTCAAGGGGACATCACATGCACATGCACGTGTGAGCAGTCCACGCTCATAGCGGCACTCTCCCCCAGCTCTGCCCCACCCTGGCCAATCCATACCCCAGGCAGGAGGAGCAGTGCCCAACCCAGACTGCCCCGTTTTTCAGGAGGAGCAAGACTAGGCACGTGTGGGCAGGGTGGTGCCTGGTCCTGCCCACCTGCTTGCCTGACACGCCATGCTGCTTTGCCTCCTCGCTGGACTGCACCCAGAGCTGGATACAGGCATGAGCAAACCAGGCAGCTGCTGAGGGCCTGAACAGAAAGGGGCCCTAAATTTATTTTTTTTCCGTTATCCGATTCATTTGCATTATCTCTGGTGAAGGGGGGCCCAATACTAAAAGTTCACCTGGGGGTACCAGGGGTCTAGGTATGGTACTGACTGCACTCAAGCCTCTGCCTCTGCCTGCAGCAGTGGTCTTGACTTTGGGGGGTGGCAGGAGGAGGTGAAGAAATACAAGAGGGGTGCTAAAATACAGGTTCACCCACGGCACCATTTTCCCTAAGGCTGGCTGTACTAACCAGCAAAATAGACTGGTGCCTTGCCATTAGCGCACAGAAACCGAGGTACAATTCCACTAGGTTGCAGACAGACACAGAGTAAAAAAGTCAGGCCCTCCACCAAAGAATTTGTAACCTGAAGAAGGAAACTATAACTTCTTCCATTTTGCATCTGGGGGACTGAGAGAGATTTAAACAGTGAATTGAAGGCCTTGGTTAGAATCTATGGCATATCAGAAATTGCACCTAAATCTCCTGAGTCCAGTCCTGTGCCATAACCATAACTGCTTTACACCTCTACCAGATGCAGTCTGCTGGAAGGAGATTCTCAGGATGGGTCTCAGAGCTCAGATACCTGAGAAGTAGGATGAATTGGCTCAATGTACCTGGATGATGCCATCTTCTTTATCCACGTGTGCTAGCTGGCAACACCTTCTGCTTTTGTGTTTCTAGGCTGATTTTATTATTAAAAAGAAACAAACTGGAAGCAGGTAGAGGTTTAGCTACAGTGTGGCTAATCTCATTGATTTGCCTAGAAATCTATAGAGTATAACTGCATGGCAATGCTATTTAAATAAGGAGATTTTAAAAAATGACTGGGTAAGTCATTCCATCTTGTTAGTGAGTAGAACAATAGCAGATCAATACTATGCATTGTTGGTTGTACAAATGTGATGTTATGCATAAACCCTGTAGCAAGATGGAGGCATGATATAGATTAACAAGCGTTTTTTAAAAAAAAGCCGGTGGGTGAGGACAATTAGTCAGCGGCCAAAAATGCTTCTGTGCTGCAGTTTGCATTCCTTTCACAAGTGCCCTAATGGCTGATTCTGGTCCCATTGAAGTAAGTGATGGTTTTACTGTAGTGTTGAATGGAATCAGGATTTGGGCCTGTACAAATAGTTTTTTCTCCCCCGAGAGCCCTGAAGCAGAAAATGGCCTTCTACTTCTGCTCAGTCAGTGATGCTAATTCAAACCTTAAGTTTATGTTTCACTAGTTAATGCCCTGGCAGTAAAGAGCCAGGCATCAAGGAGTTACGGGTAAGTATGTCTCTGTAGAAAAGAAGGGGCTGAATCCCATAGTCTCTGTTCTGGCAAAATTTCTACCAGTGTCAATGACTGACTTCAGGATTTGGATTTCAGTATTTAATATGCACAATTTGCTTCTGACTGGGTGCATCTACACAAGACAGTACCAGCTCAGTAGACTAATTCAACTGCACAGTAGTGCAACATGAGAAAACCAGGCTAATGCGCAGTAGAATTAGTCTTCTGTGCATTAGCATCACTTAAAAAGCATACGCCAGCATTAATGTGCAGTAGCACCGATTACAGTGTATTAAGTTAGTACCTGTGATTAAAAGTACTAAACTTTTAATGCACCGTAATAATCAACGTGTATACGTGCCCACTGTGTTGCTCCAGGTTGAACTGAAAGCAGTGTGACGATTTGTCTCATGGGCTAGGGATAGAAAGTATACAAAAACCACTATCAATGATCGGAAACAGGTTTGAACCTGTAACACAACAGAAGTTCAGTGCACATAAACCAGTTTCAAAATGGCCGAAACCACTTTGAGACAAACCTGGATGGTTGTAGTATCAGACTTAACTGATTTAATTTAAATTGGTTTATTGAATTCTGTCCCAGATCTCCTCCAGATTCAAATTCACAGTCCCCCAGCATCCCAGGATGCCTTGCACCTCCCCCACAACCCCCCCTCTACCCGCTTCCAGGATGGGTGTGTTAGCTTTAGCCCAAGCTGTCTGCTTCATCTGAGCAGGGAGACATGCTCTAGCACCCCCCGCCGCCTCCGCTTCTGGCCTGGGCAACTGCAGGCATGTGGCTGCATTTCCAGAATCAAAGTGAATGTCTCTTTGCTTGCTTATTGGTTCAATCTATGTAGCTTAGACTAACCTAATTGATGACTGAGTCAATTCATCCTCAGGCTTTTTGACTGTCTGTACTTAGCCATGATGCTTTGCCGAGTAGGAATCCCAGGATCTTGATTCTTTCAGGGTATCGATAGAAAGGAAAAGAAAATATAGAAACCAACAAAACATGCTGCATATATCTGATATGGGATTGTTGTTAGAGAAGTTTGCATTTGCTAATGCAGCTCCTATGGTCTTAGCATGATACTCAGCTAATGATTTATTTGTTTTTCAGGAATCTAAACCTCTTTCTGAGTTAATTCTGTATGCAATCACAATGAGCATATATTAATTAATATGTAGGAGGAAAATAAGGATCCATTTGAATAAAAAATCCTCAATAATACACCAATTAAATTCCTCTAGGTACAGTAGACAGTAAGAAATAAACCTCCAAGAAAAGAGCCAAACATAGGGCTAGCCATTACTTGCATTTTAATTTTAAAGATAACTCCAGTCTGCAGTAAAATATATCATACATCTACAAATTTGGAATACAAACGGGTTGCCGAGTATTGAACAATTCATGCCAAATTAGGAACAACAAAGTTGAACAATTATCCATATTTTGACAGCTGGTGTTTCCTTTGATTGGATCTTCTCTCTTCAAAAAGCATTCATCCTAATTACTTAAACTAAAGATCACTGTTGACATAATGACAAATGACAGTCAGCTGGCCATGAATACATTTTGGCTGAAAATTAAAAGAAGACTTCTAACAATCAGAGATCGAACAGCTTTCCAATAGAGTAATGTGGACAAACAACCTAACTGGTTTCAAAATGGAGTTGGATGTTTTTGTGAATGGAGGCACGTGGCGTGGTTGCTAACAAATAGGTAGATGGACCCAACCCCGTAGGTCTTTTCCAGTTCTAGGTTCCTATCTTTATCATAGAGAGGTTCAACCATCAGTTCTGTCAGATTGCTGAAAATCCCATCTTTCATCTGTTCCCATCCTTCTCCATCTTCTGGAAATCGTATTGAAATCAAAATATTCAAAGCATAAAATTCAGGCATGAAGTTGTTTGGTTTTCTTTTCCCCTTCCAGCACGAGCTGCTCTTGTAATTTGTCCTCTGCTTAACCTTCACCATTCATGCTGTCTTAGAAGGAGAAGGGAAAAATCCTTTATTGTTTTGTAGGACTTTTTGGATTCTTCCTATCATTTCCAATGGTAATACCCCCGGGCCTAAGTACTTATATAGCCTTGATAATGAGGGCATTGTTTTAAAAAGGTAAAGCTCTTACCTTTTTTGCAGTTGATTAAAGAATGACATCAATTATTAATAGGATTGTTTATTTTTCTTGCCTTCATCTTTTTGGATGCCCATCATTTGTGTTGCCGTTTTATGTTTCATCCTTTTATCTTAATACTTTTCCCTGTAATTATTACGTTGCCATCTTTTCAGATGGGAACTTTCCTTTGTTATATGAACCTGCTCTGATCATTCCTGTATCGCTCAGTAATATGAAGGTGTGTGTGTTTCTTTGTGGCCCTTTTATTTAAATGATTTTTTTATCTGTCTATCAATGTGAATACTAAAGTCATTTCTGGAGTGTTCATCTCTCTCGCCTGCAGAACCGTGATGCAAATTGCATTCTGGAATCAGTGATTAGCCTTTAGAAAGTTCCTTGAAACTTCAGAAGGCCAAATAAAGATGCTGTGGTGTCAGGAACCTGGATACTGGAGCTCTGTGGGCAGCACGGGCCATCTGGGTGGTAGAGCCAATAGGTCTGATTTTTTTCTTTTTGCTTACAAAAACATAAATCCAGTGCAAATCTACTGAACCCAGTAGAGTTGCTTTGGATTAAATCTGCCGTAAATGAGTGCAAAATTATACATCCCTGAGCGTGTGTCAAGAGTGAGCACTTACTTAACCATCAAATCAAATACCGTAGCTACAGAATGAAAAGGGCTGATGAGTTGATGACCTTTAATAATACTTTTAGTTATATACGCTAAGTTATGCATGTGATGATCTGATGCCTGCATTCATTCTAGACATGGACACGTTAGAGGTATCTAGATAGATACAGATAACTTCAAACCCATCACTCATGGCAGCCAGGAAGAAATTCTGTTCCATGCAGAGTGTCACACAATCGGTTGGGTTTTTTTGAGTTGTAGTTTACTGGCCTCCTTTTCTCTTGGAGCAATACAAAAGAGCCACTGCTGGAAGCAGAGCTTTGCATCTCATGGTTTTATTTAGTGTCACAAACCCTTTCTTCCTAGAAGTTCATTGTCTAATGGCAGGGTTGAATACACTTAGTGAAGGACCAACCTCACCTTGCTCTGGGGACAAAAGCGGGTGCGCAAAATGCAAGTATCATATCCTGCGTGTCCTGAATGTGTTTGTTATTATCATGTCTTGAAACTGTTGGCCAAGGCCTGACGCAACAGCACTTGCTCTGGGCCGGATGCTACAGTGCATCTAGTCCACTCTCTGAAACCCATTGCTCAAAATTACAGTGCGTCCTGCACAAGATTGCATTCAAGTTTCTGACCAGGGTCTTTTGTTGGCAGCTCTGCGAGGAGAGCCATAAGATGTGCATCCAAGGGTGCACCTACACATCACCATATGGTGACGTTGCTGTGGCACCGTGATTTAGTACTTTCTTTTGGAGCGCGCTGCTACAGCGACATAGCTGGAGATCATGTGTAGACCCCCGCCATAGGGCGACGTGTAGACACACCCCAAGACATGCACTTATCTTACTATTTAGTCTTTGTGGATCTGTCTCCTTTTCTTCCAATTTGTAGTTGCATTTGGACCCATTTTTCCATAAAGCAGCTTTCCCTCTGGCCCCACGCTGATGCTGAGTCTCTGCTAACTCCTCTTTGCACAGCCTCATTTATAAGGCTTCAGTAGTGCTGAGGGCCTTCCTCTGCTGCATTAAATTTCCCTATGTGAATAATCCCTGGAGTTCACTAAAAACGTTCCTCCCTGCCTCATCCAAGTTACAGAGTGAATTTTTTCAGGTTCACAATAGGAATTTTGCAGTGCAGCTGATCAGATTGATGTGGGTGAGAATAGCCCGTGTTGCTAACGCAGGAGCCAAGTGACCAGAACTTTGTTTCCTATGGATTTCTTCTCATTGGAGTTGAGCCTTACCTTTAAGCTTAAGTGCATTGATGCGTCAAGGTCAACGTACTTCTTGCCTCGTAGGACCGAGCACTTGGAAATTCTTTTTGATTTGTCTGGATGAAACGTTGCTTCTGCACCAGCTCCATTTGATATTTGTGAGGGAAAGACCAGTTTTGCGGCTGAGTATTCCTCCCTGAAAAGACTGCAGACATATCATTTGGGCTGAGTTTTTAGCCTACTACTCTGTCTCGTGTTTGTTTTGCCACCGTCTCTTATAACACATTAGACCTTCCAGCAGTACTCGTACTCCTTTATCAGTCTCATATGAAAAATGAGGATTCACCTTACTACAAAGGAGCTCCTCCACATTTTCTCTGCCCTTGATATGCAAGTAATCTTTCCTTCACTTTGTAACAAGTTCCACGAAGATGTGCTGAATTGGAGAGCGAGTTGTAATGAACTTGGTAGAGGGGGGAAGCTGATGGGTTAGGAGCAGCCTTGCTATCAGCAAAGAACCATCCTTTCTCTAGGATGAAACCGGTGGCAGCAATCTTACCAACAGAAGCAGATTAATGGCCTGAAATGCTAATGAGGGAAGGCTTTTTACTAATGTTTGGTTGCTTTTGGCTTTAAAGCTACGTTTCACTTTCTTTCTCCTTTTAAATCGGCACAAAGCGGATGCACGGCTTTTAGGGTTGATTCTTTTTTTCTTTATTTCTTTCTGTGACACCTAGTGATGTGTTCTCACGGGTGCTGCTTCGGCACTTGCCTCCTTAATTTAATTTGACGGTGTTCACTTCTTACAAAAACTTGCTGGGGACCCATAGGGTGTGTCTACATTGCCCGAGGTCCACAGAAGCATAGCACCCCACTCTGCACGTGGTTTAATGGCACATCTGCAGCCTGCATGCAAACAGCTGTGTACCATCCATTTCAGGGTAGAGTGTATATGAAGTGGGCACATTGTGTTGGTGGTGGAGACATGCCATCTCTCACTGGACATCATGGAAACCGTTCTCCGGTGTTGTGGGACAGATGGGGAATTGCGCTCTCTCCATCATAAATGTTGCTGATTGCCTTTTTCTATTTCTGTATTGGCATGACAGATTCATATAGCTTCTCATATAGCCAAGCAAAGTTGGTGCAGGTTGATAGGAAATCAATGCGTTAGTGTGAACCGTGGTAATAGGAGGCTGGCTGTCATCTTAGCTTTACATGTACGTTGGCGGTTCAAAGAATAATGTGATGACATGCAATATTCTCTCTATAAGGAGATTGTTTTGGGGCTGCTCTGGACAGAAGTAGATTTTCTTGTTGGACTGCTGCAATGAAGTGTAGGCAAGGTGTCCAGGACTGCTTAGGACCAGGCCCTGTGCTGAAAAGGTAACGGGCCAAGTTCTTGCTTGGTTAAATCAACCAAAGGCAGTGGAGTTACACCAGAGACCAATTCTACCCAGGCTTTAGTGGTGCAGAGTGGCCTAAGTGGATCAGTGACTTTGGCCTGCAAACCTTTGTTTTTATTCTTAAATTTAGCAAGTGCCTTGTTGAAAGCAAAGTGTTTTGCAAAGATGGGTTTGCCTTGTAGCTTTGGTACAGGGATGAGACCTGAGAGACGTAGGTTTGGTTTGCAGATCTGATGCAAACTGGCTTTCTGGTCTTGGTTCCCAATCCGTAAAACACAAATGACAACCTTCCTTTGCCCCACCTTTTATTTCTCTCTTATCTGCTTGGATTGTAGGTTTTTGAGGCAAGGACCGTCTCTCACGACGTGCAGGTACAGCTCCTTTCACAGTGAGGCTTGATCACTATTGGGGCTGTAGGTACCGCTGTAACACAGACTTAATCTGTATATACAGATTAAGTTCCCAGAGACCATGCTGAAATGAAATCGTAACCAGGGAACACAGCCAGCTTTACTGAATGGCCACAGAGCAGTTGGATGCGTGCGTACGTTCCCACAATGTAATACAGCCTAACTGGAATTTAATCCTGCAGTTTTAGGTTTGATTTCTTGGGAGAGAATAACTCCAGGATACAATTTACTGGACTGATACCTCCTGCGTGGTAAATACATATGTGTTTCTGTGTGTGGCACTGAGTCATTAAAATAGTTCCTTTGACTCTAGGTCAGCATACGGATTAGTCGTGCTGTCATGGGAAAGCTGCTTCAAAGGCAGGGGGGTAGCATTTTTATCGGCCCTAAGATCCTGTGTGGGTTTGGAGGCCTTTGATCGGGAAGTACAGAGCGTTTCTTGTTGTGGATTTCATTCATTGACATCCGATGCTATCTGAGCGCTTAGTCTGTTCTTTATCCCATCTCACGCTGAGCCATGCTGTAAATACAGGACCTCTTTCCTCCCTGTACTTGCTATCCTTTTTGTTGAGGATATGCCCAATTGCGTCTGGCCACTGGCCTTTGAGTGCCACAATAAAGTGCCGCCAGCAAACAACCCGAATGCCTTAAAAAGAAAAACAATGGCCTGACACATGGGCCGGGCTTCTCTTCCTTCCCAGCAGAGCTCAAAACCTCCCCTCAGTCTGTCACTGGATAATAGTCACTCGTATTGGCGCATAACACTTAATCAAAGGCTGAAAAATGTGGTGCTCATTGTTCTAAGGGAAGGTTGCTACAGGCCTGGGAGAACAGGTAATTTAATGACTCACCCTCAGATGACTCCAGCCTCCTCCATCCTTGCCATGCTCCAGCTGCAGAGATGAGCACAAAAGCCAGGGACATGACAAGCACCCATCTGCAGAGGGATGGCAAGTGTAGCTGATAGAGGATCCTCCCCAAAGGTTTGTCAGACGCTTGTAAAATGCAATTAAAATCTTGCTGTCTGTGTTAAGTGACATCCAGTGGCAGAGGAGGTGATTTATCTCTTAGGTGTCACCGGTGCAAAATGGCACAAAGAGGTTGCCTCTTGTTGCAGGGGTTTCTGAGCTAGTTTTCAACTGGCTTGGGTGCTGGCAGCCATGTGGCCACAGTGGCATGAGTTTTGGTTGCCGGATATGTACCCAGGGTTGACGGTGGGTTTGTGCATCCTACGTTGATGCCCAGCTGAGTAGTGAAACTCAGCTGTTACTGGTACCCAAGCTAATTAATTTAAAGCTCTGCAGAGCATGTGCACACGGGCTGCAATCGGACCCTAATGGTGACAGAAAGATGCACGATACCACAAGGTTTTGGCTGTGATGCCTTGGCAATAAGTCCAGCTGGACTGGGGGCAAACAGGCACGGGTCACTCACAGCCCCTGTCCCTGTAGGGACACAAGGGGTCACTGATGAAGCCCTGAGGAGGAAGGTGCTGGGCTAGGCTGACCATGGGAGACACTGATTCAACCAACGTTCAGCCAAACCCCTGTGGAAGCATAAGAGCACTTCTACATCTTCCCTTCTCTGGACATGAAGCCACCCTCTCCATCCCCTGCCCCCCTTGTTTTGAGAAGGCTGTGTGCAGCAGGTCATACAGAATAAATGTTGCTGGACGTGTAGTGCTGGGTGACTTTTTGGGGTGAGGGGAGATGGAGGATAAATGGAGTTTTGGGGGAGCTGAAACTGTTGATGAATTTGGGTTGAGATGGGTAAAACGACTGGGGGTTGGGGGGAATTGCAAGATGTCAGCACGTTTCATTTAAATATTTAAGTAGTAAATATTTATGTACGTAATGTTTTATTTAAGTAGTAATGTTATATTTAAGTAGTACCAACACGGTGTGTTTTATTGGGGCTTTTTAAAAACAAAAATGTCCACCTCCAAACTGTGGGCTGTGTTTAAAAATCGATCCTAAGTATAAAAGAAAGAAAGAACAGGGCTTAAATAATTAAGAAAACCAAAATAGTTTACTGTGGATTGAATGAAATGTTTTGGGTTGATCCAAAACGACATTTTGTTTGTTACAGAAAGAAATTTATTCATGTTCTACCTGAACCAAAAATGTTTCCTGGCTTTTTGCTTTGGCCACCTAACAGCAAAATCCATTGTCTGCCAAGTTTTGGTCTCAGATGTCTGTGTGCGCACAACTGAGCCTGAAACCTTGCAAGAATAAGTTCTTGGACATTCATTTCCAGTCCCAATTGGAAACGCTATGATACAGACGGCCTTTTTCCCAGGGATTTTGGCACTTCTGCTTTCATTGCAGCACAGACCCAGAAGAGCAAAAAAGCACGGCAGCAATTCAAGGGAGCTTGTTGGGAACTGCCCAAGCAAGCTAAAAAGGTTGAATTCCAAATAGTTTGATGCCAAAGAACTCACTACGCTCCCAAACAGAGACCAAATCAAACTCCAGATCCTGCATTATCCACCTAGCATCTCTCAGGGCCAGGCATTATGGGACCAATTGGAGGATTATTATCGTTAGTTCCTAGAATCATAGAGAAATAGGGCTGGAAGGGACCTCCAGAGGTCGTCCAGTTGTTTCTCTTGTGTTGCGGTGTGCATGGCACTGTACAGTTTTTTAGAAACAAAATATAGGAAGAATAGTGCCCCAGGGGTCTTGTAGTTTGGGGCGAGGTAGATTTTTTCAATTTCTTCGGAAGCTCCCATCAATAACCTTGCACTAAAATTGAGCTATGAAAATTACTTTTGTGATTGTCCAAGTGCTGCTGTTGTACAAGAGAAAGTGTAAGTGCCCTGGCCAGGCTGCAGTATAGAGCTGTCACAGTCCAGTGAGGGAAGCTGTCTGAACGTCCTGGGTGGTAGCAGCAGCGTGTTTCTTGGTGTCGTGGTCAGGGATATGCCATGTGCATACGCCAGTGCTGTTCAGTAGGAGACTGAATCGCCTTCTTCCTCTTAAGATTTATCAAGCTACCGGTTTTCATGTTCAGCGACCTGTGAAGACACTGCTTCTCCCACCAGTGACAACTGTTTTTTTTAAACAGCGTCAGTCATGGGGAGGTTTAGAGAAGGGAAAGGAAAGAAAACCACCCTAGTATGGCATCTCTTCCCAGGTGGCCATCGATTGAAATTCTCAGCCAACCATCCACAGTATGGATGATCATGTATAGACTAAGTTTTAACAGTTTAAAAAAATAAATAAATAAATAAGTTCCCATTTGAAGTATTGTATTTAGAAGCAGACTGGATTCTGGTATTACCGAGTGTTGGAGATAATCTCTTTATATCTAAAGATTAAGGGGTAGATCCTCCGCTGCTATAACTTGCCATAGCATCGTTGACTGCCACCAAACTATACTAGTGGAGTATCTGCCCTCTGAACTCAGTTTTGCTCTCAGAGACTGTAAATGTCTTTTACTTTAACATTTTTGCCTTAGAGAGCAAGACAAATGGCCTTATAGCTGGCCAGAGCTACGTGGATCATAAAAACCCATGCACTCTATTCCCTATTGATCTCACGTGCATCTTTTGGAGAGTCAAGAAATTATCCTAGGATGATATCAAAAGTACACATTATGTTCTTAAAGTCAATGTATACTTTTATGGCAACGAAAAGATCATTTATGTTTGGAGATGCTGCATTCAAAGTAGGTCACATTTAATCAGCAGAGCCGTGCAGAAGTGTACAGGTTCTTAAGAAACATCTTAAATAGATTTTTTGCAACTAAACTCAACTCGGGCTCCTAGAGGTATGCCGAGATGTTTTTTGATCCACACAAGCGAAACTGGGGCTGGTTCTGAGCAATCCAAGACTGATTTTATGGCTTTTTAGGCAAAATGTGTAGTTTCCCTTGGTTATGATACTAGGTGAAGCTAAACTCTTCGAACTGTGGGGCTTCTCTGCATGGGTGGGTTAGTGCACAGTAAGATGGGGTGTGAATTTGCAGCACAAGCTATTCTGAAGCATCTGCTCCTGTGGACTTGGTCTGTACCAAGTGGAAAGTAGTTTATTCCACTTAAGGTGCAATAGGATTGTATTTGGACACTTAGATACCCAAGTGCCACTTGGACACCTATTTGGTGGAACTTATTCTGGTCCCAAGTGTCCACACAGGGAGTTAGTCCAGACTAGTGAAAGCACATGCAGTTTAGTGTGCACTGGCTTCCCAAAGGTAACCAAGCTCTGAGACTCGCGCCGAGACACTCAGTGCCTTCAAACACAAAATTTGAGCTTGTGCTGATCAAACCAGGCAAGTCTGACTTGGTCCCTGCCTTGCTGAGTGTAGCACAACTCCGTGCAGCTGCCTAGTTAGCAATGATAACCGTGGTGGTGAGTCGCAATTCCCAGATGTAATCTTTTTATTTGTCTTGATGTTCGCCTTTTAATTTCACATCAGTCACCCATCACCACTTTATGAAGTGCTGAAGCAAGTAAAACAAGAGAAGCACTACACTCAGCTCTGCAGTGCTTGTCCAAGTTATTCGAGTGCCTTTGCTCCTGCAGAATTTTGTTCATAATGTCATGAATGTGCTGCACTATTTATGGTAGATGAAACAACTGACAGGAGCAAGAGTTATTTGCAGAGCATCATCACATCCTGCCCTGTGCATTCTCCTGAAAACCAGGGAAATGGAAGTCTGCTTTGATTTCCAGTCTTCCTTGCATATGGGATCTTTCAGACTTCCTATGATCATTTAAAAAAAAAAAAAAAACCTCACTTAACCCTGGGCCATCCTCTGTCATGACTTTTCATGTCAAGTCCATAACCCTGATTTCTGCACCAGAACCTTGTACACTTTGTACAAGAACAATCAAAGTTGCAATTCAGGTTGCTGACAGAGTTCTTTTAATTTCTACCCTCTAGCTTCCTTAATAATCTCTCCTGGTCAAAATCCAGATGGCCCCGCAGAGCTCTGTCGAGTTGGTGGGGCTTGTTTTGTTTGTGCTGATTATAACTTTCCCCAGATAAAGTGTAAAACTGTTTGAATTTTTGGCCTTTGGCTGTTTGGAAAGCTGCTGTCAGCTTCCAGCATGAGCCAATTCATATTCAGTGCACATCCACAGCCCGCTGGTAGGGAGAAACACGGCAGCGAATGGACCAGTCTGCTCTATCCAGCAGCCTGAAAGCCAGTGGACCCTGCTGCATCTCTTTTGTTTTTCTTTCTTAAATATAATCAGCCCTTTCCTCTCTGTTTTCATTGCTGCTGTTTCTTTGATTTACTGCCGAGTTGTGAAGTTTTGTCCTATGGAAGCAGCGAGGGGTAAGGGGACAATTTTTAAGCCCTCAGCTAATTAAACATTGAAATAAGCAATTGAAAAAAAAGAAGGTGAGATGCTTTGCCGGTTTACATATAAAATAATCAAGTTTGTCATTGAGTGGAAAGAGGAGGGAGGGGGTGGGGGCTGTTTGGAAGAAGGAGGAAATAAAAACTGAGCACACTGAGTTTTCTCAGTTAAAGTTACCTCCTTGGTGCCTGGCTGTATTTAACGGTGCTCCATCAGGCCATTAGGAGGAGAATAAAACGAGCGTGGAATTCATAAACAGAGCACTAAATGGAGGAAAGGTCTAATGGGCTTGAGTATTGGAGGAGCAGCACTACAGAGCACATCCTGTTATGGCAAGATAGCAATGAAAATACTGCGCTATCCAGTACTCCCCTTTGCCTTTATGGCTAGGAAATGGCACGACTGCAAAGTCAGTAAAAGTTGCATACGATCATATCGGGGGATTAGCTGGAAAAGGGGTGTACAGGCTTCTGCTGCTCAGTCACCACGAGGAGGGGGACAGGTGTAGGACTGGGTGGGAGGGTGAATATGTTATGACATAGGCTAAGTGCAGACAGTCAAAAAGCCTGAGGCTGAATGGATTAAATCTTGGCAGGTTAGTCTAAGCTGCATAGACTGAACTGATAAGCGAGTGAACAGACATTCACTTTTGAGTCGGGAAATGCAGCCACCTGCCTGCAGGGGCCCAGGTCAGAAGAGGGGTGGGGGAGCGAGAGCATGCCTCTCTGCTGGAGCAGACAGCTTGGACCAAGGCTAGCCCACCCACCCTACAAGGGGAGGTGCAAAGCATCCTGGGATGCTGGGGGACTGTGAGTTAACTTTGAAACTGGAGGGGATCTGGGACAGAAGTTTAATAAACTGATTTAACCTATATCAGTCAAATCTGATACTACATACATCCAGACTTTAATCTTAAACTGGCTTCTGTCATTTTGAAAGCAGTTTACGTGCACTGAACTTCTGTTGTGTTATAGATCTGAACCGACTGCTGATCATTTATACTGGTTTGTGTAATTTCTGTCCCTAGCCAAGAAGTAAATTGCAGTTTTCCTTTATCTGCTGGTCTTGGGATCACTTCATCAAATCGCCAACAGGAGTATGCTCTTTCTCTCCCCTGGTCCAATCCTGCAGCCATTGGTGGAAGTTTTGCTTATGAAGAGATAAGAGACCTTCAGGCCTTTTATTGCCGCTGCTGCTGGCATTTTCAGGATCACACTGATGTCCATAGTTCTTCACACAAATTTTACCTCTCCATTTAAATGAGCTGATGTCATAATTTTGCATTTATTATTTTTTAATAGGGCTTTCTTTGGTAGGACCAATGAGATTTCCACCTTTCAGGTGGGGGAAAGCTTGCAAAATGGTCAGTATTACCCCTTTCTCTCCTTTCCCACATACACCTGTTCCCAGTCCCTTTTTCTCCTGCAGTGGATACTTCCCTAGTGAAGGCAGAGCTATAAGAACCAGATAGGTCAGCAGGATTTATATATAAAAGCACTTTGGCCTCTAAATCCAAAATTATAGTCCCCAGGCCATTTCCTCACTCAAATTATGCCAAACTCTGGAGATGCCTGAAGTCTATACTCTCCTAAAGTCTAACCTCCTACGTTAGGGTAAGAGTAATGTTGTAGTGGTGAAGGTCCAGACATTTATGCAAGAGGCAAGGGGTTGGGGGGCTTTTGAAAGCCAGGAGCAGATTGAATCCCTCTCCCCGCTTTTGATAGGCGCTGATCTCCCAGTAATTAGTTTCTTTTCTTCTGCTGTGTCTGCTACACCTGAGATTTTTCTCAGCCCCTCCCCTAGGCTGTGCTTCACTTGCTGTGCCTAGCTTCCTATAATCAGAGACTCGAGGAAGAAAGTCTAACATTCGAAAGCTTGTTTAACTTCATCCCAACTACATCTTAAGAAATCCTTGCCTCTAACGTCCTACATTGACACTGAAGTTCCTAATATGTCTAAAGTTCTGCTTCTGGGACAGCCTAGAAGTACCTCTGTCTACATGGCTGAGCAGCTCAGCATGTAGCTCACACGGGCATGCCTTTAAGATGAAATGTTTCACTGTCTGTCAGCTGAGGTACTTGATCTGAGCAGACCTGGTGGATCAGGCTCTGCACAAGCCAGCAGGGGAGATCCTGTTGCTATGCCTGCTGTTAGATAATGACTTGGTACTTGGCATAGGAGACCGGGGTTCAGTTCCCTTTCCTGTCTGAAGGGGTTCAAGTCCACATCTTGAACACTTTGTGGTGTGTGAAGCTGTTTCACTTTGCATGGGATATTTAAATACTGATTGTTCTGCAGAGAGGGAACACAGTGAAGATGACTTGCAAGGTACTACACCTTGGGAGAAAAAACTCACATCATACTTATAGGCTTGGTAGAGCTACACTTGCTAGCACCATGACCGAGAGAGACTTGGGGGTCACGATTGATCACAAGATGAACATGAGCCACCAATGCAATGCCACAGCTGACAAAATAAATAAAACTCTGGCTTGCATCTACCAATGCATCTCAAGCAAGACCCGAGAAGTCATCCTCCCGCTTTACTCAGCCTTGGTGAGGCCGCTGCTGGAGTGCTGCATCCAGTTCTGGGCTCCACACTTTACAAAGGATGTGGAGAAGTTTGAGAGAGCCCAGAGGACAGCCACATGCATGATAAGAGGTCAAGAGAACAGGCCTTATGAGGACAGGCTGAGAGGCATGGGACTCTTCAGCCTGGAGAAGTGAAGGCTCAGGAGTGACTTGGTGGCATCCTATGAGTATATAAGGGGTGTGCACCAGGAACTGGGAGAACGTCTGTTCACCAGGGCATCCCAAGGGAAGACTGCTAGAAGACCATTTTAGACTGGATATAAGGAAAAACTTCTTTACTGTCTAAGTCTCCAGAGTCTGGAATAGACTGCCTCCAGAAGTGATGCAAGCACCTCCTCTGGATACCTTTAAGAAATGCTTGGATGCTTATCTTGCTGGGGTGATCTGACCCCAGCTGGCTTCCTGCCCCTGGGGCAGGGGGCTGGACCCAATGATCTTGCAAGGTCCCTTCCAGCCCTTATGTCTATGTCTGTCATAGACATAGCCTATATCTGTGTCTATGTCTAACATAGACATAGACATTGGCTATGGACAACAAGGCTGGAAGGGACCTCACAAGATCATCAGGTCCAGCCCCCTGCCCAAGGGGCAGGCAGTCTATGTCTGTGTCTCCCTGTCCCAGTAGTTACCAGGAAAACTTCAGTGCTGCGATGCCCAAGGCCTTCTGTGGAGTTAGTTCTTATTTCCTGCAAAGGCTGATTACTGAAAGGGGTAGCTGTCCTCCTTTCACCACCCCAAGGACACGCTGCAGGAGGTGTAGTCTTAGGCTCCCCCCTTTCCCGCAGGGCAGCAGCTGAGGAAAGAGTTACTCCCCTGAAGCTTCCAGTGGGGATTTTCTTGCCCAGGCCTGCATGGGCAGGTCTGGAGAGCGTGTGATCCCAGCAATCAGGCACTGACCCCGAAACTCTATTACACATATAAGAAATGGCTAATGATGAAACAAGAAGCCGGGCTGCTGATCTCCGGGGTGACAAAGGAAGCACCGTGCACCGGGTGAAGGTGAAAGAGCACCTGGCGATGCTCTGTGCTGTGTTGAGGCAGGCTCTGTAATGCATCAGTTGCGTGCATTTTGTTAATTATAGCACTGGTTTAAGATCAAACATGGAAACATCTTTCCTACGCTGATTCTTAGAGAAAATAACAGATCCTGCTTTAAAACTACAGAGACAATTGCCAGCTTCTCCCATGCTGATTATTTCTGCTGATTAGTACTTCCTCTGTCACAAACCATGTCAGCAGCCTTCACTTCCCTGCTGAGAAGTAACAGCAAAAATGGCAGTAAGGCTCATTAAGACAGACACCAGCACCACTCACAGTTCTGGAGATATGAAAAGGCTTACTGTGATCTCTAAAATGTGTTTTGACTACACAATTCTTGGTGCATGTGTGCTTCTACAGTGGAAACAGGCCTGCGTGGAAACCCTGGGTCCACGTGCACCTGGGCTGAAGCTCTGGATCTTAATTTTGCAGCTGCCCATCCTCATTTCAGCAAACGTATAGGTTTTCTTTCTATCAGACCGCATCACTACAATTTTCATATTTAATAGAACTGTGCACTGAGCTGTACTGTGCTGTATGCATAGCTGACCTGAGGCTTGATTATTCACTTGGAAAGGAGGATGGAAAAGGGAGGCATAGTCTTCCTCAACACTTTATCTTATGCACTCGGGAGTGAGCACGCTGAGGGCACAACTTGGAACTGCTGAGTTGTAAGGCTGGCTGTGACGGGAATGTGCAGATCTAAGGGTGACTCCTCTGGTAGCCCTAAATAGCTCAGGCCAGGTAATCTGTCCTTCCCTCTCAATATTAGCTGGCATTGGTTGTATGTGAAGCACAGGAGGAACAGTAGGGCCATGCTAGGAATCAGTCTGGTCACTATTGGCATCCCTAAGTAAGTGCATAGATACCCCCACAGGGTGTTCACCATTATACTGAGGTTTAGAGAAAGTAAATCAGCCTCCGGAGCACATTCATACCTCTAATGTACAAGGCCAGGTAGCAGTGTATGGAAACACGCTGCCTTTCTCTGCAGGTACTGCCTCCTGAACCGGATGCGGTGTGCCACCGGCAGAGCAGGTGAGCTGATTCCCTGTGCTGAGAGGTAGAGTTAATTTGTCTAGGTGCAGCGCTGGGTGAGCGTGCCTACGCTGTTTCCAGTCCAGATCTCGTGCATGCATAGTGCAGCCAGCTTCGGCACACACTGCCTGGCAGGGTGAGGTCGGGGAATGGACAGCCCAGGGAGTCTATGGCAGAGCCAGGAATCGAACTCAGTTTGCCCAAGACTTAGCCCGCTGCCTTAATCACAAGGTCACCTTCTTCATGACCATATGAGAACACATTGTCATGTCAGGAAATTGTCATGGCTTTAGCCTCCAGGGCCTTTGTGACCTTGCCTCCACCCATTGCAAGACGACAGCCTCCCAGCTATATTACTCTCATAAGGGAATTTTTTTTTTTTTCCGAATAGGGCCCTAAAGATAAATGTTCCCATTGAATTTGGTTCTTCATTCTTCATATGGGGAAGTATTTACCTGGTTGTTGCCGTTGGACATTTGTGTTGTGCAACCTGAGTTCTTAGGCACTAATAACTCCTTCCCTTGGGACTTGGGGATAATGAGCCTGTTTTAGCCTTTTGAAGTGAATTGCAATTGTAATTGGTATTTTGGTGGCTCAGGGTAGCTAACATCAGTTTAGGCAAACTCAGTACTTGTCAAGACAATAAATATTTAGGTCAGATGTCAAACAAAGTAAGACTAATAAAGCACTTGTGGAATAAAGCTTGGGAAATTGGTTCCCTTTGAATGACATCCATGGTGACCCTCATCGCTCTTCTGAATAAGTATAAGGATCTGAGGTAGCTGCAGAAGAATATGCAATTTATTGCACAATTAGGATGTGCGTCCTTGAGTACGAAGGTCAGATGTTCAAACATGAAAGGTTGTGCTGTATTCGTGGCTGGTATTATTGTTTAACAGTGTGTGTCTTTGCTCTTTGGGACTGACAGTTCCTAGAAAGGATGGAGAGCTTATTCCTTAATATGATAGCCTGCCTCAGGTAATTGCTCGACAGCACAGTTAAGATAGATATCTGGTGGTAAGAGAAGCACGGTGTCATTGAAAATGTTCTTTCTCTGCCCAATGGTGTACAGAATATATCTGATACAGTTGCATTAATATAGTTCAGTGGTCAAGCAGGGTTAGATGAAAGGAAGCAAGTTCTTGCTACGGACCATGATTGTGATTTGCCCTGAAGTCCCGTTAAACCATTCACTTGATGGTCTTTCTCACTGCCAGGCGGGTATGGGCAAGCTTTGCACAGTGCTGAATTACACTCCTAAGAGATAACTGATAATTATTTGTACAAAGGAGCCAGGCCTAGGTCTTCAGAACCATGTCAGCCCTAAGAATAGGGTTTAAGTGGCTGCAAGTGGTGCACTTTAAGCAGTGCATAGGCATTGAGTTGGTCCTCGGCATGGGGATGAACTGTACTCTGGATGTTTTTTGCACTGACCTTGTGTTGTGAATGCATCTTGAATGATACGCTCACATCTGGTGTGTGGACACTTTAATTGAAGGTGTGATTGTGGCAGAGGAAGGCTTACCCTAGCAGCAAAGATGCAGTGCCACGGACATCAGCAGTGGCTTGTGGGTTTTTTTTTTTCTGAAATGACTTTTATTTTATTACAATTGCTTTTATTATGTTTGCAGATCCTAGAATCATGGGAACACAGGAGAATCCGTGCTTTGTTTTTTATAGTATATTTTTAAGCTTTTCTCTGAAACATTGAACGGTAGAAACTTGTCTAGTAAAGAAACAAACCCAAAGGCAAATGAGAAGACAGCTGATTTATTATTTTTAAAAATGATTTTTTTTTTAAACTTAATCTCTTGCCTTCTTGTGGAGAGGGGGTAGAGAAAACTCAGGCATGTGATTTGTGAATGTTTCCAGATGCACAGTGTTGAGAAGGTCAAACCCCTGGGTATCCACACACTTTGTACAGAGATTCTGGTGTGCAAATTGGTCACCTGGAGTCTCTGCAAGCAAGCTACAGTATGCTAGATGTCTGAGCTGACTACAGGGACATTGTTCAAGGTCCTCTGTGGCATAGTTTCTCAACCTGTGGTATGTGTACCCCTGGGGGTACATGAGACACAGGCAGGGGGTACGCGAGTACCCCAACACTCTCTCTCTTGCCCTCTTTTCCTCTCAAAACTATGGCAAAAAAAATTAGTGCAATTTAAACAACTAAATTCCCCAGTAATAATCTGGTGTTCAGCCCTCCTATCTTTGGCTGACATCACCTCTAGCCCCGGTACATACTCGAGTTGTGCACCCCTGGTGTAAAAGGTGGCAACCCTACCCACACCAGCTCAGACATCTGTCATATCATGGTCTTATATACACAGCCCTTCTTCCAACATACGGCACACATTAGTCTGTAAATGTAAAATCCCCTGGAAAATTGAATGTTGGGGTATTTATTACAATTTTCAGAAGTTAGTTACTACTTAAAAGGTTGGGGAACACTGCTCTGTGGAAGCTGATACTAGACAATTTTAGGCCAGAAATAGGGCACCAAATTTTAAATGTGGATAATAATTTTAAATGAGGATAATGTGGAGGTGGGGGTTAAGGACTGTGATAGATTCTCTGAGACTGGTGATTTTGAAATCAAGATCATTTTTTTGTGTCTTTTTGTTGATGTGGTGCACCTCAGAGAGTCATTCAGAGAAGTCCTTATGGCCTGACTGGATGTTGTGGGTTTATAATCTCTGAATCTCCAAAACCATGCTGGGATTATATTGCTGTGGCCCAGTATCAAAACATTTCTTGTTGTATTCTGCCGGGTGCCAAGGGGCCAAAACCAGGCGAGTTACCGTAATGAAACTGGAGCTTTTGGGCCAGGGCTCTATAGAAACTCTAAATTGGTGATTTTAGCCTAGCAGAATCCAGCCTTCCATGGCAGGAAACTTGTCTACGTGCATAGACAGTCTACAAAATGACCATCCTAATGCCAGACTCCCTAGTCATCTTCTAACCTCTCAGGGGATACAGGAAGAGATGTTTGGAAGGGCAGTTAAATATGCCGGGAGTCTGCAAGGGTTTTTCCATGGCTCTAAACCAGTGCCGTCTGCAGGGGCTATATCAGTATGCTGATCTTCTCTCCATCTTTTAAGGTTTAATTATGCAGGTCTTTAAAGCAAACATAAAGATAGCACAAAGGAATGCCATAAAGTCTGCTGGCAGCAAAATACACGCAAATGCTAAAAGCACCATTAACTAACAAGGCTTGAATCCCCACAGTGCGTTCTGTGGGCTATTTGCCACCTAGGTTTTTTGGAATTTTCTCTGAATTTGGATGGTTTTCTACTGCATGATATCATGCAGGGGAACAATCCCATGCCATTCTTTTAAAAAAAAAAATCAAATTCTAGGTGTAGTGGCAATGGGTTTTCAATGACAACGGCTTGCTGCTAAGAAATAGTGCATAGAGCCAGGATAAGGTCTAACTGAAGGACTAAAATGATGCTTTAGCAATTCAGCTTTTTGCAGTAGGGCGGTTGTCACCCCAGAGGAAGGTCCGTTCACTGGATAGTCAGATGTCCTGTTAGAGGGAGAGGGCTTGTGCTGTATCCGCAGGCTTGGAGGTGAGCGGAGCTAGGCCACTCCTGGACATCCTTGGAAAGTCAGCCCTTGGTTACTGTAATGATGGGTACTGGAAGGCAACTGCTAGCTTGATAGACATGAACAAATGGTTTCAGTCCCTGGCAATGAATGAATGCACATTTAAATGTAAGTGCATGTTTGCAACTAGAACAGGCAGTGTGGACCAGCGGATAAATCACTGGACTGTTTTCTGGCATTGTTATTAATTGCACTCATAGGTTGCTGTGTGTCCTTTGGAAAACCACTTTACCTGTGTCTGATTTTCCTGGTCTTAAGTATTAAATCTGGGAGGCAACACTCCTTTTACCTTGTTTGCATATTTTGTATAATGAGGCCCTGTCTTGATCAGTGCCACGAAGTGCTCTTACTAGCACGTTATTCAGCAGGGGGGTCTCCAGGTGACTGTCAGGTTACATCTACGTGGTTGTGCAGAGATATTCAAGCTAGGCGGGGTACCAGAAGCAGTATAGCTGTGGTAGTGCAGGCTACCCTGTAGCATTGCCTTAGTGGAGCTATGCTACTTGGGGTACCTGAGCTATCTCAATACAGCACTGCATTATACCATGTAGATGTACCCTAAGATATTTCTATCTACCCAATTTATCAGAACTCATGAAGCATGAGGCAAGAAACCCAAAAAACAGCCCTTCTCCCCCAAAGTCAGGTCCATAATTTGCCCTCTGATTTTTTCCGAACAGCGTAGGCTGTCGTGAGAACTACATCGTCCTTGTGATTGTATGAAGGGGATGGGGTTTCGATGGCTTCCAGATGCTGAATGTTTTCAACTTGGAGCTTCTAAAGTCTCCTTTTCTTTTAACAGTGACGGAGACTCGAGGGATCCTGGAGAGCATACAGAGATTTTCCTTGCTGCCGACTTATTTGCCCGTGAGTTATCACATCCACAATGCAGACATTTCCTTCTTTCTTAAGGAAGCCAACCAGGATATCATGAGGAACTCTAGTTTGCAATCCCGGGTGGAGTCCTTCTTTATCTATAAATCCAAGAGGCCACCTGTATTAAATGCCAGCTATGGACCTTTCTCCATTGAACAAGTAGTGCCCCAGGACCTAATGTCATCTTCAAATCCATTTGTATCCACCAACAAATTTTCCTTTAACTGGAAACTTAAAGCCTACATCATGAACAACAAAATTTACCTAAGCAAGCCCAAAGTTCAAGTCCTCTTCTACATCGTGGGCAGGGACTGGGATGATTACAGTACCACAGAGCGGCTGCCTTGCCTGCGGGTATTTGCCTTTCGAGAGACCCGGGAAGTCAGAGGCAGCTGCAGGCTGAAGGGGGATCTGGGATTGTGCGTGGCAGAGCTGGAGCTTCTGCCGGCCTGGTTTAGCCCTCCCACGGTGGTTGCCGGCCGCAAGAAAATAATGGATCAGTCTGAAGGAAGCCCTGTGGAACTGTATTATGCCATCCAGCCGGGTGATGAGAAAGGGGAGTGCACTAAGGAGGACACGAGGAAAAGTAATGGAATCAGACCAGGGCGCAATGACATTGATGAGTCAGGACCTCCCTTGCAAAGGATTGGAAGTGTTTTCCTTTACCAGGCACATGTTGGCCCTTCATTAAGCGAAATGAGGTTGGATAATAACATCGCCATCCAATACATACCAAAGACTGTCAAACAAGGTGATATTCTGACTTTCCTTGTATCCATTGCTAAAAACTCAACGGAGGATCAGTTCACATTGAGGTAAGTCCAGTCTAAATTCTCTTGGTCATTTACAGGCAAAGCGGCTGTTTGTGGGATACATTTATATATGCATATAACAGGGGACCAAATATCTATGTGTGTGTATACAAATATATACATATGTATACAAATATATACATATATATATGTATGCATATAACACGGGACCAAAAAAGAATATATATATGTATGAATATGTATATATATGTGTGTGTACATGTGTGTATTTTAAGTGAATTTTAAACCGACAGAAATCAACAGTAAACAAGGGACCAAAAAGGAATATATATATGTATATGTATATGTGTGCGTGTATTTTTAAGTGAATTTTAAACCGACAGAAATCAACAGTAAACAAGGGACCAAAAAGGAATATATATATGTATACATACATACATACATATACCTATATACATATACATACACACACACACGTATACATATATAATGGATATGTGTATGTGGATATGTGTAAATAAATTGGGTGTGTGTATATGTGGGTGTGTTTATATGTGTATAGATGTGGGTGTATACATGTATGTATATGCCTTTTTGCTCCCTTGTTTACTGTTGATTTCTGTTGGTTTAAAATTCACTTTCTCGAGTATAAATTAACTGGCTGGAGCCTTCTTACAATTTCTGCCTCCTAGAAGAAATTCAAACGTTATCACTAGTTTGATTCTTTCTAGTAATACATTGTCTCCTTTCCTCTTTTACCCAGACAAATATTGAATGAACAGTATGAAAAATAGCGTCTGCAGGGAAAGGGCAGCTGCTGCTTGAAGCTTTTTCTTTGAGCATCTTCAAGGGAGTTTAAAATAGTAGATTTGAGAGCCACTCATGTGCCAATAAGAGCAACTGCAAATTACCGTATGAGCTGGAATTTGTAGAGCGCCTCGACATGACCTGATGTCATTACAAGCCTCCTGTAACATTACTAAGGCCCGAATTCAGAAACGCTTTTAGGGACCTAGTTCCTATGGAAATTAATTGAATCTTTCTGGATCCAGACCTAAATGCATCACCCAGATGGCCTGTAAGCCCTATTAAAGTGATAATATTTTCTGCTTAAGAAGCCCCAACCCCTCCCCCTGCCATTATCAACATAAGGAAAATAATTTTTCTTCAACCCGAACTAGGAGTTGCAGAATTTAGAAGAAGCCAACCCTGTCATTTGCAGTGTAGCATCGTTCTGTTTTACTTCGTTGCTTCTCAGGCACTTAAATGATAGTGATGAGCTCAGTGTCAGAACCTCTGTAGAAGAGTAGGAGAGCCGGGAAATGCCGGGCCGCGCCGTATTGAACCGCGAGTGCTGATGACACATCGGAAGATTAACCATGAGGCTTTAGCGGCCAGTAGCTGTGCACTACACGCAACTGAGGTGGTCCCCAGTGGCTGCTCTAGTTTCAAGCTTGTCACTCTCCATGCCAACAGCTTACGCTGGGATTGCGCTGGTGACAGTGCTATGGAAGAATGGTGCAAAGGGCTAATTTCAATCTATTATCCCCTACCAAGGAGTGATGTCACTTCTCTTAGGCCTGGGGGGATATGTCATAGTCTCAACTTGAGAGATCGGCTCTGCTTTGTGCTGTGTTTTCTTTTGGAGTATGCTCTAGCGACGAGCTTCAGCTTGTAAGCTGAAGGAGCATCAGGCCCGCTGCCTTCATGAGAAAAGACACTTCCCTAATAGCAAGTAGTTCACTGGCCTCTGTAACAAATGTCAGACAGATACAACACAGTCAGCAACTAAAGTGCGCTCTGTAGATGCCGGCAACAGAGCTTGGCACCTTCTTCTAAAACACGATCCAAAGCCCCAGTGCTCTGACTTGAGATGAAAGGCGATTTCTATTCCTTGCCTTTGTATTAATGCAGACCCTAACTTTTGTAGCTCACGTTATCTCAACCTCTTAGAAATTGGAATTGCAACAACAGCGCAAGGCTGCAAATGCATTTTAATCTCTGAAAATGCTGAAATATTGGGCTTAAGCCTTGAATCACTCGTGCTGGGGTATAGCAGGTGGAATTCAGGGGAAATCAGTGGGGTGATGTTGGCAAGAGTGAGCGCAGAAACAGATTTGGTAGCGTTCAAATCTTTCAAGTGCTGAACCCAATTGTCTTCTACTTAGATGGGTGGGATATATGAACTGCTTTGGAGGAGTGCTGTCTGCTGCCTGATCTGTTTAATGCCAGGAAGGTGTGGTTACAGAACGAGTACTAGTAGGGCATCCTACTATTTGGGCAGACTGACTAATCTCTATGCTGTTAGCTATTGGGAATTCAAATGGCCTGTCTGACAGGTAATTGTTCAGCCACACTTTCCTAGTTATTTGTGTACTTGTGATTTTAAAAGGATATAGCTTCAGAGGCATACAGAAATTGCTACTACGCTTGAAAATTGGTTTAACAGTAAGTATTATAAACCCTTTCAGTCTAAAAGAGAACAAATGCATCCAAAAATTGTTTTTTACCTTTAGAAATAAGGGCCTAAAACCTGATATCAAAGCCTGTACGGTCCAATGAATGGTGATAACTTGAAAGCGGAGCTGGCTGGAAGAGAACAGGTCCATTGTGTGACAGATTTGGAGATTTCAGAATTTGGCTTTGTTTCAAATTGAAATGGACCCTGGGCATTTCCAAGTTCTCTAAATAAGAAAAGTCGAAAACAATTTGTTTTTGATCAATTGAAATGTTTCGGTTTTGACTTTGACTGTTCCAACATAGAAGATGATGCAATGTTTTAGAGAAATGAAATGTAATCTATTTTACAAATGAAGGATTGAAAAGCTTCATTCCAAGAATATGAAATGGGGCATTTCAACATGTTTGGAAGGTTTTTGTGCGGGGAGTTTCTCTAAAAGGCACGTTTCCCAAGTGATGAAGCGTTCTGGTTTCAAGATGGATGGGTTTCTCTGGAGATAGCTCCAACAAAGTCCTTTGGCCAATTTTGCTTTAAATGCCACTGTAATAGCCGAGTGGTTAGGACTGAGTTTTACACTGTAAGTGGGTTGTAGCTCATGCTAGGTACTGCCAGAAGCCTCCCTTCCCTCCCAACTCTGCCCACCGTGTGTCTAAAGTGTTTCTGTGCGTCTAACCTGTTCTTAATACTTAAGTCATCATTGTAGCATCAGTGTTCTTCTTTTGCCTCTCAGTGCAATGATTGCAATGCAAGCCCTTGATGGTTTGTCTGTGTCTTATGGTTAAGCCGATAAACAGCCACTAGTTCACAGTGCTAGGAAATGGCAAATGTTGTGGTCTGTTAAATGCTTTGGGTAAAATTCACCTCTGTGATGAGAGCTAGCATTATCCCAATGGCTGAGCAGGGAGTAGTGGTCTTGCCAGCTCTCTGCACAGGGCAAAGCGGCACCCTTTGTGCTTACATGTTGAAGCAGCACGATGCAGAAGTTGCTCTGCCTGTCGTATGTTATAGTCTAGGGAGGGAAGGAGAATTGAAGCAGAGGCTTTATAAGGGGGGCTATGGCTCTGGATACCCAAGCCTTATAGAACTGGATGTTTCCCATAGGACTGGGTCATTCATTTCCTGATGTAGCTTTGAGATTCCCACCTGTGGTGCGTGTCTAGACAAAAATGGATCAGCAGCGGCTGAGTGCAGCAGCCAGCCAGAGGCTCCCTGGTGCCTGGTGGCCAGACCATTCGCTTGGGATGTGAAACGTCTGGCTTCAGGTCCCTGGTCCACTGAATACTTAAATAGTTATACAGTGTAGGCCAGCTTCAGCAGGGAAGATGGGGAGACAATAACCTGATGTTCAGAGCCCTCCCATCTGTGAGATGGAAAAATGGCAGATGAGGGACTTTTGCTCTCACATCCCAACTGAACGACTGCTAGGCTTTTGGCTGTTTTGCCCCCTCGCTTTTTTTTGTCCCCAGCTTTAGCTCAGACACTCTCAGAATCACATTTTGCAATAAATAACTTCAAAATTCATGGGAAATTTAGGCTGTATGTTATGTGCAGCTTCCCAACATTGAGCAGGATTAGATGGTATAACAATATGGAAAGCCCAATCTTTTGGGCTGTTTAAAACTAGATTGGCTATGTACCAAAAATATTCCGAAGGGAGCAGTGCTGTATCACCTCCCAGGAGATGGATAGCCTGATTTAACAGGTCTTTTCCATCTATGATGTTTCTGAGGCTATCAGTTTTGCACACCGGGCTGTACTGGAATGAGTGCAGGTATATATAAATATCCTGCTAAGCATTCATTTTGCTGCTAGTCTAAATGCTAAGGGTTAAAAGACATTAGTGGCCTGGCAATTTTAATCTTTCTGAAACCTGCCCTGTGACTGAAGTACGGTCTCCTATAATAAAATAGGACCTGACATGTCAGTCTAGTATATCCATTATTTTGCGTAACCCTGCCTTGCACATTGCCGGGTACACAGAAGACAGCACTGATAATATGCAGCCTAGCAGGCTATTCTGATTTCAGAACACACAGTGCAGCAAGCAAGTAGTGGAAGCCATCAGAGGCCATTTCTTCAACCTAATTGTGTTTAAAATTCTCTGAAATGTATAAATGCGCTGACTTGCAGAAATACAAACACGGTGCAGCTTTGAGCAGGGACCTCCGGCCCTAAAAAATTGGAAATATGAAGGCATGCTTAGAAGTGTAAAAGATGTGTTCAATGCTCCTTAATCCTACCATTTAGGAAGAAAGGAATAGGAAAGGGAACGGCTCTATTGATTCCCATCACGGGAAACTAACAACTGAAAAATGCAACAGTCGTTCAGCTACTCAACATAATGCGGGGGGAAAGAATAGCAAGAGCAGAAGCCGGCAAGCATGACAGTGTCCCTCCCAGTCATGGATGTAGCCCTGAAACACAGGAACTTCCTTTACCTTTACTTCCTCAGTGCTTTTGTGCTACTCTGCAACTGGGAACACCGAGCCAATGGTTCAATTAGATCCTTGAAAACTGTCTTGCCAAAGTGACTGTCAGTTTTGAAAAATCCCGACCATTTGCTTACTAGTAGCGAGCCATGAGAATCCGGTTGGACTGATAAGAGTGAACAAACAGAAACACGACCAATAGGAGTCGAATGTCAGACCTGGATTACATTGTTCGCATGGATTTATTTTTCTAAGACTCTTCCCCTCAGTGAAAATAGATTGAGGGCAGATTAACACTTAAGGTCTGCCTTCGCATACTAATATCTGTCCTATCAATGAATGACGTTTCAATCTTCATGCTGCACATTGCAGCCCCCCCGAGCAGCACCTTTGGGTGTGCAGGGAGCTCCTAATGGGCATGCTTTTTTGCTTTGCTCTATCAAAAGCAGTGCAGACATTGTATTAAATGAACAATTTTTATTTGATATGATTTGAGAGAGAGATTATGAGGGAATTAATTGGGCACAAGAATGAAGCCCTAGTGCCACTGCCCCAAGCCATTTTTTTTCCATGTGCAGCCTCTGCCAATGGACAATAACCCTGGCTAGAGACATATAAACCAGAAATATACAGCAGCACATGGCAGAGATGTGCAACCAAGCCTTCTGAGACTCGCTTCTAGCCTCCGACCCAGAGGCAGTTCCCTACTCTTCTCCCTTCTTAGCCGCCCAAGCACAACCCCAGATTCTGCATCGATTGCTTTTGATCTAGTCACAGCTTTTTCTTCTCAGAGGTATCCTATCCATGGCAAGTTCTTCTGCAAAAGGATTCAAGCCTTTCTCCACTCTGCTGGCTATAGGAAGTGATGGGGTTGATGAAGAAGTTGCTGGATGAGGTTGCTTGTCCTGTGTTGCACAGGTAGTCAGTAGGGGTGTGCGAAGCAGGTTCTATTCAATTCGGATTCAGATTCGGCCTGAATCAGGGACAGTGATTTGATTTGTTGATTCGGATCACTGTCCCTGATTCGATTCAGCCGAATCCGAATCTGAAGATTCGATGCTGATTTGGAGAATCGGTGATTCAGACATGGACACAGCTTTAAATGTTTTTTCTACATACCTCGAGATATGAGCACGGCTTGTGAATGCTGCGATGCTGGGGCACGTGGATGGTCCCACAGCAGTGCAGGGGGGCCCTCCACATGCTCAGCGGCAAACCTGGAAGTGGATCAGAAGTACTTCTGGTCCACTTCCAGGTCCACCAGGAAGTGTGCCGTCCCCCCCCCCCCCGGATTGGCCATGGGGGGACCGTGGGTTCCCGCCCCCCCAGACCCAGGAGGCACCAGTCGTGGAGCCAGAGGACCGTGGGGGAGGGGACCCTGCATGCTCCCTGGTAGACCTGGAAGTGTCACTTTTGGGTCACTTTTGGTGGACCTGGAGGGGTCACTTTTGGGTCTGCTGCTGAGTACATTAGGGAGCCCCCCGCACTTCTGTGGGACACTCCATGCACCCCAGCATCGCAGCATTCACGAGTCACCTACCTAGAGGTATGTAGAAAAAACATTTAAAGCTGTGTCTATGTCTGAATCTCTGAATCTTTCCAAATCTCTCCAAATTGATTTGGAGGGTTTTGATTTGATTCAGAGAGATTAGAGTTCTATGATTCGATTTAGATTTGGAGATTCGGCCACCAAATTAGGGTGAATCTCTACCAAATCAGATCAGGGACCGAAGCTTTGCGCAGCCCTAGTAGTCGGACTAAATTGCAGTAATGGATTGAATATTTGTCAGTCAGTGACTGGGGAAAGGAATGGCGGTGATATTTCATCTAAGCTCTGTCAGCAACCAAGTATATTTTGCCATTTCTGTCACTGCAGCGGCAGGGTACTGGCAATGCCCTCATCTTCCCTGCCTTTATCTAAGGCACGTGACATTTTGGTTTTGTGCCTGGTATGGGAGTTTCAAGGGACAACTAGGGGGAATCTTTGGAAAATGGTTACCTGCACACGTGGGAGCCAAGAAGGGTTTTTTTGGGCCTATGCTTGTCTTTCTGCTTAAAGAAATGGACAATGAAATAGTTAATTGTTGGTTCTTACTTTGTTGTCATTATTTTCCAGAGTTCAAAAAGATTAGACCCAGCATATTGACTGCTGCATACTTCTGAGTGTCCATATTTACAAGCATACTTGTAAAGTTCATAGGGGGACAAAGAACTGACTTATCCAAGCAGCCTGAATGGGAACAAAGACATACTCTAAGAGAAAGAGAAGCTTTGATCAAGCAATTTTACTCATACCTTAAGCTTAGTGTTTGAACTTGGAACCTGAGAGATGCATTAACCTCTTGAGTTACCTAGCCTTAGATATCTCCCTTTTTTCATGGCTTTGCCAGATCTATCATGCTGTTCTGTGAAGTTGAAGTCTGGTGTTAGATACATGGGTTTGAAGTAAACCCCAGGTAGACCCCTGTACCTGTATGGTGATGGCTAGAAAATGGCATTTAAAGGTTTGCTTTTGGGAACTGACTTATGGGTAAACTAAATATGCATTAAAATAATGGTCCAGGGCAATGGCAAGAGTTAATTGATTTCTAAAACCCTGGTTGTTGCACAGTTTCACAACCTTCAAGGCAGACAGGGATAGACACACCGGCTGAGAAATTGTAGGCATGTTCCACACTGTTCCATAACATGAGGTAAGGTGGCACCAGGTCACAGTGCCAAGCTAAGAGCCCTTGGGCTTTCTGGTTTGGGGGAGGAGACCAACTTAGGAGGACACCAGGAAAGCCCAAATTAGGGTGTGTGCATGTGATGGGTTTGTGAAATAAAGGAATATGCTGACAGGACACAACATGGACAACAACGGCAGAGAGACTAATCAGCAATGCCCACATATCAAGAGTCATGAGGAGGAGAAAAGAATAAAAAGAAGGGATTTAAAGATTAAAAAGAAGGGATTTCAGAGCAAAAAAATTGCTTTTTCTAGAAACACTGAACAAGAAATTAGGAGCACTTTTATGAGCCTTAACAAGAACCCAAGCTTACATCCTCTAACTTTGTGTTCTTCTCATTAAGACACATTTATTCCCATTGATAATGTTGTTCTCCTGCTCTGCTCCTCCCAGAGCGTGCACTGTTAACTTTCTATTTTCTAAACAGTATCATTCCTTTTTATAGCTTGCAGCACTGTTGTTTGAAGAAAGAAATAATGAGCCAGGTCTTCAACCTGCATAAAGTGAAAGTTGATATAGGTGGTTTATATATTGGTCCTTGCTCAGTACATTATGGTCTGGCAGCAACCATGTTCTCATTTCCAGTGTTGCCAGCTTTTGTGATTTTTTTTTTTTATTTTTAATTTTTTTTTAAGCACAAGATTTGAGATAGCTGGTATTTTTTTTTAGAGTCCCAGCTCCAGGTCTCAACAACCACAAAGTAAAAGGCTTTGGGGCACTAATACTTCCCCTAGCTCCAGGAGGAGGTGACTTTTCCTCTACCCTTCTCTCTATTCCTCTTGTCCTGTATTCTGTTACAGTGTCCTTCTGCTTGGGCAGAGTGAATGGCTCACCATTTGGCTTCCCTGTAAGCCCTGCTAGTGGGAAGGGAAACCATAAAATGGAATCCCCATTCATACAGGTTACTTTTACAGCTGAGAGTTTGCCTACTCGCCAAAATTTTACCAGTGGTATCATAGAAAATAAGAGCTGGAAGGGACCTCAGTGGATCATCTATTCCCACCCTCTGCTCAAAGCAGGAACAACCCCAACTTGATCATCCCAGCCAAGGCTTTGTCTAGCCGGGTGTTAAAAACCTCCAGAGATGGAGATTCCACAACCTCAGAAGTATCTGAGCTGTTCCAGCCATCTCTCTGCCTACACATAGGAGATGGGTGTATGCAAGCTACATTTATTTTGCACATAAGGTGTTACTGTGCTTCTGGCTAGCATTACTGTTGCCTGTACTACTGTTTAGCATTGCCTTGTAGACTGCTCTGTGCCTGATGAGCTTGCTGCAAAACCACGTTCTATTTTCTTATATAACTCAGTAACTATAACGAGAGACATGTGAACAGCTGGCTGCACTGAAAATATAACCTCTAGCCCTTAAAACTGGGACAAAGAAGAGTTAAGAATGATTGTTAGTCGAGAATAGAGCGGAATAAGGGGGAGAGATTTTTTTCCCTCGCTGTTCTGAATGAAAACATGTGGCTGTCATATAATCTACCAACCAAAAAAATGTAGGGTTGCATAATAAAGCCATGGGCTGGGTTATTTGTAATGGGGAAGGTAATCGAGGCTACAAAGGAAATATTTCAGGATTCCTTGTGTCATCAGTGAGAATTTTTTGAGTTTGCTGTCAGGGTTGCACATAGTCTCCAAGAAGCTTTTGGCTGTCTCCCAATTAGCTTGTTTGGAGGAGGCTAGAACTGAAGTGGAAAATCCTTGTTCCCATCTACATTCCTGGAGAGAGGGATGCTTTCTTGCAAAGGTGGGGGGAAAAAGTCAAATGCTTAGCCTGAGCCCAGGTGCTGCAATGGGCTGAGGTGGTTGAGAAACATCAGTTTCTGTAGTCAACGGTATACGAGGCAGTAATGCACCGGCTGCCTTTGACTTCCTGGCCTGACAAGGTTTGCATTTGCCATTGGGGCAGCCCTCAGCGCATGTCTGAAGGAAGGCTTGCACTCATGTGTCTGGATCAGTAGAGACACCTTGACTGCTCTGTTACCATGGCCTCTTTTTTTTGTTTGTTTTTTTTTCAGTGACAGTAATGATGATATCAAATGATCTAGAACTGCTCCTGGCATTGAACACAAGCAGCCATGCTTCAGTTTTGCAGCTAGAGGGTGTGGGGGATCTCTCTCTCTCTCTCTCTTGTGCACACACATGATTTCCATGTTAAATCAATGTCAGCTTGGGGTGTATCCCAAAGATTGGCAGGACGCCGTGCACTCCAGAGTCCTTTAGCTTGTCCTAGGCAAGTGGGGTGAGAATGCACAAAAGGAATTGTTCTGAGTTGGAGGAGGTAGGAGGCTTGGAAAAACATCCCTGTGCAGGCCGGTGTGAAACCAGTGAGGCGGGCTTCAATGCAACAAACATTTTAGAAGGATAATCTTATGATTAAAATACTGAACCTGGACTGTGGAGACGTAGATTCAGCATCTGGCTGGACTACAGGCTTCCTGCATGATCTTGAGCAAGACAGCTAACGTGTGTGTCCTTCAGGTCCTCATCTGTATAATGGGTATAATAATAAAGCCTTCCTCCCATTAATGTCTTGTTCATTTGGACTGTAAATTCTTCAGGTCGGGCTACTGTCTTTATAATGTGTATACACAGTGCCTAAAATGCTGGGGTCCTCCTGCTACTAAAATACAAATAATAATATCTCAGGGCCTGCATGCCTGCCATTCATACCATCAGTTAATACCAAGTGATATCCGTGATATAGGGACTGCACACGTTATCAGAACGGAGAGTTTTTCCCCTTCTCTAATGGAACTGAAATACGAGTGAACAGTATTGTTTATTTTATTATTTGAAAACTGTCACTAGTTTTCAGAAGTCCTGTCTTGAGTGGCAGCAGGACTTGGCATCCGTGTTCATCATTTGAAGCCAAGGGCTTCTGGCAAAAATGCTTTTACCATTGCTTTTGCTCCAGTGGACTGGAAATCATACTTTGAACAGATGGAATATATAGGCTGTACAGGTCAAAAACGGGAAAAGACAGTCATGCAAAACAATCACAGGTCAAAAACTAGTGTTTGCTTCTGAATAATTTTTGTTCCAGAGGAGCTGTGTTAAGTTTTTGGAAGTTCCTTCACTCTGATTTGGGCCAAGAGGATCATTCTTCAGCTGTTACGCTATAGATAGTAGTCCTTGCTATTTTCCATGGCAATTGTTGTTCGCACAGTGGAGGGTTTACACTAGTTAGATGTGAAATTGCTGGGCAGCCAACATTGATTTTTGCGAACGACACAGCCCATAAGATCAAAGCTCTGTTTTTATGCACCGTAAAGACTAAAATTAGCTATTTGAATGTGTGTACGTGCAGGGGGAAGCGGGAAGGAGGATTGGGGGAGGGAAAGGCCTAAGATAGTGAAGAATGGAGTAGTGCTTTGAGCTATGGCTTGTGATCAAAGCTCTGAATTGGAAGCCACAAAGAGCTGGGTTCTCATTTCAGCTTTCACACTAACTCCCTGTCTAGTCTTGGTCAAACCACCAAGCCTCTCTGCACCTCAGTTTCCCTACTGATAATATTGATGACACTTTGAAGATGAGAAGTGGTATGCAGATGCTTAGTGATGCTGTACAGTGAAGTCTAGCAGGAATAAATGCCCATCACTGTAAGAGACTGAATACTTTATGTCCATAACCTACTGTCTTCCTTTTCTTTGGAAAGCAAGTACAAATTGTGGATTCTGTTGTGTTGCAGCAGAGCGCTTGAAAGTCCTATAGAGCAGGGAGTGCTGGAGGATACTGTGCATAAAAGAAAGTGATTGCAGAAGAAACATTGTGGCTTCAGGAATCACAGGACATTAGAGTTGGAAGAGGTTTCAGGAAGTCACCTTGTCCGACATCCTCCCAAGGGAACATCATCTATGTGTAAACCATTCATCGAGTATCTGTCAAATCTGCTCTTAAAAAGGATTGGAGATTCCATAACCTGTCTGTCCATAACGTAGCCCATTCTTAATGCTTAACCACCCACAAGAAATAGAAGTTCTTCCTCATACCCAATGTACATTTCTCTTGCTGAAATTAAAGCCTGTTACTTTGTCTTGTCCCGTGGCCGTAGAGAATAGTCTGTCTTCATCCTCTTTATAATCATTCTTCAGGTATCCAAAGGCTGTTATCACATGATGTGATTCACATCCCCCTCTCTCCCTCAGGAAAAAAGGTTGGAAGAAAGCGATTGCTCAGAAGACTAAGTCATGTTTCCTAGGGTATATATATATTTTTGTTGCTGTCTGCTGGACTCTTTCCTATTTGTCTAAATCTCTCTTGAAGTGCGGTGCCCAAAACTGGGCAGAGTACTCTAGCTGAGGCCTCACCGGTGCTAAATCAAGTAGAGGAGTCACTTTCCCTGACTTACAGGCCATACTCCTACAGCTAATACAGTGGACACCATTGATTCACATTCAGCTCCCTAGGTCCTTTTCTGCAGTGCTACAACTTAGCCAGTTGTTTCCCAATTTGTATTTGTGCATTAGTCTTCTTCCCTAAGTCCAGGGGTTTGTATTTGTCCTTAGTGAATTTTATTTGTTTAATTTTTAACAATTTTTCCAGTTTATCAAGATCATTTTTCATCCTAATCCTACCCTCCAAAGTGGCAGAAGCTCCAATCAGCTTAGCATCATCTGCTGACTGTGCTCCCAATCCTATTATCCAAGTCAATAATGATGATGTTGAATAGTAATGGACCCCTTAGGAATCCCACTCAATACCTCCTTCCAACCAGATGTTGAGCCTTTGTAGACTATTCTTTGAGCAGGATGATTCAACCACTTAAATATTCCCCTTAAAGTACTTTCATCTAAAATGTATTCCCTTAGTTTACCAATGAGAAAGTCAAGGGAGACGGTGAAAACTTTTGCTGTAATCAAAATATATTCCATCCGCTGCTCTCCCTCCATCCACAGAGTACATCAGCTCATCACAGAAGGAAACAATATCCTCTTGCCACAATGGAACAATAACATCTTGGTACCACGATGGAGGACAAAAATGCAAATGTTGTCTTATGCTGCAGCTACTCCAGTTTTCAAGAGTTCACTGTACTTATTTTAAATTGCAAAGTGAATTTGTGTTAAATTCATTATATTATCAGGAGTCTGTAACAGGGACCTGGCTGAGCCCTGTACTTGCCAGGGCAATGACTGCCAGAGTGCTCCAAAAGCACTGTACTCCCGGTTGGACCCAAAGAAAAGTGGTAAGCCTGCAGGCCAGCAGCACACTCCTCCACACTCCTGCTCCCTGTGTGGGATGGGCATCCAGTGGATAGTGCACTCTCCATGGGCCCATTCCCCAGGCCAGAGTGCAAGCCAGAAGCTGGGCTCCATATGGGCCCAGGGCCCAGCCTGAGAAGAGGGCAAGCAGCTGGCACCCCCAGCACTGTCTAGGACCTAGAAGTCCCAGTTACAGGAGCTGATGAGCCCCTCTGGGGCTCTCAGCACCTAGCAGTAGCCACAAGACAGTTGGAGGCATGTAGGGGCCTGGGTTGGCCCTAACTTCTGCATAAGGCAGCACCAGCCTCAGAAGGGGGGAGCATCAGTCCACATCATGTCCCTACACCAAAGCCAAGGACCTGCAATTGAAGACCAGATTGACAATGACTCTGCCCACACAACCCTGACTGTCATGCAGCTGCTGGAGGTCAAGTACCTTTAGGGGACCCACAGGGATTTTTAATACCGATGGCGCCAGGCTACCCACTCTGATTAGGCTCATATCAGGGAGTGAACCCTGAAGAGCCCCAACCACCTGAAGAAAGGCAGCCTCACGCTGCTGGGCTGAGTCAAGGCCTGAAGCAGACACAGACACTATTATTTAAGTTATATTAGTTTATTCATTTTCTTACATGGTCTAGATGCCATTGACCACAGGTCTTTAACAAGACCCCCAGGCTCGGCCAACTTATGCTGGCCCCAGGCTGCTTAGTTTTCTTCCTTCATGGACTTTTCTACCTAGTGCGTGAAACCTAGGGAGAACAGGTGCCTACTCTGATCACCAACAGAACACCTGAGTAGAAAGGGTAGGGTGTAGGGGAGATGGAGCCCCACAGACGACTCTCAGATATCATGACCCACACTGGTCTCAACAAGCCGTATATGATCATGTACCACCTCCTGATATCCTTTATAGTTGCACTGAGTCTGGCAGGCAAGATATAAAAATAGAAGAATAAGACACCCGTTGTGAGTGCGGCACCTGGGCCCCATCCCAGTGTGGCCGCTCAGCCTGCATCCCTCTACAGTGTCTGTTCCCTGCTAGTAGAACGTACAGGATGCATCGGTCTCCCTTGGCCTCCTACATAAACCCAACTTCCATGTCCTTTCTTCAAAACTTCCAGGTTCTGCCAAAGGTATCTGCAGCTGAAGGCTGGCAGTAATGAGAGTTCATTTCATTGAAACATGCTGTATTTGAACTCTTACGCTGCTGCATACCTCAGTAAGGACTTTAGAGGAACAGTCCATTTGTAAGGCCCATGCTTGTGTGCCCCAGTATAGTGCATAGTGTTGGAGATTGCCTTTAAGGCCTGAGCTTTCCTGATAGAAAGTCTGGGCAGAGTGCTCTGTGACTCTTGTGCACTTCCAGTTGAAATGTGACCCAGAATAAAGCAGAGCTCTTGCGAACTTCATCCCCATAGTGCAATTCCTGAACACTACAGTGACATATTATTTCTTTAAGCAGTTCCAAGATTAGAAGTTCAAGGTATAAATGGGCTGCAATGAACACTCAAAGCACCAAGTCTCTCAAGTGTCTCTCCCTTCTATGAAAATTTTATATCTAAAGGTGAGATGTATGCTTGCAACCAAACCTACTGCCACCCCACTGTGCAAAAAGCTGCAGTTTCACTCACTTCATCACTCACTTCATCAGCCAAGTGCATGCTTTTGTCTGGTCTACTAAGGACAGCTTATTTCACATTTCTATAGTCCTGCAAGATTTGTAAGAGATGGTGGCATAAATGGAGAGTTTGCTGTACTGGGTAGGAGTGGGTAGTAATGCAATGGGGTAGTGGGAAAGGAATGACTTTAAAGGAGGTTTTATTCCCCACAAAGACTTAATTTTCAGAGATTGGCTTTATATAAAACTCTAAATGGGAGAAATATGCAACGGTGCTGTTTAAGCTCTGCCTTTGTTTTTGTCTCTATTCCTACGTTAACTAATGTGCTTGAGAAATGTGGCTAGAACCTTATAACTAATGGAAGTGACTGGGAGCCAGGAGATGTGGTTTCTATTTCTAGCTCTGCCCTATCAGGCACATCGTGTAAGAATTTTGAAACTTGAGTCCTTTAAAGTAGGGCACCTAAGCTCAGTGGAGCAAAGGTCTGGTCTCCTTTTCAAAATCACGGAGCATATGCAGCTCCCTGTGAAATCACGGGGAGCTCTGGGTTCTCATTGCCTCTGAAATGAAGTTATTTTTCTTACAGATGCCTAAATATTGATGCTGATGCCTAACTTTTGTTACTCAAGTTTGAAAGTATCAGTTGTATCCTCTTGATGTGTTCATTTTCCACATCTGCTAAACAGACAAAAACGTTTTCCTTACTGAACTTTGATGGTTACTTCGGTCAGATTTATAAAGTGGTTGGAGATCGTTGGGTAGAAAGCGCTTTGCAAATGCACAGATTTGTTATAATCCAACAACCCTTCAGTTTATCCATGTAATAGTGATTGTTTTAATTGTCCTTTTGTTTTTGAATTCCACCTCTATTTTCCTGGATAAATATGTCCGGTCTATACTAGTTGGGACATTATTGAAATAATTTAACAATTTCACAGTATCTTCCTTCTAACACATACATTTTTTTCAATAAAATTGTCAAGTAGGGTAACCTGGTTATTAGTGGAAGATATTAAGAGAGGGATAACGTGGGAGATAAAGGCAGAGCCATGTCATTTATTTCTTCACGTTCTTTCATGTTTTCAGCTTTGCTTACGGTATTGGCGTCATTGGGATATCACACAGATCTCCAGGCGGTGCAAAAGCAGTATAATTCTATGGACAGCAACGAGCCACTTGATTTTACACTAATTGATAATTTGGCCCGCTCCACCCTAATTTAGCTATAAATAATATTTGGTCCTCTGAAGGCATTGCCTTTTACTGTCAAACTCCTACTGTCTGAGAAGCTATGTTGTCTGCCCTTGCTTTCCCTTGGACAACTGGTGATGGCAACAGTGCTAGGTGCCATCATTTTGAGAAGATGTATAGAGTAAGTAGTACTGAAAACCTGATAAAGCTAGAGGGGTGTGAGAGGAAAAATTGGGGTTTATTCCATGTCCCTTTCCCGCATTCTTTGCATTTGTTCAGGGCTGGGTGAGATCCAGACTCTAATCTTTACAAAACACCTGGACTTAGGAAGGCCGGGGAGAAAAGCTCCAATGCGGCTACATGTCTAATTATTGTTAAAGAGGGATCCACGGAGAATGCTAGAAGTGCAGTGGACAATGTGAAATCATGTTAGTGAAGAAGCAGTGCACTTTGATAATTGTTAAAATGTTTTGTTTTTTTTTAAAAGGCCTTTGGGGTTTAGGTGACTCTGACTTCTTTTATTCGCTGTGTCACCTCACAGCCGATCAATAGTAAGCCAGCAAACATGAAAGAGGCTGCATAAATACAAGAGGTAGCAGAAGCAAGATCATTAGTAGTCAATTTAAGAAAAATTTAAACAAGACTGACACATTTTGCAAACGGCTTGTGCGCTGTCAGCGCCGACGAGATCCAATTTTATTCTTAGCACTGAAATAAATCTTTTTCGAGTAGGAGAAACAATCAGGCAATGAAGGGCAATGAAGAAGGTTACCACCGGCATAAAACCACATAATGAGGAGGGCTTCTCCTTAGGCCTTGGATTATGGGGCTATTTTCTGGCATCTCAGCCTTGATGGTACCTCTGCTGTGAGACCACAGGTTGAATGCCCTTCTTTTGTCCTCTTCCTTAGCGCTAATCTATTTTGTCCCTTGCATGCCTCCTTCCCCAACTCCAGTTCCTATGAAGTGCAGTGAATCCCCTCCCTAGTCTGACATTTTGTCTATGGCACCTTCTTTCTGAACCAGTTCCCAACTCCCCCTTCGTCGTCGTCTTTTCCCCATTATCAAGGTCGTTCACAACTCTGCCCTTCCCTGATTAATCGCTCTTTGGTCTTATCTTGTCTGCCTGGATATGAATGAACCCTAATGAACCGAAGGAGTGACCTTCATGGATATCCCTGCAAGCTAAAATGTCTGGGTTTCATGTATCTCCAATTTATTCACGGTAGACACGGCAAAAACTGCCATGCTTCAGAAATACACTGCATAGCATTACAGAGAAGTCGGGCTGGAAGGGACCTCTGGAGGTCATCTAGTCTAAACCCCTGCCTGAGGCAAGATCATCCTTATCCAAACCATCCTATACAAACCATAATAACCATAATATAAAGTCAACATAAGACTACCATCTTCTTTGACACAACGCAGACCTAACGTCCGAACCTGCCGCACAGAAAGCAGGAGAACTATGGCAGCCAACGTCCTGCTTCTGTGAAATGTTGTCAGTATGTGCTCAGGATATCCTGGGTTGAGGGCCATGCCTGCTGCTACAGAGAAAAGCAGAAAGCCCCACAGCCCACGCCAATCTGACCACGGGGTAAAACTCCTTCCTGACCCCAAACCTGGTGCTTGGTCTGGCTCTGTGCGGAGGAACTAAAACTAATTAGTTGTTCATTTGCCATAGGAAAAGACATCCTCCCCTCTGCAGCCAGAAAGAAAAGGTGCTTTCCCTCTTCTTTACAGCAGCTCTTCAAATATTTGAAGACTGCTGTCATGTCCTCTCGTAAGCGCCTTTTCCACAATTTGAACATGCCTAGCTCCTTCAGCCTCTCCTCAGACGACTTGCCTTCCAAGATCATTTTTGTTGCCTGCCTCTGGACCCTCTCTGACTTCTCCATGTCCTTTTTAAAATGTGGAGGCCAGAACTGCACGGAGTGCTTTAGATGAGGCCTAACCAGTGCTGGGTAGAGAGGCACCATGACCTCCTGTGTCTTGCACCTGTTGCTGCATCCAAAACCCCATTCACCTTTTAGCAGCTGCATCACACTGCAGACTCGTATCGAGTCTGTGATCTACCAAGCTCTTTTCCGTAGTGCTGCCAGGGGTCACCCATTTTATGTTTGTGTTTTTGATTATTCCTCCTGCAGGGTAGCACCTTGCACTTGTCGGCATTGAACTTCATCCTGATAGCTCTAGCCCAACTTTCTAATCTGTCAGGATCCTTCTGAATTGCGCTCACATCCTCTAACCTGTTCACAATCCTTCCCAGTTTTGTGTCTTCTGTGCTCTCTCCTAGTCTCCTTCTCCTCCTGTCTCCTATCAGTCATTATCTCTTAAAATTACTGTGTAATGTTGTAAGGAAAGCATATTTTCCAATTTTCTGGTTGGTTCTTTTTTTAAAAACTTCTTAAACAGCACTTGTAAATCACAGTCGTGGTTTTATTAGTTCAAAGGATTCTCATCTGCACAGAGAAATCGGTACATGCCAATAAAAAGCCCTTGGGTCGAATTGCAGTGAAACCGGATGTTTTAAAATGCATTACTTCAAATGGCCTCATGCCATGCCAGACGCTGTGGTGGCATCCTGTCTTTTTCTATGGCAAATGAATTGAACAACTAATTAGTTTTAGAGCTAATGTCTAATCTTTCTTCTTTCCACTTCCTTTGGACATTGTAGAGAGAAGTACGTTTTCATCTTATTTTTCCTGCCAATATTGTTTTTGTATGATTATATCATAAGCTGTGCTAACAAGGGCATCTGGACATATTCAGCTGAGCTCTTGTTTGGGCAGGGGGAAGTTATGTGGCTTTTACAAGGGCCCATACTTGCACTCCTTTCTGTGAGTAATATTTAATTGGATGAGCAGTTCTGTTAGTTTTGGAGGAGCTTCTCACATGAGCAAAGTTTTGCAAGGTCAGGACTTCCTCTCCAGCATGAGGAAGTCTCATAGGGTAGCAATACAAAAAATGGCATGGCACAAATGTCCCTGTACTCCTCAGAGCTACCATTTAATGTGGCCCAATGAACCCTACTGAGACTTGAGACTTGATTTCTAGTCCCTATTCTTGGTTCTGCCAGTAGCCTGCTGGATAACCTTGGGAAAGTTACTCTGCTTCTTTGCTTCACTTACCCCATCTATAAAATGGGAATGATGGTTCTGACCTCTTTCTTTGCAAAGCCCTTTGAGATCTATTGATGAAAATCATTGTAGAAAGAGCTAGGATTTGTTACTATTCACCTGTAAAAATGCACTAGACACAAACTTCAAGAAAGGGTCCTGCACTGGAGAAGAGATTGCCTAGACAGCCATACCAGGAGTCAACTTGACAGTTCACTCATTGTACCTTTAAAATCCTGTGAGCTAGTCTTCTCATGTAGGCTCCGTCACATGAGGTGAAGCTTAACCTGAGAAAATTGGGTTATGCCAGTATAAATCCTCTTTATGCTGGAGGTGCAGCTAACGTGTTGGCTACAGACCTAAAGCCCAAGTGCACAGCAGGCCAGTGAAGAATTAGGAAAAAGAACAACAGTGAAACAATGCTTGAATGACTCGACCTGGAAATCTGAAGCAGGTTGCTTCTCAAGGCTGGTTAGCCAAAAGCGAGATGGTCCTCTATGCTGCAGTATTCAGTGCAAACCTTTAAACGCACAGCACTTGGAGCAAGCTGGGATGGGGTTATTCGTTTATTTATTTGCAGGTAGTTTTCACTTTCTGCTCCAAGGGAATGAATTTATTCACCACCAAAGCGGAGGTAGGTGAGGCGTTCTGTTCCACGCCTCTCCCATTTACATGCTCAGTAGCTGGAGTGCAGCCACAGCCAATGCAGTCACTGAACAAAGCTGGGAAACTGCATAATGATTCGTGCCATTTTACCGCGCAGACGCCCGGCACTCGGTGTCCTCGAGTGGATGTTTGTTTTGCTGTGCTCTGCTGTCAGTCGCACCGTTACTAGCTGCTCGGAGCGGTGGGAACGATTCTCACGCTTGGCTCGGAGGAGCAGCAGAAGGAGGTGCAGTCGTGTCAAGCTACTCGTATTTTACTTCTGCAGTGGGAAGGCTCTTACAGGTAAAGGTTTAAAATGAGAATCCCCGAATCTTGTGGAGAGTGAGGCAGGGAACATAGAGTTTGCTAAGGAAGGTTAATTGTTCAATTTTTAACCACTTCAGGCCAGCTCTGCAGCTGGCTGCTAGGGCAGCGTGAAATACCACCATTTCATTTCAGTGTCTGGTTCGCCATTTTGAAGGGACACTGTTTTGTTTCATCATTTTGTTTCGTGTCAAAGAGCTGTCCCGTTTCGTTTTGTCAGAACTGTTTCGCTGTTTTGCTCATAGGCTATAATGGGGAATCATTAAAGTGCCTAAAAGTTGTCATTTCTTGCCTGATTTGGATGAAAAGAAAATTGCAGGGATGGTAGCCCCTTCTGAGGCCATGAAGCCTGCCTAGTTTCAAGGAGATAGGTGCAGAGGTTCCTGGGAAATTGCACATCAAACTCTTCAAAACACAACTCCTGACACTTGCTGGCAGTGGCAGCCTCCCCTCATCTGGTGCACAGATCTGGGGGCCCGCACCCCCGGGAGTAGTCTGACACAGCCTGGCAGCCCTACCACGGGTGTGAGCTCCTGGATCTGCACCCCAGATGAGGAGGCTTCCCTGTCACCTGGGACTGGCACTGGGCGTGGGCTGCACCCAGCAATGAAAAAAATTGCTGCTGCCACCTGTCCTCAGCAGCAGCAGCAGCCTTTCCTCACCTGGTGCACAGATCTGGGGGCTTGCACCCCTGGGAGGGCTGCCGGGTTGTGCCGGACTCCTCCCGGAGGTGCGAGCCTCCTGATCTGTGCACTGGATGAGAGGAGACAGCCACTGTCGCTTGGGACTGGCACTGAAGCCAAGTAAGCCCAGCTTCAAAACTCAAAATGTTTAGAAAATTTCAAAACATTTCAAGTGCCCTGTTTTCATTTTGAAGCTGTTTCAAAGCCCCCCCCTTTTTTTTTTCATTTCGATTTCGCTGTTTCGAGCTCGAAAACCGTCGAAGCAACTTAGAAACGAAACACCCAGCGAAATTTCACACAGCCCTACTGGCTGCCCGGCTTTGATGCCAACTTCACCAACTGAGGATTAACTCCAGAGGATTTGGTTACATGTGGTTGTTGAACCAGAAACACCTTCCATCCCCAAATTCTCCATTCTTTCATGTTTCTGATCTCTACGCTGCTGCTGGTGCCTTCCTGGTGCTTCCTTCCTCCCCTTAGACTAGAGGTAGCAGGATGGCTGGTCCAAGAGATGGGGAGTCTCTCTCTTCACTTGCAAAGGGAATTTTCCACTGGCCATTTCAAGGCTTTACACATCATACTATGCTATTTGCTTGCTTTGAACTGAACATGACAATAACCAGATTCTCAGTGGGTGCAAATAGGTGTAGATCCATGGCACTCACCTACAATGGAGATAAGCCATTTTATACTAAAAATCAGGCCCAGTGTCCTTGGAGAAGTGTGAGAGATGTCCAGGCCACCACAGCTGGTGACTTGGCAGATTTCAAATATTGGAAGTATTTTTCATCTTCCAGGGAGAGAAGAGGCAGAAGGAACTGGTAATGTGTTGTAGATGACACTTCTCTCTCTGCCATAGGGAGCTACTGGTTTATTTAGTTAGGCTGAAGCAGTGCTTGGAATAGCCAAATATATGCACCCTTTCATCTGAGGGCAGGATTTTAAGCAAGTCTCTTAAAGTATCCCCAAGGTCTTCATGTCTAGTACAGCTTAGTTTGACCTTTTAATAAAGGTGGCCTTTAAAACAAGGCAGATTTATTTATTATTTATTCCTTGGTACTGGTACTACAATCAGGTTTATGTGTTGACCACATATAGCACATGACACCTTGAACTCAGCAAGTGGGACTTATGTATCAGGGCCTGGGAAAATGGCGTAATTTAGATACCTTTTTTTTTTTCAGTACAGTAACCCTATCCTGGTGATGATAGTTTTGTCCAAAGCAGTTCTGTAATGCTGAATGGGTGAAGATCTTTCACAAAATAGTTCAGTTTTTGGAGTGAATTCCTTATGTTCAAGGTAGCAGAAAGTTGTTAATGATCCCTTACAGCCTGTCTGAGGAAGGCAAGTAAATGTAACTATTCCAAGGTTATAGACTGGGGAGACAGAAATGCAAGACAGTGAATTGACTTGGGTGAAGGACTCAACCCTTTCTAGTGTCAAAGCCAGAGTTGGTCCTTTGCCTCCAGGATGCATAATCTCCTACCTTGAGTAATGTTGGCATCTTATATTAAAAAGAATAATGGTTCTTCATGTGAGTGGCCATGGTAATGTGGCTGGTTTAAGATCCTGTGGCCTGAATGGCTGAGTCAGATTGACAGAGTAGGTAAACTATGATGCTTGGTAAAAGCTCAGGGTCCAATCAAGCAATCCATTACTCACCTGAGTAGTCTTCCTAGCTGGTTGTTGTGGGACTGTAGTAGCACCTAAGAGCCACGGTTGTAGACCCAAACCGATTAATCCGCATGGTGATCAAATGCAGAACAGAAAGGCACCCCCTGCCTCCAAGAGTTTACAATCAACAATTGCAAGGACGTGTGTGGCGGATTGGACCCTCGGTGGCCGATGGACTTCCCAGTGGTGTGACAGTCTACTCGCAGAGGGGTCTAGCAAGAAAAAGCACTTCCCTGTCCTTTTTCTCCAGTCTGCTTAGCTGTTGCAATGACCTCTGTTACTGTTAGTGCTGTGCTGGCCCCAGTGCAGAGCATTGCTCTGTAAAAGGGCACTCCTGGGAGCATGAGTGGACTGCACCATTGTAATCCTACCTGAACTCACATGGACTGTGTGTCTCTACCATGCATTTCTTTGGAAAGTATTCCTGTTCTCATAGTTCCTTTATGACATTGTGGTTTGATTTCCTAATAAACACAATCAGTTTGTTCTTATTTGTGTTCAAGGGAAGCTCTCTAAAGGACATTGTGCCCCATATCATGCTTTATCATTGCGGTGCATGCCACCCAGATGCATAGTTTCAGGTGAGTTAAATGTAGGGATGTGACCCAACCTGGGCATTGTCTTCTAGCTTATGGGCTGCAGCAGCAGCACTTCCACACCTGTTGCACGGGATATTCAGACCACTGGTATGTCAGTTCAGCTGGTGACCCTGCCCCGACCCAGCCCAGCCAAACATCCTGAACCCCAAGTGGTCTTCCATGCCAGCTATGTCCTGCAGCGCACAGAAGGAAGCATGGTATTCCCACAGCAGCCCGGGAGGAGGGACCTCTATAGCAGGATGAGTTTAACCTTATTAACCAGATCATCAGCTGGTCTAAATCAGTGCGGGTCCATTACTGGAGTTATGCCATTTTGCACCAGCTGAGGCTCTGACCCTGTGTAGCTCTTGCCCCAGAAGCTGCATGTCTCTTTGTGTGTCCCTTTACTGCCATTTCTGAGCTTGATATGTGAAACAGGAGCGAGATAATGTGTTTTTCCCAAGCTATGTGAATGCAGAGTCAGATTCTCAGTAATGCCCACACCCATGTTTGAAAAGCAAGGCTACAGCCTTTCCAAACTGCCTTCCTAAAATCCTCAGATTATCATGCAAGATGTCAAGCAGTGAAATAACTGTCATGTCTCTGGCGGGTGACGGTGTCAGTGGAGGTATCGGTGGATACTGAAATGGTGGGAAGGTAGGCAGCATGTTTTGACAGATTATTTTGCCCAGATATTTAATTGCTGTCCTTGCTCAACTTAATAATTTAGAACTACGTAATGGGAGAGAGCACCTGACAAATGAAGATGGACGATGTCCTCACCGAGCGGCCTGCTCTGTAGCTGCTGGTCATAGAGTAAGGACACTAGAGGAGGAAAGCCAGTGGCTTGCATAGCCATAACCATGCCAAAGAACAGAGGCTCACATGGACAAAGTGTTTGCTATGGGGTCCACACCTCTGGCAGTCAAGGCTTTTTCAGTTTTCTTCTTCATCCTCCTCTGTGTAATTTCAGAACACAGAGAAGGTGTTTGAGCCGTGCTGGTTTGAGAGGTGGCCGGTGCTTCATCGCTTCCCCACCCCTACCCCCCATCTCTCACCCACGCTAGGGACAGACATTACACATAAACCGGTTTAAGTGATCAGAAACTGGTCTAAACCTGTAACAGAACAGATGTTCAGTGCACATAAACCAGTTTAAAAATAGTTGAAACCGGTTTGAGATAAACCTGTTTGAATATAGTATCAAACTTAACTGATTTGGGTCAAACCCATTTATGCAATGTCTGTCCCAGACTCCATTGACTATCTCAATTTACATTTTTAATAACTGGCTTTCTCGCATGCATGCTGGCTTCTGGCTTCTTTACTATTCCATCCTGGAAGAGCTCAGACCAACTGCAGGCGCTTCCTCATCCTGACAAAGGGCATTTGTACCCAAAAGCTTGTAAAGAAGAATTTTTCCAAGTGTTTGAGTTGGTCTATTACAAGATATCAGATTTACCCAAAGAACCTTGTCTGAATAAAAGCGCGGCATATCGGCAATGAACAGCATGCCAGCACTTGCTCCTTTCATCCTGACCACCTGTTCCTGCCATGCATAGATGAAACAAGAGGCATGTGTACATGACACTTTAAAGCAAGCTAAATGCTTTTGCACTGCTTTAATGGTGTCAGTGTTTGCACGCCTCAGTGGCGTATTGCGCATTAATTCCAGCCACTATAGGAAATTCAGCGGCGTAATGCTCCTTAAATGACTTGGGGTGCAGCAAACTAAAACTCCTTTGAGGACTTTTAGTTTGCTGCCCCTACAGCTGTGGAGTGAAGCACCGGGCTTCGTGCAGCTTCACAGCTCTGCAGGTAGCCTGGCAGCAGCCTGGGAAATCAGGCTCTGCCCAAGAAAAGCGATGAGACTGATCTCCCCCCTCCACTCCCCAGAGCCTGCCTGCCTGTTTGAGCTGCACAGGGGCCTGGTGCTTCCTTTCATGGTTGCGGTGCCCCCTGGGACTGCCCGAGCTGGGTGACTGAGGGTGGGCACCAGCCCCCCTCCCTTCGCAGCCCAGGGACCGCTTTGCCTGCCGGCAGCTCGCCCTCCCCTCCCCAATGGAGAGGTAGGTAAGTCAGTGGGGTGTGTGCACGACATAGGGGTTTAATCAGCCCTAAATTGAAGCAGTGTTTTTTTAAAACCCCACCACTTCAATTTAGGGCCCCCGTTTTGTCTACACATGCCCCTAGGTACTGAGCACTTTGACACTGCAGACAAAAGGAGTCGAGGGCACTGTGTTCTCCCAGCAGAGAATTTGATAACCGTCATAGGAAGTTTTATGCATTCAAGCAATCAAAGCCTTGTCTTGTAGGGAAAACAGGACTTTCAAAGACACACTGTCCTTTAAAATCAAGGTAGTGTTTTTATTTAGTGCTGGCTCAGAGGGGAGAGCACCCCTGGCTTTTGTACTCATTTTTACCCATGTAAGCCTCTTCACGTTCGCACAGTTGCACGGGGGAAAATGCAGCAGGGATTTGCCCAACGTTTCATCTTGGTGCCCCTTTAAGTGGGAACGCTTTGAACAACCTGAGAGAGGGAAAGGCACAAGTGTATGAATAACTAGAAAATTCCCCTGATAAAGGAAAACTGAAAAGTAATTAGATTGTGCCACACACATCAGCAAGCACTTTTCTAGTTTCGGGGATGTGTTATTTCAAAACTGAAATGATTGATGACATAAATACCTCAATATAATCCAAGCAATATATGTAAAAAGGAAAAAAATCCTGCATGCATGTGATTTTAGATTACATTGACTAGGAGAGCTTTGCAGCTGATCCACAACTTCATAATTATTGTCCCTTCTGCAGTGCGGAGACATCAGGAAGTTGGATGAGGGGAGAAGCATTTTTCAATATAGTTCTCAGCATCAGCAGAAATCAGCCAAAGTAGGTTAAGGCTGGAAAAGTGTGCGTGCGCGTGTGGTTTTTAAGAAGATTTGTGGTTATACGAATTAAACCTCTGGAATCGATGTCTTTGGTGGGTTTTGTTCCTTCCCTATTGCTCCCCGGTCGTCTATAGAGAAAACACGAGTGGTACCTCTGTGGTAAGAAAATGAGACAATATGAGAGAGGGCTGTCAGGTCTGCGCTAGATAAATGGAAGACAGATGGTAAGTGTGATTGGCACTGACAACGTGTGAGGAGCCTTGTTTGCAGGTGCTGCTCTCGTCATCCATCACACTTTCACCTAATAGTAAGAGATGTCACTGTGATGTACTTAAATTCCCAACTGACTGATAAAGTGAAGCCAACAGGAGGAAAGGCCCGGGTGAGGGCATAGTGCTAGGAGATGCCTGGCTCTAAGGTGTGTTAACACGGATAAAGAAGCATCAAACATTGGTTTTTGAGATAACCCACCCTGTGCGTATTGTTCAACGAGGCACGCACGCTCTCTAAGGTTGCATTTGTTTTGTGCGAGGTTTGTCACTGTTCAGTTAGGAGCGGGAGATAGTATATCACCTGCCAAAGTCTCTCCTCTGGGCTTGGCGGTGCAGTCAACTCTCTCAGTCAGGCACCCGCCCCTTTCCCTTTCCTTAGAGATTTGGGTATTTACATCTGAAAGCTTGCTAAGAAGAAATTTTCCAACTAATTCAGTTAGTCTAATAAAAGATATCGGATTTACCCAAAGAACTTTGCCTGCCTATGTCCTTAAACCAACACGACTACAACCTACACCCCTGTATGATCTTGAGAACGCTCTTGGCTTTGCACAGCTCATCCTAGGCCTGGAAAAGTAAGTCTGCTGTGAGATTCAATGGCTCTGACCTTGGGTTGGCTGGTTCTGCTGTACCTTTAGATCTGAGTAGTACGATGTCTGCTTCTGCTTAGGGCCTGATCCAAGTCTGCTGAAATATTCCTGTTGAATCCAGTGGGCCCTTGGAAGTCTATGTAACAATGGCATGCAGGACTAAAAACTCTGACAAATACAAGTCGGGGTAAGAAGGGGTTTGTTCATCAAGACTCTTACCGGAAGAGCAAGCTGTCATAGAAATGTCTATGCTGGTTTCTTATACTACCTTTTTCTCAGGCATCTGTTAATGAGTATAGCTAAAGCTGGGATACTGGACTTGATGGAACTGGTGTGGTGATTCCTATATTCCCATTGATCACTTATGATTACCTGACTGTTGCTACCTACCCCTTACTCATAAGATTTTCTCTCCTTTATAAGCTACTTGCTCAGTCCATGCATGTGAAAACTGTTCTTCTTGGTCACTAGATGACTATATTTTCCTTTGCTGTCCCATGATATGTCTTGTCACTTCTGCAATGGTCTGCAATCCATGAGTGAGCAAACATATTTCAGGCTAAAGCCATGCCTCCTTTCAGTGTCTCTCATGCCCCAATCCCTTCTCTACATAATGCATGCCACATCTATTTATCACCTGTGAAGCCTCCTTTGAAGATGGCCTTTGTTACTCGGTCTTCATTAGTGTGTGGGATTACAGACCTAATTTTTAGTCCTTGGAAGTGTAGCGATCCATCAGTTCATGGCTTCCCAGTAGCAAGGAACATTGACAACTGCAACATAATGGACATATTTCATAAGTTTTTGTTGCAGCCACTTGTATATATGCTGAAATGAAATATTTTCTGTAATTTTTAAAGCTTTTTCTCCTCGGGTTTTTAGGATAATTTTTAGAAAAAGTTGAGCACTTCTGGAAACAAAATAAAACCAAAGCACCTTGGTTAAAAAAATGTCAGAATGAAGTATTACAACTTTTTTCCCCTGGTGTTTTTCACAAAAAAATAGCCTGAATTGACCCAAACTTGCAAAATGTTTTTGTTGACACACAACTGGATCTTTCCAGGAAAAATATTTAGTCTGAGAACTTTTCCTAGCTCTAGAGGCCAATTTCAGCCCATTTAAGATTCACGTGTGAAGGTTTTGACTCTTTTTATAAAATATACATGCAACCTTACTGCATAGTTGATTTTCTACTACTTTATCAAGGTTTATCTGTTAGGGGTGTGCGAAACAGGCTGGTTTTGACTTGGATTCAGATTTGGCCCAAATCGGGGACAGTGATTTAATTTGTTGATTTGGATCACTGTCCACAATTTGATTTGGCTGAATCTGAAGAGTCGATGCTGATTCAGAGAATCAGCGATTCAGACATAGACACAGGTTTAAATGTTTTTTCTACATACCTCGAGGTACCAGGCATGGCTCGTGAACGCTGTGATGATGGGGTGGATGGAGCATCCCACAGGAGCACGGGGGAGCCCCCCGCGTGCTTGGCGGCGAACCTGGAAGTGGACCAGAAATACTTGTGGTCCATTTCTGGGTCCATGGGGAGTATGCAGGAGACCCCCCCCATACCTCTCCTGGCTCGGCGATCAGCCACAGGGTGACCCTGAGTGTCCCCCCAGGCCCAAGAGGCTCCAATTGCTGAGCCAGGGGGCCCCCCAACGTGCTCTCCAGTGGGTCCAGAAGTGCTTCTGGTCCACTTCCAGGCCTGTTGTTGAGCACACTGGGGAGCCCCCCACGCTTCTGTGGGGCACCCAGCATTGCAGCCCTCACAAGCCACCTGGTACCTAGAGGTATGTAGAAAAAACATTTAAAGCTGTATCTAAGTTCAAATTGCTGACTCTTTCCGAATCTCTCTAAATCAATTTGGAGTGTTCTGATTCAATTTGGAGAGATTAAATTGGTTAATTTGGTTCTCTAATTCGATTTGGATTTGAAGATTCGATCATTGAATCGGGCCGAATCTCTGCCAAATCGAATTGGGGTCCAAAGCTTCACACAGCCCTATTATCAGTTTGCATTGTCTTTCCAGACTCAGCAACTTCCCCTCAAAAGTTCACACAAGTCACCCAATGCATCTTTTAGTAATTGTGAAAACTTTGTACCCACAGATCCTTTGCAATGAGTGATGGTAAAAATGAAGGCCAGATGAGTAATGCTCAAGCCGTAGCGCTATCTTTGTAATTGCATTATGATTTGCTCGCATCATCTGTATCCTGCCCGTTAGCCAGGTGGGCTACTGGAAGATTACCATCCAAGCACGTTGCTCAGAAAGATCCTATGCCGAACAACATTTCTTCAACCAGAGGAGGAATCTCTCATAAGGAGATGCAGCGGTGTTTCGGTCCTGAGCACTTTCTTTGTTTCCTTCACTGTTGGCATGGGCTGGCATTATTCTCTTCCCATTTCAAGTGCCCCAGCCTCTGAGGTAGTCAGCGACAATTTACACACGCTAGACGCTTTTCGTCTCGTCATCCGCCTGCTCTGCCTCCTGCAGCATTGCCTCCCTCTCCATCTGGCCCCGGTATTTCAGCCAGCTTGCTCTCTCACTTTTTACTCTCTTGGTTGCCAGCCATAATGCAAGTAGTGTCACTTAGATACTTCCTGTTGCAGTCTTCCTGGCACAGCTACTGCCTTGAAGGATACCTTTCTCTATCTATTCTGATTAGCAGCTCCAAGCCAATGATCTGTTTATTTTCTTGCTCTGCCTCTGAGCTCATTTGCAATCACAGTGTGTTAGTCAGCCAATATGTTAACTTCTCTTTATTGCTACTCTCTCTGATTCCTCTGTCCTTTGCAGCTGTGTGCTGTTTTCTTCTCAGGTTGATACCTTTCTCTAAGTTGTTTATACTTAAGTTGTTTCATTTTCCATCACTAATGAGAACGCAGTTGATTCTCCTGGACCTTGTAAGCAAAGCTGAAAAATTATGTGTTCCAGCTAACAAAACCAAAATAATTTTAAAAAAATCTTATTGAAATTTGCAGCAAAACGTTTAGACTCTTCATCCATCTTTGGCGCCTGAAAGTTAGATATTTATCAGGGAAAGCTGTCAAGCCCTGTAAACTTTCAGCTGAAAATTGCCAGCAATCTTCAGTTTTCAGGTTTCCATTTTCAGCAAAACTTTTTGCTTCATCAGAACCCAATGTCGATTGTAAAAATGTCACTACACCATTTTGACCAGTCCTACTTGTTCGGGACTTACTGGGCAACAACCTCTGCTTATACATGTATCCACATAGTTCCACTTAAGCCATCATTTTCCTGTACGCTTGTATTAGCTTCTTCATGATATCTCGTCTCAACCAGATGGTCCATTCAAAGCTTGGGAAGAATAAAAGAGATGTTGTTTTTTTCCTCTCGTTGACAAAGAAGCATTACCTGTTGCCAGTCCAATGATTTCCATTGTTGTTTCAGTCAGCCTAATTCCATCGCGTCAAAAAGTCCACATAGTCCTTGACACTGAAATACTTTGTATGGATGAAGACATTATCCGTAATTATCTTCTGCAAGTCCTGCAAACTTTTTGCGCTTTGCTATGAAATGACTCATTCCCATCTCCTCCGGTACTACGGTGGTGAATTAAGCATAAGAATCTAACTAGAATAGAAAAGGCATATTGGTTGGTGAGTAGGCGGCCTGGACGTCTCAATACAAAACAGAAGTGCTGTTCTTCGCAGAGCAATATGGGAGCTCAGCCACAGGGGAGAATTTCTTTGCACCTTCCGTTACCTAGTTTTGTGTTCGGTGACTCTGCTTGCTCTTGTAAACAATATTTCACTCCACAATACGGTAACCTTACAGCCCCCGGTGAATCCTAGTCTGACTCATCCCATTAATTGCATCTCTTCCTGTTTATTTGCTTTGCACCTCTTCATCTCCTTTAAATTTCAATAGCCCTTGCCGACCCACTGCTCTGCAATGTTGTTTTCTATATCTCATTCCTGAATACCCCTTCAGGAGCCGCTGCTTCCTACTTGAGAATCCTTGGAATATAGATGAGAGCAAAGCTAGAAATATGAAATCGATGCACACATTATCTGATTTATTCACCTCAACACAAAGAATACCAATAACAGTAGCCCGTGGTGTGGATATTCCATTACACGCAGTAATAATCGCTAACACATTGTAGCAGGTACGGTGTGATATAGACCTCTAACAGTTAATTTAAAATCCCAATGAAAGTAAACACTGCCAGGTAGTCAGCACAAGAAATACTGCCCCTAGGAAATTAAAAATCCCCGAGACTAGAAATTTAAAGATCTTTAACCAAACAGATATAGTGCTCTTGACATTATTGCAACATATATTTCATTTTGATGTTTTTAGAAACAATGCAGCTTAGCTCCAAGATTTATTATATATTTAAGATTATATGGTTAATAATACTACTTTGCTCAAATACATGACAAGTGTGGTAGCATACACAGCTCTAGGATGTTATATTTTATGTATTGTGCATACTGCGAAATCACAGGAATCACTTTCCACACATCTTGAACATTTAGGAGGCATGGCTTTTGAACTGCAAGTGAAAGCAAAACCTTTTGATTTCTGTCAGCTGCAGATGATTATAATACATACATACAGGCTACAAACTGCTATAGGTTTCTTGCCTTCGGTGGAGCTAATTTAAAAGAAGCCCTTCCCTGGATAAAACCCGATTCAGTTAGGGTCTTGTCCCACTGGACACCTAATACGTGATAAATCTGTGGAATATCATGCGGCATTGAAGTTAGAAAAGGAACAAGCCCTACCTAAACAGCTTGCAATTTGCTGCTAGAGGCTGTCCTCCCAGCATGCCATGCTGAAATGACTTTTTCCCATATTTCCGACAGCGGCTGAAAACAGCTGAGCACAGACAAAAACGCGGATCATCTGAGGTGAGGTGAGGATGCCAATTCCAGTCCCTCCTTGACTGACCATTCGAGCTGGTATTGGATCTCCAGGGGCTTTTTGGAGATGACCAGTGGTGGAAGGGAGCAAGTCCTTGCCTTGCCACCTCTAATCCACAGGCACCCTGTGGTCCTGGCCCTGGTGAGGTGCTACTTTGAAGACTGTGATGCATCATGCTGGTCCATTTGCAGTTGGCACAACACAACACCATGCAAGCTGGGTGGTTGCGGGCCCAGTATTGAATGCCACTTTGCCGCTATTTGGTGCTATCAGTAAGCTAAGAAGGGTAGGAGCAGTTTGTGGTCAGACAGGCAGTGGCAGCAAAATTTTGGTGATCTGGAAGCAGGCAAACATTGATAGCGTCTGTTCTGCCACCAGTCAGTTTGGCATAGAGCAGATAAAGGCGATGATGGATATGCGTGAAGTGTGTGGTGCCATACTTGAGGAGCTGGGGCCTTGGTTCATCCAGCTTAGGAGCCCAGAGCAGGTCATCAGAGATGGGCTTCCCAAGCTGTGTGAGGACCATAGATGGGACTCGCATAACCTCAGACGATATAAATCATAAGGAGTTCTTTCAACTTCCTATTAGGAAGGCACCCTCACTCCCCACGTCCTAGCTTGTCTGTCAGCCCTTGTCTCATGGCATGGGTTGTCTAGCCCATGTCTCCCTAACAAGAGTGTCCCAGCAGCACAGAGAAGAGCTCTTCAAGCTTGTTAGATGGCAACCCTGCAAGATATGCCCTGCAAGATATGAGGTCCGGCTCAGTTCTCTGATTTGGTTCAGTTCACAATGCTACGCGTTCTCCGTTCGCTCAAGCAAATTGGCAGGTCTCGGTGAAAGTTGATATCTCAGTGGGTGCTCAGGATGCTGCCATATGGACTGTGGACACCTCCCCTGCAGAGAGGTGACGGTGTCGCCTTGGGGTCAGTACCACCTCCTGGCAATAGAGGTCACGCAGGTGGTCCCCTTGGAATGGGAGTTGGGGCAGTGCATTCTGGGATACAGAAGGACCACAGATTGCTTGCATTATCTCTGTGGAGCTGGCTGATGGTAGTTTACCCTGTGTTACTTAATATGATCTGGAGATGCTCCTTGCCTAAAAAGTCATAAGTTCGCTATGGTACAGGTAATGTTAGAGTGATATAGCTGTAACGTTCCAGTAATTATGTGAGGGGCAAGGGTTTTTTTGGGTGATATCTTTTATTGGGGCAACTGCAGAAAAGACATGCCCTACGACACAAGAGCACTTAACATGTATTTTAATGCTTGAATGCATGGACGCTTGTGTTTTAAGTGCATTTAACACATACTAAGTGTCCTGTGTGGTGTGGCCCTTTGGCAATTAGCCCCATTCACACGTTTTCTTCACATGTTGTCTTTAAAAAGGAACCGGCACCAAATTAATATACAAAACTTTACATTTCTCTTCCTCCAACCGCTATCTTTCCAATTCCCCACTGCATTGTGTTATCCTCCCACTTGTTGCAAATTGGTTCCTATTGAAGGCCGTGTCTATAGCCCTTTAAACCCAATGGAAGGAGATGCTCCAGTGGCATGTGAATTTTCTTAGCATCCAGGAAGGCTAATAGGCTTGAATCAGGCCACCCTTTTTTTGTTAAAGAAGTCCTACATTAGAATAGCTTTTCCAAAACACTGCAGAGTTTGTCTGCGATCTAGCTTTGGCAGATGCAGTAATTGCTTTGCCAGTCTGTAGGCAGGAGCAATTGCAAGGCCTGTAAGAATAATGTCAGTCTCAACCAGCTGAAGCCACTGTTTGGGGCCAGATTCAACCTGAGAAAGGAAAGTCAATTTTCAGCGACCCCTGTCTAGTTTGCAGGCAGATGTTTAGCAGGCCTACCAGTATTTCCTTGGAGGGGGAATAACCAAAGCTTCCAGTATACACATTTCTGAGACAGAAAAGGAGCAATGATACAGGGAGGAAACCTAAAAGCAGGTGAAAGGAACAATATAAACTTGTAAAAGCGTTGTTTGCAAAAGCTGTTATTGTACTTTCTCTTCTTTCATGTGTTTCTGGCAGGCTTTCCCTCCCCTCTTTGACTAAATGTCTTTCTGTGATAACATTGTCTGCTCTTATTGAAGCTGTCAGCATCATTTCCCTCCTTCAGCAGAGATGCTTGAGATGCAGAATGCAGCCCTTTTATCAAGGGTTCCTAAAATCCAGACAAGTGCTGGATTCAGCACTCCAAGGGAGATGTTTTTATGGTCAAGGTGAGTTGAGAGGGAGGGAGAAGGAAAGAAGGCAAGATATTCAACTTCAAGGCCAGAATGAAGTAAATGCTTTGATCATTCCTTTAATACGTGTTAGTTATCCGAAATCACAGAATATGTCCGGCTGCAGTGTGAATGTGGTAACTCTAACAATAAGATGTTATATATATCTGAGACATCAGAAGGATTCAGAACTGAGTGGGGAAGTCTTCACTCTCACTCTCGCTCACACACTCACTCTCTCTGTCACGCTCGCACAATGATTTTAGTACAGTAATGTACTGGATCTGAAGGAAAGCTGGCTGTTGCAGATGAGGCATTTGCTTTGGGACGGCAGAGAAAAGCACATGAAAAAAATGCGTGCGCCATTTTGTTCCTTGTCAGCATCTCTTGCAAATGTAACTGCCTGTAAATACCTGTATGCACGTATAAATTAGCATGTTGGAGATGGGGTGGAGACAAATCAGCCCACGCAAAACTGAACTTTTAAACTTGTTTAGCATATTTTCTGTAGAAGAAATTGTAGGCACCTGTTTGAATATTCAGCTAATGCCCACAGCACGGGATGCATCATCCCTTTCTTCACACCAGAGCATCAAGCACCTGGTTCCTTCTAGCCCCGCACAGGGGACAGACGCAGCGTTTGTCCTTGCACATCTCCAAGCTGTATGGCAGTGGCCTGCCACCTACAAGAGCTCTGCAGAGGGCAACTACGGTGTCCACCTTCCTTTTTCCCCAAGCTGAATGTATAAAAATGAGGGGTTTTTGGCTGGAGCAAACAAATTAAGAGAGGGAAGGGAAGGGGAAGAGATGGAAGAAGGAGATTCCCCAAGATAAATTAGCATCTTTGAAAGAAGGCACTTTTAAATGTATGCTAATTGGCTAAATGTTTCCATATTCAATTAAGTAATAAGTCCCAAGCTGGTAATATCATCCCAAAACATTCATTTACTAAGTGAAGCCCCTCCATCGGGATAGCGGGAGAGCCATAATGATCTGACGTGGGCAGTAAGACGTGATAATGCCTACTTCAGAGGGAATTACCACTTTCATAATGTGATCGACAACAGGAATTTAGTTGTTAGAAGGGTTTTTTTCCCCTCATTATGACAGTGTAATTATGACTCTGGTGGTTCAGAATAATTCAATTGGAGCAAGTTACCAGGGTTTTTTTGTGCTAAATATTTTCAGGCACTTACAACGTGAGACTAAGTGCAGGCTTTCATAAATAATCAAAGCTTCACAGGACATAGCTACAAAGCTGGCTACTTAAAGCTGATCTCATCCGTTTGACTGCTTTCTCGCTCTAAATGTATGCAGTGTTCTGTTTTATTATTTATTATTATTTACCCATTTACCCATTCGTACAAATTGGCCTTTGCATAAAAGCATATCTACTCCCCTGGTGTAAACAGCCCAGATCTATTCAAGTCAGTAATAGTAATGCTAATAATTATCTAGTTCTTAGGGACCATTTTTCTTCTGAAGATCACAGAAAGCCTTTACCATGGAGGTCAGAATCGTTGTCCCCATTTTACCTCTGTGGAAGCTGAGGCAGGGAGAATTCATAGATTTCATAGACATTAGGGCTGGAAGGGACCTCGGAAGATCATCGAGTCCAGCCCCCCCGCCCAAAGGGCAGGACGTCAGCTGGGGTCATAGGATCCCAGCAAGATAAGCATCCAGTTTCATCTTGAAGGTGTTCAATGAAGGTGCTTGAACGACCTCCGGTGGCAGGCTGTTCCAGACCTTGGGGGCTCAGACAGTAAAGAAATTCTTCCTTATGTCCAGCCTGAAACGATCTTGTAGTAGTTTGTGACCATTCGACCTCGTCATCCCTTGGGGCGCTCTGGTGAACAAACGTTCCCCTAGATACTGGTGGTCACCCCTGATAAACTTGTAGGTGGCCATCAGAATTGGAGCGACTTGTTGGACATCACCACGCAGGCCTATGCCGGAGCTGGGACTACAACTCAGATTCGGGGATTTGGTTTAGTGCTGTGTCTCTTAGACCACACCGCTTCCTAGGCATCATGGGTGTGCAATGGAGCTATGACATTTTATGCCGGCTGAGGACCTAGCTCATCAGAATTGCTTACAAGAAGGAAAGGGCCCAATAACAAGAGGGACCTTTTATCTTATGGTGCAAATCCAGGAGTACGGTTATATTGGTATAAAGCAGGAGCAAGGGAAAATAGACTCAGACCCTTCACCTCTGTCAACAGGGTTTGTGTCCCTGTGCCTCAAACAGCCTTCTGCTGCATGGCCTTCATGCCTCTATTGTGAATGAGAAGAGTGGTCATGGAGCGGGATAGCCAGATTTGCACTGGGTTGTCATATAGATTGGACAACAGAGGCACAAAGCACTTTAAAAATCCAGTTAGATACCTTTCCAGCTCCCAAAAGCTATAGGACCTCAACTGATGTCCATCGACCGTGATCTACCATACCCAAGGGACTGACACCGGTTTACATTAGCCGTTCATTTTTCCCGTTGGGTATGAAGACAGACAGACAAGGCTTATGAGTGAAGAGAACAAGGGAAAACAGGGTTTTGAAAGAAATAAGTTACTAGCATCACTCTGAAACAGAGTAGTGAGCAAGCACCTGGCAGATGAGAAGCCAGCATGAGGCTGTTCCAAATGTGAGCATCAGCATGAAAAGCAGCCTGAATCTGAGAGCAAGATAAGAGGCGACAAGAGCAGTCAGGAGAGACTTCTGGGAGGAGTGCGTGGACAAATGGGGTGGAACCAGAGCAGAAAGTGAGGCACCTGGAACTGAAGACACTAAGGGTGCCAATACAGCAGAGAGAGAGAGAGCAAGCGAGCATGCATGCAAGCAGGGAAGGTAGCCAGAGAATCTAGGAGGAAAGACTACCTGACTGGAGTAGCAGGAAATAGAGGTAATTTGAGCAGGGCACTTTGGAAGGACTGAGAAGGAGGACACAACTTGAAGTGATGCAAGATATATCAAGCATCCAGGGGAGGTTAGGATAGAGAGAGGGGTTAGTAGGGAAAGGATGAACTGGGGCCGTGATGAAGTGGTAGGACTTGCCTAGGTGTAGGATGGCCATCATAGAGGACATTCTGGTTTTCTCCTACTCTGTCCTCTATTGATACGAAACCTGATGCTTTTATGTCCTCTATTTTTCTCTTGAAGAGAGATGCCCCAACCGGAGGCAGAGGCATCGACCGGATGCCTTTATGTCCTCTATTTTTCTCTTGAAGAGAAAAGGCATTTTTCTTGACGAGAAAACTAGAGGACATAAAGGCATCGGGTTTCGTATCAATAGGGGACAGAGGACAACCGGACTGTCCTCTATGATGACCACCCTACCTAGGAGAGAGCAGTGTAGGGTATCATCAGCAAGTCCTTTTGGAGAAGGGTCATGGCATAGGGGTGAGAAGGCAAAACAAGGAGTCCAGTTTCTGAGGGGTTAAGTTTGAGATAAAGCTAGGGCCCACTAAGCTAAACATCCAAGTGGCAGTATGAGGCCTAAGACCAGACTGTAGGACTGAGGCTGGAGGGTGAGAGGTAGATTTGGTGGTCACAATTCAAGGAGCCAGAGGAGAACCAAAGCACTGCTCAGAAGATGGGTAGGAGAGAATAGCGTAGAGGAGCAAAATAATTCAATATGGACTGGGATGTTTTCCAAAAGAGCTCAGGAGTTGTGATAGAGAAGAATGGAAGCAGGGAAGGAAGGATCAGGGGTGGAGACAGAGCTCGAAAGGAGGCAAGAAGGCAGAAGAAGAGTTGTTAGACGCGATTCCCCCAAACAGCATATTTTGCAATACACTGACCAATGTATGGGAGCCACCTTGAAGGCGATCAGGTATTTGGCACGTTGAGGACACACTGACGCTGGCTAACCGGTGTAAATCTGCAGTAACTCTATTGACTTTGAACTCCCTCTTTATTAGTGGCTTCTTTAGATTGTACGGAAACTTGCTACTGAAGACAGCGCAGCAAGAAAGTTTTATGCGTATGGCAAACTTCTCATCTTCATGTCATAGCAGATTTAACTCTCCTAATAGCTAAGTTGCTGTTTCTTAGAGCTGAGAGAGACAGCTTGGCTGAAACAAAAGCTCTCTGCTCCACTGATACATTTTGTTCAAGCTTGAAATGAGCAGCCTTAAATGTAATGTGTGTGCTTTAGTGCGTCGTTGCCACCATCGCAATTTGTGGATAATTGGCACCTCCATGAAGAGGAAGGGTGCTCAGTAATTCATTCACAGCAAAAACTGTTTTTCTTGGGATAGTCAGTGTCACAGCTTAGTGAAGCAGCGTACAAAAAGCAGGAACCAGTACTGTTCAGCACATGCCAAAGATGAGATGTTTCATGTAGAAACCTGATGCCATTTGGGAAAAAATACTGTGCATGGGTAGTGTGTGTACATGCATGCACATGCACATGCACAGCATGAAGATGCTAACAAGGGACATCTTGGCTCCTAGATATGATGGTGATGGTCGGATAATAATATCCCAGATAGAGGGAACTCTCTGAATATGTGCTAATATATCCGCAAAGCATAAAAACAGCAGAGAATAGTAATATCAGTTACCTGGGGCTTGTTGTTTCAACATTAGATTAGAAGGCTAATCCAATTTAGATACTATAATATTATGGCTTTTTTATTTGCATAACAATTTCTATTTTGATGTCAGCGCACTTTTGAGAGGTGGCCCTTCACTGGTTTGCAGCAAGGTTAGCTCGAGCACAAGGGCTCAGGCATCAGATAACGAGGTGGTGGCAAAGCTGAGACTAGAACCCAGGTTGCCCGAGTCCTAGGACTTAAACTTATTTATTGGACCATAATGCCGTGTCTTGGTGCCTGTTTAAGTAATGAAATGCGAGGGCGTTTTTTGAAGGACAGTCCAGTGGTAGGAATGAGTTGATTCTGCCTTGGGGAAGGGGCATGGAGCAGATGACCTCTCGAGGTCCCTTCCAGCTCTGTGATTTTGTAAATACAAGGGGAGCCACTTGAAACTTTTCCTCCTTTTCTGATTAATGAAATAGATCCTACTGGTCTCGCGTTTCCATTTTTCCCTCTAAGGAAACCAGTCGAATCAATGTCCATTGTCTCTCGCCTGCTGTCAGAATGAAAATGTAACGCCAGATGAATATACTCTCATGAGTACTTAACCTAATTGGCCTCTAAATCCCTGTAATTATCTGTTGTTTGTCTGCTTTCTTAAGTAATTGTTTACAGTAATAGGTATGGCACAAGGAGGAAGGGAGTGTGGGTCTGCGGCAGGTTTCCAGGTAACTTATCCTGCTATTATGTTACATTGCTGCAAGGATTCAACAATCTTTGGAGCCCCGTGAATACTGAATAGGATACGATGCTTTGAATACATAACAGTACTAATAGCAAAAAGGGTTGCATTTGATCCACCTACCTACCGTCCAGCGTATGTAGTGAAAAAGGTAGCATTTTAATAGTGTATTTTTTCTGCAGCGGCAAAACATTTCAAAGCGCTGGCCGCTTAGTTGATGTGGAAAGGACATGACCATCTGTCTGTGACCCTCACAAGCCCCTGAGCTTGTATATGAAAGATGAGACGCATAAAACAAGAAACGTAGCGTGTAAAGTTGATTTCATGTCACATTTGATAATAATGATAAAAAGGAAAAAGAAGTTAAATACTACCCGCGTCACCAAACAAACAAACAAGGCAGAAACAGGCCATCTGGTTGTTCCCTAAAAGCATTAGCTTGGTATGCTGATGCTAAACCTTTCTAGAAACATTACGCTGGAAGGGTGGCATTGGGATTACATGCAGCATAACCTGTGTTTCTATTAGAGGATACTAAAGTGGCATTTTCTGAGGTTTTTCTCCTCCGTCTTGGGCTTTTCAGTAGAAATGAAGCGCTCGGGTTTCCAGGCAGGGGCAGGCCTGAGCAATATTCTCCCAAGCTGGGTCTGAAGAGCAAACCCCCTTGGTTGGCCGTAGATCAGTAAGTCTCAACCTGGGTCCTATGAGATCTTCTTAAGGGTGCAGTGGAATGTGCACCCTTAGATGTACAAACACTATGCATGATTCAAATGGGAAGCCGTGCCCTGGACCCACGACATCTAGAGATATCAATAGGAATCCATATGTCAAAAACATTTTGACCTGTTGTCGTCTCTCTGGGTTCTTTGCAACAAAAGACTTGCTCTATTGTTTTTTCCATAGTCCAGAAGGGAGTGAAAGCTAAGAGCTGGCATTTTCCAAGCAGTGCCTTGAGTCTAACAAGGGAGTTCTTGGTCTAAAAAGGTTGAGAGCTACTGCTCTGGGTATTTTGGGGTCCAAGCTGAGTGGACTGCAATGTGCAGCTAAGATCTAGGCAGCCCCTTTGAAACTTATGGAGTAAAATGCAGGGTTACTATGTTTGGGACCCTCAATTCTCTGACAGCTAAGGGAGATGATTGCTTTGGCTGAGACTTCAGGGCCAAATTCACAGACATGTACAAGCCTAATGATGAAGACAGGCCCTTTGTTGGGGTCTATAAAAGCACCTAAATGAGGTAGCCAATTTAGTAGCATTGATTTTAATTAGGAGTAAGATGCCTAATGTGCTTGAAAGGCTCCTGAAAACCCTACCGATGGGGCTGGACTTTCTGTGTGTTGAGATGTTTAAACAGCTATGTAAATCTAGTCCTTAACACCAAGCCATCCCAGGTAGCAGTGGTACTACTTTTAATTGTTGTCTTTGCCACCTACTGCTTAACAGTGAAAAAGAAATTGAGGTTTTGTTGCAGTATGTTGCAGCCACGATGGTCCAGGGAATATGCGAGAAGCACAATTTGTTTGGGTAATATGTTTTATTGGACTAATTTTAGAACTGGGAGGGAGGGTAGACCAACTTTGGGACACGCAAGGTCCTTCCTTATCTGAAGAAGGCTTGTCTACTGTCTCTCCCTACTTTAAACCTGTTCTAATAAAAGTTTCCACCAAACACACCTGGCTTATCTAAGAAAATCAATAGTTTATAATTGGCTCTTACAGTTGCAACTGCAGACTGTTCTTTACCTGTGTTGTAAAAGGGGCTAAATGCTTTCCTTGGTTTGAAAGCACTAAAGAAAACTCAGAGGTATTGCGTTCGGTTAAAACCTGATAAATAAATGAATGTCCCACAGAACAGTATGTGGGTTGTGCAAGTCCATTGACATCAATCTCTTGCCGTTGTTTGAAAATCGTTTATTGATCTCTGAGGGAATGATCACTCCAGGGGGGATGACTAGTGGAGCAGAATTGTGCCATGTTTCCGCAGTAGTGTGGGAAGTTGTTCAGAAGGTACTTTTTCATTGGTTTTGCCTCCATCATGGAAAGTTTCCTTTGTAAATTGCTATAGATTTCCTTCTGCAGATGCACGTAATCCAATATCCTCATTTTCATGCTTTTGTCCTAAAGTCAAGTTATGAATATTTCCATTTTTGTAGCATTTGATTTGTCTCTGCTTTTTAGAAGCGAGTTGCATAGCAACAAACACAAATAAGCACAACTTCAAAGGTGAGAGAATCTGCAGCTAACTTCTGGCTAAGTGTTAGCCTGGCCCAGCGTTGGAACCGATTTGCGCCACGGCATTTTGTGTTGGCTCTTTTTACAGTGTTTGATATGTGGTTGGATCTCTCCAACTCCAAGCGGCAGCACGTAATCAGGAGCTAGTCTGATTTGTATCAAAGCACTTGCTTATTTATGAGACCCACACACCTTTATCTATTATTTCTTCACTCATGCAGTCTGTTTCTGATAAGATCATAACTTCCCCATACACTTGGCAGAATTACGCAGGCACTTTCAAGTAGTATGTTTATTTTTCACACTGCTGCACAGAATATATATATATTATATATATAATTCACACACACGGAGAATATGCGTGTATATATATCGGCCCACATTCACTTTGAGAATCTGTTCTTTGTTACTGATTGTAGTAGACTCACCTGGACTGCTAAAATTCAGCATGTTGTCGGAGAACAGCAGTTTAGCTTCTTATTTTGTCCAGTTTAAAAGGAAAGGAAAGTGCATTCAAGTTTCTTAAGATACATTTGACTCATCCTTGGCAATGATTATGGTTTAAAGGTTTGGGATTTGCAAACTGTTGTTCGGCTCACCTTGTAGCATGCTATCTTTTTTTGGGGGAATCAATATTTCACAGGATGAAATACAAACAAGCTGTTCAGCTTTTGGACTCCTCCTTTGGCTCAGCTGGTGTACAAACTGAGGGCTGGGTACACTGATCTAGCCCAACGCTCCTGGGATACAATGATTTAATCTTTGAAGAATATGTTATGAGTTGATTGGTGGAATTAAAACCTGGCCAGCTGCCATACAAAACTCAGCAAGCAACCACTAAATCTTTGTGGCTCATGGGGAACGTTTGGCGTAAAGTCAAGGAATGGATATAAACAGTGAGAGAAGGCATTTAACGGTGTGTATGCCATCCCCTACAAAATAGGCTTCATTTTAGGTACTTGTCACGATCACCCTGTACTCCTTTGAAGCTGATAGCTGAAGTTAAGTAAAAAAGTCAAACAAAAAAATCCCCCTGATTATCTCCAATCTTAATACAGTCCTACAAAGAGCCAAATGATATTGCACCAGGGTTGACAATGAGACCTCGTTGTGTTTCAGTCACTTAGGCCAGGAACAGACATTACCTTTTTACCAGAATAAGTGATCATAAACTGGTCTATACCTATAATGGACCAGAAGTTTGGTGCATACTGGTTTGAAAAGGGTGGAAACTGGTCTAAGATTTACCGCCCCCCTCCAAGGTTGCATGTGTGTTTTGTTCATTGCCGATCTAAACTATGCCACGTGCAGAAAACTGCACAACTTAGATTGATTCCCCTGTTTGAATGTCAGTACCTAGCCCTACGTTTCCTTTGCAAATGAAAGTAATTACAGCAGAATACAGCTAGAGTTAGAAAGGGGGTGACATGCTCCTGGCATACCAGTTCAATCAGATGTCACTTAAAATAAAATGAAGACCACGGTCACATATCTAAAATCCCTAAGTGACCTAGGAGCTCAAAGCCTCCTGCCGTTTGAGTAGGACTAAGGCTTCTGTGTCACTTCAGGCGCTTTTGGAAACTTTACCCTACATCAAGGCATGGTTGGGTTTGGTATTATTAGGGATGCTCATTTGGTTTGGATCATGTCAAAAAAGGACGGCATAGCCAAGAGCCATGTTACTCTGGATACAAGGCAGGCAGCATTCCCTTGCAGAATGAGGCCTCGGTTCAGCAAAGCATTTATGCATGTGCATAACTTGAAGCGCAACTCTAGGTCCCAGGAAGTCACTGAGGCTTGAACAGATGCTTACATGCTGTGCTGAACCAGGATGGACTGCAAAATTGGGGCCATGTTCTGTAGAGACAAGCTGGCTTTTCCAAATTGGTATTACTAATGATGATGATAATCATGTTTAATTCATATATTTTTGCATGAGGAAAACTTTCATAGATGCTTAAATTCCCTTTTCAGAAATGACTTAGACATTTAGGGGCTTATGTGTTGTTGGTAGTGAATCAGATGGAGGTTTCTAAATCACTAAAGCAGATGTGAAATTTTTATCCATTTTATGTATGTGTATATAATATACGTATGGGTGCACGTAGGGAAACACAGACATATGCATCCACCCCCACACACTCACATATATGTACATGGGCAATAAATAGTAAATCCAACCAAGTTAGGAATCAAGTTGATCAAATCTATGACAGCAGCATAAAAACTCTGGACCTCAGACTTCTTGACAATCCCAATGGAGATACTACATATAGTACTATACTACACATAGTACCCATTCTTCTGTTTGTGTGACAATATTGAACTTCATCCTGAGCAAACATGATTTATATTCTGTGGTCAGTAAACAGGCTATTTTTGATCAAACTCAAAATCAGATTTTCTCAGTTTAGTGATAGGGAATAATTTCTATAAATAGGGTTGTGCTGTTTGAGGGAAGATGAACCAAGTGAGGGTGAAATGATGTGATATAACTTTTAGAGTAAAGTCTGTATGCTCTCAATATATTTGGCTTCATCTTTTCTGCATTCCTGTATATACACTAGAGACCCCCTCTTTCTCCTTTAATGTGTATTATATGCAATTTTGTATTATCAAAAATTCTGTTGATCTTTATGAAGAAATGATTAGTAACTCAGTATTGCAAATGTCTTGCATCTTTAAAGGTATGATAACATCAAAAAAAAATCTTCAGGAGGTGGAGCGATGGTATTTAAATGTTATTTTCCCTAGAGTACAAAGCCAGATGCAGATTGAAAGCATTTTCATTAAATACAAAGGCCATAAAACAGCTTGTAGTTCTGAAAATACAGTAATGCCAGAAACATTGTCATGAAGGGGGAATTGCATGACAAGGACAGATTGGCACATTTATGAGGTGAGTTGAGGGGAGAAGAAATGGCTAGCCAAATGCAAATCAAAGTGCAACATTTTTATTTAGATGAATGAATTTTGGGAAGCTTTAAAACCCAGGGAAAGTAAACAGAACTGGTGTCTCAGGGTTTCAAAATGAATGGTATCTCCTATTTCTGTGAGAAATGTATAGCATCAATTATGCACATCTGTTTTTGAAAAGATTTATTAAAACTCTTTGAGAAGTTTTATGAATGTCTCAACCACTGATACAAACGATGTGCATTCTGGAAAAAATGTGTCCCGTTTTGAGATTTATTATGGATGCTGTAAGTGCTCCCAACCTTGAATAAATCATTTCACATATTTTAACTACCTGTCTAGAAATTTTGAAATGCAGAAGTGACTTAATAAATAATTGATGGTGCAGAATAGGAGCAAATATCTGTATTGCACCCTTTGATTCCCAAACACAAGCTTACTAAGCTAGGCAGAAAAGTCACGTGACTTAAAATAGCATTGCAGGCTCTAATGATTTCATCCAAGGTTTACAAAAATAATGTCATGGGGCCTGAACCAGCACCCAGTAGAGGCCACTGAAAATTCCCACTGCCTTCACTGGGTTTTATAACTGTCCTGCTTTTTGAACATGAACAGACACATGTTCGGTGAATATGAGCTAGGCTCTCTGTGCTTCCCAGGTCCCGGGACTACTCTGCACTGTACTACACCACTAGTTTTACTGAGAGCAGCCCTGAAGCTGCCTGTGTTTGTATCAGCTGTCAACTTCCACATCAGGCAGTTTTGGCAGCTGGAATGCTTTAGGAAACACAGCTGCCCTGGCCAGCCCCCTTTTGACTTGCCAAATTCCCTGCAATGCTGACTGTGCAGGGGATGGAGGGTGATACAGGACTGGCTACAATTATTCAATGACTTTAAAAATCCCTGGGACGCTGAGCAGCCTTGGTTTAGGATCATTTTGTGCAGCTAGAAGAAAGGAAATCTGCCGCAGTGTGCCCAGAATTGGGGTCCCTGATAGCTGTTTTTGAGACTAGTCTTATTTCAATTAAACTGTATTTCTCATTCCCATTGGCTAGTTAGAGGTAGATCAAATGGTGCCTGCTATACAAAGTTATGTTAGATATTGTGTTGTCATGTTCACGTTGGCAGGATCAGGGCATTTTTGTCGTTGTCTGGTTATAACATCAGTGGTCCAGTGTATAGAGTCTGCATCGCTTACTATGATCTGGATCAGATGTATGCAATAACGGAGCAAGAAGGAACCAACCTTCTTCAGGCACTGTGCCCAAAAGCTGGTCCAACCTACCTATAGAGGTGGTCCAGTAAAGATGTCGCAACAAAACCCTTTTTAATCAGCAGACAGCGAGAGACCTCTTTAGTGCCACGGGCTGTGCTCAGGATCTTGCTTTCAAATAAAAGCAAAGGAGCAGTTGTTCGTTTTTTTAGAGAATATAGCTGCAGGTGTTGGAAGACCTGGCTCAAGGCAGTGGCATAGTCAAGACTGATCAGAAGCAAGGCATGTTGACTTTAAGGTTTTCCAGTTGCAAGCATACTGAGTAAGGGATGGTTTGACAAGCTGTGGGTATGGACTAGAGCAGAGAAAGGCAGAAGACAGCAAGAGAGGCAGACACACTTCGAGCCCCGAGAGGAAACGGAGAAGCTGGTCATTGGGCATAAAACTGGTTACAAAAGTAAGTTTGGGGGTTTCTGGGCAAGGAAACGACCTCCTGGTTTTTTCTGTTATGTTCAGGGAAGTGGGATGTTGAGCACATTCTTTGTAACCAAATAGCGCTGCACAAAGGAACATACCCGATGTGTGTAATTAGTTTCCTCTCCTCCCCGAAACAGTCTTACAAGGTCCCAAATATTAGCTAATTGTTGGAGTAAAAGGAGCTACATTGCTAACAGTGCTACTCTCCCACAATAGCTAACCATTACTCTGCTGCAGTGTTACTCAAGTAGGTGGAGTAGATACTTCTGGATAATGTAGCTTTTTTTTCCTTTAAGATAGGAAAATGTTCCTTCCCGCTGTGATTAGAAACACCTTCTGCTCTTTGAATTGCCTAATGAGCGTGGATGTGGTGGTTTTAAAGGTTTACCTGATCTTCCATAATAATGACTAAATAATGTTTGTGAGAGCCCTAATAGGGCGATGGTTCTAATCTACAAGCCCTTGTAATGTGTGTTGTTCATGGTCCTAAAGAGATTCATGGGTCTATTTACCATTGCTACAGAGTTGCTACGTTCTGAAATCATTCTGCTCGTTAACATCTGTGTCCTGGGCTATGATCACCGGGACTAGTTTTATTTTAACATTCCAGTTTTATAACCAGGGAGATAATTCTGGGAGACGCTTGGGATCAGCTTCTGGGTTATCAGGTAGTGAGACCCCAGAGGATGCACCGGGTACTCAGGACTGTCTAAATCCCTGCACAACTGCTGCTCGCTGCCCTGCTTTCCCCCTCAAAGCCCTATTCTGTCCATACGGCAAGATGCCACCTGCCTGCCTGGCAGCAGTGGGGGGCACAAGTCCGTGCCGCCAGCTCTGCTGCTGCCAGGTGGTTGGGGGCACCTCACCATGGTGGTGCAGCTGGTATGTGGCTCCCAGCTTGGAGCCCCAAGCCCACATCAGGTAGCCTGCATGCATCCCCCTCTGTGCACATATCTGGGGGGGCACATGCCCCCCATTCCCCCCTCCCCAGGAGTGCATGCAGCAGCAGGGAGCTGCCCCCCTCCTACCATAACCCCCCAGACAAGCCACCCATTGGCCCCGTCCTGCTCTCCCTGCTCCAGCCCTGGGCCCCATACACTGCCCTGGCTGGGCAGAGCCCCCAGCCCCTGCCCTATTCCTGCCATCACCATGGAGGCCTCAATCTGCACCCCCCCCCACATAGACTTACCTGCAGCCAACTGGGGGAACTGTCTAGGATGGTACTCCTGGCCTTGTGCATGTGTGCACGTGTATGTGGTGCCCCCGGTGTCCTGCTTCATGAGTTCCAAGCAGCCCCTTGCACGCTGGAGCTCTGCCAGCCTGCAACCGGAAACCAGCCATTTCCCACGGTGAACAGAAAACCCAGATCCCTGTACAATAATGGGAATCCAGGACAAATGCTATCCTGGAGTCATGCAGCCCAGGAATGGGATTTGATGTTTCCATTTCAGGACCGTCTTGCCTAATTATGGAGGAGTGATTGCCCAGCCCAGCTTCCCCTAGGAAAAAACCCCCAAACATTTCAGGTTATTTAAACAGCTGCGTTTAGACAAAATTGATATACTTTGCTTAACTTCAGACTTTGTAAAGTTTTCCATTATACTACAATGTACATAATAAAACAATTTGGAACAGAAAGTCAGTTCAAAACAGACAGTGAAACATTGCCACCATTATTGGAGCTTCTTTGCATCTCTAGCAACTTTTTGGAAAAATTGACCCGACTTTAGTTTCAGTGGGCTTGCATATTCTGGGGAAGTTTCTCTAGCCAGTCCTGAAACACAAGGGTTCATATTTCATACTTTGTATCTTTTTTTGGAGTTGCAAATGTTTCTTATATAAATGATAAATATTTTGTTATTTTAAGTCCCACTAAGCTCTTCCCTTTCATAGCACTTTGCGTTATTGAGGTCTACTGCTCTTTATTGTTGAATTCTGGGGGAGGATTTCATTTTTCTCACATTTAAATTTGCTGCTTTTTAATTGCGTCTTACATCCCTGTATTCTTTTGCTAGGCGAGAGGGTAAGCAGGACCACTTAAGTGACTTTCTCTATGTCATGCATTCACTTTCTTGTCAATTCCTATTTAGCCTTCTAAACTAAATAGGGTCTAAATCTGTTCCCCAGGAAATCTCTCAGACCTTTAGCCATTTTTATTGCCCTGTGTGGCAGGTCCACGCCCCACTTACCGCACCGCCAGGCTCTAGGTGGCTGGTCTGCACACAGCCGCTCCAACACCCCACAGCTGGAAGTGGAACCACAGATTGGTCTGGCTCCTCAAGGCCTCTAGGACAAAAGGAGCCAGGCCACTACACACTGGGGGCAGTGGGGAAGGAAGAAAGAAGGAGGAAACACTTGCAGCACCTCCAGACACCTTCCCTTTGGCCGGCACAAGCCAGCAGGACAACAGGCCAATGGACTACCATAGGAGCCAGGGGATCGGAACCCGCCAAGACTGCACCTGTGCTGGATGTGGCCCACAGGTACATGCAGGGTGGCTAGGGTGGGACAGTGCATCCTGGGCCACCTCCAACCAGTCCCGCCTGGGAAACAAACCCACCAGGGAGCCGGGCTACAGAGCTTGCCCTGCCATCACACTTTCAGGCCCTGAGACCCACGATTGGGGGCAAAGCCCCTAGGGGAAGCCAGGGCATGAGAAGTCACCCCATAGGGTGCTATCAGACATGGCCGGGGCCAGCCAATCCAGAGCCCAGTGCGCTTGGGGGTCAGAGCCCCAATGCAAGAATTACGTGACAGGTGCATGGTGTACCGCAGACATAGGGGAGGAGGTGCCGAAGAAGAGGTGCCCAATGAGGTGAGCATCACTGCCCTGCTGACCCACACCCCAGGGATAATTTCAGTTCTAGTATGGTTAAAGTTGTTCCTTTTCTGATTGGAGACACCTGTACTACCAGCTGGGTAAGCAGGGTGGAGATGGACCACCCAGAAAGAGAAGAACATGCCCACAGCACATCCAGACCCATCAAAACCCAAGCTAGACACCCTAGTGGAAAGGGGTGGGGAGAAGGGGAGGTAAGGAGGCTCACACAAGAAGCAATACCTGAGGCACCCAGGGCTTGGAAGATGCTGAACATCTTTCAGTGGAACCTGAAGTAACACCAAGTCGTGGCAGGAGAGTAGATCCTGGTGCAGCATGTTTTGGTGGGCAGAGCAGACCAGCAGCGACATGGTGAGTGTAGACCTGCCACACCCTGATCTGAAACTTTTCTCTCTTTGCTCTGTGAAAGATGCGATTGCCCTGAACATGGTATCGCAAGAGGTTCATGCACTTGAGTCAGGATTAATTTGATTGATTAATACTTGTGGCATTAATTTAGCTTATAAAAAATCCAATCATAGATGAAGCTCCCATTGTGCTAGGCACTGTACAAAAAGATGGCCCCTGCTATGCAAATTATAAACCATCAAACCAAACCAAAACAGCTTGCTGTGGGGGTTATCATGCTGTGCAGCTTTGCTGAATATTATGTATTTTTTTTAGTGATAATAAATGGAACTTGCTCAACCGTGATAGGGTGTTGCTGCAGGAAAATCTATGAATCCCTATGAAGCTGGTGTCTCTAAAATAACACTTTTTATTTACATGACATCTCCTATCTTAGCATCACAAAGCACTTCGCAGACATCAAGAAAGGGGGCCATTTGGAACATAAAGACATTAGATAATGTCTTTAAAGTGCTTTGGATTTGAAAAGTGCTCTATAAGTGCTAAGTATTATTATTATCAGCTCTATTATTATTATTATTATGAGAAACTAATTAAGCTTCACAGCATCCCTACAAGATGAAGTATTTTATCCATGAAGAAGCTGAAAAATTGTGAATGCAAGGCATGTATTTCTAAGTGTGTCCACTCATCTTAGTTTCTTGTGTTTGAGGCCCAACTTGATGCATCAAAGGCTGCATTTCCAAAAAACAGTGCACTTGCATCCACTTTCAAGGAGAGCTTTGGGTGTAGAGCACCTTAAAAATCAGGACACCTGGATCAAATTGTGTCTTGTCAGGTCAGTGGGAATTTTGCCAGTGAATAGGGTAGCATAGGACCCATACAGGACAAACTAAGGCAATTGGTGATGGGGGTGGAGAGGACAAAGCTGAACTCTTCAATGAATTTTTTGCATCTGTATTCCTAGACGCAGACCAAGACAAATCTCCCAATTGGATTATAGATAGACACAGGAGAGACACCAGCACACCAACTGTTAGCACAGACTTAGTGAAGGGGCACTTGGAGGGGCTGGATGTGTTCAAGTCAGCGGGCCCGGATGAACTTCATCCAGGGGTGCTGAAGGAATTGGCCGATGTCATAGCACAGCTGCTGGCACAGCTGTTCGAACACTCGTGGTGCTCCGGTCCAGTCCCAGAGGACTGGAAAAGCGCTAATGTGGTCCTATTTTCAACAAGGGGAGGAAGGAGGATCCGTGTAACTATAGACCGATTAGTCTCACCTCTATCCTTGGGAAAACTCTGGAAAAAAATCATGAAGGATCACATTTGTGGGAGCCCAGCAGGGGAAATAAAGCTGAAAGGAAATCAGCACAGGTTCATTGCAGGTAGATCCTGCCTCACTAACCTTGTTTCTTTTTATGACCAGGTCACAAAATGCTTAGACGCAGGAGTCGAGGTAGATGTCATCTACCTAGACTTTAAGAAGGCCTTTGATACAGTATTGCATTCCATTCTCGTAAATAAACAGGCAGCCTGTGATGTAGATGATTACACAGTCATGTGGGTGGCAAATTGGCTTAGGGGTTGCACCCTCAGAGTGGTGGTGGATAGGTCGATATCGACCTGGAAAGATGTGGGCAGTGGAGTCCCACAAGGCTCGGTCCTTGGAGCGGTGCTATTCAATGGCTTCATCAGTGACTTGGACGAGGGCATAGAGAGCACCCTGTCCAAGTTCTCAGATGCTACCAAATTATGGGGCAAAGTTAACACACCAGAGGGTAGAGAACAGACCCAGGTGGTTCTGGACAGATTGGAAAAGTGGGCAGAACAGAATAGGATGCAGTTCAACAAAGACAAGTGCAAAGTGCTGCACCTGGGCAAAAAGAACCACCAATTCACTTGTAGGCTAGGGGACGACCTTCTCAGCAGCACAGCAGTGGAAAGGGATCTTGGAGTCATAGTTGACTCCAAGATGAACATGAGTCATCAATGTGATGAAGTGATCAACAAGGCTAAGCGCACTTTATCATGCATTAGCAGATGCATGACGAACAGGTCCAGAGAGGTGATGCTTCCCCTCTATGCGGGACTGGTCAGGCCACAGTTGGAGTACTGCGTCCAGTTCTGGGCGCCGCACGTCAAGAGGGATTCAGAGAATCTTGAGAGGGTTCAGAGGAGGCTGCTCATCTGATCAGAGGCCTGCAGGCAAGGGCCTATGAGAGATGCAGGGACCTAGATCTCTTCAGCCTTTGCAAGAGAAGGCTGAGAAGTGATCTTGTGGCTGCCTATAAATTCATCAGGGGAGGGCAGCAGGGAATAGAGATGCTGTATTTACTTGGGGCTGCCCCCGGAGTAACTAGCAACAATGACCACATGTTGATGGAGAGCAGATTTAGGTTGGACTTCAGAAAGAACTTCGTCACAGTAAGGCTTGCTAGAATCTGGAACGGACTCCCAAGGAAGTGGTGCTCTCCCCTACCTTGGGGGTCTTCAACAGGAGACTGGACAAGCATCTAGCTGGGGTCGTCTGACCCCAGCGCTCTTTCCTGCCCAGGGCAGGTGGTCGGATTCGATGTTCTACTGAGGTCCCTTCTGACCCTAACATCTATGAATCTATGAATTCAATGTCCAGATCCCCCTCCTGCTGCTCCCTCCTCCGATTTGTTATGAGCATGTTTGGACATTAAATGACTTGCGCAAAGTCACTGCTGCTGAAGTCCCAGTTTTCCTTTAGCAGAAATATAATTATAGTTATGTAGGTGTCTGACTTCCATTCTGCATCGTTATTCTAGTCTGTGTGTGTATGTGTGTTGGCAGGAGACCTCCCACATACTTCTTCATTTACTGATATAATAATAATCTTTTGGTTTCAGGACATAGTTGAACTTTTCCAAACTTAAAAAAACATTTTAATTCATTCTTTGAATATGGTTTCCCTCAATTTATGTGGGTTCTTTATATGCAAATTTGCTTTTATGCAATGAGCATCTTTAGACCCATAATTTGTTGTATGTGAGGTAAATTCACTCTTACGCGATCAGCATAGACGCGCCTCCCCCAAGCAGGTAAGTCTGTGGGGAGAGGGGAAAGGGCCATGGGGAGAGGGGAAAGGGCCATGGCTCCACTCACCCCAGCCCCAGCTGCAGCAGCCTTGGGAGCGGCTGGCACCAGCTGCCTGCAGCTGCTGGGCTGCACCATGCTCCGCCTGTCCCCACACACCTCTGCTCCGCCTGTCCCCACACACCTCTGCTCCTGGGCTGTGCCATGTCTGGTGCAGGCAGCGAGTGTCAGCTGCTCCCGGGACTGCTAGCTTTTTTTTTCTTTTCTTTTTTTTTGCACACCCACCTTAGGCTGAAAAGTGTTTTCCTCCAATGTTCTTGGTTTAATGAAACTTCACTTTTGACTTTTGGAAGAAAGTTCTGAATTACAGCTTCCTAACTGGCTTCACAGCTACTTTGCTGTCTAAGTAACTTTACGTTGCATGAAGCAAGCAAGAAGAACATTTCCGATATCTTGCTGAAATTAATTCTGAGACAATTTATAACCAGTGAGTACATCTTCACATACTATTAGCATGCAGCAATAAACCCTAGTGCATATCACGCTGGAGTTTATTGCTCCTGGGTGCCGCATTTGCACGTGCACCTGGGATTGCAGCACATTGGGCTATGTTAGAGCAACCCCAGCTGGCAGGGGGTTGGGGGATTAGCTTGCCAGCCTGGGGCTGCTCTGACTCAGCTCAGTGCACTGCGGAGGGGCTGACTGAGGTCCAAGGGTGCTCTAGAGCAGGGCTAGCCAGCAGGCAGCCCCTTCACTAAAGCACCCTTGTGCCCCAGCTAGCCGGGTCAGTGTCTCCATGTGCACTGCCGTGCATAAAAAAAATTCAGCGCACAGGGCAGCATTTACAAGTACTATCCTGCTGTGCAATTAATTAGTTTAATTGCACAGCAATTAGGGCTGCACGTATAGATGCTAGATGTTTCCTGCAGAGCCGATTAGTCTACTCTGCAGTAAACATCTCGTGTAGACGCATCCAGTATCATTCAAAACAGAAAAAGCAGGGGCAGTAGAATAATTTACACAGGTATAGCAATGTGATGCGGAGAGATGGTACAGAAGAGCTCTTTATATTCTCCACACACTTATATGACCTAATGGCTTGAGCTCTGAGCTGGAATCCAGAACGTTTCAACGTCTCGGGTTTCCATTGACTCCTTGGCTACAACTCATTTTTAAAACGAGCGTCTTACTAGTTTCTTCTTTCATATCATGGGGTAATTAAACCTACCACTCAACAGCATTGGGAGAAAAAAATTAATATTTGAAGATGAAAAGTACCAGACAGCTTTGTTATCATTAGTCTAATTATTTTATTAGCATAGTATTACAGAGATTTAAAGACCATTAAAGCCTCTCTATGACTTTGAAAGGGACTGTAAATTTCACATTCGGTAAATTCTTCAAATCACGGCATTAAAAATTTGGCTATAAATTTGTATTTTGTCGCTATTTAAGGCGGCCTTTTAACTACCACATTCCTTTGAGTAGAAGAAGCCTCTGGATTACATTTTTTCACTCAGTTTAAGGAAAAAACAAAGCTGCAAATAAAGACGCGTTTACAAGGATGCAGCCTCTGCCTCCATCTAAGCGCGTTTTACTTTTTTCTTCTTCTTTTTTTTTACACTCAGATTTAAGATCCCAACCATTTTCAGAAGAAATATTTTATATTAAAGTGTATTGTGTATTTGAAGGCACATGAAAAGGGAACACTGTGTTTGGGTGCCACCCACATTAATAGCATTTATTTGTTGTTTTAATCGAGCCTTTGTTCAAGGAGAGCCAGTCTTTGAGAAAGCATTGTCGTTCAGATCAGGCCAGCGCCAAACTGTCAAGGGATGCTGGGCGAAAACTATTAGCTTTCCCTTCCGTGCAACGAATCACTTGTTGGGCTACTTGCAAATATGGTAATAGCTCTGTTATGGTACTACACTGCCTAGCAAAATGAGTGACCCATTTTTCCCAAACCTTGCTCCGGCAGGTTTTAAACAGCGATCGACCCTGTTCTCTGATTCTTCAAGGACAAACTTAATGAACATTTGACACCAGATAATTCATTCCAGCTTTATATACCATAGTCGTTGCATACCTGCTACAACAGATAACATGTGCTAAATGTATTGCTTGCATCTGACACTCTCCAGCGCTGTCCATGGCTCTCCTCCCTTTAGTTACTTCGTTTGCAACCAAGTATAGGGAAAGTTAATGAATACACCATCTTCCAGGCTTCCAGGACATGCATGAATATGTATAGTGGTTGTCCTGTCAGAAACACAGTCTCCTAGAGGGAAGGTCTTCAAACGAGGCTTCACAGTGGCCTGTCAAATAAAATCGTTTGTTGTGTTTCTAGATGTAGCATGTTAATAAATGTCCTCCAGCCATTGCCCTCTGACTCCGCACAGGTCCCTGTGGGAGAGATTAAGGACTTTATTTAGCAAAAGCCTAATGTTTGTTATAAGACCTTGGGGCTGTTTAGAGGACTATCCCCCTCCTCTACACATACTTGCCTCCCATTTCTGCAGAAAACTGTTCCCTAAAGTTTCCCTGCAGCAGGCATCCTGGCTAACGCCAGCCCTTGACGTGGGGATCTCCAGTTGAACATTTAAATCTTGATTTCGAGGCAGGCTTTCACGCTGAAGGGCTGCAAGAAACCTTTATTCTTTAGAGCCTGGGGTCAGAGTGGGACATATGGCATGTCCTGGCCTGTGCGCTCTTCCCCAAATCTGGCCCTGTCACAGCTGGGAGCTGTTCCCTGGGCTGTGTGTAGCATTAGGATACAAGAGAGAGCAGCCCGGGGTACAATACACAGCTTTTCATTTCTGGCACGATCCAGATGATTTACAAGCTTTCTCGTGAATCTAATACCATCCTCTTGGACTGTTTTCTTAAATGGTGACTGATTTATTTATTTATTTATTTTATTTTTTGCAACTGGGATTACTAAACTCTTTACCCCCGGTGACTATTTTTTTATACATTTGCTTTATATCTAAGAAAGAAAAGCAATATGTCAAAAAGGGAGAGCAAGAGAACAAGGGTTTCAGCAGTCTGTTATCAGCAGCCAGCATTCCAGCCAACAGGAGAAGGAGTTTTAATAAAATATATTGCATTTCTCTTTCTATGCTCCCCCCCTGCTGAGAGAGCCGTTCTTTGCACTGGAGAGAGGAGCCGGGCTGCTCTTTCTTCCTTGAAGCCTCGTATTGGAAATCCATAGCAGTTAAGTTAGATGGGAAATTTTTAAGTGGGTCGCAGGGCAGCGGGAGGGTGCCGGATTGACAACCCAGCAGCATATTGGAGCCGGAGGCCGAGCACAGGTAGCTAGAATGGGACTGCTTACATTCAGGTTTTGCCAGGGTGAAGAAACGACCCCAACCCCACTCGGCTAATCCCCACGTTGGAAGTTACTGCAGCCCAAAAGCAGAAGTGAGCGTGTCCGGCCTCCTGGGACAAAGGGAGGAATAAAGAGCAGAGGATTTCCCCAGACGCACTTCTAGCTAACCCCTCCTGCCCCTGGCACGCTAATAGCACTGGGCTTTTCATAGGTAGATAGGTGATAGGTGTACCCTGGCTTCTCCGGCATCCAGCCCTGGCTTGAGCGCAAAGGGAGGTGCTGGGTTGCAGAGGAGCAGGCATAGTTGGCCACTCTCTTCTCCTAGCAAGCGCTGCTTGGATGGGATTCCCCAGCCCCTTCGCGGACCTTGGGCTCCTTCGACCACAGTTGTAGCCCATGGGTCTAAAAATCCTGTTCACGAATCCTGCCCTTCCCCTCACCCCAATATAGTCGGGCTTACAGCTGTGAAATAATCATCGTTGCTCTTGCCTCGCAGCACACAAGTCACATCACAGTCAGTTCCCTCGCAGTAGGGTCTGAGATGCCAGGGGCCTGTGTTTAATTAGTCTCTCTGAAAAGCGCCTCCAGTCGCATGGCTTCAAAGAGGCTTGCACAAAGCGGCATGCAGCAGGGTGTGACACGCAGCGCCACTTTTATTGTGGGCTTGGAATCAGCCTTCAAAGGGACCTTTGTATTAAGAGTCTGTGTGGGAAGTGGCTAATGACCTGCTAATTCCAGTGCAGTCGAATACGCTGCAAGCTCGAGTCCTCCTGTGCCCTGGACGCCCTTGATTCATCACGTAGGCCCCGGCCATTTGCAAGCAAAATGGGATGGATTCAGAATTGTTGCATTGCACACCCATTTTTCACAGGTATAAATGCGTATGCTGGATGTAGAAGACCAGAGAAACCAGCAGTGTGTGTGCACACGCATGTGTGTGCATGCGTGCGTGTGTGTGTGTACATGCATGTGTACAGAGGAGATACAGCTAGAAAGGCAGTGATTTTAAACCAGATGCTAGAGGGACTTTTCCTAGCAATGTGTCAAGTGACAGAGCTGCAAGTGGGTGACACCCAGCACTTTACTTCCCCCCCATCTTATACAGTTTTCCCTCGCTTTATGCGAGTTCTGTATGTGCAAATTCGCTCTTGTGCGATGACCCTTTTTAGACCCAAAATTCATTGTATGCGAGCTAAATTCACTCTTATGCAATCGGTGCAGTGGCAGCCTGCACTGTGCAGTGTGTTGTGGGAGTAATGTGCACCCAAATATAGTATCCGGTGTGGATCTGTGCTCCTCGCTTGTTGTCTGCGACACGTGTTTCTGTAGTTGGCAACCCCAATATGGCTTCTAAACATCCCTCTAGCTTATCCCCTACCCCTCTCTGCTGCTGGTGGGTACCAAAATTGTCTTGTAAAAGTGGTAGAAATGAGTCTGGGGATCAGTACAGTTGAGGTCTTGGAATATATCCCTATTTCTTACATTGTGAAGGGGGCTCCCTTTATGTGAATTTGAGTTATGCACCGTTTTCCAGGAATGCATGTACAGCATAAAGCGAGGGAAACCTGGAAACATATTACCTTGCACTTACCCATTAAGCAGGGCTGGGCTGGCTCAGTGTTTGTGCTGGAGCCCTCCAAGAAACACCTCCCTGCCATGCGAGTGACTTGCAAGCGATGGTACTTCCTTCTGGCATTGGAACCGAGTGAGGGTCCCAGCAATACAGACAATACAAATAATGCATAAAACTAAACTTAACATCTGACACCTTGCGGTAAAGATCGGGTGCGATTTGTGTAAGGAACATTAATGCCGCTGCTCTAGCCAAATACTAACCCAACACTTTGGCAACTTTAATCCAACCTGCTATGGCAGTCGGATAGGTCTGAACTGTGGCTTGCATTGCGTGCCTACAGAAGGAAGAAGAACTTTCCTGCTGTCTCACAGTATTTTATGATTTCTGTCCCTTAGGCTGAACTGCAGGAGAACAGAGCTCAGTACAGGGCAGTGGGTTAGACTCAGTGAGCACCTCCATTCTCCTTGCTGATCCCAGCCTCTGAGCTGGAAAATCAATTTTGTAGACACCAGGAGATGTAGTCATGTTTTCTGAATGAGGTATGTCTTTAAGCAAAAAAAAATCTAGATTTTGCTCAAGTTAGTAAACTGTTATATAGGGAGGGGGTGACCTCTCCTTGCTCCAGCTTCTTCATGATGCATTAAAGGCCTTGAATCCAGCCAAGAGAGAAATTCCACCATGAAGAAACCGAGGCGCAGAGCCACAGATTGCACTCCAGGACCCTTTTGCAAGCCCTAGTTTAAGGAGCATGTGTTGGGATGGGGCTGGAGTTGGAGGTGCTGGGCTGTCCCCAGTACTAACGCAAGTAATTTAGCACAGGCCAGGAGAGACTGCTGTAACTTAGGCATCCAGAGTTCTCCTGTCCCAGTCCCAGGAGCAGCCCAGAATCAGAAGGGCAAAAGGAAAACATTCATTTTGCTGTTCTACAATTAATTTGCAGCTCGTTTGTACTTGCAGTAAACTATGAGATGCTCTGTGCTGGGTCAGCTGTGCTAGCCTTTGCAAAAGTGGAGCAAGAGTGGAGGTGGAAGCAAGGTGCCTGCCTCTTCTGGGAGCCCCAAGGAGATGTGTGCCCCCACTTACTCGCACGGTCCTTGGGGATATGCAAGGGTATTTCACCTTTTGTTCTCTCTCCCTGAGTTGCCCTCTGGGTTTTAGCAATCTGCACACTGTGAGTACCTCCAATGGGGCTTGATGGCAAAGATACCAAGGAGCGTACATGTTCATTGTGAAGTTAAGGCTATCGAACCCATCCCCAGCTAACAACAAACTTCTTACACAACTGAGTCTGGGACCCAGACATGCGCTCAGCAAGTAGCGCAGCAGTTAATTGTTCAGAGGCGATACTAAGCAAACAGGCCTGGGGATTTTACTGGGTCTGAGCGACAGCGTAATCCCTAGGTAGACTATTAATTTCCTTCTTACTACAACCATATGGATTTCCCATGCTGAACAGTCATGTTATGCTGTGTTGTAAAATCCTGAATATCTAATAGAAGCATGGGGATTCCTGACACCACAGCTCACATTTCTTACAGTTTAAAGAATGAGGCAAAAGCAATTTCTGATCAGGTGATGGTTTAGATTATCTTCCTGCATCATTTCTGTCCCTAAGGGACTCTCTGCAATTTCTCCTCTTTGTACCCTGCCATCCAGCCGGTTCCATTTGTTCTATCAGTCCCTGGCATTTGTAATTCACCCATCACTTGAGCATTTTGAACACAAAAGATACGGTTTCTGTGGCTATATCCCATTTGCCATAGCACTTCATGGCTATAGTGATTTGTTTTCTGTCTGCCATTTGCAAATTCATACACAGAGATCAAATTTTCCAAAGGGATGATAAGGTTTTGTGTCTGACTTAAGATGTATTTACAGTAGCACCGAACAGCTGAGGTTCCCAGTGACACCGTGGGAGCTGTGTGGACTCAGCACCTTTGGAAATCAGGCTGATCATCTCTTCTTGTAGCACAACATGGCTATTTTTGACATTTTTGGACCTATGTGTATTATTGGGGTAGGGCAGAGGCGTAGCTGAACCATAATATCTTAGCAGTGGGCAGAAACAGGTGGATGGAGCACTGTTCTTAAGTGGTATGTCCTTTCTCACCATTCAGGTCACACACATGAGAGCAATTGAGAGGCAACCACAGTCTTTAGTAGCCTGTGCTGCTGATGTCCTTACCACAAAACAATAAAACAGCTTACATGTAGTATGGTAATGCCTGTGAGCCCCAGCCCTGGAGGTAGCGTGCAAGGCGCAGCACAAATAGAGGACACAAGGTTAGCTCCTGCACCACAGAGCTCAGAGCGGCTCCTTCTATCGTACCGTATCCTGATACTCTGCCTGCCGCATAACTGCGGTACCCTCCACCTGCAATCTTCACTGGCCATCACCATAGTCTTCATTTTAAAAACGGGTTGTTTTACAGCAATGATTTAAATTAATAGATAAGGACAACAAACCCTAGTCAAGCCAAAAACAAGTGAGTTCTTCGGTGAAGTTGAGCACCGGGGTGTTACTGCTCCTCACCCCAAGCCTCTATAGCTTTACTGTGCACCTCTTGCTAACACTTATATATTTCTCCTTAGATAAGCGAGAAATTCTCTGGTGTTGTCATTAATCTTATAAATAGTATCTTCATCTCAGGCAATTTCTGTCATGTCAACTCAGTGGATTTTTAACAGGAGCACGCTAGGGCTGTTGCTGTTTCTGAAGATCAATTTTTCTGTACAGACAAGGGCCATTGCAGTCTATTTATTAAAAGACTTTGTAGTCCCATATACCCCCCAAAATAGGCGATATAATTCTGGTTGCTTTCAATTCCAAGCTGTGTTCTAGGAGATGTATAACATTTAACCGTATCATATATAGCTAATATATGGACATTGCTAGGTCACTCATGACATATTTGCACCCTGACTCCCAGATCACTAATATGCATTGTAATCTCACTTTAGCAGACCTAGTCCTATAGTTCAATAAAGCTGAGCATTGTATTCTGTGTGGAGAGACTCACAACTCCCAGTCTCATCTTTTCCAAGATTGCAAAGCATAAATAGGATGAAATAGTCCAAGGAGCGTTGCATGAATTGTTGAGGTTAGATGAGATGAGTGGCTATTATTAATATTGTTCCTCTTGGAGATTTATATATGGAGAGAATTACCAGCTGCTGTACAGGGCAAGGCATCCCTGTGCAGATAAACTATGCTATCTCCTTGCTGTCCCTGCAATATGGCTTTTACTTGGGAAGGATGTTTGTGGGTGATATCTTTTATTGAACCAACTGCATGGTTGAGATAGACTTGGATAAACTGTTGGATTTTACAGTACCCTTCCTCAGGTCTCTGTAGTCAGGTACCTAAGTCTCCCAACCATGTAGTAGGTCCAATAAAAAATATCACCCACAGGTCACCTTGAGAAGAACATCTTGCATTCGAAAGCTTGGCTAACTTTAAATGTGCTGTAATATATGCTAGGGTTAAGTGCTGGGGGTGGATTATGGAGATGCCACATGACTTTTTTCCTCCCCTTTTTGTTTGTGCCCTAGATTAAGGACACAAGATAATTTTGGACTGTGTAGTTATTGTATTAATTGCACTCCCTTCTGCATCAGCGATTCTACTCATCTACAAGGGCTGGCCTACAGCAGAACTCCTTCCTGCTATTATTTAGGAAATGTTGCTTTGGGAACTGCTAGCACAGATGACAGAAAGAGCGGTTAAATACGTCACAAAATATATGTATTTATCCAACATGATTATATATAGAGAGCAAAAAATCCTGTTGGAATAGCTCACTGAATGCCCACTTCATAACAGTCAAAACTAGCTATTTTTTTCTATTAAAGCATCTGTGCCTTACAGCTTTTACTGTATACATATTCTATACAATGAACATGTTCCTGTAAACCTTAAAGCAGCTCCATGTAAAATCAAAGGGACTGCTCCCTGGACTGAGGACTTACTCATGTGGGTAACAGTTTGCCAAATCATGCTCTACCTTTTCTGTGTATAATCTGAACATCTGATATACGTGTCATTGAATAGAGGCCAAATATAGTAAAAAGAGCCCAAAAGTCTTTCTCACTTTTTGCCATAAGCAACAGTGTGATGTTGTTAAACCCAAGAAGTGGTTGCATTTTAGTGGTCAGTAAAGGGATTCCTGTCCTGTGGTCAGTAAAGGGATTCCAGTATTGGATGTCTACAAAAAAAGATTTTATCTGCAGCCTTCAGAAGTTGCTAGGGAACAATGCTGACACATTTTCACTGATTAGCTTACGTTTTTCCTGTTGAAGTCCTGCTTTTGGTTCATATTGGAGTCTCTTATCACTCCAGATCATGGAAAAATTTGCAGATGAAATTCTGGACGAGCGTAGAACTATACTTCTTGTGAAGCTTCTCCATAGAGCCGTTCTTTATACCACCTCAGCGTATCTCGCTATACTCCAAGCATGTTATACCTTTCAGAGGTTTCACCTCCAAACAGGGATAAAATTCAGAACTATCTGGTCACTAAGCAGTGGTTCCACACCACAAGCACTGGCAGAAGTAACATGTATCACGTGATCGGCCCCCTGAAAGCACTCTACCGCCATGCCATGATAGAAGTTCATGGCTGCAGAGTGCTTTAAAGTGTCTCATCGTGCAACAAATTAACCCTCATCTAATGCGGGTTCAGATGAAGGTGCTTCAAAGTGGAGCATCTTAGGGAACTTCTGTCAGACCCTGTGTGCAATCAGGGCTGGGCTGATGCAGCCCGGCTCTGCTCTCGTGCTGTCTGCAGGAAGGGAGGGGGATAAGGGAGGGGAGATGAGGGAGCTGTGGACTGAGAGGGAGTGGGTGGAATTGGAGCCCCCCCACCTCATGGCCCCCCCAGCCCTCTCCCCCTCCAGCTGAAGCTGGGAAAACCTAGCCCTCAGCTCCCTCCCCTCCCCTACCTGCTTTCCTTCCTGCACACAGCCATGGAGCTGGAAGGGAAGGGAAGGGTAGGAGAGAAAGGCTGCAGGCAGACATTTGCTCTGCTGGATCGGCTCTAAAGTGGAGCTCAATTCTCCCCTCCCCCCCACTCCAACCTCCCCCCTCCCAACAACAAACCAAAACCCAACAGCAAACAACTGTTGGGTCAGAGACATCACTCTAACTCATGGTGCTTTACAGAAAGTGCCATGAGTTAAAGCGGGGAGCTGCATGTCTGTCGGTGCCCTATGTGAGCTGCAGGAAATGCACCCTTACAGGAACATTACTCATGGGACACATGGTTGAGAAGTTCTGATTTTGTCCAGGAGCAGGCAGTGGTGCACCCACATACTAATAAAGATTACACTTCCATAAAATATTCTGTGATTCTTTAAGATGAAGCCTGCTGCATGTGTGAGGTATCGTTTTTCTTGCTATATTCAATGTAGACTTAGTCCTAAACCTCTCACTGGGTCTCAGCTGCAATTTGTAGGGTTTGCTCATTCAAACCAAGAAAACAGAGGTCTGTTTTGGGAGGGGGGAGGAGGTTGTTGGTTAAACAGCAAACACCAAGCAAACAGCAGCTGCTATATAGATGTCAGGAGTGGAGGGACTGGGCACTGGGTATAGGTCTGCTTGACAGTCAGTTCAGTCAGGGATAATCTTCACAATTCTGGCAATTAAAGGCAATCTGTAGATGGGATTTCCATGGTGAACTAAATCCTGCAGGAAAGCCTTCCTCCCACATATCTGGAGACAGCATCCCTAGTACTTGGTGCCCTAGACTGGGCCTTGGGATATGGGTGCTGCTCCCAGCTTTTCCACTGGTCTGTTGTGAGAGGTTGGGTGAGTCACTTCAACTTCCCCGCTTTGTAAAATAGGACTCATGCCACTTCTACGCTCACTGCATAGTCTCTCCAAGCCTGGCAGCCTCGCTGTGGCTGCTGGCTTGCTTTCTGCAAAGCGCTTTGTTATCTGAGCATGACAAGCGCTGCACCCACCCAGTACTGCCATTATGCCCACCCCTTCCCCACGTGGACATCTGCTTTTGTAAATCCCTAGGGGCTGCAGGCTACTTACTGCTGTCCAGGCTGATGAGCAGCTTTGTTTCTATTCAACTTTGGTTGAGGGGGGGAAGGGTTAAAACTACTTTAGGGAAAAACTATTTCAGATGTTGCATCCTGTTCTTGCATATATTTTTGGCTGTAGTCAGAAGCAAACTGATTCCCTAACTACCTTAGACCAGCAGGCAACCCTGTTTAACTCTGCCTATCATGGCTATAAATAAGCAAGCTCCTCCATCCCTTTGAATGCATATGTATTCTGTCTAGTGTTGTAGCACAGAATTGTCCAATTATCCATTGCTGGTCGGAAAAATGCCATGCAGATGTGAAAGATGTTAGCGATTCGCTGTTACCGGGACTGCATTTGTGGGTGGTCTCTGGGTAAACAGAGCAGGATCCTTTTGAAATTGGCCTCTAACTACCAGCAGCCCAAAAACAACATTTTTCTGAAACCGCCTGAATGTTGAGTTCATCATTCCTATGGATATGAGGCTATTGTTAGGGTTGTGGATTTGTCCCTTAGGATAGTAAAACTTCATCACAGTATCCTTGGTTGTAAACACCATGACTGAGAGCAGTGGTATCTTGACTAATGCCAGGAATGAGGTTTTTGCTTGCATGTGCATCTGTGTCTGTAATGTCTGCTGTAGGTATGATGGCATTTTCCTTTCCCTGCACTGTTCAGAAACCCATGTTTTGACCCTGGGAGACCCTGGGGTCAAACCCATGCTGAAAAAAATGGCATGCTGCCCTAAAACCGGAGCTTGGCTGGCTGGAGCCAAGCTCCAGTTGCCTGTCAGGCTTCCTGCTGCAGGAGCGCTGCGGCTGCAGCTCCCAGAGCCCCGCAGGATCCCAAGTCAGGCTGCTGGAGCCAGCACATTTGCTGGCCCCAGCCTCCCCTACCCCACCTGGGGTACCCTGCCATGCACCAGAGCACTCATGGCATGGGTGTTCCCTGGGACGAGTAGCAGCGGCACAAGGTGTGCCACTGAAACGCATGGTCCCGCTTGTCTGAACATACCCTATCCTGCTTTCTGACACCTTCGTAGTAACGCAGCTAACTACCTTTCTTTCCCGTCATGATTAATATCACTTACATGCCAGCTGCTAGGACCCTGATGGAGATGCTTCTCTGTGACCTACACAGTTGGATCAAATGAGTCTCTTTAGTTCCTGGACGATGTTGATGCATCTACACTGCCATTTAGAGGGTTGCCATAAAATGTCCAGAACCATATAACTGTTAGTCTCTGCCTGTATTTGATCTTGTGACTGCTATGTGTTGGGTGCGTCTACATGTTCATTAATGCACTATAGTTACTGCGCATTATGTTTAGTACTTGCATAACTAAATAGTAAGTCAATGTGCAGTAAGCGGCGTTACTGTGCTGTAGCTTTTTAGTGAAAAAAGTAGCCTAATAACTCTGAGCAGTAGCATGCCGGGCAAAACCTGTGCTAATACGCTACTGTGCAGTAGTATTAGGCTACCACGCAGTTAGCGTCTCGTGTAGGCACACCCTTCATGCTTTCTGTCCCTTGGGTGGACCCTTCTAGGACTCTCTTGCTTGTCTCTCCTCGTGCACATGGCTCTAATTGCAGGCAGATGAGACAAGAAGTAGGTGCAGAAGGACTGAAAGTGGGAAACAGAAGTATGGAATCACTGCTGGCTGACTTTATACACTCACAGTGCCTGGGTGATACCCTAACCCACTGCAGGGAGGGTGTCCAGGAGGAAATCTCATGATATGCCCTGATGCTCAGGAGGTCTCTCGGGGTGAAGGGAGAGTCATTCTAAAGCAAAGGGAATCCAAGGATAGAGGCAGACGTCACTACAGGGGAAAGCCCTTAGGAAAGCCATCTCGGGAGGCAACTCAGATTGAAGATCACGTTTATTATAACTTAACAATAAAGGAAACCCCCAGGAACAGGGCTGCTTTCTGATAGCAACGCATTGTGTGTGTGCATGGCTTCAGAGTGGGGAGAACCCATCTGTATATATATAGCTCTTCTGCAAACTTCATACATCCACCTGTCATTGCCCTTTGCACAGGTATTTATGCAAATGGCTCTTTAGCAGTCAGATACTACCATTAGGATTCTCCGATGCAGATATACAGAACCAGAAAGTTTTGTGAAAAATTGCTGGGACAAAGTGTTGTCATGCCAGGGTGTAAGGTCACACACTAGTGACCTTGACCTCCCTTTGGGACGGCACCAAATGACGCAGTAACACTGCAGAGTGATGAGATTGTGTTTACGAGTTGCATCGTGTCTCCCAAAACGGCGTATTTGTCCATCATAACACAGTAATCTTAAACAAGCATCCAGTCTTTCAAGGTGCTGAATATCCTCAAGTGCCACATGGATAAATGGGGCCTATGGTTGTAATGGTTTGTCTAAAAAGTGGATGGAGGGTAGAGGTAAAAATCATGTATTTGTCTCTATTTTGAACTAGCGTGTATGTTTTTTTCCCCCCTTTAACATGCAAGGGATGTGTGGGTTTTACAGTCAAGATTCAGTCTTGCCAGACATGCTTTTCATAGGTACTTTCTGTTTGAAAACCACCAAAAATACATTCTAAACTCTCTGTCTCTCTCGCAAACACGACAGACAATTTTTCTCAAGCTCGAGAGACATATTCCAGAGGGACCTTTTTCATTTAACCTGTGGCATGCACAGTTCATCTTCTGAAGCCTAAATTGGTCTTGTGCCCTTTCGCTAATTAAATTTTGTTGCAAGTCTTCCTGGGACTTATTATTTTTTTTCATATCCCCATTTGAATGAGGGTGTTTTAGTGTCTGGGTGGAGTGTGTTTTCCTCCTGAAATGTTAATTAGATAGAGAACATGTTAGGTTTTGGGAAAGCTGTATTGCAAACCCATAGATAAACAGATTGATTTAATTTTAATCTGCTTTCATGGTGATGCATAATGATAACTGGTTTCTGTCTCACAGGGCTGAAAACCACAGACCTTAATAAGAGTTTGTGGGTATATTATACAGCTTTAAATAGCTTATGTTGTGCTAGACCGCTCTCCATAAATTATTCTAACTCCATTAGGATCTCAGGGACTCCCGATTCTCTTCTGCTGTAGTTTTTCAATCAGTGAAACTATTAGTATAACCTGGAGAAACTTTAAGGCATCTTCTCTGAAAACAACTGACAAGTCTGATTTGTATATGAAGCATCCCAGAAAAAAAAGATTAGCTTTGCAAAAGCGAACTTCTTGCTCAAATCCGGAAGTCCAGATTTGACTGTTTTAAGTATTGCTAAGGATGTACTAAATGAAGAGCCAGTTCCTTCAAGCCTGAGTACCTAATATTAGGCTCCTAAATATGTGGCATGATTTTAAAGAGATGCTGCAGCTCCCATTTCGTTTGGTTCAACCAACCCTAAAAGGTTTTGTTCAGGGGGCACGGCTTGGAGATGGCTCTTTCAACCTTATGGAAAACTCTCAGGTCCGAAGAGCAAAATATTCTCTATACTGTTTTCACTTCTCAAGGTTTTATGATAAACGTTTTCCTTAATTCCCAAAGATGGCATTTGTATTCCTTGGGGTTCGTCTACAAATTCATTGCAGTGTCAAACTCACTCATAACTGCTGAACTTCACCCGGGTTCTCACTGAAAATATGCTTGCTTGAACAGCATTAAACAGATTCTGCCCTCAATCAGCTCTACTCATGGAAAGCATTAGGACTGAGCAAGTACCAAGAGAATGAAATGCTTTCCAACCAGCCCTTATTGCACTGTTGGTTTTAAATGGATACTTTGATTAGCTCTTTCTGTACGAGAAATGAAGACGGCCAACCTGTAGGCATCAATATTGGAGGCAGACTGGAAGCAGAAGGAGAGGTTTGGAGTACTTCTGGAAAAATGGGGGGTTATATACTACATATATATGTGTGTGTGTATATATATATATATATATATATATATATATATATATATATGTATAGTTAAACCCTGAAAGTCTCACCATTACCTCTAGAAGCCATGGTGGAGGAAGAGGTGGTTCTTGACATACACAGATGCTAATCATTTGAGACCTGTGAATATAAAAAGCAGAACCTTAAAGCAGATCATGAAGTCCCCCCTCCCAAGGCTGAATTTAGAGATTTTTATTGAGATGAGAGGATGGAGAGGGACATAAAATCCTTCACCATTTCCTTTGGCTTTTGATTTTGTTGTGAGCCTTGAAATTGGCTCCGTCTCTTCCCTACTAACAGTGTCAATTTGTCTGGCACTCTTCTTCAAGTTGTTTTCTGCCTCAACACTATTCAATTGCTTGCTAGTTTTTGGGGTTTTTTTTTTCTTTTTGTCTTAATTTTTTTGTTCGCCACAGGCTGGGTGCTGGTGTGCTCTCTCAGCTCTGCTTCTGCAAATTAAAAATCCAGCTAGAGAAACCTGTGCTCATGTCAAGTCAGACATTTTCCTTGCAATCTTGTTTCAGGTTAAACACGTTATAATGCATTTTAATACAGCCTTTTATGTGGAAGCATCCCCAGGTGTTAACACATCCAGTGCAAGATGAGAAATAAGTTATTGTTGGGTAATCAGCTCAGGCTTCAAGTGAAGGCAACATTTATAAGTTTTGGTTTTTGCCTTGATTTTGACTCGTGTGTCTGGACCTGTTGAGGGAGACCAAGAACAGAAGGATAATTGGCGATGGGGTGAAGAAATATGGTGAGGAATAATGCCAGTGCTTTACGAGTTTTGATTCTAGGAATTACTCAGCAGCTTTCAGAATCAAGTGGTGTTGAAGAAGAGAGACCTCCCAGGAAAATACAGGATATTAAAAGTCAGCATGCAGCTGTTGGAGTGATATGCCCAGGGATAAGATAACTTCATCTGAGCAAGATGTACTGCACTAGGATACTGGGTCATAGGATGCGGGTTACTGGAGAGGATAACCACGTCTGGGCGGCTGAATGCATGCGTGTGTAGTGCAGTGGCTGCGCTTATAAACTTGCCCATTGCTTTCGATATGGGGTTAGTTAGCTTCCAACTGTTTGTAGCCAGTCCTATGCTCGGTGATTGGGCCAAGTAGTTTTATTCTGTGGACTACTGTATAAAATAAAGACCCTTTTTGGCTCCAGTCTTCCCTCCGAGCCTGCAGACCTAGGTTACTTGCTTCTCAAGCTGTTTCATTCTGTGGGTCTTGAGCCCGCTCTGCATTTCAAGAAAATCGGTGCCTCTAGACCCCCATAGCGTCTTTTAAAATGAACCGTTCTGTCCCACAGCCATTCAAATGGGACACACTCCTTTTATTAGGTGCTTAGAGCAGCGGTTCTCAACCTTTTTGGACATGAGGCACCCCTCACTGAACTTGAGGCATAAGAGTTGTGAATTGAGTGGCACCTGGTTTAAAAAACGAATGTCTATAGTACTGCGCTTACTTCCTCGCACAGAATCTGGGCAGTAGGGGTGGAGGATCACCCAGGCAGGGATTTGGCTTATCTGCTTATCGCCTCTCACCTTGCCTATCTCCTGCTTACCTTCATGCACCCTTCCAAGGATCTGGTGGCACCCTGGGGTGCCCTGGCATCTTGGTTGAGAATCCTGGTTTAGCGGTAGTAGGGAGGTTTCCAAAGACCCCAGGGGGAAGTTGCCAGCCATTAAAAACCAATGGGAGTTGGATGCCTAACTCCTGAATCTGCCCCCGTATATATTTGTCCAGTGACGCTGGCAGCAGCTCGTAATGACACAATAGCCTGTGGTACCATCGCTGTTAACAGGTTCTGTCTTTTCTTTTATTTCTTTTGATGGTGAAAGTAGCTGACATCCCTTGAAGAAGCATGAAAGATTCCCATGTATCTTTGCCTCAAGCACCTTCAGTAATAGAAAACCAGAATCAATTTCATGGATTCGAAACATCTTTATTTAGCTGTGTTGAGGGGTCACTTTTTGTTGGGTTTGGTTTGGTTTTGGGGAAAGGGGATAAGTGACATTTTTTTTTTTAAGGCAGAGCATCCTTAGGAGTTAAAGATGGCCAGGACCTGGTCAAAGGATCTGCATTCCTTCAAGTATTGCCTGTCTTTGATCTCCTCTTAGTGGTGGTGTTGAGTGAATTTTTTCTCTTTCTTCTTTTTTTTTTTCCCCCTTCCCTTTGGTGTTTCAGACAAGACGCTCTGTTGACATTGTACCGTGGCACTAAGCAGCACTCATGCTGTAATGCTGTTATTTTTCACCAGCCAGCTGTTCCACTTTATACAACACTTAAGTAACAATTTCACAGCCATTACCAGCCTGCAGTAATGACACAGGCTGAAAGCTAAGTGCTAACTGGTTGTAAACTACAAAGAAAACTGGGAGATGTTAAAAAAGACACTTTGATAAATGAAAAAGGACATTGTCTACATTTTAATTGGTGGACTTGAAGCCTTTTTTTATCACTGGAGTGAAACATGATGCTTAGCGGGTCATGAGACAGAATTGGGAAATCACTATCTTTATGTGCTTAGGAAATATATGTTCTTGATTTCAGGTATGATGTATTGATTCAAGGAGTTTCCTTTACCTCTTTCTTCCTGCCTTGCCTTGTACCCTGCCAGCACTGACAGGTTTTCAGTGTGCAGGTACTCTCAGGGGCACTGCTTGCTTACACAATTGATCTGCAAAGGGACGAGCTACATATACAGGTCTCAGAGCTACACACCGCTGGTAAATACAATAGCAAAATAAAAAGCAAAGAATAATGCAAACTACAGGAAAATATATGGACTGAGCCTTTATTGAGCAAGTGAAGTCAAGTGAAGGGTTTTTCAGATCTCTGTTTTTGAGAAATACTTGGGTTTGACTTTCAGTAAAGACCTGTTGGGCAGTTTTCGCTACGCTCAAAACATTAGAACTGGTTAAATAATGCCAATTAATCTTTGTGGCGAAGTTTGATTTTTTTTTTTTCATTTCCCTTTCTCCCTATTAAAAATCAATGGAAATTTCCATTTTTCCATTATCTTTTTACATGTAAATTCAACTGTGCCAGATACAAAATGCTTTAAAAATCCTTTTTTTTTTATTTCTAGGTTTTTAAAATTCAAATCAAATGTTGATCAAAATTCATTTTGTTTTGGAAAATTTGACTTGATTGGCTGCTTAAATGCATATACACACTTAATCATCCAACACGCATTAATGGTGGATATGAAAGCCTGGCTGAATGTTTTATTTCACTGAAAAGTTGCCTTCTTTTTCCAATACTTTTTTTTCATAAAATACTTTTCCTAAATGCAACATTTTGGTTCTTAGCTGGAGAACTGGAGCATTTCTGGTGAAAAAAATGTTCATTTTGCTGAAAAAGTTTTCCCAAAGATGCTTGCTAGGGCTGTGCAAAGCTTCAGTCCCTGTTTTGATTTGGCAGAGATTCAGCCTGATTTAGTGGCCGAATCTCTGAATCTGAATCGAATCAGGAGACCCCTTAATTGGAGAGATTCGGAAACATTTGGAGATTTGGACATAGACACAGCTTTAAATATTTTTCTACATACTCCTGTGTACCAGGCGGTTCGTGAATGCTGCGATGCTGGGGCACATGGAGTGTCCCACAGGAGCACAGGGGGTTCCCCAGGGCACTCAGCAGCAGACCCAGAAGTGGACCAGAAACACTTCTGGTCCACTTCTGGGTTCGCTGCCAAGCATGTGGAGGCCCCCCCTCTCACTCCTGTGGGATGCTCCATGTACCCCAGCATTGCAGTATTCACGAGCCGCCTGGTACCTCGAGGTATGTAGAAAAAACATTTAAAGCTGTGTTTTTGGCCGAATCACTGATTCTCCAAATCTGCATCAAATCTTCAGATTCAGCTGAAATGAATCGGGGACTGTAATACGAATCAACGAATCAAATCACTGTCTCTGATTTGGGCCAAATCCAAATCAAATAGGGTCCATTTTGCACACCCCTAATGCCATTTTCTAACTGATGCTACATGGAATAAAAAATGCCAAGCTATTGAAGTTTTTGCCCCTCTAATGTGACTGTATCAAGTGACCAGAAACACTTGTCACGTGGGCCCTGATCAACATGATCAGATCCTCAGATCAACGTGCTAACTGAGAGGGAACGAGTAGGAGGAAGAGAGATAATATATATCGTTGTCATGAGTATGGTGTGTCTGTTTGCTTATGTGCCTGATATTACTCTTCCTACTTGTGTAGAGTTAGATCAAGGGACACTGTCAGAAGTGAATAAACAGGAAACAAAGCAATGAGGGAGATAAGTATTTATTGGGAAATACCTACCTGATGCTTACGTCTAGCCAGGGCCAAGATCAAGCTATTTTGCCAAGCCCAGGGCCAGGACCAAAAGACCACTAAACTGTAAAGGCTTCTTCTTAGAAAAAAAGAGGTGGGAGCAGGCAACACAAGACTCTTTCAAGGAGAAATACTTCAAGCAGAGTACTTCAGTGATTGGGACTGAGCAAAATTCACAAAAAGTTGCAAGGAACGCCAAAAGTTTGGATGAAGCAAGAAGCAGAGACTTTTTTTTTTCTTCTTTGAATGCTTTCCTCTCCTTGTAATGCACTGTTGGGGGAGGAAACAGTATGCGTGTTTCCAAGAAGTCTCTTCAATCATCACAGGTCACAGTCTCCCGGGGAGACATTTTCTTTGCAGGCCTTAAATGCCGTTGAGCCTATTTTGTGTCACAGTTGGCAATGTAAGGGGACTGCATGCCAAGTATCCAGTCCAGGCATGCTTGAACTGTGGGGTTTGTGTCACCTGGGCGGGATATAGTCAAGGAAGGACAACAGATGGGTCTAAGCCAGAAAGTGCCCTGAAGCTGTGAGATGTGGGGGAAAGTAATTGAAGCCTGACAAAAACAGTATCATTTTCACTTCGGCAATCTACAGTTTTAGGTCTGTTAGTTGAAAAAAAAAATGTGCCTTTGCTTATTATCAACCCAGTCTCACCCAGGTTCCTTCTTGATAACTGTTCAGTACTACTACCAAGGTGCATGGGGCGAATACAGTTTTGTAGCTCACCATTAGCAAACGCAACCTCAGGACACCTGAGAGAAAATGAATTAACTTGGCTTTTGTGGAATCCATGGGTTTGTGGTAATTACAGCAGCGCATTTAACTGATTCCTCTGAAAAAGTTAGGAACCTTTAATTCTGTAGAAAACAGCAATCTTGTTCTATTATTGTTTTCAGTAAAATTAGAGGTTTGGGGCTTTTAATAGATGACTAAATTAGACCTTATCAAAATCCTTTAAAAGAAACCCTGATCCTTAGACTGCAATTACTCTGGGGAATGCAGGCAAAAATTGGCATTTCTTTAGAAACATCAGAAGTCAGCGCTGGCTGGCATTTTGTTACTGGGTGATGCAAATGTTGAGAGTAAACCAGCTTAAGTTGCTTGTCTGTTTTCGTGTACATCTTCCTGCTTTGTCACACAACCAGGGCTCTTGAAGACACCCAGCTGGAAGATACCAAATGACACCAATGGGGGTCGCCTGTCCCTTTGTTGTTGTTGTTCTTTTTAAATAGATTATTTTTGGGGGGTACAAAAACAAGGGGTTTCCTCGGTTCCACATGTGTAGCCACTTCCTTAAGGTTAAGTACAGACAGTCAAAAAGCCCAAGGCTGAATCGATTCAATCTTCGCAGGTTAGTCTAAGCTGAGAAGATTGAACTGATAAGCAAGTGAACAGACATTCACTTTTGATTCAGGCAATGCAGCCACATGCCTGCAGTAGTCCAGGCAAGAAATGGCAGGTGCTAGAGCATGCCTCCCTGCCCGGCTGGAGCAGACAGCTTGGGCTAAAGCTAGCCTGCCCATCCTGTGAGAGGGGTTTGTGGGTGGAAGTGCAAAGCATCCTGGGATGTTGGGGGAGACTGAGTTAACTTGAATCTGAAGGGGGTGTGGGACAGAAGTTCAATACACCAATTTAACCTAAATCAGTTCAGTCTGATACTACATCCATCTGGGTTCATCTTACACCAGTTTCAGCCATTTTGAAAGGGGTTTATGGGTACTGAACTCAGCTGTGTTACAGATTTGAACCAATTTCCTATCATTTATACTGGTTTATGTGTAACTTCTGTCCCTAGCCTAACAGAACTGAGCTGGGGGGGCTTTATTCTCATTTACAGTAAGTCCTTCATAAATCAGAGGAAAATGACTACATGTATGTGTCTACACCTGCATCCACTTGCACATAATATCAATCTCTATATATGGTGGGCCTTATTTTCTACTGGTATGCATGCAGAGTATGCATTTAAACCAAGCAACGCGGGATGTAAAATGCTGCCTGTCTAAGGAAGGATGATCCATTGGTGAAGACGTTAGTGTAGAAGACATAGATTCGAAACCCGGCTCTACCCCGGGGTTTTTCTATGACCTTGGGCAAGTTACTCAGGCTCACCCTCCACAACAGGACTCAGGTAGAATTTAGTCTCTTAAATCCAAGAATGTGAGCTTCAAAGTCTAAAGGCATCAACATGTTTGCTTAAAAAAAAGTGCCCTTTAACTAAAAGTTTTGCTTCTAGGCATACCAAGAAATCTGTGCTGTCTAGTCTGTGCTAAAAAGTTTGGTGCTTATTTCATATTGAAGTCCCTTAGGATTCCCTAACTAGGTGTTCTTCTACCTATGGTCTCTGTGAGACCCAACTGTTTAGAGAATTAACAATTCATGGGACCAGAAAGAGGGAGCAAGAGGGAACTGAGGCCCTCATCTGGGCAGGGAAACAGCTCAATGCTGGTGTTTCTCTGAAGGATGTTAAATGCATTTTTTTCTGTGACCATGTAATGTTAGATAAATGTAAAGTTCTTGGAACGGGGACCAGACTCTAGTCTCCCCCTGCCCGTGAAACTGTGCTAACCACCAGAACAGAAAGGTGTCCCTTGTACTAGGGCACATGACTGTTAGACATGGGGCCACAAGACAACGGGCCAGGAGAGGAAGCTCATTTTCAAACGTAGGGTCTTAATTGGGTTTCTAAACCACATATTGGGATGTTGTAATCGGCATTAATGCTTGTTCTTTTGGATGAGCTAGTTAGGTGACCAGGTTGAAAACCTGACCCAGTAGTATGGATGGGATATAGTGTGTGCCAGTTCATAACCGTTACGTGATCTTGAGAGGTCCTAAGCACTGAAATGCAATGAAAGTAATTTGAAATAGTCCTGTCTGGATCTATCCCAAATGTTCCCATTCAGTTGTCCTTCGTCCAGCAGTACAGAAACCAGGCAGCAGATACCTAAATGTCATTCCCCCAAGTTAGCTGGAGATGCACACTGGATTAACTGGAATCTGTTTCCATCCACCTGCTCCTGTCTCTTTTTCTGACTCCCTCACTTTTTCTTTAGTGAGACTGCAAAGAGTACAGTTTTGTTCCTCAAACTATGATCTGGCCACTGGTGACTCTTCCTGAGGGATGTAGCTGGAATCAAGTTTAAGAGTAAATAATGCATCATACTATGGTAATGTTAGAGTGATATTGTAGTCATGATGGTCCAGGAATGATCCGAGAGGCAAAGATTTCTTTAGGTGGTATCTTTTATTGAACCAACTGCCTAGTTAGGATAGAGTTAGACAAGCTTTCAAATGCTAGACATTTGAAAGCTTGCTTATCTGTGTCCTGGCTATATAGCTGGACCAATAAAAGATAGCACCTGATGAAATCCTTGCTTCTTGCTTATTGTATCACGCTAAAGATGCCCCATATTGTCAAATTAGCATAGAAGAATGTGCACCTAAATTATCCGGTCTCCGTTCTTTTACAGTGCTAAAGCTAGTATTAAATTATAGTAGCTGTCATTGATCTAGTGAAAGAACAAAATAGATAGCATCCATATTGTCCAAGTTTATTGAAAGAGTCTCATGCCATCTTATTTAGTCAAGATGCTGTTCTCAAAGGATTTCATAGAAAATCTTCTAGGGCGGCAGAGCCAATAAAGTTTTCTACTGATACTGATATCTCTGCGTGGTCAGAGCTGTTTACAGAAAGCCTCGCACACTTTCTTTTTGTTTTCATAATTGAAAACTTGCCAGAATGCTGAATGGATTTTGTATATGAGATATTTAGCAAATATAATTAAACTGTCACCTTGTGACAGCTCATGTGTTGGGATATTTGACCACACTGGAGTTTTTTTTCCTTTTTTTAACATCTTTGCAAGCCAGCATCACAAGAAACTCTCAATTCAGCAGATTTGGCCAACATTAAAGAAAACTAGAGTAAAAGGAGACACTTCCACTATTATAAAGTGATATATTTAATATTTTTATTTAAAAAAAAAAGAGAGAGATCCAGTGAAACTAAAAGCGGCTTAATGAAATTAAAAAGAGAAACAACATTCTTTCTTATTTAAACAACTCCCCTTGCAGCAGTAGTAACCCCAAACCAAAGCTGCTCTGCAAATGCATGAATACAAAACCCCTTTCCCTGGGCTTTTAAACTAGCCCTGTCACTGTGCAGTCTGAAATGTCAACCCGTTAATTTTGCACGTGAATTTTCAAATGCAAAGCAATTACGCGTGCATGAAGTTGAGCGTTGGCATACGTGTCTAACTGGGACTCAAAAACTTGTTTGAGCCCAAGGTGGAACTGAGGACACTGGGCTTTTGGTTGTAGCTGTGTTGGTCTAAGGACATAGGCAGGCAAGGTTTTTTGAGTAGAGGGGATATCCTTTAATAGACCAACTGAGTAGTTGGAAAAAAGTTCTTAGCAAACTTCCAAGTGCAACCGCCCTTCTTAAGGCATAAGAAGTCTCTACGTTCTCATTGACATCCTGGCACATTTTTAGCTTCTCTAATTCCTTGGAGTCTCAGAAGCAAATCAGTAGAAATTTAGAAAGACAAAAGGTAAAGCAGGGAAGGGAGGGGGTAACAAAAAACAGGGGGGGGGGGAGGCCAAAGGGAGACACTCCAGTGGTAGTAATCCAAGGTAAGCAAGAGGCTGGCTGTGAAAAAGGAAATAGCTGAAAATTAGGACGATAAAGGGCAGAAAAGGAGGGGAGGGGAGAAAAGTGGGGGCGAAGAAGAATGTAAGAGGTCAGGTCTGGCAGGTACCTGGTGAATCGGATTCACTTTTAGCTTCTCTCATTCCTTGGGATCTCAGACCAGCAGAGGCTCCCCATGCCTGAAGAAGGGTGATTGCACCTGAAAGCTTGCTAAGAACTTTTTTCCAACTGCTTAGCAGGTCTAATAAAAGATATCGCATCTATTAAAAAAACCTTGCCTAACTGAGGAGGCTACTTTTACTGTCAATATGAAATGGAGAAACTTAAACAAAAAAACCCCCCCAAAAGCCCAGTAGTATAAATGGCAAAAAATTGTAGCTTCACTTTGAACTTAAAGTTAGCAATCTAGTGTGTTGTGGAAAGGAAATGTAAATGTAGTTATAAGTATCTGTACATTGATAATGTTTTTATCTTGAGTTTTTGTGTCCTTTTTATCTTGACTTGATAACATGTTTATCTTCGGTCTGCCTTTTTAATCTGTAGGCAGAAGGCAGGGGAGGGCGGCACCTTCTAGACTAACTCGTTCAGAGAGACGTGAGCTTTCTCAGGCTATAGTCTCCTTCTTCAGATGCTACAGGGAGACTTAATTCTATTGTATCCTTTCCTCCTGCTAATGTTGGCTGTCTATAATGAGCGATGGCATCTTTAGAGGGCCAATAATGAGAAAACAATGAAGATCCATGTAACAGCTGGAAATGACATTCTGTATCTAATTGTTGACATGCACTCTTGTTCCTCCTAGGGCAAAGGTGAAGAAAGGTGTGAATATTTTCAGTGTCAGAGCCAGCAGCCCATACTTATGGGACATTAGAGAGAGCATGGATTATTCTGGGAAATATGCACCAGCTGTTATTGTTTGCCAGAGGAAATCTGCTACCTCCGAAAATAGGTAGGTCATTGCCAGTATTTTTAATGACTGACAAGCAGGGGTGGCGGTTTGGTTTTATTCTTAAAGGCGATGTATCTTCTTTGCTGTGGTTTTGAATAACTTTCATTATTGTTTCCCGATATACACCGTAAACGCGTCGATTAAAAAAGCTGGTGCTAGCTCTAGTTCATCATTCTGTACTTACTGTATGCGTTTTAAGCCAAAGAGTACTTAAAGAAAATGAAAACTAACAGGAAATATTCATTTCACAGGAATATTTCAAAGGCCTTGTCTCATCGCTTTGAATTTAATTCAGCCTTATTGTTCAGCCTTTTCTAATTATTTGCTGCCAGCTGGTCAGCGATTATATTGGTGGCCTGTTAATTACAGTCCTTTTTGTGTCCTGGACTTTCCAGAGGGAGCTAAAACATAGTCCCGGCATGTTTTTTAAGTGATTTTTTTTTTCCTATGAATTGTTAATCTACAGTAGGAGACTTGATCTTCAGTCATTAAATTCCCACTGTGTAATCACTGATGTACTACTACATTGACCCCTAAACCAGTCTTTGTTTGGCAGTTGGTTGTTTCAGTTTCTTAGTTTGGGTGCATGTTTTGAAGAGTAAATGTTTGTTACCTCTAGTTTTCACGTCATTCATTATTCTTGGAAAAGCATGGGGGCAACTGGTAACGAGCTGGTTTTGTTGTATTTTTAGGTATTGTTGTTAAACTCACGTTATAAAGAGGGAAGCCAAATTCTGGAATGATTTATCTGCTGTGAAATTCCCTTGATCTATCCCGGGTTTGCAGTGAATGCAGGATTTGGAGATTTTTTATTAAAAAGGAAAAAAAAACCCTCTTATTATTAAATGCAGCGAGCTCAGCGGGTGGAATGTGAAAAGAAGCGGGGACCTCCGTTGCATTTTCCGATGCAAGTTTGTCCTTCCTTAAAAGAATTCAGGTTCAGATCCCGCTTGCACTATATCCTGATTTTTTTTTTTCTTCCCTCAACTGTATACAGTATTATAGCTGGCTGAACTTTATTGGTCAGAGAAGTGATGTCTGTCTGCCCAAGGTCACAGCTTTCTCCTCAATAAAAGAATCTGTCAGTCAGCTTCTTAAAGGGCCTGATAATGCTCATCAAAATCAGTGAGCTCTTTCCACTAAATTCATTTGGGTTTGGATCAGGCTCAGAGTGATTATTATGACAGTAAATTATCTACCACCATCTGCCCTTTTATTTTGTGCCTGGGCAGTGTGGAGGAGCATTTCCCCAATTCCTCCTCCATAATGTAAAAATGTAGTGTGCTGTCAAGGATGAATCAAGTTTGGCAAATTTTTCCATTTTTCCATATTTTCTTAGAATTGAGCACTGGGCAACTGCCTTTTGAACGTGACTTTTTCATTATCCTACTTCAGTTTGAACTCGGTGTCGCACTGGTCCCTCTTCTTTCATATGCCATCTATGAGGAGTGTCTTAGTAGTATTGCATACATGATAGTGCTGCTCTCTAGACTGTAGTCCTGCGGTGAGTTTGCTTCAGGATTGGGGCCTTGGCTACCTAACATAAAGATTAATTTAATAGATTTCATAGATTTCATAGACATTAGGGCTGGAAGGGACCTCGGAAGATCATCGAGTCCAGCCCTCTGCCCAAAGGGCAGGAAGTCAGCTGGGGTCATAGGATCCCAGCAAGATAAGCATCCAGTTTGCTCTTGAAGGTGTTCAATGTAGGCGCTTGAACCACCTCCGGTGGCAGGCTGTTCCAGACCTTGGGGGCTCGGACAGTAAAGAAATTCTTCCTTATGTCCAGCCTGAAACGGTCTTGTAGTAGTTTGTGACCATTCGACCTAGTCGTCATCCCTTGGGGCGCTCTGGTGAACAAACGTTCCCCCAGATACTGGTGGTCTGGGAGCTTGTCAGGCTTTTAGGCTGACTGGTACCCAGCCCTGATTCCCCAAAGTTTTGGGCGATTGTTCCCGAATGAAATAATTAAGACTTCATTTTTACTTCACATTTTACTGAAATGCTTAAAAATAAAGTCAAGGAAAGGAAATGTATCGCAATGCTAAGCTGCTATTAATAACATCAGATAAAAATGAAGCATGACAGCAATCCAATCAATGTCAAACCCAGAACATCAGACCCAGTATTGGACTGGAAATTAAATCATCAAATTAAGTAATCCAATTAATATTAAAAATAAGCAATCCAATATATTCTGAAGAGGATTAAAAAAAGGTGGCTGTCTGTTTGTGCATAAACCCCAAGTGGAGAATTTTACCAAGTCAATCAAATGCATGATATGAATGGTTAGTCATCATAACACTCTAACCAAACTATTATCATTGCAGCAGTTGGGCTGCAATCTCAGAGGCAATTAATTCTTCCTTGTGAGACAGTAGTTCTTACGTACCGTCTACTCCTTTCCTCCTCCCCTAACATAAATGTTACAACAGGCTTCAACAGCAGCGTTCCAGGAGTTTGACAGCCCTTATTTATCAGAATTTACATATGATGATCTCAAAGCTCTTGGGAACTTTCAATGAAGAACATGTCGTAATTAATATTGTTGTGAGACAACATTTAGGGCTATTATGCATGGGAAATGTTTCTGTTAGGAGTGTTTCCTGAGTGAATTGTATAGAAGTATGTCTTCGCACACGCTCACACACTCACAAGATCCGAGCTACAATCGTGCAGCTTAAAGTAAGTTGCACGATCGCAGATCAGGCCCCACATGTGCAGACCAGATTTGCTGGTGCCAGAAGCCGTACCAGGAACACAGTGCAAGTCCAGGAAGGAGAAAGGGAAGTTAGCAGCTCTGGGGCGGGTTGACTGGACTGTGGGGGCTGGTGGGCTGTGGTGGGGGTTGTCCAGCTGAGGGTAGGGGTGTTGGGGGTGCTAAAAGTAGCTCGGTCAGGGTGTGGGATTAGGAAAAATGCAGCCCCAAGGCTGGGGCAAATGGCTGGACTCTCCCAGCCCTAGTTCCAAACTTGTGCAGATGTTCAGTAAATCGGGTGAACCAGTTCCACATCTAAATTAGTTCACCTCCTCGGGTGAACAAAGTTAGATCTGGACAGCCATTTTTTCCCCTGCTGTAACTTCTCCGAACGTATGTGCAGATTGGCATTTAGATCACCTTAACCCTAATTAGGTCGATCTAAGTATAACGTCTGCATTAGGGGTGTGCGAAATGAGTCCTATTCGATTCAGATTCGGCCCGCATCAGGGACCGTGATTTCATTCGTTGATTCAGATCACTGTCCCCTATTAGATTCGGCCGAATCCAAATCTGAAGAGTCAATGCTGATTTGGAGAATCAGCGATTCGGACAGAGATACAGCTTGAAATGTCTTTTCTACATACCTTGAGGTACCAGCATGACTCGTGATCCCTGCCATGCTGGGGTGGATGGAGCATCCCACAGGAGTGCAGGGGTGGGGGGCTCACATGCGTGGCAGTGAACCCAGAAGTGGACTGAAAGTACTTCCGGTCCACTTCCGAGTCTGCCAGGGGGCGCCACACCTCCATGACTCGGTGATCAGCTGTGGGGGGACCCTGGGTGCTCCCCCATACCCAGGAGGCACCAGTTACTGAGCTGGGGGGGGGGTATGGGCAGCCTCCCAGTGTGCTCCCTGGTGGACCCAGAAGTTTGCCAGAAGTGCTTCTGGTCCACTTTTGGTCTGCTGCCGAGTGCATTTGGGGACCAACCCCCCCGCTCTTCTGGGGGACGCTCCATGCACCCCAGCATTGCAATGTTCCAGTAAGAACATTGAGAGATTAAAGGGTCCTCTGATTCGATTCAGATTCGGGGATTCAGCCACCGAATTGAGCCGAATCTCCACCAAATCGGCTTCGCACAGCTCTAGTCTGCATGTACCCACACGCACACACAAGCAACACAGCCATGCTTTCTCATGGTTTGATGTATAACTTCTTTTGCCCAGGTGATCAGTTTTTAAGACTTCAGAAGAGCAAACTTTCCTCTAAAACATGGTTCAGTAACCTACAGTTCATGGGCCAGAGCCAGTCCATAAAGACTGGATCCTGCCTACAAAGCCTATGAGGCAGTTGGAGATTCATGGGGAGGACCCCTTCCCCTCATTAGCCTCATGCTTCCCCTTCACACAGACCCTCCACTGAAGACACTGCTGAGGTGGGGGGAGGTATCTGCATAGTCAGCAGCCAAGAGGTTAACACACACCCCATACTGCCACCACTGCCTTTTCACCATTTAATTTATCATTGCTGATTGCTGCTGGCAGTGGCATTTGGTGGCACATAGAGACTGGAGTGAGCTGTCGCTAGCTTTGGAACTTTTCTAACTCCGCTTTAAAGCCTCTCTCTCAAAAGTCTTCAGACTAACCTAGTCCCACAAAGTTTGAATGAGGCCATCGTCAATGAGCCACAGTTTCTAAAAGTCCTAATTCATTCAGCAATTAAAAAAAGGGCATTTGGAGCATTGCATACCTGTAAGTCTGGAACACCTTTCTATGACCCCCCCCACCCTCAAAAGTAAAAAAAAAAAAAAATCTGGATACACTCTGGAGGAAGATGATGATGCAGACTTATCTGAATAAAAGGTCTTAAACTATAATTATGGCACCAGTTTACAGAAGTTTTAATATACAAAATCTTACAAACATAGATGACTAGATAAAAAGAGCGCTCAACAGAACCGGTCACTCAGCATTAGGACGTCTGCAAAATTTAAAATTAGTTCCAACTTGTGATCACCTCCTCATCCCCAGTGTTTCTTTTCTGTCTTTTCTGTTGCTGTCCTAGAATGAGGTTGTATGTCAAAGAGTTTGTTTTTTGTAATCTTATTTCCATAAAAAAAAGTTTATCAGGCTGAAATCGTCTTGAACCTTAACATTTACATTTTTATATAAGGTCTAAATTCCTATATACGTTATGTTTAAATATTTTCTATGCACACGTGTGTGTATGTGTGTATATATCTATATCTATATCTGTCTATCTAAAGATACCTGTGTGTGTATGTATGCATATGTTTGGGTAATATATATACACTAATGCCAAAATCTCCAAATAAGGAAAACAATATGTTAATAACCAGGGGACGCTATTTACACTATCATTAGCAGACAGCAAACTTTTCCTTACCCTGATCTAGACAAGAGGATATAAATTCAATTAGGCAATTTCCTACCCCAGTGTCCTCCAGCTGTGGGCCATGTATCCTCTAAATATGTTCCATGGTACTGAGTTGTATTTTAGTTTTTCTCCATCTCACTTTCCATAGGCAAGACTGACATTTGCTTCACTTTTGAAAACTTTTTGTCCAGACACCAGTTAATATATAAATAAAATTTAAAATATTAGGAATGCATTATTTAACATGCTGTTTTCTTTATCCATTTTTAGGAGTAAGGTCAAGTATTGCATGGGGAGGGGCATGCTGAGAACTTATTGGAAGTGATTCCTCTTTCTCTTTGCATGTTTGAAGCCGTTGTCTTCAAAAGGAGGCTAGATAATCACCTGGCCGGGGTCATTTGATCCCACCATCCTTTCCTGCCCATGGCAGGGGGTCGGACTTGATCTGCTCAGGTCCCTTCTGACCCTACCAAGTATCAACTATGAAACTCTTCAGGATGGATGGCAGTTAAGTATTGCTGCATGTGTTACCAAGTTGTTTGCCTCCGTAGTTCATTTTATAAACTCTACAGACTCGATTTGCATATTGTTTAATTACTCTTAAAAATCAGAGATCTGATTACATGAATGCAAAGGTGGCAATGTTAATTAACTGGAGATTCGGTGCTTTTGTGTTTCTGATAGTTTTACATGGATCAGGAAATAGTGTTAATAAAGCTAACTTACTGTGACAGGTGTAATTTCACGGATTAGGGAGACACTTGTGCAAGTGATAAACTGAACCGGGATGCCTCAGCATTTCTTTATCTAAGTTTTGAAATATATCACTCATTTTATTTGGAGAGGTGTTGGCACGAAAAGCTTATCATAACGGGATTAACATATAAATATTATCACAGCCAGCAGGATGTTTCTGACTGCATATTAACAGCAAATATTATGAGTCTGTATCAGAATCACTAATGAAGGCCATCTGTCAAGTATCGTTTGGCGTTCTCAGTGCCCTGCTGATCACGGGCTTGTGACAGCGTTCCAGATTCATGGTGAAACACCCACAGACTTTTTTCCCCCTGATTACTCAGATTTTTGCCTTATGCCATAATAAGTGTGTAACTAAATCCTGACTTCTGAGATAACGAAATGAGGTAATACCTGTGACATTTGTACTGCCTCTACATAATGAACCTTTGAGAAACACCTACCATTCCTCTCTTTCCACCTAGGTAGTCAGCATAGTTTATAGAAACCACACACACCATGAATTTCTTGGGGACTCAGAAATGGTTTAAACTTATCTATCAACTGAATCAAGTAAATAGGCGTCAGTTTTTTGCTATGATTAGGTTTCTGTTTGGGGTTTCTGTGCTATCATTCATCAGACGTAATCTGCCCAGACAAACAGGAGGGAACTCAGAGTGAAGACATAATAGTGCTTCTAGGTTTTTTGGATAAATCCAATATCTTTTATTAGACCAACTCAAATAGTTGGAAAAAAATCGTCTTTGCGAGCTTTCAGGCACCAACACCCTTCATTAGGCCGAGGAAGCATCTGCGGTTGGTCTGCGCTCTTCTTTGAGCAGGTCTAGAGTTGCCTCTGCATCTAAGTACAAGATGGGTATTTCTGCAGCTGTGCCATGACTGATATAAGGAAGAAGGATGCCTGGAGCCCAAGACATCTGGCTTTTATTCTCTGGAGACTTCCTGTTTGTCTTCGCTTTGTCAGCAGGGGACCAGAGTTTTAAAAATAAAAGATGTCTAAAGGCTGAGCGGGATTTTTTCAGGCACCTCACTCCTACTGATTTCACCTTTTAAGGTTCTGGGCCTCTGGTTCTCCATTTCCCATCTATAAAATGTGGCTACCAGTGTATTCTTAAAACACAGAGGTGTTGGGAGTACCCTGAAGATGGTGAGGCCTTCTGATACTATGGTAAGGGGAGAAGTAAAATTAAAATAGCAAGACACAAGTCAGTCTTGGTGCCTTAAACTGTTCTATTCCTATGAAAATTAAAGATCATTAAGCATTTACACATATTCTGCACAACGTAGGATATTTTTCCATACTCAGAAGGGATTCGAATTCATTTATCCACCTAAGCAAAAAAAACAGTAATAAAGGAAACTTGGATCTTTTGGAGCACAACCTCAAAGTCTGGATCCGGCTGTTTTAACTTTCTCCGTCCCCACATTTCATGGCAATTTGGCATGGGCAGGCTTGGTCCTCAGATTTCTGATATTATATAATCATCATTACACTAGATAAGTTGCCAAGGTAGCATTTTTAAGGAATTTTTGCCCCTTGCACTTTTGAGGTATAATCCCCCGCTATAAAGGAGTGCCAGCGAAACCCTGCTATGATTGAAGTGAAGTGAGAATCTGGCTCGTTAATCATTGACAAGTCTGTGAGCCTAATTTTGCTTTCAGCTGACCATGTGTGAATACAACAGAAGTGAAATATTCCTGTGTTAGCCCTGTTAAATTAATAGTCGATGGCAATGCTTCCTTGTGTGGAGCCAGGATCTGTGCCTGTGTCCCGCATTTCCCAGTGAAATGTATTCCCTTCTGCTAGGTTTAACTCTTCTCAACAGTTTTGCTTGAGTATGAAACCAAATAAATATTAGCTGGGGACAAGGAAGGAGGAACATATGGTAACCTTCCCTTGGGTTTGCCCACATAATCATTCACTGTTATTATGAATATGTGTATGTTTAGTACTCCGTATTTCTCATTTTCAACCCAAGTATGGAATCTCCCATTAAATTATGTAACATCTAGGTTTGGTGTTACAACTGCAGCGAGTTACTGCCTCATTCTTTTACTTGTTGCAGCTGCCATTATGTTTGATAGACTCTCAGGAGTGCTGTAATCCTAAAATACAGTACGGCTTTCTTTGCTGAAGCAACAAAAAGCAACACATTGGATATAAATAACAATGTAATAGCCACAATAATTATATTGTTTGGCTTGCTGGTGTTCATCAACGCACTTCATAAGTGCGGCTGTGTGTTACAGATCACCCATAATTTGGGTTTTGGGGGTCTTTTTCTCCTTGTGATCTGTGTTTTCACACATCCAGACAAACCAACTGTATTTTTCTGCGAGGGAAGATAAAGCTATCTGCTCAATGGAATTACAAAAAATGCATACCCCAGCTAAAAAATACCCGGTGTAACATGCTCCTTCCTATCATGAATCATGTAGGCTCCAGTTTGCCATAAGATAAATGACTGAGATTGAAATTGCAGCAAGAAAATAGTTCTATGAGCTTCACCAGTTTTTAACTAAAAATACCTGACAAGATATTGCAGCAGTAATGCCGGTAATGGGAAGATGGTGTATGTAGGTAATTACATGGCAGCCCAAGAGGGGTTTTTTCACGTGAAGCAGAGCTCCGTGCGTGTGTTGTTTGGAGACATTTATTCCAATTTGCATTCTCTTTTTAAGTAACGGAGTTTCAATATTGCTTTCCTGCTTTTTGGACTGCTCCAAGCTTATACCCACCTGCTCCTTGACACATGGACCAAAGCCTCCATTGCCCCGTACCTTGTGTGCTCCTTCTCACGAGAGCAAAGTAAACTGAAAATGCTGCTATTCCAATTTACAGGGTTGTAGGTTGTAACCGTGTTGGTCTAAGGACATAGGCAGACAAGGTTCTTTGGGGAGATCTGATATCTTTTATTAGACCAACTACATCGTTGCAAACATTTTGACTCGGGTTACATGTATTTTGCATTGGCTAGAACAGATGCAGGGAAACGGTCACTTCATTTCACTTTTGCAAACATTGCCGTATCATTTTCTGATGGTAAGTTTGGGTTAAATCTCATTGAGGCTGGAATAAGGGTGTAACGGAACAGCTAAAACAAAGCGAGCACCACCCAAAACGCAGCACATGGCATGGCTTGAGTAGATGAACCCTGGGGCTCAAATGGTCTCCCTAGAGATAGATATAGTAAACACGAAGGTCAGGGCCTTGATTGATGGAGCTGTTGGTTTCTATTAACGAGAGAGGAGAGCCGCAGAAACAGATGCAGAGAAGAAGCAGAAAGACAAGGGGATGTCCCGAGACGCGCTGAGATTATAGCCCTGAGGAAGAGCCTGAAGACAGGGACTGAGCATTCGCTAGTCAGCAAAGCAAGTTTTCCGTGGAAATGGTTGCAGTCAAACACAGGAAAATGGGACTCCATCACCAATTTCTTCTCCTAAGTGGAACAACCTGTTAAAGTTTAAAACGGACTCCCCATTTAAGTCAAAAAGAGACAGCAATAGGCTCAGCTGACCCTGGACTTCACATCTTCCAGTCTTGCTTACATCTGATGGTCCAAGCATGGGGGGACCAGCTCTCACGTTTTATGCAATCTATATTTTGTCGTATTCATTTCTTCTTAAATTGATGGACTACATGATGAAAACATACATTTATTAGAACAGGGTTTTCACATGACAGTCATTTTGATGCCTTGATTTTTTTTTTTTTGATGCTCATCTTGAAATGTTACCAGGACCTGACTTTTGCTAGGCCATTAGGCCAACTTCCAAGAGAAGTGGTGCTGGCTCCCACCCTGGGGGTCTTTAAGAGGAGGCTAGACGAACACCTTGCTGGGGTCGTTTGACCCCAGTGCTCTTTCCTGCCATGGCAGGGGGTCGGACTTGATGATCTGCTCAGGTCCCTTCTGACCCTACCTACCGTGAAACTACTATGAAATTATGAAACTACAATCAAAGTTTCTTAAGCTGAGCAATGTAGACCTGAGGCATTTAAAATTACCACTCTTTTCCTTTATACTGTCTATGCAATGTTAATATATTGGAGAAATGGGTTGTACCATCGAGGTACAAATGAAACAGGAAGAAAATAAATGTATTAACTGGTGACTAGTAGATAGAACTTATTAGGGAACATTTTCACCTGTTTATTTCAAAGAGACTCATCCATTAAAAAAAAAAAAAGATACCAGGAAAAAACGCTTCAAAGACACGCAGATAATTTCCTGACATCTTAGAGGTGGACCCTGTTTCAGTATCTTTGACCTTTATGTAAATCCAGTACTACAGGACACTTCAGCTGTTATTACAAAGGCAAAGTTTCTTTTTAATATTAACTGAACTTTAAGGTTCTCCGTAGGAAAAAGGCCAATGTCTTTGTTTGGGAGCGGGGTGTTATTAGACACAGGGAATTAAATGACAACAAGTGTTGAATTGGTGTCTTGGTCTCTTAAAGCATTCTGGAAAAAAGACGTGGGGTTTTTTTTCTTCATTTCTTCACGGTGATATTCTTTTCCAGTTGAAAATTCATAACACATTTTTATAGAACTGGCATCTCCAAACAGCCTGCAAATAATGATACAAACGGGTTACTTAACTGGTAGTCAGCAGCCAGTGTTTCATCGTGGTCCTTGTTGTCAGCAGTCCCACAATACAAGGACGACATAGCAGCTGTTATAAAGGTCTTATATCCCACTTCCGCAGGCCTTGGAGAAGTTGGTTTAGTTTCGTGCCTCTTTCGTGGCCCCAGAACGCGGGGACTTAAAGGCACTTTTGTGACAATCGTCTCCATCCATGCCTATAATGCAAGTACGGACTAGCTGAGAAATGGTCCCAGAGCCTTTGCTTTGCTGGTCAAGATTAAAAACCATTCCTGCCTTCCATGACTTTGCAAGTATGTGGCAGCCGCGCAAATGAGGGGCTTAACTGAAAGCATAACAGATCAATCCTGACTCCTTCCTGATGTAAGAAGGTGGATGAGGCTCTGTCTGCACTAAAAGCCGTCTTCTGTATTCAGCGTGGCACACAATTTGAATGGGTTGCTGTGCCCAGCTGTATAGAAAGTAAGTCAGATGAACAACTGGACGACAAGGCAATCTTGTCTTGGCCTGATAAAACCCTAAATAGTCTGGTACCAGATGATGATCTGCTTCCCCTCCTGCATTCATTCCTGGAAACCTCCACCAACCCCCTTGCCCCCCCCGCCCCTGTTCACTGCCTCCACAGCTGTATATCAGACACCTCTGAAAACAAAATTGCACACCACATAACATGTCAGAGTGAAAGACAACCTGAAAGAGAATCTGTTTAGTTAAGTTTGGACTTGTTCCATATTTCACATACAGCGGCATCAGGCTAACCTCTCCTAACCTCATTTCAGCCGTGACCCAGGGTGGGGTTTTACGCAGAAGGAATTTTGGCTGGAGGCAGCCTGTGCAGCGCTTATAAAGAGAGATGAATTTAATTTCCTGTCCTATCTCATCTGAAAAGAAAGGATCACAGGCGGGATTTTTTATCAGTAAAAAAAAAATAAAAAATCTTCTATATATTTTTGGATTAAATTTTATTGATTTGGGTATGAAACTAACAGTAGAAAACAGGGAGAGAAATACTTCTGTGCGCCAAAGAAATCAGGCAAATACAGTCAGATATAGAATGAGTCTTGCATTATACTATATTAAAGGAATCAGCTAGGAAATTGAGAATAGGAGTACTAATGCCATCATAATTATCCGGTAGTACTTCAGGAGGTAGAGGTCTGTGGTATAAATCTTAATGATCCTGGGTTGAAACTATACTGATAATCTATTTGCCAAAAAAAAAAAGTATGTGATTGTATAATTAAAGATAATATCATAACACGTACATGGAGGGAGATAGAATTAAGGTTGCCTGGGTAATTTTGATCCCGCTATTTAACATTCACATGGCATGTGGACTTCTTTGCGACGCAGCATGTTGATAAACGGGTTTATTTCCACTAAACACTTGAGTTCAAATCCCTCTGAAATTGCAGAGCCTAGCAACTCCACTGTATGAATTTCAGAGGTTGGCAATTTAGGGCTCATACATGGATTTTGCAGCAAGTTAGACCCGACAAGCAGCCCCTTTATCAACTTATCAACTTTTCTGAGAAGGTCTTGTCATGCACAAGGACTTACTAATCCTCACCTGTAAAATGGGCAATGCTGTACTTGAAGGAAACGTTTTAACCCTAAGTAAGTTGCCTACAGTCACACATCCGTGTCGGTGGCAGAGATGGCAGTAGATCAGATCACAGAAATGTTGACCAGGGCTGCTATACAGTTTTCCCCGACTGTCCCGTTCTGCTCGCTCGCCTATAGAAAAGTGTCCCCTTTTCTATCCTGTGCACAAGTAACAAAAGGACTTTTCCAACAGTTTGGAGATATTCGTACAGATTTAGCTTCCTTATTTTGAGCCGGGTGTTATCCAGGGTAATAAATATCATTTTAATGTTGAGGGAGAAGAATTTCTCCAAGGAACCTTCAAGACGCATCATCGCCATGCTCTCTCTGTGTTACGGTGGTAGTTATATTTGTGGCCTTCCAGGTTTTTATAGCCACGGGGCTCTTAACAGCTCTAGTGGGACAGGAACAGTTTACCATTTATTAAAAAGAAAAAGAGCAGCCTATGGAAAACTTAATATTAAATGCAAGGATGCGATGTCATGTTAAAGTATCTCTAATTGCGCTGGGGTTTTCTTTTCCTTGGAGTAAATCCCACAGGAAATCATTTTAATTACTTTGTGAGTTAGAAGCAGGAAGGTGCCAGAGTTTCTTAGAGCATGAGCTGGGGCTGGGAATACACATGCTGTTGGTGGTAGATGGGGATTCCCACTTCTTGGGTAAGGACATTATCAGAAATTAATTTTTCTTTATTACTCAGCATAGACTGCTGCACAAATTAGAAGGTGAGAGTAAGTGTGCAGTATAGTCTGCTATTTATCTAGGCTTTAAAGTATTCCTATTTAAATTCTAGCCACAGGCACAAAGATGAAAAGCAGTGAACATTGTTACTTATGTCATGTTGAGTTTTCTGATGACTTTGTCTCTTAATGGATAGTCCTATGGATAACAGAAACATCCAGAGTTTCTCTGTAACCGCAGGTTAAAGGAATTGCTTTGGGGGAGGGATATAAACTCTTGAGATTTGGCCTAACCCACCCTCTAAGTAATGGGGTCAGAAGGAGGCTTTCCACATTTATCTTTGATACACATACCTCGTTGAATGCATTTATCATCACAAGGCCCCTGTGAGGTTGGGTTGTGCTGTCATCCTGATTTTGCAGCTTAAGACCCGAGGCACAGAAATGCGAAGGGCTAGATCCAGAACGTAGGTGCCCTAAGGCTGAGCATTATGATGCATAACTTTTAGGCCCATGGACCGCTAGGTCCCAGTAGGAAAATCCTGCGAATGGGGGAAGAGAGGGAGCAGAGATTATGCCAGCTCGGGTGCCTCTCCCACTACTATGAGGAAGCATCTTCCTTCCCTTGGGATTCACATCCCAGAAGCCTCTCCTGGAGGTAGGTGCCCTATGCCTTTCATTCAGACACCAAGCCTGGGTTCTGCAAGCCTTCCTGGAAGAGGCTGTAGCCCTCATTTTCCTGGAAGCTCTGTGGCTGGAGTATGTGCCTGGGATATGGGAGACCCAGGTCCAATTCCCACCTCAGCCTGAACAGGTCTGGGCTGGGGGATCTGCTTAGAGCCATCGGTCACCCAGATGGGTATGTGGAGGTACATGGATGAAATGTGTTAGACGATTTATTCTTTCCTCCCTACTGCCCCTCTTTCAGCTTGCCTGCAATAACGAGCAGTGCTCCTGCCCTTCCCATCTCCTCAGTCTTCTGCGAATGACTTCCAGCTGTAGGTGTCAGCTGAAATATGAGTTTTCTTACATTCGGCAGAACCTGTTCTCAATTTGCACCTTTTCATTAAGGTCTGGATCTTTTATATTGAATTCCAGCCTTCTGTAGCTTTATGAGTCCCGTGCTTTATGTATGATGTTCTGCCAGAATTTGAGCATGGGATTGCAGAGGAAAAGGTGATACCTAATAATTTATACAGAATTACAATTTTTTTTTTTCACAGAGGATGTGGGAGGGTGGAAGAAAACCATATACCCAATGTGTAAAGTAAGAAAGCCAAGGGTCTGATTCTGTGACAAGCAACTAGAATCGTTAAAGCAGTATTTGATTTGCTAATTAATCGCCTGTAAACTTTCATGCATCTCCACGCACATAAGATTCATAGATAGTTAGGGGCTGGAAGGGATCTTGTAGATCATTGGGTCTAGTCCCCCTGTACTAGGCAGGAAAAGACAACGGGGGTCAAGTGACCCCAGCAAAGTGACTGTCCAATCTCCTCTTGAGGATATTATCTTACATTATAATACATTTTCCAAGATAGACTTTTTGGATCAGAATTTTGCCCAGAGGGTGATCAAGTCTTGTTTTAGATGCTGGTGTGCTCCTTTGGAGCTGGCCCAGAGAGAGCAAGACCAAGGTTGGAAGGGGAGTCTGTTGTATAGTACATAAATGAAGCTAGGGCTAACCCCTCACCATTGGACCACCCTGCCTTTTATCCTCATTGCTTTCTACTTGCTAACTCAGTTTTCAAAAAGTTGCATCCACAGACACCATCCTGTCTCTCCATCCCATCCCACCCCCTGCTCTTATTTGCTCATTTTGGTCCCCTAGTCTTGTGTTTTCATACACGTATGATAAATCAGCACCTGGAGTGTGCCACCCACCACACATCCAGCATGTTCATGAAACAAAAACCCCATAAAACTAAAGCAGCAGCTGTGCAGGTAAGCTAAAGGCATCTTGAACGGTGAGTGTCAGTGGAGTCACTCCAGTTTATACATCAGTGGAGTTATGCTAATTCACCGGCTAAGGATTGAGCTCAGTGATCCGCGAAACAGAAACCATTGGGAAGATGACGAATGCTCTACAATACATGGAAAGAAAGGGGAGTGCAGTGGCAAGAGGCAGGAGGTTACTGCTTGGGACTGCTGCTGCTTTTTGTGGGCAATCTTATGGCATCCAAATTAAGTTAAAATAGGGCCCAGAGGGCTGATCAGCGACAGCCTTCCTACCAAGAATGGCAGCGGCCACCATCCAGGTGCTTTGGGGTTGGGTCAGTTCCTCTAGATCTGCAACCAACAATGCTACACCGGCCTTCAAAGACTACATTTCTTTGGAAAGAGTATACCACACACTTCTAGTCTGCGTCTCCTTGCAGGCTGCCCACAATGCTCTTTCTAAAGACAGCCATTACCATGTGGCCGTCTAGGGCCTTGCGGCAGGACTGTGCGAGCTCTTGGAGAGATTGTAAATTCCCCATCAATCCCGAGAAGCTCCTTCGCATTGCCTGTCATGATCCTTATCTAATCCTACCGGTCAGCATGCCATATTGCTGCTTGTCTTCTCCTGAACAGCCGTTGTCTCTCTCTCGGTCAGGGGACACGTACCCGATTTGCAAGGTGTCATATTAGCATCCTCGTAGTGTAAATGCCCATTTCCTTCTTTTTTAACCAACTTTATTCTTGAGCCAGGATGTCAAGGGAGTGGCACAGATTGGCCGTCCGTGGCGTGGCAGAGCCAAACTCTGAGGACATCTATGAGTGTGCTTCAACAGACAGAGCCCCTTGAAATCAAATTTAAATGTGTACATTAATGGTTTATGGGTTCAAGGGCCTATGGCCCTGATGCATGGCTGCAAAATAGATGGTCATCCCCGGAAACAGTTCACTACATGTGAAAATACATGTTTTCGCACACAAATGGGTACTTTTGTAAGAGCCACTAATAAGTTCTTTGTCACATTTGGCACGTGTTTAGACATATTTTTATCGTGTTGTTACACCATTGTAGATGAGTGTCTCAATATATCACATCAGAGCTGGATCCTGACACAGTCAGCATTTCCACCTCACAATGGTTTTGACCTGAATTCTGATAGGACAATTTGGGCACTTTTTTTTTAATATAGTCCATAAGCCAAGGTTATTAAACTTGGATTCCTACGACTAGCTTCCTAAATCCATAACCATTTCTCCTAATGAAAATGGCCTACTTTTCAAAGGTGCCAAGTACTCACAGCACTTGTTGCCCTTAGCCATTTCATTCTAAATATTTGATCATGGTGACTAAAATTGTACCACATCTTCCAGATACTCCACTAAGTCACCAAATGATCAGCAACTTGGCCAGTAGGGACGTGTTGCATACTGTTCAGCATGCCGCGCAGGTGTCGTACGACTGTAAGGTATATTTTACAAGTTTTGCTTCTAGGTCTGGGACTCATGAGCAAGTAGAATATTCCCCAGCCTATCCCCATCACCCCCTCCCTAAACTCCTTGGAAATGGCTGATTTGTATTCAGGTGCTTGTAATCTTTCCAAATGAACTATTCAGGCTGAAATGTTCAATGTCAGAAGTTGAATTTTGGAGGTAAGTTTTAACTGAAACTAGAGTCATGTGGGGCAGTCTTAACCGACCTACCTATAATTCACTCGTGTATCTCATAGCTCTATTTCTCATTAAACGGTTAAACATATATATGCGGGGTACGTGGTGGGTGTTTGTAAATCCTTTCTGAGCACCCTGAAGGTTGAATTTCAGTTGATGTTATACACGCACTTTGGGGTATGTTGTATAAATGTATGCAGGCTGCCAGAAAGAGAGATGTGTGTGTTCGGTACTTATTTTATATTTTATTTTCCTGAGAAATAAAATCAACCCTGATTCAATTTGTAGGACTCTTGAAAAGAATTATTACTTCCCAATGAGAAATTGCTATTTATTCAAAAACAAGATTTTGTTCTCATAAACCACATCTAAGTAAATCTTGCTTGCAGAGATACTAAGCAGCAAATGATTTGGAGTTTAGATGTCTCTGGCACATGGGGATAAATGTACAATTTTGCAAATGCTGCCTAGAAACTCATCCCTTTGAAATGTTTAGCATTTAAAATAGTTATTATAGAAGCAATAGTTTCCTGTTTACTTTTGGACTTGGTTTTCGTTTGCCTCATTATACTTATATAACATTATAGCAAGAAAAAAATCCTATTCGAATGATAAAGGATTAGTCTTGTTTATGAAAGGTATGGTTCTTCTGCTTCTTGTCATTATAAGAAATAAAGGTCTGAGGCAACAACTGTAATCGCATCTTATAATCAAGCAGAAAGAAATTCTTCGAGTGATCATTCAGGTGCTTCTTTAAACAGAAGGAAGAAAGAAAAGAATATAAGTTGCTGTACAAATACCAGACAGGTGAAAACTCCAGCAGGGGAAAAGGACTAAATATAGACATTGGACTATAGATCATGGACTAAATATAGACAAATGGACTAAATAATAATATCATGAACTAAATATAGGCATTGGATATATGGTACATTATAACCTGCCTGCCATTTAATAACCTCAGCTCCCTTCTCTATATTTTACCAGCTAATTCTGTCACCGGGCCACCATTCCCCCTTCCTACCTCCACCTCCCACCTACCTGTCTCACACCTGTTGTCTCGCATGGCCTCTGATCCTCACTGCCACACTTGTATTTCCACAGACCTGCATTTTGCATATTGGTTTCTATTCCATCCAGGAGAGCACAAAACAACAGCAGACTCGCCCGATGCCTGAAGAAGGGTGTTTGTGCCTGACAAATTTGCAGAGAACAATTTTTCCAACTATTTAGTTAGTCTAATACATGATATCACATTTACCCAAAGAACCTTGTCTGCCAGTGGGAGAAAGGAGTCATTTGGGTTTGCCCTAGAGGAACATAACTAGAGATTATTCAGATGCCTAATTCCTGCACCAGGGATGGCTTTGGTCTTCTAGGATGAAGGATGGAGATGAAGTGCTGGCTGCCACCAGAGGGGATAGGGGAGAAGTATGCACACAAGGGAATGCCTTTGGATCCCATGATTGCACAACACATATGCTAGAAAGCTGCCGGATAATACAGCGCTTGCACTATTGCTTCCAGAGACGTAATTCAGAGGATTGTTGTGTTTAATTAATCCATCATTTGAAGAGAAGAATCAGTGCTGAGATTAAAACCTTAGTTTTCAGCTTCCCAAAGGGCAGCTTTGCTATTGGGCCACACCAAACTAAATAGTTTGGCCACTGAATATTGCAGTCCAACTCATTAGAAAGAGAACTAATCCCCCTGTGCATGCAATTAGGGGATTTTCCAAAGCTGCAGCTGTATGGGACTGTCTGTCTAGTTAGGCCCTAGGTTAGCCATTGGGCTTGTGGCATTTTGTTCAAGGACTGTCAAGAAATTCAGTGCCTATCAAGAGCTAGAAAAAACAGTGACAGAACAAAAGACTACTGTTATCTACCCTTAGATAACAGGACCTTTCACCCTTAGACCTTACTTTGGTGGTGAGATGAAGATACTAGTACCAAAATCTTCACTAGCACTTGTCATCGGACGATCTTGAAGCACTGACACAGGAAGTCAGAACCTGTATTCCACTTTTTCAAATAGAGAAACTGAGGCAGGAAGTGAATAGCACTTGCCCAAGGTCACCCAAGCAGGCCAGAGGCAGAGTTGCACCATTGAGTCTTGTCCTTTCTGGTTCCTTCCTACTGCAGATATTCTCATAGAAGGGGTTTGTGTTTCTAATCCCATATATTTTTAAGGACGAGGAATAGGTGATAAACCAAGGGGCTAGAGAGCTTAGTTAGACTTCTGCTAGTGCACGAACTTGTTAAGTGTGATAAGTGACAGGTTAAAGCCAGAAGAGAATGGTAGGGGAATACTGCACTGCTGATAGACCAGGAAAGCAGTGCTGATGGCACGGGGCCTGAGGTTCAGCACCGGAGCATGCATGACCCTGATAGAGATGCAATGAGGCACTAACCTCCTAGTTAAAGTAGATGTGCTGTTGAGACTGGCCTGCTTTCTTCTGCTGAAATCAGGGCAATTACTAGCTGCAGCACAGCCTGCTTTATGGAAGGTTAACTATAGCAATTTGAGTAATCATCTCCCAAAGAAAAAAAATCCAATTCTAATTATCATTATTTGAACATCTGGCCATGAGAGGGATTTTTTTAAAATACACTTTTGTATAACAAGTTTTGCAGCACCTGCAGCTGCTGAGGTGTTGAGGAGCAAACGCATGGATTTTAACCTACGATAAATGTAGTGTGTTGGGTGCGTGTGTCCGCAGAAATCTTCTGTTCTAAAATTAGGGAGTCAATTTGTCTGTTAAGCCAGGGGAACGGGAATCACTACATGCCCTCTGAAAATTAGCAGTGCAACAAGGTACATTGAACTTGCATGCTGCTTTACACCTTCAGGGCAGCAGTTGGAGCCAAGATGGATGATATTTCTCTAGGCTGTCACAGTACTTTCACAAGGGGGAAAAAAGCAGGGGGGCGGAGGTAAGGGGAATGGTTATGGGGGAGGGGGAAATGACTCGACCTGCTCTCCAAGTGAAATAACTATCTGCACTTTTTTAAACCGTCCAAAAGATTAAAGGCCACTTCAAACAGTCTAGCAAGGCAGGCTTTAATTTATTCTGTTCAATATTTCTCTCACTTAATTGTCACAAAACCAAAGGATTAAAGCTGGCAGAGCCGTGTGCCCTGTTGAAAGTTGCCGTCGCTTAAGAGAAGTATGTTCTTGGAAGAAGAGTCTACGGGGCAAATTTATCAAGCAATACAGCTTAAGAAAACCCTGAAGATGAATGTGGGAGTGGCTTCATGCACTAGGCGTTCGTTTGGCACTACTTGGGTAATATTTAGCATTACAGTGTGTGCAAGAGTTGGTGGGTGTGTGTGTGTGTGTGTGTGTGTGTGTTTTACAGTGGTAGAGGACAGAAGCTAGGGAAAAGGCTGATCTGATTTCTGAGATATTGAGCATATTTGTGCAGTAGTACGGACCCTTGGGAGCATGGTCTTCAACAGGACTTCAGCTGCCCAGTATTTGATCCAGAAGTATTCTGTAGCCCTACAAAAGTGGTCTGCTGTTGACTACATCACTTATTATGGATTGTTTTACACTTTATACAAAACGGGAAACACAGAAGTCACAGTGAATGGCTCTCATAATATCAGGGGCTGTGAATATTTCCAATTCTGTGCATGTAGTTCTCATCAGGATGCAATCTCTTATATCAGTCACTCATGTCCATCAAACTTCAGTCACCAAAGGCTGCGATGATCGTAAAGGACTTAATTCTGATGCCACTTGTCACAACCCAAAGTTGTGAGTTTTTGTTTGTGCGTGCTTCGGCATCGCTAAATTATGTTCCCGCTAAATTGCAGCTTCCTTGCATGGTGGAGTTCTCTGCTGCAGAAGAGAGCTCCGGTGCAACGGAGAATTTCCTGCCAATTTGAAGCTTTCTTTGCATGGTGCATTTCTTTTGCATTTAAGAAATGCTCGGTGCAAGGAGTTCCTGCCATTTGTATGAGAGTTTGTGCCACATTATTGGCCGATTCTAATATATGCACACGTAACGGCTAGCGATTGGCTTGCTAGCCGTATAAAGAGCTTGGGTGGCTTCCTCCCAAGTTGGAGAGAAATCACTTAGAGAGCGTGAAGATCTCTAAGCGCTGTGGATCCTCACGGACCCAACGCATTTCTTAAGCAGGCAACAGAGGTCTAAACAGCCTCTGGCCTCTCCCCGTTGCTGAGCGCAATCCTAGACGTATCCCTTTCCTATATATTCAAGATTCGAACCCACGGAGCTTTAACAACTCCGGGGCCTGAGAACCGAACAGAGCCCACAGAGCTTCAATAACTCCGTGGGAAAGAAATTGCCGAACCCACGGAGCCTTAACAACTCCGGGGCCAAAGAACCAAATTTGTCGTAGTCCTCCAACGAGGATTTAAGCAGAGCTGCACCTGGAAACTGTCCAGCCTACACCGCGACCATCTTGGGTGTAAGTAAATAATCTTTAAATCAACCATTATGCCTCTGTGACTAATTCTAGCCCATGCGTGCCTTGCCGCTGCACGGTCCCCTCCGACCCCGCGTGCCCGGGCTGCTGGCCACAGCTCGCGTGTGCAAAGACGGGCTCGGCTCGCCCCCGGCCCTCACACCACTAAAGTCAATGCGTATGCCTTTGATTTCAGCAGGAGCAGTATTGCCCCTTGCCTTTAAGACAATTATGGAAATAGGCACAGTTGATAAAACACAAAAGCAAACGAAGAGTAAAGTCCCTGCATCATGAGACAAGACAACAAAAAGATATAACCAGGCCAAGATAACACGTGATATTACTCCATTTAGTTTAATGAAATTAGATGTGGGATGAATTGGATCCTATAGTCGCAGCCACACAAACACGCACACATGTGCTTTGTGGCACCTCGGAGGCTTTTAAGGTGCTGCAAAAAGCACCCTGCACATGTGATTTGGCTCTCAGAGCCAAGTTTAGAAATCCTGGTATATATTAAAAAAAAAAAAAAAAAAAAGCATACCAAAAAACCAAAAAAGCAAGGCGGCACACATGGCGGCAGCACGTGCCATCCGAAACGGGAGCTGGCCAGCCAGAGCCACACTCCAGCTACTGGCCAGGCTCTGAGTGCCCAAATTAGTGCCGCTGCAGCGCCAGGAGGCCCCCAGGACCCCAGGTAAGGCTGCTGGAGCCAGCCCTCCCCTACCCCACCTAGGGCAAGTTGCCTCGTGCTAGAGTGTGCATGCAGGGGTGTTCCCCAGGGACAGCTAGCAGTGACACAAATATGTGCTTCTGCTAGTTGTCCCCAGGGAAATGTATGTACATGCTCCTCTGGACTCACCCTTTAAGGTCAAACTGTGGTAAGATATTACAAAAGGAGTTCTTTATTGCATACCTAGAGCAAGTTTAATATAACATAAGTCCATTTAAACCAACACCATAAGAAATATGACTCTGACCCAGTAGGAGCTCATATATCACTAAGTATCTTACAACTGAAGCCGCCAAATCATGGTCATTTTGTATAGAGCATAACCCTTCTCTGTGGCATGGAGGAGCATCTTGTTGGCCTCCTCTCCTCCGAGTTTGTCAGCGGGAAGCATTTCTCTATGAACACTGCCTCTATCCTTCTGTGGAAAAACAATGTCAGAGCTTCAAGGGTAAAACGTTCGGTCTCACCTTCCATATTACTGCTCAGAAAAATTATTTTAGAAAGTTAATAACCCAAATGCATTCATCTTCTGCAGCCGTTCCCCTCCAAAAACAAATTGCTTTTATTGTCAAAACTACAAATTTGGGCATTGTGATCAATAGTGCCATTTTATGAGCTATCTATAAAGGGACCAGAAGTTGCAGCTTTGCTTGATTGTCCAGGAATAAAGATTGATCAGCCCCACTGCTGCTTCTCTATAGATCTTGAGTTTATTCACACACAGCGCACAAAGCCGAGCAACATCATTCCATCCTTCTTCAAAATCATGCAGTCAATATTTTTTTTCCTTTATGCCTTTCTATAAGCCCTTGAGAGAGTGCAACCCCAATTAATATGTAAAAGCAGGAGGAGAGAAGGGAAATGTTTTGACTTTTGGGTCTTTCACTTGGCAAGGAAGTGAGTTTTATTCCTATGTTGTCCCTAGTTCATTTAATAAAATGCATTAAATTGAGATGGTGACAGTTTCCAGTGTTCAGCATCTTCCTTTTTGATGGAGACAGGGAATGACAAAAGTATTAGACAGGAACACAAGAGCTTTGGCTTATAGAGTAGAGTACAAACTTCACAGGCATTCAGTCCCCAAAGGATGGTGTTGAATCTACTGAGGCATTTTTGGACAGCAATCAGTGTCATGTCCTGGGTACGATGCAACAGTCGGTGAAGACAGATCATTTTAGGGGAAAACAAAACCCTTGGCCTTAGTTACATTTGCCTTCAGGGAGTCTGTGAAACAATTATTTTGGTGTTCGGGGGAAAAAAAAGATGGTAGATTTTTCTAAAATATGTTTTTCTGTCCTGCTGTAATGACCACATATAACAATAACATCATTATATTGATAGCACACTTGGTCAGATGCCCTGGTGTCTGTTATAAGGGTGGACTTTTCATCCCGGCTATTCCATCCATACTAATGCTAAATAATGGATTTCGTATTGGCGAGGAAGAAGAGCTGTGCAAATGATGTCCTCCGTAACCTCCAGCAACTCGTTTAATCTCTCTGAGGTTAAGGTCTTCATTTATAAAATGGGAATAATGATCCTTCTATCAGTTGTCAGGTTTAAGACTGTAATTTCTTCTGGGCAGAGAATGGCCTCTTGTTGTGCCTGGATATGGTTTATAACACAATTGAGCTCGGGTCTGTTGTAATACAAAGGATAAAAAATTGCTCATTGTTTGTGTATCTATAAGTAGGTGTGTGACTAAATAGTGATTCAGACAGCAAATGACATTTAGAGAGGGAATGCTGGGTCAGGACAGGTGCGCGTATGCAAGGCAATGGATTTGTTTCTAAAAACAGAGGGAAAGGTGAAAACGGGCATCTGTGCTCTCTGCCCCAACTTTCTTGTGTGATCTTGGTCAAGTGCGATAATTGCACCTTGCCTCAGTTGACCGTCAGAAGGGAATAATATTACCTAATGTTCACTAGCTCTTGAAGGGGTTATGAGGCTTAATTAATCAACTCTGCCAATGCTTTTTTGAAGCACTGTAAAGAAAGGTCAGCGAAGCAGTAGGATGTAGGAGAAGTGAACATCGTAGTTTTATCATAAAATCATAGGAAAAATGGGGCTAGGAGGGATCCCAGGAGATCAGTCTAATCAGACCCCCTGCGCATGGCAGCATCATCCCTGTCTGAACCACCCCAGACAAATGTCGTCTAACCCGTGCTTAAGGATGGAGGTTCACAGCCTCTTCTGAGAATCTGTTCCAGTGTTTAATCACTCTCTTCCTTAGAAAGTTCTTCCTAATAACCTGAGTCTTCCCTTGTTACATTTTGATCCCGTTACTTTTTGTCCTGTTTCCCTGTGGACATAGAGAACAATTGATTGCCATCCTGTTTAACAATCTTTTTTGTATTTCAAGTCTGCTATCAAATCCCTCCTCATTTTCTTTACTCCTAACTAAAATATTGCAGTTTTTCCAGCCTTCCCTGCTACGTCGTGAGATCTCTTATCATTTTTTATTACTCTCCCCTGGACTCTCTTTAATTTGTCCACAGCTGTCCTGAAGTGTGTTGCCCAAAACTGGACACAGTACTCCAAGTAAAGCTTCGCCAGTATAAAGTGGAAGAATCCCTTCCCATGCCTTATGTGCACCACTTGTGTTAATTCATCCCAATATAAGTCTTGCTTTCATGCCAAAATAAAGATCCTTTTTTTCATTTATTAACTCATGTTTCTTAAATCTGTTAACTTCTCTTTCATATTCTTCTGGGAAAGGCTAGGTTTATGATCTTATACAAGATTAAATAACCTGTTCTCCTACTGAAGAGTTGAAAGATTGTGAAGACTTCACAGCATTTGCACTGAAATGGTGAACAGCTATTGTTTTAATTCAAGATAAAAAGTAATGGTCCCTTAGTCACCATGGAGAGTAAGTTTAATGAAGAGTAGTAAGGGTATAAAACCTATTTGATCTTAAGCTGAAATACTAAGATCACAAGTTATTCTGGTGAAAATGCTGTACAGACTGTCAACCAACCAGTGTGAATGGCAGGAAATGGTCTTACACACTTTGGACAAGATATTGGGATAAAATTGGGTGCGTCACTTCTAATACATTGGTTCATTGGTTATTAGGAGAGACTTGAGATCTTCTTTCTCCAGCAGGTACAAAAGTGCATCATTTTAGAGAAGGAGGAAGTACAGAAGCTCATAAAGTGTTGCTAATATTTTTTTAAGTTGACTAACCAGGTGGGATACTGCCATTCTAGAGTACTTGTCTTAGGGGGTCTTAAAAGTGACCTGACTCTGAGAATTTGATTACTCGGTACCTCTTGAAAATCAGACCCCTTGAAAGACGAGCATTCAACACTGCCAGTCCTTTTTGAAGATCATGGTCTCTTAAATTTACAAGAAAGAAAGAAAAACATTATCCAACAGGGAGAAGATACCACCTGGCTGGATAGTGTCCACATTTAAGAAATAATGTTTAAACATACTTACTGAATACTAAAGGAATAAGTGAAAGAAAATCCAAAGAAATCCACAAGTGCAAAGTGATTCAAAAGTGCTGCAGGGAAAGGAGACTACAGGACAAGTGCTCCCAGGCACCTGTTTTGGGAAGTGCAGAGCGAGAAGAGAGGCTGTACAAAAATGTTAGCCCCAAATGGAAGGATGAGATATTGCACTCTTTAAAATGTAGTTTAAGAGTATTATTCAGCCATAAAAAACAAAGAAGTCTAATGGTTGACATTCTACTGGGGAAATTAGGTTATGTTTGATGGGAACAGAAGCAAAGCATGAGGTTTCAATCCAATTGTTCCCAAATTAATATAAGAGTGATATATTGGTGACATTTGGATCAGCAACTTTTTGCATTTAATTAGCAATAATGTATGCTAATGTGGGTGTTGGGATTGAAAATTGCTACGGTGACTTTTTTGTCTCAAGTAATCACATCTTCCAGACTGAGGCATGCTCCTATCCTGTTTGGAGGTCAGAGTTTGGAAACATGGTGATACTTTGTTTCCTCGAAGAGAAAAGAAATAGGAGAAGCATATCTGTTCTCATTTGCTCTCAGCTTGTGGAGTTAGTGGGCTCATATACACATGCATTAACATGCTGTTGTTAATGTGCATTAAATCTAGAACCTCTCGGCATTTATACACGTGCTCGGGAATCTGTGTGTGGGACAAGGTGTGGGGTGTGTGTGTGCTTTAGGTAGAGAGGCTCTGAGAGCTGCTCTAATTCAAGTGCCCAAACCATCTCATGTATCAGTGTGACTGCACTTCAAAATGGCTCTCGGGGCACTTTATTTGCATATAGTCTTCTTCTGTGTAATATCTAGTAGTTCTGGATTCTGGGGTGCTGCAAATTTGAGGATGGGAATCTGAAGCCAAGTATTGTATAATTGTAACCAGAGAGGACCATCCCCTTCATGGGGGGCATGTAGTTAATTTTGGATGTAAATGGCATCAGGCCCCAAATAGCTGTTATTGAGAGCAGTGCATTGATGCAGTAAAGTTCAGAATACCCACTGATTAAATTGGTGCAGCAGGAAGCAAAGTAAGACTCATGAAGGACTTTATTTTACTGCGAGAGTCTGGTTACCTATAGGCCTCAACCTGAAATCCTACTGCAGGCAAAACGTTCATTTAGGTTTGGACTCTGCCTTTGTTTGCTGGAATTCTTCTAAGCTGAAAGCCATGTTAGAAGAATTACAACAAGGTGCAATAGGTTCTTTAGAGCAATATACCCGTGCTCCTATCCCTTCTAAGGTTTTCTGGAGAAGAATTATTCACTTTGGGAAGACCCAGCCAGAAGTAGAGGTGGGACAAAAACAACCACTTGGAATCTGAATAACTGAAAATTTTTCCCACTTAGTACCGTCATCATCTGTCTTCAAATCGGTGGTAGGCCTGTGCGAAGTGGCTAGTTTTCGCTTTGGATTCGGGTTCGACCAATTCAGAGGACAGTGATTCAATTCGCTGATTTGAATCACCGTCCCGAATCGATTCAGCTGAATCTCTGAATCTCCGAATCGCCCAGACCCATGCCCCGTCCTCCAGCTCCCGGCACTTGGGGAAAAAAAGGCCTGGCTCACTGGGTGTTACCGGGCAGGGGGGAGACCCTGGCTTCCCCCAACTGCCCTGCACCATGTGGGGGGCTCTGCATGAGCCCCCCAATGCCCTGAGGTCACTTCTGGGACTCTCCGCTCCTGGGCTTTTCTCAGGTTTTTTTTTTTTTCTTAAAGAGGCAGGAGCTGGGGTGGGCAGGGCACCTGTGGTAGGGGGGGCGGGGTTGTGGAGCAGCATAGGGCAGTGGGGAGCAGCAGGGATTGCCCCCTGCCCAGCAGCATCAGTGAAGGGGGGGTTAAAGCACCAGGAGGTGGGGCAGGCAGGGCACCCGTGAGGGAGGAGGGAGGGGCTGGGGGCTGGCAGAGGTGCCCCCCTGGTCGCCTGCCCCACCCCCTACTTCCCAGCTCCAATCCGGCTCCAGCTCCCTGCTGTAATGGGTGAGGATTGTCCAAATCATCGAAGTTCTCTGAATCTTTTCCAAAGACTCGGAGAGCTTTGAATCGATTCAGACTTCTTAATTGGTCCTCTGATTCAATTTGGATTTGGAGATTTGACCGTCGAATCGGGCTGAATCTCCTCCGAATCCTATCACCACCCAAAGCTTCGCACAGCCCTAATCTGTGGCTTCTTTCACTGGACAGCCAACACAGGCAGAAAGCATCTGCAAACCTTTTCTGGTTCGACACTTTGGGATGACAGAGAGTAAGGAAGAGAAGGGGGCATTTTGCAGAGATGCAATCCTCATTCACTGTCTCTGTCAAAAATACATGTGGTTTCAACAGCTGTTAATGCATCTGGGCATCCGTTGCACCATTTTCCTTGTGGTCTGTGTGGGAGGCTTCACTAATGGACTGGCTTGACATGCCTATTATTTTTTCCCCCCAGAGAAATATCAGTTGAGGATTCCCTGAGTCTCTTCATTTAGTTTGAATAATTTAGTGACGAGAACTTTTTGTCAGTCGCAGGTCCTGTTTGGCATTCCTCTGCTCTTTCAATCTACTTCCCTCAAGACTATTCCCTTGTAAATGCAGGTGCACGCATACTTCAGCAAGCCCATTGCACTGGTTGAAAAAGTGTACGTACTGTTCTGTGCCTCTTTGTCTCGCTATAGCGTACTTGTAGCCTGTCTGCCAATCCCATCTTGCATTAAAATCCCTTTAGTCACCAATTTTGTAATTAATTTAGAAACAGGAACTGGGTCAATGGAATTATTTCATGTCACCTTGTAGTCAGTAGGAATTAAGACTTCTAATTGCTAAAGATTATTGTGTATGCAGGCATTTTCCATTTCACGCAGAAGAATAATTAGCACTATTGTTAAATTAAGTAGGTTTATCTTTGGTCAAGCTTGCTTCCTAGACTCGCTTGAGAGGCCCAATAATAGAAACATGTTTTTTAATCAACACTGCTGGTTTGTTAATGGCTTCCCCAGTTGCTACATACGTGTTTTCACAATTAATGACAGTTAAGCCCCTTTGATTTTTGTGAATACCCTAATATGGAAATGGGAAACAATGGCCAGTAAAAAAAACCCCACCAACAACAAACACATTTGTGTTCTCAGCTCTTTGTATGAATTTAAACATGTATCCAATTTTCTCTAAGATGAATTCATTTTTCCAAGGAAATGAATTCACTATGGACCAGATTCAAAGTCTGTGAACTCAGTAGAAGGAGCCCCACTGGTTTTTGTCGGGGCTTAGGAGTAAGTCTTGCATACTATACCTGTTGTTGCATAAATAGAAATGAATTGGGGGGAGCTGGCTTAATAATTACTGTTTATGATTTACTTATATTCTTACCAAAGTTCACTACAAGTTTAACAGCATCTCATACACATATTTTCATACAATGCCAGACACTTTTTGTGGGAAATGTGTCATCTCCAGAAATGAAGGCACATGCTGATTCCTCAGAAGTGAAACATTTCACAGAAATGTGTCAATTCTGCTAAAATTTAAATTAGAAAGACAAATTGAAAAAGAAAAACCTGTTTCTACAAGGTCACAATGGGTTTTGTTTCAACTTTTTTTTGGAATAGGACATTTCAGGGTTCCATTTTGAAATGACTTTTCATTTCAATTCAGTGTATTTGACATTATGCTATATACATAGATCATCAAATATAAAAGGTCAATTTAAGAGCAAAACATTTTGATTGTCCAAAAGCAATTTTTTAATCATTCATTTAATGGGATTTTTTTTTTTTGGTGGGGGGGGGGGGTTGTTTGCTTGCTTTGGAACAGAAAAAATTGAAATAATATATTTCCTGCAAACCAAAATATCCCATTCCTCCCCATGACCATTACTGTTGCCATTGCTATGGCTGGAATTTTCAAAACGCTTCCCCGAATTTAGCTCCCAGTCTCCTCAATGGGAGTTATACTACTGACTTCAACAAGAGCAGAATTAAACCAATGTACTTTGAGACGCTTTGGAAAAATCCTGCCCTATGTATGATATATTGTTTTAACATTAATATATTTACCAGAACATTGATTATCTGTTTAATTTCATTGAAACAATGTCATGAAGAACCTCCAGTGGCTAACTTACAACATGCACACATTATCCCAGGGGATGAGATGCCTTCTATGTGCTAGGGAAGTTGTGAGCTCCATTCGGATGGTGCCCTATTCAGTTTAGTGCTCTGCTTGCTACTGCTTTCCCTCTTGGGGGGAAAAAAAATCTAAATTTTTTGCCTTGTAATTAAGTTCATCAGACATTTGAACAGCTCTTTTTGTTTGTTTGTTTGTTTGTTTGTTTGTTTGTTTGAGAAGCGGCATTTCACGAATTAATCAAAACCAGTTTATCTTCTCACCACAAGGTTTATTTTCTTGCCCGAAATTCCAGACACTTTAGCAACCTCTTACTACAGATGTTCTGCTGATATCAGTACTTATCTTGTCATGTTGCTGCGTGCATGAAAGATTCCCTAATGGACCTCATCTGGTGTCGTCCTTGACCCTTTCTCTCGTTTTCTATCTTAGGGGTTTCGGTACGGATTCAGGCTCAGCAGGTTTGTGACACAACCAGATGATTGTGTTCTTCTGCTGTGATGCCCCTATATCTTGCTTAATAAGGTTTTGTGTCTTTTGGGAGGCCAGAGGCAGTTCTGTAGCCTTTTAAATTCCTAGAAAATCAAGTGGAAATGCATAAAATGCCTTACCACTGTAGGAAAACTGTCATTAAGCAAATCCAAACAGTCTTTTTGGCTTCAGTTGGGGACCTAAATGGAGCCCAACAAATGCTATATTAGTATTTGGGATTTCTTGGCCAAGAGAAGCAGATGTTAGGAGTTTTCTCAATGGTTCGCTGATGGGGATGAAACAAAGCTTCCTAGCATGTTTTTTTTTTTCCCCCATGGAATTGAAATACTTCAGAAGCAACAGTTGTGTTATCCCAGTCCAAACTATCATGGATCTCCAAAGGGTTAAGAAATAGAGTGTGAAACATGAACATAAAGAAACGCCATCACTTGAAATGCAAATTTCCTCACCCTGCGGTCATCCCTGCTATGCAATTTGTATTCCTGCAATATGGTGTGCATTAGAGGCTGCAGCCGTTTAGTGCAAAATGTGATCGTAATACAAGAAATCCAAAATATTCTCTTCCAGGGTCTTATCTAGACAAGCTGTGAAATCTGCTTTTAAGTAAAGGTCTTGCATGCAAGTCAAGTTATCTTGGTGCTGCCCAGAAAACTAAGAACTGGGTGGGTGGGTTGGTTGGTTGGTTGGTGTAGTTTTGTTTTGTTTGTCATGCTTACATGGATTTTGTTGCAACCCAGAGATGTTGTGGATGGTCACCTGGAAAGGGTCCTTTGGTTCACAGTTACTGGCTCCTATAGTGGAATACTGCTTTACACAAATCAGTCTAAGGGCACTGTACCAGCGGCTTTTGTCAAAGTCAAGGACAGGGAGTCAAATGGAGAGCACATGTTGGGATTTACCAGTTGACATGAAGTTCCAGGATGAAGCCCCAAACCACGAAATGAAGCTATCTTAATAAAATGTTATGCGCTACAATTTTGGGCTTTGCAACAAAAAACAATGGAAAATCAGATGTCAGCTGTAAGGTGATTAAGGAAACAGTCCATATAACAGTATACAGGATAATATTAGGAATGCTGGAGGCACTTCTTTATATCCCTGATGGAGGAGATGGTGGTAATAGAGGAGGTGGAGCTCTCATTTAAGAGATTAGATAGGGGCTCAGGTGACTGGGATTGGGTTCCTAAACCCTTTCACAGATTGCCTGGGGAAAATCACTTATTCTGTAGTGCCTCAGTGTCCCACCAGTAGCTGCTCTTTCCTTCTTCTTTTTCCTGTCCGTTATAAACTAGAAAGTCTTTGTGGAAGGCACCATGGACAAGCTCAGGGCACACAATGATTGGGGTCCCAAGCTTGATGTGGGCCTCTACAAATTGTATAAATGCTTAATAACAACAAAGATGTCGTGCAGAAATCTAACCTTAGGTCATTGTATGTAGACCAGGTCCTGGTCTTGACATGTAAAAAATAAGTTGAGCTAAAGTAGAAGCTCTCCTAGAGCACAGACCCAAAACACCCTCCTGTGAAGCTAAGGAGGGTGAGGCTTCACTGGGTGTGCCTAACCTGGTGGTAATTGCCCACGTACGTGCTGTTACTTTATGGTAAATGGAAGCTGACCTGCTGTAGGTGACCCTCAGTGAAAGCAAACTTGACCACACTACATCTTGGATGTATTAGACTCTGCTTGCCTAAGAGAGAAGTTAGCCAGGACACTGGATTACTCTTTGATTCATTTTGAAAAATGCCATAGGATTTTTAATCTCCCTTTGTGGTACATGTTGGCTCCTAGGTTTAATAAGCACTAGAATTGCAAGCATTTGGCCTGTTTTGTCAGTGCTACAGCTTCATCATGGAAATGATATCAGTGTTTGATGCTAACCTCTGCTCCTGCACCTGCACTGAGTCCAGGCATGAGAACCATTTGTGTGCCCAAGGATCGAATTAGGCTCCTGCATGAAGTACCACTCAGTGGGTGTGTCTACACATGCTCTTTAATGTGCATTAGCCTACTTTAATGTGCATTAAAGCGTCACTGAAAAAATATTGCTTATTAAGGCTGTATGTAAATGAAACGTGGGATGTGTGTGCACAACACTTTAAAGTGGGCTCAGCGCTTTTGATGGTGTCGGCATTTGCACGCCTCAGTGGCACACTGTGCATTAATTCCAGCTGCTGTAGGAAATGGGCCCACATAATGCACCTTAGATGACTTCAGGTGCACAAACTAAAACTCTTCAGAAGAGTTTTAGTTTTCTGCCCCTGTAGCCACAGAGCAAAGCACCAGGCTCCACGCAGCTCTGCGGCTCTGCAGGAACCGTGCACCGATTAAGTGGGAAGCATTGCTGCAACCATCGTCGCCAGTGGAGCTACGCTAAGTACAAACATAATGTCATGTTTTGACATTTGTGGGACAACCAGGATCAACAGACCTGGGCATGAGAAGCTCTGGCTTGTCATGTTGCAGGAACTGCTGAAGCAAATAGGAAGAGGTAAAGGTCATTGCGCAGATGGGAGTGCCGCAGAGTACAAGTATGCAGAAGAGTACGCTGCTAATCAGAACTGCATTGTAAATATGGAAGATGACGGGATAGACTTTCTTCTTGGGAACGGACAAGTCTGCTGCCTTGATCGCTCCAGTTGGAAGGGGTTTGTTACCAGTCTGTCATACCCATGTCAGGTTTACAGTTTGCCTCACAATTAGCAGATAGGTGCTTTTCTCCCCCTACTCAGCATGTTGTTTATCCTTCCTAGACAAGGGTTATTACATGCTGTCTCTTTTTCAGGCAAAATCCAATACATTTTCTAATCTGTGCTGTAAAACTGGGCCAAACGGATAGTGCAAAGGATTCATTCATCATGATTCCTACTTAGTGTTGTGCAGGAAATGAGTAGCTAGGAAGAATGCACCCAGGCTGCGAGATGGCATTTCATCCTTTTAAACTGGCCTCAAAGAACCTGGTTTCGAGCAGCACGGCTTATTTTGCTCTCTTGCCATTTTAGAGACATTTGCAGCCTCTGTTGCCTCACCCCTGCTGTTTTGTTTTAAATAAACTGCTTCATTCTGTGAGATTTTTTTTTTTCCTGGTGATTTGGCAAGAAAACTATATCACTTCAGCAAACGCCAGCACCTTTTATTTATGTATTTGCATGTCATTAATATGCACATACTTAACCTACTCTTGGTTACTCTTGCTACAATTTCAGAGCAGGTGAGAAATTAGGGAGTGTAACTAATATTCATTTTGTAGGCAACAGATAAAGCCACACTGGGCTCAAGAGAAGAGCAAGCACTTCACCAAGCGTCACAAAGCCATCCATTTAGCCAGGATTGCAGACCCGATTTTGGTTTAAAAGAAGTTTTAGAAGTTTGGCTGCGCATTCATCTGGGTTGTATCTGGGCACGGTTCAGATCCCACGAGATTTTTCTTGATATACAGTTTTAGAGAACTTCTCCAGGAGTTTTATAGCAGTTCATAACATTCTGCTAGCTCTCTCTACTGAAAGACTTTTTTCTTCCAACGCAAGTCTATATATCACTATAGCTTCTTGTGGAGATGAGCAAGTGCTAAGTTGTTAACTAACTACATTGCAGTTAGCAGTCTTGCGCACGTTCCTGGTGGGTACACAATGTATCACCTCAGTCTGGACCTGCCGTTCCCATCACGTTCCCAGTTTAAGAAAGCATTTAAGCGTGCACAGAAATCCCATCGACTTCATGGAACTTAAGCAATTGCTCACGGTTAAGTTCTTGCTTAAAACACTTGGTCGAAAGTAATCTATTGAAGGAATGGATTTAAATACACGCTTAACGTTCAGCATGTGCACAAGTGCTTTCTGAGTTGAGGCCCAACCCAGATCTCTAAACTTCACCAGTGCACCTTTAGCACATGTATTCTGAGGCTTCCCTTTGAGAGGTCACCTCTTCCTCCCAAGAGCATCTCTTTGGCTACTCCCACACTCATGATTGCATTGATAAATGTAGACTTGCCCTCAAAGTCCCACAGGGCAGACATCCTGGTTCCTTAAGGACCATGGAACCAGGTGGATGATTTTGAAGGCTTGATTTCAGGCCTCATCCAAAGCCCCTTGAGGTCACTGAGAGTCTTGACTCAGTAATTCCAGTTAGTCTTGGTTTCATTATCCCCAGCCGCCAAATGTCAACGGTGAATCAATAAGCAAAACTCACTCTCCAGTGCTAGTACTGTTCTTGATGTTAGGAAAATAGTCTGAAACACAAACTGTGGCAATGAAAGGAACGGCAAGGGCTAGAGATAAAGAACACCAGTGGGTGTAAATTATGATATCCGCTGACTTTAATGGTGCTAGATGGCTGATCAAAAGCCTACTAAGTCAATAGAAAGGCATCCATTCACTTCTTTGTATTAGACTCTAGCTAATTTTTAGACGCTCGCTACGAATCCTGTCATTTTGGCAAGTACCCCTAATCATTTCTAATAAAGATGGGTCGTATAATGCACATACCAGTGGTTTTCAACCTGGGGGTCCACAGACTATGCCTAAGGGATCCGCGAAAGGTGACTATGATCAATCAAAAGTATATGAATAATACCCACACTTATCATTCAAAAGGGTCTGTGCCTCCATTCAAAATTGTCCAAGGGGTCCTCCCCTCCATTCAAAATGTGTCAGGGGCCTGCGAATGAAAAAGGTTGAAAACTACTGGCACACACAGTAAAGAATTTCAAACGCAACCCAAGTTTTGGTGATGCAGTTTTGAGGTGCTCATCTTAGAAGCATTAAAGGGGTCTGATTGAGCAACTAGCCTCTAAAAGCCAAATCTCTTTCTGGTGTACCAAGGTGGGCACTGAAACTCAGTCGTCTCATGTCTGAAAATCTCAGTCTTCTCCCCCTCAGTCCCATGCCTTTTAATTTTCTCTTCCACAGGTGGTTGTACAGAGCAGTCAAAGAGAAGAGAATCCCTTCCCTAGTTCTTAACTGGTTTTGGAGAACAAAATTGGATGTAAATCTATTGAGTCTTAGACTGGACTGTTATGGCAGCTTTTCTTACTGAGGCGATAATAGCTCTGGGATCATGGTAAGAAAGGGGATCAGTTGGCTTCGAAGTCATGAACTGACAGCTTCTCAGGGGTTATTGCTGGGTAGGTTACTCACAGTTGGTTTTGAATTAGCAAATGTGGAAGCTCTGAGAGTAGGATCTAGGAGACGAAAACAAAAAAAAAAGGAAAAAAACACCCATCTTGTTCAGAATGGTTTAAAAATGAGCAAGTCGGAGAGTTCACATTCGTGAAGGTCAGAGCTACAGCCTCAAATGCCTGACAGCAGTAGTTTTCCATCTCTGCGGATTAGCATATTTTAGATTCAAACTGATAGTTAAATAATGCTGCATTCAACATGCCGAGGGTATTTGCAGTATTTTAATAGTAAGCTCAATAACTCAGACGTTTATTTCATAAAGAAAGTTTATGCCAGTCTGGTCTAACAGCCAAGCAAGTTGATTAAAGCTTGGCAGACCCTATTGACATTTCTAATAAAGAAATCACTACCACAGCATTTTTCCTGCTTAAAGCAACAGGAGTGGGAATGGTGAAGAAATAAAACCTTTAGAAAGAGAGGGAGAAAGAAACTGTTGACAGCAGCTTTTAATTTCCTACGTTTAATCACTCGCACTCAGCATTTGCCCCCACTGTAACATTTAAAACAATAATGCCGGTAATATTTTCATTGCCCATCAGTTACTCGCGTGCCCGGAAATGAGGAAAGCATAACGGGCAATTTTTGAAAACTGTTATTAGGAGAGGAGGACAATTAAGTCCTGTAAAGAAAAGAATAACAACTCTCCTAAGGCAAAATTCTTCTCTTGCGCCTCATTGCCTTTTTATTTGTATTGTCTGCTGTCTTCTTATATGGAGGTTTCCCAGTGAAAAATGCATGTTTTTGGAGTTCCCCCTATAACGCTCTGTGTGTGTATGTAAATGCAAATGCAAATCATGATTCCTTTAACTTAAGATAAGGGTCAGCAGACTGGATGGCAATTGCTGGAGCTTGCAATCTGGCCATGGCTGTGGGCTGGAGGTTTCTGCACCCTGGAGCAGCCAACTGCCTGCAGGAGCTCCCAGTGTAGAGTCATCCAGGGAAGCACAGATCTAGTGGAGCAGTGGAGGGCAGTGCTGCAAAGGGGATGGACAGCACAACTCAGTGCCAATTTAGCAATCCAGATTAGACTTCTGATTTAAGTCAGCAGGTTGCTGACCTCTGGTTTAAGATGTGGAGTCTTAAAGTCCATGGTAAAGCTCTAACGTTGGCCAAAATGACAGCTCTTGCACAGAAATGGAGGATAAGCATTAACATTCGAGTCAAGTTTCATCATCTGGAGGAGGGAGCATCTAGGGAAATTGGAGGTGGAGAAGACTTTAGTTCGTTTAGTTTAGCGCCTACAAGAATCCACCCAACGTAGGATTGCTGTTTTTGGATAATATTAATTTTCCCTCTTCTGTAGGACTTTTTCACTCAAGCTTTTGCAAGTGTTTTACTAGCGTGGATAAGTTAAGTCTTGAGGTAGCACTTCCCGGGGAAGGTAAATTTAATTCCTCGTTACTTGGGGTTTTTTGTTTTGTGCGTGCTTGGGACCTAGCACAACCTGCCGCCTGTGCGGGTGTCTGAAGCCTGGTCCTATATGAATAACAATGTCAGTGCATGCCCATTGCTTATCCTGCACCACACATGTCTTTCAGGTGTTCCCGAGTGAGTGCTTGCTAACCAGAAGACTTTCCTGGGCAATAGGCATACAACGCTTTGCACTATTGTTGCACTCCTAGATGCAACGGAATAGACTTATTTTATATAATCATCACTTATTTCTTCATTTGCCCTGAGACTGGTTATAAATCCAGCAGGAGACTGTGGGTGGATGAAGTTTGTAAATTTATATGCTTCCTCTACCATGGTTATCTTCCCACTGCTCTGAAGCTCTGGGAAGACATTGGCCCTGAGAGAGCTGGAGGGAGCAAAAACGCATAACCATTCCAAAACCCAGGTCTCCCTCATGGTACTGCTTATTATTTTCCAAATGCAGCCTTGGATGTCTCTTTTAATTCTGAATATTTATGATCAAAGAGTCCTGTAGTTGTAGCTAGATAACTTCATAATAGAGCTGACCTGTCCAAATACACTAGCTATTCAGTGCACAAAGATGAACATGCAGTACTCAGAGACAAAAAGTAACCTTGAAAATCTCATCATTAAAATATATACCTTTTGGCAAATATCTATTTTAAGGTTAAAGAACTGGCAGATTTGAAGTCCTTTTTTCATCCACGGGGGCTTTGCTTTCCAGTGTTCTTTTCCTGACTCTTAATTTCCTTTGCGTGGACCTCCGCACATAGGTTATATGCCAGCTTCCACCAAAGACTGATTTTTGTGTGCAGTTTTTGCATGTGGAGGGAAACGAACTCTGTCTTCTCCCATCTGCCACCCACACAATAACACCTTGCAGCCCGTGTCACAACTTAGAAACGGAGTTGCAGATAAGGCATGCAAAAAATCCAACTTAAAAATATATATATGTGTCAGACCAAATTAATATGCATGCACAACAAGCAATAGCAGAGTGCTCCATGGCCAGCACACTAGTGGGTGAAACCCCTTCTGTGGCTTGCCATTTCAGGGGGCTGGGACACTGAAAGCTGAAGTCTGGAGTTTGAAGGCTGTTGATGCGTTATGGGAGCATAGTTTATAATTCTCAGAGTGCTTGAATACAGTACGTTGGTTTGTTAGTACATCCAACATATTTTTTTTTGGCATTTTTTGAAGCAATAATTAAAGCTATTTCTTGAAGAAAGACTAAACTGTTGGTAAAAGAACCTGGCACTGCAGGACTGAAATCTTTGCAGATGGATCACTAGCAAAACTGCTGATTTGGTATAATGTTGTTGTTTTTTTTTTTAATTGTATGGTGCTTTCCTGCCAAATATCTTAAGAGTTCCTTGCAAACATTGAGCAAGAAAGCCTCTCTCTGTTTCAGTTTAGCCATCTATATAATGAGTCTAATAATTTTTTCCTACCTACCAAGGGTATTGGGAAGCTAAGCAACTTGGCCGCAGTCACCTAGCATGGCATTGGCAGGGCCAGGATGTGAATGCTGCAGTTTGGGCTCCCTCCTGTTCCAGCCACAAGATCATACACGGGATCTTTGTGTCCTAACACCATAATGCCTGAATGCATCACAATGTTTAATGTATGTCTTCTCATAGCACCGCTGGGAGAAGTGCTGTTATCTCCATTTGATAGCTGGGGAACAGAGGCCCAAAGGACTCCTATGATTAGTCATATAGGATATCTGTAATGGAGTAGGGATTTGAACCAATGCAACCAACCAGAGTCATTAAGCCAGAAGCACTGGACCTGCTCCATTCCCCCTCAAAGAGTTAAAACATTTATCAGGTCTGGTGCTGCCTCTGTTAGAGTCTCATGTAAACTATGACTGTGATCGCCCCGGGTATCTCATTTCAACACATGCAGCCTATGTAGCTACTCTAGGTAGATAGATTTAATATTGATATAGTGCTCTGCTCATATATGCCTGTGCTGAGCTTTTACTACCTCTTCAAGCTTAGAACTGAGCACTGCTTTAGTCAGAGATTTCAGAGAAACAGCCTTTTTATATCAAATGATGAGTGCTTTGCATTCAGAATAGGAATCTTTGGCTCACAACGAATATGTCCCAAAGCCCCAGAAGAGAAGGCGCTGTCAGTGAATGTTGAGCATGGTAAGTTTTGTGCTGCTTTAGCAATGAAGACAAGGTACAGGTCCTTGTTTGCTCAGTAATTTCTGAATAGAGCACAGTAGACTTTTGCCCCGGGGGCCTGGATCCATTGCTTTCCGGTGTTTATGGGTTCGCTTGTTTTTCCCATTTCTCCGACTTTTGGTCCTTGGGGATATTAGTGAGTGATGGTGTGGTTGTGAGAACAAGCAGAGAACAAACTTTACTGGGACATGCAAAAGGGAATGACGGGGCATGGAAGGCGGTGGCAACATTGATGTGATGTAAAGGATGGACGGGGGCTATATCAGCTAAAAGTAGCATTCCCGTAGCATAACAGTGATTCTCCCCTCTTCCCTCTGCCAATAGTTAGCCCTGAAAAGCATTGGCAGTGCTCAAATAAAGTCTGATCCAACGTCTACTGGAGTCTTTGCATTGATTTCAGTAGGCTTTGGGTCAAGCTAATAGTGTGCTTCAAATGGAAAACAAAGCCAGGCTCAGCATAGCAGATGGAAAGGACCGTTCAGGTAAGAGTGAATTTGCCATGAAAAAGATAATGTTTTTTTACTTTAAACTATTTTATTCTTATTAGGATTTGAGAAGACATAAAAAATTCTCTGGTCCATGTAAAACTTTAATGACAGCCAGCTTATATACATGGACACGTGTCTTGTAGTCATTCTGAATACTTTTGCAGGACTTCGTATTCCTTTTCTGCTGTGCGACACGTTCACTTCACTTTGCTGAATTTCACAAAGTCGTCACCGGTTTACGCATTTCACAGTTGTTTGTTATTTTTGCGGGCACATTTGTGAATTTATACTATTTGGCTTCACACAAACACGTTCATTTTTATCTAATGAGCAGAAGACTCTGGGTGGAGACGGCACGGTTGGATTGCTATAGGAACCTTTCTTTTGCCCCACAAATGGAACGCTTGGAGAATGGTGTTTTTCGGGCAGGCAGTGAATCTCTAGTAAAACAAGATGACCTTTAAGCAAGTACTGACCATCAGTTAGAACGATCAGGTCTATTTCCTTATTTTTGCAGGATTTTGCCTTACAATTCTTATAGCACATTTTGGAGTTTGGATTTGGATTTGGAGATTCAACCACTAAATCGGGCCAGATTGAATCAGGGACCGAAGCTTCGCACAGCCCTAGTGCCTATCTACAACTTTAGATGCCTACACACCTTTATTAATATGGTGAAAGATCTCTTGTAAGCTTTCCCTCTAGCTTTCTCTCCTGATCCTAATGAAAAAGAATTTAAATTTGAAACTATCTATATCTGTTTCATACTACCATTGTATCAAAGTAATCTGCGGGAAAACTTGAAGTTGAGTTTCAGTTTCCTAACTTTCAGAATAGCGTTGTAACCTTTGAATCAGCTTCCCTATTTATGTGATCGCCTTTCTTCCACCTGTATCTTGTAATGTCAAGGCTAAACCAATGTTAACTCTTTTAATTTATTAGTATTAACTGATCAAGATCATAAAGCAGTCCTGTGGCTCAGCAAAAAAATAGAACCTCCTGATTCATGGGCTCCTAGCTGTATACTCCCTCTCTGAAAGCATGATTCTGCTTTGAGAAGTGACCTTCTAAAGCTAACTTTTCAATATTGTTTCCATATTTGTATTAGCTTTCCCCCATATATATCAACAATTTACAACCTGGTTTTACTCTGTTTTTAAGTATGAAAATTTGTCATTTAAATGTATGGGCTATATAACTACTTGGGATACACCACAAAGTTTAACAGAGGTGCACAGGCAATGAATTTGACCGTTGTCATTTGCAAACTGTAAGAAATCAAAAATGTAGCATCTGGTTTTGCAGAAGACCATACAAACGGTTTTCAGAAATAACATAGCTACAACATAAGAGGCAATACTTTTGTATTACAGTTAGTACAGTGACTGGACTCGTTTTTCTGCAGGGTGATTACTAATGTCAGCAGATCTGTTGGCCTGATATGCAGTCTATTGACATCATTGTCTAATGTGTTGTCCGCTGTCGCATATTCTTCTGTGACCCTCCCTATGCTACCATGGCAGGAAAAAAAGGAGGCTTAATCCTCCGTTCTATACAATTGCTGCAATAGGTATATTTGCAACCGCTTTTATTTTTCCAACTAAGAAATCTTTTAAGAATATAAGTTACACATGTGGGAAACAGCTATTTTTGGAAAGCCAGCTCCTCCCACAAAAAATATCAAGCAATGTGATGCCTCCTGGGTACACTGGCCAGTGATAGCTTTTTCTGATGATGTGATGTTTGTAACTGGTAGTCCTTCAGACAGTGGAGGCAGATTTGCTCGGCAGTCTGTCTGTACTGGCCCTCACCGCTTAGAAGAAGGGTCTTCAATGCTTTCTTCTCTCTAGGTGCACCCACACGAGATGCTAACTGCACAGTAGCCTAATAACACTATGCAGGAGCATGCCAGGCAAAACCCGTGTTAATATGCTACTGTGCAGTAGTATTAGGCTACTGTGCAGTTAGCATCTGAAAACCCTATGTGCCAGTGCTACTGCGCAGTAGCACAGGATGCTGAGAATTGATTGACAGCTTGGTTATCCAAGTACTAAACTTAATATGCAGTAACTACAGCTCATTAATGAATGCATAGTTGCCTCCTCTGTCTTCTGTTCCTGCAGTTTCTGTTGAATTCAGTTGAATTGATCTCTTTAATGAAGTTGATAGTTTTTCTAAGAGGCTGTCTACATAAACAGGTTATCAGGAGGCGAGCTAAGTGCTACTTTATCTTAGATGCTTATCCATGGTAAGTTACCCCAGTTCCATTCAGAGGAAGAACTACCTTGCATTTAATGGGGGGTAAGAACGTACACAGATACTCACTGCGGAGTACCTAATAAACTGTGAGATCACACAATGACTTGCCCAAACCTAGCTCATTCATATTGCCAGGCCCTAGTTTTCCTGCAAACTGTGGTAAAGACTTCTCATAGACTAGAATGCCATTTCAGTATAGGATAGGACTGTTAAAAGTTGTGATAGAGTTAAGGATAATGAACTTTTGTGCAGCTTACTACCTGTCTTCCAATAAGAGTTCTCCAGCCTTTTACAAACAGCAAAAAATTATGGTATGCAATATGTTTCGGTCTGCATCGCATACTTATCTAGCCCAATCACTATGAGGCCTCAAATTCTTTGCTATATTATCAACATGATACCCCTTGCTATGAAGAAGGCAAGTGCTATTATCCCGGTTTTACCCAGGGGAACTGAGGCACGGACAGATGAAATGATTTGCTAAATTCATGCAGGCAGTCTATGGTGGACCAAAGACCTGAACCCATGTATCACAAATCCTGAGCTCATGTTCTTACCCATGGGCTATTCTTTACCTCTTTTGAGTGGAAGATAGCAAGCATTAGGTCTTTTGCAAATGAGACAAATGGGACACAACAAGATTAAGGGCCACAGTCTCTGGTAGGTTTTATTGACTGCAATATATGTTTTCTGACCCTTAAGGTTATTCATAGCTTTGTATTCTCTCCAAAGTAGCCTTGGGCTTAAGTGCATTGTTCAACAGAGCTGGTTTGAAGCCCATGATTTAAGTTACCGTACCTTGGCCCAGGTTAGGGCCACAGTCAGACCCACAACAGACTCCTGCCTCCCATACTCTGCTTCCCCTCTGCAGCTTAGGTCTCCCTACCTACCCCCTTCCCTCCCCCTTATTGTCAGGTGCAGCTGGGGTCTGTCTTAGACATGGAGTGCATGGAAACTCCTCCCTCTGCCCATCCAATCAGCAGTGCCAGCACTGCTGCATAGCCAGGCAAGGGCTGCACTTCTATGTGCTGTGCTCTGGGATGGAGCAGCCCGAACAGCATCTGACACTAAGGGAGGTTGGGAGTAAGAGGCAAAAACTGGGGAGTTGTGGGGAGAAAGGGGCAGAGACTGGGGAAAGCAGAAAGGAGGGGCAGAGGCTGTGGATGGAGGGGCACAGGGGTCAGGAAATCTGCAGGGGGAAGAAGTGGAAGGCAGAGGTCAAGGGGCCCACCCGCCGCACCCCCCAGCCACTGTTTTCCCTTATGTAGCAATGTGGGGGAGGGGTTTCCAGATAACCCTGCGGTATTTATATTCTATGCTGGAAAATTGTAACAGATTTATATATTTTCCACACATAAAATCTAATTATTGAAGGAGTCATCTTATATTTGGGGTCATCTTGTATTCGAGTAAAGACGGTAAATTTTTGTTTAAGTGCTTTGACAAACAGGGGTTACTTATGGGCTTAAAATTACACACTTGCCTAAAGTCTTTCCTGCGTTTGGGCTGTGCTACATGGTAACTAAGAGCAGAACTGAGCCTTAAATAACTTGCTCAAGGTGACACAGCAAGTCTGCAGCAGAGACCTAGATTTGCTGACTCGCGTTCCCTTCCCTACTTAGACTCTACTTCCTTTTCCTTATGGACGCTACAACAAATCTTGGCACCTTTTCAGCGCAAAGTACTCACAATCCCCTTTGACTGGCAATTGTACACTGAACAGCTGACCTCTTTCCAGAACATTTGAGCCATCCAACTTTTCCTACAACAACAAAACCTGCTGTCAACCTATCAGTTCTTGTCAGCCCTTGTTTTGTCTTGCCCAGTGAAGAAGACTCTTCCTTCAGCAAACGCCCAAGGTTAGGGTAATCTAAGTGCCCTGGTGTGTGAGTCTTCATAGGACTTACATCATACTAAAAATGGCATGGCAGATCTAAAGTTCATCTCAGAGGTGAACTAACTTTAGCTCAGCAATAAGTTAACTTGATCTAGCAAGGGTAACCTGGCCTAGTGAATGCTTGCACATGTTCACAGCATATCCCGGAGCTGGAAAACCCTGCCATTTGCCGTAGTCCCAGGGCCGTGCTCTTTTAAACTTGCCACCCAAGTTCTGACATGGCTGTTTTCCCCCTCAAGTGCCTTCTCACCAGATTAGGCAGCACCCACCCCTGCAGATGCACCAGTCCCTCTCCCCCACCATGGACCTGCCAGCCCATCCCCCCTGGACTCCCAACTTATCTCTGGCTGCCCATGTCTCCTCCTGGCAGACAGCAAATGCTTGCACACACAGTACCTCAACCCAGGCTTAGGCGGCTTACACTAAGCCGCCTAAATTTGAGCTGGGTCCCACAAATACTTGTTTGCACCCTATATTGGTAACGCGATTTTTTGTGAGTATAACAGTGTCCACACTAGGATTTTTGCTGGCATCAAGACATCATAAAAATTGAAGTTCTCACTGGCATTTCTACGCCAGTAAAAGTTTTAAGTATACATCTGCCCTTTGTCGTTTTTATTCTAGGAAGGAACATTAGTTTCCCAAGTGATGAAAATACTTAAAAAATAAAACCCTTGCAACTTTAAGGCTGGCAGCCAGCAGGCATTAAGTTTCGTGTCTCGGCACAAGAAAAGGACCTTAGGTTCCAATTACCTCTCGGAGTATTCCAGATTGTAATATATATTAATGTGGGGGTCTTTATCAGTCAAGAAAATGAGAATGTAATTTAAAAGGCCGTGTCCCTTACTAATTTGTTGTTTAATGATGCTAGTTGGTGCCATCTTGACAGCAGGCACTCATGCTGCAGAACAAGCTGCTCCCTTAACCATGTCATTGTTATATGCAGAGGCTTCAAAAGCCCATCAATACAGAGGGAACTCAAGTGGGACATTTAAAAAGGAAAATGATATGCTTTAATTATGTTCATATCCTTTTTTCTTTCCCAGGGTTTCCTGTGTCCACTTCAGTCTCTTAGAAGAATGTATCAAGGGTTTTATTCAGGGGGGAATGCAGAGAGGGTACTTTTGATGTGTTCAAGATCTTGTTATCAGGAACATGTCCAAGGTGTTGGGTGGAATTATTCCTCCCAACGTGGTCTCTGAAAGATGTTTGGGAGTTTCATGCTGCTTTCTGCACAGAGAAGAGAGGCAGGGAGCAATTCCATGGTCTGAAATGTGCCACATGTGGTATTATTTAGTTCAAAAGAGACTGCAGGACAACTGTGTTAGTGCTTTGCCCTGAAGATGCGAGCCAACCCTTTGCATAATGTAGAGAAAAGTGCACAACAGGATCACTTGTAACAGAAGCCACATTCCTTGCGCATGCCCAAATGTACTAATGCTTAATTGTCACTGAAGATTTAAACTGCTTTTCTCTTGTTCCTTAGTATAAAATATTTCCTGGTTCATTTAGTAGAGAAACAGAACAGGAAAATATTATCTATCCCCTGAAGTGGCTAATTCCATATAAAACAATACAGAGAGAGTGGCAGATCAGAGGAACGATTTCTTATACAAGGGAAGGCAAGTGGAAGCCACGTTGGAAAACCCAAATAAGAGGGATCGTGGCTCATTTCTCAAAATGTGGGCAGTGTTTCCAGCTTTAAAGTCTGGCAGAGAGATCCCCCCCTGTGGAGCATGCTTTGGGATACATAGACATTTCTCTTTCATTAGGAAAGGTTACTTTGCTCCTTGCCATTACATTTTTTCCTCATATTCAGCTCATCCTTCAGTCTTGTTCAAATTAATAGACACTTTCTGAATTGGAGATATAACACATGACGGTGTCCCAGTTTTTCATTTTGAAAATCTGGTTACCTTGGACATAAGACTTTTTTTCCATTGCTTTCAATCCAATGGAAACTATTATGAACAGCCAAAAGGGTGATGAAAGCCCAGACCTGGCTGCTTGTTCAGTTTTTAACATAGCTATGCAAGTAAGGGCTCTCTAAGTGAGAGGACCGGGTCTCTAGAAGGCATGGCTTTGCAACATACCGTAATGGTTTTATGTGCTGTGGATCATAGTCCAGCTTAACATAGGAGCTGTATTTGTGCAGACCACATGCAGTGCTTTATCTTGACCCAACTAAAACTTTATCTTGATCCAACTAAAGCTTTATCTTGATCCAACTAACCAGAAGTTTACTGTTTCAATGGGACAGACCTTTGTTTGCCATCGAGCACCTTTTGGATCTCCATGGATTATAAATTTCTCACATACATAAAGACCCTTTGGACTTTGTAGGAGGAAACCCTCATTTACTCCCAACAGTACCTGGAAGAACCATTGAAAACAGCAGTGAAAAACTGAGCAACCCCAATTAAAATAAACCAGGTTAGTGACTCACAAGACATACATAGTGCTGGTATTTCATTGGTTGCCGTTCTGTCATTTATGATGATGCTCCACAGTATCCTAGGAAGTAAAAAGTAATGTGATTTGTGGAAATAGGAGGTGAGGGGGTCTTAATAACAGAAGAGTTCAGGTCAGTGTTTGCTCTTCCCTCGGTGCGGAGAGGCGCGGCTAGCAGGCATGCCGCGTGGCTTGGAAAGGATGCAGTTTAGCAGAGCGCAGCTCAGTGATGTCCCACTGTATGTTAATAAAATCAGAAGGTTACACATTGTTTTTGTGATGTCGGTGACAATTTACTGCCACAAATTACTGAAAGTGATAATTCGCTGGCATGATTCATCCCCCGTGTGCTCTGTGCATTCAGGAATGGAAAACGAAGCTCTTATGTTGTTTTGCTTCTGGCACAAAATGACTAGCGATTGTCAAAAGGCATTTATTTTTCTCTCTTGACATTTCCCCCAAGCTCTGTAAATTCCAAGGCATTTCCCCTGCTATCCTCTATTTCTTCCAATTCCTTGTTGGCAAGGAAGAGCACAATACAAAGCACAAGGAAGAACACATACAGGCATATAACGAGCGTGTGACCCTCGGGGCCTTCAGGAGAGCTCCTACTGTGAACCCACCAGCCACAGTGTTTCAAAGGCACTCAGATTTGACTCAGTTGTCTGATCAGGCCAGGAGCTCTGAAGGGGATTATACAGCCTCAAAGAGTTTTGAAGTGCCCCTTAAAATGCTAGAAGCAAGTCTTGAAACCGAAGCAAAGTAGCTTCCCTTATACCTGAATGGTTTTTAATCTCTCCATTAAATCTGCTATAATTTACAAGAGACGCATAGGAAAATAAAACTTAAACTATTAGTGACTAGAGTAAAAACAAAATCAAAAAAATCCAGAGCATTTTACATGGATGATTTGATAGCAGCATGTCCAAAAGTGACAAAGAAGATGGGTTTGTGTGCAAAAGCAAAAGGAAGTATTTAAACTGGTTGCATCACCTTAAGGAGCCCATAAAGGGATGGGGGGGATTTTTGCTTTATGCTCACTGTTTACAATGATCGTTATTCTTTGTTTCTTGTGCTACCAGAAATAGGTGCTTTTCCAAATGTTCCTGGCTCTAAGGGGCTCGCAAATCTAAGGCTCGATAGACTTCTGCTCAGAGCACAGGGAAGGACAAAGGACAGGCACGGAAATACAGGCTGGCTCGTTTTACTGGTAGAAAGCATGGCAGCCTAGGTCTGCGAGAAGGGCTTAAAGGTGCTCATCCTGGGATGTCTCACTAGAGATCAAGTGATAAAACTGCGTTTTGGTTTAGCTACAACAGTCCTCAAAATAGAGCTAGATTCAGATGGGGAGCGTTTTGTCGAAAGCCAAGCATGTCCGGAGGGGTAGAGCAAGCGAGAAATAATGAAGATTCTCGTTGAATCCCTAATGCCTCTTCATGCCACTGCTGTTGTTGACACTAAAAATCACTGACATCTATTAACGGTCTTGGGTATTGTGGAAACCTTCCTGGTTAACTTTGTAAGGTATAAAGTCTGATGCCCAGTGCTATAGCTCCTGACGTGGAAGCAGCTCAGCGGCGATAGTGCAGCACTGCGTGTGGGTCAATAAGTTGAAAAGCAAAGCCTGTTAGCCCATGCACACGGCCTTCCTAATACAGCAGCACTGCTTCTCGTTTCAGGAACTAGCGCGGGCAGAGCCAACGCGGTTGGCAGCTTGCATAGCAAAGGACAGTAGCACACTGTCATGGAGGAGATCGTAGGTCTCAAGATGGAGTTGGCAACGTAACAAAGACAATGAATTAAGAACTAGTATTTGTCTGTGGCTGTGCAAGAGGCTTGACAGTCAGTCCTCTTGGTGTCGCGTTGCATGTAGCAGAGAGCTCCTGCCCATGAAATTTTACAACGCAGTATTGTCTGGACTCATTAAGTTTAATTTTATTTCACAAAAGTGGCAGTAAAACCTGGTTAGCAGGGACCTGCTTATGATGTGTGTATGAGCAAGCGTGTAGACACCGCTATAAGGGAATAGTGGGTAATGGTGGAAAATAAGCTGGATACTCCTGGCAAGGGCCAACCCAGGGCCAGCCCAGGTTCCCCTTCCATTTATGTGGCAGCCTCAGGTTATAACATGTTTTGGGTTCTGCTGCCCACCGTAGCTAGACCCTATTGAGCCCTCCTAATATTTGGTCAGGTCCAGAGTTCCCTAGGCCTGTGGGGTTACCAACCTGTGTATTCAAAGGTTAGGAGTCATAAGAAATAACAGCACTAGACTTTCTGCAGTACCCCTTTCTAATCTGACTGACGTCAGTAGGAACCGTCCCCGAGAAGAAGTGAAGGACTTGCACTTGTGACTTCAACAGCATTTCAAGTGTCGGCTTACACTGGCAATGTTTTCCAAAGGAGAATTCCTTCTCCCAGTGCAGCTCTGGGCTTTCACCTAGTCATGGTTTCGATATGCTCCAATCTGCCCCGCTAGACACAGATCACAGCAGAGAGGGGTTTCCTTCCTTGGGCTCCCACAGTCAAGAGCTCTTTGGCCAATGCCAACCTACACCAACCAACTGACTGACCCTCAACTTCTAGAAGGGGTTGGCGCTCAAAGGATTTGTTGCCTGACAACAGCTGGTGCCAACCTGCCCAAGACTACGTTTCCCAATGTGATTATCCAAGTGGGGTTCGATGGTATTGCTCCAGCTTGCCACTTTATCCTCTACCACCCAAGTCTTTAGTCTAAGACAATGAGATGCCCAGCCTTTCAAGCACTGTACTGTCAAGAAGGAGGGCTTCATTTCAAACCTCTTGCAATACAACTCTCTCCATCAGTCAAAATTAGCATCATCTAAAGCTTTATAATCCATAGCAGCATCCGGATGCAGAGTTTGACAAGCGACTTCTGTTTCCCCTGACCAGAAAGGGGCCACTTTCTGTTCTTTTACATAGTGCCCAGACTCTTTTTCAACTCCGTGAGTTTATATGGCTATGAGTCAGGGTAGAATTTGCCCATATCGCTTAATCAGGCTCACTGGATAGGGTCATGTGTGTGCATGTGTATGCAACCCAGCATCACAGGTTTCCTCTTCTCTACCTGGTTTTGTGGGGAGATGCTCTTTGCAAGATGCTGTGGAAAGAAAAGGAAGAGCGCGTTCTTGGGGTGTCCTGCTGCAGGCTGCCAGATCTAGGAGATCAGACCTTTAAACATCTCTCCAATAGCATCTCTCACATAGCATCTCCCCATGGTTGAGGCCAGGCAACAAAAGGCTCTGGCTGCGTAGAAAGGACCGGGTGGTTTTTAAGAGAGGTTTGTTCCAGCTTATTCCTCCTGACACTGCAGTGCATGCGTACGCGCTCCCTTCCTGCCTCGGTGTCCGTATGGATACTCTATAATAAAATAACAAGCTCTTTGAAGTTACAAGGAACTTTTTATCCATTCTGTAGATCAACGGGCACTTTAAAAATGATGTTTAGAAACCTCCCTTACAAATGCAGGGCCATGTTGTGCAAGGTGAAGAATCTTATTTGGATTATAAACTCCTTGGGGATTGGGACTATGAGCTGTATTTATGCAGTCGCTTGTGCGGTCGGATCCTGGGGCTGCTAGGTGCTATCATAAGGCAATAGCTTATTGTATTTAAGTTGGTGTCAGACAGGAGGCAGTGAGCACTTAGCAGGATGGGGCCTGGAGGACATAATTATACAGCCCTGGCTTGTAACCATCCCCTAAGCACCAAGCAAATAAGAATTACAACAATGGCAATTGCTTTCAGCACTAGGAGTTGAATTGGTCAGCAGACTTTACGCTGGAGAGCACTTGGACGTAGATAATGTATCCAGAGAAGTGGAAGCCTTAGGGCAATAAGGGTATATGCTGTATGTTGTACTTTCCTTTGAGTGAGGCAGCAGGGGGAAGCTATATGGAAAAGTTATGGTAAGAACCTACCCTGAGGGGCAATGCCAGAGTTAAAGACAAAAACATTTTCGTGGAGAGCAAGATTTACCAAGTGAAATGTGTTGCTCGCAGAATTTCAGCTGAAATCTAGCCTGGGGTCCTAAATGGTACAAAATTGCTTAAGCCTGGTCTCCTTCTCCTAGTGATCACACACAGCCCTCATGTATAATTTATCCCATTTCCCAAGAGCTTGCTTTTTCATCTGCAGCTCTGAGAGACGACGTTATCTTTTGACATCGTTTGGCTTGCTGCTGCCCCGTAACCTTTCCAGCACAATCCAGGGACTTCGGCAGGCTTTTGAACTTCTGTTTACATCCTCAGGTGCCATGGAAGGGACAAGAAAGGACTGGAACAAAATAGGGAGAGCTGTTTATTTTATAGGCTGATGATACGACTTAAAAGTGAAGGACCACACCATAGACTCCACTGATTGCAGCGCCCAGCCAGTGACCTGTGGGTTAGCAGCTGGCATGAAGCAGACATTCACAGTATTGCCAGCTCTTGTGATCTTTCTGATGAGTCCTCTGGCATTGGATGTTTTCCTTGAAGTCCCAGCTTGGGAATCTTGTACTGCCAAACAGATTTCAGCTTTCAGTACATAAAAAAAAAAAAAAAAAAAGAAAGAAAAAGTGGGTAGCATCAGGGTTGTGTAGAAAAAAAGCTTGCAAATGTGACTTATGTGTATCTGAAAGCCTTAGAAACCAAACCACAGCAAAGTGTATCATTATTATTAGCAGTAATAAATCTTAATGTTTTTGAGGGTCTCAATCTTGCTTTTGAAATACCTGGCTTTGGCAATACTGCTTTTGTTTCACCTCTCCCCAAAGAGTCCTTGGCATTCAGCTAAGTGGTAACAGCACACCTACCTAACACTTCCTGCACGCCTCAGTGTGCTAGACTCCAGTTTCTCCAAATTGCTCTTTAAAATAAAAAGTGTAAAAGGTTGTAAAATTGGTTTCTGACACTCCTGAAGCGTGGCAGTACACTCAAGGCGCTTGCAGAGAAAAACAGTCTTCTTGATACTTTTTTTACGCGCTCTTAATGCACTCTTAATAATGGCAGCAGAATACACTTTCCCATTTCATCTGGATTTCTGCTTGACCAAACACGCTATGGGCAGAATTTTGCATGGCTCCCCGCATTGCAGATCGACTATCTCTAGTAGGTCTGTCCTTTGCAGGCTCTGCTCTCCGTTGCAGTATGCAGATGCTGTTTATTTAGTTGCCTTAATTTATGACAGTTTACATGAGAAGACATCTCTCCAAGTGACAGAGCTCCACTGACTGTGACCGAGTTGCGTTAACTGGGTTGTGTTAACATATACCAGGGGATGAGCTAGCTCTGAGTGCTTATCTTTGGATTTCGGCTTGCAAGTTGTGTGCACAGCTCAGTTCTGTGCTGCTCGTGGGTGGACCACTTGTTTTGTGGCTAACGATGGACATCCGCAGCGGTAGTTGCCCTACCTGCACCTCTAGCCTGGGGTCCTAAATGGAATAAGATTGCTTAAGCTGGTTGTCTTTCTCGTACGTGCTCCTCGGCTCCTCATAAACAGCTACACTGCTGCTAGTTCAGGAGACAAGGGACAAGGATGCTCCTTGAGTCAATTCGTCTTCTTGACTTTACTGCCCTCATTCCATGGGCAGTAAGTCAGAAAGGAGAATTGGAAAGTGGACTACAGAACAGGCGTCGTCTTCTTTCATATGGCATGTGAGGATTACAACATTCATAGATTAATGTCTAAATTTGATAGCCGTTTGACTGCTTCAGGATTGATTTTACATGGCCATTAAATGGGCAGTCGTTCACAGTGCGTTGCACCGTCTGAAAAATTGCACCACGGTTGCAACCCAGACTCTCTTTGGACTCTCCATTTATGGAGTTAGGTGTCCACATTTTCCATGTAGTGTCCAGATGCAATTCAGGGAGAACCAAATCTTTCTCAGTAGGTCAGATCCTGGCGGGGGAATTGTAGGGTCACGGATGATGTATTTCTGCGGCAAGTTGGTATTTGCCCAAGCTTCCCTCCATTGTTCTTCAGGACAGAACAGTGTATTTGAAGGTGCCATTGCCTGGTGCAATAAATACACACTCCAGACATGGTGTGTATCTCTGTTTCATCAAATAGGAGGAGTAGAAGGAGATAAAATGGCCTTCACCTCATTAAGGAGGTTTAAAGGCATTAATATCCTGAGAGCATTTTGAGATCCTTGGGTGACTGATGTTACAGAAGAGAGAAGTATTCAGTTTGGTAGAGGTCTGCAGTGCTGATCGGAGAGGAGAGTTTTATCCCACGTGCTGTTGAAACTGCAGATCCCCGCTTGAATTTTATTCCCTTCTATGCGCACCGCATGCCTGGAGCTGCAATGTTTAAAATCTCATGATAAGAGCACGGATGTGTAAAGAGAGCCTGCGGCATGGAAGACAAGAGAAAGAAACCCGCAGCCACAACTCTGCGGGAGTAGAGGGGCAGTTCAAAGAAACCTGCTTAGAGATCTCGCAGCCACAATGTTTTGCCAAACTCTTCTAAGAATCCTCCCCTTGGAATAAATGTAGGATTGTATCAGGCTATGTTTTTTTATTCTAGCTTGAGAATGAGGAACCTGGAGTATTTTTTTAGAGCTAAACATCACAGGACATCTCCTTGGATCTGCAAGCATATTTTAAAAACCTTTGCAGCAGCAGGACATAAGCGGTTATTGCTCCTTTGCTTTATCACTGGCAGGTTAGGGTGTTCTGCCTTGTGGTTACGCGACAAGGTTCATTTTGTAGTTTGAGGAATAGGTGAGTCAAGGATTTGTCTGGGATAGTTTGCACAAGGATGATCTTGCTTCAGGCAGAGGGTTGGACTAGATGACCTCCCAAAAAGTCCCTTCCAGCCCGACTTTTCTATGATTCTGTGATGCCACTTTGACATCACCTTCCCCTGCTGTTCCAGCTGGGGATCCTTTTTTGAGCACGGGCTAATAACTATGGCATCATTTCTGGTGAGTGGTGCTAGAAAATGACCTCAAGCCCACACCTTCCTTTGTAAAGTAAGGCAAGGCAAGAATCATTGCCAGAGAGATCAAAGCGTGTTGCAGAAAAATCCTGATTGCATACAGCTCTTTCAAGTTTTGCAGCATCTTGAGGTTTTCCTTTGGGGCAATACGGTTTTGATCCTTTTGTATCAATCAGGTTCTGCTTCCCAGCAAATCACCTGATGGACAACCCCACTCTGTTATTTACTATAACAGATCATAGATTAGCAGAGCTCCAATAGCAAATGCAGTATAAATGCAGTGTCCTGAAAGAATAGAAATTTTGATGAGACCTAACAAAGTGGGGAAAAAAAGCAGAGTCATATCAGACTTTGCCGAGTTAAACTTAAAACAAAAGATGCCTACTTTTGAAAGCCAGCCGTTTCTTTTCTTTTCTTTTCTTTTCTTTTCTTTTCTTTTCTTTGGCATGCCTTTCACAGGGACACCTGTTAGAAGGGTATTTAAACCCGAAAGGTTGCTAAAAAGAATTTTTCCAACTATTTGAGTCGGTCTAATAAAAGATATCAGATTTCCCCAAAGAACCTGGTCTGCCTATTGGAAGAGGGTTAGCTCAAACCACAGAAGAGACTTCCTGTCCATTTATTCTCAGGATACAGATGTCACATTCATTCTGGGAGAAACCATCTTATCCTGAGGTGAGACGTCCATGTCTCTTGTCTTGGGACAAGCCTTAAAAAGGTTCATGGAATAAGAAGAGGTAACAGTTTGCCCTGGGACATCGTGAATTGTGGCTGAATGATTGTCACAGGATTGCATCCCTGAATACCGGTGCCAGAAAAGCAGCACTGTGTTCAGCTGCTCATTAGACCCAAATTGGAGGCGTGACTTGTGTACACACCAATCCCGGGACTTTTCTGTTCCAGGACAAACACAGGCACAACTTGTCACAGGACAAATGCAATGTCCGTTCCTAGCCTCAGCATCCATTTAACGCTGCTGTCCATTGTAACCCAAGGTAGTTTCTGAGCTTGGCTCTTGAAGTTTTAACCAGCATAGGGAGACAATTGATCTCCTCATCTGCTTGTCCTGTGTGCTGCACTAAGAGCTCTGTAAATAGGAATTTAATTCACCAAAGATTGGTGCAACCTCAGCAGGTCAGTCTCATCTCTAGCGTGCTGCTCACTCAGTGCTGACCATGGCATTTAGAGCAAGTGAGCAGAGTGGATACAGAAGATTTTCCATCCCTCATTTGGAGAAACGGTAATGCTCTTCTGATGAGCTGTTACCAGTTATTCCATCACGTATACCCTGTACAAGAAAGTCTTAGCATACAGAAGCAGTTACCAGGAGGCTGATCGTCCTGAAACTCTTAATCTGAAATTTGTAGGATAGTATGTTTCTAGCAGTTCTGGCTTAAAACCACATCTCATAACACCAGTTCATTCCTCTGATGAAGTACACACCTTCAGCTCCATTGATATCACTCTAGCAAACCTGGGCCAAGGTAGCCTTGCATGGGAACAGCACAGATTGCATATGGTTTCATTCAAGACCTTTGGCAAAAGCAGCTCCCACGAACGAAGCCAGATGAGAAAGGCAATTCTTGTCACCATAGACATTTTGCAGTCCTGAACAATTTCCCATTCTAGGTTGGGAGGATACCAATTTCCCAATTTTTCATAAGAATTTAGAAAGAGACCCATGCCAACAGCCCACGGGCATGGCAGTCTGGAGATAGGAGATAACAGTGCTGTAGTGTTAGGCTTCCCTGCCTTTTTCAGTGTTTCCTATTTGAGCTATACTTTGTTTGACTGAATAACTATCCATTGAGTCCAAAGGAGCCCGACACTCCACTTTCCAAGACAGGATGCAAGGACTGAAGAAACTGCAACCCACTGGGTAGGATCCCAGCCTCAGATGCCGGCAACCTAGCTTCAAATCTTTACTCTGAAGCAAGCAAGGGGAACTGAACCCAGTTTTGCCACGTGTTGACTTTTGTCAAATAGCTTGGGTGAATGATATCGCCATTAAGCTGATGGTTAAGTTGAGATATGTGTCTTTTTCTGAGCATAGATTCCCCTCCGGACTTCAAAGAGTTGTGCTGAAACTGCCCCTTTTACAGGAAGATTTTCAAATTGGGGGAATTGATGATTTCTGTTTGGTTGAAAAATCTCTTACCAGTTTTAAGCATAACTAAATAGAATCGGTTCTGCACTGGCTTCTCCTAGAGCATTAACTCACATTCAAGGTCTTAGCTCTTCCATGTGCTCATGGATCTGGGCATCTGGAATCTAAAAGGTCACCTAAAACTCTGGGATGAAGCCTGTGATTAAAAACTCTGCTCTTCAAATTCAGTGGCTGGGGAAAATAACTTGGCTATTCTGGAGGCAGAGCTTTCCAGGAGGCCAGGCCCTGAATGCAGAATGAATTGTCTCGAACTTACGAGCATCAGAAACCTCATCACCTTCTGCTCCATGTAGAAGGCACAGTTCTTCAACCTCCTTTTTCTGCCATAAACACAGAGCAGCATGTAACTATAACCACTCCAAAATGCAACAAAAACAAGGCCCTACAAAAACAGACCACTCTGCTGCATGCACAAGTCTTCCTTTGGGGAGAGAAGGCAAGAGAAAATGCGGGATGTCAGATATATTACTTAATGCACTTCAGGGAGGCTCTCAGATACCGTGGTGCTGAGGACGGGACAAGAGCCTACAAAGAAGAGAGTAAAAATAGAATCGCTACCCTTCTGTGCACCCATTTTTTTTAATCTTCACCATAATACTTCACTGACAAAGTAAATAATTAATATTTGTACTTTACGATCTGTGGATGAAATTTGCCTCTGGTTACTGGATGCATGTGCATGTGCCCCTGACCGTGCATTTGGTACTGTGCAGTCATTTGGTACTTGCTATAGCTTGCTATAATCAGAGGCAAATTTCATTGCTATAGCTACAGCAAGTACCAAATGGCGGCACAGTATCGGCTGTACCGTCACCATTTGTACCCGCCGACACTATGTTACATAGCGATGAGCTGCATCACTGTAGCTCATCGCTGCATTGCTGTAGCATCTTGCGTCTACGTGTTTACTCAGTTGTTAGCATGAGCTCAACTCACTTCCAACTTTTCCTCCAAAGTCGCAAGAGGTGGGAGCTTACTTTTCTTTTAAAAAAAAAGCAAACGAGAGAGAGTGTTGCAATTCTCACCGAATTGTATGCCTCCAAGAGCCTGGGCTTTCTAAAACACACCGGTGGTCATGAAGCTTGTAACAAAATTGTGAGAATTAGTACTGTGTTTTATATACACTATAAAACTACTATGAAGATAACAGAAAAATGAGTGCTATTATGAGCACAACGAACTCAAACCAAAGTTAATCAAAGGCTATCTGGGGCTGTTCCAGCTGCAGATCCACTCTTGTGAATCTCCTACACCATGCAGGACTGGAAATTTGCTCCAGCTCAGGGCAGTGGAGGCCATGGTGCATCAGACACGTGAAGCACCTTTTCACGGAAGGGCTATAGCTCCCCCTGGGACTGATACATTTTCCAGGTGTAATGCATCCTTGCATTGCTGATCCCAAGCGGTAAGGAACTTACTTAAGCCCTGCAGCATTCAGAAGCTCTATTTGAGCTCAGCATCAGCCTCATTACACTTAAAGGACTCCAAGGAGATGTCTGATTATCCAGTGCCCCAAGTTTACGCACAAAAATGTGCCGTGTGATTTTTTTCAGCGGGTGTGTCAATTTTCAAAGGAAAAGACGGTAGGAAAGGAGAAGAAAAAATATGAGAAGGGAGGGGAAATGGAGGAAGGAAATGGCCTTATGCATGATTCTGGTACTGTGCTATTACTTAATGCCAGTGAGATCTACCCCAAAAAGCAAAAAATGCACCCTTAAAGGCCTGCATTTGCTTGTGCAGACTGGCCCAAGCTTGTGAGTGAAAATGGATACCTTGGTGACAGCTATAGAGAGAAGAAACAAATGAAAGAGATATTCCACAAAAGCCCTCTTTGGTGGACATTGGACATGTTACAGGGGACACTAAAAGTGCAGGAAACTAATTGTACTGCACGTTAGTGCATCATGGTAAAAGCCGAGCTAATGCATTAATTCGCAGTAGAATTAGTCTACTGTGCATTAGCATCATTTAAAAGGCGTGCGCCAGTGCTACTGCACAGAAGCATCTATTACCGCACATTAAGCATCTATTACTGCACATTAAGTTTAATACCTGTTGTTACAGGTATCAAACTTAATGTGCAATAATTACGGTGCATTAATGCACCTGTAGACGTGCCCATTGTATCTTTGGAAATAGCTGCTTAAATAAGGGCTGTAAGTCAGGAAGTGGAATAGACTCAAGGGGCACCAGATTTTGCAAGTGATGACCACGTTGTCCCTGAATACTACTGCAGAGGGGTCTAATGGATAAAACAGTGGCCTAGGGTGTTAGCAGATCTCTTTACTGCCAATGCAAGTCCTGAATCCCAATAGGACAAAAGTCCCAATGACTGCGCTGGAGCTAGGATTTCACCTTTACTCCCAGTCTGCCACTCATCTGTTGCTTGACCTTGCACAAATCACCTCATTACTATGAGCTTCAGATTAATTATGTCCCAAATGTGCATAATGGTACCTGTGCATCTTCACAGTGTTCTTAAAGGTCTATGGATGAAAGATGTTACAAAGATGTAAGTATTACCATGATCACTGTCAAAGTATAGCCCCAAATATTTTAACAGGCTGATCTATTGAAGTGCAGAGGTGGAATTTCATTGACTACAGTCTGGCTAAATTTCTTTTGTTTCATTTTTATCTTCCCCTGTTCTCCTTCAGCATTTGCAATAACATTCGCCCCTGCAAAATTCAGGGGATAAGACTGCAGCTGGCATGCATGAAGATGCCTCTTGCTCCCACAGTGGGGTGTATAATTGACAGTAATGGCTGTAAAATCTAGAGATCAGGGGCTAGGTTTCCTTTTTTCAAGCCATCACTCTGGAAAACGCACAGTTTGATCAGTGGCTCAGCATCCCAGACTGTTATTAATAAATGCAAAATGTTAAAGAACCACTTTGAAATCTAAATCATCTAATGCAGTTTACAATCCTAACTGTTGTTTAAAGAAGAAAGACGAGTCCTAATGAAAACAAATTACCCACGATTTAAATATTAATCTTACATGGTAATTATGCCTGAATAAATATTTCAGTCCTCGAGAGTGGGTTGTATTCTCGAACACCGGAGACTGACTGGATGCCGCGTCCTGTATTTATGTTTCCTAGCAAAGAGCTGGAAGATATTGAAAGCTTTCTCCTGCTCTGTCTACTCTCCATGTGTCACTATATATTATGATGTGCCTTCGTGAGTGATGTATGTTAAGTGAAGGAAGGAAACGACGTCAATTTGGCACAGGCTCCTTGCTGGGGTTGCTTTAGCCAGATAGAAATGATATATATCTTTATAAAGCTAGCTGCATTCACGGGGTTGTTGGAGTGGGAGCTCTGTATTGTTTAGGAATGAGAATCACAGCAGAGAGTTTCTCCCTGTTGCTGAGTCTCAGGGGAGACCGGCATAGCTGCTGCTGTTAGTTAATGCTGCTAAGATTATATAGTTATAAAATCCTGTGCTGTTGGCATTTTGTCCTTCAAATATAGCACAGATTCCTATTCATCTAGAAAGACAGACTCTCCAGTGACTGTTTTCTTTTTTAAGTCCCCAGTTCCCCTGCCACTGAGTTGAGTGGTGCATTTAAAGCACAGCACCCGAACATGGATCTACATGTTTGTCGAAATGGTGAATTAGGAACGTTTAGCCCTTAGTGCAGTCCAGCTGAGGACTAACATGCATCCCCATGTTCAATAGCCTCTGGTTTTAGGTATCATGCTGACAATCGGTGTGTTAAGCAGAACTGAGTGAAGAAGATTCAGAGAGGAAATGGTTCGCGCTCCAGGGACTCGGGTCCAGAACTTCCCCTGGAAGCGTTTCCTTTGCACTTCCTTGATGGGCAGGTTAAGTGAAATAACTGCTGCCCTTTGTGTTTTCCGTTCTCAGCTGGAAGGATCATACATTATTCCATCCCAGGAAGACGAGTAGGGAGCAGAGGGTCCAAAATTTAATTGTTAAAAAAGTTCAGCTCCAAACTAGGTAGACCTTTAGACCTGCATCGTCCCTTCTTGCCTCTTACAAAGCACTATTCTGAAACCTAATCCCCATTTATCCCCTTTCTAAAACCTTATCCCCATTTAGTAACGAGAGAAGTAGGGGATAGCATGGTGAAGGGACTTAAGCAAGGTCACCAGATAAAGCTAGGAATAGAAACAAGTGTCAGGCCCATGTGTTATGCTGACTACGTGGCTATAGACTACATGATTCTGCTATAACTCTTGTTTCACCCAAACCCCTAGACCAGGGGTGGGCAATTATTTCGGGCAGAGGGCCACTTACTGAGTTTCAGCAAGACATTGAGGGCTGCGTGACAGGCAGCCAGGGGCAGATATATATTAATTTTCTAAATTTTTTAGGTGCCCCATGGGCTGCATCTGGCCCGCGGGCCGCATTTTGCCCACCCCTGCCCTAGATGCATGGTCAGGAGTCCCAGGTATTTATCAAACTAGGTAGGGAATAGCAATATGTACCATTACAGCCCAGTTCTGAGACTGGATCTGTTTTAGGATCTTAAAATGCACTCTCAGTTGAGGTGACACAAAGTAGCTGTACTTGCAGCTGTGGAAGTACTGCTGTTTTACATCATCTGAGCAAATGGTTACATCACTTTATTGTGAGGTAAATGGTAGTCGCAATATGTTTCATGTCATTTCTTTTCTACATGCAACCGTATGGCATTAAATAGGCGCTTTAATTTTGTGCATTCATGCAAATATTACCATTTCCCTACCTAGTTTGTTTAGGAAAGCATGCCATTTAGCAAACCATCTTACTACAGAAGTCTGGAGCTATGCCTCTCCACTAGAAATTATTTATGATTTTTTTCCCAGTCTCCTCTCCGCAGTTTGTTTATCTACTTTTATGCAATTATTCACAAACTTTGATGTCAGTCCTTGATCAGTCATAATTAGGCATGTTTTGCTCAAGAGCTTTGGTAAAGCATGTCCCAGCAATTTGGACACTCATTTGTTGCTCTTTCTTTCTTTCTTTTTTTTTATTATACAGCCATAAAATATGCAGAAGAAGATATTGTTTCCTTCTGAACAAACACCCTGTGCTAAATTATTAAATGTGGAAATCAGACTCGGACTGTTATTCTTGTCTTCGTGCCCTGTTGTCAGAAAGCAGCACAACTGATTTCTGTTACAAACCAGTGCTGACTGCATGGGCATGTCAAGTGAAGTCATGACTGTGGTTTTTTCCCTCCCAGAATTTCAGATGAACCATAAGATGCTGTATGGGTTGGGAAACAATCATCCTCTACTCTCAAGGTTAAAAAGCTAATGAATGAGACCTATACTCCATAGCATATACTAGGAGGGTCAGTAACGAGAGAAGACTTATTAGCGTGCAGTGATTCTCTGAACATCAGTTCAGCCCTTTTGCTCGCATACCTGATAGAGATGGCGGTAGGACTAGAATAAGTCACAACCTTGCTTACATAGGATTTCTCTTTGGTTGATGCCATGCTATTGTGGTGATGCTTTGAAAGAGAGACAGAAATGTCTCTCTCGCAGTGTAACTTTTTTAGAGACATTTATTCCATGAACCTGTAAGTGGGAGCCCATTTCCACAGGGCATTAAGCACTTGCTTAAATCCATTCCTATTCAGCAAGGTGTTCACACACCTGCTTAGCTTATAAAAAGAAAAGTGTCCGAGTCCCACAGGACTTATGACTATGTTCCAGTGGTTTGCTGAACTGGGATCTCGGTGAAATCCAAGAAAGTTATGGAAACATGGAAGTTGAAAATGGAAATAATTATTAAGTCCATATTTCTGATGCTGCAAGAGTTTCTTTTCTAGTGTGTTATTCAGTCAGATTTTAAATCCTTTCAGTCACTTCCTTTGTGGGACTCTTTCACTGTCTGTTTGCTTCTGTTTTCTACAGTGCATTCTTTTTTTTCTTAATTATATCCAAATAGACCCTCCTTTACCAACTTAAACAATTTCCTCCTCAGAGTTTTAACCTTTCAGCTGCTTAGTCATAGTTCTCCCTGCCTGACTCTTTCACCTTTTACCTGCCACTTATTCATTTATGGCCTGATTTTTGCAACCTGTTTAACATCTACCTTCCTGATTCCCCACTGGATTTCAGTGGAAATATTGGGTATTCAGCACCTGGGCAAATTAGCCTCATTAGTTCTTCCACTCTTACTTTATTTCCTTCAGTCCTGAATAACGATTGCTGCTCTGATACCAGATATCAAAGCAGCAATCTGCTCTGACTGCATTAGCGCTAAAGTTCAAACTGCATGGGTCAGGACCAAGCCAAATCCATAGAAATATTACATTACACTGCATTAGACTATTATGTCCAAAATTATGGTCACAAAATGTAGGCGCAGTTAGCCAGGGTCATTACCATCATTCTTCACATCACTCAACTGTTTCGTCCTAATTCAGAGCAATTGTCCATTTTTATTTCATCGTACACATCCCACGAATCGTGCTAACTTTAATGTCTCAGACACATGACTTATCTGAAATATCATGGGAATCCAGCCTGGTGAGGGAGATTATTTTTAAGTTTACCTTTAGCTGATCTTACTTTATCCTGGTCGGTGCACCATTGAGACTTCAGCATGGCAGTGTACTCCCTCACCTTGGTTTAATGTTAGCCTTCCACAGGCAGACATTATAGATTCAATTAAGACCCTATCAAAAGATTGGACTGTGCTAGTGCAGCACAGTTACAGTAAGGGTGTAAACAAAGGGGAGTCAATAATTCTCAATGCTCAAATATGTATAGTAGCTGCTATGACAAACTGCATGTGCTTTGAAGCATGCATTTTGCACCTCAGCTCTCATTGTCAGCTGCTTTTCAAGCTGTGCTATTCATGGAAGGGAATTTGGCTCACAAATTTCAATAAGGGGGGCCAATTTTGAGGCACCTCGCAGTGAAAATTGATCTTCACTTACCACTCTTCACCGTTATGAGAATGATTTATGAGCCTATTGAAACTCATAATGATTTCTGGCGTTACTGTTTTCCTGGTGCTAATAATAAGGGTCCTGCTTCCCCTGCCTCCAGCTCAATAGGATCAATATTTCCTTTTAAAGCCCTGGATGTGCAGCTTTCCATTGTCGATGATAAAGATTTTTAGGTACTGAGACTCTCAAAGTGGAAGCAACACAAATTGTGTCACTGCTCAGCACTCCGATTACACGGTGTTGGCGGTTGCCTCCCATGCAAGCTGCTTTAGGATCTCAGACTTGCATGGCACGTCTGTAGGGGAAACCTATGCTAACCAGAATATCGGGCCCTTTTAGGAAAGCTGTAGGAGAAATCGGCCATACCTGACGTGAGACTCGCACTTAGCTTGGATGATGCTTCTTATCGGAACCAGCGGGTTTTCTTTATGCTACATGCTGCCTTTTTATCAACGCATGGCTTTGCCTGCTTGTTTTTCTCTGCCTGTTGCTAGTTATTATCTAATTAGCTTTGTTGCTGTTTCTGTTGAAATAGCACTTAGGAGCCCTAGTCACCCATGAATGGTAGTATTGCTTAAAAACACAATAAAGAGACCGTTGCTCCCCCTTTCCAAATAATGGCTATAGGATTGATTGTAAAAATTTGCCAGCTACCTTACATTTCTCAGTAATGTTTTGCATCTGCATATCCTCTGCATTTGTGGTATTCATTGTGGTAGAACAGGGGTCAGGAACCCCCGGCACGCGTGCCGAGCATGGCACGCAAGGCCATTTTGCTCGGCACATCACCACCAGCCTGGGCTCTAGGCAGCTGCTGGCAGCCACGGAGCCCAGGCTGCTCCCAGCAGGTGGGTGGGAGGCTGCAAGCCCTGCTGCAAGCAGACCGGGCTCCTTGGGCTGGCTGCAGCCAGGAGGCTGCAAACAGCTTCTCTGGGCATGTCCGCACTCCCGCACCTTCCAAGGTAGACATTGCATTTTTTTCAGCACTCCGGCCAAAAAACATTGCCTACCCCTGCTGTAGAAGATACAGAGAAGTTCAAGAGAATATTGAAAATATGAAAAAAAACTAACCCCGTGTCTATTTAACTCATGTAAAGCTGACAAGGTCTCTGAGGTTAGCAGTATAAGTACCCAAATCAATCTCTAATATGCCTATAGTATATTCTATTATACCTGGGTGCAATTTCATCTGCTGCGTTACTGCGTATATTATGTGTAATGATATACGGATAGCTAGAGGAAGAATTACGAGCAGAGTGTTGGCAAGGAGTAGTAATCTGACTGATTTGTGCGCAGGTGTCAAATTGCTCTAACGACACCCTTGCACAAAGATAAGGAGGGTGGGGTGTCGTCTCCAGCTTTGCTGCCTCCTCAGGTGTTTAAGCTCCACTTGAGTTTAGTCAGCAGCAGAATAATGTAATTCTTTTGTTTTCATCTGTAATGGGATAAGGGCAAAGTAGAGAGACTCTGAGGATATGAAAAAGGAGAACAAGTCTTTCTGAATGAACCATTAATAAAAAAAAAAAAGGCGGGTGGGTTTCCTTCTCCTCTCTGCTTTTGTGACTTAGGCTTCAGGCTAAAATGACAGCATGTCACAGAAGTGGGTGCATTAATGTTTCTTAAGGAGGATGGAGTGGGAGCTCAAGGAGGATGGAGTGGGATTGCACTCAGGCATCTAATCAGTGGAATAGAGTCTGGCTCTAGGCCCACACAGCAGCTGGGAGCGTTTCAGTTTTCTATGCATCACTGGTTCCAGGTTTTGAGCATCCAAATAGCTTCCTTTTCTTGGCTTGTAAAGATCTAGAGAGGGAAATGTTCCCCATCACCAGGGCTTGCTCAGGATGCACCAGCAACTGATGATGTGAAGTATTGGTTTCTGGACCATCTGCATCAGTGAGACTGCATTGAGACTCTTCTGTTTGCTTGACAGTTGATGGCCAGGTATTAAAATGGAGAGGAGTCCCCATCAGCTGGCTGAGTATTTTGCCTAAATTGCTTGGATTTTTCCTTTGGGCTGCCTTTACCTGGAGACAGTTTGACAAATTTTCCTGGAAGGCATATTTTGGCCTCAATACAGCTCTTAATGAGGGTTTCCTCATGGCACTATCATAATTGGCACTAATTGGTTTTTTGGTGGCATTCCCTTGGGGGTAACTGAAGATTGTAAGGATGTGAAAACTAAACAGGATGAATCTACCTGCTCCCCTACGGGGATGTTGTAACTGTGCTGTGATTTAGGACTTCCTTTTGGAAGCATCAAACCACGGTGCAGTAACAGCCCGTACGGTACTGTATGTGCCACGCATGGTTACATTTAACTACTTTGCTGTAGTAGTTCGCTACGGCAAAGTAGCTGCTGGTCACGTGTAAATGCACGTGGACCTTATGTCGCTGTAGCACATTGCTACGACAGCATAGCATCACATGTAGACACGTCCATAGTCTCTTTATTCTTAACCACCATCGCTCCGTGTTTAGTAGGTGTGTTAGTGGGGAGAGGGGGATCCAAGCAATTTATCCAAGCAATAAAATGAAGCAATTTATGCACAATACCCAGCCAGCTGATGGGGACTGCTCTCCACAAGTTATACCAGGGGCTGAACTGGCCCCGCAACAGGCCCTGGACTCGTTAGGGTGTGAGTATGCTATAAAGACACATTTAATTCCTCCTTTCCTCAGCTGTGCGGAGCTGTGCAGAGAAGTCCAATTGCCGGGTGGGATCCTGAAAGATAGATAACACTGATTAATATAATACTTGATTAATCCAAACATGAAGAGCAAGACCCTGTGAGCCACTTAATTCTGGCTTGGAAAATGCAGTAGACTCTGTGATTCAATGTGGTGGGGTCCAGAGCTGAACTGTAGGCCTGGATGCTCATCCTATCTGTAAGATTTTTTTCTTGGCAATTAGATTACCCCAAGTTTTTCACTGAGAGGAGAAAGAGCTGCTGGAGCCCTGAGGACCTCAAAATGGCTGGAGCAGAGGAGCAGAAAGAACAAAGCGGGTCACAGCCCTGTCGTGAACCTAGGGTCAAAGTGATCAGCTGGCTACCACAATCCTTTAAATTCTTCTGATCTCATAGAGACCTTTAAAAATCTCATTCCTTCTTATTACCTTTTGCATAACAATTTATCCACACTCTGATTTCTATTCTTCTTTGTTCTGTAACCACTGTACTGTCTTTCTAGGTCCATATGTAAAAAAAAATTCCCGGGACCTTATATTCCACAAGCTGTTCCTGCTGCATTGGAAACATGGTTCAACCCTGGATCTGTGACATCATCCAGCTCTGTATTATTGAATATGTTGACTATTTTTTAAAGAAAAGGGTTTGGAAAACCAGACTGACCAAGCCCAGTTAAATTATTGATGATAACAATTACAAACATGGGCAAAGAGCAGCGACAAAGATAATATGCAACCCAAGGCGGAGTCTCTTGCAGATAAGCATGGCGATTCCTAGAGGAAACTCAGCGCGGCTATCCAGTACCTAATATTTACAATGGTAACCTCCTCATTTAAAATAAATTAGCTCATAAGCAATTGTACACATCATTATTTTTTACGGAAAGTTCCATAAGGTTTACCAACATCACAACTACTGATACTTTCTACCACTTTCTGATCTGGTTTTGAACAAAGCGCTGCAGGATTTAAATGTTCTCTCCTATCCAGTTCCTGGTAGGGAGAATACGCCTATATTTTATATTAATAGACTCATCCTTTTAGTCCTGTCTTTCCAGTATGACTTCCTACTGGCTTCAACGAACGTTGTACTTTGGTGCCAACTTTGCATAAATAGAAGCACGATGGGAATTAGGTTTAGAGCTTAATATAGGCACATAAATATAGCTATAAATGTTATTGATGCATAGGTGCAAATAATTGATTAGAACAAAACTAATAAGCATAAAGCATTCATTACATGATGGATCAACAGTGACATAAAGTGATTGCTGATTATGGACTGCATTAATCTCCCTATACTCTGTGCTAATTCAAGAACACCTTCCATTGACGTGAGTTATGTTTGAGAAATTAAGGCGGCCCTTTTTTTGTACCGCATCCTGCATGTTTCACAGTAGGATAGTGATGATATCAGCTGCTGTGGTGTCTTATGGCACTGCATTGTCACTCAGGAAGGTGTTACTAGTACGGCCATGAAAAATGGATTAGCAATGCTGATGGTAAAAGATGTAATTTCGTTACTTTAGAAAGAAAAAAGTAGCAATCCATCATTTTGTGCTCTAAGTTCCATTAAGAAACCTACTTTTTTGCAAACCAGCTAATGTAGCATAAAGAAACCCCAAGTAATGGCCTGCTTCTGGTATTGTAAATAATCTCATGAATATCCATTTCTGGCATAGCCACTGAAATGAATTGCTAGGTCTTCCCCAGTAATCACTTGAAGACCACTTTTCATCACAGTGGAGACCACTGGGCATTTTTTTGACCATCTTAGCAGTGACCCAAACTCTTACTAGTCATAAAGTCATAAACTCTTACTAGTCATAAAGTCTCAACCATTCTCTCAGGTCAGGCTGAAATATGTTGGTGATGCTGGGTGAAGAAGTGTACGCTGCCGTAGGTGCAGGAATATTTATTCTATCGTCTATGGATCAAGAGGGGACTTTTCTCCTCTGGACAATAAGTGATGCATTTCATTAGAGATATGTCAGACATGTGCAATGTAGAATATATAGCATATGTGTCATAAACACATGCAGCGGCATGCCTTTTATCTATAAATGAATGCCAAATGAATATATGTTTGACAACAAATGGATCTGTTGACAACAAATGGATATATGTTTGTCTGTGTAAAGGCAAGAGGCTCTGCTGACACCAATTGGCACAGTTCCACTGAATCACTAGAGTCTCATTTCCTAGTGAAAACTCAGAGGATGCTAATGACACTGATGAAATAGAGACTACATTTTAACCTACTCGGTTGCGGTGAAGCTCACCATTCCTGCGCAGCCAGCAAATGAAATTCAGCAACTGAATAAATGAAAAATAGAGGTGAAAGTTTTCCATTTAGTCCTGGCAATCAGCTGCTGTTGGTTTAGCTACAGGGCAGACGGTCATGAAAATAGGCTGGCAAAGCATGGGGAGAACTTTATTATTTAATTTCCAGTCTTTAGTAAAAAGCTATTCAGCATTGCAGTCCCTCAGATATCACCTTTCTGAATGTTCCCCCACACCTTTTGTTTTCAGTCTAGGAAGCTCTTCATGGCAAAGAGAGCCAGGGAGAATTTACACCGAAATGGTTTTTCATCACTCTGTCTTTTCACATTGCTTCTGTTCGTGTTGGGCGCAGCAGTTTGCAAAATCACTCCTTGTACAAGACCGCGGAGGGTTCAGACATAACTAGATAACCCACAGGTAGTTAGTTCTTGTCAAGGTTGTAGTCCTTCATTGGTAAAAGGAATTAGAAAAGTCCCCATATGTGTATTTGCTTGTGTTTGCATTTATGAACATATGGTAGTGCATGCACCTGTGCTGTGGAGTGCGGCACAGTGTTTCCTGGGTCTTACAAACTACCAGGGGGCTTTATAAATCACATTGCCAGAAGATTGTAATGCATTTTAAGGCTGTCTAATGGTAAAGAGACTTCCACTAGGTTCTCCTTTTGGGTAGCCCTGCCTAGTTGTTCATTTGAGACTGAGATTTACTAGCAATGCAGATCCCAGAGGAACAGCGATAGGCTGGTGTAATCTCACTAAGACCCTATGCAATCTCACTAGGACCCTAACCCTAACCTTATGCAATCTCAGTCGAGGATGATTGTCTTCCTTAAGTGTCTTATCTGTGGGTCTGAAGCTGACTGATGAGGCCTATCCAGGATTGACAGACTCTGTTGCAGCTCGGGCACACGTTTCCATGTGGGGTGGGTGGCTTTGGTTCAGTCTGCAACATGCTGTGTCTGCCGCTTTTCCGTCTCCTGTTGTCATCCTCGGGTTTCATAGCATGGAGACACTTACGCAGACTTTTCCTTCGTTTGGGGCAGTCCTAGGTAGTAGTCTCCCATGAGTTGGTGTCAATGCTGCATTTTTTATGCTGCATTTATTGATGCTGCAAGTTGGCCTCGAGGATGTCCTTGAAGTGCTTTTGCACTTCCTATGCTGGTTCCTTCTTCTTTACAGCTGAACTGTCAGAAATGCCATAGCCGGGAAGTGTCATGGAAACTTCTGGGAAAGAAGGAACCACACGACAAAGGGAATGCCTGGGTTTTCAGCCCATTGCTGCCTTTGCCTCCTAGTGCAAAATGAGGCACATTTTCCTAGTCCCACCTCTAGCTTCTCTTCTCCTTTTCTAACCCACCGGCTTACCGGATGCAACCTGCATGCAACCTCCTGCCCCTCTCCGATCCTGAAGAAAGGGAGAGCACCTACCACAAAGGGAATAGACCCTTTTCCTGTGGTTGGGGAGAGGAGGTTCTCTTCACATGCATGTGGATGGTGAGGCTGGGCGCATTCCCAAGATATCTCCAGTTTTGCCAAAAAGCACATGAAAAACCTCATGTATTGCTCTTTTTGGGGAAGCGGGAGGGAAAGTTTCGAGCCACTCAAATATATTCTGCAGCCGAGTGCTTTTTCAAAACATAGGGAAAACTCAATTTAGAGTTCTCTCTTGTATTTCCAGTCACCGGTTTGCAAATGGGCAGGCAACAGATACAGGAATGGTCTCATCTATAAAAATGTCATCTTGCCAATACGTACACCTTTCTGCAATAGAGAGCTTTCCTTTTCTCCTCTTTCCCCTCTCCTATACTCAGTTGTGAAATGCTGCATATTTCGATAAGGCAAAAGCAAAAACTGGTTTCTTTTTAAAATGAAAATAACGTTCCATTTTTGCAGCTTGCAGAAATACTTGTTGAATAATTCACAGCAGAGAAAGTTCCTATACCGAACACTGTAAGTTCTCAGTTATTGGATAAAAGGAATCAGGACTCGTGTTAGAGGAGATATCTTTTATTACACCAACTAGATTTTTGCAAAGATCTAGGAGGATTTTTGCAAAAATCTGGTTGGTGTAATAAAAGATATCACCTCTGCCATGAGTCCTGATTCCTTTAGCCTCTAGACCAATATGACTACAACCTGGATAGCTGACACAGTTATTGGCTATGCCTTTGCAGACCAGTCCAGAAGAGCCACACATTTTGAAATATGTCATGGTCTTGGCTCTTGTGAAATGAAGTGCTACCCGCCATACAGAGGCAGACAAGGTTTTTTGGGTGAATCTGATATCTTTTATTAGACCAACATAAATAGTTGGAAAACAATTATTAAGCTTCCAACTATTTAAGTTGGTCTAATAAAAGATATCAGATTCACCCAAAGGACCTTGTCTGCCTATGTCCTTAGAGCAACACAGCTACAACCTACACCCCCATACATAATTTTATTTGTTCTAGACCAATGTGGGTACTAATATACAAATCAAAAATGAATGTGTTCTGGATCTCACCTTGAAGATGTGGAATGGCCTGTTTACTAATAAGCTGGATCTTCAACTCTGGATTTAAAATTGCACTTAATTCAACAAAAGATTATTTTGAAATTGTACCAGATTCCAAAGTAAAGAGACCACGGTGGAAATCAGGCAGGATGATTGATGTTGGAGATGTGGAAAATCAAGCAGAATAACAGTGCATGTGTTATAAGAACACAAGTATAATACTGTATCCTGGTAAAATATGACAGCACAAAGAGATTCAGTCCCAACAGTGGCTTTTAGACTGGTCTCTTGACTCCTTCAGATTGGTATCCCTTGATTTGAGGTCAAAATACTGCAGAATCCCTCATCATTCACTAAAGAAGCTGAGTAAAACAGTGCAGTGTTAAACCCATAGACGGTGTTTTTATGTGTGTGTGTATGTGCGGATACATTTCTAGGAGCAGACAGAGAATCCATGATCCAGAAAGATGAGGACAGGCAAGAAGCTGGGGGCAGTGAGATTTTTCCCTGCTTTTCAATGCTTTGCAACCCTTCTGTCTGCCCTTCCAGTTGTGACCTACTAGTGCAGAAACATTGCTTTAGTATTTGTGGTGTTCATTGTTGGATATAGGGCATGGTGCAAAGGACACATTAAGGCTAATAGATAAGCTGCGGGCATTCCCTTTGGGCAAGAAACGGCTTTTACAGTATTGGAAATCAGTGATTGTTCTACTTTGGGATTGCTGAGCTACCCAGTCTGGAAAGAGCAAGTTACAATCAATGCAGTAACAAGCTATGCCTTAGCCAGCTCACGAACAGCTTGTGAATGGAGGCCCATACCCACAAGGAACTGCATTTATTTCAGAGGGCTCCTGTTAGGTTTGTTACTATGAAGCTCATAGTTGGACTGTGGTTTCAGTGGGACAGTCCCACAGCTTGGGCTGTGAGAAGCTTCGGGTGCTGATTCGATTCAGAGGAGATACGGCCTGATTCGGTGGCTGAATCTCCAAATCCAAATCAAATCAGGAGCAAAAAGAAGGTCTGAATTGATTTGAAGCTCTCCGAATCTTCGGAAAAGATTCAGAGAGCTTTGATGATTCGGGCAGTCCCTGGTGGCTGCAGCAGGGAGCTGGAGCTGGACTCAGAGCTGGTAAGTAAGGGAGGGGGGGCTGGAGGAGGGGGGAGGGTACCATGGGGGGACCCCTGCCTGCTCCTCCAGCCCCCCCATGGCTGCCCTGCCTACCCCAGCTCCCCGTGCTTTAAAAAAAAGCCCCACTCACCGGGTGCTGCCAGGTGGGGGATGATCCCTACTGCCCCCCACTGCCCCACACTGCATGGAGGGCTCTGCATGAGCCCCTCAACCCCTGTCCCCACTCCCCCCCCCCCATGCCTGTCCCAGCTCTGGCCCATTAAGAAGAAAAAAAAACTGAGAAAAACCCTGGGACCCACTGCTCCTGCAGTGGCCTCGGGGCTTTGGGGGGCTCATGGAAGAGCCCCTTATGTGTCACAGAGCAGTGGGGGGCAGTGGGGATTGCCCCCCCCCCGGATAGGAACAGTGAGCATGGGGGTTTTGGGTTTCTTTTTTTCTTAAAGGGCCGGAGCTGGGGTGGGCAGGGCAGTCATGGGGGGGGGCTAGGACAATGGTGGGGGGAGTCAGGGGGCTTGTGCAGAATCCTCCACACAGTGGGGTGTAGCAGGGATTGCCCCCCTGCCCAGAAGCACCTGGTAAGCCTGGAGGTTTTCTTGGTCAAGTGCCTGGAGCTGGGGCGGGCGAGGCAGCCGTTGCCGCGATGGGCCTGGCTGATTTGGAGATTTGGCAGCAGGCAAAACTCTGAATCAGATTCGGCCGAATTGATTAATAGATTCTTAGATTCACAGACATTATGGCTGGAAGGGACCTCGGAAGATCATCGAGTCCAGCCCCCTGCCCCAAGGGCAGGAAGTCAGCTGGGGTCATAGGATCCCAGCAAGATAGACATCTAAATGTCTCTTGAAGACATTCAATGTAGGCGCTTGAACCACCTCCGGCGGCAGTCTATTCTAAACCTTGGGGGCTCAGATAGTAAAGAAGTTCTTCCTTATTTCTGGGACTAATTTGAATACCAGATCAAATCGCTGTCCCCCGAATTGGCTGAATCCAAATCCAAAGTGAATACTAGCCGCTTCGCACAGGCCTACCCACAGCCTTCAATCAAGCAAAATTGCTGCTGGATTAAATGGGAGCTTCACAGGTTGCGGCACTGATGAATCTACCTATCTAGTGAGCTCTCTTGGAGGGGACCAATTAGTTAGAAAAAACCCCCTGAGTTTGAAATCAGTGAGACTGAGCCCACAAACATGTGAGTAAATTTACCCACAGGACTCTTTACAACTGGAAATAGAGTTGTGTGCATTACTTTTGGGAAGTTCAGGGCCATAGTTTGTGGTGTGTTCGTTGTGGGGTCTGATCCTGCAAGCATAGCTGGTAGGCCTGTGCAAAGCAGCTCATATTCACTTTGAATTTGGATTCGGCCGATTCAGGGGGCACCGAGTCGATTTGGTGGTTCGAATCACTGTCCTCAATTGATTCAGCTGGGACAGTGGGCAGGGGCCCGGGGGTGCTCAGGGGGGCTGGGGGAGCAGGCAGGAGATGGGGTTCAGCAAGGGTCCCCCCACCATGGTCCCCTCCCCATTCCTTCAGCCCCCACTCCCTGGCCCCCTACTTACCAGCTCCTAGTCCAGGTCCAGCCCCCTGTGGCTGCAAGTGGGGACTGCCCAAATCTCCGAAGCTCTCCAAATCTTTTTTGAGTTGATTTGGAGAGCTTCAAATCAATTTGGACCTTTTAATTGGTCTCCTGATTTGATTTGAATTTGGAGATTCAGCCACCGAATTGGGCCGATTCTCCTCTGAATCAAATCAGCACCCGAAGCTCTGCACAGCCCTATTAGCTGGTACTTTCAAACACATCACTCACTGCTGCGAATTACCCTGTGGAGTGCACCAGAATTGCTCTCAGTGGTGACTGTTCTCAAGCCCGAATTCTGTATTTTCTGACACGCACGTGGAAATTTGGGGACTATCCCACGCAGCATCACTCCAACATTATGCTAAGATCTCCCTTCTCCATGCACCTGCTTTTGGTTTTAGGGGAATGCAGTAGGGAATCAGATCCTAAGCTTCAGTTGCTGTCTCTGCCAGAAATGTCCTGGGTGACCTTGGGACAAGTCACTAAGAGCTGGGCCCAGAATAGCATTTACGCAGTTACTTAAGCATTAATTAATTGGGGCTTTATCTCTTTATACTTTAGGTCCCTATGTGTAAAGTGAGTATCAGACTTTTTTGTGCCACTTGTCTCTCTCATCAGTTTAAATTGTAAGCCTGTTAAGGAAGAATAGCCTCCCACTATATGGGAGTTCAGTTCAAGTGCTTAGGATGATGGAGTCCAAATCTCATCTGGGCCCTGGAGAGGCTTGTCCAATAAAAGAAGTAATGAGCATTTATGGCTGTGTATATAGATTGTTTTGCTCTGATTTTCTTTCTGCTTCATCTCATTTGTGTATTAGACAAGATACACTTGTTTTTATTTTACTACTCTAGAGCATTAAAAAAAAGGGATGGAGGGAGGCATTGAGAAACAACCTAAGAAAACACAGCTGCAGTATTTTATTGGACAGTAATTAAAACTGCACCTTTTCCACTCTGCAGTTCAGTCTCACCTGCATAGTGACTGCAGCTTTTCCACCACAGCCTCTTGATTGGGCTGTTTCAACAACACTTGATGTTTACTGACTGCTGTACTGAATAATTTATTGGATTGTTATTAGATTGGGTGTAATAAATTCAGTGTTGATTTATCATTTCCTTTGCATAATTTGGCAAATTACTACCGGATTTATGATGTCAAGAGATGTTCAGACTGATGGCAGGGGTCTATAAACTGAAATGCTGGCTTGATGCAGAATGTATGCTTTAAAATTAGGCGGCATGAAACGATTTAAAAAAAAATTTGGCGGCTACGCTGAAAAAAACGGCGGGCGACCGTTTTGCGTTTATTTGAGCAAATTGTCAGCAACAGCTGGAAAATCACATCATGAATAATTTATAGGAAAATAGCAAAACGTAGCCAAATAAATAATTCAGCAAATATTATTTGACTGGCTTTGCTGATATCATGCTCTGGAGGGGTAGATCCATTTTTATTTTATTTATTTTTTCCTTTTTAAGAGAGAGCCCCTATTAGATGTTTATCAGATTCATTCTTTTGCGCTTCGGCTGGAAGGTTGGCTCACTTCAAACACTGATTCCTAAAGAAAAATGACTCTGCAGCCCACCCACTGCTGAATATTTAATGCTAAAATGACAATGAATAAAATTAAATTTTAATTTATTACTCTGGGTCCCACCTGCTCCTTCTCTATCAGTGGTGAATAATGGTCTTTCACATAATGTACCGGACTGGGATTCCAATGCTGTTGTTCTTTAGATTTAATGTGTGACCTTAGGAAAGTCTTAATCTCCCCATCCCTCAGTTCCCCATCTGGACAACAGATGTAATAGCTCCTCTTAACTGCTGTCTCTGTAGATCTGAGGTGAGGGACTGACTTTTGAAGTATGTTTATACTGAAGCAGCAAGATTAGTTGAGATCTTTGAAAACTTGCATTTGGAGGTTCAAGCCCACGGTCTTGCTCATACCACCTTATACTGCCTGATTTAAAATACAGGGCTGAGCCCTCGGTTTGTGCAAGTCAGCCTCAGTGTTGCTAAGTCGTGAGATTGCATCCAAAACCAACCCATTGTGGAGTTTTTCTTTAAGCCCCGGCTGCAGGAGGAAAGGGATTTTACCTGAGATCCTCATGCAGTTTCTGTCCGCCGCATTTGCACAGACAGCTTGGAAATGGGAATTAAGAGAACAGCTAACCCTAACAGCTCAGAAACAGAAGACCAAAGAGCCCATGTTCTGGCTTGATTTCTGCTTTTCAATCTCTTCATCACCAATCTCATGGGGGTCAAGCGGGGGAAGGAAGTTGCTGCCTCTTGACTTTTGAGCATTTGAAGCCGGGGCTGGAAATAGATTGAAATCTGCTCTGGAGACATCAAATCTCCCAAACTTTGTGTCCTAGCTGGAAAGCCCTTCCCACCCTTGGCTTTGAATGCACTATTTAGATCACATCTTGTTCAAACCAGACAAGCCCGTGTGCGTTGCCTTAGGAAAAGGCCTATACTGAGTAAGTCGGATGTAGTGCATTACAGTTGCTAAGCTTTAAATAACAGTAATCATTTCTGGTTAAATGTGGGTGGGAAATTTCCATGCAGCAGCGTCTCTCGCAGAGAGAGACTTTTAAGCTGGCTGAGTCAAAAGAGAGCTGACAAAATCATATTTCTTAAAATGGGTTTGGTTCATACATACCCTGGTGCTAAGTACCTTACAGAAAGCCAGGTAAATGATCCATACCTAATATGTAGCTCCTTTCTCTCTTTCTGTGCTTTTTCTTTCCACAATTGCACATGCATACATGCTTCCTTGCCAGCCTGACTCAACCCTTCTTGATTTGCATTTCCCACATGCATAAAGTAGCGTTACTGGGGCAGAGGGGAAAGAGTCGGGCAGTAGCCGGGGGCTCTGCCTTTGAAAGGTGGAGGGAGGGCACAGAAATGATAGTGCCACCACCACTGCTAACAACAGCAGCCAGCGTGGCGCTGAAGCTGTCCAGGATATGGAGCTGTGCACACAACATCTAGGCCTATCAAACACGCCAGGCAGAGAGTTTGTTGCATTGCAAATACCATTTGTACAGAGGAGATGCAACCTCTATCTCCTCTGCAGCTATGGAGTGAATGCAAATACATGTCCCTGGTACCTCAGTTTGAGTCTCTTGCAAAGAATAAATATAACTACAGAAAAGTTTGCCCCTTACCAAACTAGAATGAGAGCTGTTGGACACGGTTATGGTAAAAACAGGAGTGGAACAAGGAGAATTATTTTTCCTTGATAAATATCAGATTCTAGCAGGAGCCCTTCCTCAAGCTTGGATTCCCCCAAAAAAGGTGGAAATGTAAGCTTTTACTATTCAGAGCAAGATTTTAGCCAAGGTTGCAACTAGGGGAGGGTTTGGTATTCATTAGTTTGCTACTGCCAAAAATTGATAATAATGACACTTACTCTGGGATCCACTCTCCCCATTTCCGTGGATTTTGCAAGTGTTCTCTGTTACAAACACACACATTTCTCCCTTAGTTTCCTGCCTTTCTCCTCTCCCCCTTTCCATCTACAGCTCTATCATCCTTGAAAATCACTTTGTTCTGCGTCTCTCTCCCTTCATTCTCATACAGTGTGCTGTCTTTCTTTCCCTGAGTTAGTTTTTCCTTCTTTTCTTTTTGCTACTGCCTCCTCTTCCTCCCTGTCCAACCTGGAGCGTACCCAGCAGCAGGAGAGTTTGCTGCTTACTAGCATGTACCCGGGGGCACTTTGAAAATACCAAAAATCACACAACCCTGGCACTGCTGGGAATTTGCTAGGTAGGAGCATACGTGTGATTCTGGTCAGCGGGGCTCGGGGGGGGGAAAGAACTTGAAAAGCAGAGAGGAATCAAGTAGGGACAAACTCACCAACAGAAGGAAATGGTTTTCCCTTTGGGCACTTGGAGTCCACTTTGACCTCATCTTAAGTGGACTGGGAAATGAGTTAAAAAGCAGTTAGAGTGAGAAAAGCAGTGGTAACGATAATGACTTCTTGTTCTTCACCATTGAGATGGTTGGAGAATTTTCATTATAGAGTTTTGTGTCAAAAAATTTGTTCGATAATTTTTTTTTATATATATATATATATAAAATTGTCTCCGTTCGATAAAAACTGATAGAGGAAAAAAATTGTTTCAAAATGAAAAACTCTCAGCATGCTGGAAAAGGTTCAGTTTGGGGCATACTGAAGTGTTAGCTTAAAATATTAATTTTTTGTTTTATTCTCTTTCTTTCATTTGCTTGTAATGCTGTTCCATGACACACTGCTAAAAGTGGCATGTAAATGCACCGTTGCTGCTGTTGACATCATAAAAGGAGATAGTAGTTGAAATAGTCTGGTATTTTAATTTTAATTTAGACTATTTGTACAATCGCTACAGGGAATTGCTATGTAATGCTGTTTGTCTCGTCTTTCTTTTCTCCATCTAAATCACTCTGGCTGTTTTGTCCCACGATCGATAAAATGAGGATGATGACATTCCTTTTTTTCCCAGCCTTTGTCAGTCTCATACGTTTAGATGGTGAGGTTTTAGCGAGTCACACTCCCTTGCCGTGTATCTGTACACAACCTAGCACCGTGGAGATCATAGGTGGAGGTCCTTGGTAATGTCAATATATAGCTCACGTGGCTCAGGATTTTCCTGTAGCCTCTGTGTCATTAGTTGAATTGTTAGTTAAGCTCCAGTTACATGCCCTTTGCCTCCAAACTCTTCCAACCCTTAACTGCACATGTAATCTAACTCTTTTGGTTCAGATAGAGAGTTTATAAGAGCATAGCTTGCCTTTCATAGCCCAGAGTGCATTTTATCACGGGCAGTCATAACCATTATTCTTCCTTGCAAAATCAATAAACAGTGAGGCAGTAAATGTGAAACTCCCACAGTATTATCTTCAGGGGCATAACAGAATTGCTCACAAATGAGGAGTCTTTACATTGGCTTCGATATCTTGGTTTGATCGCTTTCCAACTCAGCCTGACGTGCCAGGGTGAGCGCTGTGGCCTTGTCCAGACTGGACGGTCTAAACATAAAATTTCCCATCACTGCTATTGTCCTTGTAGCTGCCCTCCTGGTAGCAATGGTGTTGGCAGCACTCGTGAAGACAGGATACCAATGTACTGCGGAATTTGAGTCGCCGCGTTGTCCTTGGTCTTTTGTAAGGGATGCTAGATCGTGCAGTCCCCACGACTAGTTACTCGAGTCTTTTCTTTGTTGGAAAATTAGTTGAAGTTAGAACATGGTTACAAGGAGTCAGGCTAATGAATAGGTTAAATACAATTTTGCAATAGAGTTCAAACAGGCATCTTCTCCTCAACATTGCGTCAGCTGGCCAGTAGTAAACACCACTAGGCCCATAAGCTAAGCCATGAGCAACTGGCTTGTTAAACATGATACAGATACTGAATGTAAAACTAAATATCAAAGTCATCTTCTAACCTGGCCTAATATTCTTGTGAAGACGAGCCCAGTGGGGTTCAGTTGAATTCATCTTACGGTCTAGGAAAGTCCATGCAGGGACAACTGAAATTTTAAATTTCTGTGAAGGCGCATAAGCTTAAAGCTTACCAAACAAGTTCCCTTCCTATAATAATATCCCAGCTATATCCTGATTTAAAGGGAAAAAGTAATTAATAGGTTCAGTGAGACCAAAACTATTGTAATGATGATCCTAATAACTCATGCAGATTCACCATTTACCTTTTTAACTGTGTTTTCAGATGCTTAAATACCAAATGGTATTTCAGAGGTACAGAGGGAATGAAAATACACACATTAGCAATTTAGATGAATTTGCACTGACACTTGGACAGTTGGCTGTTTCTCTTGGCAGGGTTGGATTTAATATGTTGCCTCTTTGCCTCTAGCTAACCAGAGAGATACCACACCCATTTTGCAAAGCCATTGGGAACTTCTGGTAGCTCTAAGGCAGATGTGACCTTTTTTTTTTTTTTTTTATCTTTCCTTCTTATTGATGGGATAAATTATTTTTTGGCTTATTTCTCTATAGAGGCTTTTATCTCCTTTTTTTTTCAGGTTGATCTTTCTATTGCTGTAAGATGGGAACTCGGCTTCGTTGGAATTATACATGCTGGGATATTCATAAGATGAAAAGAAAAGTTCAAATTCCAAGTCAACTAATTAAACCAGAGTTCATGGCATAGAGTTGACAGCCTGGGTCAGAGTATAGGTCACAGAGCACATTAGCACTTTTCTGTACATCTTTGCTATCAGTAATGAGACCCTATTGATTTCTGAAATGCTTCTTGATCTGTCAATTCAAGGGGCAAAGAAAGGGGTCTGCTGTTGCTAAGAGGGCTGGTTGAAAATCTTCCATCGATACTAAGTTTCAATGGAAAACGGTGATTTTTGATCATGTGAATTTTTTGTAGAGGTCGTGCCTTTTTTTAATGGAGGTGATCAATGTTCCTCCCAAAATGCACCTAGAAATGAAATATTCCAGTTTCAAAATACTACAGCGACGCATGGAGGTTGTAGTCCAGCTGCCTACTGTCCCTGTTCTCTATGGATAGGTCCTCCAAACTAGAGACTATCTCCAATGACCATATACTCATATGAAGCAATTCCTTCCTTCTCCAAGAGGTCTTGTGCGATTCTGCCCAACCCAGGTGCCCAGCCCGTAGAGCATAACAAGAGCCCAACGCACCTGAACTGTAGCTCCCATGAAGCACAACTATAATATGTCTAAATTGAAATATTTCATTTGTATTCTAAAATAGTTTGGGTTGTGTCTAAAATATTTCAGCATTCAGATTTCTGCTAAAAATCAACATTTTCCATGGGGGTGAGGGAACATTTTTGATCAACTCTGCTTACTTAAAGAATTGATTGGGTGTATGTACCATGTTCACAGATATGACTGTTGTACCTAGTATGAATTGATCTTGCTATTTGGCAACTGACACTACCGCAGCAGAATAGCAGAATCATTTCTTCTTTGTGTGGCTTTCAGTAGCATTTGAGATGTGGATGCCTAGTGAAAGGGCTGATTTTGAGAAGTATTGACTTATGAGATAATCTTTATTTTGCATTACGATTTTTATACAGTATAAAATGTAACAAAAGCCATTTGGGCTCTGTTGTGGGTGCTATGGGGAACTGTACCTTTTAAGAGACCCTGACAGGAGCTGCCTGTTAATGCTCATGTTGCATAATACAGCAAAGCAGACCTCTGTCAGCATCCTTGGCTCCGAGTGAAAACTGAACAATATGCATTAACAGGAGTACAGCAGAGTTGGAAAATACCCTGAGCGGAAGAACGGAGCATTCTCACCAGAAACATGGAGGGCAACAGGAGAAGTATTTCAACAGCTTTTCTCTTTCTCTGCAAGCAGCTGGGTGCCGGTGGAAAGTCAGCAACAGCTCAGATGTCAGGAAGGGCAGTTTGTGCCCCAAAGCTTGTCTAACATCTCTCCCAAATATAAGTTGATCCAACAAAAGATATTATTTCACCTCTCTAATCTTGCTTCTAGCAAAAGGGAAGATGTCACAAAGTAGCTTTATCCCTGACAAAAGCTCTTGATTTTTTTTCTTTTCTTTTTTTTTTTTTTTTTACACTTCTCATTTTAGCTCAGATCAAGGGAGGCTGACTTTGAAACTTCACTGAAGAAATATCAGGAGTCCTGCACCCCACTTATGCATGGACAATGTTTTTAAACAGAGAGTATCAAAAGATGGTGAAAACATGCATGTGAGTCTGAAGAGCCAGTGCATCCACTGTGGAGGGCTGAGTCCCTGGGAACAGACTGAGTCAGGACCGGCACCTGGGACAGAAAGTTCAGAGGGAGACCTACAATTAAGACTTGATAAAGCTATTAAATTTGCCAACCAGAAGAAATCACCCAGTCCAGACTGAAGCTCTGAGAAAATCCCAAATCCCAAAGAAAAACCAGAGGCAGAAAGGTAGGCTGAGGTCAGACTCCGAATCCAGCAACGCGCAAATCAGGACATGCTGGGGCAACCACCGCAAGCCAGTACAAAGCCAAGCATTTAGGAAAAGGTGTATGGCCTGCAATGGATTATGTGACTCTGGAAGAGTTTGCAAGTGCTAGCAAGATCTAATGGACTTCCCATTACTTCCCAAACAGAACTAATAGACGTACCCCAGCCTGACAACCATTGCAGTGGTGGGGGAGATGCACCAGGGAACACCCGCAGGATACAGTGCTCCAACTAATTGAAGACAGCTAGTTATTTTAGGGTGCGTGTAGACAAAATGGGGCCCTAAATTGAAGTGGTGGGTTTTTAAAAACACCGCTTCAATTTAGGGCCCTTTAAACTCCTGTGTTGTGCACTCACACCCAACTTACCTGCCTCTGTGGTGCCAAGGAGGGGAGGGCGGGCTGCCAGCAGGTGAAGCAGTCCCTGGGCTGTGGGGCGGGGGCTAGTGCTTCCCTCTGCAGCAGCAGTGGACCCCCCACAGGTGGCACCTGCCTGCAGGCACCCAGCTCTGATGGTCCCGGGGGGCAGAGCAGCCACGGAGGGAAGTACTGGGCCCCTGCACAGCTCAGGCAGGCAGGCAGGCTCCAGGGGGTGAGAAAAAAAAGATCAGGATCGTTGCTTTTTTTTTTCCCTCTCTTGGGCAGAGCCTGCCTTCCCAGGCTGCTGCCAGGCTGCCTGCAGGGCTTCCTGCAGAGCCCCCGAGCTGCACGGAGCCTGGGGCTTCACTCCACGGCTGGTAGGGCAGCAAATTAAAACTCCTCCTCAGAGTCTTAGTTTGCTGATCCCCAAGTCATTTAAGGCGCATTATACTACCGAATTTGCTACAGCGGCTGGAATTAATGCACAATACACCACCGAGGCGTGCAAACACCAACACCATTAAAGCAGTGCTAAAGCATTTAGCACTCTTTAAAGCGTCTGCCACACATGCCCATCATTTCGTCCACACATGGCCTTAGCTAATAGAGTGGTTGTAAGTCTTTGAAATTTGGGGTATGCCAATTTTGATTGCCAGTTGTCATCATTATGTTTGGCTGGTAAATGGTACTGTTAGAGGCCCTAGCCGTGAGCCAGTTGGAACCAGATGTTGTGGTCGGCAGAGGCTCATCTTCCAGAAAATGAGGATCATTTTTTAGAATTCAGACACTGAATTCACTCCCTTGCCTCTGAGTGAATACTGAATGAGACGGGTGCTGTACAACACAATGGTTTACTATTCTTACCCCATATCTCATCACAAGATTTAAAGCAAGGTACCTTGCTAAATTAATGTCTGGGCAAAGGAAGAGAGGGAGGGCATAGAGATGAAGGAGGAAGACAGAAGCAAAAGGGGGAGGAAGAGAAAGGTGAACTCCCCTCTTTCATCTTCCACTTGTCTCATTTTTCTATTATCCTGCCCTCCACTTCCCCTCTTCTCCTTCATTTTTCCCTTTCCCCTTCTTCCTTCCATTCTTTCTTTTGCTTTTCTGTGTCCTGTTCACGTCTTCCCTTTTTGTCTTCTAATAACCTCAATATCTTGAATAGCTTTCATTGATTTTTTTTTTTATGATTAAATCCTCCTCTTGCAGCTGCCACTTGCCTCCCCTAACTTTCTTCTTTGCAGTGCCCATCTCCCCAGCCCTGCTTTATGTTAGTGATTGACAGGAGACACTGTTTTTGACAGCACTCGCTCTACAGAGCCAGGGACTAGAGGCAGTAGCCACCACTGCAGTAAAAGATGGCAGAAAGGCAACCAGAAATAAAGAGCACAGAACCAAGACGCCACTGTACAAAGATTAAATTTGCTCCTTTAAACAGAAGTAGTAGGGACAGCACATATTGTACAAAGCAGGATCAGTGTCAAGCATTTATGGGTAATGCATTGCCTGTTCCTGTTTATACAATTAGGCTAACTGAGTTTCAATAGCAGCAGCTGTATAAAGCAGTTTTCTGATCCTGGGAAGGTCAGGGTGGAATAATGTTGCATTCAATACTGGTTTGTAAGCTGCACTTTCATGCATTGGACAGAAAGTGATGAGGAATTGAATACAATGTAAAATCATTCGGTGACATTAATTCTGTGAATGCAGAACGGTTGTAGAAGTTCTTTTCGTATTGTCTGTGACAGCAAGGACTCAATACTTCCATTAGAGTCCATACCTTCAACAGTCATCAGATTAAAATCTTCAACCAGGGGCTCTGGCAAAGGCATCGGACAGAGCTGAGATGATAAAAACCCTGGGCATTTTGGGAGCAGCGCTGAATTGGGACTCGTGTCACAACCGGTTCTGATCAAGGAGACGACTTCGTTTGAGCTCCTTTTCTGCAGCAGCCAAGAAAATCTGGAGAGGGTCTGAAACTTGTTCGTGGCTTTTCCCCATCAGCGCTTGCTACGTCTTCTCTCTCCGTCCCCTGATGTGGGGCTGTTCAAGCGGGTGGCGAGCCCTTTGTAATTGTGCCGTTCCTCTTCTCCAGCCTTCGGGTCTCATCCCTGCACTCAGCTCACATTTACCCACACCACCCCCCACGTTGAAGATCACTGAATACATTTCCTTTTGCCCTCCAGTGGCTGAGTAAAATTACTGTCATCCTCAATCTCTCTTGAATTGCTGCAGTACTAGGGAGCTTTTCAGTACCTTCAGTGTGTATGATGAAGCATCTGAACCTCTCTATAAATGCCAGTGAATCATAGAGCTCACCTCAGCAAGATGAGCCGGAGAGTTTTTTGTTTTTTACTACATTGCTCCCTAAACATTAGCTGATTTTATAACAAGGTTTACAAGATCTAGCCCTTTCAGCCCCTGACCCACTTTCCCTCTTTAAATCTCTTCTTTTTTTATATATGTATAGTTTTTGCCATCCCTTTTTGGCTGTGATTCACTTGCTGTGTGCAGGCTTTTGTAACGCGTGCTGCGTGAAGGATGCGATAGAAAGCTGAACGGTTGCATGTTGGCGCTATATCAGTAACCCCGGGTTATCCAAGACGATCGTGGGTAGCAACCAACTCTTTTGTGCTGTTCTGGTGCCTGTCACCGCTGTATCCCAGAGCGCTGTGCTGGCATTCATGAACCCAGCCTCGTCACGCAGTCCGTAGGGAAAGCAGTAATCATATTATTCCAGTTTTACAGCTGCGGCACAATGAGGTTTAAAAGCCTGTTCTGTGTCATGCCACGAGACGGTGGCAAAACCAGACACGGGCGTCAAAAGCCCTGACTCCCATTGCGGAGCTAGGACTGCCAGTCCACACTACCCTTTCCATGGGGTGAAAACTGCTCCAAAGGACAGATCTGCAACCGTTCCACACATCGGGAGAGAGCGCGAGGTTATCCCTTTTGCATTTTCCTTCTAACTAGGGGGAAATATGATCTGATGGTTTGAGCGCAGAACGGTAAAGACAGGCGCTGCCGGCTCTGCCTCTGACTCACCCTGCGCACTTCACGTCCACCCTTAAGCTCTGCATGCTTCAGCTTCCCCATCTCTAAAAAGGAGATAATGCTTAGCTGTCTCCTTTATCCAGGGTGTTATTAGGGCTACTGAGTATATGGAAAGTATCCTGAGGGCATGGACAGATAAATAAATGACAATGAGTTAAAAGGTTAGGGTGTCAGCTGCGTGCCGCGGTAAGTGAAGCTAAACCCCAACAGCTGAACTCCGAACGAAACAACCTCTAAACTGCTGCAGTTTAGCTTACGTTTGTGGCAGAAGAGACCATCACACAAAACAATTGCCGCGGAGCAGCTGATGTGATGCACATCCCTCTCTCTCATCTCTTTTGACTTACTACAGTCTGGTTTTCTGTCCGCTCCCTGAGATCTTGATAAGTGAAAATAATTCTTCCTTTCTCTTTCCCGTGTTGCATCACATCCCCTCTCAGGTAGAGCCTTAATCATAGGCCCCAACTTGTATTTTTGCTGGGGGCAGGGGGCTATGATGATGGACTTGTGGAAAGTTTTATGCATTTCAGCTGACACCCTCTTCCCAGGGCCCTCGGGCCTTTTGGACTCAGCTCCTCTGGCCTTAAATCAGTGTGTTATTAGTATAGACATAACGATAATGGTACGTCAGTCGCTTGAATCAAAGTATCTCTCTTTTTCTTCCAGCGCCGACGGTCCGTCCTCTGAGATCATGCAGATCGATTTTGAAATTGAAGACCTACATGATCTGCCTGGGACCCAGCTCATCACGTGGCAGGTGGAATATCCTGGAGATACAACCTCTGACCTAGGCGTCTCCAAGATCTATGTAAGCCAAAAGGACCTGGTAGGAGTCCTCCCGTTGGCTATGGTAAGCAAGTGCCTGTTACTCTGCAAACGCTGAATACTGTTTGCAACTTCAGCAGCCAAAGCTGCCTCTTTTATTGTTAAGCATGTGCACAATTGCTGGTGGAGATGTCTCCGACTGCTCAACCCTGATCTATTTGAATAGGGTTTTGGCATGGACATCGATGAGAGCAAGAAGCGACTTCGTGTTCATGGCATCCCCAGGGTTCACCCCGCACTCCTAAGCTCCAAATTTGTCAGGATAGTTAGTGACAGGGCTATTTTGAAGTGCATGAGTAGTCCCAAACGTGGGCCTGTGTTTAAATACTTCCTAAACCAGGTTTCAAACTGTGGTCTTCTGTTTATAGGAGGGGCAACAGGTGAAAACCTGTCGCTGTGCAAGAGACTTTGAAGTAATGGGAGAATGAAAGAAGCATAAAATAAAACCAGGTGTCTGGTTTGTATCGCTCCTTGCAAAAAAAAAAAAAAAAGGAACTCCGTAATCACAAAGTGCAGAAAAATCGTGTACTTCAAAAATCCCTATTTCCTTGACCTTGCTCTGTCTCAGATGACAATCAGATGATCCAGATTCAGATGGGAAGCGATGTTTTGTGCGCGTGTTTTTCCCCCCTAGATTATTGTATTGTCAGGGATGAAGTATAATCATCCAGGGCTTGGCTGCCCCGTGCAGGCTCCGAGACCATCTATTAGAAAATATTGACATGTGTTATTATTTAGTAGTGAAATAAAAACAGAAACCAATCTCTGAGTGTTTAAAAAAAAATGTAACCTGGACGGTTGCCTAGTGACAGCCAGTTAATTATTATGCCATTACTAAGGTCTGAGGGTGTTCTTGTGTGCTTCACAATTACATAGAGCTGATGAGGGCTATTATTGTAATTTAGCAACTTCTGAACTACTTGGATGCCGTGTTGCTTTATTGCACCAAACAATATTACACCTCTCTCGCTTTTGTAGTAATTCTTGCTTTTGCTATCAAGTCCAGCATCCTCATTGGAACAGATGCTCCTATCTAAGGTTACGGTGACTTGTCAAATCCCAGCCTAGTTTTCCACCCCCCCCCATGTTTTGCAGACGTGTTTTGCTGCGAGGAGTGCGTGGTCTCTGCCCTCTCATTGAGGCTTGAAAAATATGGGTTTGATCTCAGCCTGAACCTCCACAAAGCTCAGAGAGATTCAGAGCTAAAAAAGCCTTACCCGGTTCTATAATCTGCATTACTGAAATTTTGGGTTGGGCCCTGAGAGGAAGGATAACATGTTTCTGCTCAGGGGTGTCAGCAAATGAAAGTGTTGCTTCTGCCTATCCAAACCCATAACTAAGAAGCACCGAGATAGAGTAGATCATCATTTTAAGCCAATTAGTTTTGATGGTAGCCCTTCGTAGGAAGAAACAACTATGCTCCTGGCAGTTGGTGCAAAACAGGCAGTCCCCTTAGCCTTCACTCAGCAGATGAAAAGGACGTCCTATTTTCAACAAGTACAAAACTGTATGCTCAAAGGTCATTATGATGTCTATAAAGTTATCAGCGGGTGACATTTTGCCAGGCAACAGGTGTTGGGATAATGGGTAGCAGAAGAAGCAAAGATATATGCCAGGGGTCCCATAATTACTGACAAACTGATAGATTTAACCTTCTTTGTATGAACTGGAGTGTCAGTGAAGTAGCCCTGGGGTATCACAAATCTGAAAATCTTTGTAGTCCCTCACCTTGCACTTGCTTAATGATGATTCAGGCACAGACCTTTCAGTCTATGCAACTCTTATTAATTTGGCAGTTCACAGTTCCCTATGACATTGTAACAACCAGGACTGACTCGCCAAATTTAAAATAAAATTTAAAAAACCCCCCAAATTCTTGCTGTTTAGAGAGAACAGCAATGAAAGCAAAGCTGTTGCACATCTTGTGTTTCTGTGGGTTGCCGTTTGCTCAGGTTAGCACTGCTGAGCTTTAATTATTTGTGAAACATGATTTTATGTTTGGAAGCACCAAGCTGCAATGCCATTGAACGCTCTCATTAGAATTTAATTTTTCAAAAGAATAAGTTTACATCTTTTAACCAGGTACAGGTTTGTTTTTTTTTTATTATAATAGGGTAGCACATAATATTCTAGCACTCTTTTCTGTTTTGCTATGTCTTTTTTGATGACTCTCATGGATTTACGGATTAGTGATTCATAAACAGCAGAATGATGATCAATTTAGTGCCTTTCCGAGTTACAAAATGCTACAAGAAGCAAAGGTCATTACATTCTGATTCAAATGCATATATCAACATCAAGATGCACCGGAAATTTCTGGCCCTCTAAAATTATTACGATGCTTCAGTTGCTTTATTTTCCCCAATATTTAGTGCTGGGGGTTTTTTACAGCAAATAAGCATCCTAGCTCTTGAGACTCCTACTGGTCCCATCAACACCACCAAGAAAAGCTGAGCAGGGCAGAGCACTAGGCTGTAGGTGAGAGGAAGCTGTGTCATCCACTTTATACATAGGTGGATACCTAAGGTCTGGTGCCTTAAATAACAAATCTTCTCTAGTTATCAAGACTATAAAATCCATTTAGTTAAGCTAAGGCTCAGAGCCAAGCAGCATGAGAAGTGGCATGAAGGCAGAAGTCTTGTTTCAGCTGACATACATTTCATGAGCTTGGCTTTGGAGCGGACCATCGACTTATACCTCCAGTTCTTTAAAAGTGAGTCTAGCACTGATTAAAAGTACTCTATCCACTCTCTTCAGGTTTCTCTTTCCCGTCCCAAGGCAGGACACCCCACACACCAGCTGCAATTCCAGTTCCTCATATATCCTATTACAGCCTCTCCTCTGCCCTCATTGCCAGTAGCAGTTCCACCTTCAGCACCTACTTAAAGTCTTCCAGTCCTGTCCTCTCCCCACCCTGCGACTCCCAGTCTCAGTCTCTCCCAAGTCCCAGTCTCTTCCAACTCCCAGTTTCTCTCCCAACTCCCAGTCCCAGTTTCACAAGAATCTGTAGGTCAGTCTAGCCCTTTCCCAGCCTCGTGTTGCTCCTTCTGCATTCACATTAGATAACTTCTTCCTCTAACCGGCTTGAACCCACTTCTCTCATGGAGAAAAGAGAAGCCAACACAGCCCCGATGGTGGGCCAAGCCAAGTCCAACCTAGCCCTTATAACCCTGGGTTGCAGCCTGCTCAGATGCCCTGACACATGGGTTGTCTAGCCAATGATGGGAGCTGAAAGAGGTTTGAGCAAGTTCAATGAGCTGCTTCTTGGCCGAATGTTCAAAACCCCACTCCAAAGCACTGAGGCAGGTGAAACAGCATATGAGTTGGGCACTATAACAGCATTTTTTTTTCCACTTTTTTCACATTTGAACCATTTTGGCTTAAAACATATCAGCCTGAGGCCCCCAAGGCTCGCATTTCAAAAAATTGTGTGAAATCCATGGGATGGTGGAGTATGTCTATACTACACAAAGCAGCACTGTGCAGAGATGCTCCGGGTTAGATCTGCATGCACTAGCTCCAGAACCAGAAGTAGCAGAGCTCCTTCATGGGTCCTGTGCACAGACTAATAGGCTTTACTGCAAGGCACCACAGCTCTGAGAAGCAATTCGGTGGTGTGCGGCACCATATAGACATAGCTGTGCTGGTTCCAGTCCTGGAACTAGCACGGCCTGAGATGCCGTAGCATGTCTCAACATTACCGTGCACCGTGTAGACAGACCCACCATGACTTTTCCATAGGACGTTAGTATTTTTATGCTGGAAAGGGTGGTTGAATGATGCAGCTAAATGGCCTGTCTTGTATATCAGAAGTGATTAGATCTGGCTCACTTCCTTGAAAGGTCCCCGTCCCCTTATGGGCTTGCCGTACATTAGATTTGCATGTAGCAGAGTTCCTTGTATGAAGCACTTAACTTGGAAATAACATGTCTGCTCCTGCCATTCAGTCCAAGAATCCCAAAGTACTTCAGACCAGATGTAACAGTGGTCAAGTAGCCCTTGGGTACTTCAAACCAATCATGCTGTTAACATTTCAGACTTGATAACTCTGCTTTGTTCCTGCCCAGAGTGGCCTTGGTAATTAAACTCATTGGCAAACAAAGCAGCCTGCCTGACACTAGAACCAAATTAACAGCTTTCACCTTTACCAGGGAATAGAAGAACTTCTTTTTTTCTCTTCTTACCTTTATCAGCTTCTGCTTTCCTTTGGTATTCATTTTTTTTTTTGCTTGCTTCCTCCCACTTTCTGTCTTTTTAATGTCCACAGGTCCCTTGATTTAGCTCCCCCCCCTCCTTTTCCCTGAATTAACTGGGACATCTTCTGTTCACAGTGTAGCCAACGTGAACCTAAAAATTAACCTTATTACTAATGAAATGAAACAGAGGTGAAGGGGTGAGAGGATGCAAAACTCGATTAACAATGTGGTAGTAACTATTACAGTCTGCTTGACAGGGGCAGGATCTCCAATTACAACCTTCGTGTTCTTTCCTTGATACGGGCCATATTTACAACGGCACATCGTTTCTGCTTGGTGAATTATGGAGCAGTAACAGCAGCTGAGTTTCCGTTATTCATCTGTTTTTGTCTCCGCTGGGCCTTTCAAAGTCTACAAGCAATGGCCTATCAGGCTCAAAACTGGCAGGTTTGGTATGGAGCAAAGGTAGCATTTTCCTATAAAGTCTAAATTAAATCAGACCAAGGACTCCTGATTTTATGAGGGCCAACAATGGACTTCCCTAAATCCAATTAGCTACTTGGTAGCAAATAAAATGGGAAGACCAGTGAGGGGATATATTTACTTCCCAGGACACATCCATGTCCCAATTTAGGAAAGCGTCCTTATTCGGGCTAGAACCTGAACACGTTTATCTGGTTCTCGGAAAAGGCAAGTGCATAAACACGTTCTTCTTTGAGCCAGGGCCCTAAGTGATGATCAACTAAAATGTTAACTAAATGATCAATTAAATTATCTCAAACTTAAGAAGCTACAAAGTTGTGGAGATGGTGGCGTTGTGGGCACTCTGCTTGTATGAAACAACCCAATAAAAACAGCACTGTTTCACATGTAGCAGCCCATAGCAGAACAATAATTTTCATTTTTAGGACATAATTCCACTGATGGTATCCTATTGCAGGCCTTATTTGATAAGGTCAAATATATAAAACCTGAGAAAAAGAAGAGATTTCCTTATCTGTCCCCCCTCCCCCCCGCCCGAGATTCAAAATACAAAATTAAGTATTTTGCGAATAAAATTAAAGTCGAGTTTCCTTTGATTCTGCAAGGGAATTTCATACCTCACAAGTTTCCAATGATAGTTATTTAGCAACGTAAGAATATAAACCAAGCTCACTATTTATCATTTCCAGTGACGGTCATGTTCATTTGTCATTGTAGCCATTTTGTCTGGGCGGTGACATTTATGCTGTTCAATCTTTTGGATCCAAAAAAACCCCAAATGTAAGTCTGATATTGCACCTTCTGGATAGTTCATCTTTTTTTTGTTGTTGTTCCTGGTCTCCTTTTGTTTTATTTAAAGACAGCATTAATAGAAAATAAACCTTTCTGTTTTCCATCACTGTAAGTATGTGGTTAGACAGAGGAAAAATACTACAAATAGACTTAAAGAAAGAGTCCCTTTTATATAGAAAAAAGTTTCAACCACAGAATAATAATGCCCTTGGATGGACATAGAAGGAAAAACTGAATATAGGTGTGTTCAACTGTTGGTCACTGCTGGCCTGGGTTTGAAATGGTATCCTGGGAGTGTATGGCCTGCGTTCTTCAGGCCCTAAAAGTTGAATTTTTCTATGAAGTCCCATTTGATGAGCACCTGTCCAAAAATGTCCACAATTCTTTTCTTAAATAAATTCTTCAATTAGGGAGCTTTTTAGAGCATCTGGAATTTACCATACACTAGAGATTTCCAAAGACTTCATAAAATTTTTCTTCTATTCCAAAAAACGACTTTTTAACAGGGGACCACCTGGGTCATCATGACCCACCCCTTGCTACTGCTGGCAGCCATATCCCATGATCCCTTTCATAAACTCATCAAGCTCCACCTCTGAACGAGGTAGGTCTGTTTGCCCTTATTACTCCTGTTGCAAGGCCATTTCAAAATCTTAGCTCAAAACTTTCTTCTCCATTTGTAAATTTATTCATTTTTTTTATTTATTCCTACATTTATTCAGGGCCATCAAAAATACCTCTTCTTCCTCCCCGGTTTTCTCCCCAGATGTATAGAGAGAATTCAACTGTATCCCCTCGCTGGCCTCAATTGGCTCAACTACACTAATTAGGCTCTTACAGTCTTTTCTCATGAGCTAAGCCTCCATCCTCTGATTGTCATAGGCAGAAGATAGGATAGGGTGCACTTCAGAGACTAACTGGTTCAGAGAGGCAAAAGCTTTTGAGAGATACTGAAATAACCGTTGTTTCTCTGTCTAGAAAACCAGCGTTTAGGTTAGTGTGGCACGATTTGCCTTTGGTGAACTCATGATGTGCTCTGTGATCTAATTTGGACCAGCCTCCACCCCACCAGGGATCGGAGAGTCATTTTCTGTTCTTTATGGCTCAGGCACCCTCAACAGGGAGGCTTTTGCATTCGTAACTTAGATAACAATTCTGTTTATGAAATTTAAGTCTGATCAGAAACCAGCTCACGTTTGAATAGCTGTAATGAGTGCACAAAGCTAACAGGAGCAAAAACATGTAAAAATATTTTAACTGGGAAAGCAAGCCGACATGAAGTACGATAGGAGATGGAAAAAAAAACCCCTCTCGCACTTCAGAGCATAGCTGAACCTCTAGTTACTTGGAATTAGTAGAAGTTTTTACCATATGTAAATTATTACAGGCTCATCCATTATTTGCATCTTCCTCTGAAGTTGCTGGTAGTAGCTTCCATCATAGGATAACAAGGCCAGATGATTGCTCCAGCTGAGCATGATAATTGCTTTGTTCCTGTATCTACTGTGGACAGAGATCAGATTTACTGAAGTAAGAATGGGCCAGGTTTACATAGCTGCTTTTCGGAGTATGCTGCCTTGTTAAGGCGTTTTGGGCAATCTTCTGGTAGTTGTTATTCCTGGGATAGGCTCTGTCTTTACTCTGGAGGGTTTCTGTTCCAAAATGCTGCCCAGTTGACAAAGGTGTCCTTTTGAGTACAAATAATGAATTGAGAAGGCATGCACTTAACATAAAGCAAAGGAGGGGCTTGTTTTCTGTCTTGGTGTCCAACATCCAACAAACCAAATAGTCATCAGATATTTCCTTTCAGGGTTCATGAAGACCCTGGTGCTCTTCACATTTGAAATAGTATATACCAGCCATTGTACTTTTGCAATTAGCCAAAGATATCTTATGAGGCAAGGGAGGAAGAGCCTCGCTACAATTGCAAATATTTGCTACACGAATTCCCAAGCAATGAAATGTCATCAAGAAAGCACTTTGCCGCTGTATTAGAATATCTTTATTTCCCCACCCCCAGCATGGTTATTCTGGTATCTCAGAAAAGGATCTTGCTGTTCACAGAGTTTAACAGAGGAGTTTAGCAATCTGGTTTTTCTACTTGGGAGTTTCAGTTGCTGGCTGACTAATACCATAATCACCAGTAATCATATAAGGCAAGAGGCACCTAGATTTCATCTGAATAGAGGATTGAGTAATGGGAGCTTGGACCGGCTGCTGGCAAAGCTGCTGATAGCAAGGCAATTTGATGCGGAACATCCAAAATTGGGTCGTCTTGAAGCAGGAGCAAACACAGGCTTATTTTTCTTATAAATTTAAGCTGAAGAAAAATGGCTTTGCATAACAGCTGCTGTTCTTTCATAAGCAAGAGTTACATAAGGTTGGTCCGATTAGATGCCTGCACTTAGATTGGATTGAAACAAGAGCAATTCCTTAGTCCTGCCGGGCTCGCTGTGTTGCTCTCAAGGTGCAGATTAGATGGGTTTTAGAGGGCGAGGAATGCATTGCATTTTTGGGATCCTGAGTGTGCAGAACTCTGTCCTTTTTTTAATGGACACTTGAGGTTAAAAGTCATGACCCAGTCACCGCTGTGTTACTCCAGGTTCACACCAGGGTAAGTCCTCTGGTTTCAACAGAATTACTGGAGCCATGCAGCGCTGAATAAATCAGGCCCCCATAGCTGAGATTTTTAGAAATACCTATTAAGTGTAGGCACTTCCTTAAAATTAATTGAGCAGCCAAAATCACTGGTGAAAATCTGGGAGCATGTATTTTGGATTATTTTTTTAATCCCCTTATATCTATTATGAACACAACTCAATATGCAAAGAATTTAAAAATCAATTAACTTCACAGTGTATAGTGTTTGCTGAGTTTTATTTGAAATTGGGGCAGATTAGATGTATAGAAAAACAGATGCCTGCAATAATCTCTCTTTTGTTTCATCTCAATTTGACTTCCAGCCTTTTGTGAGTGACAGGGCCCTGCCACGTTAGAGTGCCCTAAATTGCAATAAAATGTTTACCTCTGAACATTAACTGGTTTGCACTGGAATGATAAAATCAGGAAGCTTATTTAGTGAACTTAGATTTGGTAAAAGTTGCAGTGCCTGAATTTTGTGTTTAAATTGACTGGAAAGCTTCCCTTTAAATGCATATTAATTATAATTTTCTCCCTTGTTCATCAGAGTCTCTTTCTGAACAGCATTTGAGCAATTTACATAGCAGATCATTTAGTACCCAGTAACTAATTGAAAAGTACAAGAGACCTCGGTGGAAATATGAAGGGCACCCAGTTGAATAACATATCAGTGAAGACACTGAACTAATGAATTTATTATAATCTGCTGGTGGTGTAAAACACCAAATTGCTTTGAAATGAGAAACACGGTATTTGAAAGTGTTCCTGAAGTTGGCAAAAAAATGATCAAAATCTTTATTTTACATATTTTTTCTTTAGTTTGCCTCCCCCCCGCCCAACACACACGCACACACACACACACACACACTCATGAAACCAGGAGCTATATGCATTGGCATCTAACATCATTTTGAAGCAATTTTTTTGGATAAACAGGTAGGCGTGAAAAGATCAGGTGAATATATGGGACAAATAGATATAACAAAATAAAATCACAAAGCAATATGCACTTAAAGAAAATACTCCACTTAGAAGATGTGATTCAGGAAAACACTGCTACTTTGCAGTGAGCCAAAATTAATGTTCAGGTGTTCCTATATTATAATGGTTAGTTGTTCTGCAACTGGAACTGCACAAATCCAGCACTTGGACTACAGTCGAGAATGGGCCTTGGTATATGGCCAGTACAGCTTGGTGGTGCCTGGTTTGCTTGTTGTTTGATTCATTTATTCATTTGCTTATCTATTGTATCTTATAATATTAAAAAAATTAGAGCAGGGATTTTTAAAGAAGCCTGGGCCACTCAGAAGTCATTTATTTTGCACATAGCTAAACTGTTTCATCCATCTCTTGTCTCAAGTGTAATCCTAAGATTTTTGGGAGCAGGGAACATTTCTTTCTATATTTTTATACAGCACCTGATACAGGTAGGGCCTGATCCTGAAGGTGCCTATAGCTATCGCTGTGATACAGATTACAGTGTTTAAAAACCCTGATCCTGTTTGAATTTTATGCATACTGCATTATTCGAGTGACTTCACTGGCACTACTCAGAGTGCGAATAGCTAAGCGTGTGCCTGTCAGCCTGCACCTACATGGTGTGGTTTTCCAGGTAGCGTTTTGTAGGATCGGGGCTCAAGATAAAAACGCATGTGATGCTGGCCATCTTGCCTGATACACCGAGGCCAGGTACAGACATTACACTTTTATGCATTTAAGTGATTGGAAACCAGTCTACACCTGTAATGGAAGAGAAGGTCATCAAAACCAGTCTATCCCCATAACAGAACAGAAGTTCAGCACATATAGACTGGTTTAAAAGCAACAGACCCTAGTCTCAGATTTGCGCCCCTTTCCCCACCAAAGGGTGAATGTGTGCTCTGTTTGCTACCGATCTAAACTGCTCTGCTTACAGAAAACCGCATAACTTAGATTGATTCGGCCTCGGGCTTGTTGCATGTCTGTACCTAGCCTGAGGGACTGAACCAGGTACTTTCACAGTCAAAAATGTGAACAGCAATCGCTTGAGCAAAAGGCATTTGCTAGCTTCCCACTGTTTAATTGATGTGTTACAAGGAGATTTTCCCCTTTTGGCATAATGAAAGGCATACATCCTTAATTGGTTCCCTTCAGATTAGTGATTTGAATAAAAGATAGCAACTGAAAAAAGAGAAGAGCAACAAACAATTCAAAATGTTCAATGCCGGAGCTAGCTTTTCATACAGAACAAAACCCAAGGTGTCGTCCCTCTCTGAAATGGGCTCCTCAGTGGAGCTTAAACAGAACGAACCAGCATCCCTCGTGTACAGCTTTCGGACATTAAGTCGTGTTTAAGTTTTGTGATTTCAAAGTACTATTTGGGTTTTGTTGAGAGTTAAAGCTTTTGAAATTATTTATGTACAAGCCATGACAACTTCCCCAAAATGGATTTTAATAAGTGTGTAATTGGATAATTTGACAACTGGTAAACCAAAGCCCCAGAGATCGGGAATTACACTTCACTACAGAATAGTCACTCTTCATGTAGAATTAATTTGATTTCCTCTAGATTACAAGCAGTAATAAGAGTAGTCAATTAAGTCAATTATTCTTTGACTTTTCCTTCCTCCTTTTAATTGGCAGCCACTGGTATTAAAAGCTTGTTTTCTTCTGTCAGATACTCTCACATGCGGGAGCATAACAGGCGGATGAGGAAGGGTGGTGTGATGGCTGAAGCTCATGCCATTGCAGAAATGCTGAGTTACGGAGCATTTATAGAGGCCGCTCCCAGAGAGTGGTGATCGATGGGATGGCCTTATCCTGGATGGCTGTCTCCAGTGGTGTCCCCCAGGGATCACCACTTGGACCCATGCTCTTCGATATATTCATTAACGACTTGGACGAGGGGGTGGAAAGCTCAACGATTAAGTTCCCGGATGCTGTGGGGAAACGCGGGCACACCAGAGGATAGAGAAAAGATCCAGGATGACATTGCCGGGCTGGATTTATGGGCAGAACAAAATCAGATGAGGTTTAACGGAGAAGTGCCAAGGTCCTTCACCTGGGTAGGAAGAGCCCTCATTACAACTATACAGTGGGTGGTGGTCCACTGGCCACCACAGCATCTGAATGAGACATGGGGGTCACGATCAACTGGAAGATGAACGTGAGTCAACAGTGCGACGAGGCTGCCAGAAGGGCAAACAAAACTCCGGTGTGCATCAGCCGATGTGTGGCCAGTAGATCCAGGGAGGTGCTCTTCCCTCTCTATTTGGCATTGGTGAGGCCTCAGATGGAGTACTGTGCACAGTTCTGGGCGCCACACTTCAAGAAGGATGTGGATAAGCTCGAGAGGGTTCAAAGGGTCACCCATATGGTTTAAGGGCATGGAGGATGGGCCTATGAGGGGAGACTCTGGGAACTGGGCCTGTTCAGTGTGAGTAAGAGAAGGCTGAGAGGGGACCTGATAGCTGCCTACAAGTACATTGGGGGGAGCATCACAAAGTAGGAGAGCAACTATTCAGGAGGACTCAAAGGAGGACGAGGACCAATGGGCATAAATTAATAGAGGGTAAATTCAGGTTGGATATAAGGAAAAACATCTTCTCTGTAAGGGTCACCAGAATCTGGAACTCACTCCCAGCAGAAGTGGTGCAGTCACCCTCCTTGGAGGTGTTCAAGATGAGGCTGGACCGGCACCTTGTCGAGTTCATCTGAGCCCAATAACTTCCTGCCCATAGCAGGGGACTGGACTTGATGATCTTACAGGTCTCTTCCGGTCCTATGTTTCTATGGTTCTGTATTCCCCACTTGAGCAAAGGCTTCCTTTGTGACACAAGTGACTTAGGTTGCAGAAGCAGCACAGCTCCCTGACTTCCAGCAGCAAAACTCTCCACAATTTAACACTTGAGGGATCCAGGTGAAATTTGTGCTGTTAGTGTAAAGTCCCTCCCTTATGTCAGTAGAGAGATGGATGGTTGCGGAGTCTCATTTTGCTAAGGCCATTCCCCCTCCATCTTCCACCAGGACCAGCCCAGGATGTGGTGGAGCTGCCTCTGCCAACTTTGCACAGCTGACATTGCCCCTGTGCAGACAGGATGGTGCAGCAGCAAATTATGGCTGCTTTAATTCCACTTTGCTCTTGATCAAAGAAGGCAGAGAAACTAGCCATGCATCTGTCAATGGGGGCTGTGTCTCTCTATGGACATACATGCATAAAGTAGGGAAGATGAGCAAAACTTTGGTTCCAACCCTCTTCCTTCTGCTCCTGACTTCTCAAGCAGAGCAGCTGCGTATGGGGTTGAAGGAGATGAAGTAATTTGCTGTATCTGAGTGTATCTGCATCAAGGTACCTTAGGGACTGTTTTGGGACTATTCTAGATCAATGAGTTGTGAAGTGAGGTGTTTTGAGGTGAACAGCGAGTAGGTAGGTAGGAGCCAGTGCCGTAGCAAGGTGGGGGGAGTGGGGTGGGTGCCCTGGGCACCAAAGCAAAAGGACGCCAGCAGGTGCTGTCCAACCAGGGCAGGGTGCGGGATAGAGCCGTGAGCGGCTCGTTTGGGGGGACGCAGGACAGGGAGAGAGTGGCTCCTGCAACTGCGTGCACTCCTGGCAAGCATGGAGGGTGCCCCCCAGATCTGTGCATGGGGTGAGGGTGGGCTTTGCCCTGGTGCCAAACTTCCTTGCCAAGGTACTGGTAGGAGCAGCATGAGAATGGGCCCCAGAAGACTGGTCCCATTCACCTAGGAACAAGGACAGAAGAAGCTTGCTTACGGCGTTATCAAACCGAACCAGACATAGAGCATGAAGTTCCTGATGCTTTGCACTCACTGTGAGAAAAGTGTGAAGGCGTGTAAAGGGTCATTTCTTTCACAGCATTGCTAACCTTGCAGAAAGAGCCAAGGAGGGGAAGGCAAAGTGGAAATTCATGGAGTTCAGATTGCATCGTTCCCGTAAGAACGGTCACTCGTGTCATTCCTGATGCAAGGAGGATGGGAAAAAGAAACAACATCAAGATGGGGAAAGTTTGGGATTTATAAACCTGACACTTAAATTGTGACTAAATTGTAGGCATGTAAGAAATGTAAATGTGAAATAAAAAAATCCTGATGCCTTTTCATACCATTTAAGAGGAGCTCTATCATAAAATAACAGAAAAGCTACCTTGGAGTAGACTCCTGAAAAAATTACTACCCTGGAGATACAGTAGCTACAGTTCAAAGTGACTTTTTTTCTGCAGCGCTAAACTTATTTTTCCTAAACCTGTCAGCCCCAAACAGTGTGAAAGGAAGTATTTAAACCACTAGGTACCTTGCATGCAAATTGGTCTTGACAATTTGAAAATAGATGGTTTTGAACTTGCAAATGTTCAAAACCTGCAGGAAAATGTAGCATGAAAGGATAACATACAAAAAACAGTGGGGTTTTATACTTACATAAAAAACCCCAGTAATGCACTTACGTGGGAATTCTTTTAATTGCAATTCATTTTTAAAATTCATCCTGGGTTTGGTATTTGTAAAGTGTGTAAAGCAGATTGCCTTTGGCTTCAAGAAAATGCAATTCTGTGCGCCGGAGTGCACTAAAGGCCCGCTGTTTTCATATGTGGGTCCTTTGCTTGCCCTTTCTGTGATGTCAGGTTGGTGAGGAAAATTTTGCACCAAAAGTATCAATTAAATTCCTTCTTTCTCTCTCCTCATTTACTTTGGTGACCCCCAGGAGCTACTAAAAACACCCAGGTCTCTGGGAACAAAATGCTTAACACTCACAAGAAATTATAGAAGTCACAGGTATAAAAATTTGCAGAGATCAACACCTGAAGAAATACGCAGAACCAGAAGAGAGCGTGCATATACCGAGACTAACAGGCCAGGAAAACAACTCTTTTGATCTGGGGACTTTCTTCAGAAAGTGCTCCAAAATTTAGCATAAAATGTCCTGAATCCGGAGAAGAAAATTTCTAAATATAGAAGCCTGTATTTTGTCCTGGTGTGTTGGCCATATGACTGGAGTCCTCATTTCTTCAAGTAGCAAAGTGCCAATTGAGTAATCACTTTCTGAAGGTCAGCCTTTTGGAATGGCTCACAGGCATCTCTCTCCTCTCTCTCTGCCTCCCACGCAAGTGGTTTGTATTCACCGGAGCAGCAGAGAGCCTTATCAGGAGCAGGAGAAAAGAGTACAGTCCTGTCCTTAAAGTTTACCATCTTTGTTAGTAATGCACCTTGCTCTATATTGAGAAAGGAGAAAACAGAAGGTGAAAAAAAAAAGAAGAGACACTCGTCCGTGCATTGTATCAGGACTTAACAGGCCTGGAGTCTATTCTCAGCTAGCCGATGAACTTCAGGACAGGTTATTTCTGTGGGGTTCATTTTTCCTGTCACATCTACTATAGTAGAGTCTTTTTTTGCATGTTTAGATAATAAGCTTTTGGGGCGGGGGCTGCCGCGTAATACTTAATTGTACAGTGAACATTGCAGGGAGACCTTGGTTTCATTCATGGCCTCTGGGTACCACTGCAATGCTGATGGTCATCTCTGCTCAGGGCCTAGAGAAGCAGCATCTCTCTGCTGAACTCTTTGGCATGCACTTGGAGAAACAACTGGAGCTTTGTGATTGTGGGGGCCACCGATCACCTAATTTGAAGAAAATCCCTTAGAGTGACTTCATCCTTACAAATAGGATTAGAGTTGTTGTAGCCAATGATGGTCAAGGAAATATGCAAAAAGCATGATTTGGGGGTAATGTCCTTCACTACCCTGGAGATACCATACCTACTATATAGTAGTGAAAGAAGTTAAATAGGTTTTTTTGGGAAGACAGTAATCTGGAGAAAGACACTTTGTGCCCAAAAGCTGGTCTGACATTTCTCCCAACTATAGTCGGCCCAGTCAAAGAGCCCTTGCTTCCTAGAGGCATTTGGCCTTTGTAGACAGGATCAGCTATCTCCTGTTCTGACAGCAAAATGTGCCACCTATCCAGGCTGAACCCTTAAGCTCTTAAAAAAAAATGACGATGTTTAAATTGGTCATCTACTGGAGTCTGTTTGTTTAGATATAAATAACACTGCTGCATGTTGCCTGCCATACCTGACCACAAGCACCTTGAAGAAAATGGGCGAGGTATTAAAATGTTTGGTCAGGATCTTGACCCTACTTACTCTGAAAAGATGATGTGGCACCTTGAAAGGCACCATGCATTCAGGATCTGAAGGTGGATACATACCTCACTAGGTAGCCAAGTTACCCACACTCAACCTTTTTTCCTCTCCCCTGCACAAATCCCCGAGATACAGATTTGCAGACTGGGAGGCTTCCGATGTTATCTCCTGACAAATGTGGCTAATAGATACCAGGCTAGACCAGAGGGCATCCAGGGTTAACGCCATAGGATCAGTTTCTTGCCTGATTTATAGTCTTATTTCCCTTAATGAAATTGCATTGGGATGTCAGTGATGAATTTGCTCCATCGCATCTCCTGTGAACTTCAGAAGCCCTAGATTTAGGGAAAAATTGAAAATGGATTTTTCTGCATTTGCCACATAACAGGTGCACCGAGGTTGCTATATGAAACTTTAGCAGCATCCTTGACTCTTCTGGAAACATGATATCATCTAAAATAAGTCAGCATTGTTACCTCCAAAGACCCTGAGGGTTGCCCTGATTTCAACACTGCTGTAAATACCCTTGGGACAATGCAAAGGCTTCTCCTCTGCCAGCCTTTGTTTGCTGTGACATTAAATCCTGTAATGTGTCCATGTAAAACATCTGGGAAGTTATCAGCTGTGCAGTGTTTGATTGGCCAAGGAAGTCCCTTTGTTCCTTTGCTAGCCGGTTTTGATGCACTGCTGTTTGGCAAGTTTGCATGGCTTCTTTGCCACATAGAGCGAGTGGCGATGCTGTGACTAGCTACTAATTGTCTCCATGTGATAATTTAGGATTTTGAGTACTTCTTTCTTGAGTATCCAGTCTGGAGGTCCATTAAATTTCAGTGAGTTTATATTGGTGCATAGCTCCTTATTACTGAATAGATCTTAATTGCTCAGTCTGCAAGACTTCTTGCTAATGATGTTTGATAATAGTTATTAAAAGTGAACCTTCAAAAAAAAAAATCAACTCTCAACACTTGATAGTGTGCTTGAAGCTGGACCAAGCAGCCATGTTAAAAAGTGGAGTGGGTTTGATATGGAGTTATACGATGGTCCAGAGGTTATGACCAGGGATCCTGGTTTTCTCTGATTTAAAAAAAATCCCCAGATTTTGGATTAAAACAATCCACATTTTTCCATGATCAAAATGAAACACCACTGTACACATATCTATATATTAGTGGCATTTCGTTTTAATCACAGAAAAATGTGGATTTGGGGTTACTTTTTTCAAACCGAAAAATGAGGGGTTTTTGAATTGGAGAAAACCAGGATCCCTGGTTATGACGCAAGACAGGGAGTTAACACTGGCTTGCTACATGCCCTGGGGTATTTCCATCTATGCAGAAGCATGCAGAAGTTGACTGCCCCTTCCGTGCCTTCATCTGTAAATGAAGATAGTGCTTCTGTGTTCCTGGTTTAAGGGAAGTTGCAATGTTTCATCAAATAATCTTCTTAATTTGAAATCCCCCCCAAAGAAGCAGGTTAATAAACGCTGGAAAAGGTGGGAAGTTGAAAAAACAAGTTGAAGAAACACATGCGATAAATCCTTGAACTAAATAATCACTCTAACCTTATACCTGTCCTCTTACTGCCCTCTACTGGATGGCATGTCAGACCTTCCTCGAGTGTGGGAACAATCACGTTACTTTTTTTTTTGGTGTGATCAGGCCTGACTGCAACGTTTCAGTTTATAATCCTCTGTAATTAAATTCCTCTGCAATCAAAATATAGATTAACTTGGGGGGGGGGGAGTAAAGAGACAATGGAAGAATTACTACTCCGACGTCCCTTTAATAAACTGGTGTTTTACAGATATCTGCCATCAGAATCTCACACTCCCTTCTGGAATTTGCCAGTCGTTAGAGAATTAGCTAAAAGGTTTTCAGTGAAATGTTTCAAATAAAACATTTTACTTCTTTCCCAAATAAAATAAATACATAAATCTGGTTACCGAGAACATGCAGTTGAATAATCTTAATGAAGTGTGCAGGAACATAAGGGAGTAAACCAGTGCTTTTTTTTTTTTTGTATGCAACGGATGTATGTACAAGAGACATTACACTCTTCTTGACCTTTAAAACTTCTTTACCATTTTTAATAATGCTTGCACTGCCTCATGGCTATGTTTTAATTACCTTATAGCATGAGCATCTTGATGCAAGAGATCCCCTTTTCAGTGTTCGTGCGTTTGCTGTCCCCCCACTTCCCCCTGATCCCTCCACAACTGTTAACTTTTGGATGCTGTCAGAGCCTTTCAAATATGGTGATCAACAGTGAGACTTTTAATGGCAAACAGCAACGATTCAGTTCTGTTCCTTGGGGAGGGTGCTGGCCTGAGACTCATGAGATGTAGGGTCAAATACTGGTTCGGTTGCTAAGTTACTGTGCAAACTTGAATACACCCCTTTTTCACTTATTTCCCTCCCTACCTTTTGCCTCTCTGGTATATTGAGATGGTAAGAGGTGCTAGTGCAAATGTTTTGGTCACGATCGTTTTTGATGGAATATTAACTTTTAAAGTAGCCTGCACGCATTGGGTGACGTAAGCTGAGGTCTGAGTTTGCCACAAAATCCCAAACCAGATAAGCTTCATGAGTAGAGCTGAACACAAGCCCTAAAATATAGGAGGAGTTGGATCACCCATTTTGTTTTGGGACCTAGTCTTACATCTCATTCTGAACTTTTGATACGCAGCTCTAAATTTTGATCTTGGAAAAACAGCTCGTGGTGAAAACTAGCTTGGTCCTGCGGGATCTTGATCATGGTGAAAACTAGCTTGGTCCTGCTGGTATTTGAGCAGCAATATATGTCACTGCATCCTCTTGGGTTGGGAAAGGAGAGTTTGTTAATGGGTTCTTGTTGGTTTTATTTAAAGCAAGACATGTCCCATTGTGGTCAGAGAACATCTTTTGTTCTGTCACTTCTCTTTATTCCTCTTTTATTATCTTCTTACATGCACTTACAGCCATTTGCTTGATGCTTGAGGGAAAAGGACAAAGAAAAATAAAGGAAGAATTGAATTTTTCAGAACTTGCTTAACACCACTGGGTAAAAGTAGCTGTTTATGTAAGAAGAGACGCATGATGTCCTACTATAGTCCAGGCTGAATTCTTTGTGGCCACATAAATTATTTGCAGTGTGTCTACTCTAAGCTATTTGGGTAACATTAAAGAGAAGGCTTGATATACAGAGTGCACTAAAAAGAAAAGAAATTAAATGTCTCTCTTAAGAAATGTGCCGATATAAGAGATCTTAGCTGTTGTCTATTGGCTTTGTTTCCCTTCCTGGTCTATTTATAGGCAGACTCTGGCCTTGATTCTTACTTCACTTACACCAGTATAAATACAGAGTAACTCCATCAAATTCAGTACCGTTTCGCAAGGGTTTATGTGATGTAAACAATGTTCTAGTTCTTTATTTGACATTTATTTTCACATGCGTGGAAAGATCTGATAACTCCCTGGGGCGACCTTCAAATAAATTCAGATTTTTTTTTCATTGCAGTCCATAAACTGTATAAATTGGCAAAATGAATTGTAACAATCTGGCCGGGTTTGCGAGAAAATCCATCCTTGCTCGTTGGTGAAGACAAGTACTGTTCTGTTTTGCTTTCTCACAGTTGCAAGTGGCCGTCTCCTCAGCCAAATATAAACGAGGCAGAAGTGACTCGACGCCAAGAGAACCGAGGGTGTTCAATAAACAGTCTTCATTGGGGAGAAGGATGGGGTTATTTCCCATCCCTGATCTTGCTGTAGTTGCTCACTCTTTATTAGCACATCATCAAGAATGAGAGTCTAGATAACAGACTGGTACAAGATAGTTTGAGTATAAATAACACATGTCCCTTTTGCTAGTATCACAGGACGTGCTAATCAAAGCTTGTCAAAATCTAGGTGAAACCGGTGCTGCTCAGTCACCTGCAGTCTGCCTTGAACAGTTGGGCATGCTACGGGGTTGCAACTCTGGGTGGGCTTGCAGGACTTTTGAGTGGGGCTATGACCCTGATGGAAATTCAGTTGTACATGTGGGGAAATGGGGTCACACACACCTGGAAGGCCAACTGCAAGCAGGATTGTGAGCCCACAAGTTGTGTGATCAGGGAAAATTTGGGAATGACTTGCCTGGAATACCCATTGGGCTAGTGTGGTTAAGGCACAAAAGTGTTTGTAGCTAGTGGCACATTGGAGCAGGTGATGTAATTAATTTTATAATTGGTTATCTCTGACTCCCCACCACAGATAACCAGGTACTTATCTCTAGCTAGGTTGACTAAGTCCAGACAAAAGCACAAGCTTACATCAGAGGTACCCTAGTAAGAGGCCTTGGCCATTTTGCCACCACCCTGCTTCGGGCCTTGTGACATAGCTTCATCCATTTTCATCTTCTTAATTGACATGCATTCAGCTCTATTTAAAGATGTTTGCCTATAGAGATGCCACAGGGCTCAGGACTTAGCAGGATACAGGGGCCAAAGAATAAAAGGTCCGGGCTGGCCTTACAGAGCAAAAGGTCAAAGCACCAGAACCAGAAAGGGACAGAAACCGGAGAACTCTTGATAACACCACCTACTCTGAACAGGGGTCCAAGGATTTGGTAGACTAAAACAACAAGAGCTGTGTGAGCTTCCCTCTTGCTGCACATCAGCAGCCTCTAGTGTCTTCTGAAAGGATTAGCTATAGGTGCAAGAAGATGCGTTAGATCCAGGCCTTACCCATTCGACTGAGATTGGAAATACATGGACTCATTTCTGTCTCCTGTGGAAGCCTTTGAGGGGTTGGCCATTGAGTTTAATTGGGTTGGGATTGGACTGAAAGGGTGACAGCTCAATGGTAATTTTTCATGATGTACAAGTGGTCAAGGAGCGACAGACCACCAAACCCTCAATGGATGGTTTTATTTTATGGTTCCACTTTTATTTTTACAGCTCTCTGAACTTTCCTCTTTTATAGGATAACTGTGTGGATTATTGCCTTGCTCTAAAGGTTAATGGCATCCATGCGAGGTCTTCAGGCCTTCAGAAAACAGGTGGCATGATAGAAACAGCACACTCTCCCATCATCGTTAGGCTGCTTCTTGCTAGCTCTCTGATCTCAGGGTTAACGTGGCTCACAACTGTATTATTTATTTTATTCTTATGAAATCCAGCAACCAAATGGCAGAATAAGCCATAAGCAACCCAGAAGCAACCTATAGAGAACCTATAAATAACGGTACTCAGGGATTTGGTGAGAGTGACATTTTTAGATTTGCTATCTGTTGCAAGGCATCAGTGCAACCCAGTACAACTGTATCTTAAAACCCCCATTAATTGTTTTGTGAATCAGTGTTACTGCTTGTGATATGGAAGGCTTTACTTCTGGGACTATAAACTTGTCAGTTGAAAAATTATTTTTAAAACAGAGTTGGTTTTTGAGGGATTCAGATTTTTAAGGTAACAAGTGGGAAAAAATACTTAGGAATTATGGCGTTTAACATTGACTCTGAAGTTATAAATATATTCGGGATTTTATCTATCCACAAGTGCTATTTCCTTAAGCACTTTGAGATGATTGTATAACTTGATTTTTATAACCGTGGCTAACTTATCTTCAACAAGCATCACTAAATCTGATGAAAACTGCTCCTAAGGACATTGGTTGAGATATAATGACCACAAGCTTTTCCAGTATCTTTATCTGTCCAACGTAGTGCACAGATAAAATGTGTTCTCAGTATGGAGATCTATTGTAGCTGTATAATTAGCAGATCCCAGATGCGTTAGAAGTAGAGGAGGGAGATTTTAGGACCGAGGGGTTTTTTTTTTCCATCTCTTATAAGTATCGATGGTTTCCTTTTTTTTCTCGCCATTGGTGATCCATACAAAAACAATAACATCTCCCCAGATGCCTATATAAATTGCTTTTATTATTTCTGAGACAAAAACACATTCTGGAGAAGCAAGAGCATGTCATGTTTCTCTGAATGCAAAACAAACCGAAAATCAATGGCTGAAAAAATCCTACTCCAGACCTCTATGTGAGGTCTTTGAAGCTTGATGCAACCACATTTACAAGTTGTGGGACAAATGCAGATGCCCTACAGTCATGTTAAGGGAGGGCATGCTGAGGGATGGTAAGGGTGGGGGATATGCCCCTCCTATTATTTGCACTTTTTCTGAGGGTGAATGAAGATGGGGTGAATGAAAAGAGGAAGAAGGAACTTGGAACCTGCTTGTCCCTACCATTATACTCATCCTGTCTACAGCTGTTCACCAGACTTCGTTTCAGGAGATCTGTGAAAACCTGTCTATACTAATTCAGCTTCATCTAAGTCTTTAACACAAAGTGTAAGGGGTGCAGGGAGCACCTTTCACTATTTCCCACCTCAGATTGTGTGTAACATGGGCTTGGATTTCACTCCAGTTGTTTTGCGCACCCGAATAGCCCACCAAATAGGTGCTGGCTACTCGTACAGCTGTTCTTTGTTATTTCCTTTCAGACTTGGATCATTTAGTCTGTTTTGAGTTATAACATGGACTCCACTGAACAGAATTTTTTCTATAATTAGATCTAGGCAGACTTGAGACAGACAGAGCCAATGATGGGAACAGGGCTTTTGGAATCAACCTTTCTTGTTGATTGAGATCACTAAAAAGTCCCTGTAAGGTGTCATTAAGCTAATGGCCCAAGGAGGATAGTTTTAACTGGTATAGCAGAGTTTAGACCAGCTGGGCTATGCCATTAGACCTTCTATATCTTTGCCATGCACGCACACTAGGGCTGTGCGAAGCCTCCGTTCTTGATTCGATTCGGCAGAGATTCGGCCCGATTCGGTGGCCAAATCTCCAAATCCAATCAGGAGACCCTTTAATCTCTCTGAATCAAATCAGAATCCTCCGAATTGATTCGGAGAGATTTGGAAAGATTTGATGATTCGGACATAGACACACCTTTAAATGTTTTTTCCACATACCTCGAGGTACCAGGCATGGCTCGTGAACACTGTGGTGGTGGGACGGATGGAGCATCCCACAGGAGCATGTGTGGGAGGGGGCGGCCCCACGTGTTCAGCGGCGAACCCGGAAGTGGACCAGAAGTACTTCCAGTCTACTTCTGGGTCTGCTGGGAAGTGTACTTTCACCCCCCACCCCCCCCGTGTTCTCCCAAGCTCAGCAACTGGTGCCTCCCGAGTCAAGGGGGGCATCCGGGGTCCCACCACAGCCAATCGCTGAGCTGGAAGGTGCGGGGGCCCCCCCACCGAACTCTCCAGTAGACCTGGAAGTGGACCAGTAGTACAATACTGGATTCACCGCCAAGCACAGCCCCCCATACCACCGCCCCTCCCCACCCCGCGCTCCTGTGGGATGCTCAATCTGCCCCACCATCGCAGTGTTCACAAGCCGCACCTGGTAATTGAGGTATGCAGAAAAAACATTTACAGCTGTGTCTATGGCCGAATCACTGATTCTCCGAATCCGCATTGAATCTTCAGATTCAGCCAAATCAAACTGGGGACAGTGATCCAAATCAACAAATTGAATCACTGTCCCCGATTCGGGCTGAATCTGAATTGAATATGGCTCGTTTTGCACACCCCTAATGCACATGCATGCCCAAACATATATCTGTGCATACAGGGGAGAGCCTTAAGGGGACAGGCACTATAACCAGGAAAATGTAAGTGTTGCCATCCTCATCACTAAAGTGCTGCTTGTTCCTTTATTTAAAATGGAGTTAAGAAAGTATGGAGCACTTTCTTTGAGTAGAGCCATAGAAAGGATCACATGGAGATTTGGGGCATCTAAGAGCCATTTCTTGAGTATATCAGCAGGTATTTCTTTTTCTTTCATTTTTTTTTTAAATGGACCAAATGTTCTAAGGATGTTAGAAGATTGCACCTGCAAAGCCCTACCTTTGTGCAGACAAAAGAGGTAATTGCATACTGAAGTGCTCTTCTGAGGCCTCCAATATCCATTTTGCACATACAAATGCTAACTGGCAAATGCAAATACTGGGTTTTGAGACAACAAATCAAACATCCTTTGAAAACTCATTCCTTTAGACCACATTCTGTCCTTGAATATGCATACAGTGTTCCCACTGACCTTGATAGGAGTTCTGTGTGCATATTTGAGGGTAGAATTTGAACTGGAGTGCTTCCTTTCCTTTTTTCTTGCTTTGCTCTTCACTTTATTTTTTTCTGTTCTCTTCTGTTAAAACTGGCACAGATGTGGCAACATTTTCAGTTATTCCAGTAGAAGGAAATTCCTCTAAATCTGATTGTTTCACTTGTTAGGTCCTATGCACAACAGAGATTCAGTGTACCTACACTGCTTTCAAAATGGCTGAAACCGGTTTAAGATAAACCTGGATGGATGTAGTATCAGACTTAAGCAATTTAGATTAAATCAGTTTATTGAACTTCTGTTCCAGATCCCCTCCATATTCAAATTAACTCGCAGTCCCCCAGCATCCCAAGATGCTTTGCACCTCCCTTAAACCCTCCCTTGCAGGGTGGGCATTCTAGCGTGGGCCCAAGCTGTCTGCTCCAGACAAGCAGGGAGGCATGCTCTAGCGCACCCCAGCTTCTGGCCTGGGCCACTGCAATATGTGGCCGCATTTCCAGAATCAAAAGTGAATGTCTGTTCACTTGCTTATCGGTTCAATCTATGTAGTTTAGACTAACCTGAGAAGATTGAATCAATTCAGCCTTGGGCTTTTTGACTTGTCTGTATTTAGCCAACATGTTTACACTGGTGTAAATAACCTGCACACTTATGCAAAAAAACTTGCTGGACATGTAATGTTGAACCATACGCTATGAATCCATTGTAGAATTATTCCCTGAAAAATGATGGGTAAAACTGGGCACACATGTTATATGTCCACAGCTTATCCCAAGGCACAAGGCAAACTTGCTTTCCAGGATAGCTGCATGTCTGTGAATGCCACTAGACTTTACATCAGGGAACAAAACCAGTGGAAATTACACTGCTGGAAACGTGTCGTATGCCCAGGCTCTTAAACTGAAGATATGTTTCTTGAAAATCATTTCAGGAAAATATCATAGAATCATAGAAAATGAGGGTTGGAAGGAACCACTGGAGGTCATTTCGTCCAACCCCCTGCTCAAAGCAGGACCATCCCCAACTAGATCATCCCAGCCAAAGCTTTGTCTATCTGGGTCTTAAAAACCTCCAAGTAAGAAGCTTCCACCACCTCTGTGGGTAACCTCTTCCAGTGTTTTACTACCCTCCTACTAAAATTCTTTCTAATATCTAACCTAAACTTCCCTTGCTGCAACTTGAGCCCATTGCTCCTTATTCTGTCATCTGCCACCACTGAGAACAGCCCAGCTCCATCCTCTTTTGAACCCCTCTGCAGGGAGTTGAAGGCTGCTATTAAGTTCCCTCTCAGTCTCCTCTTCTCTAAACTAAATAAGCTCAGTTCCCTCAGTCTTTCTTCATCAGTCCTGTCCCCCAGCCCCCGAACCATTTTTGTTGCCCTCTGCTGGATTCTCTCCAATTTGTCCACGTCCTTTCTGTTTTGGGGGGCCCAAAACTGGACACAGGACTCCAGATGTGGTCTCACCAGTGCTGAATAGAGGGGAATAATCATTTCCCTTGACCTACTGGCAGCATTCCTACCGATACGGCCCAGGATGCCATTAGCCTTCTTGGCAACAAGGGCACACTGCTGGCTCATATTCAGCTTATTGTCCACTGTAACCCCAGGCCTTTTTCTGCAGAGCTGCTGCCCGGCCAGTCAGCCCCCAGCCTGGACTGGTGCATAGGATTGCTCCTGTCCTAAGTGAAGGACTTTGCACTTGTCCTCGTTGAACCTCATGAGATTCCTTCTGGCCCAATCCTCCAAGTTGTCTAAGTCACTCTGAATATACAGCATAAAGCAAAATAGGAGAGGGAGCCATCTTTTAGTTTTGTTCACTATATACTTAAGAGAAACCTCATACAGCCACGTTAGAAACATCACAGTGCTTACAGGTGTGTCTTTGTCATGCACATCTCATTCATCTGCTGTGCTAGACATGTTACAGGCAGTCTGTCTGTGAAGAGAATAGCCTACATATATACAGGTTTTTTAAATGCAGTGTCCTATAAACAGTCTGCAAACCAAACTTCTGTCTTCCCTGGTCTCTGCAATTGTCTATTAGGCTCCACTCAGCTAATGAAAAATAGCCTGATAGTTCAGCGAAACAAATCACTCGGAGACAGCTGGTAAAGTAAAAGGGATTGATTTTTAAACCACTGGCTCCCACTGGTGTGATTTGATGCTGACCCCCTCCAGCAAGGCACACGATCTTGTTAGGCTTACTCTCCGTTTGATGAACGTTTCAATCAGTGCCTGTTGCCCCTCCTGCTGCCAGTTTTAGTACCAATTTCAAATTATCTCTTCCCTGGGCGAGGTGGCCAGGAAAAGGAAACAAACAATTTTTCTATGTGAAGGGCATGGGAGAGTGGGGCCAGGGCTGGCTGATATTTTTTTTTTATATAATGCCTTTTTTTTCTCATTGACTCGCAAGCCCGTGGTTGTATTTTCTTCCTGTTCCTACACAGCTTGCCATAAGGGGCTAGTCGTAAGCCCCAAATTACTACGAAAGACTCGCCATTTACCGATGATAATGTCAGAACTCCTTTAATCCCAAGGAACTTTGCAAGCAGTTCTGTTTCCCCGTTTCTGTGTGTGGGAAGGAAAGAAAGCATTGGGACGTCTCGCGGTCTGAACCAGGCCTGATCCTACTTAGCTGACATGACGTGAGAAGCTCTTAGTTGTCAATGCAACGGCTGTAAACCGACAGTCCTGGCTTGGCTCAGTAGCTTCCTAATCACTAGTAAGCTCTTCCACTCACATTGCACTGGTTTCTCCGTTGCTACTTTCCCCCTTCCTATTTCCCTGGGAGAATAGCAGAGCTTTGAAACTCAGCCACAGGGTAAGAGTTAAGATTCCAGAAAGCACCTCCAGATCCATTTGTCTTCTCAAATACCTGACAATTATTCACTAACAGTGAAATACGCCCTTGCGTGGAAAGCCAGCCAGTGTCTGTGCAACACAAGGAAGCGCTCCGATCCTCAAAATAACGTTCAGGCAGGATTTGGTACGCAGATTCTCGCTGATCGTCTCCCTGGGGATGAATTGCATCTGATGGCCTACTTCTCCTGTTTAAATTAATGGCAAAATTCCCAAAGACATCAATGATGCATGATCAAACTCTGTATCTATCTACGTTAGAACAGGGGGAAATGCAATGACTGTTTATCTGTCTAGATGGTTTTAGGCATGTTGGGGCGGCTTGTAAAATATTCCATTTAAATTAGCTCCTTTTGGACGGGAGGGTGGGAGCCAGATTAAAACTTGTTTAAAAGCATCATTTAGGGCAAGTTAGGAGCAAACGTTTCATGTTATACAACAAACACAAAGATTCCTCATTTATTTACTAGGCAGCTTTTAGGGGGTACCAAGAACATATCGGTACAGTCATTTGAAAACCCCAACAGGGAATAATCACAGAGTCTAGTTCTCTCCGAGCATTTTTGGAAAGCAGCTTGTGATTGACTATTTAATGAAGCAGAAAGTGGAGCCAGGTTTGTATTATAAGAGAATAGTGAAATGAAATGAAATGAAATCTCATCCTCACAAGGAGAAAAAAAAGTAACTTTCTAACTCCTGTTCTCCTTCAGATGTCTCCATTTAAATGCAAATGTCAGCTTCATCCACATTGAAATAAAAAGCTTTTTTTTTTCCCGGGGAAACAATAATGAGGGTAAATTTAAGTCGTTCCATTTTCATAATAAGAGAATCCTTTTCAGCAGTCAGGATAATATTATGATAAAGGCTCAGGGTTTTTATTATTATTATTTTGGTTATTTTGCTGTGTGTTTTGGCTTTATGATTTCTCTAAGCCTGATTCACAAAGCTGAACTCTGGGTAAAACACTCCTGCTTTTTCTTAGCCCCTTGTCACTGTAACCACACACAGAGAATCTGAGCCTTATCCAAAGCCTGCTGAATTCACTCTACAGCAACCCACTAATTTCCGTGAGAACTGGATCTTGCTCCAGGAATTACTTTACTTTTTCTTGATTAGCAATGCTGGCAGCTTGGTATTCATTACTCAGGGAAATGCCTCTTGTCATTTGTGTGGGAGCGTATTTTACCAATCAGAGGCTGGCTGCAGGTAGAGACAAGCTGTTGACTTTAGAAAAATTATAGGGGAACTACTTATAGGAAGACAGAATTATTCAGTTGCAGGCTCTTGAATAATTACCCCAGGGAAATACATGCTTTTTAATTATCAATACCCGAAAATCTGCTCCTGACCATGAAGGTGATTAGTGCAAGGATTCAGACTGCTTATGGAGAAGGATGCAGAACTGTATTCCTGGCTCGCACCTTTGTCTGATCCGCTTCTTGATGCAAGTATCATAGACTGTGTGAGACAGCTTAGCGGATTTCTGCACGGCAGTTCCTTGGAAGCAGTGAAAATTGCTTTTTCCCTCATCTATTAAATGATGATCAAGCCTATATGCCTAACTGTAATAATAATGTTTTGTACTTCCCTAGTGTATTTGATTTGAAGGTTTAAAACCAACTCACAGATATTAATTCATTAAGCATCAGAAGAGCAACTCCAGTAATATCAGGGTAGTGCAAGTGCGTGTGTGTATTGATGAGCACACACATGCATAGTGGTGATATCCACATGACAAATTGCTGAGCCATGTGATAAATTGGTTTTCTTATGATTCTTTGAAAACCTTATCTACCCATTCTCCCTTAATCCATCTAACCTGAAATTTCCTCCATCATCCCAAGCTTTTGAGCAGCTTCAGACAATTTTCTTTCTTTCCTGGTTATTTTTTCCTCTTAAATCATTCTGTAATCATATTTCCCATCCTCAAGTGTTGCAAGGTTTGAAATCCAGAATAGGCAGTTTATACGCCTGGACCAGCAAGAAGTTCAGGCCATTTTACCACCATGTAAGCACATTCCCAGTTTCCCAATAACTAGCTTCTAGCTACAGAAGGTTCCTAGATACCAAATACACTTTTCATTTAACTTTGTATTTATAAATAGTTTATGGAGAGTTCAGTGATTAATAGATATTTTAGTATATCATGGAGCAGTTTTTCGGCGGTTTATAGGCCTGAACCAGTAAGAAGTTCAGGCCATTTTACCAATATGTAAAGGGCATTCCCAGCTTCCCAATGCATAGCTTCTAGCCATGGACGGTTCCTAGATATCAAATACACTTTTCATTTAATTTTATATTCATAAATAGTTTATGGAGAGTTCAGTGATTAATAGATATTTTAGTATAGCATTGAGCAGTTTTTACAGAGTCTGGTAAGTAAAGTGGTTGCTGATGATGATGGCTTGAAATCTGTATCTTCTACTAATATGCTTATAGCCATTGGTAGTGCACACTAATGTCTGTATAACACGCTTATAAGCACTCCATTTGTAAATGGAACCTTAATATAAAGTGTGCCCAAGATTTGTATTGTAAAATGAAAGGAGACCCTAAGCCACTTTCCATTTGGTTTAATGGAGTGCCAGCACAGTGAAATTTGCCTCACTAGGCTCATCTTTGAAATGCATGCTCAAACAGCAGACAAGAGTCTTCCTGCACGCCATTGTTTTAGAGATCCATTGGCTCAAGAACAATCAACTAACAGCCTTTCCTTACAAAACTTAATGAAAATGGATGAAAAGGCTTACAAACTTGGCACAGACCCCTTTGTGTGTGGGTAGTTTTAATAAGAATTGTAGTACTGTTAATTACTTCTATTTTAAACATATCTTCAATTACATCGAGAATTATTTAGTCCTGTTGCAGGCCTGCGTTTTTAAGAGTATTGTATATTCATGTCAGGAGAGCTTATAATTGCTTCTTCAAATAGTGTTTTATTAGTTTTCTCTTGTGTCCTTTGAAGTCCCTCCAAGCGCAGTAAGAGAACAGTAATACTTGAAGATGGCTAAGATGGTCAATGCTATATGGTGTAGTTATATAATATATTACCTGCATTTTGCTTTTCTTTCTCTTGCATATTGTTACATTGTTAGACTTTAATTAGCACATTAAATACAATAGTTTCCCTTTATGAAGCCAGAAGGGTTTTCTTTGCTGTGGAAATGAGTGGTTCAATTACCCTCCTACTAATGGATAAAACGTAATTAACATTGTCTTGAGGCTAATTTTCATTTATGCTGCCATTCCTCATAAGCCGAACATCATTCTCTGGAAAAAGTCAATGTGTCACTTTTATTAGCCCAGTTTGCACTTTAACACCAAGAAAATTAATTCAAGATACATTAACGTACTTAACTTCAAATACAGTGAAATTATCTGATGACAGAAGATATCTCTAAAGTGTCCTTTATGAAGTCATGCAGTTTGCGGGTGGCTGTACTTGATAAACATGATTGTATTTATGTGCGTGCACTTTATACAAAGGACAGTGTATGGAAAAGCTACTCAAAGCCAGTCTCCGTTCATAGGTTTGCCAGGGTTTACATCCTTCAAAATACAAGACAGCCAAAGAAACCTTTGTTGTTGACTTTCTTCCCATCAGATGCTTTTTTCAAAGGTTATAGCCCTGAGAAACATTGATAGTGTATGTGCCATGCTTGCAGCCACACGTGCAAAATACAGTTACAAAATCACATTTACAGAATCATCTGGAAAAGCAGAGACAAATTACATTGGGACCTGATCCAAAGCCACTGAAGTCAGTGAAACGGTTCTGCTGTCTTTGAACCCAAAGCAAGTAAATATACATCAGCTCTTTTCACAGTTTGCTCCATTCGGTGTATTCTTCAGTGCTCAGTTCATTCATAGAAACATTAGGCTCCATAGTCCAAGCCCCTGTCTGAGGTAGGATCATCCCTAACCAGAGTATCCTATACAAATCCATTGTCTGATCTCTTAGCAAAATTACACAAGAGTGAGGCAACTGGGATTTCCCCACTTTCAGTGAGATTCAACAGTCAAATGGAGCCTCCTTGATTAGAAATGTTTTCTAATAGTCTAAATTGTCCATTGTTTGCGTCCAACATAATGCTCCTAGTAGATCCCTAAACAATTCCTCTTTTCCATGGGTAAGAGATGGTATATTGTTGACTCTTTAACAAAGACTAGGGCCCCGGCTAAAAATAATGACCACCCAACATCTTGACAGATAAAAAGAGACATGGCATTCAACAGACTTTCAATGTATGTACCTAGGCAGAACAAAGAAAGAAGGGGTTGACTTGCCATGGGGCCTCCACCTTCTCTCTCGGCAGGGACTATAGAAGTCCAATGGCCAGGTGAAGGCCAAGACGATTGGTATGGGCCTGCCGGGACATCACTCCAAGTTGAAGGAAGTGCCTGCTGTATCACGTCCACAACTGCACCTTTTCTGGATGCATGTGGTCCCAGTAGTGTGGGTACCGTTGGCCAACAGGCTCTGGCTTATCCGCTTTTTGGGAGACCTTTTCTTCACCCAGCACCTTTCTTAGGTGCTCCTTCACCCGGAGCCACTTCCCAAGGAGAGATGGGTTTGTTGACCAGCACCTGTCACTCACTATTGTATCACTGGCTGCACCGTCTGTGCATCCAGTAGTAAATCCCAGGGGGGCAGCAGGGACCAGCCAGACAGCAGGGGCCCTGCTACATGTTATGTATCTTATGCAATTACCTGGTGAATCGCACAAGAAATTTAGACCAGCCATATGTGCAAAGTAATTATCACATGATAAAAATGACTATCCAGCTATGAAGACAGACAACCAGCCATAAAGTTAGTACTTGATATGTGTAACAACTGATGCATGTAACACTTCTATAGCTGGTTTCTCTCCAGTTTTAATTTGAACATGTAGCAAGGCCCTAGTTCTCTGCTATGGTAGCTTTTATGATATAAACAAGAAATACATACCTGTCAAATTATTGCAAATTCTTGCCAGTGACTATTCTGATTATTGCTGCCACTGGCAGTGATTCACCAGCATCCTGAGCTAATTCTTGAACACATTTTCCCTTAATACAGAGTTATGACCAGACACTGACCCTCCCTTCAGCATGAATCAGTCTGCCTCTAAGAATGCATTTGCTCTTCTCCCAAGGCCAAAACAGGAGTAACACAGTAGAAACATTTTAAATCTCTATCTGTCCAGCAAGTGGCTATTTGCTACTTGAATTTTCCTTTCTTTGTGTTCCACAAAGTAAATTGCTAAAATGGCACTCTACACCTGGAACATTTAAATGAACATCAAGTAATTTATACATGTATACATAATGAATTTTCCTTTCCAAAGATAAATCCTCAGCTCCCAAACATCCAACATAAGGATTAATGTGGTGGTGAAAAGGCATTGTAGTGCCACTAGGCGCTTTCTTTACCCTCCACTTTGCCCTGAAGCAGTAGCCAAAGCCCGTGCCCTGTCTATGCACAGTGCACAGGAGAATGAGATAGGATGGAGAAATTGGAGGGGAGGTGGGGAGAGATTTCATTCAGACAAGCTTAAAGGGGTAACTTCATCCTGAATAGTTCAAAGGGCACCTCCTTACAAGGTTTGCTGCACAAAAGAGACTGGGCAACATTCCCACAATTGCCTCCTTCAGGAATTGTATTAAAGGAGGGCAATTTTAGTGTCGTCTGTGGCCTCTTTTGAAGCCTCAGTGGGTGCATCTACACAAGACATTTACTGTGGAGTTGCCTAATTAGCCCCACAGTAAAATACCAGTGTCTACACATGCGGTGCTATTAGGCTGGTGTAAACAAGTACTATCCTGCACTACAGTTATTTACTCCGCAGCAAAGCATGTGTAAATGCTGATGGAGCTGGCTGGGGCATGGTATGTAAGTGGCATGCCTGGGAGCAATAAACTCCATCCTGATGTGCATTATGCACCGGAGTTTATTGTTTCAAATTAATTGTATGTGTAGACACACCCAGTGAGGGGTACTGTAAGGAGGGAGTCCTAAATTGTCACATCTTCTGGTTGTATTAGTTCCTTCCACATAGTACCCCCAATATTTTGAGGGTGATGATGACCTCTGCACGAAGAAGAAAATATGACATCTGCCATTCTTTTTAGTGCCTGTTTGTCTGGCAGAAGCTGGTATAAACTAGGGAAAAGGAAGAGTCTTGTTCAAGATCCAGAGAAAAGTTAAAGCTTCACTTTGCATAAGGCATTCATGCAGTGATCATCACATGGCTCTTGGGGCAAGAACCACCAAAGAAAAAACAAATCACAACATCACCAAATGCACTGCCTGGTTCCTACCAATTTTTCCTTCTCAACATGTTTTCAAGTTCATTTGCTTTGAATAATTAGTCCAACAAACAAGGCGTGGGAGCTCCAGGACAAGTTGACTTTAATTCATGCCAAGAGGTCATCCCTGGACCAGTTGATTGCTTGCTTTAATCAAGAGAGGTTCTGCTCTCAGTCTGCGTTATTTAGCAGTGAGCTATGGATGGGGTCATCAACAGTTAATCAGTGTGACAATGATTTGTAGTTGAATTAAATGTGAAAGGGCCAGGAAGGGTATATCTGATGCAGCCAACAAGAACTGTTGTTTGGTTGACACCATTTTATTGGGTTCTTTGGGTCTGAGTCTATCTTATGGTATTTCTAAGCAGCTGAGCTCTTTCACACAACATAACACTTGGTCAGGTTAACTGTTTCATTGGCTCAACTGTGACAGATAGACTCCAGGGTAGGCTTTAACCAGATAAGTCTAGTCTCTTTAATAGGACTCACCACTGCTACGTCCCCATGAAATTCTGTAGGAATAGATGATGTTCTCTCTGTGCTTGGAAATGACCACGCTGTATGCGGCATCTGTTGCAAAGTATAGGCAGGTGAGGTTCTTTGGGTAGATATGGTACCTTTTGGTCTAATAAAAATTAGCACATCTACCCAAAGAACCTGCCTGGCTACGTCCTTAGACCAACATGGCTACAACCAACAACATTGCAAAGTATACGCATTCAGTACTTCCGCAGGGAAGTGGAAAGCACCGCGTTTGATTTCTGTAATGCCGGGATCTAACCTAGGGTCTCACCCCACAGAAGTCAATGACGGTCTTTTCCTTGATCGTAGCAGCATAGATCATGGGCTTGATGTAAGAGAGACAAGAGAGTCTCATAGTGCTACGTAGATCAGCTTTCGCTAAAAGGCACGTCTACTACAAATGTGACACAGAACCAAATATCAGGCCCTGATTCAGGAAAGCACTAAAGCGCTTGCTTCACTTTGAAGCCCACTGACTTTGATGTGCTTCAACTAAGAATGCACCTTGCTGAATTTGGGCCTGAGCAAAATCCATGAAGAAAATCAGTGAAAGCAAGGAGGCACCAGATAATTCATACCAAAGCAGCAGTTTTCCCCCATTTCCTGTTGGATCATAGTTCATAAAAGGAATGCCTTCCAAAAAAAATCTCATTATAGTATTAAAAAAGTCCTAGTCACAAGGTCATAAGAGGCTTGGCTGATAAAGTTAACAGGAAAAGACATCTTTGGTCTGCAATGCGTAGCCTGGCCTTGTGTACAGATTGTGGAAAACCAGTTTCAAAAGACCCATTTGCTGCTCAGCCCCTGATCTCAGCAGGAATCCTCTGCCCACCTGCCTATTATTGCTCTCATTAAATCAGTGCAGTCAGGCTCAAGGTATTTAAGGGTCTGTCAGCATTTCCATTTAATAAACCTTCCTGTTTAATATGTTGGCCTCCTTCAAAAACTGCATTGCCCAGAGGTCACTGGTACACTGTGGACACTATTACGGTTTTAGTGTATTTTTATACTGTATTTGAAAAATAGCAGACTTTCAACCCAGCCGTCCAGTTTTGATTGAGCTGTTAGATCAGCATCTCAAAACACTTTTTGCCATCCTTTTGACTAAGAGCTAATTATTTAAAAGTGAAACCGTTTTGGGTAACAGATGACAAAAGCTTCACATGAAAGAGTAACAAACATACTGCAAGGTAAGAAATGCAGGCTGACAATATAGGAGAATGGTAATGACTGATATCTGTAATCACACTCCTTGGACCTTTCTCGTTTTTGCCCATCTCTTTGTATCACTGTTTTTTAGTTTGTTTGTAAAGGACTGTACTCCGCCAAGACCACCCCCAAGATTTTGATGCGAGTAGAAAAGGTGGGATCTGACTCCTAACGAAGTGTACAATTAACATAATGTCTGCGTACGTAGCGTACAGAGATGCACAAATTCAATTACATGAGGCCGTATCTCTGTTAGCTAGCACAGCTTACCAACTGTAGGAAAAAGCCTCAATGCTAAGCAAATACTTGACCAAAATAAATGTTGGAGTCCGTTGTGCAGGCTGCACGTGACAGCTTCATGGTTGTCTCTGAATGCATAATGCTTCCCTACAACACCTAGCTTACATGGAGGACGAGGTAAAGGAGTTTTCCTTTGGCTTCAGTGAGGGAGGTCTAAATTTCTGGTCTTGAAGGTTTCCATCCTGGATGGCTGCATCGCTGCGTATTATATGATAATGCTTTTTTTGCTCCGTAAGGTTAGATCTGTCAACTCCCGGAAATCAGCCCAGCCCCGCTTAAAACCACGGAGGCTGGCTGCTGTGTACCAGCTAACTTCTAGTCCATTGTTACTGAAATCAGCTTCTAAATTTTCATAAGCTGTTTAATTTAATTTGGCTTTATTGAACAGCCTGGTTCATTAGGCTGTTTTGTAATTGCGTTTATAGCACATTTTCATTTACTTTTTTTTTTTTTTGAGAGGCTTCACGGTTCAAAAGCAAATGAAAATCTATGGTAAGCAAGTTCTATTTGATTACATCTGGTATTTTCAAGAAGAATAAATATTTTGAAATCTCCCCACATGCTTGATTTTGAAGATGATATGATGAATGTGTATGGGAGCTGTTTCTGGGTTTTGTTTTATTCCATATATCAGGCCAGTTTCAGTGGCTGGACACCCCAATGTCCAATAAGGCACGGAGACGTAGGGAAGTTTGAGATTCATAATCACTGGGATCCTTCAAGGTCCTTTGTAAATCCCAGGTTTTTCATCCTCTCTTTCCTTCCAAGAAGCGAGGCAGGCTCCTTTTGACATGTCTGATTGCATATAGTCTGTTACTTTAATTGGAAACATGGCTGGCACCAGGGGGTGTCCAGAATTATGATGTATCCATAGAGATCTAAATTTGCAGCTTGCATTTACGTTGGTGGGAAGATTGATGCTATTGTGAACTCTGGCCCGTGGGAGGGAATTATTCCAGACATCTTGTTACAGTGGCTGACTGTGGCTGTGCCTTTACTTGGACAGGGGCAAGGAGGTAAAATAGCTTACCAAAGGGGGAAACGTGGCTTTCCCACCCCTGCATCACTCGCACTGCACTACTCCTTTCTCCCCCTTGTCTATTTGGACTGTGACCGCTTTATATCAGGGACCAACTGCCACCCTCCGCTTGTGCAGTTCTTTACACAAGGGCTCCTAATTGTCGGTGGCCCTGTGGGCAGGACCCAGTGAATATTATTGCTATTATTATTAATAGCAAATAACAACAGCAGCCGCCGTAGTAGTAAAATCATACAACTTTTCTTCAGCAGATCTGTGTTTAAGCCCAGGCATGATTTAAATGGGCTCCCCAGCTTCTCTAGAGCAGAGCCCTGACCCAGGATGCAGCTGGACCTGCTCCACAGCCTTGCTAAGAGGTGAATCGCAATCAGCTCCTTGGAGCTGGCTGGTACAGGCAGCTGTGCATGGCAGCTCTGTTCATCTGTATTGTTCATCAGCCCCCTGTGCCAACGTTGCAAAATATGTATTGGCTTGTCACCCACACTGTATATAATGTATAATTAACCTTATTATATTATTTCCAAACCATAGTATATTAAGCCTCACAGTGCTGTGGGGATAAAACCTGAGAGTCCTCCTGTTGCAGCCTCCTTTTTCCCAAGCGTATGCTCAGGTTCTCCCATATGTAGCCATGTGCGAATCTGCTCAGCCAGTGCTTAGCTTTGTAGACATGCCCAATGTACATCCTCAGGCTGTGTGCACCCTTACTCATCCACAGGTACAGGGGAAGGGGCCCAAAATGCCCAGGTACGTGGCTAGAAACCTGGCCATTTAAGTGCTCAAAGGGAAAGAGAATTGCACCTTTGCCCACTGCAATGTGCCAAAGGCTATAGGAACCAGAGAAGAATCCGGGTGTTCTAACACTTGATCCTCCAGCGTAGCAGAGTGGCTTCCTTGTACTTCCCTGTGACCCAGTGATGACCATCTTGCATCTGAAAGCTTGTCTAACTTTATCCCAACCACACAAAGATATCACCCATAAAAATCCTTCCTCATACTTCAGCATTTATGCCATCTTTGTAAGGGTATTTTAGCAGCTTGTTAAATTATTTTACTGAAGTAAGAGGAGAAGGGGTTGCGAGAGGTATATATGAATGCCATCCCATTCTAAAGCAATCAGGGCTCATGGACAGAGGTGATATCTTTTATTAGACCAACAAGATTTTTGCAAAAAAAACCCCCTTTAATTGCAAGCTTTCAGGCACAAACGCCCTTCATCGGGCATTGGAGAGAAGATTGTAAAAGTTCTCCTGGGCAGAAATGAAACTTCATATTTCATAGGATTTCATAGAGGAGTCAATAGATGGAAAAACCCTCTGGGCAGGCAGTTCTTAGCTAGTAAGGAGTTTCATCTCTCTTGTGAGGATCTGTGATGATGCAAATTTACCTTGAACCACGGCAGGAGCAGGATCTCAGGATTCAGGTGGTCACAGTTGCTTCCTGCTTGGGAAATTATGAAGATTTCATTACAAAAAAAATGAGCTAAAATTTGATGTCTTCCATGTGTCAGGTATCCAGGTTGTAGCCATATTGGTCTAAAGGAAAAAACAATCAGGGCTCATGGTAGAGGTGATATCTTTTTTTATAAAAGATATAGAAGATATCTTTATATATAAATATAAAAGATATCTATATATTTCATGTATCTTTTATACAAGAAATATCTATCTATCTATCTATCTATCTATCTATCTATCTATCTATCTATCTATAAGATATCTATCTATCTCTCTATCTCTATAAGGAGATAGAGAGATAGATAGATATATGTTTAAGATATCTTTTATAAATGATATCACCTCTACCATGAGCCCTGATTGCTTTTTCCTCTAGACCAATACGGCTACAACCTGGATCCCATTTTAATACACTTTCCACACTGGTTATAAGGGCAAAGTCCTCCGTGCTCTGTAATCAGGACATTAGAGAGAGCAGCACTCAGGATGAAGCCATGATCTGCACTTTAATGCTGCAGTCGCTTATTATGCTCATAGTGCATTCTTCATGTTAATAATGAATCTGAAAGCAAGCACTTGTGCAACCTCAACCTAGCTTAAGGCAAGCTTTGCAGTGGGAAATGCTCTGTTCAGATCCCCTCGTAGGTACTGTATCATTCTTCAATTCTTGCTGAAAGATTTTGTGCAGTGAAATCTCTTCCTTTCTTCTCTCTGCTCCTTTTGCCTGGGTGACAGTCCTTCCCTGAGGTAGCTGCAAGACGGATATTTTTATGACTTGAAGCTTTGCCCCCTGACCTGCCTGGAAACCTTAGGTCCTACCCATAAATCCCAGGATAGTCAGCAACCTTCAATCTGATTTCTCTTGGGAAGCCTAAGTGGAGATTTGGCAGCTTTTCTTTAATAGGCTATGTCTGTTGAAAGCTTTAACAATGCTCTGTCCTCTCACCACTGCCTGCACTGTTACTAGATGGACATTCCCAGTGCCTCAGATGGCTGGAGCCTTTCACAATACAGATTGTATCTGCCCAGGAGCAGAAAAATAGATGAGGAACCTCTTAGTATCCCAGAAGGGAAGCGCCTTTCTCATTTTTTTATTCCCCTTTTAACAGTGCGACCTGCAGCAGCTATTGTTTCAGAATATCCTGGCATTACCTTCTGCCGTCCAGAGTGAAAGGGAGAATTACCCTCGGTGCCTTCTTTCCAGCCAGAAACCTTTGTCTGCCGCTGTTCTCCTCCTAATGTAGCTGCACCGCTGAATTGCTAAACAAGAGAGACCATGGAAGGAGGTTCAGAGACCTAATGCAGGCTGTGCCCTATGTTTTGGAAGAGTTTGGGTGCCGGTGTCTGTAAATCCTACACGGAGGACTGTGAGCAGCCGCACCTGTTATATTTGGGAGCATTAATCCTGTCTGAAGACCCTCGTTTTCCCTTGCCCAGATGAATAGAGTAAGCCACGTGCTGCCCTCGATTCTACCCGCGTGTAAGCTGCTGGTGCAGCACAAATGCTCCTTTGTGCTCCCGGAAGGAAATCAGACACTTAGAGAAGCCCGGTTCTTCAAGTTGAGCTGTAGCATCTCAAGTTTTTATACTCTGGGGATCCCAAATGCTTTGATGGAGATGGTGGCCTCCACGCATGCCTCGGCCCTACCGCAGCATTGACCTGGAGCTTTGGAGATAGGAAAGGTGGGATTCCTGAATGCTTGAGTGCCTGAGCAAGGCGTGTCGGTCGCAGCCGTGTTGGTCTAATCACGTGGGCAGACAAGGTTCATTAGATAAATCCGATATCTTTCATTAGACCAACTCGAAAAGTTGGAAAAACGGAGGAATGTCTTTTATCCCCGTTGCTTTTTTCCTTGTATGGGCAAGACACCGCGTGGCTTCGCAGGAGGTCTGCAGGAAACGGGCTATTGTTTGTTGAGCATTTGAAGCTATGTGCGTTCAAATAATGGGCGTGCTTCTGTCTGCCATTTAACTCCCAGTGATTAAGAAAGGAGAGAAGTCCTATATTAGAAGAGAGATTTTTTTTTCCCCCTTGTCAAATATTTGCGCCTACTGCTGAGGGAGTATGTCACCATGAAGCAATTTTGACAATTAGCAAGCCCCCTGCCTTTCCCCTATCAAGTCTCATTCAGCTGAATGGTAATGGATTATATTTTGTATAATGAGGCATGATCTACCCAGACTATTTAGCATAATGTAACAACAATAAATCATTTTGGAGCTGTCAGTATAATACGTGGGTGCATTACATTAGGTAAATAAATAGTGTGTCATTGTATTCAGGAGTTTGTGGGAAATCAGGAGGCAGAAATTGTGTTATTGTGTTTCCAGACAATAAGCAGTTGATAATTATTTTAAGCCATTGGTGGCAATGGGTTGTAATTCATTTGTACCTCCCTTTTGTCTGGCGCTGAAGAAGACTTGAAAAATAGCCACGCTTCTAAGCATCGCTGTGTGCCTGGCACTGATAAATGTATCAAACTCCGGCATGACTTTATCTAGGAAACAGATTTTGATAGCTTGCTAGGATTTAGGTCAGCGGATAATTCAGTGCAAACTGCAAATCTTAATGCTATTGACAAAAGACAGAACACAAATAGGCAGCACATTCTATAAATCCCAGACCTGTAAGTAGCTCTCTTTTTACAGATTTATAGTGAATGTCCTTGAAGGCTATCTAACAACAGCAACAACAAAAATTAGCACATTAGGTTTAGATTGACGGGTTGGCTTTCATGATTCGTTGCATCCACTTTTGCCCTGTAAGGATTGCTGTGAAAGACCCGCTCCGTAAAGGAACGTGAACCTGTGTGGAGCAAGGCTTTCTGGAATCGGAGTCTGCTCTCGCGTCCCCGAGCCAGGAGTGACTTCTGTAGGATCAGTGAGGGCTCACCACTGTAATGCTAGCACGAGTGAGACCCAAGGGAGGTCCCTGCTTTGGTTTTTGTTCTTTTTGGAGAGGAGAGGGGGATTTGGCGGGGGGAGAGAATGGTGTGTGTGTGTGTACGAATTAATTTAGCACAGGTATTGTGCAGTTAACTTGGAGATCAACCGCATGTGCAAAATACCTATCGCACAATCAAAAGCTCCAACCAGCTATCGCACATGCATCAGGGTCCTGAGAGTGGGTTTTTTGCAAAGAGGAAAGAATAGAGATAAAGGAAAGGGTAATAGTGGGCAGGAAAAAAGTAAACTCGATGAAAATGGATGGGATGGAAAATACCTCTAATACAGGGAGGCTAACACGACCTTTTCTAAATATTCTCCTTTTGAGCCCTTATAATCTTTTCCAAGCTAGGAGCCGACTTCAAAGGTAATGCATTTGATTGTTAGCTTGATTTCTTCTTTTTCTCCTCTTTTCTCCCCTATTAAAAATACTTGTCCTGCCCGCCATGAATAATTATCTGATGATGGAGAACTAGTTGTCATATTCCAAAAAACTAAGCTGTAGAAGTGGTGACGATAGTTCTGTTCAGATTGAGTCAAACTCTGGTTTCTGCTTGCTTTTAATGAATAACTGTTTAGCTCCAAAGCATAATGAACGCTTCCGGAGGAAGGGCATTGCTAAGGTACAGTACCCTGGCCCATAAATTAAAGCAAGCGAAATCACAAGGCATTGAATCTGAGGCTCGGTGTCGCAACCCGTTAGCTGGAGCTTGGGTCTCATTTGCATCCTTCGAGCAAAGAATAGCTCCCACGAGGTAATTGTATGTAACACCACCTCCCTTATGTCACCTCGGTAGATAAACCAAGAACCTCTGGATGCAAAAGTACGACTCTTGACACGCGTTTCTTAGCTCGGCAGGTACACAGGCGTCTAAATGTGGGGTAGCCACTGGAAGAAAATATCAGGCTATGTTATGTTAGTACAGGCTACGCTCGGTTACAGTAGTCTAATGCTGGGAAAAACAACAACAGAACGAGGCCAGCATGCTATATTTTTTCCATGTGCATGTGAATATAAGTAGATGTCTCTAAACAGTGAAAACCATCCTCCCCTGCCATGCTGTCCCAGGTGATATCTCTCTAGCTCTTCAGAAAGCCCATATTGGGCATCTTATCTTTAAAACGCAACTCTTAAGGTACCTAGCTGGCAGATCACAAAAGAGGTGTTGTCTCTGCTTTCTGAGCAAACACAGCAGCAGCTGGGCTAGGAACATAATGAGCTAAGGAAAACTTCAAACACCCCTCACTATTTTGATAGTCTGAGGTTTTCTTTTTTTCTGACAGTCTCAGTCAAACAGGACCGGCAAAACATGAAGTAGCGTGTTCTTGCCTTCTGTCTCGTGTTCAAACGTTATTTCAAAGCTACTGCTCTGGGGCAAATGTGCTGGTAGAAACCCTTCTTTAAGAGGTTTAAAAACAATGACATATCCGTGTAAAAAATAACGACAGGACCTTTAAAGCGATTGTCAGACTGAGTGACAATAGTTTATCCTGTCGATCGAATGCATTAGCAGTGAGACAAGTCATTGAATACCTCTCATGAGTTTCCAAGCGCTGAACAAAAAGTGTGTGCGTTCAACCCCAAATGCAATTTATTTGTGATGTATTAACAGCCGCTCTAATATTTTGACACATGGCAAAGTGTGGGACTGTAAGTACCCACAATCAGTGCTGTGTTACTTTGTTTTATTGAATGGAGCCGTGTCAGCCTCCCGCTTGTTCTGTGATATTAAAGAAGCATCTTGAGATGCAGATCAGAATTCTTCACTTGCCAAAAAGAAAGAAAAGAAAATCAGAATAAAGCTATTAGGCATTTAATGTACATATTGCCTGTAATAGCTGTACTCCAGGAGATCAAAAGCAGAACTTCTGAATATGCAATTACATTTTCTTCTGCCACTCTGATCAAGAATTGACCGCAATCCAGCAGATTTGAAAAAGCAGGACCAAAGCAAGAAGTTTATAGAACCGCATCATGTGCCATGAAGGGTTTAAGTCGATACAGTAAACATGTTCACCCTTGCCCTTTTCATAATACCGTCGTTTTAGTGGCTGAGCTTCTTTAATTCTTCGCCAGTCACCATTTACTCAAAGCTTGAAGGTAGAGTTCAGGTGTTACCGTTTAGTCAGATGTAACTATGGTAACAAGACAAGAATTAAGGTTTGTGGTCTTCCAAAGCACATTTTGCCTGAGGTTAATAATGACCCCGCTCTTGACAACACTTACAATCCCAATACAATCACACATGTGAAATTGTTACAGATAGCAAAAACGAAGGAAGAATGAGAGGAGCCTCCAACCGCGTACCTGCCTTCTGGACGTTGATAGTTAGGAAACGAGCTGCGATACGCTGGGAGGAAAACCAAGGACAGCCCCTCTTTCGGCTGCCCGTGAAGATGAAAGATTGCCTTCCACCATCTCTGTTCCTTCCTGAAAATTAAGGGTAGTGGACTGGAGCGTAGTCTAGTCCAGCGCTTCTCAACATCTTCTGTATCAGGTTTCCTCTCTCCATACAGGGATCCCCATCTCCACGGCAGAGCTCTCTGGGTTACCAGTGGTGGAAGGGCAGGGTGTTCAAAAACGTATGTAACCTATTCACATTCCCTTGCATTGACACATCTTGGTCTGGTGTTAAGCGCAGGGGACTCCATGTCAGCACTCCTGGGTTCACATCCTGTCTCTTTAAATTGCTTCCTGCATGACATGGATAAAGCTACTGATTCTGTCTAGGCTTCGTTTCCCAATTTCCCCGCATATAAAAAGGACAGCAGTGTTATTTATCTACCTGAGAAGGCTTTATGAGCCTCATTGCTTATAGTTTGCTTTTAATCCTTGGAGCAAGGTTTAAGGCATTATTAATTTGCAGGCTAGTAATGTAACACGTTCTGCTTTGTTTCTATTCAGACTTCAAATCTGACTCAACTCTGCCATATACCTCTTTGCCGCCTGCTTCTCTCTTTCCAAGCAGGGACTTCAAACTCATGGCTGCCTGTCTCAGGTTTGAATCATGGGACTGTAGGCCAGCTTTGGCCTCAAAGCTGCCACGACTTCCACGCAGCACTTCTTCCCTAAGGCTGGTGCACAAGTCACAAACGAATCATGGCCTTAGACCTCTGGTCCGGTTCGCTGTAACTAGAGTTGTCATTTGTGCACATTGCTGCGCATGGAAATACTTTGTGCCTGCCATTGGGCTCTTCCACGACCAGGATGTCTGCACTGAGCTGGTTCCAGGAAGTTCATTGCCAATACAAACACCCCTTTTCACTGAATGGCTCTATCGAAGAGTATATAACCGTACTTCAGCTGGACTGTCACTTGGATCTGATACAAGGTCCTATAAGGATGTTACCGGCACTACGAGGCTGTAAATACTTTGACCTGCTGACTTAATTAAAGTAGATTACATCAGCTTATTGTAAATCAGCTCCTGACATTGACTGCTCTTTTCACTTTGGTCTGGAGAGGGTATCCTTGCAGGTACTATGGCTTTTTTTTCTCTAGAGTCATTGCCTCTAATGCCATCAGTCATTGGGAACCATAAATACATCCAGTCCTGTGTGTGATGCCGACATACCACCCACATCTGGAAGTCCACATGCAGTTTGGAGAAGGCCAAGTGGCAATGTGAATATGGATTAAATCATGCTTTAAGTACTGCTCCTTTGATTGCAGTGCCTGATGCTCTTGATGAAGTGGTCTGTTTGTTTTGTATTTGTCACCACTGGAAATGGTTGGAAAATTGCTCTGCTGCGCAGGAGTGAGAACAGAAGGAAAACACTGCTTTATGATAAGCATTTGAAAGAACATTTACACCCAGCACATCTAATTAAATTCCCCAAAGAACAAGGGGCTGATCTGGACCAAAAACGGTCGTTGGTGATTTGTGTGCAAATCTGAATACAAATAATTTCATCTCAAAATGTGCCTATTATGTGCAGCAGCCTGCAATTACTTCCATATTTTTTATTGAACATGGCAATTTTTTTTTTCCTAGGCTGTGTTTTCTTGTGTTGGAAATAGGGGTGTAAAAATACAGTGTTACACAGGAAAACTTCTGTGACTGGAGCATTTTGCTAAAAGCAAAGTAAGCCTTTGACCTGCAGTCCAACTCTGAGCAAAAGGGCCAGCTGGTCTCTGATCTGAAACCCTCAGGCCCTTGTTAACCCCATGAGAGCAATCTCATCTCTACAGCTCTCTAAGAAAAAGACTAAAATTATCAAGACTTGCAGAATTTCCTTCACATCTGAATACTCTTGAAGAGCTGAAGGAGTCCAGCCTTTCCTTGAGCCGGACACTGCCACTTTCATCCGTGGCTAGTTTTCCTATCTATGCATTTTATATGACCCCTGGACAGGGATCCCTTAGTGCTTTACAATTACTTGTGAATCCTTACCAGTATTCCTGTGATATTAGTGATTGGGGAAGTATTCTCCATGCTTGAGGACTAGGGAACCAAGTCACAGGGTAGATTAAGTGACTTGTCTAAAATCACTGGGGGTATATCTAGCTGAGACAGGAACTGAACCCATTTTTCCTGAGCCCCGGCCATTATTTCATCTCATCTCCCCTTACGCGGTCCACAGCTGCCGTCATGCCCCTTCACCCCATTCTGATATTCATCAACAAAAGTTATGTTACATGTTTCGTCTCGAGAGAAAGGTGCCGGGGCATCTCAGTGAGCGCCATATGTTGATTAAAGAAAAGGCAAAGTTCAGCTCTAACAAATCTAAATTTTAACAATGCACGGTTCATCTGCATATTCCCAGGCACCCACCGCATAGCCATTAATGTCTTCATGACCTTTAATGGACAATAGAAAGTTTTGTAAAAGAACCCTTGGAAAACCTTTCAAATTGAGCAGAGATGGGCCTAATAATGAGGGCTGCAGTATCAACTGGGTGGCTTTTCTTCTCGTTTAGCTAGCTAGCTGATCAGACCGGTTTTGCAGGGGGGAGCGTTATGGAGCCCGATGCGCAACGTGCTTTAAAGAGCACCTTTCAAAGAACATTACCGACTGAATAATCTTCTGTGTGATTACAATGAGCTCGATCAACCTTTTTCATAAAGCCTGGGATACCGTTCATTAATACATAGGAGCTTGAGGAGCGTTTCAGGTTGAAGCAGATAATTACACATGGTAAGAACTGAAAGCCCTAAAGAGAACAGCGTTAGATTCAGCAGGAAATTGGAACTGCATGTGGCTTCTGGCTGCAGGAGATAGCAGAGCACCTCAGAAGGAATACACGGTGTCGCTGGGATCCGACACGTGTTTATATCGAGCTGGAAGAAAATGACACATGCCCCTCATGTGAAACCGCTCGGGTTGTGCGGGGATAATGCAGCATGCTGCCATGGGCGGATCAGAGTGCAAGACTTACCCTACTTCTGTTCCTTGCCCCTGCGTCAGCAGCAGTGGGAGCACCGGGGAAGCAGCACGCTTGGCCCCAGCATGCAGGGAGAGCTTTCTGATGCCCCACCGTGATGACTCCCATCCAATTTCTGAACGGCAGGGATGGGCTGCGATGAGCATTGCACCCTGCCCTACTCAACTGCCAATACATGAGGGTGAAGATGAGCAATAGAAGTCAGGCTCAAAGGTTTTCCGAGGTGCAGCGGAGGATAAAAAACCACAGTGTCATCGCTTGCAGAGCAGCGATGGAAGTCTGCATGTACAGAACGCCTTTCAGCCATCAGGTCCATGGTGCTTCTCAGACAAATAACCCTAAGCCTCCCACCACCTCAGCAAAGATATATGATTAATACGGTCTCAGTGGGAGCATCTACATGAGATGCTAAATGCACCGTACCCTAAATCTACTGAGCATTAGCATGTCACGGCAAAAGCCGTGCTAATGTGCCGTAGAATTCATGTATGCATCGGTGCTACTGTGCAATTGTGCCAGTTATGGCACATTGAGTTAGTACTTATTATTACAGGTACTAAGTTTAATGCTCAGTAACTATGGTGCATTAATGCGCAGGTAGATGTGCCCGCTCACTAGGTGGGTAAGCTGAAGCACGGGGAAATTAAAGCCGAAAGCTGTTTCAAACCAAGGGCCAAATTCCGACATAGAGGCTTTGTTCTGAGGGACCTGATTTTCTAAAATACTAAGCAAACTCAGCTCAATGTCACTTCCTTCCCATCGAGACTGTATGAAATCAAGTCACTTCATTAGGTCCATAAATATGGAGTTGGGCAAGTACCATTTGGCACCCAAGTCTGAATAATTTGGTCTCGGCTATTTCAGAAAGGCTCAGAGCAAGTCAATAATACTACAATGGCTAGGACTCCGACGCACCTGCTTTAAGAACCAGGCTGCTCCTAATTTGCAAGGCCATGTCTTCTCTATAGCTAAATGAGGTTTTTTATTCAAATTAATTATTCTTCATACTATTGACATTTGAATTTTAAACCCCTATATGCATGTCTGGGGAGAGAAGACAATGAGTCATCATGTGCATAATATACTCATTGCCCAAAAGGACATTATGACTATTAGTCATTGTTTATTTTAGTAACTCCCTAAAGCACCCAGATAGCTTTACATTGCAGTTCTAGACAGTTCTGTAAATGAGATGAAAGTCTTGCCCCAAGGACCTTTTGGGCACGTCTACACGAGACGCTATTTCACTGTAGTGATGTAGCATTAGCAGGCGCGAACCCTGACGCCGCCACTCATTGCTACTACGCAGTAGGATTGGAAACAACCCCTTGCAGTGCCAGGACTGCAAGTACTAAATGACTGCGCAGTAACAACTGTGCAGCTGGGCGCACATGTAGATGCGCCCTTTGAAACTAAAGCCCCTATCATGCAACTCCTCTGCATGTGCTTAACTTTACTCATATGAGTTATCCCACTGAAGAGATTGAAAATCAGGGGGCTGCTTACAGCAATGACCAACCAGGGAATATCACAAGAGGAGTAAGACTCAGATGATGTAAAAGCACCAGTAATAAGAAAATGATGTGACAAATGACAACATACATGAGACTGAAGCAGAGAATTAAGGAAAGATAAATATAAAGAATAAACACGATATTTTATATGTTCACACAGTTCTGGAAAGTCACACATTGAATTCCTAACGTTATAGTGTAACGCTAATACAGTTGACTGTTTTCAGAAGGGCTACGTTAGATTGGAATGAGAAACTTTGAGCAGTTAATTAAAAATCAAAGACAGAGTTATAATAGAAGTAATTATCTAGGAGGTATTAAATCAGTTGTAAGACCAAGCCCATAAAAGAATTCATCAAGAATAATTTAATATTTTATACTGAGGCTTTATATTTTTCAGTAATGCCAAAATCCATTCCATTAACCAATATAATTTTTTGAGTTAAATTAACCTATAAAAGATTTCCCAGAAAACTGGACAAAAGGTGACCAGACCTACGAAGAGGAGTTCTAGGCAGAATCTCAGCTTGCTTATAAGGGTTTCCATCTGCAGAATAGTTAAAATTGTACCTTCCTTCCTCTAATCCATTCTGCACATAATGCCTATGTTTGTATGTGTGTATGCGTGTCCGAGCATGCACACACGCGTGCAGGTACACACCGTCAGGGGATGTATACTAAATGTTAAACAACGAAACAAACCAATCAAGAAATGTGTGCCTGATACTTCATAGTCAGAGCTGATTTAGAAATGGTTTTCCCTTTCTGCATAAGTTTTATTCATTTATTTCACACATGTTACCATTCCAGAGAAAGGCAAAAGCAATGCTTTTTTTACTTGAATACTGCAGTTAATCATCTAATGTAGGGTACTCCTCTGGGATGTGGGAGAGTGAGGGTTAAGTTCTTTCTCTGCCCTATTTGGAACAAGGGCTCGAACCTCAGTTTCATAAATCTCACATATTCTAACCACCAAACAATTGGCTACCCTTGGTAGGACCATGATAATGGTTAGTTCCAACGTGGGATTGGGACTACGTTGGGTTAAGCCCTACATATAGTCATGGTAAGGGACTATCCCTGCCTCCAGTGGTCTACAATCTAAACAGACAAAAGAAAAGAAGAAATTTGGACCTACTCCCATTATACCCGTGAGGAACTGAGCCACAGGAAGATGATGGGGGAGGTTTTCAAAGGTTCAAAGGAGAATTAGAGGGAAGGTGTAGCTAGGAGAAAATTCATAGATTCATAGATGTTAGGGTTGGAAGGGACCTCAATAGATCATCGAGTCCGACCCCCTGCCCTGGGCAGGAAAGAGCGCTGGGTTTAGGTGACCCCAGCTAGATGCCTATCTAACCTCCTCCTTGAAGACCCCCAGGGTAGGGGAGAGCACCACCTCCCTTGGGAGCCCGTTCCAGACCTTGGCCACTCTAACTGTGAAGAAGTTCTTCCTAATGTCCAGTCTAAATCTGCTCTCTGCTAGCTTATGGCCATTATTTCTTGTAACCCCCAGGGGCGCCTTGGTGAGTAAAGCCTCACCAATTCCCTTCTGTGCCCGCATGATGAACTTATAGGCAGCCACAAGGTCGCCTCTCAACCTTCTCTTGCGGAAGCTGAAGGGGTCCAGGTGCCCCAGTCTCTCCTCATAGGGCTTGGTCTGCAGGCCCCTAACCACACAAGTGGCCCTTCTCTGGACCCTCTCCAGGTTATCCACATCCCTCTTGAAGTGCGGCACCCAAAATTGCACGCAGTACTCCAACTGCGGTCTGACCAGCACCCGATAGAGGGGAAGTATCACCTCCTTGGTTCTCTTCATCATGCATCTGCTGATGCACGATAAAGTGCCATTAGCTTTTCTGATGGCTTCGTCACACTGCCGACTCATGTTCATCTTGGAGTCCACTAGGACTCCAAGATCCCTTTCTGCATCCGTGCCACCAAGAGGGTCATTCCCTAGGCTGTAGGTGTGCTGGACATTTTTCCTCCCTAGGTGCAGCACTTTGCATTTCTCCTTGTTGAATTGCATTCTGTTGGTTTCTGCCCATATTTCCAGCCTGTCCAGGTCTGCTTGTAGTTGTTCCCTGCCCTACGGTGTGTCCACTTCTCCCCACAGTTTTGTTTCATCCACAAACTTGGACAGAGTACACTTCCCTCCCTCGTCCAAGTCACTGATGAAGACATTGAAGAGTATTGGTCCAAGGAAGGTCCTGAGGGACCCCACTGCCCACGTCCTTCCAGGTGGATACCGATCCGTCCACTACGACTCTCTGGGTACGACCCTCTAGCCAATTCGCCACCCATCGGACCGTGTAGTCATCCAAGTCACAGCCTCTTAATTTGTTCACCAATATGGGGTGGGATACCGTATTGAAGGCCTTTCTGAAGTCTAAGTCAATGCCTTCTACCCCTACTCCTGCGTCCAGGTGTTTTGTAACCTGGTCATAAAAAGAGACTAGATTAGTCAGGCACTGTAACACAAACGTGTTACAGTGAAACTCTCCCAGTCAGACATAACTTTATCCAACCCCTGTTGAAGTCTATTGATAGCTTTCCATTTACTTCCATGTGACCAGGCCATCACTACATAAAGCTGTCTCGTCGTGGAGGCACAATGACAAACATCCATATGGCGGTTAAATGCATTTCAAACAAACAAACAAAAACCAAAAAGCGGCAAAGGTCAGTTTCGGGGCCACATTAGGCTAGGAGCAATTTTCACTAGAAACCAAACCTCTTTTGTTTGGTTTTTGATCCAATAAATAAGCTTGCCACACATCTGCAGTACTGAGCCCATTGCAACTATTTCCTGCTTTGGAAGGAAATGTCCAGCAGCCATCTATCTAGCCTGTGAAGAGATGATGAAGTACCAAATTGGACAAGCAACATTATTTATTGGACCAAGACGACTCTTAGTTGGCAGTAAAGTATCTTGCATTTGATGGGGTCAAAATCCACAGTTGCTGAAAAATTATGTTATTTGAAATTGCAAAATTTGTAACTTGAACTACAGGCCTCAAGACCTTGTGCTGGCCTTTGGCCCAGTGTATACTTCATCCAGTCATAGGTGGAGGATTTTTTTGTGCCCAGTCTTGCTCCTGTGAGCAAGGGATATTTTGCTATTTGACTCGATGGATACAGAAGTCCCTTGGGATTCCTGCTAATTGCTTTGCCCACTAAAGCCACAGCCTTTCCACTGACTTCAGTGTATTTGATCAGGCCTCTGCAGAAGATCAGCCATGATATCTCTCTAAGGGTCTGGGAGTCTGAAAAGTATGCACTTACCTTACAGTTTAATAGCAACTGTATAGAGCAGATTCCTTTCAGCTAAACAGATGGTACTGAAAAGTGGTAGAGGTTCATAGTATTATAGTAAGAGCACTCACGGTGTAATAAAATATTCAGTCCAAATCCCAGTCAGTTATTATTGATAGCAATTAATTAAATCCTAGAGAAACTACCTAATGGAACCAAGACAATAAATTAATCACCTTGCTGTACATGGGTCCTATATTTCTTTGGCTTGCACTCTCTGCACATTTGGAAGACTAGCCAGAAATGCCCCACTTTTAGCAGAGGGTGAGATGGAGGCAATTAGTTTTACACTGTCATCAGGTAAAGCTGTATATGCGGTTCTTTCTGTACATCAGATTATGGAAACATTTTGAATGGTCTGGGTACAAAACATCATTTGATGTCAAGTCTAGATTTATCGTCTTAAGCACATTGGATTGACATTAACATAAATTCTGTAGCAATCACTCCAGAAGGATTAGACATTAAATAATTGTTGCAGAACATACAATATAGTCTTAAAGGCATTGAAACTGTCATGTGCATGTTTCCCAGGATATTATTACAAGACTCGTCATGTCTTTTTTTCTAATGGCTTTTTGAATTCTCTGTTTTCAGCCTACCGCAGCTACATTTACAAATGTCCAACAGCTCTTTTTCTTTGGTATTAATTCTTTTCATTGTAAGGCATTTCTGATCATTCTTCTGTCTGTCTAGCTTTATTTTACAGCTTTTCTATGGTGCTGTTAGGGATTTGATTTCCCAAGTGGTAATATTTTTTAACCACTCATGTAAGTCTATAGCAGTGCCAGATTCACGTGGAAAAAACAATTGGCCATAAATCTTCCAAGGTTAAATGATCAAAACAGAGGTTAATGGGCTCACTACCTTCTCTCCATCCACAAAACCCCATAAGTGCTAAATCTGCATGTAACATCCAACACAGTTCTTTGCTGAGGACTGTGTATTAAACAGCACAACTTAGCCCATTGGAAACAAGTGTATGGGTGAATTCCTCAGCCAGTGCACATCAGCCTAGCTCCATGAAGGTCAGTGAAGCTGTATCCATTTACAGGAGCAGATCATTGGCATGTTGGCACAGCTTTTCATATAGGCAAATCTGTAACAATGCAGTCCCATTGAAAGCAAGGGGATTAAGTGCCTAACGTACTTCACACTTTTGGAAATGCACATGCCCGAATTTAGAGATGCTCCATCTGTAAATAGCTCTGAGGAGCTGCCTTTCTCTTAGACGTCTCTTAGACTTCTATGTCATTAGTTATTTTGGAAATGATACCCTAGCCACATCGTGAGAACCTGACAAAGAGATGAGATTTTTTTTTTTTTTGTTCTCCAGCACTGATCTTTTGTTAATAAAGAAGTGTTGTGGCCTCCCAGCTCTGCACATGTATGGTATCCTCACTCACATCATGCATGAATGTGCAAGACCAAGCTTCCATCTCATATACCCTATGGAAGCTGCAGTATGGGAGCTAATATTTTTTCTCGTTGTCCCTTGAATTTATTTCTGTGTCTCTGTTAAAAGTTCATTGAATGAAGTGCTAATTACCAGCCCAGCAGAGCCAGTTAGCTGCAGGCATCCCTGCTGCTCTGGCATGAATCTGCTCATATTTTTTTTTTCCTTTTTCATTTTGAGTTCAGTTTCTATTCCAGGAGCAGGTGCTGGCTGGGCTTTAGCTCTGACTGCTTCCTGCTTGATGGTAGGGAGCTCTTACTCACAATGGGTGCGTCTATATGTGCAATAAGACGCTTTTCCTTATGCGCATTAAATTTAGTACCTCCAATGTGAGGTACTACAGAAACGTGCATTAGACTGCCTTTATGTGCAATAACGAATGTGCATGGTTTTTAAGTGATGCTTAATGCGCAGTAGCCTATTTTAGTGCATATTAGCATAATTGCATGTTTTTTTCATGATGCTTTAACGCTCAATAAAATAGTCTACTGCGCATTAAAGCGCATGTGTAGATGTGCCCAGTGGGGTATTAGTGCTGCTAGCCTTAAGGTTATAATCAGCTACACGTGACACTCATAACACGGACAGTGTGAGTTCCCTTGCAAACCAGCCCATTTGCTTCTCTCTGGGCACGTCTACAGATGCGCTTTAATGTGCAGTAGCTTATTTTACCGTGCATTAAAGCAGTATATAAAGTGGCACGTGCTATTAATCTAATGCACAGTAAAATAGGCTACTGTGCATTAAGCATTACCTAAAAAACATGTGCTTGCACTGCTATGCTTTAGGGCAGCCTAATGCATATTAATTTAGTACTTCATATTAGAGGGTGCTTGTACACATGCTGCGGAGCTGCTCCAATTCGCTGTAATTACAGCTTGTCAGAGCAGACTTGATTAGTCAAGTCTGCTGGAGCATGGCAGTTAGCCTCCATGTCTCATGTATTATCATCCCCACACTTCAAAACGGTAGCAAAATGCTTGAACTAAAGCTTGTTGAACAAACTTTAGTTCAAGCACCCCTGCCACCATTTTGAAGCACGAGGACGGTGATACACAAGACACTGTGGTGTTTCAATTAGAGCAGGTCTTGCAGCTACTTGAATTAAAGTGCCCCCCCCCCATAGTAGAGGGTGCGTCTACACATTTAGAGCATTAGGAAAGTGCGTTAATGCATGTGTAGATGCACCCTCTTTCAAGTATGTATAACTAGGTTAGTCAATGCCCTCTAGCGCTGCCCTGGGAGCCAGCAGCAATAACCATTGCATTTCCAAACCTGCTTTTCCATCGGCATCATAGAATTTTTTTTATTTAAAAGACTTCTTGTATTGTTTATGGAAACATGATTGATAGCAATCCTGTGTATGCGTTTGAGACAGAAGAGCTAGGAAACCGGATTCAGAACTTTTGATTTTCTTCCCATGAGAAGGACTTAGAGATAACTTCGGACAAGTCACTTAACCTCTTTGCATCTCACTTTTCCTTCTGGAAAATGCATAGGACAATACAAATCCCCCCTATGGGTTTCTGACGATTGAGTCCTATGTTGTATTGCTCTACTGGTGTTGTACTTCTGGCAGGTCGCACCTGGTGGTGCTGCTGCATGCCGTTCTTTGTCTTGGAGCATGAGCATGTTTTGACTTTGGGAGGCCTTGGTGTTGGACTGAGATTCCTGGAGGAGAGGATTGTCTGCATGCTCCTTGTGATCGCCCCCGTTTCAGTACTGGCATACCATAGCAAATTACACTCAGAACAGAGCCAGAAACACTGACTTCCTTCACTGAGAAGCCAACCCACAAGGCTGTAAGAATCTATCACTGCCTGGCAGAAATAAAACACTGGCAGGGATGGAGATGGATGCCTGAGGAAAGAACGCTATTTATTTGTATTACAATGCTTCCTGGAGAGACCCAACTGGGATTAGTGTCCCGTTGTGCCTGACTCTGAACAAACATTCGTTCAAAAGACATTTCTTGCCCCAAAGAGTTTACAGTCTAGGCTAAAACAGCGTACAGCTGACAAACGGGGAGGAGGCTGCAGAGTAAAACTCACTGACTGTAGTCATGGTTCATCAACTGTCCAAATATTCTCAGCATCCTGTAGACATTAGGGTAGAGTGGGATTTTAAAGAGAGTTTTTATAAAACTCGATTTAAAAAAGAGTTTTTCTTGTAGGCAGCTAGGGAGGCAGACTGAAGAGGTGAATGGTTATACTTGCAGGAAAAACTGAATGGTAGGCATTGAAGATAGGGAGAGCTGGTAGAGAATATCTGAAACTCCATCTTAATACGTTATAGAGCACAATAACATTGTGTTCCTGGAAAATTTATGTGCAGACATTCAGCCCACCTCTCCAGTGCATGATCCGTAAATGAATAGGAAACAGGAGAACTGTAATACGTGAAATTACCGTATTTACCCAAATCCAAGATGACTCTGAATTTAGGGTGACCCCCCTCACAAATTAGATTCTATACATAGGAAATTGATAAATTTATGATAATTTTTCCATGTATAGGATATAATTATTGGATGGCCATCTTAAATTCATGCCCCCTCTACTGCTGCAGCAGGGAAAGCAGGGGCAGGTAGACAGATAGTGAGGGAACAGACAGGCAGAAGGGGAGTCACTCATCCCATTGCCCCCTATCACCTGTCCTCCCCAGCATTTACCCTGCTGCTGCATGCTCCTCCTGTGGTTCCTGCACTCCCCTACCCGCCCCCAACACTTGCTGCCCTGCTACCTGCCCCTTTCCATAGTGCCTATACCTACCTGTACCTTGTCCCCTGACACTTGTCCCCTCTCCTATCCACCCCCCACCAGGCCTGTGCTTTCTGGCATCTGCATCCCCTGGCACTTGCCTTCCCAACACCTGCTCCCTCCCCACCCCAGCTTGGTCCCTCTGTGCCTCTGCTTATTCTCCATTGTGGCTCTGGCTCCAGTCCAATCAAATAGTAGTGGTTGTAATGGTGACAGCCCCAACCCTAGCACTGACCCCAGCCCTGGCCCCAGGGCAGAACTGGAACCAGAGCCAGAGATGCAGTGGAAGGTGAGTGATGGTTGGTGGGGGGCTGTGGGAGGCAGGTAGTAGCAGAGGCAGTGGCTGCATCTCCAACTCGGACTCCAACCCTGAGCCTAGGTCAGGGTTGGGGGTGGAGTTGGGAGCCACAGCAGCCACCTGCCCCCTCATTTTTACATAAAGATGAGGGTCTTTTTTCCCCATGGTGAATGCAGGAAAAAAAAATCTTGGATTTGAGTAAATCCAGTTTCCATTTGCCTGTCTGCTAGAAAATGAAATGCCGTCTCTTTTCTCCAGTGACATCATTACGAACTAATAGAGCAGGTAGGCAGCGTGTGGCAAGAAGGTTGGTTTTTCAGTACTACACACTAAGTAGATACCACATGCTGGGCATACCCAGCAATAGAGGAGATGCATTCTGTGTCCATGTACCTGGTAAGTAAAGCCACACTGATGTGCTTAATCATATCTCTGCCCATGTGTGCATCAACCTTCAAATGGGTCAGCACAAATAGACAGGATACCAAGGAAACATGAGTCACCAAGACAGCGTTGGCCCTGGTTTATTCTCTGCAAATAACTGAATGCCTCACTGCAGTGAAGTACCCGTGATGTTTCAAAGTACAAATGAAATGCCTTATAAAAAACATTGATAGACAGGGCTCAGCAGCCTCATCATCGCATATTGCAAGCTTGTATTGCAATTGTTTTCAAGTGTGAATAGGTTTGCTGACAAAACACTGGAAGGATCTAAACAACGTCCAAGAACAAAAACCTGAATTTGCTTTTGTTCTGCATGTTTTACGTATCTTTCAGGACTCAGAATGGATGTCCTAAATTTCTAGATGCCCGGTGCTGAGGCTTAGTTCCACTATGGCATAGAGGATTAGGAAAGCACTCATCCCAGCACTGGGCACTTCAGAAATACTTAAGATGGAAAGTGAGTGTGGTTGGCCTTTGGGATTGTTCCAGTGTATTTTCCGCTGTGCTTGCTGGTTAGGACATTCTTCATATCACTGATCCCTAGAGATCCCTGCAAAGGCAGAGTCGTGTGGTTACATAGGAAGAAAATTTTGACTATTGGAAGGGAGTCATTAACACAGGTGAGCAACGTAGCCTTGCTCCTAAAACAACTCTGTTTTCGACTGTATTGGCATCCACTGGGCACACCAGGGTGTAGGAAGCTGACTCCAACTTCTGGATCTGCAGGCTGTAACAAATTAATTGGCTCCAACCGCTCATCTTGAACTGAGGTGCTCTGTACCAGATGGTGATAACTGAAGAACAGCACACTCCTTCCGTGCTCTCATGAATACTTCCACATCAGTGACTGCAATGAGGATGGCACTGGCACCAGCTATGTAGGAGACACCAGAAGAATCAAGCAGCCCACAAAAGAGAAAAATGGAAATGCAAGATCACATGAAGCAGGGCCAGAACATTTTTTTTTTGGTGGGGTGGGGGAGGGAAGAGAAGGAGTCACAGTATCTCTTCAGAAAGACACAGCTGTACCACTCAGGCTGGAAACAGGCATTGTCTTTGTGTTGCCATAACACTTTTTATGGAAGCACAAAAATTAAGCAAACAGACGTCCAGGTCTTTTGTCGCACTGCAAATGCCAAAAACAGTGGCAGAACCAACATAAATTTGTGCTGTTTTTTCCGGCTGACGTCTGTTTGTTTCGGGGCAGCACAGGAAGCCCAGAGCTACCCCAGGTAGGTGCTCCTGGGGCTTCAGGATCCAAATCATGCCCCTGAAGCTCCAGGAGTGCCTCTCCGGGTTCCCCCACTTGCAGAGATACATCCCAAGTATTGTCCCACAGGATCAGGCCCCTGCCACTCTGGGGGGCAGCAGGGGCGCAACCCCGTAGGACAACAGGCAATATCCTGGCGCAGCTGATCTGCTTACTTTGGCGATGTCTGTTTATAGCCTCAGTTTGACCCCAGCCCTTGTAGCTCTGCTGAACTTTGCAGCACAGAGGCAAATGTTTACCGAGCTAGATTGCATTTCTAGGGCCTCGATTGGCTCTTGTCTGTGAATTGATATCCTCGAGCTTTCGTTTTTTTGCTGGGAATCCCTAAATGCTCCCCGATATTTCACCCCGTACAGAATAACAGCCCCCTAGGGCCCCAACCCTCTGCATCCGATTTCTTAACTGCTGGCCTGAGAATTAAACGAACCAGCATGCTAGCACATCAATCTGTGAGCCACTATACTGGCTCCAGGTATGACATTTTGATTGGGCTTAGCTACTTTTGTATGATGTGTCCCTACCAGCTTCCCCAGTCTCCGCAATTCAGCATCATCAGATAAACTGGTATAGTTGTGTACCTTAGGCCAGAACTCCTAGCTTTGCTCTTCTGAAAGGTCTGCTTTCTTTGACAATCAGACGCACGTTTTTCCCCCTGCGGTGATGTATAAAAGCACTGTAACAAAAAAGTGGAGAGGAAAACCTACCCAAGATTTTTTTTAAGAGCAAGCACTCTTGATTATCAGCTAACGCACAGCGTCTGGAGACCCAAATCAAATATGCATACAGAGCTTCATGGACTTACGTTCTGAAGCCTGCAAATTAATTAATGATTTCTCTAAAGAATCACAGCTTTACCATTCAACAACTTCAGAACTAGCACAGTTGTCTGACTTTGATAAGCAAACAATGTACATGGCAGTTTTCTGGTGTCATCATAGCTTTCTTATCGCTGACAACCACCAAAACACCAGCGCCTGACTTCCCGCAAGTATGCTAACATTGTTGCAGAGTTAGAAGTCATTACTTTAAAGATGCATGATCAATTTGCACCAGGTCAAATTTATTTCTGGGTTTCAAATGTAGCTTTTTCAAAATCCAAATACCAAGAAGGGTCTGAGAGTTTGACTCCACCTCTCCTGTCTCCGAAACAGATTTAATACCACTTGGTAGTTTACCACTAAGGTTAGAGACTGCCCCTTTGCTAATTAGCTTGTTAGTCTCCATCAATCTTCAGGTTAAATCTATATAGTACCTGCTGCCAGGAAACCTCAATAGAAAGTGGATGCTTGAAATATTTAGTTTTGCTCCACAAAGTAACTGTATCAAAGCAGTTACTTATGAAGAGGCTTATTAAAGACATCCATGTGTACATTCATACTTGCATAACAGTGTGGATTGAAACTTGTCCTAGGTAATAAAAGCCCTTATGTACAAATTGGTACTAAAAGCCAGGAAAAGTTAAAGATTGAAAGACTGGATTAGTTTCTCCAAAGAGATCCTGCTCTTACCACACAAGGACAGTGTTGAGATTATGCTGGGTAAGCGAGGGGAGGATGACATTGGGAAATGGTGGTCTAGGACTTAGGCCTAATTATTGAACAAAATGATAAGAAGATGGGCTATTCCTTCCTTCTGGGGACCCTTCATTTGACACTGACTCCAGGAGCAGCTGCAAGTGCAGGGGGGCTGGACTCGATGATCTGTAAGGTCCCTTCCAGCCCTAGCAACTCTGAAACTGTGAAACTTTGCAGCCGTAGCTTCTACCCTTACCCCATTGTGGGATCCACAAAAGCCAGAACAAATCCAGCTGGAAGTTAAAATCCCATGGTGAATTTGCAAGGCCATGAAGTAAATACTCCTTTCTGTTCCTCAGTTGGTATACTCATCTACCACAGTCATGGGCATCTACCAGGTCAGGCATTGTGGTACATCCCTATCATGTCTGATAAAGGTGCATCCCCATCACTCCTAGCCCTGGCAGGGAACATCTGATTTTGTAAAACATGTTTGGAGATACAAGTTTCATGCTATTGTTCATAATCGTAAGGGCCCTGCTTTCCCATTTTTTAAAATCCAGCTGTCATGTTTCACACAATAAACTCAGGATCAACTACAGATAGAGGTCACAGATATTGGTTTCTCTTGTTTCAACTCTTAACTCGAGTGTGATGCATCCTATCTGGTATTCAGAGATGAAAGTGCCTTTATTTCATCTCTCAGCGCATAAGTCACCCTGAGTGCTTTTCAAAGGTCAGCTTCCCCACCGAGGCTAAAAATAATTTTGCATCAGGAATGTTCCCTGCATGCCAACGGTGCCGTAACAATTAGGAGGAACACGCGGTCTGGGTAGCGTTTGTGTGCTGCCTTCTTCCCTTGAGCAAAATCCAGTTATTCGCGGTTGTCTGTGTCCAAGTGGAAGCAATGGGAGCTGTGCTTACAATGCATCTCACTGGCTTTGTTTCTCTGCTTGTCCTTACCAAAGCTGTTCCCCTCTTCCAGTATGATTTGACCTAGGGGCTATGGAGTATAGAGGTTCAATATTTGGAGAGATCCTGTTTTGAGGGGTGCTGAATCAAGTGGCTTGACTTAACAAGTGAGTGCCACCATCAGTCATTGTCTGTACTCTTCTTTTGAAGAAATTGGGCAACATTTTGATTCAAAAGGGGGGAAGTAGCCAAATGTCAAGTTTTGAGCATTCTTCAATTGGCTCAAAGCTAGTTGGTTTCTTGTATTACGTATATCTATTACACATACATTTAGTAACAGCCTAGATCATCAATTTTTCACTGAAGAGAAAGATTGCAAAGAACATTTTAGACCGTTTAAAATACTGTCTTTCTGAAGGATCACTTGAAACAATGCAAGTTATTTCTAGATGAAGTCTTGGGCTGTGTCCGCATGAGCAGGGGCATGCGTGTGTAGGAGCACAACTAGTAATAGCACTACCTTGTGCTGCAGTGCAAACCCTTGCTCATGCAGTTGGCAGCAGGACACTTGGTCCTGCTGCTCCAGATACTGCGCCGTGGGGGGGCACGGGGACTGACTGGCTGGGGCACAGGGTGCCTCGAGATGGGAGCTCCACAGCATGTGGAGACAGGGGAGCAGGAACCCCTGAGCTATCTGTTCCCTTTCCCACCTTCGCTCTCCATGTGCTACTCCCCAGTTGGCTGGGACTCAGAGTCGGGGCTCCACAGTGCACAGAGACGGGGGAACAGGCAGTCCTGGGCTGCCTGCTCCCCCATCTCCGAATTTATCCTGGCACATGGCACTTTGGCGTGCTTTGTGACACCTTCTTTTTTCCTGTTTTTTGTTTGCTTGTTTGCTCCTGGGCAATCCCAGTAGCAAATTAGCAGTGATGGGTACTGTTTAACGTGCAACACGTGTGGTTTGTGACGCTGCAAAGAGGTTTGTGGCACCATGGACCACATGTGCCTGCACGTCTGGATCTGGCCTTGGAGTATGCTTGTGTGCAAGGATTGTCTCAGTGTGGGGGGTGGATATGGTTGGTTGTGTGTATGTATGTGTGCGTGTTGCCTTTCTTAAGGGTTAGTATTTACTGTTACATCAAAATATGCTACTGCTCTTTGGCTATGATGAAAGGAGAGGTTAGATCCTGAGTAGGATGTATTGGTAAGAGAATAGATGTTTCGTCCTGGAGCACGTACCTGTATAATATTTAAGGCATCCACAGCCTCCTCTCCTTGATACTAGTCTGGCTTGCTAATTGCTATTCCATTGCTCAGGACTAACTGAGCCTTCGTTTGTGCCCAAGACATTTACAACAGGATGCCTGCCACATTTTCAGGAAGGATACACCAGATGGCCAAGTCATCCTGTCCCCAGGAGCCAGTTTCTCATATTGTAATTTTACAGACTTTGAAGATCACAAGTGATAACACCTCATCTGTTTAGCAATAATCTGACTATCAGCATTGTCCACAATCCTGGATGGGATGGTGCAACCTACTACTGGTGTTGTGAGACTTGGTTAAAATATGAATTTTTCGGAGATGCTGGGTTTGAAGGCACTGCTGCATTACGGTGCACCGCAGCATTACAGCTTTTTTTCCGGATTGTTTTGGGAAGGTAGGGAGATGGGGTAGTACCTGGACTAGGTGTCCTGGTACAGAAGGGATTTCGTGTGTTTGCCCTTAGAAAGCTTCCATCAACTTGAAGTTTTGTCTTTGAAACAGAGAGAATTAGCAAGCATCTCCCTAATGTACTGTGGTTTGACAGTAACATTTTTCTTATTTTTAATAAATGTTTATTTCCCTTCCCATTTACTGTGTACAAGACCCATGAAGTCAGCAGAGGAGGATGCTCAGAAAAAGACTAAAATGCAGACTTCAATTTTTCCCTATTCCCTATGTACTTCATTTTAGTCTCCCATTTGGCGGGACGTATGCTCCTACTTTTGGCATAGGGGATGCTTTCTGAATCAAGACCAGTCTTGCCTGTACATGGGAAACCCTGAAACTAATTATATACCAAGGGCTGCCAAATACATAAAGCAATAAAGTAGAGGAACATTCCCTCCCTTTATTTCACATATAGTTCTTGGTGCCCTTTCAACTCCTGCATTTGTGCTAACCAATACCGTATAGGTGGCTCCAACTCCTGCAATTTTGTCACGTTTCACAAAAAAGGGTGATTTCTGTGAAGCCCCAGTTCCCTGAGTCATGATACATCAGAATCCCAGTGCTCTTCTTTTTTTCCAAAGGGAAGTTTCCAGCTGCAGAGGAAACTTGGAAAGCATGACCTCAGTGCACCCAGAAGGCTCAAAAACCACAAGGAAAATTAAACAGGCTAAAAATGTATTTGTACCAAAAAAAAAAACAAAAAAAACTTTTTAAGTTATGTTGGAGTGATATTGTATCCGTGATGGTCCAGGAAATATGTGAGAGATGAGGGTCTTTGTGGAGGATACCTTTTGTTGGACCAACTGCATGGCTGGGATAGATTTAGACAAGCATGCATTGCATTCTTCTTGTATCCCGGCTGTGGAGTTGGTCCAGTAAAAGGTATTGCCCACAAATATTCTTGCATGTTTTTTAAAGCCAATTTCAGGACATTTGTGACCTGACTTATGATTTGAGGATGGTTGGAGCTGATGTTAGCGTGTTTCTGCCAAGCAAAATTGCTTTGGATCATTCAACCCATGCTGCTCCATCGTGTAACTAAGCTCTTCTTCCTGATTTTAAAACTTGTGCTTCAGCTGGCATCATCTCACAGCCAAAGGTGGATTTAAGCTTCGTGAACAAGGCTTTGTCTTTGCAACAAAGAGTTGGGAGATGACTCTGCATTTTAGGTGTGAGCCCGGCTTTGCTCCAAGGTCTGGTACTAATCCAATATAAATCAAATATTAGAGGGTAGGAATTAATGAACACAAGCTGCTCCATAGATATGTGTCTGTTTGATTTATTTTTCCTCTTCTGCCTTCCTGTGTCTCAAATCCTTTCTACATTCTTCTCATTTTTGTTACTGTCTTCACAGTGGTTAATGTAAGGGAGGAAAAAACTGTATTTGACCACATCCTTGAGCATGTCGAGCATTTATAGTCTATTGGTTTAGAAGCTTACTAAATTTAAACAGAAGCATTATCATGGCCTTAGGCTCTCTTGACAGTTATAAACTCTTCCTTGGGGGGATTTCGGTAATGCTGTCTAATCAGCTTAAGGAGTTAATTAAACAGCTGTCACTTAGCTTCTTAATTCTGAGACTTGATGCTAAATAAGATTTGAAATTAGTTATGCATGGCTGAGGCATGGTTTCAGTGGTACAGCTAAAATGGCTCCTGCCAGCTGATGAGGACAAACTAGACCTCATTTAAACAGAAAGCAGTGGGATCGAGGTGGCACCCTAGATTAATACTCTGGAGGCTGATAGATGGGAAGTCTCTGAGAAAACTGGAGAGTCTCGGTGAGTGCTAAGTAGAATAGTTCGAAGGCAAACTCTTCATTCTTACTTGGTGGCATGCATTCGACCTGAAGAGGCTTTGATAACTGTTTTATTCTCTTCCCTGTTACAACCTGAAAGTGTTATATCCAAAGAGTGATACCCAATGAAAATAAAATGGATGCATGTGTTTTTACAAACTAGACACCTAGGTAAAGTACAGATAATCAAAAAGCCCGAGGCTGAATCGATTCAATCTTCACAGGTTAGTCTAAACTGAGTAGATTGAACCAAGAAGCAAGTGAACAGACATTCACTTTTGATTCTGGAGATGCAGCCACCTGCTTGCAGTGGCCCAGGCCAGAAACGAGGGAGTGCTAGAGCACGGCTCCCTGCTCAGCTGGAGCAAACAGCTTGGGCCAAGGCCAGCCCACCCACCCTACATGAGGGTTTTGTGGTGGGGGGGAGGTAAAAAGCATCTTGAGGTGCTGGGGGACTGAGAGTCAACTGGAATCTGGAGGGGATCTGGGACAGAAGTTCAATAAACTGATTTAACCTAAATCAGTTAAGTTTGATATCACATCCATGCAGGTTTCTCTTTAACCAGTTTGGGCCATTTTGAAAGCAGTTTATGTGCACTGAACTTCTGTCGTGTTACAGGTTTGAACTGAACTGGTTTCTGATCACTTATACTGGTTTATGTGTAATTTCTGTTCCTAGCCTTAAACTTCATAAAAATGTTCCTCTAATTTAAACGGATACATGTGATTTTGTGTTAAGGTCTGCCCCACTTGCAAATCATTTATAATGTTTCAGCGACTCTTCAATACTTATTTCCTTTTGTATTGTATAAAGGAAAGTACTAAAGCAGTTTATTGAACAGAAATTTGCTTTCTCCGGTGCTTCCAATATTAATTTATGTTGTGTAATAAATAAAACAACCTTTTAATCATAGTCACATGTGTAGCTTCTGGCCTGGAGATTGAGGGCCACATTCTGCTCTCAGGTACCTTGGGATCAATGCAGAGTCATGCCTGTAGGTCTTTTCTGAAAAGAAACTGGTGACCGTGTTCAGTATTGCTTTTGGTGCTGGTGGTTGGTAAGGACAAGAGGGACTGAGGAAAAATAGTCTGTAATCCTGCTTTTCAAAGAGACCACTAAGACTGCCACTAAATACCTCTTTGTATTTTAATACAAAACAAAATGCCCCCATTGCAAATTCAGTGCAGAGCTTCAAACACTAAGCTTGAGTTACTCATCTGTTTTTTGTATAACTAGCTATTATTAAGGGAAATGTTATAGTCATAGTGTGGAGAAAGAGCTATTGGGGGGGCGGGAATTTTAAGATTTACAAAGACGTTATTAAGATCCCTCTTTTTTTCACCCACAGAATTATAGGGCATAAGACATCCTAGGGGAAATTAAATTGCAGGGGTACTACCAATTAAAGCACAAAGACTAATAGGTGTTCACTCCTGTATTTCTAAAAAAGATGCTTACTGTATACATCTTCTGAATGCCTTTTTGCTCAAGGGTTTTATACCTTCAGCTGTTAAGTATGAATCTTTTCACTTGGCAAACAGTCCTGACTCTGAGGCTATCCTTAATAAACCTTCACCATTTTTGTTTAACATGGTGGCAATTTCAGAATAAAAATTACCTGGTTTCTTGCTCCCATTACAGGAAGATGAATTCTTGTCTCTGATTGTTGTTATTATTATTTTATTTGATTACTATTGGGTTTTGGTGTGCAGGAATTAGAGACGTGCACCAAAATACATTACATAATGGTTATGGGGAAAAAAAAGAACCCAGCATCTAATTACAGCTATTCCAGGAATCAACTTTTAGTAGACAGAATACTAGGCTATAGCTTTGCAAGGCCCATAAGTACTCCGTCTTGTATTCCCCTGGTATCATGTCTCCTATAATCTTTGTTAGTTATGGACAAAGAACGTAATAATTCTTCTAAAGATTCCAGTATCATTTAAAGAGCAGAAAGTAACACTTTTAAATTACTAAGTATTTAGATTTATAGCTCTTACATGCTGAGAATTTGAACTATAAATCTCTGTATAGGCTAAATAAGTATCATGTTTGTTTCCTTGGAATTAAGTAATTTTTTATGTACTTTCACCATGGGAACATTAAGCCCTTTCTAGCCATTAAACAAATGACTGAAGCAGCATTTGTCATGGCCCCTGCTGTTTAGATTGGAGTAGATGCTTGTTACACTTCTCCATTCAAATGAGAAATGCAGACCAGGTGTCTAAAGAAGTAGTCCTCCAAGTGTGCACAGGTGGAATTTCTGAAAACCATGGAGAAAGAACTACTTTTGGCTGCTGTGTAGATTCTGTAGAGTATTGGGTTTTGCTTTGTAGTCTCCAGAAGTAGGAGATGGATTTGTCTCCTCTGACTAGTTCAGGTGATTTGACACGTGCTGATAGGAAATCATGATCCTACTTTAGAACATTAGTGGTTTTTACACATGCTAGGCTTAATTCTTTTATAAAAGAGTTTGCACCTTTAAGAAGCAGCAATGTTTACAATATATTGTATTACACCAGGAAGGGTTTGGCAGCATGCAGCGATGTCCTGTTTTTGGAATGGAGAGTCTGGCTAAATTTGAGGCTGGATCTGGAACTTGGATCTAGATCCAGTTTTTAAATCCCTTGAAAGCTGGGAGTGACATACCTGCGATTGAAGGAAAAGACAGTCTCTAGGCAAAGTAAGAACCTGTGTTGCTTAGGTCCTTATTTTACAAAGAAGTATGTACATGCTTAGGTTCAGGCATTTAAGTGTTCCCATTGGGATTTGTAACAAGGTCCTAACCCAGGTGTGTCCGTAATGCCTCTGGAGCACACTCTTAGCCCTTATCCTCTCTGCTTTCTTTGGACAATCTCCCCTTCAGCTCTCCTGCCACACCTTGATGTTATGTCTTTAGAAAAGAAGGCTGCTCCAGGGCTGTCCAAGTAAGATCTCACTTATGAATGCCAGTATCACTACTCATCACCTTAGTGGCTAATCACAGCCTCTGAACCTCCTCTACAGCTGTGCCCTATGCCTTGCAGGTGTCTCCAATCATTACTTTAGTGGGCACTTTGCCCAACTACCAGGCCACCTCAGGCCTCCTCTACCTAGTTGAGGCTTTGGCCTTCCCAGCCTCCGTCCCTCTGCTCTAGCTAGTCCCTTTAGGCCAGCCCCGCTAAACTGGGCCTGGTTCCTTGGGCTGCCACCCTTGTCTCACCCTCTTTGCCTCTCCTGGGCTGTGGGCCCCCAGCCCTTATCTCAACTCCTCTCCAGGCTGTGGGTTCTCTAGCCCTGTTTCTGCTGCCCCTCCCAGGCTGTCGGCCCCCTGACCCCAAGCTCTTCCTCCTCTCTGGGTGTGGGCTCTCTAGCCCTGTATCTGCCCCTCTTGGGCAACAGTGGGCTTCCTGGTCCCTATCTGTGCCTTGAGCCTGACCCTGGCAGGGTTCAAGTCAGTGACATGCCCCTTGGGCATGCATGGGACCTCTGAACCACCCCTTTCTAGTCCCAGCCAAACTGCCTGAAGCATGCAGGGTCTTGCTGGCATTGTCAGACAGTCCAGGAGTCAGCAGAGCCTCCCACTGCCACTTTCCAGGGCAGAAGCTCTCCGCTCTGTGGCTAGCACGGTCAGACTGGTTGCCTGCTCTCAGGCCCAGGCTTTATGAGCAGGGATCTGGGGTTTCCATTTCCCACAGGAAAACGGAGTATACCATGGGTATTTCATTTTACTGGAGGCAAACGCCAATTTCTCATTTTACTGGAGACACCCACAGATTTTGCAGTTTTGCAATGGGCTCTCTGCAGGCTGGCAGACCCTGTGCCGCTGCCCTCACTACAGCCACACACACACGGGGCACGTCGCCAGGGCAGTCCAGGGCTCACAGTGACAAGCAGCTTCTTGTGTGGCCCTGCTATTCCCTGCCATGCTGGGTTGCACCTGCTGGGCTGCGGGGGCCCTAGGGGAGGGCAGCAGGGTGGAAGCCTGAGCCCACAGCCTGTGTGCGACACCCCCCCCCGCCCTGCCCCGTGCACAGATCTGGGGGGCATGGGTTCTCCTTGCCCCCTGGGAGTGCATGCAGTGCCAAGGAGCTGCCCCACCCCCAAGCATACAGCTCATCTCACTTAGATCTGGGGGACACAAGCCCCCCCTGGCCCTTGGGGAGTGTGTGCAGCAGTGGGGAGCCAGCTTCCTCTGCCTGAGCGCACAGCAGGCAGGCAGCAGGGGGGAGCCAAGCCCAGCTTTGCTGCAGCAGCCTCAGCTTCCCGCCAGGGGCAGGGGGCTGTGGACCTGGGACCCTGGCAGCTGGGGGCCCCTATGGCAGAGCTGGGGGGGACAAGGGGTTGTGTGGGGGATGGGGGTGAGGAGCACCACCAGGGCTGTGGGGAGCCTTTTATTTTAATCATGGATTTGGGGATTTTTATCAGAGAAGTTGCAGTTTTTTTCAGAGAATTTGTAAGTTTTTATCAGAGAAAACCAGGATCCCTGTTTCTGAGTCTCCTAAGCCCCATCCCATCCAGTCATGTGGCTCTGTGGGCACCCGCAGGAGTTTCCCATCTGTGCCTGATGACCTGCCTGCCCTCCCTGCTAGAACTGAGCTCTTCTGTCCGCTGCTCCTTGTTTCTGGGCTGGGTCCCTAACTACCCTCACTGCATTTTACTGCTCTGCCTCCCTCCCCAGGGTGAGTTGCAGGGACAAGCTAGCTATGGGAAGGTGTCTTGCACTCTGGTCTGTCTGCTGGTGGCCGTTTCATTAGCAACTAGCTAATTTCCTAGCTACCAGGCCTCCTTGGTTCAGCTCAGCCTGGTACTCTTTCCTCCTAAAGTAACAGGAGCCTTCCAGCATCCTGTTACAGGATGCATGAATGTGTTCACATAAAGTTAAGCACATGTATCATTGTTTCCCAGGTTGTGTTCTTATACTGCAAACTCTTTAGGCAGGGAGACTGAGTCTACCTTTGTTTGTATAATACCTGGGACAAAGGGACTTTGATCCAGACGATGATCTTTGAGCTCTTACTGTAATTCAAACAGTAAATAATAATAATCCAAGCTAACGTTTTATTAGATAAAAAAAATAGAGTGAGCAGAGTTAATCTTAGCAATCCTATGCTCATCTGCAGCCAGCGATGAAAAAGGTAAGAGGGGCCTTATCTGGTGTATTTGTATGCCAAGTGAGAGTAGGAGGCACCAGAAGTCTTCTGACAGTCTGTTGTCATACTATTCCAGGTCCAGAGAGAGTCGGATGTGGCTCGTTAATGATTCTTATACATTTCTAAGCTCCTGGAGGCTAACTCAAAGTGGATGCATGAGGCTCACTGCTTGCTGGTAAAGCTAGGGGGAAGCCCACTTTTCTCTTGGGCACCCCATTTCGTTAGACTGTTTGAAGGGCTCCTTCTCATGCCTCTCCTTCCCTATGCAGACTTTCAGCAAGACCTTCCATGACACTCTAGGGCTTGCCCAAAAGTCTCTGCAAGGCTTCAGATTTAAGTTCAAACAAACAAAACAACAAGAAACAACACATTAACACATCTGGAAATTTAGTTGCCAACTGTCCCAGTATCCCAATTGCCAGAATAGTCTAACCAGTTCTGAGAGCAAGCGTGTGCCTACGACAGATGGGCCTCACGCAGGCTGGCTCTTCCCAGAATCATGCATCTTTGTGTGAATTGTGATTTCTGACTCGCTGGAGGGCTTGGATGGGGGAAAGAGGGACCTTTCTTCTTCAGGTGTCTTTCTGTAAAATTCTGCTTTTCCTTCCCCTAAGGAGCATGGCAGGGGTGGGACAACCCCAGCAAGGTGGCCGTATCAATAGAAGATACTTTTCTTTTTTTAGATATTGCTTTGAGCCAGAAGAAAGTGCCTGGGTTCCTTTAAGTAGTGTGAAGGGAGTTTTTTTGATCCAGGCCCTTTAGATGAGAGAAAGACGTGCGTCTCTTCTCTAGCCCAAGAGACAGACGGGAGAGTCATCTTCTTCTGCATACTTGGTTTCAATCTCTTCCTTTGTCCCCTGCCACACGAGAAATCAGGTCAGGCTGAGAACTGATAGCAGGTGCTATTTAGATAATGAGAAGTGAGCGACAGGGGTGTTGGAGACTGTATTTCATCTGAACCAGATGAAGTCCAGAGTCTCTTGTTCCATGGGATGTTTCTTGATTTGGAGGCCTGGTTTGGAAAAGCTTCAAAAGCTTTCCAGGAATGAGTCGCATCTTGCAATTAGGAATGGGAAGAAAGCAGGAGCTAAGTTGTGCCTTCTGTTTCCCTTGGAAAAAAGACACCTAGAGCACAGTTGCGTCCTATGGTTCTGAATCTGTGTGTATTACCAAAGCTCCTCTAAAAGTGTGTAAGGAATACATTGAATGGGTAATATGCTATTGGGATTAAATATGGCCCTAATTAGAAACAATACTGTTGTAATTTTATATAGCTGCTCTCATCCTAGGAACTCCAAGGCTTTCCAGAGAGCTTTCCCTTCCCTTCTGTATTTTCTTCATTATGTAGATGGGGCAACCAGACCCACAGAGATGCCAAGGTCACCTGCAGGGTCAGGATAGATCCCAAAGCACCTTCCTTCATGTTAAAGGTGGCACCCATGAGTCTGAATCTCTGTAGCCCTGCCCCATGGAGCCATTTACATCAGATCATAACAATAGCACTTTTAAACTCACTCTGCAAGGATGTAACCAGCCCATCGGTTTCAGAGCAGTGGAAATGGAGACTTCCTGCCTTTGGGCCCCTCATCCCCATGCAGAAGTCACGGAGCCAGAGAGAAAACAAGAAAGGAGGAGCCTGACTCTATAGCTTAGGGAGGAGACCATTGCTATTCACTGAACAGCAGCCAGAATAAGGGAGGCACCTGGCAGCAAGAAGAGAGTTCATACTCAAAATCAAATGGAGGTTGATTGTGCAGCTCCATAGGCAGATCTGATGTTTCCACAGCACTCCTGTGGAAACGTAGGGGGCAGCTTAAGCCAACGGGTAGAGCCAGTCCCCTATGAGAAGATCTAGATGCTATTCCGAGCTCTGCTGCTGGACCTCCGTGTATTCTTGAGCAAGTCCTGTACCTTCCCAGTGCCTCTCTTCCCTTTGTCCATCCTGTCTGTGCAGTTTGTAAGCTCTCAGGAGCTGGGACTGTCTCTATCCATTGCTACAAGCTTTAATAACAAGCAGCAATGACAGCAATGAATAGTAGTGGCAGAGACTGCTTCTGTGGGTGGTGGTATCTAGCAAGTATCCCGTTCAGACTAGACCCTCTCTTACTAATCTAACCAGAGGGAATCTGCTTCTCATCCTCTTCCACTGCAAGGGAGAGAGTCTGTGTTTTCTATCCCATCAGACTTCACAGTCAAGCTTGTTGTTGTCCTGCAGTAATGCTTTCAAACCCTACACCTTGCTTGTACCACTATAATGGGATGTTGCTACAGTGCCCGGAGCCATTGCTCTCTGTAGTATGAAGAGATGTAACCCATAACTTAAAACCCAGGGTGAAATCCTGTCTCATTTAAATCAGTGGGGGTTTTGCCTTTGATTTCAGTGAGATGCAAATTTCCTCCTCAAGTGTTACCTTCCATTTGATGAGTGCCTGCGCTTTTCTCCTTACTGCTGTGCCAGCAATGCTCGCGTTGTCGTTTGGAAATGAACACAAGATTCGTTCTTCTAACGACAGACCAAGGAGAAGAGAGTGGGTGTTTGATGAAGCGAGAGCAAAGTTTGCAAACCAAGGTCCTGTTTGGTCTTTCAGGAAGCAGAGATCCTGAATACGGCAATCCTCACTGGGAAAACCGTGGCCGTCCCTGTGAAGGTGGTCTCCGTGGAGGACGACGGGACTGTGACTGATCTTGTAGAGTCTGTGGAGTGCAGGTCATCTGATGAAGATGTGATTAAGGTAAGATCCTACTGCTTAACTGGAGAGGGACTTCTCCCTGCAGTAACATATTGCTAGCTGTGTCTTCTGGCCTTTCACCTTTATCCAGTGTGGTTACTATCCTTTTGCTAAACCCCCCGCCTCAAGATTTACTATATGACTGAGGAGTGGTGCACTGGATCAAGTGGCAAAACCAAAATCTCCTCCTTTTGCATTTCAGGGCTCTTTTGTCGCAAATTAATCAATCAACCTTTTCTTATTTTCCTGGTGTCTATGATTATGAGAAAATGGCACACATTCAAGATAATGAATCAGCCCCTGGGGGGTGGCTCTGTGCAGCTGGTCTTCCACTTCTGTCTTGGAAGAGGGGACACTTGACTCAAAGCTCAGTCTAGACACTCAATCAAGGGGAGTGTGTTGCCCTGCTGTACAACACTTTGATAGCTCAAGCCACTCCTGAAAGATCAATGACCGCACAGTTCTTTACGACTTTGATTTAGAGTGCATTCCTGCATAGCCGGCTGTGAGCAAAGCTTTACCCGCTCCCTTCTTGGTTTCCCAGGTTAAAAGCGAGGGGGAGTAGTGTTAACCCTCAGACCGAATTCAGAGCCAGTGTGGACAGTAGTGTCAGCTGCATTTCAACAAACAGGTGCAAGGTCACTCTGAGCTGTGCAGTGGCAGGGACATTGCAATGCTGGGTTCAAACCTATTTTTTGTCCCTCTAAGTTTGGGGTTAGGCCAGACCTTCAGGACATTTTGGTGCTTCTTGAAAGCTGCTTTAAACTCAAGCAGCTCCTGACAGGCCTGACTGCCAGTCGATAAGAGGCCAGAGACTGACGGAGGGCAGGCCTGTGCTAACCATGTCCTGAATTGTCCTACTCCTTTTCCGTTTTCACTTGCTCAGCCTGCTCGTGCTAGGGCTGATGGTATCAAGAGAAAAGTTTCAGATCTGAGTTTCGATGAGTTGCGAAATATGGGAATGTTTGGGATTCAGACCTGCTATATTTTTTCCCTCCTATTTTCCTATACTTTAAACAGTGTGGGACATCTTGCTAAAGTCATGGAAGATGCTTTTTAAATGACTAAGTTGGCCCAGGTTAGCCCACAAAGATTTTTTTCCCCCATAGGGCATACAAGTTGCAATGGCACATGAATCAGAGAGGATGGTGTACTGGTAGAGTATTATAGATGTCACCATTAGCATGCACTAGAGTAAAATGGCCATTTGTTTTTTTCAGTGTAGAGTACCGCAATGATTATGAATAAGAGCTTGTAAGAAATTCTGTAAGCTTCAGCTTCAATTTGTGTTACTGAGTGTTAAAAGACAGTAACAGACAGCGATAGTGATGGAGAGGTGGTGTGATGGGTGCAGGGAACTCCTGCTTGATGAAAGAAATGCAAGCGTATCTGGTGTGGTCATTATCTTCTAACACACTCGTGGGCGGCCGTCACTAAAAGACAGCCCTCTCCAGAGGAGAAAATGAGAGACATCGCCGGAAGCATGAGTTAAAACTAGAGCCGCTGAAAGAAAATGTGTTGTGAATATAAAAGGAGGTTTATCATTTTGGCTGTGTTCTTTTAACCAACGAGAACTAGTCTGATGGCCAACGGGCTTTCAATAGCATAGCACACCCCTTCAACTATCATTCAAACTCGTCCCTTGGATTTTAGTGACCTTTTACCAACCACTTTAAGCCAACATCAGAAGGCAGTGCTTAGTTGCAGATCTACCCTCTATCTCCATAGAGTGGCCCAATTGGCTGAAATACGTCTTTCCTAAAGAGCTGCATTTATTTTCTGTGCTAGCGCTATATGCCAGCAACTGGAGGCTTGCTTAGTATTCTGTGATGTATTCTTTTAAGACCAAAGCAGGAACATGAACATTACTGTCAGAGGAGCAGACTGCTGACAGGTTGTAGTTTACATCTAAGTTAAGTTACTTAACACCGTAGGAAATTACCAATAATGGAGATGCACAGAGTACGAGATGGTGAAAAGTGACCTTTTGCGAGCTGCATCTAGGTATATATTTTTTTTCCCATGTTTCTTGTCAGGCAATTGTAACATTTTTACCCATTCTGTTTGTTTGAGGCCACTTCATCTTTGCAGTAATTCCCTGTATGCAGGATGAATCCAAGTAATTTGGAAGTCCAGCCTGTTTTATCTTTCTTTTTTTTTTTTTTTAATCTACATGGGATATACATTTA